>NW_027507764.1:274608061-275986057 GCF_037356315.1 Lithobates pipiens | reverse complement strand
ATACATAGTGCAGGAGCCTAATTTAAACACATAATGGAACATGCCACTCCTCTTTATCATTTCACTAGAACTAGAACATTTCAATAAGAATGATAAATCTGACCAAAGACATTCAGGGATTTACTATTGGGAAGAGGGAATACAAAACAGCCGCCTATACAGATGATCTTCTGTTTTTCATTACACATCCCCATACTTCCCTCCCAAACCTTAAAAAAATTATCGAAACATATGGATTCATCTCCAACTTTAAAATAAATCAATCAAAATCAGAAGCACTCAACCTCAATCTCCCTCCTACCAATTGAAATTAATGAAAGATAAGTACTCATACAAATGGGAACAGAAAACACTCAAATACTTAGGGATTAACCTAGGATTAACCTAACTAATAATATTCATTCACTCTATCAGACTAATTATAGTTACATAGTTAGTAAGGTTGAATAAAGACACCAGTCCATCCAGTTGAACCTGAGTGAGTGTGTACAACAGTCCCTACCCCTGTACATTGCACACTCACAACGGTCCCTACCCTCAATGAGCCCACAACCCAAGTTCCCCATTCATATACTAGGGCCAATTTACCTACCAGCATGTCTTTGGTGTGTGAGAGGAAACTGGAGTACCCGGAGGAAACACACGCAGGCACAGTGGTTATTTTTACCAAAGATATGTAGCAGTATATATTTTGGCCAAAAATGTATGAAGAAAAATTATGCAAAACTCCAGGCAGGTTGAGTCGTAGTTGTGATTTGAACCAGTGACCCTTTTTACTGCTAGGTGAGAGTGCTAACCACTTCACCACTGTGCCGTCAAAATGATAAACCCCTCTTTTCTGCTATATCAAAAGACCTCCGCAAATGGACATCAAAAACATTCTCCTGGTTCGGCAGAGCCTCAATCCTAAAGATGGCGGTCCTTCTCAGATTACTTTATATATTCAATGAACTTCAAATTAGACTCCCTGATTTTTTTTTTAATAGTCTCCTTAAAATACAGAGGAGCTTTTTGCGGGTAAAAAAAACCTGTAATAAAACTCAATCTACTGACGTTACCTAAAAACAAAGGAGGCATAGGCTTGCCAGACTTTAAAAAGTACCATCAAGCCTCACATATCACCAAAATAATAGATTGGCATTGCCACAATAATAACAAAGACTAGATCAACCTATAACTTAGCCTAATACCACACCAAATACTATTTTACCCATGGTCTATACACTCCAAAAAAAAAAATAGACCAGTGATGGCGAACCTTGGCACTCCAGATGTTTTGGAACTACATTTCTCATGATGCTCAACTACACTGCAGCGTGCCAGAGCATCATGGGAAATGCAGTTTCAAAACATCTGGGGTGCCAAGGTTCGCCATCACTGAAATAGACCATCCATTAATAGCAACAACTCTCAATACATGGCATAAAATAGCCACTGTGCACAAACTTGCATCAATTCCTGGCCCACTGACACCAATCACCAACAACCCCAACTTTATTCCAGACCTACAAAAGAAGAAAATTCAAAACCTACTCGCAACTCACTGTATGGTAGGTTCAAAGGTCAAAACCTTATGAAACTTTCCATTCAGAATGGGGCAAACTATTCTCTGATCCCAGGTTCTATATTCCGCTGAGAGATTTCTTGATAAATAGCAAACACAAATCAAAATACTGCCTCCCAATGACGCAACTCTATGTTTCAAACAAACTCAGGTGACAAGTATCAATTCTCTTGCCTACTCATGGTTGAACCAAATACTGCATATGGATAATAATACACATAAAGAGAACTGGAAACATGACCTCAAAAGAAACATTTCTGAAAAACAATGGGAAAAGGCATGCATTCTATCACACAAATGCTCATTAAGCTCCAAATATCAGGAAATCTCTTATAAA
The DNA here is from genome assembly GCF_037356315.1 of Lithobates pipiens. NCBI lineage: Eukaryota > Metazoa > Chordata > Amphibia > Anura > Ranidae > Lithobates > Lithobates pipiens. The sequence goes on along the minus strand of NW_027507764.1, from coordinate 275,984,156 downwards.
ATCCTCACACGATGGTAAATTACACCTCAGAGGACTAGGCATTGTAATAATCACCTAGGCATGTTCTTACATATCTGGTGGGAATGTTCCCCCTTCTGGGAGTTGCCTTTTGGGAAGAAATTAAAAAGTGGATTAAACATATAACAGAAACCAAAATAGAACTTAATGGCAACCATGACTGCTATTCACTTTTTCTTCGAAGTATCAACAACTCACTGTGTAAATCAACATTAATGGTTATGCATTGTTACATATTACCTTCTTAACCACCTCAATACAGTCCACTAGCAACCCCTTCCTGACAGACCAAATTTCCGCTTTCAGCGCACTCACACTTTGAATGACAATTACTCAGTCATGCAACACTGTACCCGTATGAAATTTGCATCCTTTTTTTCACACACATAGAGCTTTCTTTTGGTGGCATTTAATCACTCGTGGGTTTTTAATTTTTTGTGCTATAAATAAAAAAGCCTTTGTAAAAGTTATAGAGTCTACAAACTATGGTGCCAATCACTGAAAAATTGATCACATCTGAACAGGCCTTCAGTATGTCAGGTGTATCTCATTTCTTGAGACACTAACAAGTCAGGAAAGAACAAATACCCACTAAATTACCCCTTTTTATAAAGTAGACATTCCAAGGTATTAAGCAAGTAGCATGGTGAATTTTCTTAAGTTTTAATTTTTTCCCACAATTCTTTTCAAGATGAAGATTTATTTTTATAATTTTTTTTTTTTTTTTTTACAAAATTGTCATATTAACAGGTTATTTCTCTCACAGAGAATATGCATACAACAAATTACACCCCAAAATACATTCTGCTACTCTTTCCAAGTATGGCGATACCACATGTATGGGACTTTTACACAGCCTGGCAACATACAAAGGCCCAACATTAGGGATGGCCGAATGGTTCGCCCGGCGGTCGTTTTGCGGCGAATTTCGGCTGTTCGCGGTCCGCCCGATCGGCGGACTATTGCTGCTGTTCGCCCGGCGGACTTCCGTGATTACTGTTTAAAAGAACTTTGACCTATGATGACACATCCATCATGTGGTACAGGACAGCCAATTGAGACATTACAGCACATGGACACTTGTACATTGCCCCTAACTTATAAATAGACCCGATCCGGCGGCCATTTTACATTCTTTCGTATGTCACTATAGGGAGAGGTTGCTGTGTGGAGCAGGGAGAGACTGCAGCGACCCAAATCTCTAACTATTAGGTCCACAAAAGTTATTTTAAGGACTGGTATGGTATAGGTGTTAGGTGTAGTTCAGGATATAGGTTTGAGGCACTGCTATTCAAGTCATTGTTGCAGCAGCCTGTCTTTTGTCACTGTAGAGAGAGGGACAGGACGCTATGTGCAGCAGGGACAGTCAGTTTAATCATTAGCTGTTACTATTAGGTCCACAAAAGTCCTTTTCAGGACTGATATGGTAAAGTAGTACAGGATATAGTTTTGAGTGCTATTCAAGTTATTGTTGCAGCAGCCTGTGTTTTGTCAGTTTAAATAGGGACAGGCAGGAAGCTGTGTGTGGCAGAGAGGGACAGTCAGTTTAATCAGTATCTGTTACTATTAGGTCCACAAAGGTTCTTTTCAGGACTGGTATGGTAATAGGCTTGTACACGTATAATATTCTTTCTTTCAAATATAGAAAGAATATTATACTTGATTGCTGCCCTTCTGCTGCAGTAGTCCTTTATGAGTATAGGGACTGAGGTACAGTCTGCTAATCACAACCTACTAGTTCCACAAAGGTCCTTATAAGGACTGGTAAGGTATAGTGTACTACAGTATATAGGGTTGAGTGAGGTACAGTCTGCTATTCCTTAAGGACTGGTATAGGTCCACAATATATAGGGTTGAGGTGCACTACTGCTGACTACTGCCCTATACTGCAGCAGTCCTTTATCAGTATAGGGACTGAGGTAGAGTCTGCTAATCACAACCTACTAATTCCACAAAGGTCCTTATAAGGACTGGTAAGGTATAGTGTACTACAGTACATAGGGTTAAGTGAGGTACAGTCTGCTATTCCTTAAGGACTGGTATAGGTCCAAAATATATAGGGTTGAGGTGCACTGCTGATGACTGCTGCCCTATACTGCAGCAGTCCTTTATCAGTATAGGGACTGAGGTAGAGTCTTCTAATCACAACCTACTAGTTCCACAAAGGTCCTTATAAGGACTGGTAAGGTATAGTGTACTACAGTACATAGGGTTGAGTGAGGTACAGTCTGCTATTCCTTAAGGACTGGCATAGGTCCACAATATATAGGGTTGAGATGCACTACTGCTGACTGCTGCCCTATTCTGCAGCAGTCCTTTATCAGTATAGGGACTGAGGTACAGCCTGCTAATCACAACCTACTAGTTCCACAAAGTTCCTTATAAGGGCTGGTAAGGTATAGTGTACTACAGTACATAGGGTTGAGTGAGGTGCAGTCTGCTATTCCTTAAGGACTGGTATAGGTCCACAATATATAGGGTCGAGGTGCACTACTGCTGACTGCTGCCCTATACTGCAGCAGTCCTTTATCAGTATAGGGACTGAGGTACAGTCTGCTAATCACAACCTACTAGTTACACAAAGGTCCTTATAAGGACTGGTAAGGTATAGCATACTACAGTATATAGGGTTGAGTGAGGTACAGTCTGCTAATCCTTAAGGACTGGTATAGGTCCACAATATATAGGGTTGAGGTGCACTACTGCTGACTTTTGCCCTTCTGCTGCAGTAGTCCTTTATGAGTATAGGGACTGAGGTACAGTCTGCTAATCACAACCAACTAGTTCCACAATGGTCCTTATAAGGACTGGTAAGGTATAGTGTACTACAGTATATAGGGTTGAGTGAGGTACAGTCTGCTAATCACAACCTACTAGTTCCACAAAGGTCCTTAAGGACTGGTATAGGTGTACTATTTGGTGTGCAGTATATAGTTGTGTAATACACGTATAAAATACTTGCACATACTTGACTTCCTCCTGGGGCTGCTTATTATGAGGGGCTCCCACCATCCCTGTGCTGTGCTGACTTCCTCCTGGGGCTGTTTATTATGAGGGGCGTCCACCATCCCTGTGCGGTGCTGACTTCCTCCTGGGGCTGTACCTCTGCTGTGCATATTATGAGGGGCTCCCACCATCCCTGTGCTATGCTCATTATGAGGGGCTCCCACCATCCCTGTGCTATGCTCATTATGAGGTGCTCCCACCATCCCTGTGCTGTGCTGACTTCCTCCTGGGGCTGCTTATTATGAGGGGCTCCCACCATCCCTGTGCTATGCTGACATCCTCCTGGGGCTGCTTATTATGAGGGGCTCCCACCATCCCTGTGCTGTGCTGACGTCCTCCTGGGGCTGTACCTCTGCTGTGCATATTATGATGGGCTCCCACCATCCCTGTGCTATGCTCATTATGAGGGGCTCCCACCATCCCTGTGCTGTGCTGACTTCCTCCTGGGGCTGCTTATTATGAGGGGCTCCCATCATCCCTGTGCTGTGTTGACTTCCTCCTGGGGCTGCTTATTATGAGGGGCTCCCACCATCCCTGTGCTATGCTGACATCCTCCTGGGGCTGCTTATTATGAGGGGCTCCCACCATCCCTGTGCTGTGCTGACTTCCTCCTGGGGCTGCACCTCTGCTGTGCATATTATGAGGGGATCCCACCATCCCTGTGCTATGCTCATTATGAGGGGCTCCCACCATCTCTGTACTATGCTGACTTCCTCCTGGGGCTGCTTACGGTGCAGGTGTCAGTGCTGTATATCGCGGTGCTGGTGTCAGTGCTGTATATCACAGTGCTGGTGTCATTGCTTTATGTCACGCTGCTGATGACAGTGCTCTTTATTATGGTGCTGGTGTCAGATCACTCTATCACGGTGCAGGTGTCATTGCTGTATGTCACGCTGCTGATGTCAGTGCTCTCTATCATGGTGCTGGTGTCAGATCACTCTATTACGGTGCAGGTGTCATTGCTGCATGTCACGCTGCTGATGTCAGTGCTCTTTATCACGGTGCTGGTGTCAGTGCTGTATATAACGGTACTGGTGTCAGTGCTTTATGTCACGCTGCTGATGTCAGTGCTCTCTATCACGGTGCTGGTGTCAGATCACTCTATCACGGTGCAGGTGTCATTGCTGCATGTCACGCTGCTGATGTCAGTGCTCTCTATCATGGTGCTGGTGTTAGTGCTGTATATAACGGTACTGGTGTCAGTGCTTTATGTCACGCTGCTGATGTCAGTGCTCTCTATCACGGTGCTGGTGTTAGATCACTCTATCACGGTGCAGGTGTCATTACTGTATTTCACTCTGCTGATGTCAGTGCTCTCTATCAAGGTGCTGGTGTCAGTGCTGTATATCACGGTGCTGGTGTCAGTGCTTTATGTCACGCTGCTGATGTCAGTGCTCTCTATTACGGTGCTGGTGTCAGATCACTCTATCACGGTGCAGGTGTCATTGCTGTATGTCACGCTGCTGATGTCAGTGCTCTCTATCACGGTGCTGGTGTCAGATCACTCTATCACGGTGCAGGTGTCATTGCTGCATGTCACACTGCTGGTGATCATCTCCTGCACCCTCTTCTTTGCCTACCCTGACCTTCCCTCTCCTCCATTGCCTTCATGCGCTCCACAGTCCTGAATTGTCACAATTTCACATATAAAAAAAGAATGATTGTAGTTGTCGATCCCAGATTCACCTCATACATGTGTTATGTCATTGGCCATGTGGTGGGACTATGTTTGCACAGCTAGTAATTATTTTGTGGCTGCAAATTTGACCTGTAGGTTTGCAAAGTTCACCTCCCATTGAAGTCAATGGGGCCCGCCGCGAACGTTACGGTTCGCGAACTATCGGCCGTGTTCAAGGTCCGCATTCGCGAAACGTCCCGTCGGAAGTTCGTCCATCACTACCCAACATTGAACAAGCATCTTCAGGCGTTCTACGAGCATAAATTATTCATCTCATTTCTCAACCACCTATTACACTTTTGAAGGCCCTGGAGCACCAGGACAATGGAATTGCCCCCAAAATGACCCCATTTTGGAAAGAAACACCCCAACGTATAATCTATGAGGCATAATGCACAAACACATAGCATGTACATACCAAGAATTACAATCCAAAATAAATTCTATTGCGGAAAGGGTAAAAAAAAAAGCATTACCTGCCCCATTTTGGAAAGTAAACACCCCAACATATAATCTATGAGGCATAATGAGTCTTTTGAATGGTTCATTTTTTTCCAGAAGTTTTTGGAATATGTGGGAAAAAAATGAAATTTTTTTTACACAAAGTTGTCTATTTATCAGATATTTCCAACACATAGCATGTACATAGCAAAGATGACACCCCAAAATACATTCTTCTACTCCTCCTGAGTATGGCGATACCACATACGTGAGACTTTTACACAGCCTGGTCGCATACAAAGGCCCAACAATGAAGTAGCATCTTCAGACGTTCTACGAGCATAAATGACACATCTCATTTCTCAACCACCTATTACACTTTTGAAGGCCCTGGAGCACCAGCACAATGGAATTGCCCCCAAAATGACCCCATTTTGGAAAGAAACACCCCAACGTATAATCTATGAGGCGTAATGCACAAACACATAGCATGTACATACCAAGCATTACAATCCAAAATAAATTCTATTGCGGAAAGGGTAAAAAAAAAAAGCATTACCTGTGCTTTTAGTGGTATCCACAGATGAGAGCACTGGTCCAGGCAAAAGGCAGGGATGTGCTTAGCGACAACAATAGTAATTATCCAGGCAGCAGGCAGGAATATTGTCTATAGTCAGAACAAGGATATTGTCACCACAGCAGTCCATAGAAATTGTCCAGGCAGAGACAGCCAGCACAGCCATAATATTGGTCCCGGTACACTGTTACCTGCAGACATTCATTATTGTACCGCTCTCCAGTCCTTCATAAACATATTGCTTCTTGCTACAGCTAATTATTTGCATAGTCCAGGTAGCGGTGTGGTCCGTTCATGCAGCAGGCAGAGGCATGATGGCAGTAAGTCAGCAGCAGGCTGAGGGCCGCAATCAGGTAAGACCTGTGCACAGGGGCAAAGGGCGTAGAGGCTCTGACCCACCCAAATCTCTATGAAGCCTCTGGACTCCAGACCCTAATCCAAAAACCGCATAAAACAAAAAAAAATTGTTTTCTCCATTCGTAAAAACAATTCTGGAGTCCCTCACATATGTGAGACCCCTGTGTACTACAGTAGCAGGGCAACAGATCAGTCCAAGCGATAGGCAAAAGCATAGTCCATAAAACAGGCCAGGGTCAGTTCACGTGCAAGCAGTCCAAGCAGTAGGCAGTAGCGTAGTTAATAAAACAGGCCAGGGTCAGTTCTTGTGGAAGTAGTTCAAACGGTAGGCAAAGGCATAGTCAAAAAACAGGCCAGGGTCAGTTCCCGTGGAAGGCCGTGGCATGGTTATTTGCGAAAGCATGGAAAATTGGCAGCACAGATGATGAAAATGGGAAATGGTTAAAAATATGGGCTAATGCTTTAGGGATATATGATGAAGTTGGAATCATTCACCAATGCAAAGGCCAGGTTGAGAGGGACACTGGGGACAATGGTAGCGCTTTTCAAAACCCTCTTTTGGTGCACACGCAACATTTTTTTTTGCCGTCTTCGGCCTGCTTCAGATGTTGGAATACTGAAAGGGAAGTGGTGCTCATGAAGTCGGCAAACAGCCTCAGAGCGAAGGTCTTCTGGGGGGGGGGGGGTCTTTGGTGATAGATGAGGGACGTGACAACTTCTTCTATGAATTTTAGGAAGGGGGCGGGGCTTTCCATGGATTTGATGTAGACTACATAGGAATTATAAATGGCCAAATGGATGAGATAAATTTCTACTTTCGTGTACCAGAATCTAGACTTCCTTATTGACAAATAGGGCTGAATCATTTGATCATAGAAATCCACCCCTCCCCCCCCCATGTAGAGATTATAATCTTGGACACACGTTAGCTTTTTAATGGAACCTTGTCTTCTTTGAACCTCAATTGTAGTGTCCTCATGGATGGTGGACATCATGTGCACGTCCCTTTTATCCTTCCATCTCAAGGTCAGCACTTCATTGCATCTCAATGATGCTCTTTCCCCCCTTCGCAGCTTTTTGTTCGCTAGTGATTTTGGGAAACACTTCCTATTTTTTCTGGAGGTTCCGCAGGCCAGGGTTTTTGCAAGGTATAAGTGTTTGAAAAGGGGCAGGCTGGTGTAAAAGTTGTCAAGGTATATGTGATATCATTTGTTCTGAAGTGGGTATGCCAGGTCCCATACAATCTTTCCAGTTGTGCCCTTGTAGGTCAGACATTCAGGGGGCTGGAGCTGAGAATCTCTTCCTACATATATGCGGAACACATACAGATATCCCCTGGCTCTCTCACACAGATTGCATAATTTTACTCCATATTTGGCCCTTTTGCTAGGAATATATTGCTATCTTCCTAGCTGGCCTGAAAAGGGTACCAGGGACTCATCGACACATATATTCTGATTGGGGACATAGAGTTCTGCAAATTGTTGGGAAAATAAATTTATCAGTGGGTGAAGTTTATATAACTTGTCATAATTTGGATGATTGTGGGGAGGGCACTGGGTGTTGTCTCTGAAGTGAAGAAAGCGCATTATCATCTTGTATCGGGACCTGGTCATTATGGTAGAATAAATGGGCATGCGGTGGATGGGGTTGGTGAACCAATAGGCATGTCCTTCATTTTTTTTGTAATCCCCATGTTTAGGGTGAGGCCCATAAACACTTTGAACTCCTCCAAATTCAGATCTCTCCACTCAAACGGAAGGGCATATGATGATTGGGAGTTATTGGCAATATACTGCTGGGCATATAAATTTGTCTGGTCCATAATGAATTGCAGTAAAGTGTCAGGCAAAAACAGATGAAAGAAATCAATCTCTGAGAAATTGTTGGTCTGCACACCTGGCTGTGCTGTGAAAGGGGGAATAATTGGTGATGCCGAGTCGGAAGGCAGCCATGTTGGGTTGGCAAGACCATCTGGCATATATGTAGAGGCCCCGGCTCTTGGGGGATTTGACACTTCAGTAGTTGGATTGGAATTTCCTGTGCTGGTACTCAGGTGTGATGTGGCAGCACTGGTACTGGGTCTGGGCATTTGTTGGTGGGGCCCATCGCCGGCGGCAGTGATGGTACTGGGCATTTGTTCCGGGGGCCTAATGCTGGTGGCAGCACTAGTACTGGGCCTGAGAATATAATCCTGGTTTCCAGAGTGCTGTGCCCTTTTAGGAGGGACCCATTCTTCCTCCGAATCATTTGCCAATTCACTATTCGGTTCAAATGCCGAATTTGATTCGAGATCAGAATTGGAATCTGATGAGAACTCCCCATTGCTCTCATCGGTCATGGAGAGGCTCTGGAATGACTCCTTACTGTTGTATACTCTTTTGGACATGATGCTGATGGCAATGTGACAGGCGGCAGGTGACAGACACTGATGGGCTGTGCGATGGGTGGCAGGTGACTTTCACTGATAGGTGATGACGGTGTGACAGGCCATGGCACTGATGGGTGACAAACCACGGAAAGTGACGGGTGATGGTCACTGATGGCTGGCGTCACTGATGGGTGACAGGTGATGGATGATGGCTGATGGTTGATGGCTGGCAGTCACTTATGGGTGATGGGTGACAAGTGCACCGCTGACGGTCACTGATGGGTGACGGGTACACCGCTGATGGTCACTGATGGGTGATGGCTGACAGTCATTGATGGGTGACAGGTGATAGCCGACGGTCACTGATGGGTGACGGGTGATGGCTGACGGTCACTGATGGCTGACGGTCACTGATGGATGACGGTCACTGATGGGTGATAGCTGGCGGTCACAGATGGGTGACAAGTGGTGGCTGATGGGTGACCGCTGGCGGTAGCTGATGGGTGATGGCTGGTGGTCACTGATGGGTGACGGGTGATGACTGGCAGTCACTGATGGGTGACGGGTGATGACTGGCAGTCACTGATGGGTGACGGCTGGTGGTCACTGATGGGTGACAGGTGATAGATGGGGGCCACTGATGGGTGACAGGTGATGGCTGATGGTTGACGGTTGGTGGTGGCTGATGGGTGACGGCTGGCGGTCACTGATGGGTGACGGGTGATGGCTGACGGTCACTGATGGGTGACGACTGATGGCTGGCAGTTATTGATGGGTGACGGGTGATGGGTGACAGGTGCACCGCTGACGGTCACTGATGGCAGTCTCTTATGTGACAGGTGCACTTTATGGGGTGACTCTGGGGACTGTTGGGTGACAGATGACAATAGGGGGGATCTGATAAGTGTGGTGTTGGTGCAGACACTACAGAACACAGATTGGTAACTTTCTCTCCTCACACTGGAAACGGTGTGTGAGGAGAGAAGAGCTGGTAACCAATGGTTGTTCACCCCCTTGGTGGCGAGCGGTGTCTCCGTGATACGCCGCCACCGAAGGAACAGTGATGCACGCGTACCATTGCGCACATTCCCTGTTTAAATGGGAGGCCATCATATGACGCCCTCCCGCTACAAGAGCCATACCGCCTGCCCATCATTTGACAGCCAGCGGTCGCCAACCAGTTAAGAAAATAGAGATATTATAGCTTTATATAAACATACGATGATATAGATAAATAATGCAGTATATTTACTATTATTATCACCAATAAGGCTCCCTTCCCCATACCCTCCCCCCTCCCCCTGTCCCCATATTTCTCCTTCTATCCCCAACCCTGTCCACCATAACCTTTTTCCCCTCCTACGTCATATATTTTAAACCCAACAACATCATAAATATTCTACCTAATACATACCCCTATCAGTTCATTGTGATATATCATTTTGTAAATTTACATTTGTTACCCTATATTACTTGATTCAAGAATTTAATTGCCATTACTTTTGTATGCTTAAGCTTTAATAAAATCTTTTGACTGTGAAAAAAATAAAAAATAAAGGACAATAAATATGTCAAAAAATAATATACCTGGCTCCATCTGAGCGCATCCACTTCTTCCAGGACAGAAGGCCCAGGCTGTTCTTCGTCAGCCTCTGCTGGGGTTGAGGGAAGGGGGGAGGGAAGGCTACAGGGAAGGGTCGGAAGAGATTCCCTGGCTTCAGTCTGGTCATCCAGAAACTGCAGTTTGTTGAAGTATCACAGCCTGGGGACATAAACATTCTCTGCTGATGCTCCTGATCAGAGTGATTTCTGGATCTTATCATGCTCCTTCTTATACATGTTCCTCAAGATCCCAATTTTATTTTACAAAAAGTCATGTTTGCTTCGGGGACCTGAGTCTTCACAAATTCCAGAAGTTTCTCCAGCGATGACCTCCTAGCTTGTTTATTATATTATAAGCTGTATTTCACCTCCCACAAAATCCTCATCTCCCTGTATGTGTCTATGAAACTGCCCATGAATTCTGGGTCCTTAAACTGATTCATCTTTGCTGTAAGACAATACAGAAGACAAAAACACTAATGTCAACCTAAATTCTCATTATCTTATCCTAATATAGGCCTCAATCTTGAAGCAGTATAGGCCACTGTGATGAGCCAAGTTAAAATTTTACCTTTTTTTAGCACGCTCGCCACTTCCGTTCGTCCTCCACACACAGATCATACGTATGACAAATGCGTGTTAGCTTTATATACACTGCGCATGTGTCAAACTCCGGCCGCATTGCCCATCCCTGATGTTCTTATTAACGAATATTCTCCGCCCCTTCTCTCTTCAGTGCCCAGTAGGGGCAACATGGTGGAGACACAGATGGTTGTCAATTTCTCATCTAGTGAGGAGGAAAGCCTGGAGCCCCAAACATCCGGATCCAGGAGGAGGAGATTTAAGGCCACCAACATGGCCTTTGATGAAATGGTGGAGATGGTGGAGATCTTGCACAGTGAGGATTATGATGGAAAACATGGTCCGTACACCCATCCCAATTTTCAAAAGGACCAAATCATAACAACAGTTGTGAACACTCTTGAGAATAAGTTTGGGGCACGATGGTCCTAAGACCAATTAAGGAAGCACTGGTCTGACATAATACTCAGGGAGCTGGATCAGTATCGCAAAATAAAGAAGGTACTTCAAAAAATTAAGTACTTGTCATGTGTTCCTATTATGATTATTAACTTACATGCTGCTCCATGTGCTTTTCTTTTTTTTTTTTTTTTAAATGTTTCTTTAATCACTTTTCATATTACAAGGTGAATATCAAGTAATGCATTGTAAATGACAAGTAACAATACATAAGAGAATACATTCAAACAAAATCATGCATCCATACAGTATTGGCGTACATTTTTATGTCTTAAACAATGGATGTGGGTCCGCTTCCCTTGGAAGTCACCCCTTTTGGGAGCTAGCTGTGACTGCCGAGGGGGCATATTGCCAATAATATGAGTTAAGTTGTAATGCTATGATGGAGGTTCAGCAATATGTTCCATTAATCAATATTCACCAGGAGATGATTACTCTTAACTAAACCAAAGAACTTCAGAGCTGTATAAACTTTGTAAACCATGGATCAACCGAGGTATATAGATAGGATGAGGTATACTAGTGCCAGTGTGAGTAGTAGTATTTAGTATTAATCAGTCGTAGGTGGTTTTATGGGTTTTATACCAGTGCTCCCAATTCTGCCATTGGGGTTTGAATGTATTTTGTTTTCCTTCTATACCTGCAAGCATGCTTTCATATGTATAATGCGTATGAAGTGTACGTATCATTTCTATCACTTTGGGTGGTTCTTGGGCTCTCCAATGCCTTAGTATTACTAGTTTGGAAGCTAGGAATAGGTGGTTGGAGAAGTTCCTATAGTTTTGGGATTTCCTTGATTCCTATATTTAGAATTGCTAATGAGGGCGAGGGTTGGGTCCGTAGACCTGTTACTTGATGAAATATAGTGAATATTTCTTCCCAAAATCTTGAGAGTTTCCTGCAATTCCATAGTATATGTAGGATAGTGCCAGTCTGTAAACAGTTTCTCCAACACGTTGCAGGTGTGGATGGATCAAATTTTGTTATTTTATATGGTATTAGCTACCATCTTTGTATAACCTTATGAGAAAGTTCCCATAGGTTAGTTCATTTTGTAGTAGTGTGGGTGTAATTTATAGCTTCAAGCCATTGATCTGGTGTGAAAGATTGTTTGAGATCTCATTCCCAAGCTAAAATGGAGTTTGATTTAGAAAAGACTCATTTGTTGTTGAGAAATTGATAAGAGTGAGATACCCCCCTTGTGGTGAATTGTATCAGTGAGGTAAGTTTTTACTTTCCAGTACAGGTGGTAGTTAGGTATGTGTTTAGATTTTAGAGAAGATGCAACTTGAGTGTAGGTGAAATGCTATGATTTGGGCAAATCGTAGTCCTTCTGTAAGGTCTCAAATGTTTTCATCTTGTCATTAGAGTATAAATCTGATATACTGTACAATCCTAACGTTGATCATCTGTCTAGGTTTAGATCACGGATAAGTAACGGTAGAGATGATAATGGGATTAGGAGGGGTAGATTGGGAGATGCTAGGGATTTGGAGGCGGTCATGGTCTTCCACGCATTTAGTGACGCTATCATTGGTAAGGGTAGTTGTATGTTTGTCTTCTTAAAGTGAGCATGAGTGACTATATAGTCATATAAATTTCCTCCCGGTATCAGGGTTTGCTCTATTTCTCCCCATAAAGTGGTAGGTTGTACTGCGAACCATTATTTAAGTTGTGCTAATGGTGCCGCAAGCCAGTAGTCTGCTAAGATTGGTAACCCCATACCACCTGCCTGTTTCATCTTTTGGAGTATGGTAATTGTGCTTCTGGTTTTCTTCCCTTCCCATAGGCATTTGGAAAGCATAGTTTGTAGTGTATGGAGGAATTTTTTGGATATTGGTATGGGTACAGTGCGGTATATGTATAAGATCTGTGGTAGAATTTGAATTTTGAAGGCAGCTAATCTGCCCGACCATGATAGGATGTATTTCCTCAGATTCTGTAGGTCTTGTGTGAGTTTTTTTTTTTCCATTGGCAGATAGTTAGTCTGAAATAGAAGGTCTGATCGTGCAGTTAGTTTGATTCCTAGGTAGGTGATATCGTGACTATTCCACATATACGGATACCTTTGTTGGATTTCAGATTTGTCTTGTGGGCATACCCCTAGGTCTAGAATATATAATTTAGAATCTTTTACCTTATAATATGATACAGTGCTATAATCACGCACCAGTTTGGTCATTCTGTACAGGGAAGACACCAGACACGTTAATATTAATATCACATCATCTGCAAATAGACTTACAGTGCCTTGCGAAAGTATTTGGCCCCCTTGAACTTTTCAACCTTTTGCCACATTTCAGGCTTCAAACATAAAGATATAACATTTTTATTTTTTGTGAAGAATCACCAACAAGTGGGACACAATTGTGAAGTGGAACGAAATCTATTAGATTTTTGAAACTTTTTTAACTAATAAAAAAATGAAAAGTGGGACGTGCAAAATTATTCGGCCCCCTTGCGTTAATACTTTATAGAGCCACCTTTTGCTGCGATTACAGCTGCAAGTCGCTTGTTGTATGTCTCTATCAGTTTTGCACATCGAGAGACTGAAATTCTTGCCCATTCTTCCTTGCAAAACAGCTCGAGCTCAGTGAGGTTGGATGGAGAGCATTTGTGAACAGCAGTTTTCAGCTCTTTCCACAGATTCTCGATTGGATTCAGGTCTGGACTTCGACTTGGCCATTCTAACACCTGGATACGTTTATTTGTGAACCATTCCTTTGTAGATTTTGCTGTATGTTTGGGATCATTGTCTTGTTGGAAGATAAATCTCAGTCCCAGTTTCAGGTCTTTTGCAGACTCCAACAGGTTTTCATCCAGAGTGGTCCTGTATTTGGCTGCATCCATCTTCCCCTCAATTTTAACCATCTTCCCTGTCCCTGCTGAAGAAAATCAGGCCCAAACCATGATGCTGTCACCACCATGTTTGACAGTGGGGATGGTGTGTTGAGGGTGATGACCTGTGTTGCTTTTACGCCAAACATATCGTTTTGCATTGTGAGCAAAAAGTTTGATTTTGGTTTCATCTGACCAGAGCACCTTCTTCCACATGTTTGGTGTGTCTCCCAGGTGGCTTGTGGCAAACTTTAGACAAGACTTTTTATGGATATCTTTGAGAAATGGCTTTCTTCTTGCCACTCTTCCATAAAGGCCAGATTTGTGCAGTGTACGACTGATTGTTGTCCTATGGACAGACTCTCCCACCTCAGCTGTAGTTCTCTGCAGTTCATCCAGAGTGATCATGGGCCTCTTGGCTGCATCTCTGATCAGTCTTCTCCTTGTCTGAGCTGAAAGTTTAGAGGGGCGGCCAGGTCTTGGTAGATTTGCAGTGGTCTGATACTCCTTCCATTTCAAAATGATCGCTTGCACAGTGCTCCTTGGGATGTTTAAAGCTTGGGAAATCTTTTTGTATCCAAATCCAGCTTTAAACTTCTCCACAACAGTATTACGGACCTGCCTGGTGTGTTGCTTGGTCTTCATGATGCTCTCTGCGCTTTCAACAGAACCCTGAGACTATCACAGAGCAGGTGCAACTTATACAGAGACTTGATTACACACAAGTGGATTCTATTTATCACCATCAGTCATTTAGGACAACATTGGATCATTCAGAGATCCTCGTTGAACTTCTGGAGTGAGTTTGCTGCACTGAAAGTAAAGGGGCCGAATAATTTTGCACGCACCACTTTTCAGTTTTTTATTTGCTAAAAAAGTTTAAAATATCCAATAGATTTCGTTCCACTTCACAATTGTGTCCCACTTGTTGGTGATTCTTCACAAAAAATTAAAATTTTATATCTTTATGTTTGAAGCCTGAAATGTGGCAAAAGATTGAAAAGTTCAAGGGGGCCGAATACTTTCGCAAGGCACTGTATAACATGTTTACGGTGGTTTATCGTAAACCCTTGTATGTCAGGATCTTATTTGATGCTCGCAGCTAGAGGTTCTATTAGCATATTAAAGATGAGGGGTGAGAGCGGGCAGCCTTTGCGCATTCCGTATGAGATTGAAAATGGTTTGGACAGCATACCCGATTTATATACTCAGGCTGAGGGGATGTATAGAGAGCTAGAATTGCTGATAACAGGTGGCCCTCGAATCCAAATTTTTCTAATGTTTTTGTAAGGTACAGCCAGTGCACTCTGTTGAACGCCTTCTCTGCATCCAATGCCAGGAGCAGAGAAGGTGTTCAGCTTTTTTCTGCAATGTGGATTATGTCAATTAATCTTCTGGTGGCATCAGAAGACTGCCTCCCTTTTGTAAAGCCCAATTGATCTGGGTGAATGATGGTGGGCATAATATCTATTAGCCGTAGGGCTATCATTTTAGCATACATTTTTAGATCATTATTTAGTAGCGAGATAGGTCTGAAGTGTTGGGGGGGCATCCAGTGTCTTCCCAGGTTTTGGCAAGGCAACTATCAAAGCTTCCAGCATTTCTGTGGGGAAAGAAGCAGATGCAGCAGCCGTCTCGAACACCCTAAGTAAATGGGGACCTAAGAGTAATTTAAAGTTTTTATAATATTCCCCTGTTAAGCCGTCTGGTCCTGGTGATTTGTTGTTGGGGAGGGTGTCTATTACCTTTATAATTTGTGGAAGTGAGAAGGGGGCATTTAACCACTTAAGCCCCGGACCAATTGTCAGCCTAAGGACCAGAGGTCTTTTTACAATTTCGCACTGCACTGCTTTAACTGGTAATTGCACGGTCATGCAATGTTGTACCCAAACGAAATTTGCGTCCTTTTCTTCCCACATATAGAGCTTTCTTTTGATGGTATTTGATTGCCTCTGCGATTTTTATTTTTTACGATATAAAAGGAAAAAGACTGAAAATTTTGAAAAAAAAATATTTTCTACTTTTTGTTATAAGAAAAATCGAATAAACTAAATTTTAGTCATACATTTAGGCCAAAATTTATTCAGCCACATGTCTTTAGTAAAAAAAATGTCAATAAGCGTATATTTATTGGTTTGCGCAAAAGTTATAGCGTCTACAAACTAGAGTACATTTTCTGGAATTTACACAGCTTTTAATTTATGACTGCCTATCTAATTTCTTGAGGTGCTAAAATGGCAGGGCAGTACAAAACACCCCCAAATGACCCAATTGTGGAAAGTAGACACCCCAAGGAAATTGCTGAAGGGCATGTTGAGCCCATTGAATGTTTTTTTTTTGTCCCAAGTGATTAAATAATGACACACAAAAAAAAAAAGTTTACAAAAAGATGTCACTAAATGATATATTGCTCACACATGCCATAGTTATATGTGGAATTGTACCCCAAAATATATTCTGCTACTTCTCCTGAGTACGGGGATACCACATATGTGGGACTTTTTGGGAGCCTAGCCGCGTACGGCACCCCGAAAACCAATCATTGCCTTCATTTCATTGCATTTCATTGCATTTCATTGCATTTCATTGCATTTCTAAGGGTGCAAATTTTTGATTTCACTCCTCAGTCCTCACTACCTATCACAGTTTCGAAAGCCATAAAATGCCAAAATAGCACAAACCCCCCCCCCCCCACAAATGACCCCATTTTGGAAAGTAGACACCCCAAGGAAATTGCTGAGGGGCATGTTGATCGGGGGGGGGGTGATTTGTGTGCCTATGTGTACCTACGTGTCAGTGTAGTGATTGGTGAACTTACTATGTCCTCTCCTCGCAGTCCGGTCAAAAAGACTGCCCGAGGAGAGTGACATCACTTCCTCCCTGCCTGTGTTTACACTACATAGGCAGGGGAAGCTTCTCATTCGACAGGAGCGATCGAGAGGGGATGGCCAGAAACCAATGGCCATCACCTCATCCCGGATCGCTCCTGAAGCGAAACGGACCTCCATAGCCAGCGGGAGGGGTCCGATCGGACCCCCCGCCCGCTGGAAGGCAAGCACGTATGGGTACGTGCTTGTGCCCGTACATGCCATTTTGCCGACGTATATCTCCATGCGGCGGTCCTTAAGTGGTTAATTGGTTCAATTGGGAGGGGGAAATTATGTGTGATAGGAAATGTTGTACATTGTCTTGGGTAGGTTGTGTCGTGTTTTTGTCTTGGTTCAGATTATAAAGTGATCCGTAGTATTCACTAAATGCATCTGCGATGCTTTGAGGGTCTATTATTTTGGTCTTGGATACAGGGTCTATGAGGTGGGGAGTTTTAGATTTGAATTTTTGGCCTTTTAGTCTGTGGGCAAATGCTTTCCCAGCTTTATTGCTGGTAGAATAGAATGAAATTTTTAATCTCCTTTCATTGAGTTCGTTTGAGCGAAGAAGTTCTATCCTAAGGTCACGTCTTAGGGATGTCAATTTGTCGCCAAGTATAGGGTTAGGGTGTTGTTTGTTCTGTTTGTTAAGGTTTTCAATTTCTAACAATAAGGTGTCTAACTTCTGCTGCCTCTGCTTCTTGAGTTAAGAACCAAGTTGAATAAACATGCCTCTTATGTATGCCTTATGGGCATTCCACAAAGTGAATGGGTTTTCAGAAGATGGAGAATTGATCTGGAAATATTCAGACAGACGGCACTCCAAGATATGTTTTGTTTCTGAATTATGCAATATTTGAGGGTTAGCCCACCAGATATAGGCATTGTGGGTGGGATAGGAGTCTTGTAAGGTTAGAAGGATGGACACATGGTCCGACCATGATATATTGTTTATCTGAACATTCATTACTTTCTGGAGTAGCCACCTGTCCGTTAAGAACAGGTCAATTCTCGTATACGTACAATGCCTATGTGAGTAGAACGTGAAGTCTTTTTCGGTGGCTTGTGTACAGGGCCAAGCATCAAATAGGTCGTGAGAGTTCAAAAAGGTTGCCATAACAGGTGCTTTGTTGGGGAACTTTGATGTGGAGTCCATTCGTGGACCTCGGGTGATATTGAAGTCACCGCATATTACGAGGGAACCTTGTTGTTTCTTCTTAATTTTTTTCAACAATTTGTTTAGGAAGTTAAGTTGGTGTTTGTTGGGTACATAAACATTCACTATCATGTATGTAGTATACTAGTATGAGATATCGACCCTTTGGGTCAGAGATTTCCAGATGAAGTTGAAAAGAAATGGAGTCTTTAATAGCCACCAGAACGCCCCTTTTTTACGCTGCCATATTAGAAAAAAAAGTAGTTTGGTGGGAACATTTGGACGGAGCATCATGGTGGAAGTGAGTCTCTTGAACACATAGAATATCACATTTGGATGAGTCTGCTTCCTTCCATAAGGATGCTCTTTTGGCCGGGTGATTGAGGCCGTGAACATTGACAGATAGTATCTTCACTGCCATTAATTATAATGGGGTGTCAGTGAGTGTAGATAGAGGAGTGGATTTACGTGTGGAGATGAGAGATGTACCTTTTTGATTTTAATGGCGTCGTTTAGTGTTCCAGCTTGGGAGGTTGGCACGACGTTCCTCTCTTCTGGCGTTCTTCGCTGAGGGGTTTTGGTGGTTCTGCGTTTTTGGAGTTCAGCGTAAAATTTTCTGTTGTAGCAAGGATGATTCATTGGTTTGAGAGGAAGAAGATTCTGGTTCATCCCGGTTGATCCAACAGTGGGTGAGAACTGCATAACAAAATATACCAAAAAAAAACAGTTGACAGGGTTAGAGAAGATCCCTCTGGGGGATGCCTGCAGGGGATGCCCTGTTCAGTGTTGGTGGGGGAATGTGGAAATGTTTCCATGCTCCGGTATTCCCGGGGGATTGCTGAGGATGAAGCCTCTTCAGTAGCCCTCTCTGTTTTTTTAGTTTTGCGTTTCCTGGACACCACCTGCCATTCTTCTTGGAAGTTTGTGGGGCCCCCATTTGAGAGGAGGTTGATGGTGGGTCTGTTATTATCCCCCATTGCCTGAGTGCTGCCAGAGCTTCTTCTAAGGTGGATAAGGTTGTATTGGTTCCATTATGGGTAATGGACAATGTCGCCGGGTACTTCCAATTGTGGAGGATGCGATGATTGCGTAAGGCTTTTGTAATGGTTGTGTCAGGAAATGTTCCATCCACTGATAATATCTGTCTTTTGGCGTGCAGTACTGACGGGAAGAGCTTTTCCCTGCTGATGTTATGTCATCTTTGGGCTGCAGTACTGGCGTCCACCAGCAGATGGATCCTGGCAGTATGGAGCAGACAGCACCTCCTGCAATCAGGTGTCACTTGAGGCAAATCACAGGCCTATAAATAGCTGGCAAGCACTCATATGTTTGCCTTGGTATTGTGCTTGTGCCCTGACTTGCTGCTTGTGATCCTGAGCCTGATTCTGAACCTGTTCCTGTGTCCTGAACCTGTTACCCGTGTTTCTGAACCTGTTTCCCTGTCTTGGTCCCTACCCTGTCCCACCTGCTACCATCATCCCCGCCCTGCAGTCTGTTCCGCCCATCCTCTCCCTGTCCTGTGTTCCTTACCCCATCTGCTGATCTCCCAGTATATGACCTTGGCCTGGCTTGTGTCTCTGATTCTGGACTGCCCTTATTTATCTACTGATCCTCTGTGCATGACCCTGGCCTGCCTATCGTTTATGATCCTGGTATTTCCCATTTATTGTACATATCTGTTTGTTGTTATTTGGGGGTCTCTGTTGGCTGATTTATTGCACTGTGTGGTTGTACTTATATTATTCACTTCCCTTAATAAATCATTATATTTCACTTATACACGTTTGGGTTTCCTCTGTTGCAGTCCACACAGTTCTGGTCTTATCTGATACGTGACAGAATACCAAGGCCATCCCTGACCAGAAGTGGCTACACAGAGGAACCATCTTGGTTCAGGTTGCTTACTGAAATGAATTTAGAGGGGATTTGTTATTATGCTTCGCTGGCGTCTGAGAGTAGTGAATATCTCCGCCAGACACTGAAAGAGTGGACCAGTGATCAGCTGTTGGAAACAATTAGTTTAGCTCACTCCTGTATTGATCAGGGCTGTATGTTGTTTGGGGATGTTCAGCCGTTAATTCAAATATGCACAGCGCTGGCCCTGCCCTGCATTCCATGAGGCCAGGATGATTTTTCTCCCCCTTTCAGTATTAATCAGGTCACATAACTGGTATGGCTTCTGGAAGATGATTTCCCTTACTTTTTTGAGCATTACACAGCCTGTTCCCAACAGATAATAATAGAATGTGTTGATTCCGTACATTCCCTTGTCAGACAGGCAGTATGTAACCCGCAGTTTGTACAACCACTACTTTTAGCATGGTCTGGTATTTTGCAATCAGCCACAGCCAGCCCACAACAAACCATCTCTGCTACCAAACACCTGCCTGCCCAAGAGTCTCTTCCTCCATCCCCTATGGCAACCTCAGTTTCAGCCCAATATACTCTACTCCCCACCAAATATCAATACCCTGTTTCTTTCTGCTGCACATACCCTGCCTTTAATACAACTGCTTATTTCTCGTTGCCTACTATCCCTCAAGAACTTCCCCCAGCCACTGTTACCTCTTCCCTGCCATATTCCAACCCTTCTCTACAGTCTGCTTCATCCCTTACCTATAGATCTGCAGCTACCTACAGGACTTCAGTAGCTAAATCTAAAAAGAGAAGGAAGTTCTTTCCTACCCATTTGATCCTGCCAGTAACGCAACCTGCCTCCACACTAACCAACCTGCTCCAGTCTGCCTGCATGCCAGCTGAACCTGATCACCCACCTGATTCTGCCAAACATCTGCCTGCTATCCAGCCAGTGTCTCCGCCTGAAGTTCCTGTGCCCCAGTCTAATGTGCCTGACGTCCCAGTGCCTGCTGTCCAGCCTGACATCCCAGTGCCTGCTGTCCAGCCTGATGTCCCAGTGCCTGCTGTCCAACCTTACGTCCCAGTGCCTGCTGTCCAGCGTGACCTTCCAGCCTTCCAGTCTGATGTCCCGCTGCCGTCCTTCCAGTCTGATGTCCCGCTGCCATCCTTCCAGTCTGATGTCCCGCTGCCGTCCTTCCAGTCTGATGTTCCGCTGCCATCCTTCCAGCCTGACGTCCCAATAGCTTCTGTCCTTTGTGATGTCCCAGCCTTCCAGTCTGATGTCCCGGGCCTTCCAGTCTGATGTCCCGGCCTTCCAGTCTGATGTTCCAGCCTTCCAGTCTGATGATCCGGCCTTCCAGTCTGATGTCCCAGCCTTTCAGTCTGATGTCCCGGCTTCCCAGCCAGAGGTGTTCCTGTCTGCTGCCCAGCCAGATGTGCCTCTGCCAGCTTCCCAGCCTGATGTGCCCCTGCCAGCTTCCCAGTCTGATGTGTCAGCTTCCCAGCCTGATGTGCCTCTGCCAGATTCCCAGCCTGATGTGCCAGCTTCCCAGTCTGATGTGTTCCTGTCTGCCTCCCAGTCTGAGGTGTTCGTGCCAGCCTCCCAGCCTGATGTGCCTCTGCCAGATTCCCAGCCTGATGTGCCTCTGCCAGCTTCCCAGCCTGATGTGCCAGCTTCCCAGCCTGATGTGCCTCTGCCAGCTTCCCGGCCTGATGTGCCAGCTTCCCAGCCTGATGTGCCTCTGCCAGCTTCCCAGCCTGATGTGTCAGCTTCCCAGCCTGATGTGCCTCTGCCAGCTTCCCAGCCTGATGTGCCAGCTTCCAAGCCTGATGTGCCTCTGCCAGCTTCCCAGCCTGATGTGCCTCTGCCAGCTTCCCAGCCTGATGTGTTCCAGTCTGCTTCCCAGTCTGAGGTGTTTGTGCCCACTGCCCAGCCTGAAGTGCCTGTGCCCGCTGCCCAGCCTGAAGTGCCTGTGCCCACTGCCCAGCCTGAAGTGCCTGTGCCCTCTGCCCAGCTTGTTGTACCGGTGCGCTCTGCCCAGCTTGATGTGACTGTGCCTGCTTCCCAGCTTGATGTGCCTGTGCCGCCTGCCCAGCCTGATGTGCCTGTGCCGCCTGCCCAGCCTGATGTGCCTGTTGTCCAGTTCAAGGTGACTGCCACCCAGCCCGACAACCTGGACCCTGCCAACGACCCAGAGCCTGCCGCCCAACCCGACGACCCAAAGCCTGCCGCATGGTTTGATGTGCCTCTTGCTAAGCCTGTTATGTCTTCGCCTGCTGCCCATCGCCTGGTTTAATACTTTAGACTGTCTTTATATCCAGCTTAATGTGACTCTGCCTGTTGCCCAGCTTGATGCCATGGACTTGTCCCAGCAGCAGCTAGTTGGAGCGTCCAGAGGCCGCTCCTTTGAGGGGGGTACTGTCAGGAAATGTTCCATCCACTGATAATATCTGTCTTTTGGCATGCAGTACTGAGGTCCACCAGTAGGTGTCTCCTGGCAGTTTGGAACTGCCAGGAGAGCTTTTGCCTGCTGATGTTATGTCATCTTTGGGCTGCAGTACTGGCATCCACCAGCAGATGGATCCTGGCAGTATGGAGCAGACAGCACCTCCTGCAATCAGGTGTCACTTGAGGCCAATCACAGGCCTAAAAATAGCTGGCAAGCACTCATATGTTTGCCTTGGTATTGTCCTTGTGCCCTGACCTGCTGTTTGTGATCCTGAGCCTGATTCTGAACCTGTTCCTGTGTCCTGAACCTGTTACCCATGTTTCTGATCCTGTTTCCCTGTCTTGGTCCCTACCCTGTCCCACCTGATACCATCATCCCTGCCCTGCAGTCTGTTCCGTCCATCCTCTCCCTGTCCTGTGTTCCTTACCCCATCTGCTGATCTCCCGGTATATGACCTTGGCCTGGCTTGTGTCTCTGATTCCGAACTGCCCTTGTTTATCTACTGATCCTCTGTGCATGACCCTGGCCTGTCTATCGTTTATGATCCTGGTATTTCCCATTTATTGTACATATCTGTTTGTTGTTATTTGAGGGTCTCTGTTGGCAGATTTATTGCACTGTGTGGTTGTACTTATATTATTCACTTCCCTTAATAAATCATTATATTTCACTTATACACGTTTGGGTTTCCTCTGTTGCAGTCCACACAGTTCTGGTCTTATCTGATACGTGACAGGTTGCTAGATTACAATGCCTTCGAAGGGTGTATCTAGAAAGATCTGGGAGCAGTTGTATGGCATTGTATTGCTCCGGGCGTTGGTCCACTTTTCAGAAGGTTTCTAGAATGCATTCTTTCCTTTTATAAAAATACAGCCTTAATAGAACATCTCTGGGTATTTCATCTGCAAAAAATGAGGGTTTAGAATCCTATCGATTGTAAGCTCCAAGGAAGTCACGATTGGTAATATGGCTGAAAACAAGTCCAGTGCATATTGTGGGAGCTGTGAGGCTGTCACGGTTTCTGGGATGTTCCTAATCTTTAAGTTATTCCTCCTGGATCTGTCTTCAAGGTCTGATAACTTGTCTTTGATCCAGGCGATATCGTCTTGGTGGGCTTCATGTGCATCTATCATCCTATTAAAGGAGCTAGCATGCTCTCCCAATGCGCGTTCCACCCCGTCCACCCTATCGCCCAACTTGTGGATCTGTTTGGCATTTTTTGATAGTATGAATCATATCAGCCTGTATAGACGATCTAAGGGATAATAACATTTCCTTGAGTACAATGTATGATACAGGCTATCCTGTGATGGGGAATCCCGCCATAGGTTCAGGCCTGGCTGGGGTGCTAGGCCTCTGAGGTGTGTTATGTTCACTCACCTCCATTTCATGTGTTTGCAGGCCACTGTGTGGGGAGGCTGTGCGTTGTCTGCTCTTCGCAGGACTCCTGGTGGTCGTTGTGGATGCAGCAGAGGATGAGCCATTATGTGGGCTCTGCGATCCATTCCGCTGTCCGTCCTGTGTGGAGGCTCCCGCTGCTGACTGCCTGCTCCTCTCGTGCGTGAGGCCTCCTCCACAATTTGTGAATGCCTCTGGCCCTGTGTAAAATAGCCTGCAGCAGGCGTAGCTGCGGTGGTGGCTCCTTTCTCCTCCTCGGCATCCCTGGGTTCTGTTAGGGTGGATGGCATCGTGTCCAGGTTATTCTGGCTCCCGTGTGTGAGTTATCCTCCGGGTGAGCGGCGGAGCTCTTTGGCTATGTGGCCATCTTCGGGCTCGGTCGCCACGCCCCTCCATGTGCTTTTCTTTACTGTTGTACAGTTTTAAATGTCTACTTTTCATGTTCATGAGCACATTAATCGTTCATAGGAAACATTGTTCGTAGGAAACATCAATCATAGGAAACATTGTTCATTTGCCAATAAATACTATGTATTTAGCTGATACAGGTTATAACTACATTTTGGTCATGCTAATTTGTTTAATTAAAAGAAGTTTAGGACATTGTTATCTATATGTCTTTGAAATTTGAATGAATTGCAAACTTGATTCAGTGGAATTTAAGGAGAGGAAACTGTTTACACATCTGGACTCAGGATCACTAGTGCACACAGGTGCTCCAGTGGATACTTGGGGTGTCTCCATCTGTGAAACGGGGCCAAAAAAGGTAAGTATTCCAGCTTGGTTAAAAGGGAATTTGAATCATGTCTTCAACTTGGATTTCTGCTCAAACAAACAATTGTATGTAGCACAGACCCCCGAAGGAGCTGCTGGTTTGATTTGGGCCTGCACTCTGATAATAAACCCCACTAACTTGACTCAGTCCCCTTGACACAGCTGTGGTGCAATACAATCCGGTACAATATAATATAACACATTATACCTGTATTGTTACCTCAGGATCCACTGGCTCCACCTGCTGAGAGAAAACAATATTCCACACAACGAGGTACTTAACCAAAGTATATTTTACTGTATATCCTTTCAAACATGTGATTACAGTAATTGTGCTGTCATCTCAACATAGAATGACAGAACAATCATTTCTGATAAACAATATAATTACAAGGGAGCTCCCCCTACTTTTATAGCTATTTGTGAGATCTCATTAAAAGTGCTCAGTCTTTAGTCTTCTTGTCTTCTGCTAGCTATTGTAATTTCTTTTAATTTGTAATCCAATGAATAAAGTAATTAAAGTAGAGTTAATGATGATACTGGTGTTGCTTCCATAACTATGATACAAGGCTTGAGATGCAATAGCAGATAGGCCCTATGCCTGCCTAGTGTCAGTTGCTTTACTCCTCCTCCGTAGGACTATGGATGCCAGCGAAGTCTGTGTATAAGTCTGACTAGGTGCAAAAGTTAATAAACTGTGGGCAGCAACCCTCTCACTAACTGGATCAGAAGCTCTGTATGGTAGTTCTGGTCCGGTGTTTGCAGCTTGCTTAGATTTTTTATAAAATTTTGGCAAACAGTAATCTTGCTTTTTTATGTCTCTGTGTGAGCAGTGGGGTCCTGCTGGGTTTACTGCCATAGCGTTTAATTTCATTTAAATTTCAACTGATAGTTTTTGCTGACACTGATGCTCCCTGAGCCTGCAGCTTGAATTTTTCTTCCGTCCACATCCAGAGAGATTAGTTACAGTGCCATGGGTTGCAAACTTCTTGATAAGGTTGCGCACTGTGGACAAAGGCAAATCTAGATCGCTGGAGATGGATTTGAAACATTGAGATTGTTGATATTTTTCCACAATTTTGGTTCTCAAGTCCTCAGACAGTTCTCTTCTCCTCTTTCTGTTGTCCATGCTTAGTGTGGCACACACACAGACACATAATGCAAAGACTAAGTGAACCTCTCTCCTTTTTATCTGCTTTCAGGTGTGATTTTTATATTCCCCACATCTGTTACAGTGTGTAAAGGGCATAACAGTCAAACTTCAACAAGTAGATTGGCAAACTGGGCATATATATAAAATCCAAGATATTATAAACAGGGAGAGAAGAGAGACAAGGGAATTAGAGATCTTTGTCAAAGCTCCCTGATGAAAACCCTGGCAAAAAAGTGCTTAAGATTAAAGACCTCGTTAAGGTCTGGTGGCGCAGTGGCATTCAGGTAAGATATCCACCTAAGCTCACGTTGTAGGAGGAGCTTATCCAAATCTCCTCATGTACCGGGGTGTATACGATCCAATACCAAAACAGATACTTTGGGGCATAGCCCAGCATGAGTTTGTAAAACATGCCTACCCAAAAGGAGTCAGTAAACTCTCTGCCATATGTGCCCAAAGTGGTAGTCACGGCGCTCACCTACTATTAATTGCACATAATGCAGGCTCACCTGCTATTAATTTGCACTTTGTTTAAAAATTATATAAAGGTGTAACTGAAAAGTGCCTACGTGACAATATCTCATAAGATGTCTCACATAAAATGATATACAAACATGAAAATGAAAAGAAACCAATATTATATGAGAAACATCAAGTGGGTATAATACATGTATAAATCCCTAGCCATATGCATAGAAAAAATGTTGTGAAAAAAAAACGACTTCACATATAAACATTAAATTCACTTATTACGATTTACCAGAAGTGCAAAAATGCTAAAGTGCTAAACATGCAAGAAAGTGCCTTATTGACAATAATGACAAAAGCCACTGCAAAAAAGTGCTGCGTGCTGCTTAAAGTGCCATAGTATATGAATTATCTGTCCTTGTGCGATTATAAAGTCGCTAAATTATAACGTGCAATTTTTAATTGATATAAAAGTCCAATGGCAAAAAGGCAAGAAAGACAAAAAAGACAGTACAGCTCCAATAAAAGTTCTTCTCTAGCAAAGGTGACTGTGTGCTTTGATTTTCAATGGATTCCTGGATTACGACCGGTGCGATTTTTTGTGTAAAAAGACAATAATCCGCACTTACCAGCTCCCTCTCCCCTTAAGGGGTTAATACGCCTCCACAGTGTAAGTCCCTGTGTCGCTGTGCAGAGCTGGTCCAGTTAAAATCCAATAGTAATCCAAAGATTTCCAACTCCCTCTCCCCTTAAGGGGTTAATACGCCTCCACAGTTCCTCATTAAAAGTAAGATAGGGAAAACATAGTGTAATCCAGTTTTTTTAAACTTTATTAAGGTAAAAAGAAAACTACTCACACATTAGAGGTTTAAAATATAATTTCAATGGATGTGGGTGTCAGCATACGAGAGTGTGTTCACCTTAGGCCATGCCCTAGGCGTTTCGTCACCGGACATCGTCTGGAGCTGCCATCTTGGTGCTCCACTCTCTTTATATAGGGTGTACTGTCAGTACGGCGCATGCGCGAGCGCATCGGCGCCATTTTTCTTACTGGAATATGGGAACTTGTGAAGTCCAATAGGTAAATGCCTCTGTGGCGCCTGCGCAAGCCACCAGCTGCGCTGCCTGTACTTAAAGTGGTTGTAAACCCTTACAAACCACTTTGACCTACAGGTAAGCTAAGATTAAGGCTTACCTGTAGGTCCAAGCAATATCTCCTAAACCTATATGGTTTAGGAGATATTTGCCTGAAAACGGGCACCGCTGTCTACGGCGCATGCGCCGTAGACAGCGGTGCGCAGGGGCACTGAGCGCGGCATTCTCAGCGACGGAGCTGCCGTGCGTGTCGGCTCCCGTGCGCATGCGCGGGAGTGACGTCATCGCGGCTTCGCCAAATGACAGCGGCGGAGCTGCGAGACCCCACCAACAAGATGGATGCGGTGGACTCCAGGGGACAGCGGCGACTTTGCTGGCTCCTGTGTCAGGTAAGTGACACATAATGGGCTACTATGCGATACATAGTAGTCCATTATGCTTTGCCTTTGCAGGGAATGAAAGAGGAAGTAAACTCATATAAAATATATTTGATAATATATAGACGAGCCTTTATTAAATACGTCTATATATTTATGCCCAATTAGTTTAGGAAAATCAATAGAAATAAAATAAATATGAATATAAATAAAAATATAAATGAAAAAGGACAAATTTAAGTAAGAAAAAAAGGATGGGTGTGTAAAAATATGTTGTGAAAGAAACATTGTTATATAATTACTAATTTCTTTATGTTTGGTACACTACATCCGACATAGTCGAATGTATTACCTTCGATCCTAGAAAAAAATATACCGCATTTGGCCTGGTGTAATGTGAATTTAGACAGGGAAAAAGACAAGACAAAAAATGAGGAAGAGGTTAATAAATGGACTAAAAATTGGTTAGGAAACAATTGAGGTCCAAATCTATATTTAGGCCTGATGGTTGTAAAGTGTCCAAAAGGAATATCCATTTAGTCTCATTCTTTGAGACTTTTATCCTTCTATCTTCTCCCCTCCAATATCCTTTGATTTTATCAATACCATAGAAAGTCATGAGATTAGGATCTCGGTTATGGTAATCTCTGAAGTGTCAAGAGACACTGTGATTCTGGAATCCTTTCTTGATGTTTTTAATGTGTTCTCTGATTCTTATATACAACTGTCGCGTGGTCCTACCAACATATTGTTTACGGCACGGACACTCAATCACGTAAGTGACATGAGTGCTGTTGCATGTGATGAGTTCATTAATTTTATATTCTCTCCCATTTGAGGAGGATGCAAACTAAGTCAATTTCTTCGGGGTAATGTTTGAGCTGGTTTTGCAAGGGAGGCATCTCCCACATTTGAAAAAACCTTTTAGGTTTTCAAAGATTTTTATATTTTTGGGAGGATCAATAGTGTTCTTAGCGATCGAATTTCTCAGTGTGGGGGCTCTTCTGTATATGAATACAGGCTTCTTTGGCAGTAAGGTTTTTAATGTGTCATCAGTGTGTAAAATGGGCCAATGTTTTTTAAAAATCTCTTCAAGTCTTTTATACTGTCAATTGTAACCCGTCAAAAATGCTGTTTCCATCTTTTTGTTATTCCTGTTATTTCTTCGATTTATTTTGGGCACTCCGTCAATTAGCTTTTCTCTATTCATTAGGCTTACTTTTCTTTTCGAATCACATAACTCTTTTTTCTTGTATCCTTTAGAGACGAATCGGTCTATGATTTGGTTAGCATGTTCTTCGTAATCCATCCGGTTGCTACAGTTCCTATATACTCGCATTAGCCGGCCCTTAGGAATGTTGTTTTACCATTTTGGGTGGTGACAGCTGGTGATGGGAATGTACCCATTTCGGTCAGTAGCCTTAAAAAACGTCCTCGTACCCAACTGGCCATTATCCTTAAAAATCTGTAGATCCAGATAATTTATGCTATGGGTATTCCAGCTTCCTGTGAAGGAAATTCCATATGCGTTCTGGCTAATCTCGTCAAAAAAGTTGTTTAATTCTTCTTCAGAACCACTCTATACGATAATAATATCGTCTATGTACCTACGGTACATCTTTAGGTGTTGTCTTAGTACGCTATAGATCTGCTCCTCTTCCCATCTGTTGAGGAAAAGGTTAGCTACACTGGGAGCGTACTTCGCTCCCATAGCTACTCCTTTTGTTTGCGTGTAATACATGCCCTCGTACCAAAAGTAGTTATGTGACATTGCCAATTGTAGTCCTTCCACTATAAAGCTGATCTGCTCTTGTTTGAGATCCGTTAATGTTTGTAATGCCCAATCTGTGCTGCTCAGTGCATGTTCCTGTTTGATATTGGTATACAGCGAATTGAGGTCAATAGTAACAAGAATATCTTCCTCTTTTACATCCATACTTTTTAATTCTGTAAGTAACTGTTGACTGTCTTTTAAGTATGATTTACCTTTTTTTTTTTATTTATCTTTATTTATTTATTTTTTACACAAAATACAAAAAGAGAGAACAAATTTAAAAGAAGAGGAGAACACATATTTCATGTTTACAAACATATCTTCTTAGTTTATACATACATATACCCTCTTAACCTTATACTTCTTCTATTTTCTCCCTCGTCCCTCCTCCCTCCCCCTCCCACCTATCCTTCCCTGCAGATATCGCCTGAGGTTCATAATTTAATTATCATTTACTGACTGGGGTTATGTTTCTTTAGTATTATTGTGTTATTTCCTTAACAAATCTCCTGGATTTTTTAAATTTTTTCCAGGGTTCCCATTTCCCTCCATTATTCTCTTCTACTGTTAGGTCCTCTCCCCCTTCGTTTAGACATTCCATATTTTGTATTTTATTTACTCGGAAAATCCAGTCCTGTATTTTAGGGCTTTCCTTTTCTCTCCATTTTTGCGGGATTAAACTTTTCGCGGTGTCAAGTAAGATGGGGACTAGTGAGAGTTTATATTGTTTTATGGGTTCGTCTATTCCATGGAATAAAACTGTCCAGGGGTCCTCTTTAATATCTTTTTTAGTTACCTCTTTTCTATATCAATGATCTTCCTCCAGTATTCTTTAATAATGGGACAATCCCACCATATATGACCCATAGTCCCTATTTTTTTACATCCCCGCCAGCAATCCAAGGAATGTCCAGCTCCAAATTTACTCAATTTATCGGGGGTAGCGTACCACCTAGCTAAACATTTATAATTCGTCTCTATTATTTTGTTCTCAAACACTGTATTGTGAACTAATTTAAATATTTTCTTTCTATTTTGCCTGCTACATTGTGAACCCAAATCATTTTCCCATTTTTTAATGTATGCCGGGTCCTCCAGCTCGTCCCCTTCTGAGAGTATTTTGTATATTCGAGCAATATTATTTTTTGACTTTTCTCTCTGACAAAGCCGTTCAATAGGCCTTAGTTCTTCTTCGCCTCGTACTGGTTGAGGGAGCTTTGCAACAAACTGACGCAACTGGAGGAACCGCCATTCATCCACCCTCATCAGTTCAGTGTCCGCCCTCAGTGCTTGAAAAGTGACTAATTGACCCTCCACCAATATATCTTTTAGTTGTGCATTATTTTTTCTTATCCAGTTACCTCCCACTTCCAATTTTCCCGGTAAAAAATAATCATTCTCTTTCAAAAAAATCAGAGGTGAGTTGTATCCCCATTTGTTTTGTGTATGGGTCTGATCCCACATTTTAAGTGCATATCGTGTTATTTCATGTGTATTATGTCCTAATGTCCTGTGTTGTGGAGGATTCCATATTATTCTCCCTAAATGTGCTTGGCAAATTGCCATCTCTAAACTAACCCATCTCTTGTCGTTGACCTCTTTCGCCCATTCCACCACCCGTGAAAGTACCACCGCATTGTGATATTTTTTTAAATCCGGGAGTGCTAACCCACCTTGTTTTTTCCCCCTCCTTAACACCGCGAAAGCGATTCTTGGCTTTTTATGTTGCCATATATACCTTGAGATTACATTTCTTAATATTTTAAAAAAGGCCGAGGGGAGTGAGATAGGCAACATTTGGAACTTATATATAATCTTCGGAACCAGAATCATTTTTACCACATTTATACGTCCTAACCATGAGAGAGGACTTGTTGAAATTTTCTTTATTTCTCGTTTAATTTCATCTAGTAAAGGAATATAGTTATTCAAGTATATTTTCCTAATCGTATGTGAGAGAGTGACTCCTAAATATTTAATCTCCTTACGCCAGGGAAAATGGAATTCTGCGCTGAGTTTCTTCTCTTCCATAATACTAATGTTGATGTTTAGAACTTCGGACTTGCCCAGGTTTATCTTCAAATTTGATATTTTGCCAAATTTTTCTAGCAACCTTAACAAGTTTGGAATTGTTGTCCTAGGGTTGGTAATGAAAAAGAGCACATCGTCCGCATAAGCTGCGAGTTTGTGCTCCTCCTCTCCAACCCTAATCCCTTTTATATCCGGGTTATTTCGTACGGAGGCCAATAGGGGTTCAAGAGACAATGCAAACAAAAGGGGTGATAATGGGCACCCCTGTCTGGTGCCATTTCCCATTTGAAACTGTGCTGATGATTCTCCATTAACCTTCACCGCAGCTTGCGGGTGGTTATAAAGTACTTTGATCCATTGGATCATCCTTGGGCCCAAGCCCATGACTTCTAGCGTTTCTATCATGAGTCCCCAGTCTACCCTGTCAAATGCTTTCTCGGCATCTATTGACAGGAATAGACCGGGGGTCCCATTGTTTTTTAGGGCCTGTAGGAGGAGCAATGCCCTCACCCCATTATCCCTGCCTTCTCTCTCGGGTATGAATCCTACTTGATCTGAATGTACCAGTTCTATCATTTTTTCCTTTAATCTAGATGCCAGGACTTTAGCATATAACTTTGTATCTGCATTAAGCAAGGCTATCGGCCTATAATTAGAGCAGAGCAGGTGATCCTTACCCTCCTTTGGGATCAACGTAATTGACGCACGCAGGGCCTCTCTCCCCATTTCATATTTTGTCCCCAAGCCATTCAAGTATTTGCAGAGCTTAGTGACTAAGATCTCTTTATATTTTTTAAAATAAGTAATCGAGAACCCGTCTGGCCCCGGGCTTTTACCCGGTGCTGTATCTTTTAATGCATTATAGATCTCCTCCTCTGTAATGGGTCTGTCCATATTATGCCTGTCAGTATCTGCTAAGTGTGGAAGTTTTGCTTTATACAAAAATTCTTTGCTTTTCCCCTTTTCCTCTTTGCCTTGTACCCCTTTCTGGCCTACATTGTACAGGGCTTCATAGTATTGCTTAAAGGCCTCCGCGATTTCCTTAGTTGTATACACCGTCTTCCCACTTTTATCCTGTATTTTTTCGATGAAATTAATCTCTCTTCTCTTTTTAACCTGTCGAGCCAAGTATTTACCTGTTTTATTTTCTCCCACGTACCTCTCTCTGGCTCTCCCCTCTAAAACCCTCCTTGCTTCCTGATCATACATATCTTTTAATTCCTCTCGCTTATTGTTCAATAAATGAAAAAGTTCCTGATGATGCTCCTTTTGTTTTTTTTGTTCCTGTTCCAATCTGTAGACCTCCTTTATTAATTTTTCTCTTTTCTCTAGACTTTCCTTTTTTTTTCTTGTCCCTATGGAGATGAGGATACCCCTAATATATGCTTTGTGTCCCTCCCAAAGGGGGGCCTCCGTTATCTCACCCGTGTCATTCGTTAAGAAATAGAATTCTATTTCTTTCCGTATTATTTTTGCGATTTTTTTGTCCTGTATAAGGTTCTCGTTTAATCGCCAAGTAAATGGATGTCTATGTATTCCAGGTATCCTCATCTTCATTAGCACTGGGGAGTGGTCTGATAGGGATATTATTCCTATCTCTGTTTCCATCACGGTCTCCAGCAGTCTATGGTCGACCATTATATAATCCAGCCTGGAGTGCGTCCCGTGCACTGGGGAGAAAAAAGTGTAATCTTTTGTTTTTTCATGTTGTATTCTCCAAGCATCTATTAATTGATTTTGTCTCAGTTGGAGTTTTAATGCTTTCATATTTTTCCCACTTATCCCCCTTGCACGAGACGTACTATCCAGAGATGGATCCATGCCAAAGTTGAAATCACCCGCCAATATCACGTCTCCTGTTTTAAAGTTTGCAAGATTCTTCAAAATTTGTTTCAAAAATCTAGTAGGATTTTCATTTGGACCGTAAACATTGGCCAAGGTAAATATCCTATCCCCGAGTTTACCTTTCAAGAACAGATAACGGCCCTCTGGATCAGTCTGCCTATCTATCACGGTGAACTTTGTGTGTTTCTCAAACCCGATCGCCACTCCCTTGGCCCTCCTTATTGGGGAGTCTCCATAGAACCATTTCGGGAAGTTGTCAGAGATCAGCTTAACATTTGTATCCTGAGTTAGATGGGTTTCTTGCAGAAACACCACCTCTGCTTTATATTGCTGTAATTCCTGTAGTAATTTATATCTCTTTATAGGCGAATTCAGGCCTTTAACATTATATGATACAAATTTCACCTCTGTCATCTGAGACTCCCAAAGGAGGTACTTAGTCCCCCCCTTTTAATCCTGTGAATCATTAGAACCCCCTTTTCTTTTTTTTTTCTTTTTTTTTTTTTCCCTTTTCCCTCTTCTTCTTCTGCAAGGAATATCTTTTCCCCCTTTTCCCTCCAACCTCCCCCCCCTTCCATCCCTCCCCCCTCCCTCTGGCCCCATTCCGGCCTTTGCTTTGCATTGTGGACCTCACTCCCTTCTGTAAGCAATATCTATCAGGTTATGGCTCAGGCTGCGGCACTCCCCCTCTGTAATCCCTGCAATAGGTGAAACACTGAACAGAACAGGATAATCAACACAACCAAACTGATTTCAGTGAGCAACACTGAGTTTGCCTAACAATATACCCGTGGCTCCACTGGAAACAGTGAGCCAAAGCTAAATATGGACAGAGAAAAAAAAAAAAAAAAAAAGGAGAGAAAGAGGAAAAGACAAAAAATCTCAAGAGCAATCATATTCTCCCCCATCCCCTTCCCCCATCACCACTTATTACTATATTTCACGGGGGTCTAAAGGTATCTTGGGGGTTGGAATTCCCACTTGGTTACAGAAGTCCTCCAGTTCATCTAGGAACTTTAATCTAATAAAAAAAACACCTACAAAGAAGTCCACAAAAAATAAAAAAAAATAAAAATAAAAAAAGGAGAAGAAAAAACAAAAAATCTCAAAAGCAGACATATTCTCCCCCCCCCTTCCCCCATCATTACTTATTGCTATATTTCACGGGGGTCTAAAGGTATCTTGGGGGTTGGTATTCCCACTTGATTACAGAAGTCCTCCAGTTCGTCTAGGAACTTTAATCTAATAGTTCTTCCCTCTTTCTGCACCATAAGGGCTGCCGGGAACCCCCAGCTGTATCTTATATTTGCTCGTCTCATTTGTTCCAATAAGGGTTTTAATCGTCTTCTCCGTGCTAAAGTTCCCGACGACAGGTCTGAGAAAACCTGTAATGTTGTCCCTTCATATTGAACTGGAGGTAGACCTCTGAGTTTGCTCCAAATCTTAGCTTTGTCTTCATAGAGATGGAATTTTATAATCACGTCTCTTGGTACCTCTTCCTTTATTCCTGGGGGTTTCCTCACTCTGTGCACACGATCTATCTTTAACTCTACCCCTTCTTCTCTTCCAAGTATATGATTAAATATCTTTCCCATTTTTACTCCTAAGTCTTCTCCCTGTTGTTCTGGTAAAGCTCTGATCCTCAGGTTTTGGCGTCGATTTTGATTCTCCTGTTCCTCCATTTTATAGAGGATATCCCTGTGTGGCTCCTGCATTTTTTTTGCCTGCGTTTTTAAGTCTAGTATCTCCTGGGCCTGTTTACTTGTTTGTTCTTCAACTTCCTCTACTCTTCTTAGCAAGTGCCCCATGTCCGTCCTTACTGTTAAAATTTCAGCTTTGATTGTGTTTTCTAATTTCATGAACATTTCCATCATTTCGCTTTTGGTTGGTATTTGGGATATATCCCTCAGCTCCTTTCTTCTGCCCTCCATATCTGAGTCCCTCTCCTCCCCTGAGGTGTCTCCCCGTGTCTCTTCTAATTTTCCAGTGTCTTTCCTCCTCTCCTTAGCCCCCTGTTTTCTTTCTATACCGGGGCTTTTTTGGCTTGTTTCCTTGAGGTATTTCTGGATCGTGCTTGTATTTAAGCTCTCCCTCGGGGCTTTAGGATCATTCGTTTTTTGATTTCTTCCCTTCATGTTGCCACTCTTTATTTTTCTCTTCCCCAGCTTTCCCCTTTATTTAACTATTTCCAGCGGACAGGGGATGGAAGCAAAGCCGCAGAAAACACTCCTTTCTTAATGTCCTTCCAGGACCGTTTATTAATATCTATAGGAATCAGGGTTTAAGTTACTTTCCTTAGAAATTTATGTGTTATTGTTCCGCTGGTAACTCTGACCTCAGCGCACCAATCCGCCTGCTCTTTACCACTCCGTTTGCATCCCTTTATACACAGTCCTTTACGTTTTGCATCGCACTCTATGGTGCATTGGTGTATCTGCTGCGGGTATGCAATTTTAGGGAGAGATCACTCAGTGCTATATAAGGTACAGTCAGTCGTTAACATTATAAATAGATGCCAACCGAATATTCAACCTGCATCTTTTTCCCCTTTTTTTTTTCCTTTTCCTTCCAGCACTGCTGTCTCGTCTTTTTAATGCGTGTTTAGTCTGTGGTACATGCGTTTTTAAGCACAGCATACACCCATTTTACCCAAGCTTAAGCTTAGTTAGTTTCAACGCTCAAAAAAAAGATCAACCCACGGCTGAAAAAAGAAAACAGTTCATAATATCATATAACTCTTTTCAGGGCTTCAGCATATATTTTCAAGGAATGCTTATTCAGTGGCTCTACTTCACCCTTCCATTTAACAACTGTCCTTGACACACAGAGAAACTCCTCACTGATTTCACAAACACTCCTTCCAAGTTCCTGAATTCAGGGCTCCAAAAAATATGCATTTATTACACTTCTGTGTCACTTCTGTTGTCCTATACGTGTATCTCCAATCTTTACAGTCCGCAATATACAATTCAAATAGGAAGAGATACTTTTAGTCTGACCTGTTCGTAGCTGTCCTCAGCTTTTCCCTTCTCTTCCTCCTTCTGAGCTCCACGGTCCACTGAAGAGGTATAAAAACAGAGGGCAGCATGGGGGGAGATCTGAGGGGGGACCACACGCTCCAGCGGGATCTTCCGCCCCGTCCGCCGTCAGTGCACGGCTCCGGGTCTCGCTGGTGATCTCTCACAGTCAGTCGCTCCTACGCCGGTATAGTCGCGGCGGGCAGGGAAGCATAGTCGGCGGGGTCAGAGTGATATCATTACGGAGCGCTGCGCTCTCTCACTGCGCTCAGCTCCAGCTGGTTCGGCGGGGCTTCCTCCATCTACTCGTGTGAGTACCGCCGACTGGCCCCTCCCCTCTCACGTACGCTCCATGTCACGTACCTGATTTACCTTTTATCACTAAAGGTTGTAAATAGCCATCTTAATATTCCGCTAATCTCGAGAACAAGGACCCAATCCCACTGATTATTGGTCTGCCTGGGGGGTTTGTTTCATTTTTATGTACCTTGGGTAGATAGTAAATCACAGGTGTTTTGGCTGCTTTCGGAGTTAAATATTTTGCTTCCTTTTTGTTTAATATTCCTTTACTTTCTCCCTTCTTAACAAATTTCTTAAGTCGTTTTTCATATTCTATTTTAGGATTGTTTTTTAATTTCTTGTACGTAGCTTTCTCCGCCAGTAGTTTTTCCATTTCTCTTTTGTAACCTTCCTTGTTTAATATTACTAAGCCTCCTCCCTTGTCCGCCGAACGTATTACTATGTTCTTTTTCTTCTCCAGTTGTTTAATAGTATTCCATAGATCCCTTCGTTTTGTTCTATGAATCTTCATTTCTTTTAGGTCCTTTTCTACCAATTTCTTAAAGACCGTGATACTGTCATTTTGCTGCCCATTAGGATTAAAGGTGGAATTTTTTTTTAAGATTGGAGTGTTTGTAAACACTGTTGTGTCCCGTGTTTGCATAAACATTGTTCCCAAACTGTCCATGTTTTCGTTCTTTCTTAGCAAAAAATTTTTTTATATTTAACTTTCTAATAAATTTCTATAAATCTATATAGGCCTCAAACTTATCAAGTTGTTTATCTGGAGCATATTTGAGGCCCAAATCTAAAACTTTAAGTTGTTCTACATCAAAGGTAGCCGTACTTAGATTGTATATTCCCTGTCCTATTGTTCCCTTCTTCTTTTCCTTGTTTCCTCCCCTCTTTCCTCTCCTTCGTTTCTTTGTTCCCTTCTCGAGGTTTGGTGCGTGTGTTCTCTTCTCTCTTCCCATCCACGTTCTGGATAATCCCCAAAGTTCCCTCTCATGTTCCCCTGTTGGGTCCATCTGGGATTCCACCCCCCTTCTGCCCCGGGTGTCCCCGATACTGGTTCCTTGCTGGATGGCGAAAAGGTCTTCTTCCAAATGGGGGCCCATATGGGGTGGTCCAATGTCTTGGGCCAGGGGGTCTGTGCCCTTGTTCTCTGTGAAAAAAACGCTGATTGTTTCTTCCTTGATATTGTTCCCTATATGGTGTGTGGGGTTGATACTCCCTCAATGGGGAGTACCTATTGTGATGTCTCGGTATGTGCGGTGTATATGGAACCTCGTAATGGTCCCTATTACCATATTGGGTTTGCTGTTGTCCTCTTGCTGGGTCATGGTCGGCTCTTCTGCGACTTGGTGTGTGGTATTCCTGTCTGTCTCTCTGAGATCTAGTTTGTGTTGGAAAAGTTTGTTGCCATCCCACATTATCCTCTATTTGTGAATTTTCACTGGATTCCTCAATCATTGATATATCATTTTCTTCTTCGTTATAGATGCTTTAAGCAGCACGCAGCACTTTTTTGCAGTGGCTTTTGTCACTATTGTCAATAAGGCACTTTCTTGCATGTTTAGCACTTTAGCATTTTTGCACTTCTGGTAAATCGCAATAAGTGAATTTAATGTTTATATTTGAAGTAGTTTTTTTTTCACAAAATTTTTTCTATGCATATGGCTAGGGATTTATATATGTATTATACCCACTTGATGTTTCTCATATAATATTGGTTTCTTTTCATTTTCATGTTTGTATATCATTTTATGTGAGACATCTTATGAGATATTGTCACCTAGGCACTTTTCAGTTACACCTTTATATATTTTTTAAACAAAGTGCAAATTAATAGCAGATGAGCCTGCATTATGTGCAATTAATAGTAGGTGAGCGCCGTGACTACCACTTTGGGCACATATTCACTTTTTTCACCTTCCAGGTGAATTTACATGGTAGTAGCAGCCCCTTTTCAATTTTAGGGTTCTAATTCCGTTTTTGAGTTGTTCATATATAGTATTTTAATTTTATTTCACATTTAGGGTCCATAGCGCACTTACCCCCTTTTCTCTTATCAAACTCTCTGCCATAGCTTTTGTATGGCTTTCCCAATGTAGAAGCATTTACAACTACATAGCAAAAGATAAACCACGTATTGTGTCTGACAATTCGAGAAATGTCTGGGAAAGAAAGTTCTTCCATTGGGTAAAACTATGTGTTTTCTAGAATCCATATATAGGCACAGGAGCCACAGGAAAATGTTCCAAAAGTTTTGCAGGGGTCTCCACGTTTAGACCTTCGATATTCGCTACTCAGCAATATATCACATAAGGAGGTAGAACGTCTATAGGTGATCGCTGGGGTGGGAGGTAAAAATGGTACAGATACTGTGGCTGTTTCTTGTGAGCTTTGATCTGCCACTCAGGGCTGTGGGCATTAGTCACCGCAATACCACATATATGGGAAAACAGTCCCTTTGGGGAGTGGCTAAATGGATAGGGAAGATAACAGCAAAACCAATAGAAATGATACCCCTACAATATCTGTTTCATGGGACAGAAAGATCCATTAAATCTTATAAAAAAGGAGTCATACCACATTTGCTGAATGCAGCCAAAATATTAATACCTAGATATTGGAAGCAGATAGCATGTCCCACTCTATTGGAATGGAAGGGAGAGGTAGATAAAATAATGGAAGCTGAAAAATGTATATATGATATTAAAGAACAACAAGAAAAATATAAAAACATGTGGGCAGGCTGGAAGCACTATTCCCGAGAAATAGAGAAAGAGTAAGTTATACCAGATTAAAAATTTTGATAATCCCTCCTGAGCCTCCCAGAGATCCCTGATAGGGAGAGGGAGGAAGGAAGGGAGAGAGAAAAATCAAGAAGCTGTTACGCAAGCTCATGTCCTCCAAAGGTACATCGTAGAAAGGGTAAAGGGGAAATATGAATCCGAACCATAACCTTTAAATTTTGTTGTTTGTAATATGTTTTAAGGTATATGCGAAGTGAATAAATGATGGAAATGTAATTGGAGGAGGGGCTTGAGGGAGGGGGGTAGGAGGAGAGATAACCAATGGTGGAGACACAAAAATAAACAACACAATTTTTAGGAAACATAAAGGAAGGCTGAGGACCTCCCTAAGCACAAAACACAAATAATACACTAAGGGGTCACAAACGGAATAAAAGCACGCAATAATGAATAAATGAGAAAGGATTTTTCTTGTTCTCTTTTTTTTTTTATATATATAAATAAAAGGAATCACAAGGGCACAATAAAAACACATAAAGAAGGGAAATAACACAGGGGAGAAATTTAAATTCCCCCCCCCCTTTTTTTTTTTTCCCCCTACACATAGGTTAACTCTCCTCCAAGTATCCCCTCCTCTCGGGCCACCACCTAATATTGTTATAGATATGTAATGGAAAAGTATGTATGTAAATGTGAAGACATTGGGGGACTTGTGTAAACCTCAATGCCTCAGGATTGAATGTAATTGTCTGTTGAATTTTATATAAGAAAATAATAAAGATGATTTAAAAAAAAAAAAAAATATGGGAAAACAGAGATTTTGGTTTTTCACAGTCTCATTTTCTTCTTGAAGTTTATTAATCTTACAATCCATCACTGAATAAGATTGAACTCTTCGCCTTTTATTGTGATACAAAAATGGTTTTAAGGTTGGAAGCCCCATACTATTTCTATTGGATATTATTGTTGTAAGTACCATTCTTATTTTTTATTTTTTTTGGTATGTTATGTGATGCTTAGATTGAATTCACACTGTCAAACAAAGTATACTGATATATAGGGATGAGCCGAACACCTCACCCCCCCCCCCCCCCCGGTACTGTTCGCACCAGAACTTTTGAACGGACTGAAAATTTGTACGAACTTTAGAACCCCATTGAAGTCTATGGGACTCAAACGTTCAAAATAAAAAGTGCTAATTTTAATGGCTAATATGCAAGATATTGTCCTAAAAAGGGTTTAGGGGCCTGGCTCCTGCCCCAGGGGACATGGATCAATGCCAATTTTTTTCTTTAAAAACAGCTGTTTTCTCAGGAGCAATGATTTTTAATGACGATAAAAGTGAAAAAAAGGGAAATATTCCTTTAAATATGGTGCCTGGGGGGTGTCTATAGGATGCCTGTGAAGTGGCACGTGTTTCCCGTGTTTAGAACAGTCCCTGCACAAAATGACATTTAACGGAAAAAAGTAATTTAAAACTGCTTGCGGTTTTAATGTAATATCTGGTTCTGGCAATACAGATGAAAATCTTTGAGAACAAAATGGCATGGGTAGCCCCCCCCCCCCCCCGCCCATCACCAGCCCCTTTGGGTCTTGTACGGATATTAGGGGAACCCCGTACCCAAATTAAAAAAAGGAAAGGCATGGGGCCCCCAGGCCCTATATACTCAGAACAGCAGTATACAGGCGGCACAAACAAGACAGGGACTGTGTAGGTTTGTTGTGTTAAGTAGAATCTGTTTGTAATTTTGAACTGCTACATTTTAAAAGTGTAGCTCCAGTCAAAAAATTTATTTTTAAGCTTTTTGGAAAACATAGGGTTTTCACCCTGTATAATTAGTTTTGTCATCCGTCTTTTTTTTTTCATCTCATTTCCTGTTGTCTCCTTCCGTTTGCAAGTAGGAGACATTTGTAAGATGGATGTTTGAAAGTAGGGGCCTTCCCTATATGCTCTGCAGAAATGTGGGCCTAACGTGTTGGTGTTGCCAAAACACTGTAAGCCCTCAAAGTGACTCTTGGTGAGCTCTGGAGCACCCTGCTGTGAACGATTATATCAAGAATTGTAATTACATGCCATTGTTGAAGAGTGGTAGAAAAATTGGGCCTTTGGTGGTTGTGGTGGTGCTGGTACCACAACACTGTAAGTCCTCACAGTTACTCTCTGTGGGCGCAGGAACAGGCCCCGCTGTGAAATATTATATCAAGAATTGTAATTACATGCCCCTGTTAAACAGGAGCTGAAATATTGGGCCTTAGGCACTGGTTGCTGGTGCCACGAAACTGCAACCTCTCCCAGATACTCTAGTTGGAGTGCAGGAATGAGCTCTGCTGCAAAGCATTGCATCAAAAATTGTAATTACATGCCCCTGTTAAACAGGAGCTAAAAAATTGGGCCTTAGCCACTGGTGGCGTCCCCCAGAACTAAAAATGTTCTTCCAAGCTACAAGCAGGATCATTGAGGAGGAAGAGGATAGTCAGTCAACATAACAGGACAGTCACTCAGCATCAGCATAGGCAGTCTTGAACGGATGCGACATTTAAAAAAAAAAATATTCAGTTACATCATTTAAAAAAAAAATGTGGTTAAATCAGCTTCAGGTGCTTGGTAGCTGGTGGTGATCCAAGACTGATTCATCTTTATGAAGGTCAGTCAATCAACCGAGTCGGTGGAAAGGCGCACCCTGTGATCGGTTACAAAGCCTCCAACAGCACTGAAGGTGCATTCCGAAAGAACGCTGGATGCAGGACAGGACAGTAGGTCAATTGCATACTGTGCAAGCTCTGGCAAGTGATCCATCCTCAATACCCAGTAAGCCAGAGGATTTTCGGTGGGAAAGGTGTCCAAGTCTGACCTTGACCCTAGGTATTCCCGACCATGTAAATCAGACGCTGGCGATGGTCGCTGGAACCAATCATACCTTGGGGCTGCGGATTAAAAAATTGTCTGAACGCATCGGTCAGACAGCCACCTTCTCCACCACTCCTTCTGTGACTGACCAAAGCCTCAGCAACACGTTGTCTAAGACCAGGAGTTTGTAACCTTCCAGTCTCTGGGAACGCTCTGCACAGACCTTTCTGCAAGGCCTCCCAGAGATGTCTCATCCTCTGCTCCCTCTGCGACGGCAAGATAAGATCCGCAACCTTACCCTTGTACCGTGGATCAAGGAGAGTGGCCAACCAGTAATGGTCCCTCTCCTTGATCCAAAGAATACGAGGATCCTTCTGCAGGCTTTGCAGGATCAGGGAGGCCATGCAGCGTAGGTTAGCTGAGGCATTCGGTCCAGAGTCCTCTGGGTCACTAAGGACAACATGATCCGCAGCCACCTCCTCCCAGCCACGTACAAGTCCACAGGTTTCTTGGGACTGTAAATCATCCCTAAAAGACTGCTGCTGCTGATGCTGAGTGCCAGGCTCCACCTCCATGCTCCTCCTCATCCTCCTCATCATCCATGATGGGTGGGACAACAGGAACACTGTTTGGATAAAGGGGGCCTCTGTTCTGGCCCCATGTGCCCTGTCCATTATTCCACACAGCGTATGCTCCAACAGGTGGACAAGAGGTACAGTGTCACTGATGCATGCACTGTCACTGCTCACCATCCTTGTGGCCTCCTCAAATGGTGACAGGACAGTGCATGCATCCCTGATCATGCCCCACTGGCGTGGTGAAAAAACCAAGCTCCTCTGACCCTGTCCTGGTGCTGTAGTCACACAGGTAGTCATCGATGGCCCTCTGCTGCGTGTGCAGCCGCTGCAACATAGCCAACGTTGAGTTCCACCTGGTGGGCAGGTCACATATAAGGCGGTTCTTGGGCAGGTTCCACTCCTTTTGGAACTCAGCCAGCTGAGCACTGCCTTTAAATGATCAACAGAAATGCACAGACTTTACTGGCCTGCCTCAGGACATCCTGTAAGCCCGGGTACCTGCCCAAGAACCACTGCACTACCAGGTTAAGTACGTGAGCCACACAGGGCACATGGGTCAGTTGATCTTGTTGGGGGGAGGAGAGGAGGTTGGTGCCATTGTCGCAAACCACCATTCCTGGCTTAAGCTGGCGTGGCATCAACCACCTCTCGGCTTGCCACTGCAGAGCTGACAAAATATCTGTTCCAGTGTGGCTCCTGTCCCCCAAACAAACCAGCGCAAGAACGGCATGGCATCTTTTTACCTGCGTATTTGCGTAGCCCCTTGAACGCCTACGGAGCGGACAAAGGACTGGAAGAGGCCACTGAGGAAGAAGAAGAGGGGATGAAGGAGAGAGGGGTTTCACAACCAGTAGTAGTGTTTTTGAGGCGTGGTGGCGGAACAACCTCCAACACTACTGCACCTTGTCCTGCATCCTTCCCAGCTGCCACAAGAGTGACCCAATGGGCCGTGTGAGATAGGCAACATCCCTGTCCATGCCTGCTGGACCATGAGCCAGCATTAATATGCACCTTACCACTGACCCCCTGTCCACTCGAGGCATGGACATTGCCTTCTACATGCCGGTAGAGA
The DNA here is from genome assembly GCF_037356315.1 of Lithobates pipiens. Taxonomy (NCBI): domain Eukaryota; kingdom Metazoa; phylum Chordata; class Amphibia; order Anura; family Ranidae; genus Lithobates; species Lithobates pipiens. Next base: position 275,940,429 of record NW_027507764.1, on the reverse strand, counting down.
GCCGGAATCGCCTTCCGTGAGAAAAAGTGGCGCTTGGGGACCTGCCCCTGAGGAACCACACATTGCACAAACTCACTGAAGGAGGCAGAGTCTACTAACTGAAAAGGCGGCAGCTGAAGTGCTAGAAATTTAGCCAAGCTAGCATTCAACCGCTGGGCATGTGGATAGCTGGGAGTGAACTTCTTTTGACGGTCCAGCAGCTGGGGCAGGGAAATTTACCTGATACAATCGGACGTCAGTGTACTGCTAGCAGAGTGCCCGCAAGTACTTGGCTGTGACACACCTAATTCTACACCTTCATTCCTCTCAGTGCAGGTTTCAGAGAGGGCTGAAGGTCTAGTGGGTTTGGAGATCCCAGCTGATGAGGAGCAAGGAGAGGTCCGCTTCGTTCTTTGGTGTGGGTCTTTAAGGTACGCTTGCCAACGAGCTGCATGTCAGGTCAATATATGTCTGGTCAAGCATTTGGTGCCCAATCGGTTGATGTTTTGGCCATGCGAGATACGCTTGAGATATGTTGCAAATAGCAGCAGTGCGATCTGATGCACTCGTCTCAAAAAAGGTCCACACCAAAGAACTTTTGAAATAACGCGCAGAGGCAGTGCCCTGCACAGGCGGAGCTCTGCGGTGTGATTCATTCGGTGTGCTGCCCTTAAGCTAGCCCCTGGAGGGCATCCTGCCTTGTTGAAGATGTGCCGCCTCCTCCTCTCTCCTATCAGGCACCCACGTGGAGTCAGTGACCTCATCATCAATTCCCTCTTCATCACTGGAGCAAACCTGGCAGTATGCTGCAGCTGGTGGAACATGACTGCCAGATTGCTGTCCTTCTTGAGCATCTTCTCTCTCTGCGCTCACGCTACTGCCTTCCTCTAGCTGGGTATCATTATCAGAGCCTTCAAACGCTGGGCATCCTCCTGGAGCATGTACCCAACACTGTGGTCAAACAGTTCGGGGGACTCCTCAGGAGGACATGGTGGGTCTAGGGAAGGAGTGACTGATTACATTGAGATGAGGGAAGAGGACACGTCGGCAGCTACTTTGCTAGTACCCTGAGCCTGGGTGAGAGGATGAGGAGGATGAGGAGGGCTTGGTCATCCACTCTTCCAATTCTTCGCCATGATGTGGCTCAACATGTCCAGCTGCTGAAAATAAGGACAAGGGTGTCCCATAGCCACGTGCTGATGACGATGCACCGCATCCACGACCAGCACTGTTGTCTCTAGACACAGAGCCTGCTTGCCCTCTTTTATGGGCTCGTGACTGTCTGCCTCTCCTTGTTGGCCTTCCAGACATAGTAATGGCCAGCAGGGAGATGGGAAAACCAGCAATTGGGTAGCTTTAGGTGCACACTGAGCAGATGGCACAGTACACTGACTGTAATTACTGCAGTTGCCTGCCTGTGTTACAGAAACAGAACAACAACCGCAATAAGGGGTAGCTTCATGTGTATACTATACAGGAGGCACACAACACCCACTGTAAATGCTGCAGATGCCTGTATTACAGAACACCAGCAATAAGGGGTATCTTCAGGTGTATACTGTGCTGGAGGCACACAACACCCAATTTAACTGCTGCAGATGCCTGTATTACAGAACACCAGTAATAAAGGGTAGCTTCAGGTGTATACTGTGCTGGAGGCACACAACACCCACTTTAACAGCGCTAGGTTCACAAGAAAAGAATACACTGTCCCTGCCTATCCTGCTCTCTCCCTGAACGCCGCAACACACTACACAAGGCTGCCGCTCTGGTGGACTAATATTGTGTGGGGCGTGTACTAAACCCCCTGAGCTATAATTGGCTACAGGCAATTATGGCTCTCATCACTTCCGGCGCTGTGATTGGCCAAGCATGTGGGGTCACAGTGCATGCTTGGCCAATAATCAGCCAGAAATGCACTGCGATGGCGCAGTGCATTGTGGGCCGTGAGCACCATACGAACATGGTGCAAACACCAAGCTCATCCCTACTGATACACAATTTATATTTTGTATGCTGTACGATATCACAATGCAATTCCTCCCTTTTCTTTTGTTTATTAGACATATCACAGTTTGCTTCTATCTGACCCCTGAGGAAATAAATTAATATTCCCTCCACTTTTACAAAATATGATGGGATTTTTTTGTGATCACATCACTTCCAGGACTCCCTCTGTGAAGTTAATTTGTTGATCCAAGAACTTAGCAACGTCATCAATGTTCTATTAAATGATTTTAGGAATATTTACAATATTTGTTATTTTTATTTTGGAATAAAATTGTTTACTTTTATATATATTGTTGACTTAATTGACACCATTGATTTGGACTCCCTCTTACAACAAGTGGATGAGTCCCCTACTATCAATACCACTAATATTATTCCAAAATCTCTGTTAAAGAAATATTCATCGATGTACCCTGCGCCCAGCACTAGCCATGGTATAGCAACATTTCTCAAAATGATTGGCCAAGAGATTAAGTCCTTAGATGCTCGACCTATGGGTGTGGGAAATATAACTAGAGATGAACAGATGGCACTGAGGAATTTATCAAATAATTGTGGCATTACCATAAAACCTTCAGACAAGGGAGGCAACATTGTCCTCATGGACAATGACCAATATAATCAAATGTGCTCTGAAATCTTAAGTAACTGTGACTGGTATCGTCCAGTCAGTACAGACATTATTGAGGTTTATAATGCCGCGTACACACCATCAGACTATCCGGCGGACAATCCGCCGGACTTTGCAGTGGAGGTCTGCCAGACTTTCTGAACGAGCGGACTTGCACACACACACAACCACACAAGAACTGACTTTCCGGTGGCCCCCCACCCCAAAGCACCTTGTCCCCATGTTGATGAGGACAAGGGCCTCTTCCCGACAACCCTGGGCATTGGTTGTCTGGGTCTGCGGGCGGGGGGCTTATTGGAATCCAGGAGACCCCTTTAATAAGGAGGCCCCCAGATCCCAGCCCCCACTCTATGTAAATGAGTATTTGGTACATCGTACCCCTACCCATTCACCTGAGGGAAAACGTGTCAATAAAAAAAAACACACTGCACAGATTTTTAAAGTGGTTTATTAGGCAGCTCCGGGGGTCTTCTTCCAAGTTCGGGGGTCTTCTTCCAAGTTCTCCGCACTTTCTGGTTCTTCTCGCCGGGCTCCTCCACTATCTTCTGCTCTTTTGCTAGCAGAGGAGCCCGGCTTTCTCCTTGTCTTCGTCGCTGTCTTCTTCTTCGCCACGCACCCTGTCCATGGCATTACAGCGGGAGAGAGCGTCATGTCAACATCGGAAGAACAGAGGAAGGAAGAAGGAAGAAGAAGAAGAAGAAAAAGATGTTGACAGCGACGACGATGAGGAGCCCAGCGAAGAACCGGAAAGCCTGGAGAAGTCGGAAGAAGACCCCCGGAGCTGCCTTATAAACTACTTTAAAAACCTGTCTAGTGTGTTTTTTATTGACACTTTTTCCCACAGGTGAATGAGTAGGGGTACAATGTACCCCTACTCATTCACATAGGGTGGGGGCTGGGATCTGGGGACCCCTTATTAAAGGGGACTCCCGGATTCTGATAAGCCCCCCGCCCACAGACCCCGATAACCAATGGCCAGGGTTGTCAGGAAGAGGCCCTTGTCCTCATCAACATGGGTGCAAGGTGCTTTGGGGTGGGGGGCCACAGGGCGCCCTCCTTCCCCAAAGCACCCACCCCCATGTTAAGGGCATGCAGCCTGGTGCGTTTCAGGAGGGGGGCGCTCGCTCGTCCCCACCCCCTTTCCTGACCAGCCAGGCTGCGTGCTTGGATAAGGGTCTGGTATGGATCTTGGGGGACCCCCACGCTGTTTTTCAGTGTAGGGGTGACCCTTAAAACCCATACCAGGTGACGGGGCCTGCAAGGTGTCAATCTTGCTGATGGAAGCGGCAACATTGACTTCCTTGTCTAGTCCCGTTGTACCTGAAGTCACCTTCAAAATTAACGGACTTTAGTCCGTTCATTTGGAGAGTCCAGTGGACTAGCACATAGACGAGCGGATTGTCCACTAGAAAGCCGAGTCCGGTGGACAATTTTGAAGCAAGTCTTCTATACCACAGGCAGCTGCAGTAATTACAGTTGGTGTACTGTGTAATCTGCACAGCGTGCACAGAAAGCTACCCCAATTGCTGGTGTTCTCATACTAATAATACTACAGGCAGGCAGTTGATTCTGCTAGCTGCAGTATAATCTGTATACGTCCCTGCTTTGTGCAGCTACATCTCCCCGCAGGCCATAAGTATGTCTGGAAGGCCACCAAGGAGAGGCAGACAGTCACAAGCCAATAAAACTGTGTCTAGAGGCAACAGTGCTGGTCATGGACATGGTGCATCCTCATCAGCACATGGCCATGGGACAAGCTTGTCCTTTTTTGGTAGCTGGCCCTGTTGAACCGCAACATGCCGAAGACTTGGTAGAGTGGATGACCAAGCCCTCCTCATTCTCCTCATCCTCTCTCACGCAGGCTCAGGGTAGTTTGTCTGGCAGCTGCCAACACGCCCTCTTCCCTCAGCTGTCCTCTGAACTGTTTGACCACAGTGTTGGGTACATGCTCCAGGAGGATGCCCAGCGTTTTGAAGGCTCCCAGCTAGAGGAAGGCAGTAACGTCAGCCTAGAGGGAGGGGGCGCCCAAGAAAGACAGCAATCTGGCAGTCATGTTCACCCAGCTGCAGCATACTGTCAGGTTTGCTCCAGTGATGAGGAGGGAGGGGATGATGAGGTCACTGACTCCACGTGGGTGCCTGATAGGAGAGGAGGAGGAGCAGGAGGAGGAGGAGGCACATCTCCAATGAGGCAGGATGCCCTCCAGGGGCCAGCTTAAGAGCAGCACACCGACTGCATCACACCGCAGAGCTTCGCATGTGCAGGGCGCTGCCTCTGCGCATTATTCCAAAAGTTCTTTGGTGTGGGCCTTTTTTGATACGTGTGCATCAGATCGCACCGCTGCTATTTGCAACATATGTCTCAAGCGTATCTTGCATGGCCAAAACATCAGCTGCTTGGGCACCACATGCTTGACCAGACATATATCGACCTGAAATGCAGTTCATTGACAAGCGTACCTAAAAGACCCACACCGAAGAACAAGTGGACCTCTCCTTGCTCCTCATCAGCTGGGATCTATACCTTCAGTCCTCTCTATAACCTGCACCACAAGGAATGAAGGGGTAGAATTAGCTGTGTCACAGCTAAGTACTTGCGGGCAATCTGCTATCAATACACCGACATCCGATTGTACCAGGCAAATTTCCCTGCCCCAGCTGCTGCACCGCAGAAAGAAGTTCACTCCCAGCCATCCACATGCCCAGCGGTTGAATGCTAGCTTGGCTAAATTGCTCGCACTTCAACTGCTGCCTTTTCAGTTAGTAGACTTTGCCCCCTTCTGTGAGTTTGTGAAATGTGCGGTTCCTCAGTGGCAGGTTGCCAAACGGCACTTTTTTGCATGGAAGGCGATTCCGACTCTCTACCAGCATGTAGAAGGCAATGTCCTGGACAGGGCGTTCAGCAGTAAGGTGCATATTACCTCTGATTCATGATCCAGCAGGCATGGACAGGGACGTTACCTGTCTTTCACGCTGCATTGGGCATCTGGGAGCTGGGAAGGATGCAGGACAAGGTGCAGCAATGTTGGAGGTTGTTCCACCAACATGCCTCTAAAATGCTACTACTGGTGATTCTGAGACACCTCTATCCTCCACCCCTTCCTCTTCTTCTTCCTCCATGGCCTCTTCCTGTGCTTTGTCCTCAGAACCAGCATTGCTCCGTAAGCTTTCAAGGGGCTACGCAAGTATGCAGGCAAAAAGATGCAATGTGGTGCTTGCGTTGGTGTGCTTGGGGGACAGGAGCCACACTGGGGCAGAGATTCTGTCAGCTCTGCAGGGGCAGGCTAAGAGGTGGTTGATGCCACTCCAGCTTAAGCCAGGAATTTTGGTTTCCGACAATGTTACCAGCCTCCTCTCCACCCTCCAACAGGGACAACTGACCCATGTGCCCTGTTTGCCTCATGTCCTTAACTTGGTGGTTCAGCACTTCTTGGGCAGGTACCCAGGTATACAGGATGTCCTGAAGCAGGCCAGGAAAGTCTGTGCGCATTTCCGCCGGTCATATAATGCCAGTGCTCGGCTGGCTAACCTCCAAAAAGGAATTTAACCTGCCCAAGAACCGCCTAATCTGCGACATGCCCACCAGGTGAAACTCAACGTTGGCCATGCTGCAGCAGCTGCACATGCAGTAGAGGGCCATCAATGAGTACCTGTGTGACTATGGCACCAGGACAGGGTCAGGGGAGATTGTTTTTTGATCAGGGATGCATGCACTGTCTATTTGAGGAGGCCGACTCTATTTGAGGAGGCCACGAGGATGGTGAGCAGTGACAGTGCATGCATCAGTGACACTGTCCCTCTTATCCAAATGTTGGAGCATGCGCTGCATGGAATAATGGACAGGGGGGCACTTGAGGTAGAAAAGAGACAGGAAGAGGAGGACTTCCTTACCTCTCAAGGCCCCCTTTATCAAGACTGTGTTCCTGCTAGCCCGCCGATCACACAAGAAGAGGAGGAGGAGGAGGAGGATTGTGTCAGCATGGAGGTGGAGCCTGGCACTCAGCATCAGCAGCAGTCTTTTAGGGATCATTTACAGTCCCAAGAAACCCATCGACCTGTATGTGGCTGGAAGGAGGTGGCTGCATATCATGTCGTCCTTAGTGACCCAGAGGACTCCGGACCGAATGCTTCAGCTAACCTACGCTGCATGGCCTCCTTGATCCTGCAAAGCCTGCGGAAGGATCCTCGTATTCATCAGATCAAGGAGAGGGATCATTACCTGCTGGCAACCCTCCTTGATCCACGTTACAAGGGTAAGGTTGCGGACCTTATCTTGCTGTCGTAGAGGGAACAGAGGATGAGACATCTCCGGGAGGCCTTGCAGAAAGGTCTGTGCAGAGCGTTCCCAGAAACTGGGAGGTTACAAACTCCTGGTCCTAGACAACGTGTTGCTGAGGCTGACCAATGCGTTAAGACAATTTTTTAGTCCGCAGCCCCAAGGTATGATCAGTTCCAGCAAACTTCGCCAGCATCTGATTTACATGGTGCAGGAATACCTAGGGGCAAGGTCAGACTTGGATACCTTTCCCGTCCGAAAATACTCTGGGTTACTGAGGATGGATCACTGGCCAGATCTTGCACAGTATGCAATTGAGCTACTGGCCTGTCCTGCATCCAGCATTCTTTCGGAATGCACATTCAGTGCTGTTGGAGGCTTTGTAACCGATTAGAGGGTGCACCTGTCCACCAACTCAGTTGATTGACTGACCTTCATAAAGATGAATCAGTCTTGGATCACCACCAGCTACCAAGCACCTGATGCTGATGTAACCAAATTTTTTTTTTTAATGTCACATCCCTTCAAGACTGCCTATGCTGATGCTGAGTGACTGTCCTGTTATGTTGACTGACTGTTATGTTGATCCTCTTCCTCCTCAATGATCCTGCTGATAGCTTGGAGGAACATTGTTAGTTCTGGGGGACGCCACCAGTGGCTAAGGCCCAATTTTTCAGCCCCTGTTTAACAGGGGCATGCAATTACAATTTTTGATGCAATACTTTGCAGCAGGGCTCATTCCTGCGCTCCAACTATAGTATTTGTGAGGGGTTGCAGTGTTGTGGCACCAGCACCAGTGGCTAAGACCCAATTTTTCAGCCCCTGTTTAACAAGGGTGTGTAATTAAAATTTTTGATGCAATACTTTGCAGCAGGGCTCATTCTTGCGCGCCACTAGAGATCATGTGAGGTGTTGTGGCACCAGTGCCTAAGGCCCAATTTTTATGCCCCTGTTCAGCAGGGACATGTAATTACAATTCTTGATCTAATATTTCACAGCAGGACCCATTCCTGCGCCCACCAAGAGTAACTGTGAGGGCTTACAGTGTTATAGCAACACCACCACCAAAGGCCCAATTTTTCTGCCCCTGTTCAACAATGGCATGTAATTACAATTCTTGATATAATAGTTGCCACCAGGGTGTTCCAGCGCCCACCAAGAATAACTCTGAGGGCTTACAGTGTTGTGGCAACACCAACTCCATAGGCCCAAATTTCTGCATAGCTTATAGGGAAGACCCCTACTTTCAAACATCCAACTTACAAAAGTCTCCTACTTGCAAACGGAAGGAGACAACAGGAAGTGAGATGAAATCTACCCCTAGGAAGGGAAATTCTCTCCTGTACGAGTTGATATGGGAAAAACATGTCTCTTCTCCACTGATGCTTTATCATCAATCCTTGGGTGTGGGGTTCCCCTTATTATCCATACAAGACCCAGAGGGCCTGGTAATGGACCTGGGGGGGTACCCATCTCGTTTGTCTCAGTGATTTTCATTCATATTGCCGGTGTTCTGTCAAATGTCCGCCTATCGACATTGCGCTTGCGCAGTATGGAGCACAAGGAGAATAGGAAAATCTCCGAAGCTGAACGGCACCTGCGCCGTGAGTCCAGGTGCAAGCCCTACCATCCACGTGGATATAGGGCTGCACATAGTTAGAGGGCCCCTCACGGGCTTGCTTTGCTCCGCTCGCCACGCTTCTGACTCTATGTCCACTTGGGTGGTGGGGCTTGAACCTGGACTCACGGCGCAGGCGCCGTTAATCTTTGGAGATTTTCAGAATCTGCTTGTCATGGGTAATGCGCATGCGCAGTACACAGCAGACACTATCCGACGGGGGACAGTAAAGCCGTTAGCAGTTTTAAAAGACTTTTATTCCTTTAAAAATGTAGTTTTGTGCAGTGACTGTTCTAAGCAGAGAAAACATGCGCCACTTTACAGGCATACTATAGACACCCCCCAGGTACGATATTTAAAGGAATATTTAACTTTTTCTTCACTTTAAGCATCATTAAAATCACTGCTCCCAAAAAAACTGCCATTTTTAAACCTTTTTTTGCATTGGGGCATGACCTGGGTCTCCAAACCCTTTTTAGGACAATAACTTGCATATTAGCCTTTAAAATTAACACTTTTGATTTCAAACATTCAAGTCCCATAGACCAGTGGCGGAATTATAGGGTTCGCTGAGATCGCCAAGTCGACCGGGCCCCATGCTGCAGGGGGCCCTAAGGGCCCCCTGTATATCTGAAGGAGCGGGCGGCTGAGACCGAGCTCCTCGATCTTCAGCCAAAGTTTAATCGGCACTGTGCGGAGAGCTCGGAGTCATCACACTGCTTATAACTAAAGTGAAAGCAGTGTGTGCTCTTTGTCTCCCCCTACAGTGCAGTACCCGGCAGGAAGAGGTAAGATAAAGCACTGCCGTTTTTGAAAAGACTTCATGTGTGTGTGTGCATGTGTATGTGTGTGCATGTGTGTGTGTATGTGTGTGCATGTGTGTAGATGGCGAGCGGGCAGGGGGGCACACTGGGGACATTCAAGGGCACACTAGCAGATGGCACACTGGCATCGTTTAATGGCACAGTGGCTGCAATTGATGGCACAGTTGTAGCATTTGAGGGCACAGTGGGAGCGTTAAATGGGCACAGTGGCAGCATTAAATGGGCACAGTGGCAGCGTTTGGCACAGTGACTGCAATTGATGGCACAGTGGCTGCAATTGATGGCACAGTGGCAGCGTTTGATGGCACAGTGACAGCGTTAAATGGGCACAGTGGCAGTGTTTGATGGCATGGTGGCAGCTTTTGATGACACGGTGGCAGCGTTTGATGGCACAGTGGCTGCAATTGATGGCACAATGACAGCATTTGATGATTTTGTTTATAAAACTTTTTGTGCCCCCCAAAAGCCGTTGCTGGTCAGAACTGTTTTTTTTTTCTTGCTTGTTCAAAGTACCAGCAAAAAAATGCCATTCCTCTGAAAAGCGATCTGTGCTCAGATCGCTTTTCAGAGGCATTTGACAGATGGTAAAGGGGCAATATGTTGCCTCCTGACTACCTGTTTTAATCCCTTAATGTGATTGTAAAGGTTTGCTTTTTTTTTTTTTTTTTTTTTTATAACAAACATGTTATACTTACCTTCACTGTGCAGCTCGTTTTGCACAGAGTGGCCCCGAACCTTGTATTCTGGGGTTCCCTCGGTGGCTCTCGTGGCTCCTCCGCTTATCAGACAACCCCCTAGGAGAAGCGATCTCCGGGGGGGTTACCTTGCAGGTGCCCCCGATGCCCGCGTCATTGGATTTGATTAACAGCAGTGGGAGCCAATAGCTGATCTGCTATCAATCTATCCAATCAGGAGCCGAGAACCCCGTGCAAATGAAGAGCACATCTCCACCTGGTAAAGTTCCAGGGTCCAGGGCTCAGGTAAGTAAAACGGGGGGGGGGGGGGGGCTGGGGTTACGGTGACTGCCAGGTGTTTCTTCACCTTAATGCATAGGATGGTTTAAGGTGAAAAAACAACCCCTTAAATGCATCATCACTATGCTGCAACTGCATGCAATGCACACAGGGGTTTGAAGTGCAGCCCCATTCACATAGGGATGTACTTAAAGGGTGCCCTGACTGGAAAAAGATTGAGAAACAACGACATAGAGGAACCCATCTCTCCATTTTCCTCCTGGAGCCGCTGAATGCCTGTGGGAGGGAGAGGTGGAGAAGCGGCAGAAAATGGAGTAAAGGGCCCTGTCAGGGGGGCCCTTCATGGTTTCTTGCATCGGGGCCCTGAAGGTTCTAGTTACGCCACTGTCATAGACTTTAACGGGGTTCTAAAGTTCGCACAAATTTTCGGTCCGTTCGCAGGTTCTGGTGCCAACCAAACCAAAGGGTGTTCGGCTTATCTCTAGTGGAGACCCCTGCAAAACTTTTAGAACATTTTCCTGTGGCTCCTGTGCCTATTGCCAATATATGGATTCTAGAAAACATAGTTTTACCCAATGGAAGAACTTTCTTTCCCAGACATTTCTCGAATTGTCAGACACAATACGTGGTTTATCTTTTGCTATGTAGTTGTAAATGCTTCTACATCGGGAAAACCATACCAATCTATGGCAGAGAGTTTACTGACATGTTTTACAAACTCATGCTGGGCTATGCCCCAAAGTATCGGTTTTGGTATTGGATCGTATACTCCTACAACGTGAGCTTAGGTGGATATCTGACCTGAATGCCACTGAGCCACCAGGCCTCAACGAGGCCTTTAATCTGAAGCCCTTTTTGCTAGGGTTTTCATCAGGGGGCTTTGACAAAGATGTCTAATTCCCTTGTCTCTCTCCTCTTGCTGTTTATAATATCATCTTGGATTTTATTATATAAGTCCAGCTTGCCAATCTACTTGTTGAAGTTTGACTGTTAGACTCGATTTTGGAAACGTTTGAAAATCTCTTTTGCATAATAAAATATCGAATGTGATTTTTCTTTTTGTGTATTCTCACAGCTTTTTCCCCATTTTGAAAATTGTTCAAGAGACTGTAACTTCCACCTTATCATAATGATCATAATTTATTATTCATTTTAATGACTAAAACTTTATACTGTATGTTGGTATTGTGGTGTTCTCCCCACCCCCCTTCTGTGACTCATCGAAGCTCCCGGCACACAGGAGCCCTGGGGCTTTTCTTTTCCTTTCCCGGGGCATTCCTTTTGTAAGAGTTGCAATATCTTGCGCGGCCGTCTGGGGGTGTCCACAATAATTGGCTTTCGCAGTATTTTTCTACACTTACAGCTTCCCTATATTGGCTGTGCAGCCGTGTGGGCATCAAACAGGTGGCGCATGCGCAGCAGTGCTTTTCTCCACCATGCCCATACCTGCATTCCCTTCTTCCTATGCCGGCGGCCGTGTCGGCATTTGACGTCACCACGAACACCTATGCATTGGACTTTCTCCATCTAGATGCCCTTGCAGACACAGCTGATCAGCATCACGAGGAGGTCAGCACTATATGTTAGTGCCCATACCTGGTGTTCAGCTGTGTCTAATCATTACTGAATGGATTTTCTTTTTTTTCCCATAAAAGATTTTATTAGAAGGATTGTGCAAAATGCGTTTACATAGCATTTAACAAGTAGAACATAGTAAGCTTCCATGGAGAATAGAACAGTGCGAGGAATTGTATCTTAAAAAATAGAACCGGTGGGGCTATGGACTTTTTAGGCACCATAGACAAAAGCAACAATATTATATCTAAAAATATAATTATTGCTTAAAATATGTATAATACTTCATACAAAACATTGGTTAAAAAACATTCAACAATAGTCATATTCATATTATAACATTTGATATAGTTACCGCTACTGTAACCTGTCCATGTTTCAGAAAATATTGAAAATAGGTAAAATTCAGAGATAATTCACATTTGAATCAAGAATTCCAGTGGATCAATAACGGAACAGTATTAGCGGTATAATGTATATATTTCAAGAAGAAAGCTTAACATGTTTCGCGTGTTTTACACGCTTCTTCTGGAGCTTGAATTATTGTGACTAATGGGGAAGCACAAAAAATTGAAAAACAAAAACAACAAAAGTAATAATTATCATATTCGTATATCTATACATACATATATTCATACATTAAAGAAAGTAGAGATATATGCACCAAGTGTTCCGGATGTTGGAAAGTGTTGGAAGCTCAATAAATGGGGAAGGAGATAAGGAACACAAGGTCACCATGGGGGCGTGTATAAAATGATAGAAAAAATAGTAATATAGTCACATCTATAACGCAAACTTACTTAGGAAGCTGCTTATCGGGATATATCAAATTCTTAAATGTCACCCACCAGGGGGCGCTCAATTTCCAATGATAGCCACTAGCCAACGTGTAAACCACAAAGATAGGTTTAAACTCTATACAACAGACCTCCGCCCAAACAGATACATTCCTCGGGGTAGCCTATGGATAAGGAATATATGGCATAATTTAATTTTCTTATATGTTATTACAGTTTGTAAGATATAATAAATAATTTAGTTCATATTGACCATTACGTTTAGTAATATTTGTAATACTTAGTATTTAAATGCCCCTATTTAAAAGGTATATGACCATATCATGGGTATATAATATTCCCATTGAATCCACAAAGGAGCAACACATTAACCCGATGTAAACAATCTTAGTTAATGACTAGCGAATAATCAACTTATAAAAGAACTCACCAAAGGTAAAGGTACAATGGGAACAAAAATCCCCTTATATCCAAGAAAAAATTCAATCCTGGGACATTAGGGTCATAGACTATGGTAGGATCGTCACAGTAGGGAGGGGAAATATTGTCCCCCCCCCAAAACAATTCCGTTGAGCGACTGGTATGAGACCAGCAGACTATCTGAAAATAATCAAATCAAGCTATAAGCCCAGTTGCCGAGCAATAGATAGTTGTAGCAGATATCAACTGCAAATAAAACCCCTGCAGCTTACCCGTAACACCTCACAAATGATGACATCCATGCCTGTGCAACAGCTATGCAGAGTTCGTTCAGAGCGTGCTGTTTGTATACACATCCCACTCGTAGTCAACCAATCGGCATCAAGCCAGTGTGACGTCATCCGAACCGGCTGCTGAATCACTGCGCATGTGTCCGGCCGAAGAGCGCACCTGCATGGAAACACACACTGCGCTGAATGGCGGGCGCACTGAGTGATAAGTATCGGCCGCACCTGCACAACACTGCCCAAAATTTGCAGTCTGTGGCGCTGGGCGGACGCATGGTGCCAGCTCCAGCAACTCCCACCACCATAGAGCAACCAAACACTGGACAACCTCCAGGGACACCCTATTTAAAACAAATATCCAAAAGTAACATTTAGTGTAATACTATATAATCAAAGGTATGTTCAATCATCCTATAGCCCAACCCTATTTGGGGGTCAGACCATCATAAATCAAGGCAGTAGGAACGACATAAATATTGTCGATTTATTGCCTAAAATGTAAAAAATTGTTAAATATTAAATATGTCAAAACAAAGAGGAAAGGGGCAACATGAAACTGAAACATATTTTTGGAGATATAAAAAAAAAAAAAAAAACCTTAGTAGTATGCCTATAAGGCTGACTCTGCTGATATAACATTCCACATCCCAAAGTTATTTAATAGAATCTTTGAACACAACCGCACTAGATTATAGAAATGGTTTGTATGACTGAGCTTCATTAATGCCAGGGGTCTGAGTTGCATTGAGTCGTTCTATCCAGATTGTCTCTTTTCTAAGGATTTATTTATCCCATTCCTCTCCGCGTGGGTCCCTAGGGACCACTGCAAGGGCAGTAAAGGAAATTACAGATGTATCGAACTTATGGTAAAAGTCCAGGTGTCTACTCACCGATGTGACCATTTTGCCCCCTGAAGAATAGTATACGTGGTCCTTAATACGAGAATGGAAATGGAAGTTTGCATGGAAGTTAGGAATAAAGGTTTCACCATTAGGGAGGACAAACCATATACCTATATTGAGCCACGGACAAAATGCGCATTTCCCACAGCTAGTGATGCCATAAGATCGTTTTCTAGAACCTGTATCAATAGAATAGTGGCTAGAGGTAAGTTTATCACGTAAAGATCATGAGTGCCTATAAATTATATCTGGACTGGGACCTATAAATTTAGCAAGAATAGGGTCCCCATATAACAAGGACCAATGGTTGGTAAGGATATCTCGTAGTTCTAAATGATGTTTAGAGTACCTAGTAATATATCCAGGGCCGCTGATAAGCCAGTACAGCTGACCCTGTTGTACCGGGCCCAGCCAGTAGGGGGGGCCCGAGCAATCTTAACAGCATTTAGAATAATAAAAAAAAAAAGAAAAAAGTCTGACTGCACAGGGCTGACCGAGGGAGGAGGAGAGCATCACCCCAGGAGCCTGGATCTCAGATAACACAGGGGTCTATGGATAAGAGAAGAGGGGACGTGTATTCCTATCAGCACCCGAGCCTCCCTCCCCCCCTCCTCGGGAAGGACAGAACACTGGAGCTCTCCTCAAGGCAAGATAACAGGTGACAGATTGCATTCTTCTCCTGTGATCCCCGTTCTGCCTCTGTACAAATCTGTGCTGTAAACTTGCCCTGCACCTCAGCAGGACAGGTCTGGTGGAAGTGAAAGCTAAATTCATGAATATGTTAGGAAAATAATGGGACTTTTCAGGGACTACACACAGATGCATTTCACAAAATCATTCTTTTAATATAGTTGTATGTTGAATATATTTATATAGCACCTGAAAAGTCCCAGTATATTCCTAACATATTCATAAAGTTGAGTACTCTTTCACTTACCTGTTTCCATGCTCCAGCCAGCTGCAGAGCCCTCTTCCTCCACCAAACCTCATCACATCGCAGGGGGGCTGAAGTGTGAGCAACTGGGCTTAGGTGTCTGTTTGTGAAGCAGTGATCAGCAGTGATCCAGAGGATCGCCGCTGATCACAGCCCATAAACAGTTTATGAACCAGAGATAATCAGGGGAGAAGTGTTTGAATATGTTCTCCCACCGATTATCTCCACACACTGAGAATACTCATTGAATGACACAGAAACGGCCAGTTTATGAAGCTGCGATCTGAGCGCTTCACTGGCGATCTGTGTCAGAATTCACACTCCCCGATTCACCAACTCAGAGGTGGAGAATCGAGGAGTGAAGAGAGAATGTGGGGGGATCTGAGGAGGAAAGAGGAAGATGATTAACTTCCTTATGCCTCGTTCAGACCCCCAACACTGTAACCATGTCCCCCTGTCATATTTATATATAATGTGTATATATATAATGTTTGTGTATATACATGTATATATAATGTCTGTGTGTGTATACATGCATATATTATGTAGGGGGACTCTTTATTTTACTAACATTAATCACACCGTGTGTCAGTGTATTGAGCTGTGATAATTTATCACTGCTTAATAAATTGACATCTCTGTGTATTGGTGAATTTCTCGTACTGTAAACTTGTAAAGTCTCACGAGATTGCAGTATTAGGGGCCGTTCTCCAGTGTTAGAAGCGTTTGTAGATCACTTCACTCCTCCAAGGGTGAAGCGATCTACTCCGCTTTATAAACTGACATACAGAGGAGAAAGATCTCCTCTGTGAATGCCAGAGAATGAAGTAGTGAATAGATTTCACTGCTTCATAAAAGGACACCATAGTCAGTAAAACATACACAAGCGCTTTAGGGAACCATTCAGCGCTGGAAGAAGCCAGCTAAAGCAAGAAATTGGGTAAAGCTGGGTACACACACATCAAAATTCAGTTTAGCAGTAATCGGACAAATTTTGATCTATGTGTAGCCCTCCGTGTTAGAAGCCAATCATTATACCACCTTGGTATATTCATATGCCATCCCACATACTGACTCCTACCACCTTTGATCACTTCAAATCACTGAAGTGGTCATTGTGGTTAGAGTGTTCCTTTAATATCTCTCAGAAAAAGTTAACCTCTGTATACTGATTCCATTTCATTTGATCATCCTCTAGTTGTGTTAAATTGGTGGGGGGTGCTGCCTGTATACCCTAACCTCTCGGTATAGGGTCGGGGCCAGGGATGTGGCTAAAGGGGGCCCCATCAGGTAGGCTGTACGGGGCCCCATGATTTCTATCAGCAGCCCTGAATATATCTAACTGTTTCACTATGTTTAACAGTCTTCTTTTTATACAACAATGAGTTCCGTGATTGTCAGAGGCTTTTGTTATAGGCCCTTCGTAGGATTGATTTGCTATACCCTCTGGCTTTGAAGCAATCACAAAGTAACTTGGCTTGTAATTTAAATTCCTTGGTAAAAGTACAATTGCGTCTCACATAGAGAGCAGTGTGATGATTTGTGTTGTCAGAGATGTCAATGGAGGATGGGCAGGGGGCGTGGCTGTACGGATGCCGATGCGTGTGAGCAGAGATGGCTGCTCGTGTGTGAGTGAGTGAGTACTGCTGTCCCCCCGCTCCGCTTTTCAAGCCCAACTGCGCTGTGAGTTTCTCTCCCTGTCCTACTGCCTAAATCTGTGGCTCAGCTCCGCTCTCCATGCCTGAATCGCGTTGAATACCTCCCGCACTGCTATCCATGGCTCGGCTTACCGCCCGCTGTCATCTGTGCTGAGCGGTCCCCCTTTGCCGCTTTTTCTTTTGAGTTCCCTGCCTGCTCCTGTTTCCGAGTGGAGGGTGGACCGTGAGCGGCGCACGTGAAGTGATTTTGCAGTGACTAGGAGGAGAGGACCCCCGAAGCATCTTGGATCTGGGTATCCCGGTCTGGAGCGGTGAGTGTGCTGGATGTGACCTGCTGTGGCACCGCTGCTGTGTATGGGACACTCTGGCTGAGTAGCGCTGGTGTGTCCAAGTGTGTTTCTGAGGAGGAGGCAGTGGCGGAATAATAGGGGTCGCCAAGATCGCCATGGCGACCGGGCCCCTTGCTGCAGGGGGCCCGAGGGCCCCCTGTACTTCTGCGATAGGAGGGAAGGCTGAGAGGAGCTCACAATCATCAGCCGAACTGAAATCGGCACTGTGCGGCAGCTCCTCACATTAGGCTTAGTGAAAGCAGTGTGTGCTCTTTGTCTCCCCCTAGAGTGCAGTACCCGCCAGGAAGAGGTAAATGTCTGCTGTTTTTTTTTTAATAAGCCTATCTACTGTATTTGTGATTGTATGTGTGTGTGTGAGCATGCTTGTATGAGTGAACATGCTTGTATGTGTGTGTGTGTGAGCATACTTGTATGAGTGAACATGCTTGTATGTGTGTGTGTGAGCATGCTTGTATGAGTGAACATGCTTGTATGTGTGTGTGTGAGCATGCTTGTATGAGTGAACATGCTTGTATGTGTGTGTGTGAGCATGCTTGTATGAGTGAACATGCTTGTATGTGTGTGTGTGTGTGTGAGCATGCTTGTATGAGTGAACATGCTTGTATGTGTGTGTGTGAGCATGCTTGTATGAGTGAACATGCTTGTATGTGTGTGTGTGTGTGTGAGCATGCTTGTATGAGTGAACATGCTTGTGTGTGTGTAAGCATGCTTGTATGAGTGAACATGCTTTTATGTGTGTGTGTGAGCATGCTTGTATGAGTGAACATGCTTGTGTGTGTGTGTGTGTGAGCATGCTTGTATGTATGTGTGTGAGCATGCTTGTATGTGTGTGTGAGCATGCTTGTATGTGCATGTGTGTGAGCATGCTTGTGTGTGCGTGAGCATGCTTTTGTGTGAGCATGCTTGTATGTGTGTGTGTGTGTGAGCATGCTTGTATGTGTGTGTGAGCATGTATGTGTGTGTGTGTGAGCATGCATGTATGTTTGTGAGTGTGTGTGAGCATGCTTGTATGTGTGTGTGTGTTCATATATGTATGTGTATGTATGCATGTGTGTGTGCATGTGTTTATCAGTGGCGGTGCATCCAAAAGGGTGCACAGGTTCCACCCCCTCTATGACCAATGGATAGATTCATGCATAGCATAGCATGAATCTATCCATGGCCACCGCTGCCACCCCCATATTTAGGTGTCTGGTTCCTTTTGGGGTGCCGGGTGCCTGAATTACAGCGGCGGGGGGTGTTTTTGTAGCGCCTGATTAGAGCCATGGGCTATAATAGGCTTCAAAATAGGTGAACTGCGAGCGCCATGCTTAACGCTCACAGTCTACCCAGCCAGGTGTGTTAGAAAAGTGAATTAATATTCACTTTCCTAACACTGAACCGCCTCTCCACCAATCAGGTGTGCGGGTCTTTTACCCATCACTTGATTGGCTGAAACGATAGACACAGCTATTGGACGCCCATCAGGAGGAGAGGACGGGAGATGAGGATGGCAGTAGCTGCATGGAGGACCCCGCTCATGGCCATTACCCGCTGCCCCACCAAGACAGGGTAAGTGGCAGGCAGACAGTGAGCGGGCAGTGAGGATTCACAGTGGCAGCATTTGATGGGCACAGTAGCAGCATTTGATGGGCACAGTGGTAGCATTTGATGGGCACAGCGGTGGCATTTGATGGGCACAGCAGTGGCATTTGGGCACAGCGGTAGAGTTTGATGGGCACAGTAGTGACATTTGATGGTACAGTGGTGGCATTAGATGGTACAGTGGTGGCATTTGATGGGCACAGTGGCTGTAATTGATGTTTTTTAAATCGGTTCCTTTATATGCAACCACCCACTTGGGACTGGGCCCTGGTGTTCCACCATCGGGCTCGGAGAAAAGAGCCCTGTCCGGAGGTCGGGGGGGGGGGGCGCCATGGTTTCCTGCATCGGGGCCCTGAAGGTTCTAGTTACGCCACTGGGAGGAGGAGGATTTGTGGAAAAGACCTAGTGTTCAAGAGGACTTCCGATGAAGTGACCCCCCCCCCCCCCCTTCTTCTCATGGTCTACGGCTACACACTAGGTTTTACATGCAAAAAATTATTTTTTTCCTCTCTCCCCCCTGTGCTTCCAGTTAGGAGGTTACTTTGTTATTTTTCCTAGCTGCTATAAGCGCAGTGTAGTATACACCAGATTCTGTGGGGCTGTGTATAAATAGGGTAAGGACTTCTGCTTGGCGTTTTATTGAGACTGTTTTGTGGATACACTTGAGGGTCCCTTTCTTGATAGATTTAGACGCCTACATTTTTTTTTTACTGATACTGTGTAAACAGCCAAAGGGGGGGAAGAGAGGAAAAAAGGGAAAAGAAGGGGTGGCCCACTGGCGACTTAAAGAGAGAGATTTAACCTGTTATCTAAGCTAGCCATGTCCAGGAAAAGACCTCCCAAAGAGCAACCACCACTAGAGGGGTCTCAAGTCACCCGGTCTGCTAAGGATAAAACCAATCAAATGGCTCTAGCTGCGGCCACAAAACTGGAGCAATATGCTCACCCGAGGTCGGTTTCACCTGTTAAATTGGGTATCCAGCAATCAACTTTACAGAATAAAGACTCTAAAAATCCTTCTGCAGATAGAAAGAGCCAAGAGCACTCCTCTTCTAACCCCCCTACCCCATCGGTTGCTAAACTTGGTGGTAGTAAGGGATCGGGGGGAGGTAAAACTGCAATGGCCATAATAAATACAGAAGCAACTACTACGTCGGCTAGCACCTACATATCTACACCTGCTATGTTGGAGGGAGAGCCCACATTAAGAGATATATTTAATGCGATTAAGGAATGTAAAGACTCAATCTAGGTTTGATAGCCAGTTAAGATCTATTAAGGAGGAATTGAACAGGACTTTATTAAGGACCTCCGATCTTGAAGAACGCGTAGGTGTGATTGAGGATGAGTTGAGCCCTGTGAAACACGAAATTGAATCACTTAAAAATATAATCAACACGCAAGTTGCTAAACTGGACGAGATAGTGTCACGTACCTGGTGGAGGGAGCCCGGAATGCAGGGAGCGGCCTCTCGTAAGCCTCTGGCTCGAGATTCCCTGGAAGTGGGGACAGGGATTCTAGAGTTCAGAGGGCACAAGTGCCGAGCAGGTGAAGAGTAGAACTGGTCCTGGAGCTGACGGCAGACAACGGCAGGCACAGGTGGTCAGTCTGGAACAGCTGGTAAGCAGACAGCGGCTGGCAGCGGGTACAGATGGTCACACTGGAACAGCTGGTAGGTAGGCAGCAGACAGCAGCAGGCACAGATGGTCAGACTGGAACAGCTGGCAGGCAGGCAGCAGACAGCAGCAGGCACAGGTGGTCAGACTGGAACAGCTGGCAGAACAAGCGAGGTCAAGGTACAAGCCGGGTCGGTAACAGGTAGGCAGCAGCGGTACACAGGAGAAGGTAGAAGCGTGGTCAAACAGTCCGAGGGTCAAGGCTGGCAGCCGGCAGGGATCGTCAGGAACAGGCCGGGTAGAACGGAACAGGAACAATCAGGTAAGCAGGAGGCAGAGTAACCGGAACGCTGTAGACTGGACAGCACCGAGGCACTGAAACGGATTCTTTAAGAAGCCCTCTGGGCGCCAAGAATGGTCGCACGGCGTGCCTGCGCGCACCCATGGATACCTATTAACACTCAACGAGGGGATTCCGTGGGTAGGCCTTCCATGAGCCACTGGATTCCGGAGACGACCATGACATTGCCCCCCCCAAGGGGCAGCCTCCGGATGCCCAACTGTGCCATCTTACCCGGATGGGCCCTCTCAAAGGCAAGTATCAGTCTTCTGGCGTGAATATTGGACTCAGGCTCCCAAGAATTTTCTTCAGGCCCGTACCCCTTCCATTTCACCAAAAATTGGGTTTGATTGCGTCTTCGCCTACAGTCCAGGATGGATTCCACCTCATATTCGACTTCACCGTCGATGATCACGGGTTCAGGTGGAGCAACCTTCCGGCTGTCAAAAGGATCTGGAACGGCTGGCTTGAGCAAAGCTACCTGGAAGACAGGGTGAATCCGGAACGATTCTGCCAATTTTAGCTCATACGCCACATCATTCACCTTTTTCACAACTGGGAAGGGATTCACGAATCTTGGACCCCACTTTTTAGATGGACAGGCCATCTTCAGGTTCAGAGTGGATAGCCAAACTTGATCCCCGACCTTGAGATTAAGTTCTCCCCTTCTCTTCTTGTCAAACACCTCTTTATTATACCTCTGGGTTCTTGTCATGGTCTCCTGCAGAAGCCTGTTGTTGGATCTGAAGAAGTCAATACTTTCCTGAACCGCTGGTACCGGACATTCTGGAAGATCGTTGGACAGAAATAAAGGATGGAAACCATAGTTTGCGAAGAACAGGGACTGTTTTGTGGCTGAATGAATGGAGTTATTGTATGCAAACTCGGCTAGTGGAAGCAAGGGAGCCCAGTCATCCTGAGAAAATGACGAGAAACAGCGCAGGTACTGTTCCAACGTCTGGTTCGTTCGTTCAGTTTGCCCATTGGTTTGAGGGTGGTAGGCAGAAGAGAAACAGAGATCGATTTTCAGGGCCCCACAAAGTGCCCTCCAGAACTTGGACTTGGCCATGCAGTCTCACGATTTCTTTAATGAATATCTTGGCTGTTTCCGCGGTGGAGGGAGTACCCTTCATTGGTAAGAAGTGGGCCATCTTAGATAACCTATCCACTACCACAAAGATCGTGGAACAGCCTTCTGAAGGTGGTAGCTCGACAATGAAATCCATTGAGATCATCCGCCAGGGCCTCTCTGGGACAGGTAGTGGTTTCAACAGACCCCAGGCCCTGGACTTACTGCCTTTGTTCTGGATGCAGGTGACACATGCCTCCACATATTTCTTACAGTCCGACTTTAACTGCGGCCACCAGAATGTTCGCTGAACCAGTTCGGAGGTCTTAAGGACTCCAAAATGGCCAGCCAGCAAATGATCATGACACGAACTGAGGACTGGAACTCGAACTTCCTGAGGAACAAAAATCTTGTCTTTGTACCAGAAGAGTTCGTCCTTGGCCAGAAGAGTGACGTCAGGTGGAAGAACAGCACTAACGGAAGCCTGCTTGATCTGAGACAGCAGATTTCCTTGGAGCAGGAGGAAATTCCCTGAGGGCAGAATGGTGTCCGGATGCGAGGAGGTTTCGGGTTCATTAAACATTCGAGACAGAGCGTCCGGCTTAGTATTCTTTGACCCAGGGCGATAAGTTATGTGGAAGGAGAATCTGGAGAAGAAAAGTGCCCATCTGGCCTGACGTGGTCTCAATCTCTTGGCAGACTTCAAGTACTCCAGATTCTTATGGTCCGTGTAAATGAGGACGGGATGCGCTGCTCCTTCCAGCAGATAACGCCATTCTTCGAGAGCCACCTTGATGGCTAATAGTTCCCGGTCTCCGACGTCATAATTGCCTTCTGCCTCGGATAGCTTGCGGGAAAAGAACGCAACTGGGTGCAGAAGAGATCTTGGTCCATGCCTTTGAGAAAGTACCGCCCTAACCGCTATCTCGGAGGCATCGACCTCCAGAATGTATGGCAGAGTTGGGTCAGGGTGCTTAAGAATAGAGGCTGACACGAACAAATCCTTCAGAGTGGTGAAGGCCTTTTGAGCCTCGGGGGACCATTGGAACCTCAGGCCCTGTTTAGTTAGTCTCGTGATGGGAGAAATGATGGTGGAAAATCCCCTAATAAATTTTCTATAAAAGTTTGCGAATCCGATGAACCGCTGGACCCCTTTCCTGTCCGTGGGAGCGGGCCAATCTCGAATGGCAGAAATCTTCTGAGGGTCCATTTCGATGCCATTTACGGAAATGATCAGCCCCAGAAACTGAATACTTCGTTGTTCGAAAGTACATTTTTCCGGCTTGGCGTATAGTCCGTGAAGTCGGAGTCGGGATAACGCGTTCCTGATGTGTTCCCGATGTTCAGCCAGGGAAGAAGAAAAGATCAGGATGTCGTCTAGATAGGTGATAAGGAATAGATCTAGATAGTCTCTAAAAATGTCTTTATGAAATGCTGAAACGTGGCAGGGGCATTACATAAACCAAAAGGCATGACCAAGTACTCAAAATGCCCAAAGCGAGTACGGAAGGCGGTCTTCCACTCGTCTCCATTTCGGATGTGAACAAGATTATAGGCACCCTGAAGATCCAGTTTCGAAAACACTGCTGCGGACCCCAGTCTTTGAAATAGTTCAGGCACAAGTGGCAAAGGATAACGGTTCTTTATAGTTATTTTGTTGAGTGCCCGATAGTCAACACAGGGGCGTAAGGTTTGGTCCTTCTTTTCCACGAAGAAGATTCCCGCGCCTGCCGGGGAAGTAGAGGGACGTATGAATCCCTTTCTTAAATTGTCATCCAGATAGGCTTTCAGGGCTACCAACTCAGTTTCTGATAGTGGGAAGATTCTCCCAAAGGGAATTTCTGCACCTGGAAGCAGTTCTATTGGACAATCGTATGGTCTGTGAGGGGGTAAAGTCTCTGCACCCTTCTTGCTAAAAAAGTCCAGGAAGTCGTGGTAGACAGGAGGTACAGCCTGACGGGTTTCTGCGTCAACTCCCAGGCAGAGCAAGGAGGAGGAGGCTTGGTCGGTTCCCGACAAGCAGTGTTGGAGACAATAAGGTGAAAGGAATTTCAACTTTCCAGTGGACCAGTCAATCTGGGGGTTGTGTGCCCTCAGCCAGGGCATGCCTAGTATGATAGGGAAAAGAGGGGATGTGATGACATCCAAACACAGCAACTCCTGGTGGATCCCGGCAATGGTAGTAAACAAGGGCTGAGTCTCCTGGGTTACAGGACCAGACTTGAGAGTTGAACCGTCGGCCAGATGTACGGAAAGTCCCTTTGCCCTGGGCCGAAGGGGAATGTTATATTTTGAGGCAAAAGATAAGTCTATAAAGCCACTGCAAGCTCCTGAGTCAATAATGGCGTTGGTCCGGATGTTCCCTCCTGGGAGCTGCAAGAAAATGGGTACAGTCAGATGGGAAGTAATACTTGGTAAGTCAGAAGTAAGGGCAGGAGACATGGAGAGGCACTTACGGAACTTGGCAGGGCAAGTGCGCACGAAATGTCCTGGTTCTCCACAGTACAAACAAAGGTTTCCTACCCGACGGCGCTGACGTTCTTCAGGCGTCAAGGAAGGTCTAAGTAGGCCCAGCTGCATGGGTTCAGGTGGGTCCTGGTTCACCATGGTGGGAGTAGAAGAGGCTGGATGGGGGGAGTTAGATACCCGAGGTAGTATCCACACTGGACGAGGGGTTGTCGTGGACCGCTCCAAACGACGTTCTCTTAAGCGTCTGTCTATTTGGATAGACAAATCCACTAAAGCTTCTAAAGTCTCAGGAATGCCCACTCGGGCTAGCTCGTCTTTCAGGGGTTCCGAAAGACCCATACGGAACTGGTAACGTAGTGCCGCATTGTTCCAATCTGTGTTAGAACTCCAGCGTCGGAACTCCGACACATAGTCTTCCACGGGTCGACGGCCTTGCTGTAGTGTGTGCAAAGCCGCTTCAGCGGTGACAGTTAATTGTGGATCTTCATATAACCGTGACATGGCCTGAAAGAAAATGTCCAGAGTTTCGAGAGAAGGATCCTTCTTTTCCAGTAGGCGATGAGCCCAGGACTGGGGTTCGCCTGTCAATAGGGAGATGACATATCCCACTTTGGTGGCTTCAAGGGAGAAGGTCCTAGGTTGAAGAGCAAAGAAAAGCCCACAGGAATTGCAAAAAGCCCGGAATCTTCCCCGGTGGCCAGAGAATCTTTCGGGTGTGGGCACCCTAGGTTCAGGGGGCAACATCACCACAGAAGGTGCAACAGAAGTCCCGGAAACAGCTGGTGTGGAAGTAGACAAGGCCTGGACCCGTTCCTCCAACTGGCTATAGCCCTCTTGTAGGTTCTTCACCGCTTGAGTAAGTCCTGCAAGATGGCGGCAGAGCTCATCCATAGGAGAGGCTCCCTGCGTGGGCTCGGACATGGCTGTCCAGTACTGTCACGTGCCTGGTGGAGGGAGCCCGGAATGCAGGGAGCGGCCTCTCGTAAGCCTCTGGCTCGAGATTCCCTGGAAGTGGGGACAGGGATTCTAGAGTTCAGAGGGCACAAGTGCCGAGCAGGTGAAGAGTAGAACTGGCCCTGGAGCTGACGGCAGACAACGGCAGGCACAGGTGGTCAGTCTGGAACAGCTGGTAAGCAGACAGCGGCTGGCAGCGGGTACAGATGGTCACACTGGAACAGCTGGTAGGTAGGCAGCAGACAGCAGCAGGCACAGATGGTCAGACTGGAACAGCTGGCAGGCAGGCAGCAGACAGCAGCAGGCACGGGTGGTCAGACTGGAACAGCTGGCAGAACAAGCGAGGTCAAGGTACAAGCCGGGTCGGTAACAGGCGGGCAGCAGCGGTACACAGGAGAAGGCAGAAGCATGGTCAAACAGTCCGAGGCTCAAGGCTGGCAGCAGGCAGGGATCGTCAGGAACAGGCCGGGTAGAACGGAACAGGAACAATCAGGTAAGCAGGAGGCAGAGTAACCGGAACGCTGTAGACTGGACAGCACCGAGGCACTGAAACGGATTCTTTAAGAAGCCCTCTGGGCGCCAAGAACGGTCGCACGGCGTGCCTGCGCGCGCCCGCGTGAAACCGTGCAGCCGTTCGTGACCCTGCGCACCCGCGTGCGTCTGTTCGTATCATCGCGCACCCACGTGCGCTCGTTCGCAACATCGCGCACCTGCGTGCGCCCGTTCGTACCCACTCGCACCCGCGTGCATCCGTTCGTGCCAACGCGCCCATGGATACCTATTAACACTCAACGAGGGGATTCTGTGGGTAGGCCTTCCATGAGCCACTGGATTCCGGAGACGACCATGACAGATAGAGAATAGGAACCGTAGAAATAACATTAGGGTGATAGGCCTCCCTGAGCATAGAGAGGGTACCAATTTGTCAGGTTTTCTTGAGGGGTGGTTTCGGGAGCCCTGCAAAAGTTCTCCATATGGGGGACCATCACAGGCCTATACTGATTAGAATTCTTAATTATTGTGATAAAGTGTCTTTATTGTGAGAGGCCAGGGAGATGGGCGACATTAGGTTTAAGGGAGCCAGGGTCTCCCTATACCCTGATTTTTGGCCCAATCTCCAGAAACGCAGAGCTGAATTTATTCCAGTTAAGCGTAGCTTGATAAAGTATAAGATAGATTATGCTCTCCTCTATCCAGCTCGTCTGAGGGTGATAGCACTCGGTAGGACTTTTTTCTTTAATACACCGAGGGAGGCAGCCCAATGGCTAGAAGAAAACAAAAAAAAAAGTTATAAAACTATATAATCAGCTTGTTTTGTTGATTTAAATATGTGATTGCTTATAAATCTGCTGTGTGTAGGGTGGGGTTGGGGTATGATATATAAGATATTTGCATGATTATTTCACGTATAAAAGGAATGGGGGGGGGGGGTGGAACAGCAAAGGATGGATATTAAAAGAATGCAGGGGAGTGTGTGTGTTCGGGTGCAGTTGCGCTCCTTGTTTTGGGTTTGGTTTGTGCTTGGAGCACTAAGAATGAAAAGGATAAGTAAGTGGTGGGAGGGTTGCAAGAAGGTCACGAGTGTACCCCTAGGGGGAAGCCCTGTTGGGCAAATTGGGAGGGATAGGGGAGGGGGGGTTGTAGCTTTAGGAGTTAAGAGGGATAGGGTGGGAAGGGATGAAAGAGATGAATTAACACAAGTATACACGAGATTAAGGATTCACTTTTTAGGAGGAGATAGGAGGAGGTACCATATATGTGGTGGTAAGAATTTAAGTCACGAATGTGGGAATGGCACGTTTGTAAATTTAAGGAAAAGGGAAAATTTTTTCCCTTTTTTTTTTTTTCCTTGTTTTTCTCTTCTTAATTTGCCCGACTTATAGGTTGCTAAGAGGAGATGCAGGCCAAAACAATTAGTGTAATATCATGGAATGTGCAGGGTTTGGGAGATCCGACCAAGAGAGCTATGGTATTATCAGCATTAGAGGGCAAAGGGCCCGGATTGCTATGTCTGCAAGAGACACATTTGACCGACGAGACGGTCCCGCTCCACCAAGGCCGGAAATTCCAAACTCAATTTCATTCTGTATTCTCATCATATTCAAGAGGGGTGAGCATTTTGATTGATAGGGAGGTCTTGTTTTCCTGTTATAACAGTCGCATAGACACAAAGGGTCGTTATATCTTCCTACATTGCTTAATCGAAAACAATCCATATGTGATAGCAAATATATATGTTCCACCTCCATTTAAGCTGGAGATCCTATATGAGTTAATATAATTTATAATAGATAAACCTGACATCCCAGTCATAGCAGTAGGGGATTTTAATTAAGTCTTAAACAAGTCCTTAGACAGATTCCCAACAGCAAACATCCCAGCAGCTGGGGACAAGACAAGGCTATCTCGCTTCCTACATGAAGTGGGCCTATGCGACTCGTGGCGTACTCGGTATCCGCTGGAAAGACAATACTCCTGCCTTTCAACTTCTTTTTCTTTTTTTTTTTTAAATCATCTTTATTATTTTCTTGAGAAATGATTCTACAAACAATTACATTCAGTCCTAAGACATTGAGGTTTAAACACATCCCCCAATGTCTTCACATTTACTAACATCTATTCCATTACATATCTATAACATTGTTAGGTGGTGGCCCGAGAGAAGGGGGTACTTGGTGGAGAGTTAACCTGTGAGAAAAAAAAAAAAAAAAAAGGTGTGGGCAAATTTAAATTTCTCCCCTGTGTTATTGCCCTTCTTAATGTGTTTTTACTGTGCCCTTGTGTTTCCTTTTATTTATTTAAGAAGAAAAAAAAAAAAAAAAAACCCCAATACCCTTGCTCATTTTTTCATTATTGCGTGCTTTTATTCCATCTGTGACCCCTTGGTGTATTGTTTGTTTTGTGCTTAGGGAGGTCCTCAACCTTCCTATATATTTCCTAAAAATTGTGTTGTTCATTTTTATGTCTCCACCATTGGTTATCTCTCCTCCTGCCCCCCTCCCTCAAGCCCCTCCTCTAATTACATTTCCAACATTTATTCACTTCCCATATACCTTAAAACATACTACATACAACAAAATTTAAAGGTTGTGGTTCGGATTCATATTTCCCCTTTACCCTTTCTACGGTGTACTTTTGGAGGACACGAGTCTGCGTAACAGTTTCTTTATTTTCCTTTTCCCTTTCCTTTCTTTTCCTCTTTTTTTTTTTCCCTTTTCCTTCCCTTTTCTTTCCTTTTTTTCTTTTTTTTTTCTCTCCCTTCCTTCCTCCCTCTCCCTATCCGGGATCTCTGGGAGGCTCGGGAAGGAATCAAAATTTTTAATCTAGGTAAGACTTACTCTCTCTCTATTTCTCTGGAGTGGTGCTTCCAGCCTGCCCACATGTTTTTATGTTTTCCTTGTTGTTCTTTTATATCATATATCCATTTTTCAGCTTCCATTGTTTTATCCACCTCTCTCTTCCATTCCAGAAGGGTGGGGCATGCTTTCTGCTTCCTATATCTAGGTATTAATATTTTGGCCGCATTCAGCAGATGTGGTATAACTCCTTTTTTATAAGATTTAATGGATCCTTCTGTCCCATGAAACAGGTACTGTAGGGGTGTCATTTCTATTGGTTTTGCTGTTGTCCTCCCTATCCATTTAGCCACTCCCTCCCAAAAAATCCTAATTTTTGGGCAGTCCCACCATAAATGAAGGTATGTCCCCTTTTCCCTACATCCTCTCCAGCAATGCCCATCCGCTGTTGGGTATATCTCTGCTATTCTGGCTGGGGTTCGGTACCATCTGGCTATAAACTTATATGACATTTCTTGTATTGCTGCGCTTTTTGATGTCGCATGCGTCATTTCCATAAGTTTTTTTATTTGTGTTGGTCTAAATGTGCATCTTAGTTCTTTCTCCCACTCTCTTATAAAATAAGGGGTTGTACTGTTTTGTTCGCTATGGACTAATTTATACATCTGGGATAGTAAATTACTTGGTTTTTCTATTTTCATACACATCTTCTCATATATCGTAAGGGAGCTCAGTGGTCTTACTTGGGGTTCTAATTTATTGAAGAAATCTCTCATTTGATAGTATCTCCATCCCGACATATGTATATCTCCTTGTAATAATATTAATTCTGTCAGCGGGAGTAGACTTCCCAATGGAGCATATCTTAAACACCTTGTATCCCCCCCCTGAGCCCCAGGAGCCTAATACTCCCTTTTCTTCCCCCAGTGGAAACCATGGATATCCTCCTAGTGGGGCCAGTGGTGATGTACGTGGGGCATATTTTTCGTTTTTGTTCAATCTGTCCCATACTTCTAACGTATTCCGTGTTAGTGGTGATGTCCACTTTGATAGAGCTCTATTTGTGGCCTGTATCCATGGGGCCCCCGCTAAATTTCTGCCTGCCATACTTTCTTCTACCGAAACCCATGCCTTATTTGAGGAGTCCTGGCACCAGTTTAGTATTCGTACCATAGACATTGCTTTATAATACATAAAGACATCTGGGAGCCCTATTCCTCCTTCCTTCTTATTTCTACGCAGGATATCATATGCTATTCTAGGGTTTTTATCATTCCATATAAAAGATATAAACATTTTGCGTATTCTTTTAAAAAAGACCCGAGGCACTGCTATAGGTACAGTATTTAAGATGTATATTATTCTGGGTAATATATTCATTTTCAAGGTGTTTATCCTTCCAAACCATGTCAAAGAGTAACCCTTCCACCTATTTAGATCTTTAATTATTTCTGTTATTAGTGTCTCATAATTAAGTTCATATAGGGATTTAGCCTCCGCCGTAATATGTACTCCTAGATAGTATAATGATTTTTTTTCCCATTTGAAAGGAAGGTTATTCTTCATTGCCATTGACATCAATGGGGGTACGTGACAGGGTAATATTATGGATTTTTCCATGTTTATTTTAAAGTTGGACACTTTCCCATATCTCTGAACCTCCTCCATTAGTGCCATTATTGATCCCTGTGGTTCTGACAGATAGAATAGTAGGTCATCAGCATATGCTGATACCTTATGCTCCTCAGATCCTATTCTTATCCCTTTTATACCTTTATTTTCTCTCACCCTGCACAGAAATGGTTCCAGAGTCAAGGCAAACAGTATTGGAGACAGGGGACACCCCTGTCTTGTGCCATTTCGTATTTCAAAGCAGCCTGATAAAGTACCGTTTACCTTCACTCTTGCTCTAGGTTTTGCATATAGAGCTATTATCCATCCCATCATTCGATCTCCCATGCCTACTACTTTCAGCACTTCCTTCATAAATTCCCAGTCCACTCTATCAAATGCCTTTTTGGCGTCCATTGATAGCAGTGTTCTGGGTACTTCTTCTGGGCCATTTTGCATCCAATAGAGTATATTTAAGGCTCGTATGGTGTTATCTTTAGTTTCTCTGCCTTTCATGAAGCCCGTTTGGTCACGATGGACCAGTTGTGTTACCTCTTCTTGTATTCTGGTAGCTATAATTTTTGCTATTAATTTGATGTCCGTATTAAGCAATGATATGGGTCTGTAGTTAGCACATTCCTGTGGGTCCTTCCCTGATTTTGGTAAGACTGTTATATATGCTAACAGTGCTTCTGAGGACATTGGGTTAGAGGCAGTTATATTATTAAAATATCTGCATAAGGGTGTTTCTAGAATTTGGGCAAACTTCTTATAGTATAAATTAGTTAACCCGTCGGGTCCTGGGCTTTTCCCCCTCGGTAGATTCTCTATTGCTTTTCTTATTTCCTCTTTAGTTATTGGTTCTTCTAATTTTTCTATTATCCTAGGTGGGAGCATTGGTATTGTAGAGCTGCTAATATAATCTCTCATCTCTTCTATCCTCCCCCTATCTTCCCCCTGCCTCAGAATGGGTTGGATATCATATAGATTCTTATAGAATTGTTGAAATTCCGTGGCTATTATTTTCGTATCCTTTACTTGTTTATTATTCACTCTTATCTCGTGTACATGGGATAGTTCTCTCTTTTTTTTTAGTTGTCTAGCCAATAATCGGCCGCATTTATTCACATGTTCATAAAATCTATGTGCTAAGAATCTATATTTATCCCTGACCCTTCTATCCAGACATCTGGAAAGCTCCTCCCTCAAAATCCCCAGCCACCTAGCATCTCCTGGTTCACAAGTGCTCTTATGTTTTTTCTCCAATTCCTTTATTTTTTCCATCTGATCTTCTATCTCTTTTCTTTTCTCCCTTTTAACTCGTGTTCCGTGTGCTATTAATTCGCCTCTAACTACCGCTTTGTGAGCTTCCCATACTATTTGCTCCGATATTTCCTCTGATGTATTTAAGTCAAAATATTCCACCAATTTAGGTTGGAGATCCTCTAGTATTTTTTTATCATCCAATAATGATTCGTTTAGTCTCCACGTTCGTTCCCTTTGGCCCGCGTGTGTAAGGAAGATCACCGCCACCACCGGGGCATGATCTGATATCGTTATTGGTTCGATGCTTACTGTTTTTACATTTTCTAAATAGTATTGGTCTACCAGAATCCAATCCAGCCTGGAGTAGGCATTATGGCTCTTTGAATAATAACTATAGTTTTTCCTTTCTCCGTTTAATGCCCTCCAGCTATCTACCAAATGTGAAGCTTGAAATAATTTTTTTACATGTTTAAGTGCTCTAAATGATAATGGTGTTTTCCCTGTTGTTGTGTCTAATTTAGTGTCCACAATAATATTAAAATCCCCTCCCAAAATCAAAAACCCTTCCCTAAATTTTTCTAGCTCTCTTAATGCTTTTCCCAAAAATTCAACCGTGTGTGTATTTGGGGCGTATATTGACGCAAATGTGTACCCTTGTCCCTGCAGTGTTCCTTTAATGAAAAGGAATCTCCCTTCTGGGTCTATATTCACCTCTATGGATGTCAGGGGGCACGTGTTCCCAAAGGCTATCGATACTCCTCTGGCTCTCGCAATGGGCGATACGGCATGATACCACTTGTTATATGGGAATAACGGTAGCCTTGGTACAGATCCTGACGTAAAGTGTGTTTCTTGTAAAAAGGCTATATCCACAGCATGATGATTTAGTTCCTGCCATAAGCGGCCTCTTTTTTGGGGTGAGCATAGTCCCCTTACATTATAAGTCATTATTTTTAATGTTTTAACCATTTCTTTATTCTAGGTATTTATATACCATTCTTGATCTGTTACCCCGTATCTCGTGTTCCCCGCCTCCATGTAGACCAAGAAAACCATAACCACAACCTAACACTTTACTTAGTAAAATGTACCAACTATCGGTAGGGTGAGCCCGCTTGGTTGCTCCTTGCTCCTCCCGAGCCCTCCCCCCCTTCTGCATATTGCAGTTTAAACGATCCCTTTCCACGGGACCCACCTAATTGAGAGCAAACACAAAAAAAAAAAAAAAAAAAAGAAAAAAAAACAAGCAAAGAGACCAGCAAAAAAAAAGAAAAAAAAAAGAATAAGTAAAAAGACCAACAACAAAACCAAAAAAAAAAAAAAAAGAAAAAAAAAGAAAAAACACTCTGCAAAATTAAATAGTGAGTTTGAGAACTGACCCCTCCTCCCCCCCCTCCTTCCTGGCTTCACTTGTTTCTTTTTCTTCCTGAGTCTCTCTCTTTTTCCCTACTTCGAGCCTTTTATACAGAAATGTACTAGGATCTTTCCTTAGCCTTTTCCTCCCACTTGGGACCAGGGCTCCGGTCGATGGATTAGTGTCTTAATGTTAGCTATTCTCCAATCTTGGAAATCTATAAATGGAAGTTCTAATATTCCCAAGAACTCTTTTAGATCGTCTCTGGTACGGAGTACTGCTGTTTTTCCATTCCTTGATGCTATTAGGCGAAATGGGTACCCTCATCGGTACCTAATGTCTGCTGCCTTAAGGCTTCCAACAGTGGTTTGACCATTCTACGCTGCATTAATGTTCGGCGAGCTATGTCGGGGAACAGAAGGATGTGAGCACCTTCATATTCAATTGTGGGGATGTCCCGTGCAATCCTAATTATTGTTTCCTTTATTGTATACTTATGTAGTTTGCATATCACATCCCTTGGTTTGTCTTTATTTTGAGTTCCAAAAGAGGTAACACGATGAACCCTGTCTATTTCGATAAATTCGGGCGCTGCTGTTCCCATAATCTGACAAAATAGCTTTTGCACCACCATTGGCAGGTCACCACTATGATATTTTTCAGGTAAGCCTCGTATTCGTATGTTCTGTCGTCGATCCCTGTTCTCATATTCATCCGTTTGATCTCTATAATTATTCATTGCTTCCTCATGATATTTAATAGTGTCCTGAACCTCCGCTACTGCTTGTGCCATCTCTTCTTGGACATTTTCAATTCCTTCCATTCGATTACCTACTGCCTCCACCTCCTCCCTTAATTCCTCCACTGCTTGCTTACATGATTTCTCTACTGAAGCTATTAGCTGTTGGATATCCGCCTTCGTAGGTAGGGCTTTTATATGCTCTCTAAGGTCCCATTCTATGTTTATACTTTCTGTCCCTACCCCCTCAAGACCTCCTTTATTTTGTTCTGTCCTTATGGGGTTTTCCAGTCTCTCTTTTGCCATTTCTTTCCTAAATATATCAACGTGAGGTCCCATGGGGTCCTGGCCTTTCCCCCTTCTTTCCATTTGCTCTTCCTCAGGTGGATTACCCCCATTATCTACTATATCTCTAGTTTCCTCATCTTCGCTGGCTGCTGCTGTTTCCTTAGCCTGGAGTCCTTGTGGTTCCTGATCCTGTTCTGTTGGGGTGCCTTCCAATATTGAGAGTCTCTTTTTGTCCCCTCTCACTCCACCATTCCTCCAGTCCTCTTTCATGCCTCCTGGGGTTTGTATTCCTTCTCTCTGCCTCCCCTCCAGATGATTTCCACTTATTCTCCGCTCCTCCCTGCCTGATGTTTGTAGTCCACGGCCGTACCCCATGGGTTCACTATGGTTCGATGCTGCAGCACCTCGTCCCACCTTCGTGTGCCCACCTGCCAACTCCAGGCTCCCCCGTCTCCCTTCTTGGTTCCGGGTTGCCCATCGATCTCCCTTTTGCGGCGTCAAGTAAGCACGCAGCGCATTTGCCGAATTCCTACTTCCTCCTGCTGCTGGTTGTAATGCTGCACGTCTGCGTGTTGTCATCCCTGCTACTTATTCTCCGCCGCTTTCTTTATTCTTTAGAGTAATTATCTCTTAATTTCTTTATGTTAAGGCTCTTTCTTTTTTGCTACGCCAGGCTGTATATCCGTGCTTCTATCGGGTCCTAGGGAACCCGGGTATGCGGGGGGGGGGGGGGTGCCTGACCAGGCTATCTCTGTAGCAAAATAAACTCCAGCATGTGAGTGCGTCTGAGGGTATGTGCATAAGCTCTCCCGCTACCCAATCCCTGTTTGTCACTCCACTAGTGTCCATGCGCCTGTATGTACATGTTTCTACTGTCCCATATGCGCATTCAGGGTGGATCCAGTTATTCCTCAAATTTACAGTCTCAGAAAGAATGTGTTAATAAAAATCGCTCTCACCCTCTTTTCTGATGATCTCCGGGTTGCTCTCTGGGGGGTCGCCTCCACCCCTGTCACTCCAGGCAGGCTGGGGGCACACAGGCTTGTTCCACCTTCAGGGCTGGATTCATCTCTGGGGTCCGGCTCCACTTCTGCCGCTTCTCAGCAGCGCCGTCTGCTCTCCCCTTCGTGTCTCCACACCAGGGAACACCCAGAAGCCTCCCGAGGTCTCACGAGATCCTCACTTCCTCCCCTTCGGCTTCACCGCTCCGGTGCTTCGTCCCCTGCACTGCCGCGCCTGCCAATCCACTCTGGTCCCGGCATCCGGCGCACCGCGCCAACGGCTAAGCAGACGGGAGAGAGTCAGCGGGGGCAGCCGGCGTCGAAGAGGAAGAGGAGGTAGGGTAGTCTCAGCTTTTACGGCGGACGTCCATTAGCTCGAGGAAGGGATAGCAGGTTAGGGCATACTTCTCAGAGAGACTGCTTCACAACATACACGAGAGCGGAGGGGGAGACGGCGTCAATCGCTCACTCACTCACTCGCTCCTCTCCACCGGAAGTCCGGCATGCCTCCTCTCAACTTCTTTTTCTACTCTATCTAGACTTGATATGGCCCTAGTCAAGCCTTGGCTTTGGTTAATATTGTAGAATACGGCCCGAGGGGGGTATCAGACCACTCCCCTGTAATGATGATGCTTATCGTAGGGAAAAAGCAGCATCTTGGGAAATTGAAAATTTATCCCTCATGGCTAGAGATGTTAAACGATCCTGAGCAATTAATATTTGAACTGAAAGAGTTTATTCACATCAATGCTGGCACAGCATCAGTGGGAGTGGTCTGGGACTCTTTAAAAGCTTTTTTAAAGGGGCTCTTTATTCGCTAGAAATAAAGCTGGGACGAAGAATTGGGAGGGGGAAGCTAGGAGGACAGTGTTGGCGGCAGAACAGCAGTATATTATTAATCCAACTCCATCCACACAGAAAGTATGGTTAGAAAAGCAGCAAGAGTACAAGATGACTATAAGGAGAAAGATAGATAATAAGCGTATATTTCAGAGACAAGTGAACTTTGGGGAAAAAGAAAAAGTGGGCCGCTTTCTGTCCTTACTGGTTAAAGTAAACACCCCCCCCCCCCCTCAACTACTAGTGGTCAGGACTCCACAGGGAAAGATCACTTCTGAACTGTCATCAAGAATATATTCCACCACTATTATAGCTCTCTATATAAATCTCAGAAGGTGGAAGATGGGGGAATGACTGCCGCCTTTATGGGGAATATAAGTATACCAACTCTTATCAGTAGAAGACTCTATGATTATGGAGGCTCCAATTACTTTTGATGAACTGCGTAATGCGGTGGCCGAGATGCCTAATTTAAAATCACCAGGACCTGACGGGTTACCCATTGAAGTTTATAAAAGATATGGGGAGGTTCTACTACCAGAACTGCTGGAGACACTGAGTCAGGCTCTATTAGTTGTGACTTTGCCTTCCTCAATGTTAGAAACCACTATAGTGGTTGTTCCTAAGGAGGGAAAAGATCCTATGGATCCCGCTTCGTACCGCCCGATTTCGCTTTTATGTACTGATGTAAAGATTCTAGCGAAAATACTGGCAACATGCTTAAAGAGGAAGTAAACCCTTCCAAACAACTTGGACCTATAGGTAAGCCTAGATTAAGGCTTACCTGTAGGTCCAAGCAATATCTCCTAAACCTATATGGTTTAGGAGATATTTGCCCGAAAATGGGCACCGCTGTCTACGGCGCATTGCGCCGTAGACAGCAGCGCGCAGGCGCACTAAATGCGGCAAATCCAAGAATGGATTTGCCAAATTTGTCGACTCCCGTGCGCATGCGCGGGAGTGACGTCATCGCGGCTTCGCCGTATGACAGCGGCGGAGCTGCGAGGCGCGACTCCCGTGCGCATGCGCGGGAGTGACGTCATCGCGGTTGCGCCGCTGTGATTCGTCGGAGCTGCAAGACGCCACAAGCAACATGGATGCGGCGGACTACAGGGGACAGCGGCGACTTCGCTGGCTCCTGTGTCAGGTAAGTGACACATAATGAGCTACTATGCGATGCATAGTAGTCCATTATGCTTTACCTTTGCAGGGAAAAAAAGAGGAAGTAAACCCATCAGGGTTTACTTCCTCTTTAAAAAGATGTATCCACAGCTTATTCACTCTGACCAGCCGGGATTGATCCCGAATAGGTCCTCTAGTATTTATATACGAAGAGCCCATCTGAATATTCAGATACTGGGGGATAATAGCGGCTCCAGGGCCATTTTGGCCCTGGATGCAGCCAAGGCATTTGATAGCCTTGAGTGGGAGTACTTGTTTGCGGTTCTCGCAAGATTTGGGTTTGGACCAAAGTTTATCAATTGGATAAAATTGCTTTATACTAACCCAAGAGCGAAAATTTAAATCAATAATGAGTACTCCGAAGTGTTCCGTTTGGAACGAGGTACGAGACAGGGATGCCCCCTCTCCCCCCTACTCTTTGTTCTAGGGATAGAACAATTGGCCATCTCTATCAGGGCTATACAGGGATTTAGGAGGGGTCAGGAGGAGGAAAAGATCTCCTTGTTTGCTGATGACATTTTGCTTTTCCTAGGAGATGTCCAAACCTCGTTAAAAGCGGTTATGGGAATGGTTCGAGAATTTGGCCAAATGTCTGGACTGACTATCGATTGGGATATATCCGCAATTCTTCTGATAGATACCAGGGCTACCCATATATTGCAGGATATCTCTAATTTAAAGGTGGTGGAGAAATTTAAGTACTTGGGGGTTTAGATTGCAAGGGACGTAAATCTATACTTGGAAGATAACTTAGCTCCTCTCCTGCTGAAGCTAAAACATAAGATATTTGGAGCCGCCTCCCCCTGTCGATGGCGGGACGCTGCAACTTGGTTAAGATGGTATGGCTGCCCCAAATTTTATATTTTCTCCACAACTCACCGATATGGATAGGTTCGAGGTGGTTTAAGAGAATAGAATCTCTATTTAGAGTTTTAATATGGAGAAAGGGGCCGCCTAGGATTAGCTTACGGATGCTGCAGCTGCCGCTGGAGGAAGGGGGGATGGCGGTTCCATATCCAAGACTTTACTACTTGGTGGCACAGCTGCAGCATTTAGCAGGGGGAGGAGTATCAAACGAGGGTATGCCTTGTCACAGTTTGATGATGTTAGGATGCCCACACAACACACTTATTGAGGCTCTCGAGGTAAATTTGTTCGCCATACGTTGTCCAACGATAAATCGGATTGTTAAACTTTGGAAAACAGCAAAGGCCATATTAGGATACCAGGGGTATCTTTATTGGCCCCCTTATGGGACAATAGAAATCTAGTTGAGTTAGCCAAAGTTTAAAGGTTTAGGGAATGGGTGAACCAAGGGATAAACCAACTAACTCAAATATTTCAAGGTACAGACATTAAATCATTTGTTAATTTAAAGCTGGAATTTTCGTTGTCGAATCGTTCGTTCTACAAATATCTCCAGGTTAGACATGTAATCCAGACACAATTTGGGTCTCAAAAGGTGCAGTGGACCCAGATCCCTGTTCTCTCACAAATTATGTCCCTTGGCTCACTCAAGGGACTGATTTCTCATTTGTATGCCAGATTCGGGGACAAAATGCTAGATCGAGAAGGCCTGTCTAAAAATGGGAGAGTGACGTGGGCCCA
Source organism: Lithobates pipiens (assembly GCF_037356315.1). Taxonomy (NCBI): domain Eukaryota; kingdom Metazoa; phylum Chordata; class Amphibia; order Anura; family Ranidae; genus Lithobates; species Lithobates pipiens. The sequence continues at coordinate 275,901,978 of NW_027507764.1, read as the reverse complement.
CTGTTTAACCCTGACTAGGATCGGATAATTGAACAGGGAACTAGTGTTTCAATTTCCCCTTCGCAGAAAGCTTCCTATCTTTTCTTTTTCTATCGGGTATATCATACCCCTAAGAAAATGTTTAAACTGGGTTGGAGAGATAACGACCAGTGTCCTAGATGTGGTTTAGTTGGAGACTTTATCCATATGCTTTGGAAGTGTCCGAAACTATTTAGATATTGGACACAGGTTATAGATCAGATTAACAGAATCTTTAACTTAACATTAGAAGCAACGGTCAAGACCTGCCTTTTGGTTATACCCGAGGGATGCACAATTCCTAAAGACACTATTGAACCAGTTATAAGATGTCTCTTTCAAGCAAGAAAGCTAATTACCTAACAATGGCAGTCACACTCGTGCCCGCTAGTTGAAACTTGGCTAGCAAGTATAAAAGCAACAATTTGCAATGAGAGGGTCTTTTTTATTAAACAGGGCAACAAGAAGTTTATGAGGATATGGGGATCTTGGTTGCGGAGGTTGGGGATTCCCCATAAGCAGACGGGCTGGACTAGTTTCTTTTATAGATATCAGATTCTCCCCATTCGTGTCTTTTTTTTAAAAAAATGTATTGTGTGTTGGTCTGGTTTTCCTTTCTCCTATGGACTTTTTCTCCGGTCCTTTCCATGATGCTCCTGTTAACAAGCGAATAAGATTGGTAGAGAGCTGGGGAGGGGAGAGAGGAAAAGTAGGTTTAAACTAGGTGTATGATACAATGTCGTAGGGATGGTGGGGGGGCGGGGGGGGGGTTAGGTAAGGAGAAAGGGGAGGAAAATAATAATATAGGTATTAGGTGTCAGGGCACTAGTAATAGCTATTGCGACTATCTTGGGAACGCTAAAGGGTGTTGAGGTTTCCATTCTTTATTTTCTTCCCTTTGTAAATTGTACAAATTTTTGTATAAATCAATAAAAATTATGGAATCAAATATGCCACGATGATGTGGAATCGAGAAGAGACATAAATGAGCTGCAAGGGGAATCAAGTCTCCTGTATAAGGTCGCTGATGTGGCATAAAAAAAAAAAATTGCGTCTCAAACTCAAGTACTGCGCATATGGTATACTGTGAATCAATGGAGCTAGATGGGCGCTATTCGCATGTAACAAAGTGATTCCTGCTGTATCTTTTCTATAGAGGCTAAACAGCCAGTCTCTTCTTTGAAAATAGTGAGATCCAGAAAAGTAATTCTGGATATATCACTAGACACCGTAACTTTGAGATTAAATTGGTTAATGTTTAAAGTATCGATGAACATCTTCAATAGGGCAGGAGTACCTGACCAAATGATGAAGCCAGCACAACACATGACTAGTATAGATCAACAGTTGTTCATCGGAAAAAAATAGTACATTCCCACCCCCCCAGGTACAGGTTGGCATAGGCCGGTGCACAACATGTGCCCATGGCCACCCCCGGCATCTGGAGGAAGTGGGACTCTTTAAAGGTAAAATAGTTGCGTTTTAGAACAAATTGCAAAAAGGTCAAGAATAAATTCACAGAACTCCCATCTATGATGATCTTGCTCGCGAAGGAAGGTACATACTGTCCTGATGCCCTGCTCATGAGGGATGCTCGAGTATAATGCTTCCACATCCAACGTCATGAGCAGGGCATCAGGAGGCACGACCATTCCCTCGATCTGTTTGAGCAAGTCCAGAGTATCCCTTATGTATGATGGCAATGCTAGTACATGTGGCATAAGGATAGAGCCTAATAAATGACTAGCATTTTCGGTAAGGGAGTCAATCCCTGAAACTATAGGTCTTCCTGGGTGTCAGGGTGGGCTTAGCCCTTCCTCCTCTTGGCTGGCCGCTCAGCTGTCGGCTAATTGCCAGCTCTCTTCTCCCTCTTCAGTTACCAGCTGTTTCTGATGATGCTCGTCTGGCCTGCCTATATATAAGTCTTCCAGCTCATTTCTCCTTTGCCTTCACGTTTGGTCACATCACTAGGAACAATCTCCTGCTGTTGTTTCAAGACTGGCTTGCTAACATCCCTCCTGGCTTCCATCCTGCTTGCAGTTGCTCTCCGTGGATCCCTGACGTCTGGACTGGCTGATTACCCGATCTGGCTTATGAACTTTGGACTGGCTGACTACCCGATCTGGCTTATGAACTTTGGACTGGCTGACTACCCGATCTGGCTACTGGACTCTGGCTTGCTTGACTATGCTTTTTCCTATTTATCTTTTTATTTTTATTAATAAACTAGTGTGATTAGATTGTACTTCTGTCTCTGTCTGTTTCATGGCTCCTGACAGTATGTGAAGGCCATGAATTCAGAAGATACAGTCAGGTTGAGATATACTTCGAAATGCTGCCCCAGGCGTTTCCCACGGACAGAAGCAAAGTAGGTTTCGTGATATCTTTGCTTTCTGAGAGAGCCTTAGCCTGGGCTAACCCTCTATGGGAGACGCAAAAACCTGTTGTCTTGAGTTACCCTCAGTTTGTGGCCTCCTTTAAAAGGGTTTTTGATGTTCCCGCACGCTCCGCTTCTGCTGCCAAGTGCCTCATGTCCATCAGGGTACGAGAACTGTTGCCGACTACGCCATTGAATTACGTACTCTGGCAGCAGAGGTTTCTTGGAACAATGAGGCCCTCGTGGCTGCTTTTTCTCATGGTCTCTCGGATTCCATCAAGGATGAGATAGCCCGAGATATACCCACTGAGCTGGAGAGATGATCTCGTTTGCCATCCTCGTTGACTCCAGACTCAGAGAAAGACTTTCTCTTAAGGAGCGCTTGCGGAAGCCTCCTGTGCGCTTGCCTCCGAACTTTGTAGTCCCACCCATGCCTCCCTCACCTCCCATGCCTCCTGGTACCGAGTTGGTCAGTGAAGATGAACCCATGCACCTGGGCTTCACACGTCTCTCTGCGGATGAGAGAGCCTTTAGGAGGAGGGAGAGATTGTGCCTTTATTGTGGCCAGGCAGGTCACTTTTTGAAGTCTTGTCCTACCCGTCCAGGGAACACCCGAACCTTGGTGTTCCTGTCATGTACAGACCTTAGGTGCCGTTGTTACGTCCCCAGTTATCCAGAAGGATAAGCCCCTGGTTTTGGTCACTCTTTCTTGGGCTGAGTCGTCCATCGAGATACAGGCTCTAATCGACTCTGGAGCTGCAGGCCTGTTCATTGATGCTGCATTTGTTTTGCAGCACTCGATTCCGCTGCAGCTGCGTGACACTCCACTTGCCATTGAGGCTCTTGACTGGAGACCTTTACAGCCTGTCCATGTGACTCATGAGACGGTTCCGTTGTCCATGGCCATAGGGGCTCTTCACCATGAGATAATCCAATTCCAAGTTATTTCCTCACCCAGATTTCCGCTGGTTATTGGTTATCCTTGGTTACAGAGGCACAACCCCTCTTTTGATTGGCTCCGTGCTGAGGTTCTCTCCTGGTCACCACAATGCAGTGAGACATGCTTCCTGATGGTATCCAAGGTCCTATGCACTGCTTCACTCCCCTCTCTGCCGGAGGAGTACCGTGATTTTGGCGGTCAAGCCGGTAGTTTGCCTCCACACCGCCCTTATGATTGCGCAATTGACCTTCAACCTGGTGCCATACCTCCTCGTGGCTGGGTTTACCCTTTGTCGGTCTTGGAGGATAAGGCCATGGAGGATAAGGCCATGGAGGAGTATGTTGCTGACGCACTTTCTCGAGGTTTCATCCGCAAATCCTCGTCTCCTGCTGGTGCTGGTTTCTTCTTTGTGAAAAAGAAGAGCGGTGAACTGAGACCTTGTATAGATTATAGGGGTATCAATCATGTCACGATTAAGAATGCTTACCGGATTCCATTGATTACTGAGTTATTTGACCGCCTCAAGGGAGCAATGGTTTTCACTAAGCTTGACCTGAGAGGGGCATACAATCTCGTGCGCATTAAGGAGGGCGACGAGTGGAAAACTGCGTTTAATACCAGAACAGGCAATTATGAGTACCTGGTAATGCCTTTTGGCCTTTGTAACACCCCGGAATTTTTCCAGGAATTTATTAACGATGTCCTCCGAGATTTGTTGCAGTTGTGTGTGGTGGTCTATCTCGATGATATACTCATATTTTCCAAGTCCCTGGAGAGCCACCACACAGATGTCTGTCGTGAACTTCAGAAACTAAGAGAGAACAATCTCTATTGTAAACTGGAGAAGTGCGAGTTCCATCGTGAACAGGTTACATTCCTGGGCTATGTCATTTCCACTGCTGGTTTTTCAATGGACCCAGAGAAACTTTCGGCAGTCCAACAGTGACCTCAACCCGTGGGTTTACGTCCTCTGCAGCGTTTCCTGGGCTTTGCCAATTACTATCGGAAGTTTATTCGTAACTTCTCGTCTCTGGTCAAGCCTCTGACTGATATGACCAGAAAGAACGGTAACCCACAGAGTTGGTCTCCGGAGTCCATTAAGGCCTTTGAGACTCTCAAGGCTGCCTTTATTTCTGCTCCTGTGTTGGCACATCCTGATCCTACGTTGCCTTTTATCCTATAAGTTGATGCTTCTGAGACTGGTGTTGGCGCCCTTCTGTCTCAACTTCCTAACTCTGAGAGCGCTATGCATCCGTGTGGCTATTTTTCCAAGAAATTGTCACCTGCTGAGTGCAATTATGAGATTGGTGACAGAGAGCTGTTGGCAATCATTTTGGCCCTGAAAGAATGGAGACATCTCCTTGAAGGTACCACTGTGCCCATTCTTATTCTTACTGACCATAAGAATCTTACATTCTTGTCTGAGGCTAAGCGACTCTCTCACAGAAGGGCGCGATGGGCTCTTTTCTTGTCGAGCTTTAACCACTTCCCGACCAGCGCACGACGATGTACGTCGACAGAATGGCACGGGCAGGCATATTGGCGTACATGTACGTCCAATATTCGATGCCGCCCTGCCATCGGGAGCTCGCCGCCGGAGGCACGCTCCCGCGCTGGTCGGGACCCCCGTGAGTCCGGTCGCGGGACCCGCGGACTCGATCGCCGCGGGCATCCCCGCGATCGTCTCACGGAGAGGCCGAATGGAAGAAATGCTGTATAAACAACATTTTTCCATTCTGCCTAGCAACTAGTGACGCTGATCTCTGCTCCATGTGATTGGAGCAGAGATCAGTAAACACTAAATGAAAGCCCAACCACCCCACAGTTAGTAACACACCCCTAGGAACACTTAACCCCTACACTGCCACCCACTGGTTAACCCTTTCACTGCCAGTGTCATTTACACAGGAATCACTGCATTTATATAGCAGTGATTACTGTATAAATGACAATGGTCCCAAAAATGTCCGATGGGTCCCCCACAATGTCGCAGTCACAATAAAAATCGCAGATCGCCGCCATTACTAGTAAAAAAAAAAATAATAAAAAATTATTAATAAAAATGCTATAAAACTATCCCTATTTTGTAAACGCTATAACTTTTGCGCAAACCAATCAATAATCGCTTATTGCGATTTTTTTTAACCAAAAATATGTAGAAGAATACGCATCGGCCTAAATTGAGGGAAAAAAATGTTTTTTCAGATATTTTTGGGGGATATTTATTATAACAAAAAGTAAAAAATAATGCGTTTTTTTTTAAATTGTCGCTCTATTTTTGTTTATAGCGCAAAAAATAAAAACCGCAGGGGTGATCAAATACCACCAAAAGAAAGCTCTATTTGTGGGAAAAAAAAGGACGTCAATTTTGTTTGGGAGCCACGTCGCACGACCGCGCAATTGTCAGTTAAAGCGACGCAGTGCCGAATCGCAAAAAGTGGTCTGGTCTTTGACCAGCAAATTGGTCCGGTCTGAAAGTGGTTAATTACATTGTCTCATTCTTACCTGGTACTAAGAATGTAAGGGCGGATGCCTTGTCACGACAATTTTCCTCCACTTCCAAGTCGGAGTCGGTTCCGGTTCCTATGATTCCTTCTGATCATATCTTAGCTACGGTTCGCACCAGTCTTCTCCTTTTGGGTGACAATATTCTTGCTGCTCAGGTCCATTCTCCTCCTGATAAACCTTATGACCGCTGCTTTGTCCCAGAGAGTCTCCGTACTGCAGAACTCCAGACTTATCATTCTCCCAAGACAGCTGGCCATCCTGGGAAGAATCAACTCATTTGGGCCATCTCCCAACAATTCTGGTGGCCTAGTCTATGGGCTGATACTGTTACTGCTTTCGTAGCTGCCTGTCCCATGTGTGCTCAGAGTAAGACTCCACGACACCTTCCAGTGGGCCTCCTACAACCCATACTCAATGGAGAGAGGCCCTGGACTCACCTGTCTATGGATTTCATTGTGGATCATTGCCCAACTCCCAAGGCAACACTGTTATCCTTATGGTGGTGGACCGGTTCTCAAAGATGTGTCATTGTATTCCACTTAAGAAGTTGCCCACCTCTAAGGAACTGGCTTCCATTTTTGCTTAGGAGATCTTTCGCTTACATGGGCTACCCAAGGTGATTGTCTCGGATAGGGGCAGTCAGTTTGTCTCCCGGTTCTGGCGAGCTTTTTGTGCACAGTTGGGAATCCAGCTTGTGTTCTCTTCTGCGTATCACCCGCAGTCTAATGGGGCCCCAGAACGAGCCAATCAGTCCTTGGAGCAACTCCTACGTTGCTATATTTCTGACCATCATAACAACTGGTCTGACCTATTACCTTGGACAGAGTTTGCTCACAACAGTGCCTTGAATTCTGCCTCCTGATTGTCTCCATTTATGGCAAATTATTATGGTTTCCAACCTTCCATGTTACCTGACTCGTTTGTTCCGCAGAGTATTCCTGCATTAGAGGAGCATCTACATGGTCTTCGTTCCACTTGGGTACAAGTTCAGGAGGCTTTGCGTCATGCAAATGATAGGTACAGACTCCATGCTGACCGCAGACGCCTGCCAGCGCCTACCTACCAGGTTGGGGACAGGGTCTGGCTGTCATCTCGCAACCTCCGGCTTCGTGTTCCCTCACTGAAGTTTGCACCTCGGTTTATTGGGCCTTTCTGTATCCTTCACAGGATTAACCCAGTAGCTTACGCGTTGGAACTTCCTCCTAGTATGCGCATCTCTAATGTGTTTCATGTCTCCTTATTGAAACCGTTGGTCTGTAACCGATTTACCACCTCGGTGCCACGTCCTTACCCTATTCAGGTTGAGAACCATGAGGAGTATGAGGTACAATCCATTGTTGACTCCCGTAGGTTCCGTGGGCGCATACAGTACCTGGTGCATTGGAAGGGGTATGGTCCGGAGGAACGCTCCTGGGTTTCATCCTCTGACGTACATGCCCCTGTCCTCCTCCGCGAGTTCCATAGATGGTTTCCCTTCAAGCCCGGTGGCCCTCCGAGGGAGAGGGGTCATTGAGGGAGGGGGGGTACTGTCAGGGCAGGCTAAGCCCTTCCTCCTTTGGGCTGGCCGCTCAGCTGTCGGCTAGTTTCCAGCTCTCTTCTCTCTCTTCAGTTACCAGCTGTTCCCGATGATGCTCGTCTGGCCTGCCTATATATAAATCTTCCAGCTCATTTCTCCTTTGCCTTCACGTTTGGTCACATCACTAGGAACCATCTCCTGCTGTTGTTTCAAGAGTGGCTTGCTAACATCCCTCCTGGCTTCCATCCTGCTTGCAGTTGCTCTCCTTGGATCCGTGACGTCTGGACTGGTTGATTACCCGATCTGGCTTATGAAATTTGGACTGGCTGACTACCCGATCTGGCTTATGAACTTTGGACTGTCTGACTACCCGATCTGGCTACTGGACTCTGGCTTGCTTGACTACGCTTTTTCCTATTTATGTTTTTTATTTTTATTAATAAACTAGAGTGATTAGATTGTACTTCTGTCTCTGTCTGTTTCATTGTTCCTGACACTGGGGGTTTGGAGGGATGTTTGTGTATATTTGGTAAGGCATAAAATGTCGCCAGTCTCAGATTTTTTACATTGAGATAATTATATAGATCTTGATTAATGAGTCCTCTCTGATAGGCACACCGCCAATGATTTTAAAATATTCCCTTCTGAACTTATCTATTTTTGTTACATTGATCCTAGCGTACCATTCTTGGTTCCGCAAGATGTTCATAACCATGATTTCATAGAGGTTTTTTGTCATCAAGTCAACCACCCTTGTCTGTGGCCTTAATTTCAAGGTCTGGGTATCTTTGCAAGCTCTGAATAGCACGCATTTGAGAACGAGAAAGATTATTGGGTTTAGGAGTAAATGTTAACTGGTTTATATCATTGACTGTGCCCATCAGAAAGGCCCATATATTTGAACTGGTCATTAAATCAGGGAAACGCTGTGACTTTGGTTTAAATCGCATTTGCATAGAACTATTTTCTTCAGTCAGATATTTGGATGTATCCAGTTCATCAGCAGAGTCAGCTGTAGAATCATTTTCGTCAACATCAACAACATTAAATCTCGAAGGGCTTGAAAGTCCTCCATTGTATAGTTTTTAACTTGCTCAGAGATGTGTTTATCTTGTAAGGACCGCTGACGGTTCTTATCAAAAATAAATTTATAAGTCAAGTTTCGTGAAAATAAGTAAAGATCCTTTATAGCTTCATATTTGTCAATGTCCATTGAAGGGCAGAAACTGAGACATAATGGAAGGACATCAAGTTCATCCTTGGTAAAGGTTTAAGAAGTAAGATTGATTATATCAAGATCAGATGTTACGTCAGAGGTGAAGTGTTGGGAGCTAGGTGAAAATTTGGTGTAGAAGTGGATTGAGCAATGTGAGCATCTAAGGTACTTTGTCGTGTAAATGTTTGTAGCTGAGTAGCTGGAGGAATGGCCCCTGGTGGGTTAACAGGGGTTAAAGAGACATGATTAGTATTGCTTGCTCCTGCAACTGTTGGAGCTGGGCGATTGCCCATATCCATAGTGGAAACTAATTACTAACACCGTGAAATTGAGAGTTATCTTGTAAAGACTTGTGTAAAGAAAGAGTAGTGTCTACAGTCGGGGGACGTTTTTTGTAAGGTGTGTAAGACCCACCACCAAGATCCCACTTACGTGCACCTGCATGAATATAGTGAGCTGTCAAGTTGCCTCTCCGTGGAATTGGCTGTGAAGGAAACAAAGCAGAGTCAGATTCTGTGTCATCATCAGTGGTAGAGTAGGCATTACCTTCAAACTTTTTTTTTTTTCTGTCTCCATAAATATGTTCTAGTTTCATGTTGCCCCTTTTCTCTTTGTTTTGACATATTTAATATTATTTAACAATTTTTTTTACATTTTAGGCAATAAATCGACAATATTTATGTCGTTCCTACTGCCTTGATTTATGATGGTCTGACCCCCAAATAGGGTTGGGCTATAGGAGGATTGAACAAACCTTTGATTATATAATACTACACTACATGTTACTTTTGGATATTTGTTTTAAATAGGGTGTCCCTGGAGGTTGCCCAGTGTTTGGTTGCTCTATGGTGGTGGGAGTTGCTGGAGCTGGCACCATGCGGCCGCCCAGCGCCACAGACTGCAAATTTTGGGCAGCGTGGCACAGGTGCGGCTGATACCCATCACGCTCGCCATTCAGCGCAGTGTGTTTTTCCACGCAGGTGCGCTCTTCGGCCGGACACATGCGCAGTGATTCAGCGGCCGGCTCGGATGACGTCACGCCGGCTTGATGCCGATTGGTTGACTACGAGCAGGACGTGTATACAAACAGCACACTCTGCGTGAACTCTGCATAGCTGTTGCACAGGCCCGGATGTTATCATTTGCGAGGTGTTATGTGTAAGCTGCAGGGGTTTTATTTACAGTTGATATCTGCTACAACTATCTATTGCTCGGCAACTGGGCTTATAGCTTGATTTGATTATTTTAGATAGTCGGCTGGTCTCATACCAATCGCTCAAAGGAATTGTTTTTGGGGGGGACAATATTCCCCCTCCCTACTGTGATGATCCTACCATAGTCTATGGCCCCAATGTCCCAGGATTGAATTTTTTCTTGGATATAAGGGGATTTTTGTTTCCATTGTACCTTTACCTTTGGTGAATTCTTTTATAAGTTGATTATTCGCTAGTCATTAACTAAGATTGTTTACATCAGGTTAATGTGTTGCTCTTTTGTAGATTCAATGGGATTATTATTTTACCCACGATATGGTCATATACCTTTTAAATAGGGGCATTTAAATACTATTACAAATATTACTAAACCTAATGGTCAATATGAACTAAATTCTTTATTATATCTTACAAACTGTAATAACATATAAGAAAATTAAATTATGCCATATATTCCTTATCCATAGGCTACCTTGTATGAAATAGTTTAATGTCTGCACCATTGTGTAATATACGACCTCTGTCCCTGGCTTTTCTGAGTATCTCCTCTTTCAGAGGGAAATTAACTATGCAACACACAACGTTCCTGGGGGGTTCAGAGTCACGGGGAGGAGGTCTCAGAGCCTGGTGGATTCTTTCCATTTCAATCGGGGAGTCTGCAGGTCGGTCAAGCAGGTTATTGAATATTGCAGATACTGTCTGTGTGAGGGCTGATGGATCTATGCCTTCAGGGACCCCCCTGACTCTAATGTTATGTCTGCGTCCCCGGTTGTCTAAATCTTCCACTTGCCTGTGGAGTTCAAACATGTGGGGAAGATGCAAGTAGTATGTTTTCTGTACTTGCCTGATAGCAGCTGCCTGTATTTGAGAGGATTCTTCCACTTCAGTTAGGCGGTTGTTCATCGATTGGATGTCCGTTTTTAGCTCTGATATGGCAGAGGTCAGAGTGTGCTTAATGTCCAGAGCAACCCTTTGGAGGTCTCTTTTCAGGTCTAGCAGGCTTGGGTTTGAGGCTGTAGAGCTGTGTGTTTCCCCTAGAGAGAACACTGTATTGTTAGGCGAGGCCGGGGATGAGGCCTGCGGTGCCTATGATGCTTGTGTCTCCTCGTGGTGATTTGAGGCCCGGGGCCGGAATATTGTTGGTAAGTTGCATTCCGGATTGTGATCCTGTCTCCTTCATGGGAGCGGGGTGCTGGGGTGCTTCTATTCGATTTACCCATTGCTGAATAGGCTTGATTTCGGCCATGAAGAAGCTAATATTGTTCTTAATGTGCCAGAGCTCTCTTCTCATGCGGCCATCTCAGGTCCCGTCCAAGCCATGCCCCAAATTAATTTCTTTGACACTGTTTGTTGCTGCACAGCCAGGATTTGGTCACATATCTGACTTGTCAAATAAGGCAAGCGTTTTTTAAGCTTGGAGAGCAGTTTCACATACTTATATACGAATGAATGAAATACTTGTATAGCGCACAATGCGAACTGAATCGCCTCTAAAACTGTGAACTTTTAATGCTGGAACTCTCTGCATGACACTTTAGTCTTGCACTGAGCTTACTTCAATATTGATACATTTGCACTTATTTTATTGACTTTTTTTACTGAGCTTTTTTTTGTTTACAAACGTTTTTATTGAAATATAACAAAAAGAAATTCCAGAGTGTACAAGCATTGAAAGGACGTTCAGTATATTTACAGATAAACATAGGTGAACCAGTATGTGCATCTCATGTATTGGTTATGCAGCAGATACTTAAGTAAACAGTCAATCTGGTATATAGGAGGAAAAAAGAAACAACCCATAGAAAGACCATAATAGGGAGTGTATGAAAGTAACTAAGAAAAACATAAATAAAGAAAACTAAAACTCTTGATGTGTAGGGATGAGCCGAACACCCCCTGGTTCGGTTCGCACCAGAACCTGCGAACGGACAGAAAATTTGCGCAAACTTTAGAACCCCATTAAAGTCTATGGGGCTCGAACGTTCAAAATCAAAAGTGCTAATTTTAAAGGCTAATATGCAAGTTATTGTCTTAAAAAGGGTTTGGGGACGTGGCTCCTGCCCCAGGGGACATGTATCAATGCAAACAAAAGTTTTAAAAACTGCATTTTTTTTTCGGGAGCACTGATTTTAATGACGCTTAAAGTGAAAAAAAAAACATGAAATATTCCTTTAAATATCGTGCCTGGGGGGTGTCTATAGTATGCCTGTGAAGTGGCACGTGTTTTCCGTGTTCAGAATAGTCCCTGCACAAAATGACATTTCTTAAGCCCCGTACACACGAGAGGACTTATGTCCGACAGACTTCCGAAGGAGTTCCGTCGGAGTTCTGCCGGAGTTCCGACGGAGTTCTGACGGACTTTTCGGCGGAGCGGACTTGGCCACACACAATCACACTAAACTCCGATGGATTCGAACGTGATGACGTACGACTGGATTCGAATACGGAAGTTCATAGCCAGTAGCCAATAGCTGCCCTAGCGTCGGTTTTAGTCCGTCGGAGTAGCATACACACGAGCGGAGTTTTCGAAGGGGACCGGGTCCGGCGGAGTTCCTTCGGGAAAATTTGAAGCATGTTCCATATTCTAAAGTCCGTCAGACTTTGGTGAATCAAAAGTCCGTTGCAGCCCACACACGATCGAATAGTCTGACGGACTCAGTCCGTCGGACTTTGGACGTTGAAAAGTCCGCTCGTGTGTACGCGGCATAATGGAAAAAAAGTCATTTAAAAGTGCTTGCGGTTTTAAGGTAATGTCTGGTTCCGGCAATATGGATGAAAATCATTGAGAAAAATGGCATGGGAAGCACAATAGCCCGACTGTAACTGCTACAGCTGCCTGTGGTATAGGACTAGAACAATACAAGCAATTGTGGTAGCTTCAGGTGTACACTGTGCAGGTGGCACAATACACCGACTGTAACTGCTGCAGCTGCCTGTGGTATAGGACCAGAACACCACCAGCAATTGGGGTAGCTTCAGGTGTACCCCGTGCAGGTGGTACAATACACTGACTGTAACTGCTGCAGCTGTCTGTGGTATAGGACCAGAACAACACCAGCAATTGGGGTAGCTTCAAGTGTACACTGTGCAGGGGGCACAATACAACGACTGTAATTGCACTAGGTTCAAAGGAAATGAAGACACTGTCTCTGCGTCTGTCTCTATGAGCAGCCCACAACACTACGCAAGGCCGCCGCGTAGGCGGCCTTATATAGCGAGGGTCGTGTTCTAAACCCCCTGAGCTATAGTTGGCCACAGGTATCCTGCCTGTGACCAATTATGGCTCTCCTAGCTGACGGCACTTTGATTGGCCAAGCATGCGGGTCATAGTACATGCTTGGCAAATCATCAGCCAGCAATGCACTGCGATGCCGCAGTGCATTATGGGCCATTCGTGCCACTCGAATGTGGCGCGAATGGCCCATACAGTTCTGGTTTCAATGAACGGGCAAACAGCCGGTGTTTGAGTTGAAAATGTGTTTGACATGAACACCCAGCTCATCCCTATTGATGTGTAAGCTTAACACTAGAGGTCGACCGATATGGGTTTTTCTCTGGCCGATGCCGATGCCGATATTTAGAAATCATGGCGGCCGATAGCCGATATATGATGCCGATTTTTTTTGGGCCGATATGTTAGGCCGATTTTATTTTATTTATTTATTTTTTTCCTTTTTTATTTTTTATTTTATTTTTTAATCCCCCTTGATCTAACACACCTTTCCCACTGGGGCGTTTTTCAGGCGCTTTTGGGCTAAAAATAGCACCTGTAAAATGGCTCCCCTGCAGTCTGTGTGAAAGACAGAGTGCTTTCACACTGAGGCAATGCGCTGGCAGGATCTTAAAAAAAAAGTCCTGCAAGCAGCACGTTTGGAGTGGTGTATACCGCTCCTCCACCACTCCTGCCCATTGATATGAATGGGCACCACTGCCGAAGCGCATGCAATGCGATTTGGCAGCAGTGCTTCATGGGCGCATTTAACCTCTTCCTTGGCCGCTAGCTGGGTTATATGTGCCCCACTAGCCAAATAGCACCGCTAAAATGATGGTAAAGAGCCGCTAAAACTTGCGTTTTACCATCAACGCCTGCCCGCTCCAGTGTGAAAGCAACTTCATAAGTGATACCGAAAATTTCTTACATTTAAACATTTATTAAACAAAACAAAACCCCCAATCAGTTTACTTGTATGTATGATTTAGATAAAAAAAAAAAAAAAACCTATATATTAAATAAAAACAGGTAGTCAAAACTTTTGGACGAAAAAAAAAATGGGCTAACTTTACTGTTTTTATTTTATTTTTATTTTTTAAATAGTGTATTTTTTTCCTAAAAAAATGCATTTGAAAGACCTCTGTGCAAATGCCGTGTGACATAAAATATTGCAACAACCACTATTTTATTCCCTAGGATCTCTGCTAAAAATATATATATCATTTTTGGGGGGTCTAAGTGATTTTCTGGCAGAAAATACAAGATTTTTACTTGTAAGCAACAAGTGTCAGAAAAGATTTAGTCTTTAAATGGTTAAACTGAGAACTTCTACACACAGAGATGACTTCATTCATTCAAGTGTAAACATTGTATCATTTAGTTCTTTTCTTGGCAGCCTGCCCAGAGAGGAGGAAAGGGTTGCTATGACGACTCAGGCAACTTACACTGACTGAAATGACTTCTGTAATAGAAAAGTCCCGCTGTAGTTCTAAATCGGCTTTTTATCAGCTCAAATCGGCCGATGCCGATTATTTAAAAAACTGCAAATATCGGCCGATATATCGGCTGGCCGATATATCGGTCGACCTCTACTTAACACAGTACAAGTACATGCTACAGTTTTACCTATTAATATACATAAGTGTAGTTCCGTAAAACAGTCTGGATAAACCACCCCCTTGCTGTTTTCGAATGACATTTCCAGCAATCAATGCTATCAGGGTGGTGACGGTAGGGATCTAGGGTTTCTCAAGCCCTGAGCTAAGTAGGTGGGCAGTCAAATATATGCATTATCAGGGAAGTAATTTAGATCAAGCTCACCATCTCCCTGCACACAGGTGCAGTGGAACGGCGCCTTTGCGCACACAAGTTCGCCTTGTATCGGTGCACACACATTCGCAGCCCTACTGAGCGGCGAGCGCGCACAAGCACACGCATAACACAAATTCCCTGACCAACCTATAAAAGGAGCCTTAGCAGACAGACAAGTTGCTTGTTTGTCTCAGCTCACCTGTGTTCCTCTGCTTCCTGTTCCTGTTTACTGCTTCCTGTTGTGACCCGGATTGCCTGAAGACTACGCTGATTCTCTCCTGACCTGACCCCTGGCTTGTTTAACAGACTTCCTGCTCTTAGCCTTGGTGGCTCCCAGACTGATACCTGTGTTTGACCCTCGGCCTGCCTCTAGATTATCCTCTACACTTAGCCTTGCTGGACTGATTAACTGTGTTTGTCCCCCGGCATGTTTCTGGACTTTCATTACCTGTTTTACAGACTTACCTTCTGGTCCGTCCATCCTGCACCTGCCCGCTTCCAGACCTTCACACAAGTCAGGTATCCCGTTGAAGGCTTGTGCATCTTGGTGCAACCCACTCCCTGTATCACCTCCAGGGGTGGTGTGGGCTGAGTCACATCAGCCACCGCTCTCCGCATCTTGGCCTCGGTGAGTACCTCTTTGCTGATATGCATGGAGTCCAGGAGAGTGTGGTGGATTCTTTCCATAAGTCTTATGGACTCCATACGAAGAAGCACCTGTGACCATGGTATGAAGGGGCCCTTCCAGTTCAGTGCAATCGTCTATTGAATGGCACTGAAGAGGGTATGAATCAATTTCTGATGTGGAGGGATAATTCCTGGGAGTTCAGCATATAGGATGCACATTTGATGGGTTAGAGTAACAGAGATTCCTGTTATATTGGTGATTAGGGTAGATGTTTTAGTCCAAATATGTTCTAATAGTTTGCAACCCCAGAATGTGTGCAGGAGTGTGTCCCTGTCCTGGCATCGTCTAAAACATGTGTCGGGAACCAGAGGGAACATCCTATGCAAGCGGTCTAGGGTGTAATACCGAGTGTGGAGTTTCAGAACCATTTCCTTGATAGATATGGAGCGTGTACATTTGTGCATATTATCAATCATTTCTTGCCAGTCTTCCATTGGGAACTCCTGAGCAGTCTCAGCCTCCCAACCCAGCATAGCAGCAGATTTGGGGGTAGTGTTATGGTAGTTAAGGTAAAGGGTAAAGGGTTGAAATAGTCCCCCTATCTCTAGAGGCCTCCCCACACAAATGTTCAAATGGTGTTTTTGAGGATTCTATCGCATCAGAAAATTTTGTAGAAACAGAAATGCCTTATCTGGAGGTAGGAAACGGATCTATTCATATCACAAGTTTGTTGCAAATGTGTGAATGAGCAGAAGGAGTTGTCCTGTAACAAAGATTCTAGGTTAGTCAGGTCACGTTCTGTCCATTCCTGGAAGGATGTGTCTGAATTAAAGGCTGGGGGGAAAAGAGGTTTGCCTATAAAGGAGGACAGGAGTGGGACAATAGACCTCAATTGGAATTTCTTCCAATAAAGAGACCAAAGGTAGAGGGATTGGCCCGCAACACAGTTTAATGGGGTAATATCCTTCAGAGTGATTGAGCTCGACCAGAGGAGACAAGGGAGGTGATATGGGGCAACTGAGGCTCGCTCAAACCTCAGCCATGAAATGGATGCAGGGGTGGCGTGCCACTGTGCCATCTGGACCAGGTGGGATATCAGGAAGTATTTCCATAAATCAGGGCATCCGAGCCCACCTCGTATTCGGGCCCAATTGAGGTTTCTTCCCTTGCCTTATGAATGCTTTATGAATGAAAGTAAGTCTGATTGGATTTTTTTTATTGTAGAATGGGGTACGTATAGGGACAGGAATCTGAAGAAAGAGGAGCTTTGCGAGGATATTGAATGCGGTCTAAGAAAGATATATGGTAAGAGGACCAATTGCTAAGAAGGTTTTTGACCAAGGAGAAGGCCTGTGGGTAATTTAGTGAGTACAATTGTTTAAGGGAAGGGACCAGTTTTATGCCTAAATATTGTAGTGAGGTATGGTTCCAGGAAAATTTATATGAGTCTTTTAGGGAAGTCAGTAGTGGCTGGGGGAGGTGAATGGGCATTGCTGTGCATTTAGATGGGTTGACTCCTAACCCTGTGAGTTGGTGAAAAGAATTTAGAGAGAAGAATAGGTTAGGAAGTGAGATGAGAGGGTCAAAAATAAATAGGACATCATCAGCATATAAGCTGATTTTGAATTCTTGATCCCCTTTTACAAACCCCTTTATGTTAGGATTTTCAGAGATGGATCTGGTCAGAGGTTCCATGGCGAGGGCAAATAGGAGAGGGGAGAGGGGGCATCCCTGTCTGGTTCCACGGTTCAGGGGGAAGTATTTAGAGGTACAGCCTTGGATTTTAATATTTGTACGGGGGTGGTGATACAAGGCCTTAAATCCGTGGACAAATTCTCTGCTGAAACCAAATTTAGATAGTGTCCTTTGGCCATATTTAGAGACTATTCTATCAAAGGCTTTGTTAATATCTAAGCTCAGGAGCAAGACCTTCTTGGAATTGGTATCAGTGTCCTGAATAATGTTAGTGGCCAAACGAATGTTGTTGGTGATTTGTCTAGATGGTATGAAACCAGGAGATATCAAAGTGGTAATGACTGAGGCTAGATGATCTTCTAAGATGTGTCCAGAAAATTTTAGGTCGTTATTAACAGAGATGGGTAGAACATTTTGAGGTAGGGTATGGTTTTTCCCTGGTTTGGGTATAAGAGATACGTTTGCCAGAAGCATCTCATCT
The DNA here is from genome assembly GCF_037356315.1 of Lithobates pipiens. Classification (NCBI taxonomy): domain Eukaryota; kingdom Metazoa; phylum Chordata; class Amphibia; order Anura; family Ranidae; genus Lithobates; species Lithobates pipiens. The sequence continues at coordinate 275,884,362 of NW_027507764.1, read as the reverse complement.
GGGAAGTGTTTCCCTTGTAAGATAAAATTATAAAGTTTTGTCAGTTTGGGGAGTAAAGAATCAGCAAATTTCTTGTAATAAGTGGCGAGGGGTCTTAATGGGTTTAAGAGAAGAGATGATGGTGGCAATTTCTTCTGTAGTGCATGGGGCATTAAGGATCTGTAACTGCTCCTCTGAGAGTTGGAGAAGTGTCAAGAGGTCTAACCAGGTCTGGGGAGAAGCGGGAGGAGGCGAGATTGGAGCAGAATATACATTTTCGGTAGAAGGAGGAGAAGATGTTCAGAATGTCTTTAAGATGGGAAGTAAGGTTGCCATTTTTACCTCTTAATTTGTAGAGGTGTGTTGATTGGGTATGATGCTTCAGCTTGCGTGCAAACATAGTGGAGGCCGAGTTGCTGTGGAGGAGGAAGCGGGCTTTGGCCCATCTAAGGGACATTTCAGTGTGTTCCGAAAGTATAGTGTCAAGGGTCCTTCTTTTTTCATTAATTTGGAGTAACAGGTCCTGAGATGGAGTTTGGCTATGTTTGTAGTAAAGTTTTCCAAGGTCTGAAGTGAGTTTTTGGGCATCTTGTGCCTTTTGGCATTTCCTGGTGGTGGAAATTTCAATTAAATAGCCCCTCATCACAGCTTTATGGGCTGCCCAGAGTGACGTAGGGGATATATTGTCTATGTCATTGAGCCTGAAATATTCAGTGAGGCATTCAGCCAGTTGTGTAAGCACTAAGGGGTCTGTAAGCAGTGAATCGCCAAGTTCCGGTAGCGTAAGGTAGGCCTATACGTGAGAGATAGCTGGATACCATGTGGTGATCCGACCAAGGGCAGATATGTATGTTTGTAGAAGTAGAGTTTGCAAGCAGGGAGGGTGTACAGAACATGTAGTCAAGGCGAAAGTAGCTATCATGGGGGTAGGAGTAGAAAGCGTATTCTTGAGAGCCAACATTGTGAGCCCTCCAAACATCAGTGAGTTGTTGCGATTTAAGAAAATTTTGAAGGGATTTAGGGAAGGCATTTGAGGCAGGGCCTACCCGGGACCTGTCCAACCCGGAGTGTGCCACTAAGTTGAAATCTCCCCCTATAAGCCTAAAACCTGGAAGAAGCTTTTAAAGAATGAAGCTTGAGAGGCGTTAGGGGCGTAGACTGAAGCTAACATCAGTAATTTGTCTTGTATAGAACCTTTCACTACAACGAAACTGCTAAGTGGATCAACATAAGTCTGCTGTACCTGAAACAACACAGTTTTTAAGGAAAATAGCAACCCCTCTAGACCTGGACCTAAAAGGTAGTGAGAAAACATAGTTTAAATGATTTATCAAAATAGGAAGGGTGGTTATTGGTGAAGTGCGTCTCCTGTAAAAGCAGGATTTAGGACTTGTATGTCCTAAAGGCCTTTTTCCTTTTTTGAGGGGAATTAAAACCCTTGACGTTATGGGTAATAATTTTAAGGACCCTGGTGGGGTGGGAGAAGAAAGCCATGGGTGAGGGGGAGTCCAGGCCAAGAGGGGCGCCCACACACCAGGTAATCAACATTTTGAGAAAGAGCACATTGAGCACATTATATATGTATAGGGTTAGACCCAAGTTAGCATACACATATGGTATAATTTCTGCACGAGTATGGTTACTAATGAGGTTGAAAACAAAAAAAAAGGGGGGGGGGGAAAGTCATAAAAGATAATAAAAAAGAAATCAAAACGACAACCGTGTAACTGAGCCAAAAAGTGCCATTGCATAGTCCTGGGGGGGGGGGGGGGGGGGAGACCTCCCACTGACCCAAAGAACAAAATTAGTGTGGACCCCAAGGTCAAAAACTCCAAACCCGTGAGGCCAGCGGCTTAGCACATTGCTTAAATCTCTATGCGCTAGTACCTGCGAGGGGCTTACCAGCCCTAACATGGATGAGCTGTAGAGAGGCCAATGGGCCTCGACGGGTGTGTGGTGCAGGGGGTCAAACCAGTGTACGGAACTGAGATTCAACTCTGAAGCGGGAGACACCTGTGGTTTAGCAGCATGACGGGAGTACTTCTAGAACAACAACCTGGAAGAAAACTGGAATCAACTGAGTGAGAGGGAAACCAACAAAGTTAGTCGCAGTTTCAACATCAATTCCGGCGGTCCCTCCTGGGAGGTGGGGTGGCCCAAATGGCAGAGTGACGTGGGGTAGAAGGCATTTTCGGTAATGCTGCAGCGTCTAGGAGGCCCAGTCTTACTAGAAGCTCCTTGCCATTGGTGAGTGTGGTGACGGTATAAGTCATGCCATTATGAGGGACTTGGAGCTTAAAAGGTAACCACCAATGGTAACAAATTCTGGCAGATTGGAGAATGGAGGTGACCTCCTTCATTTTCCTGCATTTGTCCAGGGTGGTGGGGGAGATATTGGGGTAAATTTGAATTGGGGTGCCCTCTAAGCTCATGTTAGGGGCATTTCTTGAGGCCCGGAGGATGTACTCTTTGATCAGGAAGTCCTTGAGGCATAATACAATGTCCCTAGGGGGCTTCTCGGGAGTAGGGGGTGGGCGCAATGCCCTATGGATCCTGTCGCCAGGAAAATGCTGAAAGCGGGGCGTCAGGCAGGAGAGATTTGAACAGCTTCTGGATATTAGGCAATAAATCATATATATCAATAAATGGGCTTGGGGCTGTAAAACCGTTTCAGATTCAGGGGGTTATTTACGAAAGGCAAATCCACTTTGCACTGCAAGTGCACTTGGAAGTGCAGTCTAAGGGGTAGATCTGAAATGAGGGGAAGCTCTGCTGATTTTATCATCCAATTATGTGCAAGCTAAAATGCTGTTTTTTATTTTCCTTGCATGTCCCCCTCGGATCTACAGTGATTTTACTTCCAAGTGCACTTGCAGTGAAAAGTGGATTTTCCTTTAGTAAATAACCCCCAAAGACACTTGATCTTTTCTGAGATCTGAGCAGACCAGAGCTAACTCATCGTGTTTGGTTTCAAGCAGATCAGTTCTGCTGTCCAGGGCTGCAATCTCCAGGGAGACTTATGCAGCTCAGATTGGAATTTCTGAGCTATCTTGTCATACATCAGTGTGAAACTCTCATCTAAGTCTGCCTTTGTAGGTTGTAAAGAATATACAGTCTCCCAGGGAGTGAGCTGGTGGGGAGGCTGCAGCCTGTGGAGGAGTCTGTGCCTGCTTCTTTTGAGCGCCATTTTGGCCCATCTTGCTCTGTTCTCTCACCCTCAGCAAGTAGGTCGTTAAGGACTTTTGGGCCGATGTACTGCGGCATGCGCTGAGTGTTTTCCGCCAGGGGTGCGGAGCTGATTCGCGTGAAAATGCAGATATTTTGGCCCCGGGGAAGTGCTTTTTGTCTCCGCAGGTCACGGAGCTCTCAGCCTGTGCTTCTTTACTGGTCCGTGCCGCACATGTGCCCCCCTTACTGAGCTTTTTTGATTCTGCTATACAAGCATGCATTGATTTTTGACTCTATATTTATAGATATCTTTTGTTTTTCAACAAATTAGGCTAGATAGACATACTCACGGTCTTTTTACTCTTTATACTAGATTGGCGCTGCGCTGACGCTGTGGCTTTTTCTTGTGAGCTTTGATCTGCCGCTCAGGGCTGTGGACATTAGTCACCACAATACCACATACCTGTATATGGAAAAGCAGAGATTTGAGTTTTTCCCAGTCTCATTTTCTTCTTAAAGTTTATTAATTTTCCGAACCATCATTCAATAAAATTGAGCTCTGTGCCTTTTATTGCGATACAAAAATGGTTTTAAGGTTGGAAGCCCCGTCTCTTTTCATGCTTGGTCTGTGTACTATTTCTATTGGATATTATTGTTGTAAGTCTTCATGCTTGGTCTGTGTACTATTTCTATTGGATATCATTGTTGTAAGTACCATTCTTATTTTTATTTGGTATGTTATGTGATGCTTAGATTGAATTCACACTGTCAAACAAAGTATACTGATTAGGGATGAGCTGAACACCCCCTGGTTCGGTTCGCACCAGAACTTTCGAACGGACCGAAAATTTGTACGCACTTTAGAACCCCATTAAAGTCTATGAAACTCGAACGTTCAAAATAAAAGTGCTAATTTTAATGGCTAATATGCAAGATATTGTCCTAAAATGGGTTTGGGGACCCGGCTCCTACCCCAGGGGACATGGATCAATGCCAATTTTTTTTTTTTAAAACTGGTTTTCGGGAGCACTGATTTTAAAGAGGAAGTAAACTCTCCCACTCTGATGCTTTTCATTTAGTCCATTATAATAAGTAATTATCAAAGTATAGCCACTGTAATCCAGCCCAAATTGCATATTACTTACTGTTTAAAGAAACTTTAAAAAACTTGTTTCCAGGGGTTAGGCAGCGCCATCTTAACTATTGTTTTCTGAGTCCACAGTGGAATGTATTTCCGCCCTTCCGCCCAGCACTTCCTGTACTGTTAACCAAGCCTCCTTCTCAATCCAACGTTTCTATGGTAACCCTGCTTCCCTGTTCATAGCTGACTTGTTTTATTTCATAATATTTACTTGTGCTGATTACCTAGTGATTGCCTGTATGAGTCCTATCAGCTTCAGCTGATAAGACTGCAATACTGCTGTCCCTTTCCCTGGTTTACACTGTATGTCATGTCACATGATCACATGGTGTGTAGAAGGAAGCTCTGAGTGATTAGCAGCCTCCTGGGAGTTCAATGTTGTGTGCTGTAGGAAGTCCTGATAACAGATAGATAAGACATAGAGAGTGTGCCATAAATCAGGGGAGATCTGGGCATGCTCAGTGACGTTTTTCTAAAGAAAAAAAAGGATAACAATACTAAGCAAGTAAGGACATATCTACAAGCAGTGTTCATTAGGGTTTTTTATGCTGATTTACATGGGACAAAGTTGTGGGGGAGGGTTTACAACCACTTTAATGACGATTAAAGGGGGAAAAAAAAGTGACATATTCCTTTAAATATCGTGCCGGAGGGGGGGGGTGCCTATAGTATGCCTGCGAAGTGGCACATGTTTCCCATGTTTAGAACAGTCCCTGCACAAAATTACATTTAATGGAAAAAAAGTAATTTAAAACTGCTTGCGTTTTTAATGTAATGTCTGGTTTCAGCAATACGGAAGAAAATCATTGAGAAAAAAATGGCATGGGTAGCCCCCCTGCCCATTATCAGCCCCTTTGGGTCTTGTAAGGATATTAAGGGGAACCCCGTACCCAAAATTAAAAAAAGCAAAGGCGTGGATCCCCCAGGCCCTATATACTCAGAACAGCAGTACACAGGTGGTGCAAACAAGACAGGGACTGTGTAGGTTTGTTGTGTTAAAGCGGGGTTCCACCCTAAAGTGGAACCTCCACTGATCGGAACCCCCCCCCCTCCGGTGTCACAATTGCCACCTTTCAGGGGGGAGGGGGTTGGAGATACCTGTCAAAGACAGGTATTTACACCCACTTCCGGGCATAGACTCCCGTGGGAGTCTACGCCATTTCCTGTCCTGCCGCGCTGTCTGCTGGGACACACACGGGTCTCAGAGACAGCGCGGAGAATTCCTATTGTGCTGCGTGACTCGCGCATGCGCAGTAGGGAACCGGGAAGTGAAGCCGATTTGCTTCACTTCCTGATTCCCTCACCTAGAATGGTGACAGCAGCAGCCGAGAGCCGAGCGATCGATCAGCCTCGGCTGCCGGCATCGCTGGAACCCGGGACAGGTGAGTGTCCATTTATTAAGTCAGCAGCTGTAGTATTTATAGCTGCTGGCTTTTAATATTTATTTATTTTTTTGGTGGAATCCCTCTTTAAGTAGAATCTGTTTGTAATTTTGAACTGGTACATATTTAAAGTGTAGCACCAGCCAAAAAAAAATCTAATCTGATTTCCAATCACCCCTGTATAATTTTTTTGGCCGTCTGTCTTTTTTCCATCTGCTTTCCTGTTGTCTCCTTCCATTTGCAAGTAGGAGATGTTTGTAAGTTGGATGTTTGAAAGTAGGGGCCTGCCCTATATGCTCTGCAGAAATGTGGGCTTAAAGTTTTGGTGTTGCCACAACAATGTAAGCCCTCAAAGTGACTCTTGGTTGGCGCTGGAGCGCACTGCTGTGAATGATTACAGTTCCTTGCGAAAGTATTCGGCCCCCTTGAACTTTTCAACCTTTTGACACATTTCAGGCTTCAAACCTAAAGACATAAAATTTAAATTTTTTGTGAAGAATCACCAACAAGTGGGACACAATTGTGAAGTGGAACAAAATCTATTGGATATTTTAAACTTTTTTAGCAAATAAAAAACTGAAAAGTGGTGCGTGCAAAATTATTCGGCCCCTTTACTTTCAGTGCAGCAAACTCACTCCAGAAGTTCAGCGAGGATCTCTGAATGATCCAATGTTGTCCTAAATGACTGATGGTGATAAATAGAATCCACCTGTGTGTAATCAAGTCTCTGTATAAATGCACCTGCTCTGTGAAAGTCTCAGGGTTCTGTTGAAAGCCCAGAGAGCATCATGAAGACCAAGGAGCACACCAGGTAGGTCTGTAATACTGTTGTGGAGAAGTTTAAAGCCGGATTTGGATACAAAAAGATTTCCCAAGCTTTAAACATTCCAAGGAGCACTGTGCAAGCGATCATTTTGAAATGGAAGGAGTATCAGACCACTGCAAATCTACCAAGACCTGGCCATCCCTCTAAACTTTCAGCTCAGACAAGGAGAAGACTGATCAAAGATGCAACCAAGAGGCCCATGATCACTCTGGATGAACTGCAGAGAACTACAGCTGAGGTGGGAGAGTCTGTCCATAGGGCAACAATCAGTCGTACACTCCACAAATCTGGCCTTTATGGAAGAGTGGCAAGAAGAAAGCCATTTCTCAAAGATATCCATAAAAAGTCTCGTCTAAAGTTTGCCACAAGCCACCTGGGAGACACAACAAACATGTGGAAGAAGGTGCTCTGGTCAGATGAAACCAAAATCGAACTTTTTGCCCACAATGCAAAACTATATGTTTGGTGTAAAAGCAACACAGCTCATCACCCACAACACACCATCCCCACTGTCAAACATGGTGGTAGCAGCATCATGGTTTGGGCCTGCTTTTCTTCAGCAGGGACAGGGAAGATGGTTAAAATTGAGGGGAAGATGGATGCAGCCAAATACAGGACCATTCTGGATGAAAACCTGTTGGAGTCTGCAAAAGACCTGAAACTGGGACTTCCAACAAGACAATGATCCCAAACATACAGCAAAATCTACAAAGGAATGGTTCACAAATAAACGTATCCAGGTGTTAGAATGGCCAAGTCAAGTGCAGACCTGAATCCAATTGAGAATCTGTGGAAAGAGCTGAAAACTGCTGTTCACAAACGCTCTCCATCCAACCTCACTGAGCTCGAGCTGTTTTGCAAGGAAGAATGGGCAAGAATTTCAGTCTCTGGATGTGCAAAACTGATAGAGACATACCCCAAGCGACTTGCAGCTGTAATCACAGCAAAAGGTGGCTCTACAAAGTATTAACGCAAGGGGGCCGAATAATTTTGCACGCCCCACTTTTCATTTTTTTATTAGTTAAAAAAGTTTCAAAAATCCAATAGATTTCGTTCCACTTCACAATTGTGTCCCACTTGTTGGTGATTCTTCCCAAAATATTAAAATTTTATATCTTTATGTTTGAAGCCTGAAATGTGGCAAAAGGTTGAAAAGTTCAAGGGGGCCGAATACTTTCGCAAGGCATTGTATATCAAGAGTTGTAATTAAAAGCCATTGTTGGACAGTGGTAGAAAAAATGGGTCTTTGGTGGTTGTGGTGGTGGTGCTGGTGCCACAACACTATAAGTCCTCACAGTTACTCTCGATGGGCGCAGGAACGGGCCCTGCTGTGAAATATTATATCAAGAATTGTAATTACATGCCCCTGCTAAACAGGGGCTGAATAATTGGGCCTTAGGCACTGGTGCTATGACACTGCAACCTCTCCCAGATACTCTAGTTGGAGTGTAGGAATGAGCCTTGCTACAAAGCATTGCATCAAAAATTGTAATTACATGCCACAGGGGCTGAAAAATTGGGCCTTAGCCACTGGTGGCGTCCCCCAGAACCAAAAATGTTTTTTCAAGCTATCAGCAGGATCATTAAGGAGGAAGAGGATAGTCAGTCAACATAACAGGACAGTCACTCAGCATCAGCATAGGCAGTCTTGAAGGGATGTGACATTTAAAAAAATTATAATATTTGGTTACATCAGCTTCAGGTGCTTGGTAGCAATCCAAGACCGATTCATCTTTATGAAGGTCAGTCGATCAACTGAGTCAGTGGACAGGTGCACCCTGTGATCTGTTACAAAGCCTCCAGCAGCACTGAAGGTGCTTTCCGAAAGAAGGCTCTAGGCAGGCCAGTATCTCAATTGCATACTGTGCAAGCTCTGGCCAGTGATCCATCCTCAAGACCCAATAAGCCAGAGGATTTTCGGTGGGAAAGGTGTCCAAGTCTGACCTTGCCCCAGGTATTCCCAACCATGTAAATCAGACGCTGGCGATGTTTGCTGTAACCGATCATACCTTGGGGCTGCGGACTAAATAAATTGTCTGAACGCATCGGTCAGACGGCCACCTTCTCCACCGCTCCTTCTGTGACTGACTGAAGCCTCATCAACATTTTGTCCAGGACCAGGAGTTTGTAACCTCCCAGTCTCTGGGAACGCATTGCACAGACCTTTCTGCAAGGCCTCCCGGAGATGTCTCATCCTCTGCGATGGCAAGATAAGGTCCACAACCTTACCATTGTATCATGGATCAAGGAGAGGGGCTAGGCTCAGGGTACTAGCAAAGCAGAGGAGGAGGATGGAGGATGAGGAGGGCTCGGTCATCCACTCTCCCAAGTCTTTAGCATGATGTGGCTCAACACGTCCAGATGCTGAAAATAAGGACAAGCGTGTCCCACATGCTGATGACGATGCACCGTGTCCACGACCAGCACTGTTGTCTCTAGACACAGACCCTGCTTGCCCTCTTTTATTGGCTTGTGGCTGTCTGCCTCTCCTTGTTGGCCTTCCAGACATAGTAATGACCTGCAGGGAGATGGGAAAACCAGCAATTGGTTAGCTTTAGGTGCATACTGAGCAGATGACACAGTACACCAACTGTAATTGCTGCAGCTGCCTGCCTGTGTTACAGAAACAGAACAACACCAGAAATAAGGGGTAGCTTCAGGTGTATATTGGGCTGGAGGCACACAAAACCCACTTTAACAGCGCTAGGTTTGCAAGCCACAAGACACTGTCCCTGCCTATCCTGCTCTTTCTCTGACTGCCGCAACACACTACACAAGGCCACCGCTCTGGCAGCCTTATATAGTGTGGGGCATGTAGTTAACCCCCCTGAGCTATAATTGGCCACAGGCATCCTCACTGCCTGCACTGTGATTGGCCAAGCATGCGGGGTCACAGTGGCCAATCATGAGCCAGAAATGCACTGCGATGGGGCAGTGCATTGTGGGCCGTGAGCGCTACACAAATATGATGCTGACATGGACATTCACTGTACTGTTCATTTAAACACAAGAGACTCCATTTTGTCTCCACTGTTGAAATGTTTTCTGTAACCTGCACCTAACACACAGACACATCTCCTACTAAAAACACTCCCTTCTCAATGTTTTACTTTTGCAATTGTTGTATTCGCTAGCTTTTTTTTTTTTTGACTTAAACAGGTGTTGTTTATTGAACATTATTGCAGAGATTACAATCATAGTAGAAAGCACCGAACATTCAAGAAGTGCTTCACCATAGTCATAACAGTACATAAAGGAATATTTCTTCATCGCAATAGACAATAGGTATCATAGCCGAGTAATGTAACATCATAGACATTTCATCCATTTCAACAGTACTCCAAAGTTCCTAATTACATGTGCCAGCCTCTTGCAACCACCTATCCCAGATTTTATTATATTTAGCTGGGCATCCCCTATTTTTATATATGAATTTTTTATATGGGAGTGTTAGATTAACTTCCCGTTTCCAATCTGCTACCTTGGGTGTAAGGGATCTCATCCACTGTCTAGCTATCAATTTTATAGCGGAAAACAAGGTTTCTTGTAAAAAAGTTTTGGTAAATTCATCCAGTACTTCGGGAAATATCCCTAGGAGACAGGGTTTGGGGTCAAGGGCTAGGGGTGAGCCCATGACGTCATGTAGAAAGGACACTATTTGTTTCCAAAGTTCCTGAAGTTTAGGGCAAGACCAGATAAGGTGGAAAAAAGTCCCCGTCTCAAGGGTACATACAGGGCATAACACAGATTGGTTTGTATTATACTTGGCGGTCCTGAGGGGGGTAAGGTATGCCCTATGAATTATGTAAATTTGAGATAGCCTATCTTGGAGTCTGGGGGACACCATCTTGCACATGTCCAGAGCCTCCTCCCATTCCTCATCTGTCAGCTCTCCTACATCGCCCTCCCAACAAGACTTTAAAGCATACACTAGCCTCGCCGAGACGGGAGCCGTGAGCATACCATAGAAGCATGAGGTAAGCTTTTTGGAGTCTGTATCCTTCACTATTGCAATAATAGGGTTGGAAGCAGGCTGTGGCGGTGACTGCGGAAACTGTGCCCTAAGTGCATGCCGAATCTGAAGGTACTGGAATAGCATATTGTCGGGAACACCAAATTCCTCCTGCAGTGTTTAGAACGTTTTGACAGTTCCACCGCGAATCAGGTGATGCATGTAGTATATTCCCCTTGAGACCCATAGCAGAACACTCTAGATTTTTTTTGAAGTTCTGGTAATTGTTTGTTATGCCAAAGTGGCGTATAGTCATTTGATGACATTACATTTAATTTAGTTCATGCTTTTTCACTACAGAAGAATATGGGAACTAGCATTGAGTGTTTACTTGGTCCTAGTGTCGAGCCTCCGACTCCTATCGATATAGCAGCTATCGGATCGTCAGCAATTTGCGCCCAAGGGGGGCAGAGAAGGGTAAGAAAGCGTTGTTTATCAGTCTTGCCCACATAAAAGAGTTGGGACAATTGTGAGGCAACATAATAGTGATTTGGATCGGGAAGGGCCGTACCACCCATATTTGTCAGGCTTTTCAGAGCCTGCCATGCAAGCTTGTGCCTATTTGTCCCCCATACAAAGGGCCTAAGAAGACTTTCAAGGGATTTAAAATAGTTTAGCGGTAAATAGACCGGGGTGTGCCACAACATATATAGTAGTTTAGGTACTAAGACCATTTTAATCAAATGAATGCGCCCCCAAACCCCAAGGGGGAGACGGGACCAGGCTGGAATTTTAGTGCAAACTAGGGAGAATAATGGTTCTATATTCAACGCTATATAATCTGCCGGATTCCTAGAGACATGTACACCCAGATACTTAATAGTTCCAACCCGCTGGAGGGGCAGACTGGCTTGAGATTCCGACGGTGGAAAACTGTCAATGGGTAAGATTTGGGACTTCCCCCAGTTTATACGAAGACCGGAAAAGCTACCAAACCACTCGATCATGCGTAAGGCTTTTGCGAGGGAGGGGCCAGAGTCCTCTAGGTATAGCAGCGTATCATCTGCTTATAGACTGATTTTCTGCAGCCAAAGCATAAAGTAGTGGGGATAGTGGGCACCCCTGCCTGGTACCTCTACTGAGGCCAAACGCCTGGGAGGACAATCCATTCGCCACCACCTTGGCTGTTGGGTGTTGGTACAGCAGCTTCACCCACCTAAAAAAATTAGGTCCAAAGCCATAGCCCTCCAGGCACCTCCAAAGGTACCCCCACTCCACTGAGTCGAATGCCTTGGCTGTGTCGAGCGACACCACCACCCGCTCACCCACTTTCTCGTGTGTAGCCTGTAAATTAATATATAGCCTGCGTAGATTGAACGATGTATTACGACCCGGCATGAATCCTGCTTGATCAGCCTGAATCAGGGTAAGCATCACGGCGTTCAATCGAGCAGCAAGTACCTTGGCTAAAATCTCAATATCTACCTGCAATAGGGAGATTGGGCGGTAGGATTCTGGGAAACCTGGGTCCTTGCCTGGTTTGGGTATTCGCTAGCTTTTAATAATACATTTATATGTGTTAGCTTTTAATAACATATTTCTATTTGTTAGTTTTTAATAACATCTCACACCACCCCTCTCTTATCTATGTATAAAATAACATTTAATAATACATTTTGACACTGAGCGGACATTTTAAACAAAGTGATTGAGTCCTGTGAATCTGTTCCTGCGACTGCAGTATTAACTTTGTTTTAGAGTCCCAATCGGAAATTAGTCATAACAATTTGGAGAGCCAGTCAGGAGGTTGGCAGAGTTTTGATTGAGATCATCGAGAATGCAGACATCTAAATGCCCGGCTAGGTAAGCACACCTTTAAGCTTGCTATATTTCTGCCTTTCCTATGTATCCTATCTGTCGGTTCTCAAGGAAACCAGACCACTGTCAGACCTTTCTGGTTGGGCAACATGTGTGAATGTGTTTGTGTCCCCCTTCACGGGTTGGACTGTGTGTGGATAGGGAGAATCCTCTGCAGTTCCCTGCGTTGACTCCTTGTGGGCAACCTGGGTCAGAGGCGCATGGTAGGGTCAGATAAATCTCACAGAGAAAAGACAAGGAGGGTCTCTTAATGAGTGTTTTGTCTATTGTCATAAAACCCTTCTATCCACGTAGATAAGTGGAGACTATTCTTGTAAATCTGCAGATTTGCTGTACTGTTTTAGAGGCACAAGTAGAGAAGGCTGGCCAGTCATTATGGGCATTAAATTAATTAAGTGAATAATGGGAGAGAGGCCTTCAGAAAATGCCCAGTTTAAGATGAGTGCTAGAGAATATATGTACCGAAGTTACAGTTCCGCCTATACTGAGCCCCTAGATAAATGGGTAGAATGGACAAAGGGAACAGCTAAACCTTTAAAATCTGAAGGGACTTATGATTTACAAGTATGGCAAATTTTTCTGCATGATTATGGCCCACTACTGTGCAGTGAAGGAACGTGGAGAATAGCTTGCACATGAGAGACAGAAGCTAAAGTAGCAAATCAAACTGGCTTGATGGAGATATGTAATAAAAGTACTGCCCAAATTTACTACGTTTGGCCAGAAGATTCTATAGAGGAGGACCCCCCACCTTATGTGGCTGCCAGTTTGGCTTTAAGGGGTCCACGCACAAAAGCAAAAGAATTAGGATTACATGGAACACACAAAAGATGAGCTGGGCAATATAGTAGAGAGCAGAGGTTTAACAGCCCCATATCAACCTACTACAGGCTGGCTCCTATCCTAGAAACTTAAGGCTTTGGCCAGAGAAAGAGAGATAGAGTCTGAACTTCCAGAGCAAACCATAATTTCCAAATTGTGGCAGCAAGATGTAGAGAAAGAAGGGGGATGCCACCCCTTCTGCCCCGGTCACAGAGCAATCTGTTGCAGTTTATCCTGTCAGAATCCAATTACTTTTGATGGTAATGCTGTTGACAGCAAGTCTCAAATTAAATGGCATGTACCTTTTAGTCCCCAAGATATGAGATCCATATTAGAGGGATTGGGAGATCCTAGAAAGAATCCAATTGGGTTTGCAAACAAACTTAGCGCTGCACAGGAAGCGTATGAGGCTTCTGCTACTGACATTCATCAGCTTCTTACTAAAGCAGTGGGAAGCACCAAATATATGGACAAACCAGACATGCTGAATTCATGAATGCCAAGCAAGGGAAAGAGGAGGCATCAGGGGCTTATTGGAGGAGGTTAAGTGATATGGCTGAGGAAGCAGGCATTAAAATAGAGGAAGAGAAGGTGGGAGAAAATGCAAGTCCATCTACACAACTGGTAAAACAAAAGTTTGATGGTTTAATACCCCAGTTGAAAGAAAAGGTTGTTCACAGCAAGGCCTGAGGCAGGCAATATGTCTATTTGATAAGTCCTGCCTATCCTGTTATCCATAGAAAACACGATTAACCAAAAAGACAGCAAACCCAAGGTTATGTACATGGGGAAGCAGAGAGGAAGAGGCAAAGGCAATTCCAGAAATCATGGCAATCGGGGACCAATTATATGCTACAATTGTAATGGGGAAGGACACATAGCCAAATTCTGCCATCTTCCTGACCGTAGACTGGAAAACATGCTGATCCCAGTTCTCTGCCAAAAGCAGTGGATCAGGCATAGGAAAATGGCATGCCAGTATCAATCATGTTAAATAGGGGAGACAATGGTCCCGAGGCCAGAGTAAAAGTATTTTTACAAGAACTCCCCTATCCTGGAGGAGAAACAGAATTAACCTGTTTAATAGATACTGGTGCAAGCCAAAGTGTTTTTAATATAGAGGACCTCCAGGATTATTATCTACAAATGTTATCTCTGGTGTTGGCCTAACTGAGACATCTCCACTAAAACTCAGGCTAGGACAGCAAACAGAAATTGGTCACTAGAGTGTTAGTTTCAGACACAGTTCCTACCAATCTTTTGGGAGCTGACATTTTGAACCAAATATTAGCAAACATACACTACACTCCTACAGGAGTCCAAGTGGTCAGTAGTCTGTCAGGAGAAGTTTTAAATACTGCCTGTGGAGTATTTTTAATCCAAGACTCCACTTCGCCATTTCCACCAGAATTAAAAGTGATTCCTGCTGAATTATGGGCCACCAGAAAATATGACGTAGGTCTGCTGGATTGCACCACAGTCATGATAAAAATTAAACCAGGAGCCCATCTCCCACAGATTAAACAGTACCCACTGAGTATTGCTCAGACTGAGGGGATAAAGGATCAAATCACTCAACTGAAAGCAGCAAGGGTTGTTGTACCAATTAAGTCAAAAGTCAATACACCCCTGTTCCCAATTGCAAAGAAGCCAGACAAGAAGGGTGGGCAGGTGACATACCACATGGTGCATGATTTGAGAGCCATTAACAATATAATTGAGGCAGATACCTTGATTGTGCCCAATAGGGATGGCCGAACGATTCGCCCGGTGATCGTTTCGTGGCGAATTTCGGCTGTTCGCGGTCCGCCCGATCGGCGGACTATTGCCGCTGTTCGCCCGGCAGACTTCCGTGTTTACTGTGTAAAAGAACTTTGACCTATGATGACACATCCATCTGATGTGGTGCAGGACAGCCAATTGAGACATTACAGCACATGGACACTTGGACATTCCCCCTAACTTATAAATAGACCTGATCCGGCGGCAATTTTACATTCTTTCGTATGTCACTATAGGGAGAGGTTGCTGTGTGGAGCAGGGAGAGACTGCAGTGACCCAAATCGCTAGCTATTAGGTCCACAAAAGTTCTTTTAGGGACTGGTATGGTATAGGTGTAGTTAAGGATATAGGTTTGCACTGCTATTCAAGTCATTGTTGCAGCAGCCTGTCTTTTGTCAGTGTAGAGAGAGGGGCAGGACGCTGTGTGCAGCAGGGACAGTCAGTTTAATCATTAGCTGTTATTATTATATATGCCCTATACTGCAGCAGTCCTTTATCAGTATAGGGACTGAGGTAGAGTCTGCTAATCACAACCTACTAGTTCCACAAAGGTCCTTATAAGGACTGGTAAGGTATAGTGTACTACAGTATATAGGATTGAGTGAGGTACAGTCTGCTATTCCTTAGGACTGGTATAGGTCCACAATATATAGGGTTGAGGTGCACTACTGCTGACTGCTGCCCTATACTGCAGCAGTCCTTTAGCAGACTTTACCTCAGTCCCTATACTGATAAAGGACTGCTGCAGTATAGGGCAGCAGTCAGCAGTAGTGCACCTCAACCCTATATATTGTGGACCTATACCAGTCCTTAAGGAATAGCAGACTGTACCTCACTCAACCCTATGTACTGTTGTACACTATACCTTACCAGTCCTTATAAGGACCTTTGTGGAACTAGTAGGTTGGGATTAGCAGACTGTACCTCAGTCTCTATACTGATAATCACAACCTACTAGTTCCACAAAGGTCCTTATAAGGACTGGTAAGGTATAGTGTACTACAGTACATAGGGTTGAGTGAGGTACAGTCTGCTACTCCTTAAGGACTGGTATAGGTCCACAATATATAGGGTTGATGTGCACTACTGCTGACTGCTGCCCTATTCTGCAGCAGTCCTTTATCAGTATAGGGACTGAGGTACAGTCTGCTAATCCCAACCTACTAGTTCCACAAAGGTCCTTATAAGGACTGGTAAGGTATAGTGTACTACAGTACATAGGGTTGAGTGAGGTACAGTCTGCTATTCCTTAAGGACTGGTATAGGTCCACAATATATAGGGTTGAGGTGCACTACTGCTGACTGCTGCTGTATTCTGCAGCAGTCCTTTATCAGTATAGGGACTGAGGTATAGTCTGCTAATCACAACCTACTAGTTCCACAAAGGTTCTTTATAAGGACTGGTAAGGTATAGTGTACTACAGTACATAGGGTTGAGTGAGGTACAGTCTGCTAATCACAACCTACTAGTTGCACAAAGGTCCTTCTAAGGACTGGTAAGGTATAGCGTACTAGAGTATGTAGGGTTGAGTGAGGTACAGTCTATTTCTTAAGGACTGGTATAGGTCTACAATATATAGGGTTGAGGTGCACTACTGCCCTATTCTGCAGCAGTCCTTTATCAGTATAGGGACTGAGAGTTTTGTCACAGGGTCATTTAAAAAATGACAGGCAGAGGAAGAGGCAGGCCCTTCCGCAGGGGTGGTAGGGGTAGGGCAGGAGCAACAGGCTTGAGCCAAAGTGGGAAG
Source organism: Lithobates pipiens (assembly GCF_037356315.1). Classification (NCBI taxonomy): domain Eukaryota; kingdom Metazoa; phylum Chordata; class Amphibia; order Anura; family Ranidae; genus Lithobates; species Lithobates pipiens. The sequence continues at coordinate 275,867,684 of NW_027507764.1, read as the reverse complement.
TTGCAGAAGGTGTGTTCTTTTACTTTAAAGGATGCACCAGACTTGGTTTAGTGGCTCACTCAGCCTTACTCTTCTGCACCCTCCTCATCCTCTCGATCTGCACCCTCTTCTTCACTCTCTGCTATGTGCACCCCCAAAGACACTACCACCACCAACAACACCACCACCACCCCATACCTTACGCTTGAGTCACAGGAATTATTTTCCGATCCATATCAAGACATTTCTGATGCGCAGCCACTCTTGGCATTGGATCAGGAAGAGGAGGTAGCAACAACTGCCACTCAGCAGTCTGACGACAGTACCCAGATCAGCCCAAGGAGGAGGTTGGTTCCCAGTGTTGCTGCCTACTCCGAGATCTCTACTTATAGCGGTGGGGAAGGGGACGTCGATGATGACGTGTCTAATGATGTCACGTGGGTGCCCACAAGAGAGGAAGAGGAGGGGAGTTCAGAGGGAGATATGGACCAGCAGATAGGGAGGAGAAGCAGGAATAACTTACATTGCACAGGAGGGATAAAGCAGACTGCTAATGTATCAGGAGCGAGTCATCGACCATGTACGGTCACAATTGGCGCTCCCAGGACGCCGGCACATGGCTCCGCAGTCTGGGCTTTTTTTAACGTGTCCGCTGCTGACAATAGTGTTGCCATCTGCAATCTTTGCAGTCAACGCATTAGATTAGTCACGGTAAGTCCAACACTCACCTAGGGACGACCGCCTTAAGAAGGCACATGAGAAGCCATCACCGAGCCCAGTGGGAGCAACGGAACCCACAAAGCCACACTCCAGGCTCTCACCATCCAGCCTCGTCTTCTACTTCTCCTTCTCCTCTCTCCTCACAATTGTCCTCCACTCCACCTTCCATCACGCCAAGCTCACGTTTTTCTGCAAAAAGGCAGGCTTCCGTGGGCCTAATGTTCGAGCGTAAAAAAATGATGACGCCGGATAATCCTCTTGCCCAACGGTTGATGGCTTGCTTGTCAGAACTGATAGCCCGCCAACTACTGACATATAAACTGGTGGACTCGGAGGCCTTTCGAAAATTTGTGGCCATTGGAACACCACAATGGAAGGTCCCAGGAAGGAAGTATTTCTCAGAGAAGGGCATCCCAGAGCTATATGGCCATGTTCAGCGGCAAGTGAATGTATCTCTGGCACACAGTGTCGGTGCCAAGATACATCTGACCACAGACACATGGTCTAGCAAACACGGGCAGGGAAGGTATATCACTTTTACTGCCCACTGGGTGGACCTTCTGACGGCCGTCAAGCATGTAACCCATGGCACCCGTGTAGATTTGGTTTTACCGCCACGGATTGCATGCAGGCCTGGCTCTTCTCCTCCTCCTACTCCATCCTCCTCCCTCTCCTCCTCGGCTGACTCCTCCTTTTCCGCTGCTAGCGTCTCTTCAGCTGCGCTGCTCAAGCTCCCCAGAACCTATTCGACATGCCAGGTGAGACATTGCCATGCCATGCTGCATCTGTTGTGCCTGGAAGCCAAGAGCCACACTGGCCCGGCACTTCTTTCAGCTTTGCGTTCACAGGCAGATCAGTGGCTAACACCGCTCAATTTGACAGTTGGTAAAGTGGTGTGTGACAACGGTGCCAATCTGCTTAGCGCATTGAAATAGGGCAAAATTACGCATGGCACACGTCTTAAACTTGGTCGTGCAGCGATTCGTTGTCAAATACCCTAGGGTCCAGGACATCTTGCGGCAGGCAAGGAAAATCTCGGCCCATTTCAGAAGATCTTACACGGCCATGGCTCGCCTTGCTGACATTCAGCGGCGACACAATCTGCCGGTCAGAGGTCTGTTTTGCGATTGCCCGACGCGATGGAATGCAACCTTCTATATGCTTGATAGGCTGCTCCAGCAGAAACGTGCAGTTAACATCTACCTGTATGAACTCTGCGGCAGAACAGGTTCTGGGGAGCTGGTTTTTTTTCACCGCGCCAGTGGCTGCTCATGTGCGACGCATGCAGACTTCTGCGCCCATTTGAGGAGATCACCAAACTGGTCAGTCGCAGCCATGGCGCCATCAGTGACATGGTACCTTATGCCTTCTTTATGGAGCATACATTGCATCGTGTCATTGATCAAGCTGTGGAGGCGCAGGAGCGGGAAGATGAGGAAGTCTCAATGCTGGGTGAATTCCCAGGGGGGCTACTCTATCTGAGACAAGTCAACAACAGGAGTCTGAAGAGGAGTCAGAGGAGGATGGTGCCGGGGTGGATGAGGAGGAGCAAGAAGAGCATGCTTTAAACCTTTCTGGGATCCCTGTTGTGCGTGGATGGGGAGAGGAGAATGAAGAGGACGATATTATCCTGGATCATGAGCAGGAGCCAGGCCACCACACCGCTTCCAGTTTAGTGCAAATGGGGGCCTTCATGCTCCAGTGTTTTAATAGGGACCCCCATATAAAAAGCATAATGGTCAAGGACCAGTACTGGGTGGCAACGTACTTAGACCCCCGGTACAAACACAAAATGGCGGAAATGTTACAGAGGGCTGTCAGAATGGAGCACTTCCAGGCCTTGCTTCGAGAAATGCTGCATTCTGCTTTTGCGTGTGCTGGCAGAGGAGCAATTCCCACTCCCAGAGAAGGAGTTGCAGGTACCAATCCAACAGCGCCTGCAAGAAGAGGCCGGTTTGAAGATGTGTTGGTAACTTCGGATATGAGGTCATTCTTTCAGCCGACCCATCGACAGGTGTCATCCGGATCCAGCATCAGGGAACGACTAGACCGTCAGGTGTCCGACTACATCGGGTTAACAACCGATGTGGACGCTCTGAGGAGTGATGAACCCCTGGACTACTGGGTGGGCAGGCTTGACCTCTGGCCAGAGCTTGCCCAATTTTCAATCGAACTGTTGGCTTGCCCCTCGTCCAGTGTCCTGTCCGAAAGGACGTTCAGCGCAGCAGGGGGGATCGTGACCGATAATCGTACTCGCCTAGCTCACGACAGTGTTAACTACCTCACATTTCTAAAAATGAATGAGACATGGATCTCGGAGGAATTCAACACATGTGACCAGTAAACCATGTATATGTCTATAAACAAATTTTTTAATCGAGCACACAGACCTTCTTTCTTCATTTGGCTCACTTCCTTGTCCAAAAAAAGCACACCATACTATATGCCCGTACCCTCCTGTTTGAAGAGGTTGAGCGGTGTCATATTTCTACTGGGGCTGCTTACTATGAGGGGCTCCCACCATCCCTGTGCTGTGCTGACTTCCTCCTGGGTCTGCTAATTATGAGGGGCTCCCACCATCCCTGTGCTGTGCTGACTTCCTCCTGGGGCTGTACCTCTGCTGTGCATATTATGAGGGGCTCCCACCATCCCTGTGCTATGCTCATTATGAGAGGCTCCCACAATCCCTGTGCTGTGCTGACTTCCTCCTGGGGCTGCTTATTTTGAGGGGCTCCCACCATCCCTGTGCTGTGCTGACTTCCTCCTGGGGCTGTACCTCTGCTGTGCATATTATGAGGGGCTCCCATCATCCCTGTGCTATGCTCATTATGAGGGGCTCCCACCATCCCTGTGCTGTGCTGACTTCCTCCTGGGGCTGCTTATTATGAGGGGCTCCCACCATCCCTGTGCTATGCTGGCATCCTCCTGGGGCTGCTTATTATGAGGGGCTCCCACCATCCCTGTGCTGTGCTGACTTCCTCCTGGGGCTGTACCTCTGCTGCGCATATTATGAGGGGCTCCCACCATCCCTGTGCTGTGCTGACAGGTGGTGTCTATCCAGGAGTTTGTACCCAGTTTTAGCACAACTGGAAACCATGGCGTCAGTCATCTTGCTAAGGGCGCGATGGTGGCACTTACTGACTGCTATTGGATAGCACCTGGATTTAGTGCATTTGCAGACATGTTTTGTGCTTCATGTCTCACTTGTGCTCTGTACAATGCAGGGAGGCCTGTCTATGTTCCCCAAAAGCATTCTCCTAAGCCAGATTTCCCTTTCCAAAGAATTCAAATAGACTACATTCAGATGCCCAGAATAGGCACCTATGAGTACGCTTTAGTTTGTATTGGCATATTCTCAAGTTGGGCAGAGTGCTCGTCGGTAGCTAAAGCAAATGCAAAAACAGCAAAGACAATTTTTCATGAAATAGTTTGTAGATATGGAGTTCCTGAAACTATTGAGAGTGACAGAGGAACCCATTTTACTGGGGAAGTAATGAAAGAGGTAATGGAAGCCCTTCATATACAGCAAGCTTTCCATACACCTTATCATCCACAAAGTAGTGGTAAAGTTGAGATACTTAATGGAACTTTGAAAAACAGATGGGTAAAAATTAAAGCAGATACAGGAAAAGGATGGGTGGAAGCTTTGCCATTAGCCCTATATTCTGTACGAACTACCCCTAAACAACCACATGGGCTGTCCCCCTATGAGATTATATTTGGATGGCCACCCAAAACAGGGCTATATTTTTCCCAACAGTTGCAGGCTTCTCACTCTAGTCTGTTAAAATATGTTCAGATTTTGCAAAGAACTTTGAATAAAATACATGAAGGTGTTTATAAATCTATCCCCGACCCAGATTCTGTTTCAGGTATTCACAGAATCCAACCAGGTGACTGGGTGGTGGTCAAGCGACACATCAGAAAGCCACTAGAACCAAAATTTGACGGCCCACATTTGGTGCTTTTGACAACTGGTTCCGCTGTCAAGTTAGAAGAAAAGCCCCCCTGGATTCATGCCAGTCATTGCAAGAAAATCCTGAAGTGATGATATCCTTTGAAAAAATTATGATGTTGTTCCTTTTCTTTTTGTTGTTTGTGAGAGCTGAGACATGGAAAAATAACCCTTTCATCCAAATGTTAAAATTGGATTGCAATGCTAATGACTGCTGGGTGTGTTCTCACTTACATCCCCAAACAGGAACAATACCCATGATAGCAATGCCTCTCAAATTGACTGATCTAAACAGGACCAGAATAAATGGCTCATGCATAGTCTCCACAGCTAATGAGCACAGCTCAGTAACTTTGATGGTTTCAAAACAGATAGACACTCCACAGATTTGTTTAAACATTACATGCCCGATTAACACTAAATATACACAGTTGGGCAATTTAGATTGCACCGGAGCTAAGATTACAGTTTATGGAGGAAACCATGGTCAATACTATTATATCCCAGATCCAGAACTAAATAGAACCCTTTATAGTACAAATTGCTCACAGTTCCCAATATGTGAAAATATCAGTTACCTGAGATTCCATGTTATTGCTTCCAGTTTTTTAGGCGCAGGCATACCGTCCATACGTAGAGGGTTATATTATATATGTGGAAATAAAGCTTACGCTTGGCTTCCTACTAATGTTACAGGTACATGTTTTATTGGGAAGTTGGCACCTGCTTTGGCTGTTCGCAAAGATACAGTGCGACCAGATCAAAGTCCAGAATACCCTTTAGAGCCGGTTCACACAGGGTGACACGACTTCCAGGACGACTTTGTGAGGCAACTTGGAGACGACTTGAACACTACTTAGACAAGACCTGGGGCGACTTACAACACGACTTTAAGTCGCCCCAGGCCAGGCGACTTTTGCCGTTGCCAATCAGAGAATGAGCTCTGAAGGGGGAACTCCACGCCAAATTTAAAAAAAAAATGGCATGGGTTCCTCCTCTGAGAGCATACCAGGCCCTTAGGTCTGGTATGGATTCTAAGGGGAACCCCCTATGCCGAAAAAACGGCATGGGGGTCCCCCCAGATCCATACCAGACCCTTATCTGAGCATGCTACCCGGCCGGCCAGGAAAGGGGGTGGGGCGAGCGAGTGGCCCCCCTCCTGAGCCGTACCAGGCTGCGAGCCCTCAACATGGGGGGTGCATTGGGGAAGGGGGGCACACGGCCCCCCCACCCCAAAGCACCTTGTCCCCATGTTGATGAGGACAAGGGCCTCTTCCAGACAACCCTGGCCGTTGGTTGTCGGGGTCAGCGGGCGGGGGGTTTTCGGAATCCGGGAGCCCCCTTTAATAAGGGGGCCCCCAGATACCGGCCCCCCACCCTATGTGAATGAGTATGGGGTACAATGTACCCCTACCCATTTACCTGTGAAAAAAAGTAAAAATAAAACACAACACACAAGGGTTAAAATAGTTTATTGCACAGCTCCGGGGGTCTTCTGTCCGTCTTCGGGGGTCTTCTCGCCGGACTCCTCCACTATCTTCTGCTAGCTCTTTTGCTAGCGGAGCAGCCCGGCTTTCTTCTTCACCGCCGCCCTCTTCTTCCGACTTCAGGGGTCTTGTCCCCCCTCTTCGGTTCTTCTTGCCAAGCCACCGTGCCTTCTCCTAGCTCTTTTACAAGTGGTGGCCCGGTCTTCTGTTGCCGCTGTCGTCGTCTTCTGTTCTTCTGTTCTTCCACCTGTCAGTGTTATCAGTGTCACGTGTCATCAATGCCAGGTATCAGTGCCATCTGTCATCAGTGCCACATATTAGTGCCATCTGTCACTGTCACGTGTCATCAGTGCCACGTATTAGTGGCATCTGTCATCAGTGCCATGCATCAGTGACACGTATCAGTGCCATCTGTCATCAGTGCCACGTTGGTGTCACGTGTCATTGTCCTGGTGCTCCAGGGCATTCAAAAGTGTAATTGGTAGTCAACAAGTTAGATGTGTAATTTATGCTCCTAGAACACGTGACGGTGCTCCCTGCATGTTGGGCCTCTCTATGTAGTCAGGCTGTGGAAAAGTCCCACACATGTGGTATTGTAATACTCAGGAGGAGTAGCAGAATTTATTTTGGGGCATTATTTGTGGTATACACATGCCACGTGAGAGAAATAACCTATTACAATGACAATTTTTTGGAAAAAATTAAAATAAAATAAAAAATCTTGAATGAATGAAATACTTGTATAGCGCACAATGTGAACTGAATCGCCTCTAGGCTCATTTTGCAAAGAATTGTGGGGAAAAATTACAACATCAAAAAGCTCACCATGCCTCTAACTAAATACCTTGGAATGTCTACTTTCAAAAAAGGGGTCATTTGGGGGGTATTTTTACTTTCCTGGCTTGTTCGGGTCACAAGAAATGAGATAGACCATCAGATGTGATCAATTTTGTGTGATTCGCACCACAGCTTGTGGACTCTCTAACTTTCACAAAGACCAAATAATATTCACTCATTTGGGTTATTTTTACCAAAGATATGTAGCAGTATAAATTGTGGCCAAAATGTATGAAGAAAAATTAATAATTTGAAATTTTTTATCACAGAAACAAAGAAAAATGTGTTTTTTTTTCCAAAATTTTCTGTCTTTTTTCATTTATAGCGCAAAAAATAAAAAATACAGAGGTGATCAAATACCACCAAAAGAAAGCTCTATTTGTGGGAAAAAAAGGACAAAAATTTCATTTGGGTACAGTGTTGCATGACTGAGTAATTGTCATTCAAAATGTGAGAGCACCGAAAGCTGAAAATTGGTCTGGGCAGGAGGGGTGTTTAACCACTACAATACAGGGCACTTTCACCCCCTTCCTTCCCAGCCCAATTTTCAGCTTTCAGCGCTCTAGCGCTTTCAGTGACAATTGCGCGGTCATGTTACACTGTACCCAAATGAAATTGTTATCATTTTGTTCGCACAAATAGAGCTTTATTTTGGTGGTATTTATTCACGACTCCGTTTTTTTTTTTTTGCGATATAAGCGCAAAAAAAGCGGAAATTTGGAAAAAAAACAATATTTTCTTTTTTCTATTTGAAAAGAAATCCAATAAAATCAAATTTGTCATAAATTTAAGCCAAAATGTATTCTGCTACATGTTTTTGGTAAAAAAAAATCCGTTAAGTGTATAATAATTGGTTTGTGTGATCACGGACATATGTACGCAAATGATCATGTACATATGTGTGCAGGTGATCACGTACATATGTGTGCAGATAATCATTGGGACATGTGATTTTAGTGGGACATATGTGGGGGACATGTTTTTATTATTAGGGACATGTGTTTTTATTATTTGGGGACATGTATGTTTTGGGGACATGTGTGTTTTGGGGACATATGTGGGGACTGTGTTTGTACTGTGTGGTGTGTTGTGTGTTTACACTACACTGATGATCAGTGAGTAAAAAGCTGTAAAAAGCAGCCCATACTCACTGATCATCAGCCGGCTGCAGCGTTCTGCTCTCCTCTCCTCAGCGGTGACTTCCGTGTGAGGAGAGGAGAGCCGATTGCCTAGCAACCGGCTGTTTGTTTACATCACATGACGGCCGTGATTGGACACGGCCGTCATGTGATCAGGAGGGCCAATCACAGAGCCCTCCTGCCGATCTGAGATGTGCCGTGTCCGGGTGACACGAGCACATCGGGATCGCGCCGCTGCGCGGGCACGCGCGCGCGCGATCCCGCTACTCCTGAATGACGTTTCTGAACGTCCTATCAGGAGTAGACGGCTCCCACCCGGCCGTATATATGCATTGGCCGGGTGGGAAGTGGTTAAGTGCCCAGTAGGCAAGTGGTTAAGGGTTTAGGAAGTTTTGGTGACTTTTTATATGGCATAGCAACATGGTTACAGAAACTAGGCGCTTACATTGTGATGTTCCTATTTCTCATATTTGTTATTTACCTCATCAGGCTATTCCTCTGTGTGACTACCTGCTGTACCAACAAATGGTCCAGCAGCCCTGATGAACCCATTATTGTGAGAAAGTTAGGAGAAAGCTGAACAGAACGCCGTCTCTCCACGCCAATGTAACAGGAGTTACCAGCAATCGGCTGAATGTAACGCGGAGAAGAATGGTGTCAAATAAACAAAAGGAGGGAAATTACATGGACATTCACTGTACTGTTCATTTAAGCACAAGAGACTCCATTTTGTCTCCACTGTTGAAATGTGCTCTGTAACCTTCACCTAACAGACAAATCTCCTACTAAACACTCTCTCCTCCCCCCTCCCTTCTCAGTGTTTTACTTTTGCAATTGTTCTATTTGCTAGCTTTTAAATATATTTCTATTTGTTAGCTTTTAATAACATATTTCTATTTGTTAGTTTTTAATAACATCTCACACCACCCCTCTTTTATCTATGTATAAAACAACATGTAATAATACATTTTGACACTGAACGGACATTTTAAACACAGTGATTGAGTCCTGTGAATCTGTTCCTGCTGTTGCAGTATTAACTTTGTTTTAGAGTCCCAATCAGAAATTAGTCATAACAGCGTGAATGGCCCACAGAGTTCTGGCTTCACCGAACGGGCGAAAATGCGTTTGACTCGAACACCAAGCACATCCCTAATACTGATATACAATTTATATTGTACGCTGTACGATATCACAGTGTAATTACTCCTTTTTCTCTTGTTTATTAGACATCTAACAGTTTGCTTCTATCTGATCCCTGAGGAAGGAAATTAATATGTTTACCCTTATTCCCCCCCGCTTTTCCAAAACATGTTGGGATTTTTTTTATGATGACATCACTTCCCGTACTCCCTCCGCGAAGTTCATTTGTTGATCCAAGAACTTAGCAACGTTATATGCATCATTATTCTATCAAATGATTTTAGGAATATTTACAGTATTTATTATTTTGGAATAAAATTGTTTACTTTTATATATACTGTTGTTATCGATCCCTTACTTATACTCCCACCCGAAAAATCCCCTCCAAGGGCATTCTTTTTCCATAGTTATAATAGCAAGACCTTGAGTGGGGTGGTGGCATAATGTAGACATGCTTCCCATCTATAAGCCCCTCCACAGTTGGGAAAGTCCCACCGGTCAGCAAAATGCCATTCCTTGCCACAGTCTGCCATTCCTGTGGCAATGAAGGAAACTGTGGAGTCAAACAAGAAAAATATAAGTACTTTTGCACATAACATTGCAAGCAGATTACACCAAAAAATTATCGTACAACATCAGTATAACATTTATTTGAAGTATGAGTTTAAGTATTTAAAAAGACAAAACTATAAGGCCCACTTATCAGATTCCTGACCCCCTCCGATGACCCATTGATAAAATTGTATGGGGGGGGGGGGTGTTTAGGTGACTTTGGGAGCCAAAAAAAAAAAAAAAGCCTCCAGCACTATGCCTGAATTTAAGGACACACAACATTTGGACACATTTTAGGGGGTGTTTCGGAGAAAGCAGTACAATATGACAATATACATTGTTAAAATGGACTAGGCTATAGGTGCATATGTGCCCAGGATAGCATGCTGGGCAGGTTAGTGAGGGCAAATATGCATGTAGGCCAAAAAAGGAGCTTTAAAAGCTTCAAGCATCCATAAGGATAAAAGGGGACATTCACAGCATATTCCAATCATAGTAATTAGAGATTGAAGAAATAAATACAAGACAAGACATTAGCAAACATTAAGTATATATAATGTGATGTTAAAGGAGAAAACTTACCTTAACCACTTACAGACCGGACCATTTTGCTGGTCAAAGACTTTTTGCGATTCAGCACTGCGTCGCTTTAACTGACAATTGCACAGTCCTGCAACGTGGCTCCCAAACAAAATTGACGTCCTTTTTTTCCCACAAATAGAGCTTTCTTTTGGTGGTATTTGATCACCCCTGCGGTTTTTATTTTTTGCGCTATAAACAAAAATAGAGCGACAATTTTGAAAAAAACGCATTATTTTTTACTTTTTGTTATAATAAATATCCCCCAAAAATATATATAAAAAAAAACATATTTTTCCCTTAGTTTAGGCCGATACGTATTCTTCTACATATTTTTGGTAAAAAAAATTGCAATAAGCGATTATTGATTGGTTTGCGCAAAAGTTATAGCGTTTACAAAATACGGATAGTTTTATGGCATTGTTATTAATAATTTTTTATTTATTTTTTTACTAGTATTGGTGGCGATCAGCGATTTTTATTGTGACTGCGACATTGCGGCGGACACATCGGACATTTTTGACACATTTTTGGGACCATTGCCATTTATACAGTAATCACTGCTATATAAATGCAGTGATTCCTGTGCAAATGACACTGGCAGTGAAGGTGTTAACCAGTGGGGGGCAGTGTAGGGTTAAGTGTTCCTAGGGGTGTGTTACTAACTGTGGGGGGAAGGCTGGGCTTTCATTTAGTGAACACTGATCTCTGCTCCAATCACATGGAGCAGAGATCAGCATTACTAGTTGCTAGGCAGAATGGGGAAATGCTGTTTACACTGCATTTCCTCCATTCAGCCGCCCCGGACTCACGGGCCGCGGCGTGCTCGCGATGGCAGGGCGGCATTGAAGATTGGACGTACCTGTACGCCAACATGCCTGGCCGTGCCATTCTGCTGACATACATCAGCGTGCGCCGGTCGGGAACCAGTTAATATATAGTCTTTATGCAGGACCTGAATGATGGCAGAAAAGGTCTCTGCAATAATGATTCCCAGAGCCTGGGGGGAGATGCCTGTTGAGAACTTGAGGTCCTGTAGACTTCTCCCATTCGCCAAAAACCGCAAGGTAGTGACTAGCCTCTGCTCTGGAGTAAGGGCTTGCCGCATGCACATATCCTGCCTACTGATATAAGGGGTGAGCAAAGCCAACAGACGGTGAAAGATGGGGTCCGTCATCCTGGGAGAATTCCTTAAATCATTAGGATTATTCTCCTGGATCTCATGAAGCAAAGGCATGTGCGAGAAATGGTCACGCTGGAGTTACCAATTCTTGCTCCATGAACTCCTCCTTGCCCTGTTCATGGACTGGGCTTGGGTCAAAATATGAACCCCCAACACCAAGCCCCCATACAGCACGAACTCTACAACGAGTACTTAACAGAACACACTGAACAGCAAGGCCTGTGTGTAGAGCGAGCTGAAAAATTAGTAATGAGCTGACCAGAACACACTGAAAAACAGATACGAACTGACTACGTGCACTGAAAACCAGATACAAACCCACAAGCACAAACTGAACAGTAGTAAAGCGATCGGAATAAGCACAAGTCTGAAAAAGAACGAAACGTCTCTAACCAAACTTCTACTAACACGAGATCAGCAGAAGGAGCCCAAAGTGTAGCACACTGGGTCTTGAACATTCTTTTTCTAACCACATCGTATGTGCTGTACGTCACTGCATTCTTAAGCATCGGACTTGGTGTGATCGTGTGTACGCATTCAGCAGAACTCCATCGGAAAAAACTTCAGAGTTTATTACGATGGGAAAACTGGTCGCGTGTATGCAGCATAAGAGGTTTTCCTTTTTATATCCCATGGATGAAAGTTTTATTAAGAAGTGAAGCATGCCAGCCGTAGATACAGCAGTCTCTTCTTTAAACAAGAACTTAACTTGTCTGGTGGATAATGCAGAGGTCTTGAAAGACCCTGTTGACAAGAAACGAGTCATTATTAAAGGCTTCCTTTTCTTTGGCCAGTTCAGCTATTCAGCCAGCTGTTGCAGTAATTGGTATCTGCCAGTCCCTAAAGGAGAATGTCAGATGGCCTGATAGGCCTAACCAGGAGCATGATCTTGCTGAAAATAAGACAGATTTTCCTCGAGCACTGTGTATTGCTGTTGATGCCTTAAAGGATTCAATACAGCAGGTTTATAATTTGGCTCTCTTGTCTGTACATATGCGCAGACTTTTATGGCTTAAGAACTGGTCAGCCGAGGTTTCCCCTTTCATGGGGAACGTTTGTTTGGTGACGATTTGGACAAATATATCCAAAAGATTTCTGGAGGGAAGAGCACTTTACTTCCGGTGAAGAGAAGCACCAGGCATCCCCCGTTTAAAGCCTCAGGGAGTACTTCCTCAGGTGTCTCAGTGCCAAGGCAGTTTTGCCACCAACAGGGCCCTAGAGCAAGGGGCAAGCTGCAAGGCCAGGGCCAGAAAAAGCCTTGGGTCCAAAGCTCTTCTAAACAGGGGACCAAGCACTCCTGAGGGGATGCCCCACTCTATTGGGTGGGGAGAAGGCTGCTGCACTTTGCGGACATTTGAATAACAGTGGTTCAGAACGTGTGGATCACCTCGACTCTATCCCACGGTTACAAGTTAGAGTTATGGGGAGGTTGCCCCTCAGAGGTTTCTAAGATCCAGTGTTCCCTCGGATCCTCCAAAAATAAAATTACCGTTTCAGGCACTACATCATTTAGTGCATCAAGGAGTAATTGTACAGGTTCCTGTATCAGAAAGGGGCGAGAGGTTTTATTCAAACTGTCAGGGCTGGCTTAGCCCTTCCTCCTCTGGGCTGGCCGCTCAGCTGTCGGCTAATTGCCAGCTCTCTTCTCTTTCCACAGTTACCAGCTGTTCCCGATGATGCTCGTCTGACCTGCCTATTTAAAGCCTTCCTGCTTACTTTTTCATTTGCCTTCGCATTGGTCACATCACAGGGAACCATCTCCTGCTTTTTTTTTTCAAGACTGGCTTGCTGACATCCCACCTGGCTTCTTATCCTGCTTGCGGTTGCTCTCCTTGGATCCCTGACTTCCGGCCTGGCTGATTGCAGATGAGAGAGCCTTTAGGAGGAGGGAGAGATTGTGCCTTTATTGTGGCCAGGCAGGTCACTTTTTGAAGTCTTGTCCTACCCGTCCAGGGAACGCCCGAACCTTGAGGTCCTGTCATGGACAGACCTTAGGTGGCGTTGTTTCATCCCCAGTTATCCAGAAGGATAAGCCCTGGTTTTGGTCACCCTTTCTTGGGCTGAGTCGTCCATCGAGATACAGGCTCTAATCGACTCTGGGGCTGCAGGCCTGTTCATTGATTAGGGATGAGCTTCGTGTTCGAGTCGAACGTACGTTCGACTCGAACATTGGCTGTTCGTCCGTTCGACGAAATCCGAACTCTTGGTCCGTTCGCGTCAAAATTCGTGTGGAGCGCACGGCCCACAATGCACTGCGATGGCGCAGTGCATTGCTGGCTCATGATTGGCCAAGCATGCACTGTGACCCCGCATGCTTGGCCAATCGCAGCGCCAGCAGCGAGGAGAGCCATGATTGGCCACAGGCAGGATGCCTGTGGCCAATCATAGCTGAGGCTGTGTAGTGCACGCCCCACACTATATAAGGCCGCCATTGAGGCGGCCTCGTGTAGTGTGTTAGCATCTGAAGCAGTGGGTGTTCTGTGTACCTTCAACACAGTACACACCGATCGTTTTTGGCTGATTTCCTATCTTGCTGTTGTGTAGTGGTTATTGTCTGTGCCCTGACCGCAGTATACACCGCTATATTCACTATTCACTTCACTATATTTATATATCTTTAATAATAGAGCTTGCAGTCAGTAGTGTTAGGAGATAGTGCGTGCTGTCTGCGTGCTCTGTACCCAGTACATACCGCTATAATCCACCTACATAGCTGTTCTCTATTTGAGCCCAATTGCCATCTGCAGGAGTTATTGGAAGTTGTGTGTGCCTCCAGCACAGCACAGTATACATCTGTATATACCCCTTTATCTCTGCTGTTTTCTGGTTATTGTCTGCGTGCCCTGACCGCAGTATACACCGCGATATTCACCTAACCTATATAGCTAGTGATCTATCGTTAATAATAGAGCTTGCAGTCAGTAGTGTTAGGAGATAGTGCTTGTTGTCTGCGTGCTCTGTACCCAGTACATACCGCTATAATCCACCTACATAGCTGTTCTCTATTTGAGCCCAATTGCCATCTGCAGGAGTTATTGGAAGTTGTGTGTGCCTCCAGCACAATATAAACTACCCAACTGCTGTTTTACCCAACTCCCTTCAGGCCATTACCATGTCTGGAAGGCCAGCAAGGAGAGGCAGACAGGCGCGAGCCGATAAAAGAGGGCAAGCAGGCTCTGTGTCTAGAGACAACAGTGCTGGTCGTGGACGCGGTGCATTGTCATCAGCACGTGGCCATGGGACATGCTTGTCCTTCTTTTCGGCAGCTGGACATGTTGAACTGCAATATGCCAACGACTTGGTAGAGTGGATGACCAAGCCCTCTTCATCCTCCTCATCCTCTCTCACCCAGTCTCAGGGTAGTTGCAAAGCAGCTGCCAACGCATCGTCTTCCCTCCTCTCAATGTCATCATCAGTGACTCCTTCCCTAGACCCACCACGTCCTCCTGAGGAGTCTCCTGAACTCTTTGAGCACAGTGTTGGGTACATGCTCCAGGAGGATGCCCAGTGTTTGGTGGGCTCTGATGATGACACTCAGCTAGAGGAAGGCAGTAGCGTGAGCGCAGAGAGAGGGGATGCTCAAGAAGGACAGCAATCTGGCAGTCATGTTCCACAAGCTGCAGCATACTGCCAGGTTTGCTACAGCGATGAAGAGGGAGGGGATGATGAGGGCACTGACTCCACGTGGGTGCCTGGAAGGAGGGAGGAGGAGGAGGCACATGTCCAACGAGGTAGGATGCCCTCCGGGGGCCAGCTTAGGGGCAGCACACCGACTGAATCACACCGCAGAGCTCTGCCTGTGCAGAGCGCTGCCTCTGCGCGTTATTCTAAAAGTTCTTTGGTGTGGGCCTTTTTTGAGACGAGTGCATCAGATCGCACCGCTGCTATTTGCAACATATGTCTCAAGCGTATCTCACGTGGCCAAAACATCAGCCGCTTGGGCACCACATGCTTGACCAGACATATGTTGACCTGCCATGCAGCTCGTTGGCAAGCGTACCTCAAAGACCCACACCAAAGAACAAAGCGGACCTCTCCTTGCTCCTCATCAGCTGGCATCTCCAACCCCACTAGACCTTCAGTCCTCTCTGAAACCTGCTCTGAGAGGAATGAAGGTGTAGAATTAGGTGTGTCACAGCCAAGTGCTTCCGGGAACTCTGCTAGCGGTACACCCACGTCCGATTATAGCAGGCAAATGTCCCTGCCCCAGCTGCTGGACCGGCGGAAGAAGTTTACTCCCAGCCATCCACATGCCCAGCGGTTGAATGCTAGCTTGGCTAAATTGCTAGCACTTCAACTGCTGCCTTTTCAGTTGGTAGACTCGGCCCCCTTCCGTGAGTTTGTACAATGTGCGGTTCCTCAGTGGCAGGTCCCCAAACGCCACTTTTTCTCACGGAAGGCGATTCCGGCTCTCTACCGGCATGTGGAAGGCAATGTCCTTGCCTCGCTGGACAGGGCGGTCAGCGGTAAAGTGCATATTACCGCTGACTCATGGTCCAGCAGGCATGGACAGGGACGTTACCTGTCTTTCACGGCCCATTGGGTCACTCTTCTGGCTGCTGGGAAGGATGCAGGACAAGGTGCAGTAGTGTTGGAGGTTGTTCCGCCACCACGCCTCCAAAATGCTTCTATTGATTGTGACACACCTCTCTCCTCCACCCCCTCCTCTTCTTCTTCCTCCATGGCCTCTTCCAGTGCTCTGTCCTCAGAACCAGCGGTGCTCCGTAGGCGTTGCAGGGGCTACGCAAGTACGCAGGCAAAACGATGCCATGACGTGCTTGCGCTGGTTTGTTTGGGGGACAGGAGCCACACTGGGGCGGATGTTTTGTCAGCTCTGCAGGGGCAGGCCGAGAGGTGGTTGACGCCACGCCAGCTTAAGCCAGGAATGGTGGTTTGCGACAATGGCACCAACCTCCTCTCCGCCCTCCGACAGGGACAACTGACCCATGTGCCCTGTGTAGCTCACGTCCTTAACCTGGTGGTGCAGCGGTTCTTGGGCAGGTACCCCGGCTTACAGGATGTCCTGAAGCAGGCCAGGAAAGTCTGTGTGCATTTCCGCCGATCATTTAATGCCTGTGCTCAGCTGGCTGAGCTCCAAAAGGAGTTGAACCTGCCCAAGAACTGCCTTATATGTGACATGCCCACCAGATGGAACTCAACATTGGCCATGCTGCAGCGGCTGCACACGCAGCAGAGGGCCATCAATGAGTACCTGTGCGACTACGGCACCAGGACAGGGTCAGGGGAGCTTGGTTTTTTCTCACCACGCCAGTGGGGCATGATCAGGGATGCATGCACTGTCCTGTCACCGTTTGAGGAGGCCACAAGGATGGTGAGCAGTGACAGTGCATGCATCAGTGACACTGTACCTCTTGTCCACCTCTTGGAGCATACGCTGCATGGAATAATGGACAGGGCACTTGAGGCAGAACGGAGGCAGGAAGAGGAGGACTTCCTTGCCTCTCAAGGCCCCCTTTATCCAGACAGTGTTCCTGCTGTGCCACCCATCACACAGGAAGAGGATGAGGAGGAGGAAGAGGAGGAGGAGGATGATTGTGTCAGCATGGAGGTGGAGGCTGGCACTCAGCATCAGCAGCAGCAGTCTTATAGGGATGATTTACAGTCCCAAGAAACACGTGGACTTGTACGTGGCTGGGAGGAGGTAGCTGCGGATCATGTTGCCCTTAGTGACCCAGAGGACTCCGGACCGAATGCCTCAGCTAACCTACGCTGCATGGCCTCCCTGATCCTGCAAAGCCTGCGGAAGGATCCTCGTATTCTTCGGATCAAGGAGAGGGACCATTACTGGCTGACCACTCTCCTTGATCCACGGTACAAGGGTAAGGTTGCCGACCTTATCTTGCCATCGCAGAGGGAGCAGAGGATGAGACATCTCCGGGAGGCCTTGCAGAAAGCTCTGTGCAACGCGTTCCCAGAGACTGGAAGGTTACAAACTCCTGGTCCTGGACAACGTGTTGCTGAGGCATCGGTCAGAAGGAGCGGTGGAGAAGGTGGCTGTCTGACTGATGCTTTCAGACAATTTTTTAGTCCGCAGCCCCAAGGTATGATTGGTTCCAGCACCCATCGCCAGCGTCTGATTTACATGGTGCAGGAATACCTAGGGGCAAGGACAGACTTGGACACCTTTCCCACCGAAAATCCTCTGGCTTACTGGGTCTTGAGGATGGATCACTGGCCAGAGCTTGCACAGTATGCAATTGAGCTACTGGCCTGTCCTGCATCCAGCGTTCTTTTGGAACGCACCTTCAGTGCTGCTGGTGGCTTTGTTACCGATCACAGGGTGCGCCTGTCCACCGAATCAGTTGATCGACTGACCTTCATCAAGATGAATCAGTCTTGGATCACCCACAGCTACCAAGCACCTGAAGCTGATGTAACCGAATAATTTTTTTTGAAATACCACATCCCTTCAAGACTGCCTATGCTGATGCTGAGTGACTGTCCTGTTATGTTGATTGTCTATCCTCTTCCTCCTCCGCTGATATGTTGGAAGAACATTTTTGGTTCTGGGTGATGCCAGCAGCCCAATTTTTCTGCCCCTGTTTTACAGGGGCGTTTAATTACAATTTTTGATGCAATGCTTTACAGCAGGGCTAATTCCTGCAATAAAACTAGAGTATATGGCAGAGGTTGCAGTGTGGTGGCACCAGCACCAGTGCCTAAGGCCCAATTTTTCTGCCCCTGTTTAACAGGGGCGTTTAAGTACAATTGTTGATGCTATGCTTTGCAGCAGGGCTAATTCCTGCAATAAAACTAGAGTATATGGCAGAGGTTGCAGTGTGGTGGCACCAGCACCAGTGCCTAAGGCCCAATTTTTCTGCCCCTGTTTAACAGGGGCGTTTAAGTACAATTTTTGATGCAATGCTTTGCAGCAGGGCTAATTCCTGCAATAAAACTAGAGTATATGGCAGAGGTTGCAGTGTGGTGGCACCAGTGCCTAAGGCCCAATTTTTCTGCCCCTGTTTAACAGGGACATGTAATTACAATTCTTGATATAATATTTCACAGGAGGGCCCCTTCCTGTGCCCACCCAGAGTAACGGTGAGGACTTATAGTGTTGTGGCACCAGCTCCACAACCACCAAAGGTAAATTTTTCTACCACTGTTTAACAATGGCATGTAATTACAATTCTTGATATAATCGTTCACAGCAGGGCGCTCCAGCGCCCACCAAGAGTCACTTTGAGGGCTTACAATGTTGTGGCAAAACCAACACCTTGTTCCGCCATTTCTGCAGAGCATATAGGGCAGGCCCCTACTTTCAAACATCCAACTTACAAACATCTCCTACTTGCAAACGCAAGGAGACAGCAGCAAGTGAGATGAAAAAAGATGGACGACAAAAAACTAATTATACAGGGGTGATAACCCTTCCCTATGTTTTCCAAAAAGCTTAAAAATAGTTTTTTTGACTGGAGCTACACTTTAAAAATGTACCAGTTGAAAATTACAAACAGATTCAACTTAACACAACAAACCTACACAGTCCCTGTCTTGTTTGCACCGCCTGTATACTGCTGTTCTGAGTATATAGGGCCTGGGGGCCACACGCATCTCCTTTTTTTTAATATGGGTACAGGGTTCCCCTTAACCACTTTCAGACCGGACCAATTTGCTGGTCAAAGACCAGACCACTTTTTGCGATTCGGCACTGCGTCGCTTTAACTGACAATTGCGCGGTCGTGCGACGTGGCTCCCAAACAAAATTGACGTCCTTTTTTTCCCACAAATAGAGCTTTCTTTTGGTGGTATTTGATCACCCCTGCGGTTTTTATTTTTTGCGCTATAAACAAAAATAGAGCGACAATTTTGAAAAAAACACATTATTTTTTACTTTTTGTTATAATAAATATCCCCCAAAAATATATAAAAAAACATTTTTTTCCCTCAGTTTAGGCCGATACGTATTCTTCTATATATTTTTGGTAAAAAAAAATCGCAATAAGCGATTATTGATTGGTTTGCGCAAAAGTTATAGCGTTTACAAAATAGGGATAGTTTTATAGCATTTTTATTAATAATTTTTTATTCTTTTTTTTTTACTAGTAATGGCGGCGATCAGCGATTTTTATTGTGACTGCGACATTGTGGGGGACCCATCGGACATTTTTGACACATTTTTGGGACCATTGTCATTTATACAGTAATCACTGTAGGGGTTAAGTGTTCCTAGGGGAGTGTTACTAACTGTGGGGGGGTTGGGCTTTCATTTAGTGTACACTGATCTCTGCTCCAATCACATGGAGCAGAGATCAGCGTCACTAGTTGCTAGGCAGAATAGACAAATGTTGTTTACACAGCATTTGCTCTATTCGGCCGCTCCGTGAGACGATCGCGGAGATGCCCGCGGCGATCGAGTCCGCGGGTTCCGCGACCGGACTCACGGCGCGCTCCCGATGGCAGGGCGGCATCGAATATTGGACGTACCTGTACGCCAATATGCCTGCCAGTGCCATTCTGTCGACGTACATCGTCGTGCGCTGGTCGGGAAGTGGTTAATATGCGTACAAGACCCAAATAGGCTGGTAATGGGCAGGGAGGGCTACCCATGCCATTTTTCTGAATGATTTTCAACCATATTGCAGGAACCAGATATAACATTAAAACCGCAAGCAGTTTTAAATGGTGTTATTTCCGTTTAATGTCATTTTGTGCAGGGACTGTTCTAAACACGGGAAACACGTGGCACTTCACAGGCATACTACAGACACCCCCCAAGCACCATATTTAAAGGAATATTTCACTTTTTTTTTTCACTTTAATCGTCAGTAAAATCAGTGCTCCCGCCAAAACGGCCATTTTTAAAAACATTTTAGGCATTGACCCATGTCCCCTGGGGCAGGAGCCAGGTCCCCAAACCCTTTTTAGGACAGTATCTTGCATATTAGCCGTTAAAATTAGCACTTTCCATTTCGAACGTTCGAGTCCCATAGACTTCAATGGGGTTCTAACGTTCGTAACGAACGCGGGGTCCGTTCGAAAGTTCTGGTGCGAACCGAACCGGGGGGTGTTCGGCTCATCCCTATCATTGATGCTGCATTTGTTTCTCAGCACTCGATTCCACTGCAGTTGCGTGACACTCCACTTGCCATTGAGGCTCTTGACGGGAGACCTTTAAAGCCTGCCCATGTGACTCATGAGACGGGTTCCATTGTCCTTGACCGTAGGGGCTCTTCACCATGAGATAATCCAATTCCAAGTTATTTCCTCACCCAGATTTCCACTGGTTAATGGTTATCCTTGGTTACAGAGGCACAACCCCTCTTTTGATTGGCTCTGTGCTGAGGTTCTCTCCTGGTCACCACAATGCAGTGAGACATGCTTCCTGAAGGCATCCAAGGTCCTGTGCACCACTTCACTCCCCTCCTTGCCGGAGGAGTACCGTGATTTTAGCCATGTCTTTGACAAAAGGTCAAGCTGGTAGTTTGCCTCCACACCGGCCTTATGATTGCGCAATTGACCTTCAACCTGGTGCCATACCTCCTCGTGGCCGGGTTTACCCTTTGTCGGTCTTGGAAGATCAGGCCATGGAGGAGTATGTTGCTGACGCACTTTCCCGAGGTCTCGAGGTTGCTGGTGCTGGTTTCTTCTTTGTGAAAAAAACCAGCGGTGAACTGAGACCTTGTATAGATTATAGGGGTCTCAATCATGTCACGATTAAGAATGCCTACTTGATTTCATTGATTATGGAGTTATTTGTCCATCTCAAGGGAGCAATGGTTTTCACAAAGCTCGACCTGAGAGGGGCATACAATCTCGTGTGCATTAAGGAGGGCGACGAGTGGAAAACTGCGTTTAATACCAGAACAGGCCATTATGAATACCTGGTAATGCCTTTTGGCCTTTGTAACGCCCCGGCAGTTTTCCAGGAATTTATTAACAATGTCCTCCGAGATTTGTTGCAAATGTGTGTGGTGGTTTATCTCAATGATATCCTCATATTTTCCAAGTCCCTGGAAAGCCACCACACAGATGTCTGTCGTGTACTTCAGAAACTAAGAGAGGACAATCTCTATTGTAAACTGGAGAAGTGCGAGTTCCATCATGAACAGGTTACATTCCTGTCATTGTCATTTCCACTGCTGGTTTTTCGATGGACCCAGAGAAACTGTCGGCAGTCCTACAGTGGCCTCGACCTGTGGGTTTACGTCCTCTGCAGCGTTTCCTGGGCTTTGCCAACTACTATTGGAAGTTTATTCGTAACTTCTCGTCTCTGGTCAAGCCTCTGACTGATATGACCAGAAAGGACGGTAACCCACAGAGTTGGTCTCCAGAGTCCATTAAGGCCTTTGAGACTCTCAAGGCTGCCTTTGTTTGTGCTCCTGTGTTGGCACATTCTGATCCTACGTTGCCTTTTATCCTAGAAGTTGATGATTCTGAGATGGGAGTTGGTGCCCTTCTGTCTCAATGTCCTAACTCGGAGAGCGCTATGCATCCGTGTGGCTACTTTTCCAAGAAAATGTCACCTGCTGAGTGCAATTATGAGATTGGTGACAGAGAGCTGTTGGCGATCATTTTAGCCCTGAAAGAATGGAGACATCTCCTTGAAGGTACCACTGTGCCCATTCTTATTCTTACTGACCATAAGAATCTTATATTCTTGTCTAAAGCTAAGCGACTCTCTCCCAGAAGGGCGCAATGGGCTCTTTTCTTGTCGAGCTTTAATTACATTGTCTCATTCTTACCCGGTACTAAGAATGTAAGGGCTGATACCTTGTCACGACAATTTTCCTCCACTTCCAAGTCTGAGTCGGTTCCGGTTCCTATGATTGCTCCTGATCGTATCTTGGCTACGGTTTGCACCAGTCTTACTTCTCTTTTGGGTGACAAAATTGTTGCTGCTCAGGTCCATGCTGCTCCTGATAAACCTTGTGACTACTGCTTTGTCCCAGAGAGTCTCCGTACTGCAGTGCTCCAGACTTAACATTCTCCCAAGGCAGCTGACCATCCTGGGAGGAATCAACTCATTTGGGCCATCTCCCAACAATTGTGGTGGCCTAGTCTACGGGCTGATGTTACTGCCTTCATACCTGCCTGTCCCGTGTGTGCGCAGAGTAAGACTCCACGACACCTTCCGGTGGGCCTCCTACAACCCATACCCAATGGAGGGAGACCCTGGACTCACCTGTCTATGGATTTCATTGTGGAATTGCCCAACTCCATAGGGCAACACTGTTATCCTTATGGTGGTTGACCGGTTCTCAAAGATGTGTCATTGTATTCCACTTAAGAAGTTGCCCACCTCTAAGGAACTGGCTTCCATTTTTGCTTAGGAGATCTTTCGCTTACATGGGCTACCCAAGGTGATTGTCTCAGATAGGGGCAGTCAATTTGTCTCCCGGTTCTGGCAAGCCTTTTGTGCACACTTTGGAATCCAGCTTGCGTTCTTTTCTGCGTATCCCCCGCAGTCTAATGGGGCCGCAGAAAAAGCCAATCAGTCCTTGGAGCAATTCCTACATTGCTATATTTCTGACCATCGTAACAACTGGTCTGACCTATTACCTTGGGCAGAGTTTGCTCACAAGAGTGCCTTGAATTCTGCCTCCCGATTGTCTCTGTTTATGGTGAATTATGGTTTCCAACCTTCCATGTTGCCTGACTCATTTGTTCCGCAGAGTATTCCTGCATTAAAGGAGCATCTCCGTGGTCTTTGTTCCACTTGTTTACAAGTCCAGGAGGCTTTGCGTCATGCTAACGATAGGTACAGACTCCATGCTGACCGCAGACGCCTGCCTGCACCTTCCTACCAGGTTGGGGGACAGGGTCTGGCTGTCATCTTGCAACCTCCGACTTCGTGTTCCCTCACTGAAGTTTTCACCTCGGTTTATTGGGCCTTTGCATTTCCTTCGCAGGATTAACTCAGTAGCTTACGCGTTGGACCTTCCTCCTAGTATGCGCATCTCTAATGTGTTTCATGTCTCCTTATTGAAACTGTTGGTCTGTAACCGATTTACCACCTCAGTGCCACATCCTCACCCTATTCTGGTTGAGAACCATGAGAAGTATGAAGTACAATCCATTGTTGACTCCCGTAGGTTCCGTGGGTGCATACAGTACCTGGTGCATTGGAAGGGGTAAAGTCCGGAGGAACACTCCTGGGTTTCATCCTCTGACGTACATGCCCCTGTCCTCCTCCGCGAGTTCCATAGATGGTTTCCCCTCAAGCCCGGTGGCCCTCCGAGGTAGAGGGGTCATTGAGGGGGGGGAGGGGTACTGTCAGGGCTAGCTTAGCCCTTCCTCCTCTGGGCTGGCCGCTCAGCTGTCGGCTAATTGCCAGCTCTCTTCTCTTTCCACAGTTACCAGCTGTTCCCGATGATGCTCATCTGACCTGCCTATATAAAGCCTTCCTGCTCAATTTTTCATTTGCCTTCATGTTGGTCACATCACAGGGAACCATCTCCTGCTGTTTGTTTCAAGACTGACTTGCTGACATCCCACCTTCCCACCTGGCTTCTTATCCTGCTTGCGGTTGCTCTCCTTGGATTCCTGACTTCCGGCCTGGCTGATTACCCGATCTGGTTAATGAACTTTGGACTGACTGACTACCCGATCTGGTTACAGGACTCTGGCTATGCTTGACTATACTTTTTTCTATTTAACTTTTTATTTTTATTAATAAACAAGTGTGATTTGATTGTACTTCTGTCTCAGTCTGTTTCATGGTTTCTGACAATACTGCGCTAGGGGCACACAGACAACACCCAGAAACTCCTGCAGATGGCTGATAGCTCAATTACAGAAGAGCAATAAAGCAAAACAGGTAGATACAGGTGTATACTGCGCTCAGGGCACACAGACAACACCCACAAACTCCTGCAGATGGCTGATAGCTCAATTACAGTAGAGCAATAACGCAAAATAGGTAGATACAGGTGTATACTGCGCTAAAGGTACACAGACAACACCCACTAACTCCTGCAGATGCCGAAAGACTACACAAGGCCGCTGCGCTGGCGGCCTTATATAGTGTGGGGCGTGTAATACACAGCCTGAGCTATGATTGGCCACAGGCATCCTGCCTGTGGCCAATAATGGCTCTCCTCGCTGCTGGCGCTGTGATTGGCCAAGCATGCGGGGTCACAGTGCATGCTTGGCAAATCATGAGCCAGCAATGCACTGTGATGGCGCAGTGCATTGTGGGGCGTGAGCGCCACACGAATTTGGTGCGAATGGTCCACAGAGTTCCGGCTTCGCCAAACAGCCGGTGTTCGAGTCAAATGCATGTGGTGCGAACGGCCCATAGAGTTCTGGCTTCACCGAACAGCCGTTGTTCGAGTTGAACATGCGTTCGGCTCGAACACCAAGCTCATCCCTAGTAAACAGTGAGTCTCCAGCTCTACATGTGAGTACAAGAAACTCCACACTAGACAGCATGTCAGTGACAATCACAACATAAACGTGAAGTCATAGCACAATGGACTCTGCCAAAAGCAGAAAAAACAAACGTCCACAGCATAGTGGAATAATAACAGTAAGCAGAGATGAGGAGCGACCGTTACTAAACATAAAACCTTTATATTCTTACCTTAAGATTTTTTGCACATTTGGAACAGCTCACTGAGATACAGCATGTATCCTGGCTAGGCAGCAAATGAAAACTCAAGACTCACCTGATTATAAAGTGTGGTAGTGATCACACAGGAACACCTATCAGGAGTGGGGATGGCCGAAATGTTCGCCCGGCGGTCGTTTCGCGGCGAATTTTGCATGTTCGCGATTCGCGCAATCGGCGGACTATTGGCGCTGTTCGCCCAGCGGACATATGTGTTTACAGTGTGAAAAAACTTTGACCCATGACGACACATCCATCACGGGGTACAGGGCAGCCAATTGAGACATTTCAGCACATAGACAATTGGAAATTCCCCCTACCTTATAAATAGGCCTGATCTGGCGGCCATTTTACATTCTGTCTTATTTCAGTGTAGGGACAGGACGCTGTGTGGAGCAGGGAGAGACTGTAGTGACACAAATCGCTAGTTATTAGGTCCACAAAAGTCCTTTTAAGGACTGGTATGGGTGTAGTACAGTATATAGGGTTGAGTGCACTGCTGTGCTGGTGATTGCTGCAGCCTGTTGTTTGTCAGTGCAGGGAGGGACAGGACGCTGTGTGCAGCAGGGACAGTCAGTTTAATCACTAGCTAGCTATTACTATTAGGTCCACAAAGGTCCTTTTAAGGACTGGTATAGGTGTACAGTATATAACGTTCAGTGCACTGCTGTGTTGGTGATTGCAGCAGCCTGTCTTTTGTCAGTGCAGGGAGGGACAGGACGCTGTGTGCAGCAGGGACAGTCAGTTTAATCACTAGCTAGCTATTACTATTTGGTCCACAAAGGTCCTTTTAAGGACTGGTATAGGTGTACAGTATATAGGGTTGTACACGTATAATATACTTTCTTCCAAATATAGAAAAAATATTATACTTGACTGCTGCCCTATTCTGCAGCAGTCCTTTATCAGTGTAGGGACTGAGATACAGTCTGCAAATCACTAGCTACTTGGTCCACAAAGGTCCTTGTAAGTACTGGTATAGGTGTACAATATATAGGGTTGTGGTGCACTGCTGCCGATTGCTGCTATATTCTGCAACAGTCCTTTATCAGTGTAGGGACTGAGGTACAGTCTGCAAATCACTAGCTACTTGGTCCACAAAGGTCCTTGTAAGTACTGGTATAGGTGTACAATATATAGGGTTGTGGTGCACTGCTGCAGATTGCTGCCATATTCTGCAACAGTCCTTTATCAGTGTAGGGACTGAGGTACAGTCTGCAAATCACTAGCTACTTGGTCCACAAAGGTCCTTGTAAGGACTGGTATAGGTGTACAATATATAGGGTTATGGTGCACTGCTGCATATTGCTGCCCTATTCTGCAGCAGTCCTTTATCAGTGTAGGGACTGAGGTAAAGTCTGAAAATCACTAGCTACTTGGTCCTCAAAGGTCCTTGTGAGGACTGGTATAGGTGTACAATATATAGGGTTATGGTGCACTGCTGCATATTGCTGCCCTATTCTGCAGCAGTCCTTTATCAGTGTAGGGACTGAGGTACGGTCTTAAAATCACTAGCTACTTGGTCCTCAAAGGTCCTTGTAAGGACTGGTATAGGTGTACTAATTGGTGTGCAGTATATAGGTGTGTAATACACGTATAAAATCCTTGCACATATAGAAAGCATAGTATAGTGCATTTCCACTGTGCAGCATTGTGACTGCTGAGCGGTTCTGCAGCGATACTACAGAGAGCGACAAACACAATAAAAAAAAGTATTTTCTTGATCATACATCACGGGACACAGGAGCTTCATTACATAGTGGGTTATATAGGCACCTCTGGTGATTGGACACAGGTTAACCCTCAATTAAGGAGAATTCCTCCCCTATATAACCCCTCCCATAAGGGAGGCACCTCAGTTTTTTCGCCAGTGTCTATGGTGGTTGGTCACGTAAAACATGTGCTATGAAGAAAGCTCTGTGCAGGTCCCTGCGGGGGCCTAAGGGCTACAACAAACCGGATCCATATCTAGGGCCGATATTTTGACTCCCAAGATGGTATGGTACCCAGGCCTCGTCATCCAAAGAAACTAGGTTTTGCCTGTAAGTCCTCTCCTATTGGAAGACTGAGCTCTGGGAAAACCAGACTTGGTGTACTACAGTGCCTTGCGAAAGTATTCGGCCCCCTTGAACTTTTCAACCTTTTGCCACATTTCAGGCTTCAAACATAAAGATATAAAATTTTAATTTTTTGTGAAGAATCACCAACAAGTGGGACACAATTGTGAAGTGGAATGAAATCTATTGGATTTTTGAAACTTTTTTTAACTAATAAAAAAATGAAAAGTGGGGCGTGCAAAATTTTTCGGCCCCCTTGCGTTAATACTTTGTAGAGCCACCTTTTGCTGCGATTACAGCTGCTTGGGGTATGTCTCTATCAGTTTTGCACATCCAGAGACTGAAATTCTTGCCCATTCTTCCTTGCAAAACAGCTCGAGCTCAGTGAGGTTGGATGGAGAGCGTTTGTGAACAGCAGTTTTCAGCTCTTTCCACAGATTCTCAATTGGATTCAGGTCTGCACTTGACTTGGCCATTCTAACACCTGGATACGTTTATTTGTGAACCATTCCTTTGTAGATTTTGCTGTATGTTTGAAGATAAATCTCCGTCCCAGTTTCAGGTCTTTTGCAGACTCCAACAGGTTTTCATCCAGAATGGTCCTGTATTTGGCTGCATCCATCTTCCCCTCAATTTTAACCATCTTTCCTGTCCCTAGAAAAGCAGGCCCAAACCATGATGCTGCCACCACCATGTTTGACAGTGGGGATGGTGTGTTGAGGGGGATGAGCTGTGTTGCTTTTACGCCAAACATATCGTTTTGCATTGTGGGCAAAAAGTTCGATTTTGGTTTCATCTGACCAGAGCACCTTCTTCCACATGTTTGGTGTGTCTCCCAGGTGGCTTGTGGCAAACTTTAGACAAGACTTTTTATGGATATCTTTGAGAAATGGCTTTCTTCTTGCCACTCTTCCATAAAGGCCAGATTTGTGCAGTGTACGACTGATTGTTGTCCTATGGACAGACTCTCCCACCTCAGCTGTAGTTCTCTGCAGTTCATCCAGAGTGATCATGGGCCTCTTGGCTGCATCTCTGATCAGTCTTCTCCTTGTCTGAGCTGAAAGTTTAGAGGGACGGCCAGGTCTTGGTAGATTTGCAGTGGTCTGATACTCCTTCCATTTCAAAATGATCGCTTGCACAGTGCTCCTTGGGATGTTTAAAGCTTGGGAAATCTTTTTGTATCCAAATTCGGCTTTAAACTTCTCCACAACAGTATTACGGACCTGCCTGGTGTGTTCCTTGGTCTTCATGATGCTCTCTGCGCTTTCAACAGAACCCTGAGACTATCACAGAGCAGGTGCATTTATACAGAGACTTGATTACACACAGGTGGATTCTATTTATCACCATCAGTCATTTAGGACAACATTGGATCATTCAGAGATCCTCGTTGAACTTCTGGAGTGAGTTTGCTGCACTGAAAGTAAAGGGGCCGAATAATTTTGCACGCACCACTTTTCAGTTTTTTATTTGCTAAAAAAGTTTAAAATATCCAATAGATTTCGTTCCACTTCACAATTGTGTCCCACTTGTTGGTGATTCTTCACAAAAAATAAAAATGTTATATCTTTATGTTTGAAGCCTGAAATGTGGCAAAAGGTTGAAAAGTTCAAGGGGGCCGAATACTTTCGCAAGGCACTGTATTTACATAGTGGCACGAAAGTTTTTGGCAGAGTCTTTTACAAGGTCCAGGAAGGAGGTTCCTCTGAGAAGGAACCCCAAAAAATCCTGAAGGTTGGCACAACTCTGCCCGCCGTGATGGGTGAAGGCTGGAATCTGTCTGTTTCAGCAATTCCTGTGGCGAGGACAGGTAAGGGAAGTTAATCCTATATAAATGTATATTATGGATTTCTTCATTGAGTAGTTGTATGTCTTACCTGGTTTCCACCACTAGAGGGAGTAAGAGCAGCCTGATGCATACTTACATGCCTTTCAGATACACACGCTCAGTGAAGCCTGGTTCCTCCAGATGACTCACATTTCCACTGCACTCCCTGCCACAATAAAGGTAATACAGGGGTCCCACATAGTCTGGGGGTCCCGCGCAGCTCCGATGGTGGTCCCCTTACCCCCTGGACGTCCGGTGGTCCTCGTGCACACGCGCTAAGCGCGCTACCGTGCTAATGGATGGGGGGGAGTGTGGTTGCGAGCCGTGCACGTCGGTGTGCACGGCGCTGTACTGCACAGGCGCCAGGCGGCCATTTTAAAAAAGCCCAGAGCGCCAGGGGGCTGTAACTGGAGACACAGGAGCTGTGGGCAGTAAGCATCCTAAGGGATTGGATCCAGGCAAACCTAAGACACCTACTCAGCATTAGGTTGTGCAATTTAAGCATATATATTTATTGTGAGACTTTGAGCACAACAGCAGCTTAGGACTATGTCTCCTCATAAGAGGGTCTCAGGGGGAGGTAACAAAGGCACTGGTAAATCACCGCCTAGGTCTAGGGGTTCTAAAAATGATTGTAGGTTACCATCCCCCCTGCAAGACTGGAGCCAGCCTCACAGGATGAGTCAGTGCCCCTGTCAGGTTTTGCAGCCTCTCCTAATATTTCAGCCCCAGTATGTGTCACTGAGGACTCCCTTAGGGCTACATTGGAGGGTTTTGAAGGGAGAATCATCAATTTTATTTCAGCTTCCCTAAAAGATAGCAGGAAAAGGGGTAGATCCCCTCCCTCTGCTGAGATTCCTCTTTCAGATGACACCTCTGACAATGAGGAGAGATCCCTATCTTGGGACAGGGATCCTGAGCAGACGGATGAATCAGAGGAAGAGGAGAGAGTCCCCTCCTCCCAGGCGCTCAGAAAACAGGTGCAATATTATACTGAGTTGGTGTGTACCACATTCAGAATGCCTGCTGCTGAGGTCGCAACATCCTCTGTTTGTTCCCTGGGGGTCAGCAAAACCCCACAGACTGCCTTTTCCTTTCCAATTCATCCCTTAATGGATAAATTGTTGTATGAGGATTGGGGACATCCCGATAAACTGTTTGCTCCTCCTAAAAGGTTTTCTATGCTTTATCCTCTGGAGGAAAGTTTTGCCAAGAAATGGGGGGTCCCATCTGTCGATGCGGCTGTTTCTTGTGTGAATAGAAACCTGACCTGTCCTTTGGATAATGCTCAGGTATTTAAGGATCCAACTGATAAGAAGCTGGAAACCTTATTGAAAGCCTCCTTTTCCATGACTGGGGCAGTAGTGCAACCTACAGTCGCAGCCGTGGGGTTGTGTCAGTTCCTCAAGGAACAAGTTAAGCAGATGCTTGGCCTCCTTCCCAGTGAGGAAGTGGAGAACTATGCAGAAATACCTCAAATTCTGTGTTTTATGATTGATGCGATTTTGGATTCTGTCCAACAAGCATCTCGTTTGTCTCTCCTTTTGGTACACATGCGAAGGGCCCTATGGCTAAAAAATTGGGCAGCTGAGCTATCATGCAAGAAGCATTTGATTGGGTTCCCGTTTAAGGGGGAACGTTTATTTGGAGAAGAATTAGACAAGTTCGTCCAAAGAATTTCAGGGGGTAAATCTACTCTCCTTCCAATCAAAAGGAGCAAACGTCCATCATTTAGGCGTTCTCTCTCTCCCGGAGCATCAAGCTCTAAGCAGTGTCGACGGCCTTCCCAACCTCCCTCTACAGGAAAAGCTCAAGGCCGGGCCCAGGGTCAGAAAAAGACTTGGGGGCAAAAGCCTGCCAAGCAGAGCCCAAAAGCTTCCTTGTAAAGCTAGGGTTTCAGGAGATTCCACCTTCTCGCTTTCTAAGGTCAAGGATCCCCAGGGATCCAGTAAAGCAAAGACCGCTATTCCTGGCCTTAGATCACTTACTATCCCAGGGGGTGATAGTGGAAGTGGACCCAAAAGAACAGGGTTCAGGCTTTTACTTGAATCTATTCACCGTTCCAAAGCCAGATGGAGGTGTCAGACCTATCCTGGATCTGAAGGATCTGAACTGGTTTTTACGCATCCGGTCCTTCCGAATGCAGTCAATACGCGCTGTGGTCTCCTCCCTGCAAGTGGGAGAGTTTATGGCAACCATAGATATCAAGGATGCATATCTTCATGTGCCAATATTTTCCGCACACCAAAAGTATCTAAGGTTCGCGGGTAGAGCGGCGCCATTTTCAATTTGTGGCTTTGCCATTCAGGCTCGCTACGGCTCCTCGAGTCTTCACAAAGATTCTAGACCCTCTCTTGGCAAACCTAAGAGCTCAGGGTATAGCCGTCATGTCTTATCTAGACGATTTGCTTCTCATAGAGCAAACAGTAGCGCTCCTGAACCACAGTGTTACCAGAACACTAGACTGGAACGCCTAGGTTGGATTAGAAACCTAGAAAAACCACACACACTACTCTGGTCAATGCCAGAAAGCCGGCTTCTAGGCTTATTTACTACAAAATCTGGAAGGCATATGTTTCCTGATGTGAACTCAGGGAATGGCATCCTAGAAAGTATGTCTTTTGCAGGATCTTGGCCTTTCTCCAGTCAGGCCTAGAAATGAATTTGGCCATAAGCACTATCAAGGTGCAGATTTCGGCCTTGTCAGTGTTTTTTCAGAAGCCACTTGCATCACATCACATCCAGGGGGCCATGCGGATAAGACCGCCAGTCAAACCTCCGGTATGCCCATGGGATCTGAATTTGGTTCTCTCAGCTTTGCAGGGGCAACCATTTGAACCTTTGCATTTGGCTTTATTAGTTCTTTTGACTAAAAAATTGGTTTTCTTGGTAGCCATTTCCTCGGCTAGGAGAGTGTCAGAGCTAGCAGCTCTCTCCAGCAAGGAACCGTATCTAATTATTCATAAGGACCGGGTGGAAATGCGTCCCAACAGGTCCTTTCTGCCTAAGGTGGTTTCGGGATTCCATTTGAATCAAGATGTAATCCTACCATCCTTTTTTCCGAACCCACAGCCTGCAGAAGAAGAATCTTTGCACACTTTAGATGTGGTAAGGGCAATCAGTACCTATCTTCAGGCAACTGCTCAGATAAGAAAGACTGATTGCTTATTTATTCTGCCTCAAGGCCCTGGGAAGGGCCAAGCAGCATCAAGATCCACTCTCTTAAGGTGGATTAGACAGGTTATTTCTCAGGCCTATAGTGTAAAGGGGAAGTTTCCTCCTTTTCAAGTGAAAGCGCACTCAACCAGGACTGTAGGTACTTCTTGGGCAGTGCATCACCAGGCCTCCCTGGCTCAGATCTGTAAGGCTGCAACTTGGTCATCAGTCCACATATTCACCAGATTCTATCGGGTGGATGTCAGAGGGCAAGAGGATATCGCCTTTGGGCGCAGTGTACTGCAGGCTGCAGTTTAGATCATCCAAGCCATGGCTGTCTATAATTCTGATCTGTGTCTCCCTCCCCTCAAACTGAGCATTGCTTTGGGACATCCCACTATGTAATGAAGCTCCTGTGTCCCGTGATGTATGATCAAGAAAAAAGGGTTTTTATATACAGCTTACCTGTAAAATCCTTTTCTTGAGAAGTACATCACGGGACACAGGGCTCCCACCCCTCTTGGGTTTTACGTGGTTTCTTATTGCTTTTCTACAAAATTGAGGTGCCTCCCATATGGGAGGGGTTATATAGGGGAGGAATTCTCCTTAATTGAGGGTTAACCAGTGTCCAATCACCAGAGGTGCCTATATAACCCACTATGTAATGAAGCTCCTGTGTCCTGTGATGTACTTCTCAAGAAAATGATTTTACAGGTAAGCTGTATATAAAAATCCTATTATAACTGCCGTGATGGACCAGTGGCCCCCAAAAACAACAGATTGAAGCGGGGTGTTATATACCTTCTTCCACAAACATACTGCACTTCTCTAGAGACTTTTGTCACAGGGTCATTTAAAAAATGACAGGCAGAGGAAGAGGCAGGCCCTTCTGCAGGGGTGGTAGGGGTAGGGCAGGAGCAACAGACTTGAGCCAAAGTGGCAAATTGCAGAAGGTGCGTGCAATTACATCAAAGGACGCACCAGCCTTACTCTTCTGCACCCTCCTCATCCTCTCGATCTGCACCCTCTTCTTCACTCTCTGCTATGTGCACCCCCAAAGACACTACCACCAACACCACCACCACCATATACCTTCCGCTTGAGTCACAGGAATTATTTTCTGATCCATATCAAGACATTTCCAATGTGCAGCCACTCTTGGCATCGGATCAGGAAGAGGAGGTAGCAACAACCGCCGCTCAGCAGTCCAATGACAGTACCCAGGTCAGCCCAAGGAGGAGGTTTGTCCCTGGTGTTGCTGCCTACTCCGAGTTCTCTAATTATAGAGGTGGTCATTGGAACACCACAATGGAAGGTCCCAGGAAGGAAGTATTTCCCACAGAAGGGCATCCCAGAGCTATATGGCCATGTTCAGCGGCAAGTGAATGTATCTCTGGCACACAGTGTCGGTGCCAAGATACATCTGACCACAGACACGTGGTCTAGCAAACACTGGCAGGGAAGGTATATCACTTTACGGCCCACTAGGTGAACCTTCTGACGGCCGTCAAGCATGCAACCCATGGCACCCGTGTAGATTTGGTTTTACCGCCAAGGATTGCATGCAGGCCTGGCTCTTCTTCTCCTCCTCCTCCTACTCCATCCTCCTCCCTCTCTTCCTCGGCTGACTCCTCCTTTTCCGCTGCTAGCAGCTGCTTCCGCCCAAGCTCCCCAGAACCTATTCGACATGCCAGGTGAGACGTTGCCATGCCATGCTGCGTCTGTTGTGCCCGGAAGCCAAGAGCCACACTGGCCCAGCACTCCTTTCAGCTTTGCGTTCACAGGCAGATCAGTGGCTAACACCGCTCAATTTGACAGTTGGTAAAGTGGTGTGTGACAACAGTGCCAAGCTGCTTAGCGCATTGAAACGGGGAAAAATTACGCATGTGCCATGCATGGCACACGTCTTAAACTTGGTCGTGCAGTGTTTGGTTGTCAAATACCCTGGGGTCCAGGACAGCTTGCGGCAGGCAAGGAAAATCTCCTCCCATTTCAGAAGATCTTACACGGCCATGGCTCATTCAGCAGTGACACAATCTGCCGGTCAGACGTCTTATTTGCGATTGCCCGACGCGATGGAACTCAACCTTCTATATGCTTGATAGGCTGCTCCAGCAGAAACGTGCAGTTAACGTCTACCTGTATGAACTCTGCGGCAGAACAGGTTCTGGGGAGCTGGTTTTTTTTTCACCACGCCAGTGGCTGCTCATGCGCGATGCATGCAGACTTTTGATGAGTCAGTCGCAGCCATGGTGCCATCAGTGACATGGTACCTTATGCCTTATTTATGGAGCGTGCATTGCGTTGTGTCATTGATAAAGCTGTGGAGGAGCAGGAGCGGGAAGATGAGGAAGTCGCAATGCTGGATGAATTCCCAGGTGGGGCTACTCTATCTGAGACAAGTCAACAACAGGAGTCTGAAGAGGAGTCAGAGGAGGGTGTTGCCGGGGCGGATGAGGAGGAGCAAGAAGAGCATGCTTTAAACCTTTCTGGGATCCCTGTTGTTGTGGATGGGGAGAGGAGAACGACGAGGACGACATTATCCTGGATGATGAGCAGGAGTCTGGCCACCACACCGCTTCCTGTTTAGTGCAAATGGGGGCCTTCATGCTCCAGTGTTTTAACAGGGACCTCCGTATAAAAAGCATAAGGGTCGAGGACCAGTACTGGGTGGCAACGTACTTAGACCCCCGCTACAAACACAAAATGGCGGAAATGTTACCACTGTCACAGAGGGCTGTCAGAATCGAGCACTTCCAGGCCTTGCTTCAAGAAATGCTGCATTCTGCTTTTGAGTGCGCTGGCAGAGGAGCAATTCCCACTCCCAGAGAAAGAGTTGCGGGTACCAATCCAACAGCGCCTGCAAGAAGAGGAAAGTTTGAAGATGTGTTGGTGACTTCTGATATGAGTTCATTCTTTCAGCCGACCCATCGACAGGTGTCATCCGGATCCAGCATCAGGGAACGCCTAGACCGACAGGTGTCCGACTACATCGGGTTAACGGCCGATGTGGACGCTCTGAGGAGTGATGAACCCCTGGACTACTGGGTGGGCAGGTTTGACCTCTGGCCAGAGCTTGCCCAATTTGCAATGGAACTGTTGGCTTGCCCCTCGTCCAGTGTCCTGTCCGAAAGGACGTTCAGCGCAGCAGGGGGATCATGACCGATAAGCGCACTCGCCTAGCTCACGACAGTATTGACTACCTCACATTTATAAAAATGAATGAGGCATGGATCTCGGAGGAATTCAACACATGTGACCAGTAGACCATGTATATCTCTATAAACAATTTATTTAATCGAGCACACAGACCTTTTTTCTACATTTGGCTCACTTCCTTGTACAAAAAAAACACACCGTACTATATGCCCGTACCCTCCTGTATGAAGAGGTTGAGTGGTGTCATATTTTTGGGGCCCAGCAGCGAGTTGCTGGTATCAGTGCTGGTGTCAGTGCTCTCTATCTCGGTGCTGGTGTCAGTGCTCTATATCACGGTGCTGGTGATCATCTCCTGCCCCCTCTTCATAGCCTACCCTGACCTTTCCTTTCCTCCATTGCCTTCATGCGCCCCTGAGTCCTGAATTTTCAGAATTTCACATATAAAAAAAGAATGCTTGTAGTTGTAGACCCCAGATTCCCTTCATACATGTGTTATGTCAGTGGCCATGTGGTGGGACTATGTGTGCACAGCTAGGAATTATTTTGTGGCTGGAAATATGACCTGTAGGTTTTTAAAGTTCGCTGCCATTGAAGTCAATGGGGCCCGTTGCGAACTTTGCGGTTCGTGAACTTTCGGCCGCGTTCGAGGTTCACGTTCACAAAATGCCACATCGGAAGTTCATCCACCTCTAATCAGGAGATTGTACTTAAGTAAAACACCTGTGTTGAGTGACTGAAATTGTGTGTTTAGGGCAGGCTGTCACCAAGCAGTTCATCCGAACACACACAGGCATGCAGACAAACGCCCACCCCGAAGGCCAACCCTCGGGTCACGTGGTGCCCAGCGCCACCGGATCAAGTCCGGTGACGTCAGGCATCAACAGATCAACAGCTCATCCCTAGATCACACCAAAGCCTGATCACCAAGAACGCGGTGACATGCAGCCACTCTTTGGGATCCTTCTGCCAATCTCGTGTTAGTAGAAGTTTGGTTAGACTCCTGTTTTTTCAGATAGTTCTACTGCTGTTCCGTTTGTGCTTGTGGGTTTCTATCTGGTTTTCAGTGCGTGCACTAAGTTTGTATCTGTTTTTCAGTGTGTCCTTGTCCTCTCGTTGCTGATTTTCAGCTTGTTCTTCACAGGCCTTGCAGTTCTCTACAGGCATCTCCCCCCAGACTCTGGGGATCCTTATTCCAGAGTAGGGATGAGCTTAAATTTCGAGTCGAACAGCGAACAGTGAACAATTTGAGGCTGTTCGCGACAAATTCGAAAAGCCGGAACACCCTGTACAAGTCTATGGGAGAAATCTAAAGTGCTAATTTTAAAGGCTAATATGCAAGTTACTGTCCTAAAAAGTGTTTGGGGACCTGGGTCCTGCCCCAGGGGACATGGATCAATGCAAAAAAAAGTTTTAAAAATGTCAGTTTTTTCAGGAGCAGTGATTTTAATAATGATTAAAGTGAAACAATAAAAGTGTAATATTCCTTTAAATTTCGTACCTGGGGGGTGTCTATAGTATGCCTGTGAAGGGGCGCATGTTTCATGTGCTTAAAACTGTCCCTGCACAAAGTGTAAGGAAGGAAAAAAAGTATTTTAAAATCACTATGAATTGTCAGCTCCCATAATACAGAGAACACTCAATGAGTGTTCTCTGTATTACGGAGCCGACAATTCATTCATTGATAAAACAAAAAAAAAGGCGTGGGGTTCCCCTAAATTCAATTACCAGGCACTTCGGGTCTGGTATCAATATTAAGGGGAACCCCGTGTCAAATAAAAAAAAAAAAATTGACGTGGGGGTCCCCCTAAATATCCATACCAGACCCTTTAAAAGAGGGGGGATGAGAGAGCAGCCCCCCCCTCCTGAA
Organism: Lithobates pipiens; assembly: GCF_037356315.1. Taxonomy (NCBI): domain Eukaryota; kingdom Metazoa; phylum Chordata; class Amphibia; order Anura; family Ranidae; genus Lithobates; species Lithobates pipiens. The sequence goes on along the minus strand of NW_027507764.1, from coordinate 275,830,470 downwards.
CCGTACCAGGCCATATGCCCTCAACATTGGGAGGATGCTTTGGGGGTCATGTTGATGGGGACAAGGGCCTCATCCCCACAACCTTGGCCGGTGGTTGTGGAGGTCTGCGGATGGGGGCTTATCAGAATCTGGAAGCCCCCTTTAACAAGGGGACCCCCAGATCCTGGCCCCTCCGTTTGAAATGGTAAGGGGGTACAAAAGTACCCCTACCATTTCACAAAGAAAGTTTAAAAAATGGTTAAATAAGACAAACACACTTTTGAAAAATTCCTTTATTAAAAATAAAAAAAAATTAAAAAAAGATTCCAGCGGTGCTAATCCACTCTTGCTATCCAGCGATGGATGATCATCTCCAGGGTCCAGCGCTGGCTAATCTGATCCAGCGACGGGTGATTTTCAGTCCAGCGCAGTCCATCCATCTGTCTTCTGTCTCCACTGAGAAGACACTGCGGGGATCCCAGCACTGACGTTTCTTATATTAGGAGGGCGGGGCCACCCGTCACCTGACCCTGCCCCCTCTGATGCTGGTGAGGGAAGCCAGGGGTTCCCCATGACGTATGGGTGACCCTGCCCCCCTCTGATGTAACGGAAACCTGAAGAAACTGCATTCCAGTTGTAAGTGGTCAATCATCAAGAAGGACCTCAGCAATTCAGAACGGGGGGGGGGGGGGGGTGGCGGCGTACCACCTTCCGCAGAAAGAATACACTAAGGTAAGGGGGTCGGTTACTAACATAAGGGGGAAACCCTTTATATCAGTGCCAGCTTACATTATTGTATTCACTCCCCCCTTACATAAGTGACTCCCCTCCCCCTTCAGACTGGCCTGGCGGCGCTGTCACTGACCTCCTCTCAGGTGCCCCATGCAGGGCTCAGTCAGCTGGCTCCAGTTCGGTGGCTCTGGTTTTATCCTATAGTCTCCTCTCCACAGTCCACACATGTCTCCTCCCATGACCCCCATCCCAACGGTGCTCCCACTCTTGACTCCTCTCCAGACTCCTTCAGAGACTGCAGACATGATACAGGAGATGGTGAGAGACTGCAGACTTGATGTCACGTACCTGGTTGGAGGCCGAAATGCCGAGAGGGCTCCCCTTGCGGCTGAGTGCAGTACACCCCTGAAGTTGGGTACAGAGGGTGTAGTGCCCAGAGAAGCACAGGTTGCCAGATGGATTCCGGAGATAAGAGCTGGTGGGCACCTGAAGGACACCAGGTAATGCAGGAAGCACAGCAGAGTTAAAGTCTATAAGAATCCTTGGTAATACTTGGCAAGGTGTGCATAAGGCGCAGTAGTGGAAGCCAGGCCAGGGGTCAAACACAGTAGATCCAGCAGGAGGATGAGGCAGGTTGCAGAAACGGGACAAACCAAAGGTCTGGTATCAGGAAGCAGGCAGGAACAGGTAACTGTAGCGAAGTCCGTAATACTAGCCGGGATCAGGTATAGGAGAAGACAGCAAGTCGGTAAAGCAAGCCAGGGGGTCAAAACCAGAAGAGCAGATCAGACAGGTCAGGAACAAGCCGGGTCACAACAGGAATCCAAATAGTGCTTTCACAGAGGTTCAGGAACACAGGAAGACTGACAAACCAGCAACTGCAGACACCAGCAGACTTCCTTATATAGGACCATGTGACCTGCTGGTAGAGATACTGGGTCCTAAAGTCCTTCTCCTGCCAGAGATTCTGGGTCCTAGAGCCCTTCTTCTGCTGTTGGCTCCCTGACAACTGACACTATAGCCAGTTCTCCTACGGACATTTCCCTGACAGTGCCCCCCCCCCAAGGGGCAGCCTCTGGATGCCCCAGTGGGCCAATGCTTTGGGATGTCTTCTGTGAAAGTCTCGCACAAGTCTAGGAGCATGCACATTGTTTTCAGGCTCCCAGGAATTGTCTTCGGGAGGGTACCCCTTCCATTTGATTAGGTACTGAACCTGCCTACCCCTCCTCCGGCAATCCATAATGGCTTCGACCTCAAATTCTGTTTCCCCTTCTACCAAGACTGGAGGTGGAGGTGGCTCTTCTCTTCCAGGGAAGGGACTGGGTACAGCTGGTTTAAGCAGGGATATGTGGAACACTGGATGGATCTTGTAAGTATTGGGTAGTGCCAGCTCAAAAGCCACCGGATTTATCTCTCTTTTGATTTCAAAGGGACCGATGAATTTGGGTCCGAGCTTCCGGGAGGGACATGAGAGCTTGAGGTTTACTGAAGAAAGCCATACCTTGTCCCCAATCTTAAAGACAGGATTCCTTCTTCTTCTCTTATCATGGAACTTTTTATAGTCCTCTTGGGCTTTTCGCATGGCCTCCTGTAGCAACCTATAGTTGGATTGAATGAACCTTAATCGATCCTGGACAGCGGGAGCAGAAGTTTCAGGTATAGTATTTGGAAGGAAGGAGGGATGGAATCCATAGTTTGCCCAGAAAGGGGACTGATTGATTGCTGCATGCAAAGAATTATTGTATGCAAACTCAGCACAGGGAAGAAGGGAGATCCAGTCATCCTGCGAGCAAGTACAGAAACACCGAAGGTACTGTTCTAAGGTCTGGTTAGTCCTCTCTGTTTGACCATTGCTCTGAGGGTGGTAAGCTGAGGAAAGACACACTTCTATTGATAGAGATTTGCAGAGATCTCTCCAGAACCTGGAGGTGAACTGTACCCCTCTATCGGAGACAATACTATCTGGTAATCCATGTAATCTGACAATCTCTTTAATGAACATGTTTGCTGTGTCTGAGGCGGAGGGTGTGCCAATCATCGGAAGGAAGTGTGCCATTTTGGAAAGGCGGTCTACCACCACCATGATGGTGGTGCATCCCCCAGAGGGGGGCAGGTCTACTATAAAGTCCATGGATATTTCTTTCCAAGGTTGTTCAGGAATGGGTAATGGCCTCAAAAGTCCCCATGGCTTGGCATTGCAACCCTTGCTGCGCTGGCATATGGTGCAAGAGTTCACATACTTTCTGCAGTCCTGTCTTAGGCTGGCCCACCAAAATGAACGCTGAACGAGTTCAGTGGTTCTTCGTATCCCAAAATGCCCAGCAAGTTTATGGTCATGTGAAATTTTTAGAACCTGGAGTCTGACTGGCTGGGGAACAAAAATTTTATCCTGGTGCCACAAAAATCCATCTTGATTTCTCAGTGAGGAAACTTCTGATCCAGAGCACTGGGTTGAGGCTTGCTTGATTAAGGTCTTTAAGTCAGGTTGGATAAGCAAAAAATTCTGGGTAGATAGGATCGTACTTGGCTCTGTCATTTCAGGGGTGTCCGGAAACATTCGGGAGAGTGCATCTGCCTTCCCATTCTTGGAACCTGGCCTATATGTAATATGGAAATTGAACCTGGAGAAGAACAGAGCCCAGCGGGCTTGCCGAGGTCTTAAACGCTTGGCTGTTCTGAGGTACTCCAGGTTCTTATGGTCTGTAAAAATCATAATGGGATGAGCGGCGCCCTCCAATAAGTACCTCCATTCTTCTAGGGCAGATTTAATGGCCAGAAGTTCTCTATCTCCCACGTCATAATTTCTCTCTGGTGGGCTCATCTTTCGAGAGAAAAAGGCTACGGGGTGAAGAAGAGCCTTAGGTCCCTGCCGTTGGGACAGGATTGCCCCTGTAGCAACTTCAGAGGCGTCCACTTCCAATACGTAAGGCAGGGTCGGATCTGGGTGCCGTAGGATTGGGGCGGAAGTGAACAGGTTCTTTAATTTGTCAAAGGCTGTCTGGGCTGCTGGAGACCACTGGAACCGGACCTTCTGGTGGGTCAGCTGAGTGATGGGTGCTATGGTGGTGGAGAAATCCTTCACAAACCTCCTGTAGAAGTTGGAGAACCCCACAAAGCGCTGAACACCTTTCTTGTCTGAAGGAGCTGGCCAGTCTAGTATTGCTTTCACCTTCTTTGGGTCCATTGAAATTCCTTCTGTGGAGATAATGAGACCCAGGAATTGAATAGATGTTTTTTCAAAATCACATTTGTCTGCCTTAACATATAGTCCATGTTTTCTCAAGGTTGAGAGCACCTTTTTTACGTGGATTCGATGAAGCTCCAAAGAGGCAGAAAAAATGAGGATATCATCGAGGTATACGATTACAAAGTAATCCAGGAATTCCCAAAAAATGTCGTTCACTAGATGCTGGAACGTGGCTGGGGCGTTGCATAACCCGAACTGCATCACAAGGTATTCAAAGTGGCCGAACCGTGTCCGAAATGCTGTTTTCCACTCATCACCCTGGCGTATGCGGACAAGGTTATAAGCGCCCCTCAAATCCAATTTAGTGAAAATCCGGGCGGTTCGGAACCTTTGGAAGAGTTCAGGAATGAGAGGGAGTGGGTATCTGTTCTTTACAGTGATCTTATTGATTTCTCTGTAATCTACACATGGCCGCAATGTACCATCCTTCTTCTCCACGAAGAATATACCTGCCCCAGCAGGAGAAGAAGAGGGTCGGATAAACCCCTTTTCAAGGTTCTCGTGAATATATACTCGAAGGGTCTCCAGCTCATTTTCAGATAGGGGGAAGATTCGTCCAAACTGGATCTCGGCCCCTGGGAGTAGTTCAATTGGACAGTCATAAGGCCGGTGAGGTGGGAGGACATCGGCCTTTTTCTTGTCGAAAATGTCTATAAACTCATGATAGGCTGGAGGAACATACTGGAGATTACTGAGAGCAGGTTGCACCGCCAGACAGCTAACAGGCTTACTGGAGCTGGGAGTAAAGCAATGCTGCAGGCAATATACTGAAGAAAGAGAGATTTCCTTCTTGGCCCAATTGATCTGTGGGTTATGTGCCTGCAGCCATGGAATTCCCAAGATTATGGGAAACATGGGGGAACATAGGACATCAAATCGGACAAATTCTTGATGGCCGGTATCTGTGGTAGTGAAGATGGGCATGGTTTCCTGGGTGACAACTCCAGAACTGGGCAGGGAACCATCAGCCAAAAGAACCTCAAGTCTTTGCTTTTTTTCATAGAGAGGCACACCAAGTTTCTTAGCCAGAGACAAGTCCATAAAACAGCTACATGCCCCAGAATCAATGATTGCTTGTAGCCGAATCTCCCTTTCTGCCACTTGTAAGGAGATGGGGAGAACAAGGTAAGAATGGCAGGATCCAGAGACTTGGAGATATGTGGAAGTTGGTGGGTAGACCTTACTGGGTCTTATGGGGCAGCTGCGCAAAAAATGTCCGGCCCCTCCGCAGTACAGGCAGAGATTGGCCTGTTGGCGGTGTTGTCTCTCCTCAAGAGTAAGGGGGGAACGGGCCAGGCCAACTTGCTTTGGTTCCCTTTCAGAAATTGCAGGGCAAACAGATGTGGGTGCTACAGCAGGAGAAAACTTGGGTAGCATCTGTGTAGGCTGGAAGGATTGAGCACGTTCAGACCGCCGCTCCCGCAGGCGCCTGTCAAGCTGAATGGCTAGGTGAATAAGTCCATCAAGAGAGTCAGGAATAGCAACTCGAGCCAGTTCATCCTTAAGGATCTCAGACAGTCCTTGGCGGTACTGGAACCTGAGTGCTGCCTCATTCCAGTTAGTGTCAGTGGACCATCTGCAGAAATCAGCGGTATAATCTTCCACTGGGCGTTTTCCTTGCCGTAGAGCAACTAAGGCAGATTCAGCGGAGGCCGCACGCTGGGGGTCATCGTACAACAGAGTCATGGCCTCAAAGAAAGTGTCCATAGTATTCAAAGCAGAATCTTTTTGTTCCAGCAGGTTATGAGCCCAGGCTTGGGGTCCCTCAGATAATAAAGAAATGACAAATCCTACTTTCACAAACTCAGAAGCAAAAGTTCTAGGTTGGAGGGCCAGGTACAGTAGGCAGGCATTCTTGAAGGCCCTGAACTTTTTTCGGTCACCGGAGAATCGTTCGGGTGTAGGTATTCGTGGTTCAGGAGGAGGCAAGGAAACTGGAACCGTATTAGAGGAGGATGAACTAGAGTCCACCAAGGCTGGAGCAACAGGCAAATGCTGCAGCCGACCCTCCAACTGGAAATAGCCGTCCTGGAGCTTCTGTACAGCTTGTGTAAGGGTGGTGACTTGCTGACACATCATTTTGAGCGGGGAAGCACCTCCGTCGGCCTCGGTCATGGCTGGTTTGTACTGTCACGTACCTGGTTGGAGGCCGAAATGCCGAGAGGGCTCCCCTTGCGGCTGAATGCAGTACACCCCTGAAGTTGGGTACAGAGGGTGTAGTGCCCAGAGAAGCACAGGTTGCCAGATGGATTCCGGAGATAAGAGCTGGTGGGCACCTGAAGGACACCAGGTAATGCAGGAAGCACAGCAGAGTTAAAGTCTATAAGAATCCTTGGTAATACTTGGCAAGGTGTGCATAAGGCGCAGTAGTGGAAGCCAGGCCAGGGGTCAAACACAGTAGATCCAGCAGGAGGATGAGGCAGGTTGCAGAAACGGGACAAACCAAAGGTCTGGTATCAGGAAGCAGGCAGGAACAGGTAACTGTAGCGAAGTCCGTAATACTAGCCGGGATCAGGTATAGGAGAAGACAGCAAGTCGGTAAAGCAAGCCAGGGGGTCAAAACCAGAAGAGCAGATCAGACAGGTCAGGAACAAGCCGGGTCACAACAGGAATCCAAATAGTGCTTTCACAGAGGTTCAGGAACACAGAAAGACTGACAAACCAGCAACTGCAGACACCAGCAGACTTCCTTATATAGGACCATGTGACCTGCTGGTAGAGATACTGGGTCCTAAAGTCCTTCTCCTGCCAGAGATTCTGGGTCCTAGAGCCCTTCTTCTGCTGTTGGCTCCCTGACAACTGACACTATAGCCAGTTCTCCTACGGACATTTCCCTGACACTTGATGCAAGAGCTCAATACAGCCTTACCAGTGCCCATCAAATGCAGCCTCACTGTGTCCATCAAATGCATCCTCATTGTGTCCATCAATGCAGGCTCACTGTGCCCACCAATGCAGCCTCACTGTGCCCACCAGTGCAGCCTCGCTGTGCCCACCACATGCAGGTTTACTCTGCCCGTGAATTCAGCCTCACTGTGCCCATCAATTGCAGCTTTACTGTGCTGTGAATGCAGTCTCACTGTGCTCATGAATGCAGCCTCACTGTGCCCATCATTGCAGCCCTTTTGTGCCCCATGTCCCAGTCTGCAGTCCGTGTCTTTGGGAAGGTGTGTTGTTGATGCTCGACACAATACCTTGCATGCCAGCAGGATATCGATGATGGCCAGCAGCAGGAAGGGTCTGTTCTCATTTTGGATGGGGACAGTGCTCCTTCCAGAGGATCTGTTTGCTGTGAGATGAAGTGATCCCTGGACACCTGCACCTTCAGCTGTCCTCATTTTCTGGCCCCAGTCAACCTGTACTCTGGTCCTGGGGAAGTGGAGAGCACTGAGTGGGAGCTGGAGAGAAGGGGGAGCAGAGAGTACTGGCAGGGTTGGAGAGCACATGGGCGGGGCAAAGAGATGGGGGGAGTGGAGATCACAGGGGTGGGGAGCGGAGACCACTGGGGGGAACTTGAGAGCACTAGAGGGGGCCAAAAAGAGCAGGGGTGGAGAGCATGGCAGGCTGAGGGCACGGGGGGGTAAGAGTGTGGGGTGTCAAAGAGCACTGAGAGGGCAGAAAAACAGGGGTTGAGAGCACGAGGACTGGAGAGTACTGGGGGGTACAAAGAGCAGGAGGGAGTAGAGGTCAATGGGGGTGAGCTTGAGAGCACCAATAGGGACCAGAAAAAACAGGGGTGGAAAGCACGGGGGACTGGAGAGCACTATGGGGGGTGGAGAGCACTGGCGGGGTTGGAAAACACATGGGTAGGGGAAAAATGCAGGGAGGTGTGGAGAGCACAGGGGTGGGGAGTGGAGAGTGCTGAGGGGGAGCCAAAAAGAACAGGGGTGGAGAGCACGGGTGGGTAGAGAGCACTGGGGGGACTGGAGAGCAATTGCTGGAGTTTGAAGCAACCGGAAGGCAGAAAAAACAGGGGTGGGGAGAATGGAGGGCTGGAGAGCACTGGGGTGGGGGGGGAGAAAGAACAGGGGTGGAGAGAACTGTGGGGGGGTGCTGGAGAGTGTGGTTGGGGAGGCGAGTACTGGGGAGCAGGGAGCACAAGGTGAACTGGGGGGACAGGGAGCACACAGTGAACTAGGGGGGCATGGAGCACAGGGTGAACTGGAGGACAGGGAGCACAAGGTGAACTGGGGGGCAGGGAGCACAAGGTGAACTTGGGGGGGTTAGGGAGCACAAGGAGAACTGGGGGGGCAGGGAGTACAAGATGAACCGGGGCAGGGAGCACAAGGTGAATTGGGGGGCCAGTAAGCACAAGGTGAACTGGGGGGCAGGGAGCACAAGGTAAACTGGGGGGGAGGGGGGCAGGGAGCACAAGGTGAACTGGGGGGAGGGGGCAGGGAGCACAAGGTGAACTGGGGGAGCAGTAAAAGAAGTTGGATAGGAGGAGAAGCAGGGGATCAGCATGGGGGTCGCATATAGAAGAAATTACCTTTCTATGCTCCTCCATGCAGCCACTGAATGTTTGATTCTCCTCCTCTCCCTCCTGCAGACATTCCGCAGCTACATGGAGGAATATAGAAAGCTCATTTCCTCGATATACCGATCCTCCTATCCAGGCACACAGGGCGGTGTTGGGCAGTCCCACCCCTCTGGACCGGCTTGTGTGATAGGAGATAGAATCAGTGTTCCACCTATCACATGAGCCGGTCTGTGGGGGGGCGGGACCTCTGAACACACACCCAGGCGGTTTTGTGATCCACAGAAGAGAGGGGAGCACTACAGCCCCAGGGCAGGCCCTGCCTACATGCACATGTCTTCACTAACCTTCCCAGCATGCTATCCTGGGCCCATTTACAACTATAGCCTAGTCCCTTAACAATGTATTTTGTCAGCTCCATTGTAGTGCTTTACCCGAAACACATCCTAAAATCAGTGTTACCAACCTACCAGATTGAAATTTACTGGCACGACACCCAAAATTTACTGGCACAGCCAAGTTTTTACTAGCATTTCCAAAAGTTAAAAAAATTACAGTTTTAAGTGCAAATTGAATTTTTTAGGCAACAAACACGTTACATGTGCAATTAGCAATGTGATTTAAGGAAGATATTAAGTCAAAAAACATATTTCTTATTTTCAGTATAGTAAAGGTGGATTATTGTAACCCATCAGTATTTTGTCTCCTATGTCAAACTGGAGAGATTTACCCTTAATTTTTGTCCCCAAAGAGAGCGAGAGAGAGAGACTGCTCCCACATTGTTACTGTACATTATTGCCCACCATTCGGTTTGGTTACTGTACATTACTGCCCATCATTCAGTTACTGTACATTACTGCCCATCATTCGGTTTGGTTACTGTACATTACTGCCCACCATTCGGATTGGTTACTGTACATTACTGCCCACCATTCGGTTTGGTTACTGTACATTACTGCCTAATATTCAGTTACTGTACATTACTGTCCATCATTCAGTTGCTAGTTACTGCACAATCATTACCTGCAACTCTGTGTCCCCCTCTGCAAACTGCTCAGTCCTGCTGCTGCATTATTAATGCGGTTCTTCACCCTAAAGGGGAAGTTCCGCTAATCTGATCCCTCCCCCCCTCCGGTGCCACAATCGGCACCTTTCAGGGGGGAGGGGGGTGCAGTTACCTGGATAATCCAGGTAACTGCACCCACTTCCGGCCAGACCACCGCAGACCCCCGCAGACGCCCTGCCCCCCCCCCCCCCCGTTGTGTTCTGTGAAACACACAGTTCCCAGAGACACAGCGGGGGACCATAAGAGACGCACAGAGCGACTCGCGCATGCGCAGTAAGGAACCGGGCAGTGAAGCTGTAATGCTTCACTTCCCGATTCCCTGACAGAGGATGGCGGCGGGGGCAGCAGCGAGATGAGCGATTGCTCGTCATCTGTCGCCGACATCGCAGGACCCTGGGACAGGTAAGTGTGATTTTATTAAAAGTCAGCAGCTGCAATATTAGTAGCTGCTGGCTTTTAATATTTTTATTTTAGGTGCAGAACCGCTTTAATCACCACCTCCACTGCTGGTAGAGGGATGAGGAAAGAATGCACACAGCCCTGTCTGTGTGTCCTTGATCTCAGTGCTCGTTCTGCTGACTGAAAGGGGAGGGGGGACGGGACGGGACATTACAGAGAGCCTGCTCTGGCTCACTCCTTGTCACAGACTCACAGCAGCAGCTCTGGTCCTGACAGAGGAGAAGCAGGCTTTCTAGAACATGCAGCCCACAGCCGTGCCTCTCCTCGGTCACAGTGTGGCCAGGAGAACAAGCGAGGGTGATGCCTGGTGGTAATGTTAAGTGCAGGGAAGAGAGAGCAGAGCAGACTCCCATCGCCTCAATACAGCACAGCCACACATTCGGCTGGCTGGCCGCATCTTCTTGTCAAATGTGGCAGGCTGCAGGAGGAGGACTGGTTACAGTAATGCTGATTGGCTGAGAGGCGGTGGTGGGCGGAGCAATTCTCAGAGGTGCAGATCGGATCTTCTCGGCAGCTGGCTCTCGGGCATCTCCGGGAATTGCGCATGCCCAGTTCCAAGCTGAGCTGGTCACAGCCATTTTTACTGGCACTTTTTGCGTGCTACGGACATTTACGGGCGGGTAAAAAGTGCCCTGTTTTTATGGGCTGCCTGTAAAAATACGGGCGGTTGGCAACACTGCCTAAAATGTGTACAAATGTTATCTGTGTCCTTAAATTCAGGCCGAGTGCTGGAGGCTTTTTGAATTTTGGCTCCCAAAGTCACCTCAACCCCCCCCCCTAAAATGTTATCAATGGGCCATCAGAGGGAGTGAGGAATCTGATAAGTGGGCCTTATATTTTTGTCTTTAAATACTCCTTAAAATAAAAAAGTAAATTTTATACTGATGTTGTGCAGGAATGTTTTTTGTGTAATCTGCTTGCAATTTTATTTGCAAAAGTACTTATATATTCTTTTTTGTTTGACTCCACAGTTTCCTTCAACGCCACAGGAATGGCAGACTGTGGCCTCCCATTTTGCCAATCGTTGGGACTTTCCCAACTGTGGAGGGGCTATAGATGGGAAGCACGTCCACATCAAGCCATCACCCCATTTGGGGGTCTTGCTATTATAACTATAAGGGGTTTAATAGTGTAGTGTTAATGGCAGTGGTGTCGGCACAATATGAGTTCCTCTATGTGGACGTGGGGAAGAATGGCTGGATGTCGGATGGAGGAGTCTTTGCCCAGATGGAGTTTTACCAGTGTCTCCAAACTAGTGGTCTGGCATTGCCACCTGATGCAGATAACGTGGAAGGACTCCCCTTCGTCTTTATTGCGGATGAAGCCTTCGGACTGGGCAACACCTGATGAGGCCATTCCCCCAAAAGGAACCTCACCCCGGAGAGGAGGGTTTTTAACTACCAGCTGCCCAGAGCAAGAAGAGTCGTTGAGAATACCTTTGGGATAATGGCCAGCCGGTTCCGCCTGTTTCTGACAGCAATCCATATGGCGGACTACAAAATCAACCATGTCATCCTATCCTGCTGCATACTGCACAATTATTTAGGAAAAAATGCCCAAAATGATATTGCCTCAGTTGGGCCTGAGGCTGGACTTATGGGCCTGGATACTGGCCGTCCTGGCTTAGTCCCCCAAAGTGCCCGTGAAGTTCGGGAGAAATATGTAAATTATTTTATGAGTAGGGGGGCCATTGCTATGCCAGACAATGTCAAAAAATGTTTTTAATAAAAAAAAAATTATCTGATAAAATCTTAATTTTTCTTTATTGCTTGTTTGTTTTTGGCTGTCTCTTAGGTTCTCCTAGTGCACTTGTAGTGCCAAGTGGATTTTTCTTTAGTAAATAAGGCCCATTGCCACTGTAAACACAAAATTACTTAAACAACTGGTATTGAGCATTAAAAGAAGAAGCCACACATTGTTGATTTTAAATTTTTTTACAGTGTGCACATTCACACATGTGTGTTATAAAAATTTTGTTGACAACTATTTTTTTATTTTTTTTTGGAAATAGGCATGTTTAATAACATAACATACAAAACTCTGGAACTTACAAAGTTCAACGTAGAAAAACAGAAGGCAATATCAGACATTCTAGTGTCCAAAGTGTCTTGATATTGCCTTTATCAGATGGGGTGATGTAACTCCTGTAAAAGCCAAATTTTGAAGATGCACACAAATTGGGGATTTCACTCCTGATCCCATGCCTAATGTCAACATGTGCTATCTCCCATCATGGGGGATCAATAGACGTGTTTTGAGGGGGCAACCCCTTCCTCTCACCTACTTCATTTGGGAGGAAGAGATTGCACCCACCAAATGCATACATTGAAATCCCCTGATAGCACATGTTGACACACTGTGTGCATGTTCAAAGATTTGGCTTTCAAAAAAGTTTTTTTAAAAGACAACAGTTGAGAAAATGGTTGTATTTTGAAGATCTTTTAAATTCTCCCCATCTCATCAATTATGTTCTTCATTTGTTGCTCCAGAAAATTTTGTTTATTTCTTATGATGGAGATTTCACTATTCCATATCATGATGTCCTGGATTAGTAGTTGTGCATTACACTTGTGAATTTTGGAGCTTGCTCTTCTACAACCAGCAAATCACCTAACAAATTTTGGAAAAACATGTCTTATAAATATGCAGGCATGCATATATTACCTGAAGCTGGGGTGTCAGACATTCACCTGTTGTGGTGACAAGTTTGCATTCCTCCAGATCCTTGGGGTGTGTTTTTTGGAGTTCCCCTTCTTTCTCAGGTGGGAGGTTCCTGGTGTACTCTGTTGAGAGGTATCCTCCGAGTCTTTGGTCCCCTATGAGAAGGAAACAAAAGGTATACTTTAGCACACAGATATTTAGGCATGACCAAATGTATTTAACCTGTATCTTCCCAAAACATTGTATTTAATGAGCAAACGATGTTTCCTACGACCGATTACTGTGCCCACTAACCTGAAACTAGCCATTTTAAAATGTCCTACAGTAAAGAAAATCACAGTGCAGCATGAAAGTAATAATAAAGAATCGGAACACACGACAACTACTTACTTTTTCTAAGCACTCTCTTGATCCTCCTATACTGATCCAGCTTCCTCAGTTTTAGGTCTGACCAGCGTTTCCTTATTTGCTCCTTTGTTCGTTGTACCCCAAAATTTGTGTGCAGACTCTTCACAACTTTGTCAAAATTTTGGCCTTTCTCACATTCGGGTTGGTGTACGGTCCATTCTTGCCATCATAGTCGTTCCTCCTCAAGATGTCCACCATCTCAAGAAAGGACGTATTTGTAGCCTTAAATTATCGCCTCCAGGCTTTCCTCCTCCTCATTACTCCAAGCAATATCACACACCTGCTGTGTCTCCACCATGTTGCTCCTATTGCGTGCCGAAGAGAAGGAATACACTAGAAAGAACGTCAAGGACGGGCGACGTGGGCGACGCATACACAGTGTATATAAAGTAACACGCGTGTGTCGTACGTACAATCATTGTGCTGAGGAAGGAGGGTGAACGTTCTAACGAAAGTAAAATCTTAACTTTGACACATTAGTGGCCTATACTGTTTCAAGATTGAGGCCTATATTGGGATAAAATTATGGGAGTTTAGACTGACAGCATTTTTACCTTGTGTATTGTATATGTGTATATAAACACAGTTTATATTATAATAAACAAGCTAGGGAGTCAACGCTGGATAAACTTCTGGAATTTGTGAAGACTTGGGTCCCAGATGCAACCATCCAGCTCTTGGAAAAGAAAATAGGGATCTTGAGGAACACGTATAAGAAGGAGAACAATAAGATCCAGAAATCACACCGATCAGGAGCATCAGCAGCGCAAGTATATGTCCCCAGGCTATGGTACTTCAACAAACTGTGGACTGAGGGCAGGGAATCTCTTTCAACCCTTCCTTGCAGCCTTTCCTCCACCCTTCCCTCAACCCCAGCAGAGGCTGACGAACAACCTGGGCCTTCCATCCTGAAAGAAGTGGATGTTTTATGATTTATTGTCCTAATATGAATGAAGTTAACTAGATGTGATAATTGATTACAAATGAATGATTTTATCAAAAAAATGATGTATACGTATCAATTGACAGTAGTGGCCAAAAACGTTTGTGACCAGCTTGAAAAATGCTGGGGTCAGAATGATAGTCTTTTTTATTTATTAACATTGAATTTGCAAGTCATGAGCCGAAAATTGTGTGTGATGGATGAAGCAAAAACTAAAATTAAGTTCCTTTTTTATACACAGGATGAGCTCAGCCAGGACGCGGGTCTGGAAAGTGTCAGCCAGGAGGAGGCCAGGCCCAGTGTCAGCCAGGAGGTAGGAGGGCCCAGTGGGAGACTCACCCAATCCCAGGTGCCTCCCCTCTGCCTTACTACCAAAAGGCCAAGGAAGGGGACTATGATGGAGGAGGCAGCACTGGACTTCATTAGGGAAGCAAGTGATGTCCTCGAGTGCCCCCCCCCCTATGGCTGCTATCTAGCCACCAGGTTGCTAGAATTGGAGAAGGGCCAAGGTCTCCTCTGTGAGAGAATTATTTCTGAGGCCCTTCAGAAGGGGTTGAGGGGCGAGCAGACTGAGAACAGCCACATATATGAGCAAGCCCATCCTCCTCCTCCTGTCACAAGTCCACCACCAGAGGCACAGCCTCCAAGGAAAGCTGCAGGGAAGCGTGGAGGGAAGGCTGCAGTGAAGAGAAGAAAGCGATGACATGGCTTCAGTCTAATCTGACAGAAGATGCAGGCTGGTGTAGTACCACAGCCTGGGGACAGATATGTCATCCAAAAGTTTCTCCAGCGTTGCCTTCCTCTTTATTTTGTTACGCAGAATAAATGGAAATTTTATTTTCTGAAAATACTTTCCTATGTGTTTTTCTACAAAAAGGACAGTTTCAAAAACACAATGTCAAATTAACAAGGGACACCATCCTCCTTGAGGTTAATAAAAAATACAAGATAATAATGTTATTGTGGTAACTTGACACACAAAAAAACATTATATGGAGATCACTAGAAAATAATGTTTAATTAATCCTAAAAAAAATCTTGATGAAATAAAAAATAATAAAAGATGACTATAAAAAATAATTGTAAACATTATTATGGAGATCTGGCTTTTAAATAATACAATATTATTCATGAGATCAGGAGAAATAATGAAGAAATAAGTTTGTGAGAACTCTGTGTGAAGATGAGCAGCAAAACAACTTCATTCTTCGAGCATTACAAAGAAGAAAAGAATGTGCTGCATTAAAAGATCACAGAATTAGCAGCATGAGGAATGTGCTAGCTCCAATACAAACACTAGTTTCACCACACCGAGCGCTTCTGTCTTATACTTGCTTCAAAGAATGCGCCATTTTTGGCCTGTCAGAAAACAGCATACAGACGAGTGGTTTTCCCCATAGGAATTGGTTCCTTTGGAAATATTTAGAACATGTTCTATTTCTAGGTCCGTCAGAATTTTCGGGAAAAAAAAGTCAGATGAGGCATATACACGATCGGAATATATGATGAAAAGCTTCCCTCTGAATTTTTCTGTTGGACATTCTGCTTTATGTGTACGCAGCATAACTAATCACATGACTCCGGGGAGGGAAAGTGGCTGATTGGGCCAGTTTGGACATTTTCACTTAGGGGTGTACTCACTTTTGTTGCCAGCAGTTTAGACATTAATGGCTGTGTGTTGAGTTATTTTGAGGGGACAGCACATTTACACTGTTATACAAGCTGTACACTCATTACTTTACATTGTAGCAAAGTATAATTTCTTCAGTGTTGTCACATAAAAATATATAATAAAATATTTACAAAAATGTGAGGGGTGTACTCACTTTTGTGAGATACTGTATTTGTAGACAACAAGCCCGCCCAGAGGTCCACCCACCAGTGTCACGCTGGCATGTTTCAATGAGAGGAGTGCTTCCGCCAGAGTGGCAGCCATCTCCCACAATAGTGTATGAAGGCTCCTCACGAACCAGCCACAAGATGGTAGAGACACACCGGTACTGCGGCGCACCAGAAGGGAATCACACGTCCGGCTTGTTCTTTTCAATTTTCCTTTTGGAATTACACAGGTAATCCTGATGAGGCAGTATAATCCCCGAAACGTGTCGAGCTTTCCAAAATGCATACCTATATGGCCTGAAATATATCATGAAATTTATCCTTTGCAATTTTGTTTTGTATGATCCTGTACATGGATCAACATTGGCTCACGATATTACACACTATTTAGTGTCGTGTTTTTACCTTGACATATTAGAAGTCATGCATTGGCTAATGGTTATTTCCCCAGTATGATATTCACATTGTAATATACATTTTTTGGGATATACTATGCTGTGTATATCTTTGTCTAATAAATGTTTTTGCTTTTACATCCGATTGCTTTATTTAAGTCCCAACCAAAGTCCCAACCGCCCTCTTCATTGCCTATTTTAGGGATAGAGGCACCTCTTTCCCCAAGGTGTTTAATTTAAAGTCCCAATTTTCCTTTTTAAGTATACAAGACAAGGGGTTCAAAGGAAAATGTAATGGTTGATGTTTGGTACTGGTGGGCAACACTGAAGGGCACTGATGGATGGCACTGATAGGCGGCACTGAAGGGCACTGGTGACACTGATAGGCAGCACTGATCGGTGGCAATGATGAGGCACTGGTGGGTATTTATAGGTGGCACTGGTGGGCAAATGTAGGTGGCACTTTGGGCACTGGTAGATATATTATCTGTTTGTTTGTGCCAAAGACGGTGTTCCAGTATCTTGGGACAGCGTCATAGCATATGTATCAGGTCCCCATGGTCCCTTCGACACTTAGGACAAAGAGGGTCCCCCATTTTATGTAGTTTAAGAGCCCTGTACACACAGTCAGATTTTCAGATGAAAAATGTTCGATGGGAGCCTTTTGTCGGAAATTCCGACCATGAGTAGGCTCCCTCAGACAGTTTCCATCATCCAAAATTTGAGATCTGGTTCTCAAATTTTCTGTTAACAAAATCCGTTTGTGCAAATTCCGATCATGTGTAGACAATTTGGAAGCACAAAGTGCCACGCATGCTCAGAATAAATTACAAGACGGAAGCGCTTGGTCTGGTAAAACTGCCGTTCATAATGGAGAGCGCATTTGTCATGCTGCAATTTTTTTTAATAGTTTAATGCAGCACATTCTTTTCTTCTGTATAATGCTAGAAGAATGAAGTTGTTTTGAATATTCAAACAGAGTTCTCACAAACGGATTTCTTTATTATTTCTTGTGATCTCATGAATAATAATATTTTTTTTCGTCAGATCTCCTTAATAATATTTATAATTTTTATTTATTTTTTATTTTTGTTTTTTTTATCAAGATCTACTATTTTTTTTTATAGTGATCTCCCTAATATTTTTTTCTTGTTTTGTGTGTCAAGTTACCACAACACCATTATTATCTTGTATTTTTTAATCTCAAGGAGGTCGGTTTGTGTTGGTTTCCCTTGTTAATTTGACATTGTATTTTTGAAATGTACCTGCCCGTCTACTCACAAACAAACTGTCCTTTTTGAAGTAAAACACATAGGCAAGTATTTGTGAAAAAAAATTAGCCATTTATTCTGGGTCATAACAAAATAAAGAGGAAGGCAACGCTGGAGAAACTGCTGAAGTTAGCAAAGCCTTTGTACCCCAAGGCACACATCAACTATTTGCCAGCCAAAATTGGTGGCCTGAGGAGTCCATATAATAGGGAGCACAATCCAGTCCAGGACTCCAAGAGACCAGGAACAGCAGCAGAGGACATCTATGTCCCCAGACTGTGGTCATACAACAGCCTGCATCTTTTTTCAGGCCAGACTGAACCCAGGCCATCACTCTGGTCTTCCTTACATGCTTCCTTCCAGGCTGTGGCTCTGGTGTTGGAGTTGTGGTAGGAGGTGGAGGAGGAGGAGTAGGACCATGGTTCAACTCACAAGCGTGGTTTCTGCCCTCAACCCATTATTTAGGGCTTGCAAGATCACTTCCTCACATAAGAGGGGTTGGCCCTGCTCCATTTACAGCATTTTGCAGGCTGTCATGTAGGCATAGTCCTCTTAAAGACCGGGGGGGGGGGGGGGGTGGTTCTGAGGACCGCAGTAGTCTTCAGGTTGCTCCTCTTCCTGGCACTTTTTTTTGGAAGCCCGGGGGATGGGGCCTGGGATTTGGGCAGGCTGCTGGGCACGCCACCTCCTAGCTGCCACTTTCCAAGGCCTCCTCCTGGCTGAGACTTTCTTGTGTATGAAAAAGGGGCATAGTTTTATTTTTTGGTTCATCAATCACACAATTTTTCAGCTCATGACTGCTGCAAATTGAATGTCAAGAAATAGAAAAGACTATCATTCTGACCCCAGCATTTTTCAGTCTTGTCCCAATCCTTTGTGGCCAATATCTTGTCTATTGATATGCAAAACACTTTGTGAAATCAGAAATTAGTTATCAAAACTAACATATATTTAACATAATTAATTTGACAACCAGAAATATTTTTAAGAATGCTATACCTGACTCAAGCTGGGCTCCTCCACATGTTGCTGCCTAGAAGGCCCAGTCTGGTTATCACGTACCTGGTGGAGACTGGAATGTATAGAGGCCTCCCTTGCGCCTCCCGCCTACACTCCTGAAGATGAGAACAGAAAGTGTAAAGGCAAGGAGTGGCATGAGTGTCGGGTAGCTGGCTGGTGATGTCCCCTCTGAATGTGGGTAGAGCTGGCAGTCACGGTCCTTGGAGCAGGAAGTAGAAGCAGCTGGGCACCAGAGTGTGGACAGGAGCGAAACCAGAAGAAGAGCAGTAGTCAGCAACAACCGGGCAGCAGGGTACCAAATCAGCAGGCAAAAGCAAGTCCAGAGAGCAGGCCAAGGACAGGTAACAGCCAGGCAATGTGGTACCAAGTCAGCAGGCAGATCCAGTCCAATAAACAGGCCGAAGTCGGGATACCAGGTAACAGAGTAAAGGAGCAAGCAGAGGGGAAGTTCAATGGATCAGGACTTGGTGGGTCAGGAAGGAGCTGAAGATCATCCAGCACTTGTTTGCAGTGACAGAGCAGTTTAAATAGGCCACTAGCGCCAAGTGCTAATTGTTGTGTGCACACGCATGCATACACATGCACACTCATTCGTGCACCAATGTGCGTGAATGTGCACATATCCATGCGCGATGAACTGGCATTGCGGGCATTATGTTGGTCCTTTGCGTATGAATATTAGCACGTGTGCAATGTGTACAAGCATGAGCAGGTATCTGCACTGGTCTTTTAGTGGTGGAGGTCCGGTTTACCTTACACTGGTCATCAGAAGCCTCAGCTGGCGGGGAATTAAGCCTTGAAGGAAAACTGCTTGCCTGCGTTCCCTCTGGTCTGACAGAAAATGCAGTCTGTCACAGTACCACAGCCTGGGTACAGAAATGTCATCTGCTGCAGCTTCTGATCTCGGGGAATCCTGGACCTTCTTGCGCTCCCTATTATAAGTGCTCCTCTTGCCACCAATTTTGGACGTTAAAGTGGTTGTAAACCCTTACAACACACTTTGACCTACAGGCAAGCCTAGATTAAGGCTTACCTGTAGGTCCAAGAAATATCTCCTAAACCTATACGGTTTAGGAGATATTTGCCCGAAGACAGGCATGCGCCGTACACAGCGCGGCATTTCATTTCAATGACGGAGCTGCCGCGCGTGGGAGTGACGTCATCGCGGATTCGCCCAATGACAGCGGCGGAGCTGCGAGACCCCACCGAGAAGATGGATGCGCCGGACCACAGGGGACAGCGGTGACTTCGCTGGCTCCTGTGTCAGGTAAGTGACACATAATGGACTACTATGCGATGCATAGTAGTCAATTATGCTTTGCCTTTGCAGGGAATGAAAGAGGAAGTAAACTCATCAGGGTTTACTTCCTCTTTAAATGAAACTGAATGATTTTGATAACTGAGGAAGTCCAGCCTGGGTGCTACAAATACTGTAGCTGCTGACTATTAATTTTAGGGTGCTTACCTGTCCAGGAAGCCCACAATGTCGGCACACCAGCCAATCTTTGGATCGACTCCCAGGTGCTGCCGCCGCCATTCCTAGTAAGGGAAACCATAGTGAAGTCGGCTTCATAAATTCTCCAGCGCTGTCTGCCTCTTTGTTGGATTATTATAAAACAGGTGGTTCACCTGTCACAGACAGGGCAGCTCCCTGAACATATCAATGAATATTTCTTGAAATTCCCTATCATTGAAGGGATCCATTTGCTCTGCAAGACACAACACAAGACAAACCCTAATGTCTGGTGAAACTCTCCTAATCTTGACCCAATATAGGCCTCAATTTATAAGCAGTATAGGCCACTGATGCACCAAGTTAAAATTGTACCTTCGTTATAACGATCGTCGATTCCACTACTCCGTCCTCCGCTCAAAGATCGTACATATGATGCACGCGTGTTATGCATTATATACACTGCACATGCATGAAACTCTGCCCGCCCTGACCCAAATGTGAGAAAGGCCAAGATCATACCTAAAGTTGTGAAAAGTCTGCACATGCATTTTGGGGTTCGACGGTCCAAGGATCAATTGAGGAAAGAATGGTCAGACCTCAAATTGATTGAGCAGGATCAGTAGAGAAAAATCAGGAAACTGCTTCTAAAAAGTAAATGGTTGTCGTGTGTTCCTATTATTATTATTATTACTTGCATGCTGCTCCATGTGCTTTTCTTTATTGTTGTACAGTTTAAAATGGCAACTTTCATGTGCATGGGCACAGTAATTGCTCGTAGTAAACATTGTTTGTTCGCCCACTTATAAGATGTTTTGGCAGATACAGGTTAACTACATTTGTTCAGGCCTATTTGTATTAAAATAAGTTTGTTGTCTAGATGGGTTTGTACCTAGAATGAAATGCAAATTTGATTCAGTGTAAGGAGAGGAGACTCAGCAGCTGTTTACACATCTGGATGCAGGAGCACTAGTGTGGAACACCAGAATCAAACTTTTTAGGGTGTCCCACACAGGTGCTCCAGTGGATACTAGGGGTCTCTACATGTGTGATACTTTAACAAAAAAGGCAAGTATTCCAGCTTTAGAAAGGAAATAAAATGTTCTTCAGCTTTGAATTCTGCCAAAACAGACAATTATACGACACTTCCAAGCAATGTTTCATATTCCTATTTCTGCCCTCCAATATCTGTGTGCTAAGTATACCTATTTTTTATTCACATAGGGGAGAAAAGACTTGGGACATCTGAGGACACTAGGGACCCCCACCTTCTAAAGAAGGGGAAATCACAAGACCACAAGCAGAGGATGAGGAGGGAGAGGTTTATGAATTGGGCAAAATTGTCACAACAACAGGCGAGTGTCTGAGACCGCAGCTTCAGATAAGAGATCTTTGTCTGCATGTTTCTAATACATGGTGTGTTTTTTTCTTTTAGGTGATGTGGATGTTGTGGAAGAAGAATCTCATTATATCAGTGAAAGTGCCCAGATCCTCATCGCAGAGAATGGGGTGCAATCATGATTTAGAAAATATAAAGGAAAGCATCAATGATGTTCAACAAAAAATTAAGAACATCATTGATGTTTTAGGCAGAATATAAAACACATAACAATTGTACCATTTTATCGTGTATTTTTGCTTTGAAAACAAATTTATAAAGTATTTTAAAAGCCAAATTTTGAATATGCACACAATGGGGCTGATTTGCTAAGATGAATGCACTGCGCCAGTTCATACCTCAATTTGTGCGCCAGATAAATTTATCAAGTGAGCGTATGAACCCGTGCACGCATAAGCGCAACACATAATATGTCGACGCAGTTGATAATAGTGCACGCTGTATCATTAACAGTCAATTCACACAGGGGCAACACGACTTCCAGCACGACTTTGGGAGGCAACTTGGACACGACTTGAGTGTGAATCACAGCGCGATTTGGGGCAACTTACAACATGACATTAAGTCGCCCCCAGGCCAGGCGACTTTTATTTTTAAAAAACGGCATGGGTTCCCCTCCAAGAGCATACCAGGCCCTTTAGGTCTGGTATGGATATTAAGGGGAACCCTGTGGCAAAAAAAATGACCCGGGGGGGGGTCCCCCTCAAAATCCATACCAGGCCCTTCAGGTGTGACATGGATTTAAGGGGAACCCCACACCAAAAAAAATGGCGAGGGGGTCCTCCTCAAAATCGAGAGAGCGCCCCCCCCCCTCCTGAACTGTACCAGGCCTCATGCCCTCAACATTGGGAGGATGCTTTGGGGTAAAAAAAGCACCCACGGTGCTTTAGAATTTGCCACAATCAGGCCATTTTCATTACTCCACAAACTTCATTCATGGTGCTAAAAATTATGAATATTTTTGTCAGTAATACATTATATACATTAACAACAAAAACAAGGCGTGTGTAGCGGACCCATAACATAATAATAGTTATGAAGAAGAGATTGTCACCTCATCAAATAAATTACATTTGCACTATTGAAAAAAATGTCCAAAAAGAAAAACAGTAAATCAAAGGAAATCTTCTTTCAGTTTAAGTTCAAGTTTAAGTTCAAACCTCCCATTGATCTCCTGCCAATTCCCCCACATCCAACTCCCATTGTGTTAGCAAAAAATAGTTTAATGTGAATAACTTCTGGTATGATTTACCAAATTTGCTGGAATTTTCAGAATATGTTGGCATAGACAGAGTCTTGTTATTGTGGGACGTTTGGGGGACATTGGCTAACAACTAAGCTTTTTTTGTACAATAAAACAGAGTTCTAGTCTAAAAATAACAATTCAAAGTCAGCAGCTACAAATAATCTGGCTGCTGACTTTTAATATAAGGACACTTACCTGTCCAGGTATCCCGTGATATCGGCACCCCTAGCGGATTTGTCAATCCACTTTGGGTGCAGGCGCTATCTTCATTAAGGGAAACAGGAAGTGAAGCCTTGCAGCTTCACTTTATGAACTACAACTTTACTTTATGAATGGTCCTGCTGTCTTTTGAGACCTGTGTGTCTCCCAGAAGACAGCAGGGGGGAGGAGAAGGGACCAGAAACTTTGTAGGTCGGCACGATCATCCTGCGGCAATCTAACCTGGAAGTAGGAGCAGGTACCTGGTTTTGACGGGTATGCCCCTTTCCCCACAAAAAGTGGCATATGTGGCAGTGGAGGGGGAGAGGGTGCGTACAAGTGGGGCTTCCCCTTTTGGGTGGAGCTCCAATTTAAACCACATTAAGCTCCCCAAAAAACAAGCTTAAAGTGTTAATAAACCCACAACAGTAAAATCAGTCTGTATATGCAGTAAAGCATGCTTGTTATACTCACCATGGAACCTAAGGGATTAATCCTCTGCACTGTGTAAAAAGGATGCTTGATCTTGTATGCACAGATCCTCCCCTCCCTGCACTGTCCTCCTTGACAAGTCTAGATAGGACAGAGCCTTTGGAGTCAGGCTGCCCATGCTCAGTTTGGTATGTATTGCTAGAGAGTTTTTTTCTTGAGAGGAGTGCATGTCCAAACATGTCCAGACAGAGGGTCATTACTCAGGAGCCCTGTAGCCTCATGGGAAAGCTCAGTGCAAGAATTACCAGGAACTGATAGAGATCACAAGACTACTATATACTGCTGATGCGAAAAGGTATTTAGCTGTTTATATTTACTAAAATAATCACATTTTCATGTTATGTGTATTGTGGGAGACCAGATATAGTGAATGCAGCGTCCTGGGTTTAGTAACACTTTAATGTCATTTATTTGCCTTGTGGGAGACCAAAATTCATGAAACTAGGATAGGTTTGGGAAGCTGAGAACTTAGCCCAGGCATGTCCAAAGTCCGGCCCGCGGGCCAATCGCAGCCCGCGGACCAGTTTTGAACGCCCCGCCTGGCTATCAGGGCTGTCAGATGAACGATCCCGTGCCGGCACTGTGAAAAGTTCCTCAGCCCCAAAAGTGAAAGTAAAGTGCAGAGGAGTGTGCTGTGCTCTCTGCTTCCCCCTACAGTGCAGTACCTACGGAGCAGATGATCAAAGCTCGCCACAGCGCCTAGAGGCAATTCAGGTTGCATTGTGCGCTATACAAGTATTTAATTCATTCATTCATTCATACCCGGCTGAATGAGGAAGCTGAAAAGGTACTGTACTATGCTACAAGCTAGATTCGTTTTAAAAGTGCTTTATTCATGTGTGTGGCCATGTGTCTGTATGTATGTCTGTGTGTCTGTATGTCTGTGTGTCTGTATGTATGTCTGTGTGTCTGTATGTCTGTCTGTATGTATGTCTGTGTATGTGTGTGTGTGTATGCATGTGTGTGTATGTGTGTGCGTGCATTTGCCTGCATGTGTCTGTGTGCATGTTACTTTTAATCCAGACCCCCCCCCCTCTATTCCTGTACCATCAGAACTGCTTTTATAAGGCTTGTGTGTGATAGCAGCCAGGACTGCTCCTCCTCTGCAAAGCAATCCATGCACAGATCGCTTTTCAGAGGCATTTGAAAGACGGTAAAGAGCCAATTGGCTGCTCCTCTGACAGGGGGGTCTGTGCTGATCAATTATCAGTGCTGCCCCAGGAGGATGCCCACACTGGACCACCAGGGACGCCACCAGACCACCAGGGATGCCCAGCACCAGGTATGCCACCCTAGACCACCAGAGATGCCAGTTAAGTCCCATAATGGATGCCAATCAGTGCCCACAATGGGCATTACTGATTGGCATGCATTATTGTTTGGCACTGATTGGCATCCATCAGTACAATATAATACAATACAATGCCGCCTATCAGTGCCCATCCATGCCACCTATCCACGCCCATCTGTGCCACCTATCAGTGCCCATCCGTGCCACCTATCAGTGCCCATTCATGCCACCTATCAGTGCGCATTCATGCTCATCTGTCCCGCCATTCCATGCCAATCCGTGCCAGCTATCAGTGCCAATTTGTGACACTTATCAGTGCCCATCCGTGTTGCCCATCAGTGCCGCCTATCAGTGCCCATCAGTGCCGCCTATCAGTGCCACATATCAGTGCCCATCAATGCCACCTCATCAGTGCCACTTCATTGGTGCCACCTCATCAGTGCCCATCAGTGCCACCGTATCAGTGTCTGTCAGTCCAGCCCCATCCGTGCCCATCAGTGAAGGAGAAAACTTACTTATTTGTAAAGTTTTGAAACTGAAACAAAAACATATTTTTTTTTCAAAAATGTTGGTCTTTTTTTATTTGTTTAGCAAAAAATAAAAACCATAGAGGTGATCAAATACCACCAAAAGAAAGCTCTATTTGTGGGAATTTTTTTTAATAAAAATGTCATTTGGGTACAGTGTAGCATGACCGTGCAATTGTCATTCAAAATGCGACAGCGCTGAAAGCTCAAAATTGGTCTGGACAGGAAGGTGTTTAAGTGCCTGGTATTGAAGTGGTTAAGCCACAAATTTCATCCGTGGCATTTTGTAGTTGTGTGTCCATGCAATATTGTCATTCTACGGGTAGGTATAAGTTTCCCACCTACATACTCTGTACATATTTAGACATTCTTTCCCAACAATGTTGTTTATGCCGCATACACACGATCAAACAATCCGGTGGAAAAGTCCGGCGGACAATCCGCCCGTGTGTAGGCTCCGGCGGACTTTTTTTACCCAAAAGTCCGGCGGACTAAGATTGGAGTTTTGCACATCAATCTGTCCGCCAGTCCGCTGTACTTTTGAAATGAATGGACTTTTCCCGCCCGGAGAAAAGTCTGCTCATTTTGAGCGGGGCTCCAGGTAGCCGGGACCAACGAAGGAATCGTAGCTGGCCCCGTCACCTCGTATAGACGTAAAGGGGAATCCTTACACCGAAAAAACAGCGTGGGGGTCCCCCCCAGGTCCATATCAGATCTCGCTACCCGGCCGGACAGGAAAGGGGGTGGGGACGAGCCAGCGGCCCACCTTGTCCCCATGTTGATGAGGACAAGGGCCTCTTCCCGACAACCCTGGCCGTTGGTTGTCAGGGTCTGCGGCAGGGGGCTTATCAGAATCCGTTAGGCCCCTTTAATAAGGGGCCCCAGGATCCCGGCCCCCCACCCTATGTACCCCTACCCATTCACCTGTGAAAAAAAAGTAAAAAAAACACACAAGGGTTAAAATAGTTTATTGCAGAGCTCCGGGGGTCTTCTTCCATCATCGAGGGTCTTCTCACCGGACTCCTCCGCTATCTTCTGCTAGCTCTTTTACAAGCGGAGGAGCACGGCTTTCTTCTTCACCGCTGCCCTCCCTATATAAGTTGCCGCACGCCGCATGTCCTGTCATAGTGACTGGAGACAGCGACGAGGCAACATCTCCAGAAGAGAAGAACAGAAGGCAGCGGCGACAGAAGACCATGCCACCGCTTGTAAAAGAGCTAGAAGAAGGCGTGGTGGCCCAGCAAGAAGAATCGAAGAGGGGACAAGACCCCCGAACTCGGAAGAAGAGGGCGGCGGCGAAGAAGAAAGCCGGGCTCCTCCGCTAGTAAAAGAGCTAGCAGAAGATAGCAGAGGAGTCCGGCGAGAAGACCCCCGAAGAAGGAAGAAGACCCCCGGAGCTGTGCAATAAACTATTTTAACCCTTGTGTGTTGTGTTTTATTTTTACATTTTTTTCACAGGTGAATGGGTAGGGGTACATTGTACCCCATACTCATTCACATAGGGTGGGGGGCCGGGATTATTATTAAAGGGGGCTCACGGATTCCGATAAGCCCCCCGCCCGCAGACCCCAACAACCAACGGCCAGGGTTGTCGGGAAGAGGCCCTTGTCCTCATCAACATGGGGACAAGATGCTTTGGGGTGGGGCCTGGTACGGCTCAGGAGGGGGGGCGCTTGCTCGTCCCCACCCCCTTTCCTGGCCGGCCGGGTAGCGTGCTCGGATAAGGGTCTGATATGGACCTAGGGGGGACCCCCACGCCATTTTTTTGGCATAGGGATTCCCCTTTAAGTCCATATCAGGTGATGGGGCCAGTGACGCTTCCTTTGCTGGTCCCGGCTACCTGGAGCCGCGCTCAAAATGAGCGGACTTTCCTCCGTGTGTGTGAGCGAGTCCATTCATTTCAAAAGTACAGCGGATAGTCCGATGGACTTAGTCCGTCATACCTAGTCCGCCACAAAAGTACTGTGTATGGGCAGGTAGCTCGTTCGGAATGTCCGGCGAACAGTCCGCCAGACTAAGTCCGCCGGATAGTCTGATACGTGTGTGCGCGGCATTTGTTTTTCCTACATAAAAGGAACCGCATTCACACTGAATTAAATAAACAACCCCCCTTGTGTTGCGATTTACAAAATGCTTGGACCCAAATAGTTCTCCATTGGGAAGTTTAAATTCCTTTGCCAACATAAGGACAATAAGAGGAATTGCCGCAAGGAAATGTACCCAAGTCACGACATGGACAGAAGGATAAACTCTGGTCTGAAAAAAAAAAAGCATTATTAAGCTTTTTTTATTGGGGAGCTTAATGTATAAAAAAGAGCTTAGACGTTAACCAATTTCCCCCAAACTTCACACAATACAAGTCTATGCCAACATATTATGGAAACTTCAGATCATTTAGTAAACTGTACTGTCTGCCCTCATGTTGTAAAGCTCTGCGCAAACTGTTGGAGCTATATAAATAATTTTTTGAAAATTTGATTCCAGCTTCCATCAACACCTAAAGAGTATGGCACCTCATTCCAATTAGAAATATTAAGACATTTTTTGGAAGAATCAAATAAAGAAAAGGGGGATTTTTACGGTGCAACATATAAATTTTCAAAGGAAGGATACAAAAAAGTAAAAACTATTTATTTTATTATCAATCAATAAAAGAGAGCACATTGCTAAGTGTACAGAGGTATTACATATAATAACCGGTCCAAACAACAGTTGGGTTAGGGTGCTTGTAATCGACTATCCCGACATGTTTCGCAATAGCTTCCTCAGGGGACATACAAGCTAACAATGAAATAACATCAAAACAGAAAAAATTTATAATAAGCAATACAAAACATGTAAATTAAGTGAAAGCAATACTGACTAACAGTACATATCAATACAGCCAACATGCCTAGAGTTTTAAAGGGGTGCTTACCCTTCCTCCACACCCATTATCCCAAGCAGAAGCAACCGTCTTGGTGTCAAAGAAAATGTGCAAGACCCCGTATCCGACAACTGGACACGCAGCAAAGGAGGGCATAGACAAGGGCCAGTCTGGATGGTAATAAGAAGGCATAAGATAGACCAAAAAAGTACAAAATATAAGATCTAATAATATGACTCATTCTGAGGATTAACATAAGAATTATGAAGTATGGGAAAGGGGCAAAAAGCCTCCATAATTAAAAACTGAATAGAAGATTTAGACCCTAGTGGTTACCAATCAAATCTTAGATACCAAACATAAGCTAACTTATAAAAGGAAAGTGGGACAATGTTCAAAAATAAATTGATGATTTCCATGAGTACTTACTAATACAAAGCGTAGCAATGCATCAGGTTATGCACAAGGGCCAGTGAACGGATACAGAGTAGGATACAACCAATGGGAAATATAACACTGCAGCAGTACACATTAGCACCCACAAGCTGTCAGCTCATTCTGTAGGTGCCTAGGAATATATAAAGAGAATAGACCCAGTCACTGTCTCGAAGCTTAGGAATTAAAGAATAAAATTGGGTAGATTATAAACAACTTTTTAAAGACATACTCTCAGTATCAAATAGCATGTGCAGCGAGCACGGAAACTCCGTAACTGAGCCGAGCCAGGTCATGCCAGACTATTAAGCCTCCGTCCATCGACAGCGTTGCGCATGCGCCGGAGGAGGGGGGAAGGAGTAGGACTACATTTCCCATAAGGCAATAATGATGACACTCAGCCTTGCGCAATCCACCGATAACAAATCAATGGGTGCGAGGAAAGTATACGGCGAGAATATCACAAGCCGTTACCATCTCAGTTACACCCCCAGATGTAAACACTCAATAGGCGTACAGATCGCTAAGCGCGGTCAGAGGGGCGGGCGTCCCGGTGGAAAGGAACCCAACCAGGAACACCCTGGATTGTCCGTATGACCTCTTACAAGCGCCACAATTGTCCCACTGCAGAACAGGTGGCAATTGCACATGGACAAGGGCTGCAAGGGAAAAATGGGGGGAAGGAGCAAGCACACTACCTAATGGCAATAGACCAAAGCCGCAGACACGGACCAGAATGGCTGTGGACTAAGGGCATTAAGCCAAAAAGTCTAAGCGTGGAGGAAATAAAAACCAGAAAAAGATAAATAAAAAGAAATTTTATTTTTTAAATGTTCGATTCAAAGTAAATGAAATTATATCTTAATTTGTTGAAACTATATGAAAAATGTGAAGAATGAAAATAAAAATAAAACTAAAGAAGCTATAAAAAATAAAAATTCACAACCAATTCAACTCCCCCACACACAAACCATCAAACCCCAACCAATGGTCCTTAAGTGATGGTGCTCGTCTATAAGTTATTTCTGGACGATTATTAATGTACTTATTGGCTATAGGATCTGCCAATAAGAGAGGCCAAAATGTCTGTAGAATATCCCTGAAGGTCTTATCCTGATTGGAATATCTAGTTATTAATCTCACGGTGTTACTATTATCCTGCAATTTGGACAAAAAATTAGTGTATTCCTGTTTTTAGCCTTCACTTGATTATATGCTCACTTTAAACAGGTATCACTATATCCACAAGCCTTCAATCTGGTATATAGTTCCCTAGCTGCTATCTGAAAATCAGCTTCATGACTACAATTGCGTTTTAATCTTAAATACTGGCTGTGTGGTATACTTCGTACCAGTGATACAGGATGAAACCTTTTTGCATGCAATATGGTATTTGCCGGCCGTTGGTTTCCTAAAGAGTGAGGAAACCAAAGTGCCGTCAGAATTGATTTTGATCTTCAAGTTCAGGAACTCAACTTCTTCTCTACTGTATTTCAACGTAAAATGAAGATTGAAATCATTAATAGAAATTGATTGGAATTTTTTTTTTAAATCAGGTTCAGTTCCTGACCAAAAGATCAAAACATCGTCTATATATCTGTACCATGCCAAGATACTCTCGAGAAATTGAGCCAAATCATCATGTGCAAAAATGTCTTTTTTCCACCCCCCCAGGTACAGGTTGGCATACGATGGGGCGCATTTGGTCCCCATCGCAACCCCCTGCACCTGGAGGTAGTGGGTTTGATTAAACTGAAAGACATTGTGTCTTAAGACATAGTCCAGAAGTTCGAGCACAAACTCGCTGTATTTGGTACAGGACGGACCTCTTTGATTTAAATATGTTCGCACAACCTCAACCCCTTTCTGATGTGGGATTGCATTGTACAAGCATTCGACATCAATTGATACAAGCCAGGTGTTAGGCAGTAAAGAAATGTCTTCAATGGTTTTAAGAAGGTCAATAGTATCTTTAATGTATGAAAAGAGGGAAGTTACGTGAGGACGCAAGTAGTTATCAATAAGAGAACTAGCATTTTCTCTAAGACTCTGACAACTACAGATAATAGGTCGTCCTGGAGGTTCTGTCAGGGATTTATGCACTTTGGGGCCTGCATAGACTGTAGGTAATCCGGGGTCTTTGGTATTTAAGAAGTCCCAGGTATTTTTGTCAATGATTGCTGACTTGTACGCTTTAAAATGATTTGACGATATTGAGCATCGAAATTAGAAATTAATGTGGTGGAAATAGGGCGATACCAGTCTCGATTTTTTAAGATGTTATGGCACATATGAATATATTGTGCAATATTCATAATAACTAGATTTCCACCTTTGTCAGCTGGCTTGCTTATTATGTCAGAATTGGATTGTAGGGATTGAAGTGCGTTTCTTTGCTGATTAGTGAGATTGGAGGTTCGAGCTGAAGTAAAAGAACATTGTTAAATAGTTTTACAGACCTGTTGAGTAAAGGACCATATATTGGGGTTTGAATTCAAAAGAGGAAAAACAGTTGATTTGGATTTGTAGGACTGTGGGGGGGGGGGGGGGAAGAACATGGCATCTATGGACAAACTCAAAGGCTCAATGGGCCCTGGGTCGTCCAATGTGTCGTGTCCCTCCTCCCATAAATCCATCAGATCCTGTATAGCCTGATGTTCGGCTATATTATCTTTTAATGATGAATTAGGTAGACTCAAAGATGATTCGGCACTGGATTTATCAAAAATAGTTTTGAATAAGAGCCTACGGGCAAATAGATGTACGTCTTTTATTAAATTGAATTTGTCTGTATTGACATTTGGGCAAAAAGTTAAGCCCAATTTTAAAACCTCTCTTTCTGAATCAGATAAGGAATAAGAAGACAAGTTAATAATAGAAAATTCAGAATTAATCACATTATCAGAGTTATGTGATGGATCACCATTTTTGTTTATATCGGAGAGGGCTCTTTCCCTAAAAAAATTGGGGCCAGGCGGAGATCAGCCGGTAGAGAGGTGCCAGACGGTGAAATAATAATGTTGTCAGAATTACTTACTGTGGAAGGAGCCAAGGCTGAAGTGACATTAGTGATGCTGGATGTAACCAGAGTAGAGGTGGTAGAAGCAGAAAAAGAAGATCTACGAGAAGGAAGTGCAGAAGAATGTTGAAACATGGTGACAGGGCGTGGCGGTGCCTGTTTAGAAATAATAGCTTGTGCTCGAGGTGGTAAAGGAGTACCCAGTTGGGAGTGCAGTAGTTCAGAAGAGGCTGTGTCCGAAATTTCCCTTCCTTTTCTTAGGGAGTCGGTCTCTGGAGAGATCTCGATAAATGGTGGATTGACTGGATGAAAGAAGAAGACAGATTAGACATATTTTCATCATGCTTATTATTCCTTGCTTTGTTTTGACGTGGGTTTTTATATCCTTTATTTTGGCCATTAGTAGGAAATTTATAGGCATAGCCACTGGTATAGGCATTATTATCACGCACAAATTAGTTTTCTTTAGAATGAATGGTATCCAACGTGTAATGTTCAATATGTTTTAGTACTTCCAGTTCTTTTTTCTTAAATTTGGGAGTGGTGGCTGCCAATGCATAATCCTCGTACCATTGGGTAATTGATTTATCCAATAGATTGAGGTCATGTTCATATTGTATGTTTAACAGGGTCATCATTTCAAATGAACAGGTTTGAAGATTGTCCTCCCATTTGTGTTTGGGAAAATTTGGACCCTCAATCCCGTACTTTGCGTTCTAACAAACGCTACAAAAATGAAAAAGCCTGATCTAAATCTTTGTCAGATATTTCACTTGTTTTCTGTGATTCATAAATTTTATTCATTAGTCCTTCCCAAGCTTCTCCGCTGAAGGCTGCCATGGATAAAGAGGGGGAGAGGGGGGGAAGAGAGAGAGAGTAAAAAAAAAAGGGGAAACCCCACACAGGAACACCCACAAGCAAACAGAATACACAAAAACAGAAGTTATTTAATACATATCAATCAAAAATATTACATATGTTGTTGTGATGACCGAAGCTGAATCATTCAGAGAAAATGCGTATTGAAACGCTGATTAACAATTTTTGAAAATTTTTATTCCAGCTTCCATCAACACCTAAAGAGTATGGCACCTGATCCCAATTAGAAATATTAAGACATTTTTTGGAAGAACCAAATAAAGAAAAGGGGGATTTTTATGGTGCAACATATACATTTTCAAAGGAAGGATACAAAAAAGTAAAAACTATTTATTTCATTATCAATCAATAAAAGAGAGCACATTGCTAAGTGTACAGAGGTGTTACATATTATAACCGGTCCGAACAACAGTTGGGTTAGGGTGCTTGTAATCGACTATCCCGACATGTTTCGCAATAGCTTCCTCAGGAGATATACAAGCTAACAATGAAATAACATCAAAACAGAAAAAATGTATAATAAGCAATATAAAACATGTAAATTAAGTGAAAACAATACTGACTAACAGTACATATCAATATAACCAACACGCCTAGAGTTTTAAAGGGGTGCTTAACATAACATAAGAATCATGAAGTATGAGAAAGGGGCAAAAAGCCTCCATAATTAAAAACTGAATAGAAGATTTAGACCCTAGTGGTTACCAATCAAATCTTAGACACCAAACATAAGCCAACTTATTATATACTCAACAGGTCTGTAAAACTATTGAACAATGTTCTTTTACTTCAGCACGAACCTCCAATCTCACTAATCAGCAAAGAGACGCACTTCAATACCTACAATCCAATTCTGACATAATGATCAAGCCAGCTGACAAAGGTGGAAATCTAGTTAGTATGAATATTGCACAATATATTCATATGTGCCATAACATCTTAAAAAATCGAGACTGGTATCGCCCTATTTCCACCACATTCATTTCTAATTTCGATGCTCAATATCGTCAAATAATTTTCAAAGCGTACAAGTCAGCAATCATTGACAAAAATACCTGGGACTTCTTAAATACCAAAGACCCCGGATTACCTACATTCTATGCACTCCCCAAAGTGCATAAATCCCTGACGGAACCTCCAGGATGACCCATTATCTCTAGTTGTCAGAGTCTTACAGAAAATGCTAGTTTTCTTATTGATAACTACTTGCGTCCTCACGTAACTTCCCTCTTTTCATACATTAAAGATACTATTGACCTTCTTAAAACCATTGAAGACATTTCTTTACCGCCTAACACCTGGCTTGTATCAATTGATGTCGAATGCTTGTACAACGCCATCCCACATCAGAAAGGGGTTGAGGTTGTGTGAACATATTTAAATCAAAGAGGTCCATCCTGTACCAAATACAGCGAGTTTGTGCTCGAACGTCTGGACTATGTCTTAAGACACAACATCTTTCAGTTTAATCAAACCCACTACCTCCAGGTGCAGGGGGTTGCGATGGGGACCAAATGCGCCCCATCGTATGCCAACCTGTACCTGGGGGGTGGGAAAAAGACATTTTTGCAAGTGATGATTTGGCTCCGGTTCTCGAGAGTATCTTGGCATGGTGCAGATATATAGGCGATGTTTTGATCTTTTGGTCAGGAACTGAACCTGATTTAAAAAAAAATTCCAATTAATTTCTATTAATGATTTCAATCTTCATTTTACGTTGAAATACAGTAGAGAAGAAGTTGAGTTCCTGGACTTGAAGATCAAAATCAATTCTGACGGCACTTTGGTTTCCTCACTCTTTAGGAAACCAACAGCCGGCAATGCCATATTGCATGCAAAACGTTTTCATCCTGTATCACTGGTACGAAGTATACCATACAGCCAGTATTTAAGATTAAAACGCAATTGTAGTCATGAAGCTGATTTTCAGATAGCAGCTAGGGAACTATATATCAGATTGAAGGCTCGTGGATATAGCCATACCTGTTTAAAGAGAGCATATAATCAAGTGAAGGCTAAAAACAGGAATACACTAATTTTTTCGTCCAAATTGCAGGATAATAGTAGCACCGTGAGATTAATAACTAGATATTCCAATCAGGATAAGACCTTCAGGGATATTCTACAGACATTTTGGCCTCTCTTATTGGCAGATCCTATAGCCAATAAGTACATTAATAATCGTCCAGAAATAACTTATAGACGAGCACCATCACTTAAGGACCGTTTGGTCCATAGTCATTTTTCCAATTCAGAAACTATCAGTGATTTGAAAGGATTTGGAACCTACTCTTGCAGGCATTGCGATATGTGTCGCTATATGGCTAATTGCTCTAAGTTTAAGTTACCCAATGGGAGATGGCATAGCCCGAAATCCTACGTGACATGTTCCACATTAGGCATTGTCTACTTGGCACAATGTCTCTGTGGGGGATTTTATGTAGGGAAAACAAAGAGGCCTTTTTTTGTCCGCATGAGGGATCATATTAAACCGATACTCAATAAAAAGATGGTTACAGCAGTCGGCAGACATGTTGGTACTTACCATGCTTTTGATCCTGATGTTGTTCGGTTTCAGGCCCTGGATCATGTTCCACTGACCTCGAGAGGAGGCAGTGTTGATAAAATGCTGCTTCAGATCGAGGCAAGGTGGATATTCAATTTGAAGGCAATTTGCTTTCCAGGCTTTAATGAGAGCCTGAGTTATAGATCATTTCTCTGAAAAAATCAAATACTTACAGCTTCTGTGCAGCCGATGTAGCTAAATTTCATTTACTTTGATTCGAACATTTAAAAAAAGTTTTTTCTTTTTTGGGGTTTTTATTTCCTCCACGCCTAGACTTTTTGGCTTAATGCTCTTAGTCCGCAGCCATTCTGATCCGTGTCTGCGGCTTTGGTCTATTGACATTAGGTAGTGTGCTTGTTCCTTCCCCCCATTTTTCCCTTGCAGCCTTTGTCCATGTGCAATTGCCACCTGTTCTGCAGTGGGACAATTGTGGCGCTTGTAAGAGGTCATACGGACACCCCAGGGTGTTCCTGGTTGGGTTCCTTTCCACCGGGACGCCCGCCCCTCTGACAGCGCTGGCGATCTGTACGCCTATTGAATGTTTACATCTGGGGGTGAGATGGTAACGGCTTATGATATTCTCGCCGTATACTTTCCTCGCACCCATTGATTTGTTATCGGTGGATTGCGCAAGGCTGCGTGGCATCATTATTGCCTTATGGGAAATGTAGTTCTACTCCTTCCCCCCTCCTCTGGCGCATGCGCAGCGCTGTCAAATGTGTCTGCATCGAGCCGGTGACGTCAGACGCCGGCTCGATGGACGGAGGCTTAATAGTCTGGTGCGACCTGGCTCGGCTCAGTTACGGAGTTGCAGTGCTCGCTGCACATGCTATTTGATACTGAGAGTAAGTCTTTAAAAAGTTGTTTATAATCTACCCAATTTTATTCTTTAATAGTGATGGCCGAACGGTTCGCCCGGCGGTCGTTTCGCGGCGAATTTCCGACTTTCGCCGTCCGCGGGTTCGAACGCCTTTTTCCGTCGTTCGCCCCGGCGGACTTACGTGTTTAATGTATACAAGAACTTTAACCTTTCGTGACACGTTTATCATGTGTTACAGGACAACCAATTGAGACATGACAGCTCATGGACACTTGGACATTCCCCCTAACCTATAAATACACCCGATCCGGTGGCCATTTTACATTCTTTCTTCTGTCACTGTAGGGAAAGGATCCTGTGTGGAGTAGGGACAGAGAAAACGCTAGCTATTTGGTACACAAAAGTTCTTTTCAGGACTGGTATAGGTGTTAGGTCAGCAGCCTGAGTTTCTTTTGTCAGTTTAGATAAAGGGACAGAGCGCTGTATGCTGCTATTTTAGGGACAGCTCAGCCAGATTAGTCTTTCTTCATCATCATCATCATCATCATCATTAGCTGTTACTATCAGGTCCACAAAAGAGCTGTTCCAGCTAATCGTTCCAGCCTACTCTTTTTTGCCAATTTGTATAGGGACAGGCAGGAAGCAGTGTGTCAGGCAGTGAGGATAATTTTAAAGACTTGCTGTTACTATTAGTTCCACAAAGGTTCTTTTCAGGACTGGTATCAGTGGTACGGTAATAGGCTTGTACACGTATAATATTCTTTCTTCCAAATATAGAAAGAATATTATACTTGACTGCTGCCCTTCTGCTGCAGTCTGCTAATCATTCACAACTCACTTGTTCCACAAAGCTCTTTATCAGGACTGGTAACTTGGTCTGTCTAGGGTGCTACGGTACATAGGCTTGGGTGCGGTACAGTCTGCTGTTCTGTAAGGACCGCTATCGGTCCACAATACATAGGGTTGCCGTGCACTACTGCTGACCGCTGCCCTATACTGCAGCAGTCCTTCATTGGTATAGGGACTGACGTACAGTC
The DNA here is from genome assembly GCF_037356315.1 of Lithobates pipiens. NCBI lineage: Eukaryota > Metazoa > Chordata > Amphibia > Anura > Ranidae > Lithobates > Lithobates pipiens. The sequence goes on along the minus strand of NW_027507764.1, from coordinate 275,793,745 downwards.
TGCTAATCACTAACACACAACCTGCTTGGTCCACAAAAGTTCTTATAAGGACTGGTAACTTGGTATAGGGTGCTACGGTACATAGGCCTGAGTGCGTTACAGTCTGCTGTTCTGTAAGGACCGCTATCGGTCCACAATACATAGGGTTGCCGTGCACTACTGCTGACCGCTGCCCTATACTGCAGCAGTCCTTCAGCGGTATAGGGACTGACGCACAGTCTGCTAAACACTAACACACAACCTGCTTGGTCCACAAAAGTTTTTATAAGGACTGGTAACTTGGTATAGGGTGCTACGGTACATAGGCCTGAGTGCAGTACAGTCTGCTGTTCTGTAAGGACCGCTATCGGTCCACAATACATAGGGTTGCCGTGCACTACTGCTGACCGCTGCCCTATACTGCAGCAGTCCTTCATTGGTATAGGGACTGACGTACAGTCTGCTAATCACTAACACACAACCTGCTTGGTCCACAAAAGTTCTTATAAGGACTGGTAACTTGGTATAGGGTGCTACGGTACATAGGCCTGAGTGCGTTACAGTCTGCTGTTCTGTAAGGACCGCTATCGGTCCACAATACATAGGGTTGACGTGCACCACTGCTGACCGCTGCCCTATACTGCAGCAGTCCTTCAGCGGTATAGGGACTGACGTACAGTCTGCTAAACACTAATACACAACCTGCTTGGTCCACAAAAGTTCTTATAAGGACTGGTAACTTGGTATAGGGTGCTACGGTACATAGGCTTGAGTGCGGTACAGTCTGCTGTTCTGTAAGGACCGCTATCGGTCCACAATAGATAGGGTTGACGTGCACCACTGCTGACCGCTGCCCTATACTGCAGCAGTCCTTCAGCGGTATAGGGACTGACGCACAGTCTGCTAAACACTAACACACAACCTGCTTGGTCCACAAAAGTTTTTATAAGGACTGGTAACTTGGTATAGGGTGCTACGGTACATAGGCCTGAGTGCGTTACAGTCTGCTGTTCTGTAAGGACCGTTATCGGTCCACAATACATAGGGTTGCCGTGCACTACTGCTGACCGCTGCCCTATACTGCAGCAGTCCTTCATTGGTATAGGGACTGACGTACAGTCTGCTAATCACTAACACACAACCTGCTTGGTCCACAAAAGTTCTTATAAGGACTGGTAACTTGGTATAGGGTGCTACGGTACATAGGCCTGAGTGCGTTACAGTCTGCTGTTCTGTAAGGACCGCTATCGGTCCACAATACATAGGGTTGACGTGCACCACTGCTGACCGCTGCCCTATACTGCAGCAGTCCTTCAGCGGTATAGGGACTGACGTACAGTCTGCTAAACACTAATACACAACCTGCTTGGTCCACAAAAGTTCTTATAAGGACTGGTAACTTGGTATAGGGTGCTACGGTACATAGGCTTGAGTGCGGTACAGTCTGCTGTTCTGTAAGGACCGCTATCGGTCCACAATACATAGGGTTGCCGTGCACTACTGCTGACCGCTGCCCTATACTGCAGCAGTCCTTCATTGGTATAGGGACTGACGTACAGTCTGCTAATCACTAACACACAACCTGCTTGTTCCACAAAAGTTCTTATAAGGACTGGTAACTTGGTATAGGGTGCTACGGTACATAGGCTTGAGTGCGGTACAGTCTGCTGTTCTGTAAGGACCGCTATCGGTCCACAATAGATAGGGTTGACGTGCACCACTGCTGACCGCTGCCCTATACTGCAGCAGTCCTTCAGCGGTATAGGGACTGACGTACAGTCTGCTAAACACTAATACACAACCTGCTTGGTCCACAAAAGTTCTTATAAGGACTGGTAACTTGGTATAGGGTGCTACGGTACATAGGCTTGAGTGCGGTACAGTCTGCTGTTCTGTAAGGACCGCTATCGGTCCACAATAGATAGGGTTGACGTGCACCACTGCTGACCGCTGCCCTATACTGCAGCAGTCCTTCAGCGGTATAGGGACTGACGTACAGTCTGCTAAACACTAATACACAACCTGCTTGGTCCACAAAAGTTCTTATAAGGACTGGTAACTTGGTATAGGGTGCTACGGTACATAGGCTTGAGTGCGGTACAGTCTGCTGTTCTGTAAGGACCGCTATCGGTCCACAATACATAGGGTTGCCGTGCACTACTGCTGACCGCTGCCCTATACTGCAGCAGTCCTTCATTGGTATAGGGACTGACGTACAGTCTGCTAATCACTAACACACAACCTGCTTGTTCCACAAAAGTTCTTATAAGGACTGGTAACTTGGTATAGGGTGCTACGGTACATAGGCTTGAGTGCGGTACAGTCTGCTGTTCTGTAAGGACCGCTATCGGTCCACAATAGATAGGGTTGACGTGCACCACTGCTGACCGCTGCCCTATACTGCAGCAGTCCTTCAGCGGTATAGGGACTGACGTACAGTCTGCTAAACACTAATACACAACCTGCTTGGTCCACAAAAGTTCTTATAAGGACTGGTAACTTGGTATAGGGTGCTACGGTACATAGGCTTGAGTGCGGTACAGTCTGCTGTTCTGTAAGGACCGCTATCGGTCCACAATAGATAGGGTTGACGTGCACCACTGCTGACCGCTGCCCTATACTGCAGCAGTCCTTCAGCGGTATAGGGACTGACGTACAGTCTGCTAAACACTAATACACAACCTGCTTGGTCCACAAAAGTTCTTATAAGGACTGGTAACTTGGTATAGGGTGCTACGGTACATAGGCTTGAGTGCGGTACAGTCTGCTGTTCTGTAAGGACCGCTATAGGTCCACAATAGATAGGGTTGACGTGCACCACTGCTGACCGCTCACCTATACTGCAGCAGTCCTTCAGCGGTATAGGGACTAAGAGTTTTGTCACAGGGTCATTTAAAAAATGACATGCAGAGGAAGAGGCAGGCCCTTCCGCAGGGGTGGTAGGGGTAGGGCAGGAGCAACAGGCTTGAGCCAAAGTGGGAAGTTGCAGAAGGTGCGTTCAATTACTTTAAAGGATGCACCAGACTTGGTTGAGTGGCTCGCTCAGCCTTACTCTTCTGCACCCTCCTCATCCTCTCGATCTGCACCCTCTTCTTCACTCTCTGCTATGTGCACCCCCAAAGACACTACCACCAACAACACGACCACCACCACCACCACCACATACCTTCCGCTTGAGTCACTGGAATTATTTTCCGATCCATATCAAGAGGACATTTCTGATGCGCAGCCACTCTTGGTATTGGATCAGGAAGAGGAGGTAGCAACAAGCGCTACTCAGCAGTCTGACGCCAGTACCCAGATCAGCCCAAGGAGGAGGTTGGTCCCCGGTGTTGCTGCCTACTCTACTTATAGCGGTGGGGAAGGTGACGTTGATGATGACGTGTCTAGTGATGTCACGTGGGTGCCCACAAGAGAGGAAGAGGAGGGGAGTTCAGAGGGAGATATGGACCAGCAGATAGGGAGGAGAAGCAGCAATGACTTACATTGCACAGCAGGGACAAAGCAGACTGCAAATGTATCAGGAGCGAGTCATCGACCATGTACGGTCACATCTGGCGCTCCCAGGACACCGGCACATGGCTCCGCAGTGTGGGCTTTTTTTAACGTGTCCGCTGCTGACAATAGCGTTGCCATCTGCAATCTTTGCAGTCAACGCGTTAGTCGCGGTAAGCCCAATACTCACCTAGGGACGACCGCCTTAAGAAGGCACATGAGCAGCCATCACCGAGCCCAGTGGGAGCAACGGAACACACAAAGCCACACTGCAGGCTCTCACCGTCCAGCCTCGTCTTCTACTTCTCCTTCTCCTCTCTCCTCACAATTGTCCTCCACTCCACCTTCCATCACGCCAAGCTCACATTTTTCTGCAAAAAGGCAGGCTTCCGTGGGCCTAATGTTTGAGCGTAAAAAAATGATGACGCCGGATAACCCTCTTGCCCAACGGTTGGCGGCTGGCTTGTCAGAACTCATAGCCCGCCAACTACTGCCATATAAACTGGTGGACTCGGAGGCCTTTCGCAAATTTGTGGCCATTGGAACACCACAATGGAAGGTCCCAGGAAGGAAGTATTTCTCAGAGAAGGGCATCCCAGAGCTATATGGCCATGTTCAGCGGCAAGTGAATGTATCTCTGGCACACAGTGTCGGTGCCAAGATACATCTGACCACAGACACGTGGTCTAGCAAACACGGGCAGGGAAGGTATATCAGTTTTACTGCCCACTGGGTGAACCTTCTGACGGCCGTCAAGCATGTAACCCGTGGCACCCGTGTAGATTTGGTTTTACCGCCACGGATTGCATGCAGGCCTGACTCTTCTTCTCCTCCTCCTACTCCATCCTCCTCCCTCTCCTCCTCAGCTGCCTCCTCCTTTTCCGCTGCTAGCGTCTCTTCCACTGCACCGCCCAAGCTCCCCAGAACCTATTCCACATGCCAGGTGAGACGTTGCCATGCCGTGCTGCGTCTGTTGTGCCTGGAAGCAAAGAGCCACACTGGCCCGGCACTCCTTTCAGCTTTGCGTTCACAGGCAGATGAGTGGCTAACACCGCTCAATTTGACAGTTGGTAAAGTGGTGTGTGACAACGGTGCCAATCTGCTTAGCGCATTGAAACAGGGCAAAATCACGCACGTGCCGTGCATGGCACACGTCTTAAACTTGGTCGTGCAGCGATTCCTTGTCAAATACCCTGGGGTCCAGGACATCTTGCGGCAGGCAAGGAAAATCTCGGCCCATTTCAGAAGATCTTACACGGCCATGGCTCGCCTTGCTGACATTCAGCGGCGACACCATCTGCCGGTCAGACGTCTTATTTGCGATTGCCCGACGCGATGGAACTCAACCTTCTATATGCTTGATAGGCTGCTCCAGCAGAAACGTGCAGTTAACGTCTACCTGTATGAACTCTGCGAAAGAAACGGTTCTGGGGAGCTGGGTTTTTTTTCACCGCGCCAGTGGCTGCTCATGCGCGACACATGCAGACTTCTGCGGCCATTTGAGGAGATCACCAAACTGGTCAGTCGCAGCCATGGCGCCATCAGTGACATGGTACCTTATGCCTTCTTTCTGGAGCGTGCATTGCGTCGTGTCATTGATCAGGCTGTGGAGGAGCAGGAGCGGGAAGATGAGGAAGTCGCAATGCTGGATGAATTCCCAGGGGGGGCTACTCTATCTGAGACAAGTCAACAACAGGAGTCTGATGAGGAGTCAGAGGAGGATGGTGCCGGGGCGGATGAGCAGGAGCAAGAAGAGCATGCTTTAAACCTTTCTGGGATCCCTGTTGTGCGAGGATGGGGAGAGGAGAATGAAGAGGACGACATTATCCTGGATGATGAGCAGGAGCCAGGCCACCACACCGCTTCCACTTTAGTGCAAATGGGGGCCTTCATGCTCCAGTGTTTTAATAGGGACCCCCGTATAAAAAGCATGAGGGTCAAGGACCAGTACTGGGTGGCAACGTACTTAGACCCCCGGTACAAACACAAAATGGCGGAAATGTTACCGCCGTCGCAGAGGGCTGTCAGAATGCAGCACTTCCAGGCCTTGCTTCGAGAAATGCTGCATTCTGCTTTTGCGTGCGCTGGCAGAGGAGCAATTCCCACTCCCAGAGAAGGATTTGCGGGTACCAATCCAACAGCGCCTGCAAGAAGAGGCCGGTTTGAAGATGTGTTGGTGACTTCGGATATGAGGTCATTCTTTCAGCCGACCCATCGACAGGTGTCATCCGGATCCAGCATCAGGGAACGCCTAGACCGTCAGGTGTCCGACTACATTGGGTTAACGGCCGATGTGGACGCTCTGAGGAGTGATGAACCCCTAGACTACTGGGTGGGCAGGCTTGACCTCTGGCCAGAGCTTGCCCAATTTGCAATCGAACTGTTGGCTTGCCCCTCATCCAGTGTCCTGTCCGAAAGGACGTTCAGCGCAGCAGGGGGGATTGTGACCGATAAGCGTACTCGCCTAGCTCACCACAGTGTTAACTACCTCACATTTCTAAAAATGAATGAGGCATGGATCTCGGAGGAATTCAACACATGTGATCAGTAGACCATGTATATGTCTATAAACAATTTTTGGAATCAAGCACACAGACCTTCTTAATTCATTTGGCTCACTTCCCTGACCCAAAAAAGCACACCGTACTATATGCCCCTACCCTCCTCTTTGAAGAGGTTGAGCGGTGTCATATTTCTACTGGGGCTGCTTATTATGAGGGGTTCCCACCATCCCTGTGCTGTGCTGACTTCCTCCTGGGTGTTCTTATTATGAGGGGCTCCCACCATCCCTGTGCTGTGCTGACTTCCTCCTGGGGGTTCTTATTATGAGGGGATCACACCATCCCTGTGCTGTGCTGACTTCCTCCTGGGGCTGCTTACGGTGCTGCTGTCAGCGCTGTATGTCACGGAGCTGCTGTCAGCGCTGTATGTCACGGAGCTGCTGTCAGCGCTGTATGTCACGGAGCTGCTGTCAGCGCTGTATGTCACGGAGCTGCTGTCAGCGCTGTATGTCACGGAGCTGCTGTCAGCGCTGTATGTCACGGAGCTGCTGTCAGCGCTGTATGTCACGGAGCTGCTGTCAGCGCTGTATGTCACGGAGCTGCTGTCAGCGCTGTATGTCACGGAGCTGCTGTCAGCGCTGTATGTCACGGAGCTGCTGTCAGCGCTGTATGTCACGGAGCTGCTGTCAGCGCTGTATGTCACGGAGCTGCTGTCAGCGCTGTATGTCACGGTGCTGCTGTCAGCGCTGTATGTCACGGAGCTGCTGTCAGCGCTGTATGTCACGGAGCTGCTGTCAGTGCTGTATGTCACGGAGCTGCTGTCAGCGCTGTATGTCACGGAGCTGCTGTCAGCGCTGTATGTCACGGAGCTGCTGTCAGCGCTGTATGTCACGGTGCTGCTGTCAGCGCTGTATGTCACGGAGCTGCTGTCAGCGCTGTATGTCACGGAGCTGCTGTCAGCGCTGTATGTCACGGAGCTGCTGTCAGCGCTGTATGTCACGGAGCTGCTGTCAGCGCTGTATGTCACGGAGCTGCTGTCAGCGCTGTATGTCACGGTGCTGCTGTCAGCGCTGTATGTCACGGAGCTGCTGTCAGCGCTGTATGTCACGGAGCTGCTGTCAGTGCTGTATGTCACGGAGCTGCTGTCAGCGCTGTATGTCACGGAGCTGCTGTCAGCGCTGTATGTCACGGAGCTGCTGTCAGCGCTGTATGTCACGGTGCTGCTGTCAGCGCTGTATGTCACGGAGCTGCTGTCAGCGCTGTATGTCACGGAGCTGCTGTCAGCGCTGTATGTCACGGAGCTGCTGTCAGCGCTGTATGTCACGGAGCTGCTGTCAGCGCTGTATGTCACGGAGCTGCTGTCAGCGCTGTATGTCACGGTGCTGATGTCAGTGCTCTGTATTACGGTGCTGCTGTCAGTGCTCTGTATCTCCTGCACCCTCTTGTTTGCCTACCCTGGTCCCTGACCTTCCCTCTCCTCCATTGCCTTCATTAGCTCCATAGTCCTGAATTGTCAGAACAATTTCCCAAATAAAAAAAAAATGCTTGTAGTTATCGATCCCAAATTCACCTCATACATGTATTATGCTATTGTCCAGGTGGTGGGACTACGTGCTACCCCCTAATAATTACCCCGTGGCCGCAAATTCGACCTAAAGGTTTGCGAAATTCGCCTCCCATTGAAGTCAATGGAGCCCGCGGCGAACGGTCGTTTTCGCGAACGTTTGTGTCCGTTCGCGTTTCGCGTTCGCGAAACGTCCCGTCGGAAGTTCGTCCATCACTATTCTTTAATTCCTAAGCTTCGAGACAGTGACTGGGTCTATTCTCTTTATATATTAGTACTGATGGAAATCATCAATTTATTTTTGAACATTGTCCCACTTTGCTTTTATAAGTTGGCTTATGTTTGGTATCTAAGATTTGATTGGTAACCACTAGGGTCTAAATCTTCTATTCAGTTTTTAATTATGGAGGCTTTTTGCCCCTTTCTCATACTTCATAATTCTTATGTTAATCCTCAGAATGAGTCATATTATTAGATCTTATATTTTGTACTTTCTTGGTCTATCTTATGCCTTCTTATTACCGTCCAGACTGGCCTTCGTCTATGCCCTCCTTTGCTGCATATCCAGTTGTCGGATACGGGGTCTTGCACATTTTCTTTGACACCAAGACGGTTGCTTCTGCTTGGGATAATGGGTGTGGAGGAAGGGTAAGCACCCCTTTAAAACTCTAGGCGTGTTGGCTGTATTGATATGTACTGTTAGTCAGTATTGCTTTCACTTAATTTACATGTTTTGTATTGCTTATTATAAATTTTTTCTGTTTTGATGTTATTTCATTGTTAGCTTGTATATCCCCTGAGGAAGCTATTGCGAAACATGTCGGGATAGTCGATTACAAGCACCCTAACCCAACTGTTGTTCGGACCGGTTATTATATGTAACACCTCTGTACACTTAGCAATGTGCTCTGTTTTATTGATTGATAATAAAAAAAAAAGTTTTTACTTTTTTGTATCCTTCCTTTGAAAATGTATGTTGCACCGTAAAAATCCCCCTTTTCTTTATTTGGTTCTTCCAAAAAATGTCTATATAAATCATGTATAATAAAAATAATAATAATAATGACATGTGATGGTGACCTCCTGACATTTTTTTGGGGGGGGAGAGCGAATATCCATTTTTTTGGGCTCCTAGCTATAGACTTTATGCATTTTTTTTTAATTTCCAAAAAACTAGTGCGCATACTTACCGAAAAGGTTGTTCATTTTTGTTAAATTTTTTTTTTTTGGGGAAATTGGAAAAAAGAAAAGAATGCATAAAATTTAAAGAAAAACTAAAATTCTAAATAATAACTAACTATTAAATTATAGGTGTTGGAATTTCCTTTCAAATTTGGCTGTTAATGAACGCAACGATTATAAATTTATCTGAAGTTACGAATTATGCAAAATAATGAATGCCGCATCTAAACAAATGGAACAGAACCAATTAATAATAATAAAACGTTTTTATTATTAATTTGTTATGTTACATTTGTTTAGATACGGCATTTGTTATTTCAGATAATCGTAACTTAGGATAAATTCATATTAGTTACATTCATAGTTACATAGTTAGTAAGGTTGAATAAAGACACCAGTCCATCCTGAGTGAGGTTGAACTGGTCCCCATTCATATACTAGGGCCACCTACCTGCATGTCTTTGGCATCTGGGAGGAAACTGGAGTACCCAGAGGAAACCCATGCAGGCACAGGGAGAACATGCAAACTCTAGGCAGGCAGCATCGTGGTTGGGATTTGAACCAGTAGACCCTTTTTACTGCTAGATGAGAGTGCTAACCACTACACCACTGTCGGTTCACTAGCAGCCAAATTTGAAAGGAAATTCCAATACCTATAATTTAATAGTTAGTAATAGTTCCATTATTATTGGTTATTTATTATTTCAGATTTTCTGGTTTTCAAATTTTCGTTCTTTTGAATTTTCAGATTTTCATTCCTATTTTTGAATTTCCGAATTACCAAAATTTAGAATTTTAGAATTTTAGAATTTCCGAAATTTTAGAATTTTAGGATTTCCGAAATTTAGAATTTTCGAATTTGTCAAAATTCCTTAAAAAATGTATTTGGAACTAAACTAATTGCACATGTCTACCCAGCTCCCACTTCCACCCCGGGCTCCGCGGCGCCGGAAGGAAGTTCACCTCTCCCTCCCTACATGACACAGGTCCCATAAGATTGCCCGACCAATCACAGCACACAGCCCGCAGTTAGAATGCCGGCACCTCTGAGAGGAGGGGGAGAGGAGCAGGACTTTGTGGGCCTGCATCGCTGGACCATGGGACAGGTGAGTGTCTGATTATTTAAAGTCAGCAGCTCACTTTTTGTAGCTGCTGAATTTTAAATGGGTGGAAACATCCTATAACATTTAATGTGAAAAGGGCTTAAAGCCGAGGCTTTAAGCCCTTTTCACGTTAAATGTTTTAGGATGTCCCTGATGTAACTAAAACTCACTAGGTTTCGTTGTCATGATAACAACACCGTGCAACATTCTACTAAACAAATGTATTTACATTGTTACTTTTTAAATATATAATCAAGAGAAAAGTTAAATCATTTTATTGAACATTTTGCAATATGAATAATACAGATGGTAATTGGAAAATCTACAATATCTGATATTAAACAAATGTTTACAAATATTTGTGATTATATTTATCAAATGTTGAAACTTTTATTATTATTAATTATATTTATTAATTGTTGTTTATAATTATTAAGGTTACTTCTTAATTCATAAAAGAATGACAAGTATTAAAATCAGTGTGATTCAGAAGCACCCTTTTAAATTAAATCTATAAACAGAGAACTTTAACCTATTCTCCTACAATTAGTACATTTGTGCATATTTTGTTTAGATGCACACAGGTGTTGTCACTGTACTGTTTAATTTTTAATTGTTTAAAAAAATATAAAGTTAATGCTAAACTCCAACTTTCTTTTCACTAGAATTGAATGGAATTATCAGTCCCAGCATACCTCTGTACCATGTTGCTCAGTAGTCTGCAGATCCTCTGATATGCTGGGCTTAGTTGTGGCTTTGTATCATGTGACAGCCTGTATAGTCTGATGAAGACTGAGACCCCTTCCATAGCCACTTCCTGCTGCATCTCTAGCCTAAAACACATCTTTGCACAGTCTCAAAATGATGTAACTTCCTTCAAAGCTCTGATGGTGGCTGGGATGAAATTCAATCCCACCCAGTTGCAACCTACAGGAAGAGTCCAAATCTCCCACGTCCCACCTCACAGATCGCAGCAGCATTCAAAATCAAATAGGAAACCCCTTCATACACAGCCTGTTCCAAAAAGCTAGCTGTGCTGCTGCTGGGCAGGATTGAATGGATCACATTTAGAATTCAATCCTGCCCAGTTAACTAAGTTGACCAACGTGAACAGGGAGAGACCCACCCCTCAGATCCTGCCCTCCCAAAGTCCTGTTGTCTGTGAAATGATTAAAACATCTTCATAACCCCTTATAGTCCTTCCTCTGCAGTAAACCGTTATTATTTGGCATGCTGTAAGACAGAAATGACACATTTACAGACATCTCAAATCTCCCGTGAGGTGAAGGAGCCTCCCGCATTTCGGGGGTGGCTCGCAGACACCCGCAAGTACTGCCCAATATCTCGGCTGCTTGGCTGATCCTGGATGGTCCCCTGGTTCACAATCGGGGATGATTGGTGCAGCAGGAGGGACAGCTGTGAACACTGATCTCCCTGTATAGCTGACATCCGCTTCTCCTTCTCTCTCTCGCGTGGCTGATGGCTAAAAAGCTATACAGGGAGATCACAGCTGTCCCTCCTGCTGCACCAATCACCCCCGACTGTTCCCTGTATCCTCCTCCTCCAGCTCCCCTCCGTGTCCTTCACCCCCCCCCCTCTGTTCTTCTCTGGCTCCCTGTCCTCCTCCTTCGCCCCCTCGTCCCTCACAACCGGCTTCCCTCCTCTTCAGCTGTGGAAGTTCTGTCAGGATGGAGAGCGGAGGAAGGGACCGGTCATTTACCAGCCACTTGCTTTTCTGAATTGGACACACCTGTAACCTGTGTGGTACTCTGCTCGGTTTGTGAATGAACAGGAGCCGCTGTCTTCTGTCCATTCATCTTCAGTGCTGAGAAAAGGGACTGGGAAATCTCTGTCCGCAGCCTCTTTATGTCTCAAAGGGGAGATGTCAGGGTTCTATTTAGACCCCTGATGTCTTACCAACCCCCCCCCCCCCCCCCCAAAATATTAAAAAAAAGTGTAAACAAAAATGATATAAAAAAAATTAAATAAAAAACTACTGACACCACCCCTCTGCCTTACCAACACTGTCCACTGCCCCAACCCCCTCCCCCAAAAAGCATTTAAAAAAACATATTAAATTGTGAAAAAAATATGTAAAAATATAAACTACTGACAATATCCACTGCCCTACTGACACTATCACCGCCACATACTTATCACCCCTTCCCCAGAAGCACTGTGAAAAAAATATTTTAAAAAATGATTTAAAGAACATAATAAACAACAAAATTGTAAAAAGTAATAGAGAAAATGATAGCAAAAAACTACTGACACACTGTTCCACTGACACTGTCCACTACCCCAACCCCCATTCATTGTGAAAAACAAAAAATAAAAAATAAATTTAAAAAAATAATTTAAAAAATGTGATTGTAAAAAAAATAAAAAAAATAAAAGAACTACTGACACCGTCCATTAATCTACTGATACCTTCATGCACATACTACTCACCGCTGTACACTACACACGCCTCACATGCATATTATACCCACCTACATACACTCCGCACTCCTCTCCTGCAAATACAGTGGTGTGAAAAAGTGTTTGCCCTCATTTCCTGTTCCTTTGCATGTTTGTCACACTTAAGTGTTTCGGAACATCAAACCAATTTAAACAATAGTCAAGGACAACACAAGTAAACACAAAATGCAATTTGTAAATGAAGGTGTTTATTATTAAAGGTGAAAAAAAATCCAAACCATCATGGCCCTGTGTGAAAAAGTGATTGCCCCCCTTGTTAAAACATACTATAACTGTGGTTGTCCCCACCTGAGTTCAATTTCTCTAGCCACACCCAGGCCTGATTATTGCCACACCTGTTCACAATCAAGGCATCACTTAAATAGGAGCTGCTTGACACAGTAAGGTCCACCAGAAGATCCTTAAAAGCTACACATCATGCCGAGACCCAAAGAAATTCAGGAACAATTGAGAAAGAAAGTAATTGAGATCTATCAGTCTGGAAAGGGTTATAAAGCCATTTCCAAAGCTTTGGGAATCCAGCGAACCACAGTGAGAGCCATTATCCACAAATGGCGAAGACATGGAACAGTGGTGAACCTTCCCAGGAGTGGCCGGCCGCCCAAAATTACCCCAAGAGCGCAGCGACGACTCATCCAAGAGGTCACAAAAGACCCCACAACAACGTCCAAGGAACTGCAGGCCTCACTTGCCTCAGTTAAGGTCAGCGTTCATGCCTCCACCATCAGGAAAAGACTGGGCAAAAATGGCCTGCATGGCAGAGTTCCAAGGAGAAAACCACTGCTGAGCAAAAAGAACATCAAAGCTCGTCTCAATTTCTCCACAACAGATCTTGATGATCCCCAAGACTTTTGGGACAACATTCTGTGGACCGATGAGACAAAAGTGGAACTCTTTGGAAGGTGTGTGTCCAAGTATATCTGGCGTAGAAGGAACACTGCATTTCATAAAAAGAACATTATACCAACAGTAAAATATGGTGGTGGTAGTGTGATGGTCTGGGGCTGTTTTGCTGCTTCAGGACCTGGAAGACTTGCCGTGATAAAAGGAACTATGAATTCTGCTGTCTACCAAGAGATCCTGAAGGAGAATGTCCGACCATCTGTTCGTGTACTCAAGCTGAAACGAACTTGGGTTCTGCAGCAGGACAATGATCCTAAACACACCAGCAAGTCCACCACCGAATGGCTGAAGAAAAACAAAATGAAGACTTTGGAGTGGCCTAGCCAAAGTCCTGACCTGAATCCTATTGAGATGTTGTGGTATGACCTTAAAAAGGCCGTTCATGCTCGAAAACCCTCTAATGTAACTGAATTAGGACAATTCTGCAAAGATGAGTGGGCCAAAATTCCTCCAGGACGCTGTAAAAGCCTCATTGCACGTTATCGCAAACGCTTGGTTGCAGTTGTTGCTGCTATGGGTGGCCCAACCAGTTATTAGGTTTAGGGGGCAATCACTTTTTCACACAGGGCCATGATGGTTTGGATTTTTTTTCACCTTTAATAATAAACACCTTCTTCATTTACAAATTGCATTTTGTGTTTACTTGTTGTCCTTGACTATTGTTTAAATTGGTTTGATGTTCCGAAATACTTAAGTGTGACAAACATGCAAAGGAACAGGAAATGAGGAAGGGGGCAAACACTTTTTCACACCACTGTACTACCCACTGCCATACATTCCGCACTGTACATTCCCTATTTAACCATTTAAGCCCCGGACCAATTTGCAGCAAAAGGACCAAGCCCCTTTTTGCGATTCGGCACTGCGTCAATTTAACTGACAATTGCGCGGCCGTGAGACGTGGCTCCCAAACAAAATTGGCGTCCAATTTTTCCAAAAAATAGAGCTTTCTTTTGGTGGTATTTTATCACCTCTGCCGTTTTTATTTTTTGCGCTATAAACAAAAATAGAGCGACAATTTTACATTTTGCTATAATAAATAACCCCAAAACATATATAAAAAATGTTTTTCCTCAGTTTAGGATGATACGTATTCTTCTACATGTTGTTGGTAAAAAAAATCATAATTAGCGATTATTGATTGGTTTGTGCAAAAGTTATAGCGTTTACAAAATAGGGGATCATTTTATAACATTTTTATTAATATTTTTTTTTTTTACTAGTAATGGCGGCGATCAGCGATTTTTATTGTGACTGCGACATTATGGCAGACACATCAGACATTTTTTACACATTTTTGGAACCATTGTCATTTATACAGCAATCAGTGCTATTTAAATGCACTGATTCCTGTGTAAATGACACTGGCAGTGAAGGAGTTAACCACTAGGGGGCAGTGTAGGTGTTATGTATGAAGTTATGTGTTTTTTTTATTGTAGGGGCGTGGCCTGCCATGTGACGTCACTGATTATCCTTCCCTATAAAAGGGAAGAGACGATCGGTGACAGCCACACAGGGAAGCACGGGTAGAAGTTTGTTTACACAGACCTCTCCTTGTTTTTCAGCTCTGTGACCCGATTGCGGGACACCAGCGGCAATCAGGTCCGCTGGTCCTGTGGCCATGGTCACGTAGCACAGGACCGGGTCGGGAGCACACCACCGGCGGCGTGATCCCGACCCACGGCTGGGCACTTAAAAAGCAACGTACAGGTATCTGCTTGTGCCCATCCGTGCCATTCTGCCGACGTACATCGGTGTGAGGCGGTCCTTGAGTGGTTAAAGTGGTTGTAAACCCTTACAACACACTTTGACCTACAGGTAAGCCTAGATTAAGGCTTACCTGTAGGTCCAAGAAATATCTCCTAAACCTACACGGTTTAGGAGATATTGCCGAAAGACAAGCACCTCTGTCTACGGCAATATGCCACGAGTGCTGGCTCCCGTGCGCAAGTGACGTCATCGCAGCTTCGCCAAATGACAGCGGCGGAGCAGCGAGACCCACGAGAAGATGGATGCGCTAGACTACAGGGGGCAGCGGTGACTTCGCTGGGTCTTGTGTCAGTTAAGCGATGCATAGTAGTCCATTATGCTTTACCTTCACAGGGAATGAAAGAGGAACTAAACTCATCAGGGTTTACTTCCTTTTTAACATTACTACATTCTTTGTAAGTCATGTAAGTCATCTCAGACTCTATAAAACCAGGCCACGCTCAATATGTAGCTTAAATTAAACCATGCCCACCTCCCTGAAATTAGTTTTTGTAGGTTGGGATGTCTGCATTTACACTTTGCAAACAGTACTGCACTGCAAACATGCACATTCTGTGCAATTGCAGTGTGGCTCCAGTCACTAGAGTTGTGTTTAGAAGGCAGTAGTGTCCACCTCCACACATAAGGCTCATACACATATACTATAAGAAAATTGGGCGAACATTTTCGTCTAAAGAATTTTCGTACGATTTTCGTATAGTGTGTACACAACTTTCGACAGCAGATTCAGAATTTTCGTATGAAAATTCTCAAAGTGACAAACTCCAAATTTTTTATTGGAAGGGAACAGAATGAACCATTTTAGTTTAATTTGTACCATTTTCGTACAAGAAAAATCAGAAAAGAAAGACTGTGTGTAATCAGAAACAATAAACAAAATAAAGCCTTTGTCGTACAAGAATATTAGTAAGAATTTTCGTACAAATTTTCTTTCATCGGTTCCGATTTTCTGTGAAACATCAGGAAAGGTCGGAAGAACATTTGCCCAATTTTCTAAAGTGTGTACCCCACTTTAGGCATCATTTACACTTTGTGTAGAAGGAGTGCGCATTTCCACTCTCAAAATTGTTGGTGTGGTTTATGATAACACGTACAACTTTGCAACAACCAAAGATTTGTGTGTGACGATATTTACTATATTGACTGTGTGTGAAAACACTATATACACATTACAAATCATGCCTTCAACAAAGACAATTTGCTGTTTCTGTGTTAATAAGAGTGAGATCAGAACAAGAAACATAATCATGTGATCAGTCTTATATTGTGTGGACATTTCTTGCCCAAGAGATGGTTTGTAAGGTTAAAGGTTGCTGTACAATGCTCTGTTCACTGCAGAGGAATAGAGTGTGATTGGTGAGAGCAGAATTCCAATACTCTCCTTTCACCACCCACCCACCCACATCAAATCCCCAAACTGCTACAAGTGACTCCCATAGCCTGCCCTGAAACAACAGAGGCTCAAAAGGTCATGGGACATGTAGGATCAGGACTGATAAAGGAAGGAAGCCAGAAGAAAGCCAGAGAAATTTGCAATTCAGCCAGGATGAGGAGTGACATCACAGACAGAGAAAGCTGCTTTATACAGCTAATGTAGGGAAGTCACACACACATTGTCACTGGGATGGTGATTAATTTACATGCATAATGCATCTGTTGTTTTGGGGAGGGAAAGCTAGAGTTCTTATTTAACCTCTTACCGACAGCCCACTCTCGTTATATGGCGACAGTATGACACTCCTGTGTGAATCTCCATAGCTGCGGGTGGCGCACGCATGTATCCACTACATGGGCGGACTCGATCTCTGCTTGTGACCTGCGATTGCCTTGTACACAGGCAGGACGGTGAACTGCCTATGTAAACAAGGCATTTTCTTTGTTCTGCCTAGTGACATGTCAGAGATCTATTGTTCCCAGTGATCGGGAACAGTGATCTCTGCCATGTCACTGGTAGCACATCCCCCCTACAGTTAGAACACACCCAGGGAACACACTTAACCCCTTGATCACCCCCTCGTGTTAACCTCTTCCCTGCCAGTGTCATCTTTACATTGATCAGTACATTTTTATAGCACTGATGAATGCAATAATGTAACTGGTCCCCAAAAAGTGTCATTTGGAGCCAGATTTGTCCGCCGCAATGTCACAGTCCTGCTTTTTTTTTTTTTTACCAAAAATATGTAGAAGAATATGTATCGGCCTAAACTGATGAATACGTTTGTTTTTTTATTTAATTTTTTGGATATGTATTATAGCACAAATTTTAAAAAATATATTTTTTTCAAAATTGGCGCTTTTGTTTGTTTATTGCGACAAAAAAAACTAAAAAATGCAGAGGTGATCAAATACCACCAAAAGAAAGCTCCATTTGTGGGAAAAAATTAGTAAATAGATAGGAAGGCATGTCATATTAACGTGTTTTAAACTTTTTTCCCCATTTCTTCAGCTACTTCCTGTTTTCTTGCCCAGACAAATGATGTCATTAATAGTGATGGCCGAACGGTTCGCCCGGCGGTCGTTACGTGGCAAATTTCGGCTGTTCGCGGTCCGCCCGTTCGGCGGACTATTGGCGCCATTCGCCCGGCGGACTTCCGTGTTTACTGTGTAAAAGAACTTTGACCTATGATGACACATCCATCATGGGGCACAGGACAGCCAATTGAGACATTACAGCACATGGACACTTGGACATTCCCCCTAACTTATAAATAGACCCGATCCGGCGGCCATTTTACATTCTTTCTTCTGTCACTATAGGGAGAGGTTGCTGTGTGGAGCAGGGAGAGATTGCAGTGACCCAAATTGCTAGCTATTTGGTACACAAAAGTTATTTTCAGGACTGGTATAGGTGTTAGGTGTAGTTCACAGTTCAGGATATAGGTTTGCTGTGCTACTGATTGTTGCAGCAGCCTGAGTGTCTTTTGTCAGTTTAGAGAAAGGGACAGGACGGTGTGTCTGCTGTAGGGACAGTCAATTTAGTCATTAGCTGTTACTATCAGGTCCACAAAAGTGCTATTCCAGTTATTGTTCCAGTAGCCTCTGTTTTGTCAGTTTATATAGGGACAGGCAGGAAGCAGTGTGTGAGGCAGTGAGTGTCAGTTTAATCAGTAGCTGTTACTATATTAGGTCCACAAAGGTTCTTTTCAGGACTGGTATCAGTGGTATGGTAATAGGCTTGTACACATATAATATTCTTTCTTCCAAATATAGAAAGAATATTATACTTGACTGCTGCCCTTTTGCTGCAGTCTGCTAATCATTCACAACCCACTTGTTCCACAAAGCTCCTTATAAGGACTGGTAATAACCTGGTGTAGGGTGCTATAGTACATAGGGTTGAGTGAGGTACAGTCTGCCATTCTATAAGGACTGGTATAGGTCCACAATACATAGGATTGAGGTGCACTACTGCTGACCGCTGCCCTATACTGCAGCAGTCCTTCATCGGTATAGGGACTGACGTACAGTCTGTTAATCACTCACACACAACCTACTTGTTCCACAAAGGTCCTTATAAGGACTGGTAAGGTATAGGGTACTACAGTACATAGGGTTGAGTGAGGTACAGTCTGCAGTCCTTCATCGGTATAGAGAGTTTTGTCACAGAGTCATTTAAAAAATGACAGGCAGAGGAAGAGGCAGGCCCTTCCGCAGGGGTGGTAGGGGTAGGGCAGGAGCAACAGGCTTGAGCCAAAGTGGGAAGTTGCAGAAGGTGCGTTCAATTACTTTAAAGGACGCACCAGACTTGGTTGAGTGGCTCACTCAGCCTTACTCTTCTGCACCCTCCTCATCCTCACGATCTGCACCCTCTTCTTCACTCTCTGCTATGTGCACCCCCAAAGACACTACCACCAAAAACACCACCACCACCACCACCACCACATACCTTCTGCTTGAGTCACAGGAATTATTTTCCAATCCATATCAAGACATTTCTGATGCGCAGCCACTCTTGGTATTGGATCAGGAAGAGGAGGTAGCAACAACCGCTACACAGCAGTCTGACGACAGTACCCAGATCAGCCCAAGGAGGAGGTTGGTCCCTGGTGTTGCTGCCTACTCCGAGATCTCTACTTATAGCGGTGGGGAAGGTGACGTCGACGATAACGTGTCTAGTGATGTCATGTGGGTGCCCACAAGAGAGGAAGAGGAGGGGAGTTCAGAGGGAGATATGGACCAGCAAATAGGGAGGAGAAGCAGGAATAACTTACATTGCACAGGAGGGACAAAGCAGACTGCAAATTTATCAGGAGCGAGTCATCAACCATGTACGGTCACATCTGGCGCTCCCAGGACACCGGCACATGGCTCCGCAGTGTGGGCTTTTTTTAACGTGTCCGCTGCTGACAATAGCGTTGCCATCTGCAATCTTTGCAGTCAACGCATTCGTCACGGTAAGCCCAACACTCACCTAGGGGCGACCGCCTTAAGAAGGCGCATGAGCAGCCATCACCGAGCCGAGTGGGAGCAACGGAATTCACAAAGCCACACTCCAGGCTCTCACCGTTCAGCCTCGTCTTCTACTTCTCCTCTCTCCTCACAATTGTCCTCCACTCCACCTTCCATCACACCAAGCTCACGTTTTTCTGCAAAAAGGCAGGCTTCTGTGGGCCTAATGTTCGAGCGTAAAAAAATGATGACGCCGGATAACCCTCTTGCCCAACGGTTGACGGCTGGCTTGTCAGAACTGATAGCCCGCCAACTACTGCCATATAAACTGGTGGACTTGGAGGCCTTTCGCAAATTTGTGGCCATTGGAACACCACAATGAAAGGTCCCAGGAAGGAAGTATTCCTCAGAGAAGGGCATCCCAGAGCTATATGGCCATGTTCAGCGGCAAGTGAATGTATCTCTGGCACACAGTGTCGGTGCCAAGATACATCTGACCACAGACACGTGGTCTAGCAAACACAGGCAGGGAAGGTATATCGCTTTTACTGCCCACTGGGTGAACCTTCTGATGGCCGTCAAGCATGTAACCCGTGGCACCCGTGTAGATTTGGTTTTACCGCCATGGATTGCATGCAGGCCTGATTCTTCTTCTCCTCCTCCTCCTACTCCATCCTCCTCCCTCTCCTCCTCAGCTGACTACTCCTTTTCCGCTGCTAGCGTCTCTTCCGCTGCGCCGCCCAAGCTCCCTAGAACCTATTCGACATGCCAGGTGAGATGTTGCCATGCCGTGCTGCGTCTGTTGTGCCTGGAAGCTAAGAGCCACACTGTCCCGGCACTCCTTTCAGCTTTGCGTTCACAGGCAGACCAGTGGCTAACACCACTCAATTTGACAGTTAGTAAAGTGGTGTGTGACAATGGTGCCAATCTGCTTAGCGCATTGAAACAGGGCAAAATCACGCACGTGCCATGCATGGCATACGTCTAAAACTTGGTCGTGCAGCGATTCGTTGTCAAATACCCTGGGGTCCAGGACATCTTGCGGCAGGCAAGGAAAATCTCGGCCCATTTCAGAAGATCTTACACGGCCATGGCTCGCCTTGCTGACATTCAGCGGCGACACAATCTGCCGGTCAGACGTCTTATTTGCGATTGCCCGACGTGATGGAACTCAACCTTCTATATGCTTGATAGGCTGCTCCAGCAGAAACGTGCAGTTAACGTCTACCTGTATGAACTCTGCGGCAGAACCGGTTCTGGGGAGCTGGGTTTTTTTTCACCGCGCCAGTGGCTGCTCATGCGCGACGCATGCAGACATCTGCGCCCATTTGAGGAGATCACCAAACTGGTCAGTCGCAGCCATGGTGCCATCAGTGACATGGTACCTTATGCCTTCTTTATGGAGCATGCATTGCGTCGTGTCATTGATCAAGCTGTGGAGGAGCAGGAGCAGGAAGATGAGGAAGTCGCAATGCTGGATGAATTCCCAGGGGGGGCTACTCTATCTGAGACAAGTGAACAACAGGAGTCTGAAGAGGAGTCAGAGGAGGATGGTGCCGGGGTGGATGAGCAGGAGCAAGAAGAGCATGCTTTAAACCTTTCTGGGATCCCTGTTGTGCGTGGATGGGGAGAGGAGAATGAAGAGGACGACATTATCCTGGATGATGAGCAGGAGCCAGGCCACCACATCGCTTCCACTTTAGTGCAAATGGGGGCCTTCATGCTCCAGTGTTTTAATAGGGACCCCCGTATAAAAAGCATAAGGGTCAAGGACCAGTACTGGGTGGCAACGTACTTAGACCCCCGGTACAAACACAAAATGGCGGAAATGTTACCGCCGTCACAGAGGGCTGTCAGAATGGAGCACTTGCAGGCCTTGCTTCGAGAAATGCTGCATTCTGCCTTTGCGTGTGCTGGCAGAGGAGCAATTCCCACTCCCAGAGAAGGAGTTGCGGTTACCAATCCAACAGTGCCTGCAAGAAGAGGCCGGTTTGAAGATGTGTTGGTGACTTCGGATATGAGGTCATTCTTTCAGCCGACCCATCGATAGGTGTCATCCGGATCCAGCATCAGGGAACGCCTAGACCGTCAGGTGTCCGACTACATCGGGTTAACAACCGATGTGGACGCTCTGAGGAGTGATGAACCGCTGGACTACTGGGTGGGCAGGCTTGACCTCTGGCCAGAGCTTGCCCAATTTGCAGTCGAACTGTTGGCTTGCCCCTCATCCAGTGTCCTGTCCGAAAGGACGTTCAGCGCAGCAGGGGGGATCGTGACCGATAAGCGTACTCGCCTAGCTCACGACAGTGTTAACTACCTCACATTTCTAAAAATGAATGAGGCATGGATCTCGGAGGAATTCAACACATGTGACCAGTAGACCATGTATATGTCCATAAACAATTTTTTTTATCGAGCACAGAGACCTTCTTTCTTCATTTGGCTCACTTCCTTGTCCAAAAAAAGCACACCGTACTATATGCCCGTACCCTCCTTTTTGAAGAGGTTGAGCGGTGTCATATTTCTACTGGGGCTGCTTATTATGAGGGGCTCCCACCATCCCTGTGCTGTGCTGATATCCTCCTGGGGCTGTACCTCTGCTGTGCATATTATGAGGGGCTCCCACCATCCCTGTGCTGTGCTGACTTCCTCCCGAGGCTGTACCTCTGCTGTGCATATTTTGAGGTGCTCCCACCATCCCTGTGCTATGCTCATTATGAGGGGCTCCCACCATCCCTGTGCTGTGCTGACTTCCTCCTGGGGCTGCTTATTATGAGGGGCTCCCACCATCCCTGTGCTATGCTGACATCCTCCTGGGGCTGCTTATTATGAGGGGCTGCCACCATCCCTGTGCTATGCTGACATCCTCCTGGGGCTGCTTATTATGAGGGGCTCCCACCATCCCTGTGCTATGCTCATTATGAGGGGCTCCCACCATCCCTGTGCTATGCTCATTATGAGGGGCTCCCACCATCCCTGTGCTATGCTGACTTCCTCCTGGGGCTGCTTACGGTGCAGGTGTCAGTGCTGTATATCAGGGTGCTGATGTCAGTACTCTCTATCACGGTGTTGCTCTCAGTGCTGTATATCACGGTGCTTGTGTTAGTGCTTTATGTCACGCTGCTGATGTCAGTGCTCTCTATCATGGTGCTGCTGTCAGTGCTGTTTGTCACGGTGCTGGTGTTAGTGCTTTATGTCACGCTGCTGATGTCAGTGCTCTCTATCACGGTGCTGTTGTCAGATG
This sequence comes from Lithobates pipiens, assembly GCF_037356315.1. Taxonomy (NCBI): domain Eukaryota; kingdom Metazoa; phylum Chordata; class Amphibia; order Anura; family Ranidae; genus Lithobates; species Lithobates pipiens. Next base: position 275,771,134 of record NW_027507764.1, on the reverse strand, counting down.
ACTCTATCACGGTGCAGGTGTCATTGCTGTATGTCACGCTGCTGGTGATCATCTTCTGCACCCTGTTTGCCTACCCTGACCTTCCCTCTCCTCCATTGCCTTCATGCGCTTCACAGTCCTGAATTGTCACAACAATTTACCATATAAAAAAAGAATGCTTGTAGTTTTCGATCCCAGATTCACCTCATACATATGTTATGTCATTGGCCATGTGGTGGGACTATGTTTGCACAGCTATTAATTATTTTGTGGCTGCAAATTTGACCTGTAGGTTTGCAAAGTTTGCCTCCGATTGAAGTCAATGGGGCCCTCCGCGAACGTTCCTGTTCGCGAACTATCGGCCGCGTTCGCAGTCCGCGTTCGCGAAATGTCCCGTCGGAAGTTCGTCCATCACTAGTCATAGTCAGGATTTTTTTTGTCAGCTAAGTCTACCCTCCTGTCTGCATGCCTGGGCTAAAAACAGATGGATTCCAGGAAGTAAATGCTACATGAATCATCTGCCCTTACTCAAGATGGCGATGGACAGAAAAGCTAGGGGATATATTTCAAAGTGATTTCTCAGCAGAATAAAGCATGAAGACATGGATGCTTTGGGGAGTTTACTTTGAATATTAACCACTTGACCTCCGGAAGATTTATCCCCTTTCCTAACTAGGTCATTTTTGGTGATACGGCATTGCATTACTCTAACTGACAATTTGCGCGGTCATGCAACATTGTACCCACATAAAATAGAGCTTTCTTTTGGTGGTATTTGATCACCTTTGCGGTTTTTATTTTTTTGCTATAAAAAAATTAAATATATATATATATATATATATATATATTTTTTTTTTTAACTTTTGCTATAAAACAGAAGGGAACCTTAAACTACGTAGAGCGTTCTTTACTGTAAGAGTGGCAAGGATGTGGCATTCCCTTCCATAGGTGGTGGTCTCAGCGGGGAGCATCGATAGGTTAAAAAAAACTAATAGATAAGCACCTGAACGACCACAACATACAGGGATATACAATGTAATACTGACATATAATCACACACATAGGTTGGACTTGATGGACTTGTATCTTTTTTCAATCTCACCTACTATGCAACATATCCAATAAAAAAAACTGAAAAAAAATTCTTTATCAATTTAGGCCAAGATTTATTCTGCTACATATTTTTGGTAAAAGAAAAACACAATAAGCTTATATTTATTTGTTTGCGCAAAAGTAATAGTGTCTAGTAACGGTGGTGGTGAGCAAATTATAGTGGGGACTGCCACACTTGTCATTTGACACTTTTTGGGGACCAGTGAAACTAATACAGTGATCAATGTTAAAAATATGCATGGTTACTGTGCCCTGGGAAGAGGTTAAACATCAGGGCCAATCAAATTGTTAACAGTGTGCCTAGCCTGTGTTTTAGTGTACTGTAGGAGATGCTTTTACTAGAGAAAGACAAAGATCCTAGTCCCTGCTTTGGAGCGACACAGGATACATGCATTCCCTCCTGTCAGAATGGCGATCTGCCTTGTTCTGCCTCTGTGCTGGATGATCGGTGGGTGCCGGTGGACATCAAGTCCGAGGTACCCGCAAATCAGCTCCCACTGTGTATAATCACAGTGGGAGCAAGCTGCCGACCCATAATTTTGGATCACGTACTAGGGAACGTGACTCAGTGCAGCAGTGCCACCTTGCCTCTGTATATGTAAATTATACGGTCAGCAAGTGGTTAAAAATTAAATAAATGGCGCTTTTGATTTGTGGTGCTCAGATACAGTGTAGTTTTGTTCTAATCTAGTCAGCTACTAAAACGTCACTTAGCTTAAAGCCAGGTGGGTGTCTAAATAGTTACATTAACAAATGTAGACTTACATTTTTTTTTCTTGCAATAAAAGGGAAGCTAATCCACAGTTCCAAAACTCACACTGTGGAATATTTTGTGCCTGTGGTCTTTCCCTTTGTTTACTGATTTTATTATAGTGATACTAAAGCAGGGGTAGGCAACCTTAGAGAGGTGAACAACCTAGAAGTCAAAGATCACCAGGCACAGTGTCCTGTCGTTAGTGTAGGTTCACACCAGAACATGGTGTGGGAAAGACTTGTTTTCTGCACTGCAATTAAAAAAAGTACTGCCTTTGTGATCTGTTGTGGGTGCCAACACTTTAAGATTGTAAATGCAGTGTTTTGTCTGCACCAGATTGCATGGTATTTGCAGTACCATGCAATTTGGCAAGGTGTATTTTTGAAAAGTAGTGCATGCGCTACTTTTTGTGCAGTCTGGAATTTTTCTAATGTCAAATTAGAAAAATGTAAAACATATCTTCATAAATGTAGGCCAAAATGTATTCTGCTACATGTCTTTGGTATAAAAAATCCCTGAGAGAGTACTCTCTCAGCCCCCTCACACCTGTATGCTCTCAGCCCCCCTCACAACTGTATGCTCTCAGCCCCCCCTCACACCTGTACGATCTTAGCCTCCCCTAACACCTGTACGCTCTCAGCCCCGTCACACCTGTATGCTGTCTGCCCCCTCACACCTGTACACTCTCAGCCCCCCCAACACCTGTAAGCTCTCAGCCCCTCCTTCACACCTGTATGCTCTCAGGCCCCCTCACACCTGTATGCTCTCTGCCCCCCTCACACCTGTGTGCTCTCAGCCCCCTCACACCTGTATGCTCTCTGCCCCCTCACACCTGTACGCTCTCAGCCCCCTTAACACCCGTATGCTCTCAGCCCCATCACACCTGTATGCTCTCTGCCCCCTCACACCTGTATGCTCTCAGCCCCCCAACACCTGTACACTCTCAGCCCCTCCCTCACACCTGTACGCTCTCAGCCCCCTCACACCTTTATGCTCTCAGCCTCCTCACACCTGTAGGATCTCTGCCCCCTCACACCTGTATGCTCTCAGCCCCCCTCACAACTGTATGCTCTCAGTCCCCCCTCACACCTGTACGCTCTTAGCCTCCCCCTAACACCTGTACGCTCTCAGCCTGTCACACCTGTATGCTGTCTGCCCCCTCACACCTGTACACTCTCAGCCCCCCAACACCTGTAAGCTCTCAGCCCCTCCTTCACACCTGTATGCTCTCAGGCCCCCTCACACCTGTATGCTCTCTGCCCCCTCTCACCTGTGTGCTCTCAGCCCCCCTCACACCTGTATGCTCTCTGCCCCCTCACACCTGTGTGCTCTCAGCCCCCTCACACCTGTATGCTCTCTGCCCCCTCACACCTGTACGCTCTCAGCCCCCTTAACACCCGTACGCTCTCAGCCCCATCACACCTGTATGCTCTCTGCCTCCTCACACCTGTATGCTCTCAGCCCCCCAACACCTATACGCTCTCAGCCCCCGCCTCACACCTGGATGCTCGCAGCCCCTCCCCCTCACACCTGAACACTTTCAGCCCACTCACACCTGTACGCTCTTAGCCCCCTCACACCTGTACGCTCTCAGCCCCCCGCCTCACACCTGGATGCTCGCAGCCCCCCATCACACTTGTATTTTCGCAGCCCCCCTCATACCTGTATGGTCTCATCCCCCCACACATGTGTATATATGACACACACACGTACATAGACACACATACACATGTATACAAGCACAAGCACACAGACACATGTACACAGACACAGGCAAACAAATGCACACATGCACACATGTACACAGGCAAACACACACACACAGGCACACACATGGACACAGGCTCGCACACGTACACAGGCGCACTTACGTACACAGGTGCACACATACACATGTACACAGGCAAACACACCTGTACACAGACACCCCCCCCCCCCCCTACTTGTAGAACAGCCCTTACTTGTTAGGTGGTGTTCCTTGTCCCAGCTCTCGTGCAGCACAAACGAAGGGAGCACATGCAGGAATTTACCAGAGGTGGCAGCAAAGAGCCTTATGTGAGCGCTTAATGACACTCACACGCTTTCCGAAAGCCAGCACAGCCACAGAGCTCTCCTGCACCTGCACCTGCCCTTGCCTTCTCCCATCCCCGCCAGACTGCCCGGGCCCTTCTAGATGCTCAAGGCCCTTAATAGTGTATGGGCTGTACCCCTCTGATGGTGGCCCTGCCCACCTGTGCCCGCTAAGCCTAACTCCCTTGCCCCTCTGCTACTTCTATTTGTCTGGCTGTGATGGGACCCCTGTGCCCGCTCAGTTAAATGGCCCTGGCTGTGAGACTGGCTGATATACTTAAACAAATAACATACTTTAAAATTGACATGATGTATTCATTCTCATAATCTAAATGAATAATATTACAGTTTTGTCAATTTGTCACTTGGAAAAGTAACTGCTAATTTATGTTTTCAACTCTATGAAATTAGAATCGGGTGTTTCAATTAAGGTGCCAGTGATAGATCTTCTTTACAGAGCATGCAAATGGGATCTATATCATTTAAACCTTGAGGCTGGGTTCACACCATTGCAAATTGGATGTGGGATAACCGCATTCAGTTCGCAATAGCAGGAGATTTTGACCAGCTCTCTATGGAGCCAGTTCACATATCTATGCAGCAGGTCCGATGCGTTTTACAGAAAAATGATGTGCATCTTTTGGTCTATTTCAGGTCTGAATTCAGCCCAAAATTAAGGCTGAAATCGGACCTGAAACGCTGAACCAGCATGCATTGGACTCCTACTGTGAGCCGCATGTGGCTCATATGTGAACTGAGCCTAATGCTGCGTACACACAGTTAGAATTTTGGCCAGCAAATTCTGACACACAAAAACTCACGCATGCTCAGATTCAACTACGAGACGGAAGCTACTAGCTATTGAACTTCCTTTTTCTTTTTTTATTATTTTTATTGATTTGCAAATAAAACGTAAAACAACTTACAGCCTATTGGGCATACCCAGGCTGATTACTACTACACCCCCTGAGTCAACAATCATGGAACAACAACCCCCCCCTCCCCCCCCCCAAGATAACGCCACCGGCGTATACAACCAAAAACCCACCGTACACTCTAGCACCACTGCTCATCACTCAGGACAATTTTCAAGTTCGCTCATGCTCTACTGCAGGCTGTAAGCAATCCCAGGATGAAACATGCAAGCATTCCCCTCCCCTAACCAACCCCTCACTGCCCCTGTAAGGAAAGACCCAGGGCTACAGAAGTGTCAATATCTTAGAACGCCTCCACTAATTCCTAATGAACCTCTGTCAGTCAGCATTTGAGTCAGCATTGGTGTCTCGCGACTCCGTCCATATGTCCCATACTTTATGAAACTTGGCTCCGCAGCCTCGCGAAAGATAGGTGGCCTTGTATAGTGGAAGAGCCATGTTCACTAAACTCTTCCAGAAATGAATAGAGGGGGCCAACAGAGCCTTCCATTTAAGAACAATAGACTTACGGGCATAGTATAACAATAAGCCCAGGAGTGTTCTGAGCGCTCAGCGTGGAGCCAGCGATCCGACCAAACCCAATAGGCATATCTCAACAGACAACGGTACAGTTACGGTGGTAACAGACAGAATAAAGTTAGTCACCTCCACCCAAAAACTAGCTATTTGAGGACAGCCCCAGAACATATGCATAAAATCCGCTGAGAGTGAGTTGCATCTCCAACAGGAGGCAGGGACAGATGGGTAGATTCTGTGGAGACGTTGCAGAGTGTAATATACCCTATGCACTATTTTAAATTGCACCAATCTATCTCTGGCTGACACTAACTGTAAGAAAGGATACTCCCAGACCTCCTCCCAGTCCTCTGTGTCCAAAGAGGAGGAATCCACCTCCCACTTTGCCCTCAGGATTTCGAGACCGGTATAAACATTTGGGAGCAAAACCTTATATATAGCCGACAGAGGTTTAGACAGATCATCGTCCCTGAGCAGGGTCTCTAGCCTCGAGGTGTAGAACGCCACTGGGGCATTTCCAAACTGTGATTGAAAGGCATGGTTAAGTTGTAGAAATCTGAATAAATGTGAGTTAGGCAAGGCATACTGTTGCTTCAGCCTGTCAAAGGTCTGTATTTTGCCCTCAAAACAAAGTTGCTCGATATATTTGATACCCCTGCTGGCCCATACACTAGGGTCAGGAATAGAGCCAAATTCCGGTAAATTCAGGTTAAACCAAAGAGGACTATGCAGAGAGATGTGCCCCGAAGGTACTGGGAGCATCGAGTTAGCTATGTTCCATGCCCTCACAACCACCCGCATTGCGGCAGTAAGAGGGAACGGGGCCCGAAGACCATGATACATTAAGTTTCTCAGTGCCTCATATGACTCCAACCACACCGCCTCCAGAACCACCGCCACATTGGACTCATCCGAAACCAGCCAATTGTGGGCATGGGACAGAAGGGCCGCCACATAATAGGAGTGTAGGTCCGGGCAAGCTAAACCACCCTCTCCCCAAGGCCTCTGCAACACCGTCAGCTTAAACCTCAGCTGTCCAGCGCCCCAGAGAAACGACACCAGGAGAGAGTTGATCATGCGGAATATTTTTTTAGGAATCCAGATTGGAGCATGTCTGAAAACATAGAGGAAAGCAGGCAAAAGCTTCATCTTAAATAAATGAATCCTCCCAATCAAGGTGAGAGGGAGATGCGACCATGCCTTCAGTCTAGTCCTCATCTTCTGCACCAATGGATCCAGATTAAGGGCACAAAAATCAGAGGTAGAGGAGGAAATATAAATTCCCAAGTATATGATTGTGTCCGTCCACATTAATGGTAGGTCGGGATCCGCTGCCGCTTTAGCCCCCCTGTCTATGGACATGATTTGAGATTTGTCCCAATTTACCTTCAACCCCGAACAATCAGTGAAATGGGAAAGAATGAGTAGCGTCTCCTGGAGAGACTGGGCAGGGTCACTTAAAAAGAGTATGAGATCGTCTGCATATAAAGCTACCTTTTCCTGTATGGAACCCACCCGTATCCCACGAACCCCCTCCGCCTTCCTGAGGGTCGACGCAAGTGGCTCCATTGCCAGGGCAAAAAGAGCCGGTGACAATGGGCAACCCTGCCTCGTTCCCCTCCGAACAGCGAAAGGCGCTGAAAATGTGCCACCTATCTTAATCTGTGCCGAGGGCTCCTTATATAAAACGTGAATCCATTTACGAAATTCCTCTCCAAAACCCATAACCTCCAGTACCAGAGACATAAACTGTCATGCCACAGAATCGAAAGCTTTTTCGATATCCAATGTCACTATTACCCTCGAGGAAGACTCAGAGGTTGGCAACTGCAAATGAGTAAATACTCTTCGCAAATTTATATCTGTGGACTTCCCTGGCATAAATCCGGTCTGGTCTATATCAATCAGGGATGGCAGGACCGTTCGTAACCTGGTGGCCAGAATTTTCGTTAAAATCATGTCAGAAATCGGTCTATAGGAAGCACAGAGGGAGATGTCCTTGCCAGGCTTGGGAATAAGCACTATGTGTGCTTGATACATGGACGGAGGGAGTGCCATCTGAGTTTTACTGTCAGAGAATACTTTCAGTGGGGCGTACAACCTGTACCACTCGCCAGGTAGGCCATCGGGTCCAGGTGTCTTCCCGCCAGGAAATTAGCAAATTGCCTCCTCTATTTCCTCCAAAGTAAAATCCTTGTCTAGAAATTCACAATCCTCTTGTGATAGAGTGGGCAAATCCAGAGAGGAGAGAAACTCCCTCTGCTCTTCTACTGACCCCCCTGAGAATTCAGCATACAGTCTTTCATAAAAGGCTCTAAATTCAGTAAGTATCAGATCAGGGGACCATCCGACCCTCGGATCTCCGAAACCACTGTCTGCATTTTAGAGTCAGCCACTAAATTCGCTAGAAGCTTACTGTTTTTGTCCCCGGATTCAAAGATTTTCCCCGCCATGGACTTCAAATCTAAATGAGTAGCCTCAGCAAGGTGAAGGGACAAGGCCCGTCGTGTCTCAGCCAGCCGAGTAAAGCGCTCCAAGGTCGGCGAGTCGGAAAACGCCTCAGTCGCCTCGGCCTCGCCCCCCTCGAGCGTTCGCATCTGGGATGACAGCTCAGAGCGGATCGCCTTAATAGCCGAAATATATTCTCCTCTGGTGTTGGCCTTAAAGGCATCCCAAACCATCTGTGCTGAGGTAGAACCTTTGTTCAACTCCCAGTATTGTTGCAGTTTAGGAGTGACCTCCTCCCCCACCCGCAAGTCCTGCAACCATTTGGGCACCAGGCGCCAACAAGCATTACCCCTGGCGTTCGACAACTGTAAGGTAATCTCCAAAGGTGCGTGGTCAGAGAGACCTGCAGGCAAATACAGTGCCCCCCTCATCGACGTCAGGGCCCCAGAGTTGCCGAAGGCCATGTCTATCCTGGAGCCCGATTTATGTGTGGAAGAGTGGAAAGAGTAGGCCCTAGCATCAGCATGCTTCCATCTCCAGATCTCAGTATAATCAAACGTTTGAGCCCATTGCAGTAGCTCTGGTGAATATACCCTATTTGGGTTGGAGGAATCCAGGGATGGATCCAAGATGGATTTAAAATCCCCTGCTATATACAACTTGGAGAATTGGAGGGGAGCCAGCAGTTCACTAATCTTATACAAGATCTGTGGATGGAAGGGGGGGGGGGGGGGACAGGTATACATTGACGAAAGCATAAACCACCTGGCTAATCTCTAATAACAGGATAATGAATCTGCCTCCTTGATCAGTGTGCAGGTGAACAACCTTATAAGCTAGAGACTTACTTAGCAAGATGGCCACACCCCTCGCACAGCTAGAATACGTAGCATGGAACGCTTGTCTCACCCAGGGCCTGCGCAGTGCTAGTATTTTATTCCCCAGAAGGTGAGTCTCCTGGAGAAAAAGGACATGGGGTCTATGACTATTCAGGTATTTAAACATCAAGGCCCTCTTAACCTTATCATTAAGACCCCGAACATTCCAAGACACCAGTCTCAAATCCATTGAAACAGTTGGTAACATGTTATAGCATAGCAATACCTACACAATATCCCCTTATCCTGCCAGTGAGCATGATACATAGAAGTATAACATACAAAACAGATGCGATAATCAGTGGATTCAGAGTGCACAGTGAAAAAAGAAAAAAGAGAGAATTAAAACAACAAAAAAGAAGAAAAAGAAAAAAGATAACCCGCAACTCCCTACTGGCCATGAGTGCCCTAATTGGGAAAAAACAAAAAAACTATTGGGCACTAAAAAACATGGCCAGTTTGATACCTAAAACCTAACCAAAACTTAAACCTCCAGACTTTTAAACAAAAAAAAGTTCCGAAGCAGCGGCCACTCTAAGCTGCTTACTCCTCGTCAAGGCAAAAAAAAACTGTAATGAGGGGGAAGAACTAATAAGTCCTTAAGTGTCCTGCATCTGGGGAGCTCCGAGTTAAAAGGAAGTAGCTAAAAGGACAAAACCTATAGCAAAAAACAATGCTGTTTCAGGAAGGATCAACTTGAGCGATGGCAAGGCACCTCAAATGTCCTAGGAGAGGTGGAGGTCAGTACGCCATCCGCTGGCAGTGAGGATGAAGGTGCGCCCGTCCATCCAGTGGGTAAGTAGTATCCCGTGAGTTCCGCAGCAACAGTAGCAACAAACAGCCAGCAAAAACAAAAAGTCAGGGAGCCCATATCAGGATAATAATCCAGGCAAGCAGTACCCCCCATCAACGTAGCGATAGCGGTAGAAGATTAACGTAGAGTGATCAGCCAGTCATTTGCTTCCTCAGGCGTGGCAAAGAACTTCAACGATCCATTATAAGGCACCCGAAGGCGGCTGGGGTATAACATGCTGTATTTAATATCCTTTTCCCGTAGGCGCCTGCGGACATCATTAAAGGACTTTCTCTTGTGCTGCAAGTCTGCCGAGAAGTCCGGGAACAGTAGGATTGAGGAGTTTCCATATAGTAGAGAAGGGTGTTTACGAGCTGCAGAAAGGATCCTATCCCGGTCCCTGAAATTCAAGAAGCGGACCACGATTTGCCCCTGGGATGTAACGTCCTGTAGGGACACGATGAGCACGCTCAACAACATACGTCGGGGAGACTTCCGCGAGGCTCAACATCTTCATGAAAAAGTCTTCCGCAAACTCCGCTGGTCGGTCACCCTCCTCCCCCTCCGGCAGACCTAAGACATGGCTATTGTTGCGTCTTGCTCTGTTCTCCGCATCATAAGCTTTAGCGATGAGCAGTTGTACCGTGCGTTGCAGGTCCGCTATGTTGTTGGTGTGGGTAGCTGTGAGGTCCTCAGCTGCAGAGATTCATGATTCTGATTCAGTCAGCCTGCCCCTGATCTTATCCAGGTCATTCCTAATGACATTACATTCTTCTGCAAGGCGGTCTATTCGTACCAGCATAGAGGTTTTACTTTGTTCAATAGCAGCCAGTATCACCACAGTACTGTCCTGGGAGGGAGGGGTTGGCAGAGCCACCCCAGAGGAAGAACCGAACTCCATGGCTAATTCCGCAAGCAGCGACTGCACCCTCCCAATAAGAGAGGGATCTGGTTGAGCGGGCGGATCAGGAGCAGGACAGCTCAGTGCAGAAGAGCTCTTAGGCCGGTGTTTAGGGCCCATGAAGGGGATTTGGGCTGTAGACGTCCGTGAGCCTCCGCTCCTCACAGCTGCAATCCTTTGGCAGCAAGGCTCAGTCAGTGACACTATATGTCAGGGCCCAGGAAGCTGGATGGATGGATGCAATGTCTGTCAGATAAGAATAGTTGCCGGGGCCCTCAGTCTGTGCACCAGAACGGCCCCCCTAAAAGGGGTAGCAGTGTCCAGCAAGAGAGGAAGGGAGCTGTTTCCAAATTGCAGGGGTCAGGCCGACCACATCACTCCCCCTCCAGCCACTGGGTAAGGGCTGCAAGTGACTCCCAGGCTGTGTTAGGCCGCACTGGGCCAGGGCAACTATGGTGGCTCCACAGCCCCCCCACCAGCTCCAGCTAGGATGGTCAGGTAGGTGACAGTCCCCCACCGGCCGACAGCCGCCTCCAGCCGCTCCGCTGGCCGATCGCGGCGCTCCCCCGCCGGCCAGCCGTCCAGGAAAGTCCGGTCCACGGCAGGCTTCACTAGGCCGCGCTAGGCCTCAGGCCCGAAATTCAACGCCGGCGTTCCACGGAACAACGGGACAGGCCAGGGGCACAAGGGGATGGTGGATGGATGGAGAGGAGCCTCTTACCTCTCCCACAGGCCCCGGATCAGACCCGATTGCCCCGCACAGGCCCGGGAAGATGGCATCAGGCACGAGGAGGATGAGCAGCCGTATCCCGGGCTCCACGGTCCCACTGTTCCACAATTGCCCCTCAGGATGTAGTACAGTAGGGCAGTAGTCCCTCTGGCCGATAAATCGCTCCGTTTGGGCCTATAGATTTGCAGGATGGCACAGGATTATAATTCGGACGGCCGGAGCTCCCCAAACACACGTCTGCTCTCGCTTACATCCGGACACACCCCGAACTTCCTTTTTCTAGTCACGTCGTACATGTTGTACATCACTACATTCTTGACAGTCGGAATTTGGTGGGGCCATGTGTATGCAAGACAGCTTGAACGAAATGCTGTCGGAATTCCGAAGGGAAAACCATCAGAGCTTTTTTCGACCAAAATTCTGATTGTGTGTACGTGGCATTATGGTTTGGTAATCGTCTTTGCTGTTGACATGTGTGGTCTTATATTGCCAAAATCAAAAAAAACCTCAGCAAGAAAATTATGATGTCAAAGGATTTGCACTAAAAAAAAAAAATCGCAAAATTATTTGAAATGAATCATTCCACTGTAAGGAAGATAATTTAAGTAGTGTAGAATTCACATGAGTAGTAATTTGTCCAGGACTGGCCATTCCAGATTCTGAAGTGCTGACCACTTGATGCTAATAATATTACAACAGCCTTTTTCAACCAGGGTGCCTTTTGGGTTGATCAGGGGTGCCCTGGCAAAGTGCCTAAAAATTGTTCCAAATTGCCCAAAAATTGTGTACAAGCCAGCTGGTGGATCAAACCTTCCATTTTGTTATGGAAAGCCATAGGTATTAATTTTGCAGTATTACAGCTTTGGGCTGGCATCCTAACAACCAATTATGTTATTGGTTTAAAAGAAGACATCAGTCAGCATCCTCACTTCCCCTCCCCTGTCAGCACTAGGGTCATCATGTTAGCTGGGTGATGAAGAGAAACACAGGTACTAGTCAGTACCAATGTGCAAAATGGATATTGCTTTGTAAGAATAAATCACCTCTAATGTTGGGTGTCCTATATGTGTGAATGTTGGTGCATTATGTAAAACTATTTTTTTAGCGTGCTACCTTTATGGAGTGCAGAATTTTAAAGGATGCTTTGATTGAAAAAAGATCAAGAAACACTGGTCTACAAGAATTCCAACATGACATTGTGAGATCTTCAAGTAACTCTTGCAACAGATGGTGTCAAAGTGCATGCATTTATAATCATAAAGGGATTGCCCCGATTAACCACTTCAGCCCTGGAAGAATATTCCCTCTTAATGACCAGGCCATTTTTTGCGATACGGCACTGTGGCGCTTTAACTGACAATTGCGTGGTCATGCGATGCTGTATACAAACAAAATTGACGTCCTTTTTTTCCCAAAAATAGAGCTTTCTTTTGGTGGTATTTAATCACTGCGGTTTTTATTTTTTGCGCTATAAACAGACAATTTGGAAAAAAAAACATTATTTTTTACTTTCCGCTATAATACATATCCAAAAAATATATATAAAAAAACAAATTTATTCATCAGTTTAGTCAGATATATATTCTTATACATATTTGTGGTAAACAAAATCACAATAGGCATATATTGATTGGTTTGTTCAAAAGTTATTGCATCTACAAACTGTGGGATAGATTTAGGGACTTTTGTTTTCTTTTATTGTTTTTACTGGTAATGGCGGCGATCTGCAATTTGTAGTGGGACTGCAACATTGTGGTGGACAAATCTGACCCCAAATGACACTTTCTGGGGACCAGTGACTATAAAATGCACTGATCAATGTAAAAATGACACTGGCAGGGAAAGGGTTAACACTAGGGAGCGATCAAGGGGTTAAGTATGTTCCCTGGGTGTGTTCTAACTGTAGGGGGGATGTGCTACCATGACAGAGATCACTGTTCCCGATCACTGGGAACAGAAGATCTCTGACATGTCATCTGGTAGAATGGGGAATCACCTTGTTTACATTTACAGTTTCCCATTCTGCCCCTGTACACCACTGGACTCACTGTGCACGGGCCCACTATCTCCTATGCAAAGACTTAAATCTCATTTCATTATGGGGGGGGGGGGGGGGGGGGGATTTGGGCAGTTCATTCAAGAAATCCCACAAACATCTCAGAATTGAAGGAATTTTGCATTGAGGAGTGATCAAAATGTTATTAAGGCAATGCTTCTAAACAAAACATACCAATGCTGCTATACTTTGTCTGGGAATCTAGGTTTCAAAATTTCTAGTCAATAAAGGGTAAAAGGACATTTAATTTGGCATGTATTTCCTTGCAATTGACCTCAAATGTATGAATTTTTTATATTTATATCAGCTTTGCATAGATTTATTTTCTATCCAGTTCATGAATAATTTCAGATATTCAGATCAAAGATGACTTGTTTCATTCACATCAGACGTATTGCATTTGGTGTTCAGTTATTGCTTTCAGATTGTTCTTTTGTTTAGCTTCCAGTGATGAGTAGTTTGAAGTTCAAGCTGCTGAAGATGAGACACCATTTTTCTATAAAACGTAAGGTATATTATCTTGCTTTGTCAATGTACCCAGGACTCCGCATTTCGATTCTTGCATGTTATTAGCAATACAGTCACCTGTACAACAAATTAATACAAAATTAATGAAACATAATACAATTGACCACATTGCAAGGTCAGTTAAGGGTAATGCCACGCAAACTGATATCTCTATAGATGCTGGATAATTAAACCATCATATTTTACCTGTGAATACTATTGGTAAGTAGGGATGAGCCGAACACCCCCGGTTCGGTTCGCACCAGAACTTTTGAACGGAACCGAGCATTCGTGCGAACTTTAGAACACCATTGAAGTCTATGGGACTCAAACGTTTTGAAACAAAAAGTGCTAATTTTAATGGCTAATATGCAAGATATTGTCCTAAAAAGGGTTTGGGGACCTGGCTCCTGCCCCAGGGGACATGGGTCAATGCCTAAAATGTTTTTATAAACTGCTGTTTTTTCGGGAGCACTGATTTTAATGACGATTAAAGTGAAAAAAAAAAAGTGAAATATTCCTTTAAATATCGTGCCTGAGGGGGTGTCTATAGTATGCCTGTGAAGTGCCACGTGTTTCCCGTGTTTAGAGCAGTCCCTGCACAAAATGATATTTAACGGAAAAAAACACATTTAAAACTGCTTGCAGTTTTAATGTAATATCTGGTTCCGGCAATATGGATGAAAATCATTGAGAAAAATGTCATAGGTAGCCCCGCCCTGCCCATTACCAGCCCCTTTTGGTCTTGTACAGATATTAAGGGGAACCCCGTACCCATATTAAAAAAAGGAAAGGCGTGGAGCCCCCAGCCCCTATATACTCAGAACAGGAGTATACAGGCGGTGCAAACAAGACAGGGACTGTGCAGGTTTGCTGTGTTAAGTAGAATCTGTTTGTAATTTTGAACTGGTACATTTTTAAAGTGTAGCTCCAGTCAAAAAATCTATTTTTAAGCTTTTAGGAAAATATAGGGAAGGGTTATCACCCCTGTCTAATTTATTTTGCCGTCCGTCTTTTTTCATCTCACTTCCTGTTGTCTCCTTCCATTTGCAAGTAGGAGACGTTTGTAAGTTGGATGTTTGAAAGTAGGGGCCTGTCCTATATGCTCTGCAGAAATGGGGGCCTAAGGTGTTGGTGTTGCCACAACACTGTAAGCCCTCAAAGTGACTCTTCGTGGGCGCTGGAGCGCCCTGTTGTGAATGATTATATTACGAATTGTAAGTACATACAATTGTTGAACAGTGGTAGAAAAATTGGGCCTTTGGTGGTTGTGGTAGTGGTGCTGGTGCCACAACACTATAAGTCCTTACAGTTACTCTCAGTGGGCACAGGAATGGGCGCTGCTGTGAAATATTATATCAAGAATTGTAATTACATGCCCCTGTTAAACAGGGATTGAAAAATTGGGCCTTAGGCATTGCTTGCTGGTGCCACAACACTGCAACCTCTCCCAGATACTCTCGTTCGAGTGCAGGAATGAGCCCTGCTGCAAAGCATTGCATCAAAAATTGTATTACATGCCCCTTTTAAAAAGGGCTGAAAAATTGGGCCTATACACTGCAACCTCTACCATATACTCTAGTTGGAGTGCAGGAATGAGCCCTGCTGCAAAGCATTGCATCAAAAATTGTAATTACACGTCCCTGTTAAACAGGGGCTAAAAATTGGGCTGGTGGCATCACCCAGAACCAAAAATGTTCTTCCAAGATATCAGCGGAGGAGGAAGAGGATAGACAGTCAACATAACAGGACAGTCACTCAGCATCAGCATAGGCAGTCTTGAAGGGATGTGATATTTAAAAAAAAAATTATTCAGTTACATCAGCTTCAGGTGCTTGGTAGCTGGTGGTGATCCAATACTGATTCATCTTTATGAAGGTAAGTCGATCAACCGAGTCGGTGGACAGGCGCACCCTGTGATTGGTTACAAAGCCACCAGCAGCACTGAAGGTGCATTCCGAAAGAACACTGGATGCAGGACAGGCCAGTAGCTCAATTGCATACTTTGCAAGCTCTGGCCAGTGATCCATCCTCAAGACCCAGTAAGCCAGAGGATTTTCGGTGGGAAAGGTGTCCAATTCTGACCTTGCCCCTAGGTATTCCTGCACCATGTAAATCAGATGCTGGCGATGGTTGCTGGAACCGATCATACCTTTGGGCTGCGGACTAAAAAATTGTCTGAATGCATCGGTCAGACGGCCACCTTCTCCACCGCTCCTTCTAACCGAAGCCTCAGCAACACGTTGTCCAGGACCAGGAGTTTGTAACCTCCCAGTCTCTGGGAACGCGTTGCACAGACCTTTTTGCAAGGCCTACCGGAGATGTCTCATCCTCTGCTCCCTCTGCGATGGCAAGATAAGGTCCACAACCTTACCATTGTACCGTGGATCAAGGAGAGTGGCCAGCCTGTAATGGTCCCTCTCCTTGATCCGAAGAATACGAGGATCCTTCCGCAGGCTTTGCAGGATCAGGGAGGCCATGCAGCGTAGGTTAGCTGAGGCATTCATCCAGATTCCTCTGGGTCACTAAGGACAACATAATCCGCAGCTACCTCCTCCAGCCACCTCCTCCCAACATCCCTGATCATGCCCCACTGGCGTGGTGAGAAAAAAATGAGCTACCCTGACCCTGTCCTGGTGCCATAGTCACACAGGTACTCATTGATGGCCCTCTGCTGCGTGTGCAGCCGCTGCAGTATGGCCAATGTTGAGTTCCACCAGGTGGGCAGGTTCAACTCCTTTTGGAGCTCAGACAGCTGAGCACTGGCATAAAATGATCGGTGGAAATGCACACAGATTTTCCTGGTCTGCTTCAGGACATCCTGTAAGCCCGGGTACCTGCCCAAGAACCGCTGCACCACCAAGTTAAGGATGTGAGCCACACAGGGAACATGGGTCAGTTGTCCCTGTCGGAGGGCGAAGAGGAGGCTGATGCCATTGTCGCAAACCATCATTCCTAGCTTAAGCTGGCGTGGCGTCAAACACCTCTCGGCCTGCCCCTGCAGAGCTGACAAAATATCTGCCCCAGTGTGGCTCCTGTCCCCCAAACAAATTAGAGCAAGCACAGCATGGCATCTTTTTGCCTGCGTATTTGCGTAGCTCCTTGAATGCCTATGGAGCACCGCTGGTTCTGAGGACAGAGCACTGGAAGAGGCTATGGAGGAAGAAGAAGAGGAGGGGGTGGAGGAGATAGGTGTGTCACAACCAGTAGTAGCATTTTGGAGGTGTGGTGGCGGAACAACCTCCAACACTACTGCACCTTGTACTGCATCCTTCAAGCTGCCAGAAGAGTGACCCAATGGGCCATGAAAGACAGGTAACGTCCCTGTCCATGCCTGCTGGACCATGAGTCAGCGGTAATATGCACCTTACCGCTGACCGCCCTGTCCAGCGAGGCAAGGACATTGCCTTCGACATGCCGGTAGAGAGCCAGAATCGCCTTCTGTGAGAAAAAGTGTCGTTTGGGGACCTGCCACTGAGGAACCACACATTGCACAAACTCACGGAAGGGGGCCGAGTCTACCAACTGAAAAGGCAGCAGTTGAAGTGCCATAAATTTAGCCAAGCTAGCATTCAACCGCTGGGCATATGGATGGCTGGGAGTGAACTTCTTTCAATGGTCCAGCAGCAGGGGCAGGGAAATTTGCCTGCTACAATCAGACGTGGGTGTACTGCTAGCAGAGTGCCCGCAAGCACTTGGCTGTGACACACCTAATTCTACACATCATCTTCATTCCTCTCAGTGCAGGTTTAAGAAAGGACTGAAGGTCTAGTGGGGTTGGAGATCCCAGCTGATGAGGAGCAAGGAGAGGTCCGCTTTGTTCTTTGGTGTGGGTCTTTAAGGTACGCTTACCAACGAGCTGCATGGCAGGTCAACATATGTCTGGTCAAGCATGTGGTGCCCAAGTGGCTGATGTTTTGGCCACATGAGATAAGTTTGAGACATATGTTGCAAATAGCAGCGGTGCGATCTGATGCACTCGTCTCAAAAAATGCCCACACCAAAGAACTTTTGGAATAACGCGCAGAGGCAACGCCCTGCACAGGCGGAGCTCTGCGGTGTGATTCAGTCAGTGTGCTGCCCCTAAGCTGGCCCCCGGAGGGCATCCTGCCTCGTTGGAGATGTGCCTGCTCCTCCTCGTCCTCCTCCTCTCTCCTACCAGGCACCCACGCGGAGTCAGTGACCTCATCATCCCTTCCCTCTTCATTACTGGAGAAAACCTGGCAGTATGCTGCAGCTTATGGAACATGACTGCCAGATTGCTGTCCTTCTTGAGCATCCCCTCCCTCTGCGCTCACGCTTTTGCCTTCCTCTAGCTGAGTATCATCAGAGCCTTCAAAACACCGGGCATTCTCCTGGAGCATGTACCCAACACTGTGCTCAAATAGTTCGGGGGACACCTCAGGAGGACATGGTGGGTCTAGGGAAGGAGTGACTGATGATGACATTGAGACGAGGGAAGAGGATGCGTTGGCAGCTGCTTTACTAGTACCCTGACACTGGGTGAGAGAGGATGAGGAGGATGAAGGGGGCTTGGTCATCCACTCTACCATGTCTTCGGCATGATATGGCTCAACATGTCCAGCTGCCGAAAATAAGGACAAGCGTGTCCCATGGCCACGTGCTGATGACGATGCACTGCGTCCATGACCAGCACTGTTGTCTCTAGACACAGAGCCTGCTTGCCCTCTTTTATTGGCTCGTGCCTGTCGGCCTCTCCTTGTTGGCCTTACAGACATCGTAATGGTCTGCAGGGAGATGGGAAAACCAGCAATTGGGTAGTGTATATTGTGCTGGAGGCCTTTATTATAGAACACCAGCAATAAAGGGTAGATACAGGTGTATACTGTGCTGTGCTCGAGGCACAAAACACCCACTAACTCCTGCAGATGCCTTTATTATAGAACACCAGCAATAAAGGGTAGATACAGGTGTATACTGTGCTGTGCTGGAGGCACACAACACCCACTAACTCCTGCAGATGCCTTTATTATAGAACACCAGAAATTAAAGGGTAGATACAGGTGTATACTGTGCTGTGCTGGAGGCACAAAACACCCACTAACTCCTGCAGATGCCTTTATTATAGAACACCAGCAAAAAAGGGTAGATACAGGAGTATACTGTGCTGTGCTGGAGGCACACAACACCCACTAACTCATGCAGATGGTTCTATTAGAGAACAGCAATAAAGGGTAGATACAGGTGTATACTGCGCTGGAGGCACACAACACCAACTAACTCCTGCAGATGGCTGTATTAGAGAACACCAGCAATAAAGGGTAGATACAGGTGTATATTGTGCTGTGCTGGAGGCACATAACACCCACTAACTCCTGCAGTTGGCTGTATTAGAGAACTCCAGCAATAAAGGGTAGATGCCGGTGTATACTGCGCTGGAAGCACACAACAACCACTAACGTCTGCAGATGGCTGTATAAGAGAACTCCAGCAATAAAGGGTAGATACAGGTGTATATTGTGCTGTGCTGGGGGCACACAACACCCACTAACTCCTGCAGATGGCTGTATTAGAGAACACCAGCAATAAAGGGTAGATACAAGTGTATATTGTGCTGTGCTCTAGGCACACAACACCCAATAACTCCTGCAGGTGGTTGTATTAGAGAACAACAGCAATAAAGGGTAGATGCAGGTGTATATTGTGCTGGAGGCACACAACACCCACTAACTCCTGCAGATGGCTGTATTAGAGAACTCCAGCAATAAAGGGTAGATACAGGTGTATATTGTGCTGTGCTGGAGGCACACAACACCCACTAATTCCTGCAGATGGCTGTATTAGAGAACCCCAGCAATAAAGGGTAGATACAGGTTTATACTGCGCTGGAAGCACACAACACCCACTAACTCCAGCAGATGGCTGTATTAGACAACAGCAAAAAAGGGTAGATACAGGTGTATATTGTGCTGTGCTGGAGGCACACAACACCCACTGACTCCTGCAGACGCCGGACCACTACACAAGGTTGCCGTGCTGGCGGCCTTATATAGTGTGGGGCGTGTACTAAACAGCCTGAGCTATAATCGGCTCTCCTCGCTGCCGACGCTGTGATTGGCTTATCATGCGGGGTCACAGTGCATGCTTGGCCAATATTGAGCCAGCAATGCACTGCGATGGCGCAGTGCATTGTGGGCCATGAGCACCACACGAATTTGGCGTGAACGGCCCACAGAGTTCTGGCTTCACTAAACGGGCGAACAGCCGGTGTTCGAAACTAACATGTGCTTGACTCGAACACCAAGCTCATCCCTATTGGTAAGTGTTCCTGGATGTGGTTGTGTCTTCATAAATCACACAAGCTTCCTGGTCTTACTCCTCCTAAAGGCAGAAATGTCATAATATTTTGACTAAAAATACACAGAACTTAAAGTGGAGGGCCACCCTAAAAATAAAAATAGCATTAATATTCTTGAAAAATGTATTTTTTTATTTTTTTTTACTTACCAGAAACCCCTGTTGCTAGGCAGTCTTCCTAATCTGCCTCTTTCTATTCCGCTACACTTCCTTCTCTTCGACGAGCCTCCCCATTGCCTTCTGGGACATGTGTGTGTCCCAGAACACAAGGAGGCCATTCACAAAGCACCACGCAGCTCGTGCATGCGCAGTAGGAAACAGACAGTGAAGCAGCAAGACTCCACTGCTTGTTTCCCCTATTGAGGATGGCGGCGCCGGGACACAATACGAGGGACGTATTGGCCTTGGGGGAGCTGACATCGCGGGTGCCCTGGACAGGTAAATGTCCTTATTAAAAGTCAGCGGCTACAGTGTTTGTAGCTTTTTTAATTGTTTAAGGCTGGAACACCCCTTTAAGAAATACACTACATACACCTGCTGTGGCCATTATGAGGGGTTGCTACGCACTCGTCTGGATTTGTCATTTAGTTTATATCATTAAAAATGCAATAGGAGGTGCCGGAACATGTGAAGGTGGCCAGAAACATCCAAAGTGAAAAAGAGAAAGAGATAACATATTGTTTGTAAACGGTAGGGTAAGGTATTGCGGAACTCACAGCACCAAATAATAAGGAGCCACACAAGTCTACTAATTCACCAATTCAGGTGTGCATACCTCCCAACTTTTTGAGATGGAAGTGACGGACACTAATGCCCCATACACATGGTCGGAAATTCTGATGGAAAAAAATCAGATTGTGTGTGGGCTCTATCTGACTTTTTCTGTTGGAATTTCCGACGGAAAAAGTTTGAGAGCTGGATCTAAAATTTTCTGACAACAAAATCCGTTCGGACTTTTTCCGATTGTGTCTATTGAATTCCGACGCACAAAGTGCCATGCATGCTCAGAAAAAATTTGGAGATGAAAGTTATTGGCAACTGGACTTTACGTAGTTCCGTCATATGTGTATAAAGTCACCTTGTTCCAAATGATCGGATTTTCTGACAACTTTGTGCGACCGTGTGTATGCAAGACAAATTTCGCCCAAAATCCGTCGGATTTTGTGGTCGTAGTGTCTGACCGTGTGTATGGGGCATTACAGTATTAGCAAAAGTATGTAGGGATAGGACACACCATTCCCCCAAAAGGAGAATTATACAAAGAAAGATTAATTAAACCCACACGTCCTTTTTTTGCCACTACTATTCCTTTATACTAACTTCTTAAATTTACAAATGCAACAATTTAGAAATTTAGAGAAAGGTTTAGAACTGGGAAACACCTTTTGAAAGAAAAAGTGCATATTATATACAACTATATAGATAAGACCAAAATGAGGGACAAATGGGGAGGAAAGAGGGACAGAGGGACATTGTTCCAAATCAGGGACAGTTCTGAGCTATCAGTGTGGGTCTGAGTACCAACAGAAAGCACTGTAGACAAAAATGGGGGAAAGATCTCCCAAAAAGTAAATACTACATGCATCCCAAATAGTGTGACTAAAAGCAAAATAGCTTTATTAAGGACATTAAGCAATTAACAATAAATACAAAAACCACCAGAATCGGCATAGATCAAATAGCCCTTGCACTCTTGCTCACAGCAGCATGTATCACGCATATAGAGATGTTATTCAACAACTTACATGCATTCCACTGAGCCTTCCATCCAAGCTCCAAGGTGTCCCCCAAGGTTAGTATCAGCTGACAATCAGCATGTGGGTCCCCCAGACATGAAGAAGCTTGGATGGAAGACTCAGTGGAAGAGACACAAGTTGTTGAATAACATCCCTATATGGGTGATTCATGGGGGCTGTCACTTTGCTGTGAGCATGAGGGCAAAGGCTATGGTAATGCTAAGGCTTTTCTTACTGCACATTCTGGCTGAACTGTCAGACTTTGCTGTCATGTGCTCCCTCCAACTGACAGTGGAGATTCAGCGTTCCTCCACCTGGATGGATGGATCTATGCACAACTAATGCCGCGTACACATGACCGGACTTTCCGGCAGACTAGGTCCGACGGTTTTCCGACTGACTTTTCAGTGGAGTTCCGGAGGACTTCCGAACACATGGACTTGGCCACATGAATGGTTTTCCCGATAGGAATTGAGTCCGTCGGACAGATTTGAAACATGTTCTATTTCTAGGTCCGGATTTTTTAAATGAAAAATTATTGGATTAGCCCACACATGATCAGATTGTCCGATGGACCGATTCCGTGGACCTAGTCTGCCAGAAAGTCCAGTCGTGTGCATTAGGAATAGCGGACCTGCCTCACATCCATAGCCTCCATGATCACTAATGTAAATATTTACACTTGCTGGAGATATTGCCTAAAGAGCCCTAGCAATCTCTCCTGTCAATTTGGATTTACAAACAGTGAACTGCTTTAGGGCTCCTTCATACGGACGTGTCCATGTACGGAGCCCGTTCTGCTCAGCGGGGGATCGCTCCATTGATCCCCGCTGAGCAGGAAGATGACAGGTCCGTCTCTGCACACTGTGCAGGGATGGACCTGTCAGAGCGCCACTCACCCCTACGGGGGATCGGATGAGGACGGACCGCACAGTCCGTGGTCACCCGATCTGATCCTCAGATGAATGGAAAAGTAGGTTTTTCCTCTGTCACACTTTTGCGGATTGGAGAGGGTCAGATATAACGAGAAATGTCACCGCTGACATCCAATGCTCCATAGAGGTCTATGGAGTGTCCATTCAGGTCTTCCTAAAAAACTGACAGGCGAACCTGAACGGACAGTCCACGTGAAAGAGGCCTTACTCAGGCTATATCTGAGCTATGGGCAATCCCATGGGAATGGAACTAATGCCCCGTACACAAGATCAGACTTTCCGACACAACAAAACCATGGAATTTTGTTTGAAGGTTGTTGGCTCCAACTTGTCTTGCATACACACGGTCACACAAATATTGGCCAACAATTACGTACATAATGACAGTAAGTACGTATGTAGCGTAGTGACATATTAGACATACTACGTGGTTTTTCAGCTTTGTTGGCGGAAAATCTGAGAACCTGCTAGCCAACATTTGTTGGCGGAAAGTCTGAAGCAAATGTTTGATGCAGCATACACATGGTTGGACTTTCCCACAACAAGTTCACATCCAACATTTACTGTCGGAAAATCCGATCGTGTGTATGCGCCATAAGGATCGGATCAGGGTGGACTGGAAGTCAGCTGACATGTCACCTTTGACATCCGTCACTCCAAAGAGATGTATGGAGCGATCGTTCAGATGCGCTGAAAAAACTACCAGATTTGAACGGTCTGCACGTGTGAAAGGGCCTTAAATGTGTATTACCAATCTATTGTTGACTATTGTAACAATAAACTAATAGAAACAATTTTGTAGGTATCACAAATATCTGTCTGAGCCCTGGTTCAAAGTGGTGCGATTTGGTCGGATTTAAGCGTGACATTCAATTTCAATGTACTGCAAATTGGCTATATCCAGTGGGTGACATAATTAAAAAGATGAGAAAAAAAATCGGATCTAGTATGGATTTTAAGGGGAACTCCACTACCGCCCACCGAAAAAAAATCGACCCCGCATGCCACCAGGCAATGACATCACAGTCACACTGTGATGTCATCAGGTGGCCCCACCCCTTAGTTTATTTAAGAAATGTCAGATGGCAGAGCCAACATTCAGACAGATCTCTTTTTTTGGTGGGGTCGGCATCGTGACTGATGAGGGATCTACACTGAGGAACATTTTTTTTGTTTTGTTTTTTAATAAAGTACTTGAAAAAAAATTTTGGTTGTGTTTTTTACACTTTTTTTGGTGAATGAGTAGGGGTACACCCACACTGTTTTTTCTCATGTAATAGCCGGAAATTCTTTAGGATAGAGTTAAAATTTGTGAAAAATGGCTCAAAGTCGCTCTGATATGGACACAGGCGTGACTTCAGTGCGATTTACATTACAGTCTATGAGAGATAAATTACACTGAAGTTGGGAAAAAGTAATACATGAATGTACTTTTTAAAACGCACAACTTCAAGTTGCAGCTAATAAGACAGACCCATAGATATACATTAGGTGCAACTTCGGATGCAATTTGGAAATCACATGTCGCATCTGAAGTCACACTGGTGTGAACGGAGGCTATAACAAGAAGGAATATCAAATATTACATGTTTGTCTCTGGAAGGAAAGATCTGGGCTGCTCCTCTGCACCATCTGCAATCAAAAATGAATCAACTGATCTGTTGCTGATACGTAACGGAGTAAGCCTTCTGAAGTTGTTTGGAGAATACGGTATCTGTACTTGTGCTCTTTGGGATGGGACTACTGCATCTTCACTGTACAACCATGCAAACTTCACAGGAATATTTTGCTCCTCATCAGACGAAAATACTGGATTATCATATCCTAAAATTTGAAATTGTAAAATTGTTGGTTTAATATAAAGCCCAAGGACACAACATGCTAATATTAAAACATAAACGGTATTTGTGATGTGGTTGTTTTTATAAAGTTAAGATTGTTATGATAAATAGCATTTGTTTTTTAATTTAACCACTTAAGGCCCCTTTATGACTAGGCCATTTTTTGCGATACGGCACTGCATCGCTTTAACTGACAATTGCGTGGATGTGCGATGTTGTACCCAAAGTTTATGTTCTTTTTTTTCCCACAAATAGAGCTTTCTTTTGGTATTTGATCACCTCTGTGTTTTTTATTTTTTGCGCTATAAACAAAAAACACAATATTTTGTACTTTTTGCTATAATAAATATCCCAAAGAATAAATAAAAATGTATTTATCAGTTTAGGCCGATATGTAAAAAAAAAAAAAATATATTGCAATAAGCGTATATTGATTGCTTTGCATCTTTGCATCTACAAAATCTACAAAATAGGGGATTTATTTAGGGCATTTTTATTATTATTTTTTTTAACTAGTAATGGCGGCAATCTACAATTTTTTTTCTGGGACTGCGATATTGAAATTGACAGATCGGACATTTTTGACACTTTTTTGGGAGCTAAAAATAGCCACTGATTACTGTATAAATGTCACTGGCAAGAAAGAGGTTAACACTAGGGGCAATCAAGGGGTTAAATGTGGTCCTTCCCTGTGTGTTATAACTGTGGGGAAATGGGACTGACTGGGGGACCACTTAGTAGGAACACACAGGGCGTAACTATAGGGGGTGCAGCAGTCGCGACCGCAACTGGGCCCTGTGCTGCAGGGGGCCCATGCAGCCCCCTCTACATATGGCCGGCAGCAGCATAGGCAGCTAGGGGTACCAGTGCACCATGCACATGGGTGGCTGGAGGTGGAGGGTGACTAGCAGAGCTCCATGCTCGACTATCGCACTGGCTGCTCTTTAGTTGTGCATTCCCTGCATGACCTGTGTCCTCGGCCGGCTCCTCAGAGTACCCCTCTCCTGCTCCATGCATTGCCGCTCAGTCCGATGTCTGTTCTCCCCAGCCAGAGTCCCCCCCCCCCAAGTCCGGCCCACACTGCACTACATACTTCTCCCGGGTAAACAAACTTTAAGCACACAGATGCAGTGCAGCCCTATGAGAGCTGGCTCCCGGAGGACACTGCAGGCTTGTCTGCCAGCCCCCCTCCTCCCCCATCATACACAGATGATGAAAGGTCTTTCTGGGAGATATGCTGATCACCCGTCCAGCACACTGGATGGAGCCCAGGCCAACATGGACGATTGCGCGGCCTGCAGCTTGGTCATGGTGAGAGGACCCCACACACCATTACTTACCCCCTCCATCTCTTCTGGGGACAGGGACCCCATCCTGCCTAGGGACAGTCCCCCAATGGGGCACCTAATAATTAAAAAAAAAATAATAAAAAAAACTACTGGTGCCAGTGGTGGAACTACAGGGCTCACAAAGGTCATACCTGTGACCACGCCCTGGAGTTCCACTGCCGGACTCGGAGGGAAGGGCCCTGGCTGGGTTTCAGGGGGGCGCCTTCATGGTTTCTTGCATCGGGGCCCTAAAGGTTCTAGTTACGCCACTGGGAACACACATTCTGTCTTTACTCCCCTGACAGAACTGGGATTTGTGTGTTTACTGGTGCCCAGCTGACATCGGCTCCGGGGACAAGCTGCGGGCTCGCACGCCTGCCATATCGATTTAAAGAGCCGACGTACCATGATGGCGATTCGCACAGCCCCGCCAACCTGCCGCAGTACAACTTCAGCGGCTGGTCGGCAAGAAGTTATACCTAACATCTTTTAATCTTTAAAAACCAATAACAGACTGTACATAGAGGATAAGAGTTAGGCCGAGTTCACATATGCTGCAGCCGCAGCTCATGGCAGGGGGTCCGGTGCGTCCCTGTTCACCAATTCAGATGCGAATCAGGTCTGAATTTTTACCTGAATTTGCACCTGAATCAGAACCAAAAAGACACAAAGGACCCTATCCAAATGCGAAATACAAAAGCTGTGTGATCTGGCTCCATTGAGAGCCGGGCACACTCTTCTGTTGTGTGAATTGGATGCGGTGAAATTTGCTAGTTATGCATGTGCAGAGATCTTTCATTCAGCCCTGTGGGCTGAACAGAAGGAATCAGTTGGCGGAGGTGAGCAGTAATGACTAGGGGTCATTTAACAACATCCTGGAAGTATTCCAGTCTGGCTTCAGGAGGTATGTAAATGGCCTACACCTATATCAATGGAATTACTCAACTTTAGTCTGAGCTGCCTAGTTTGTTTTTGATCTACAGGCGCCCTCCCTTACCTGCATTATATATCTCTTCCACTAGTATTTGCCATAGGTACAAGGTGGGACTGTAACCCGACGAGGTCATACCGATGAAACTAGTTGGGCTTGGCCACACTAATGTCACATCATTTGAGTCATTTATGGCTGCTGGAGCGCACGGCCACTTTTCCTAGGACTGGGGGTGCTATTGATTCTCAATGCTAACTGAATTTGTCAGCCTGTAAGTGCATTTTAATGTTTTTTTTAAATAAAACATACCTCCCCATTAAGAGAAGACAGTGATTACTGCTAGCGTCTATAGCAGATCGATCAACTTGGTAACAATCAGTCTGCCCACCCATGGTACGAATCTCATTCGTTTCAGTCTCTGGTTGGCCTTACTACAGAATGCACAGCTGCACCAGATTCTGTGTTTATCAGTTTTAGTAAATCACTTCCCATGTGTCCTCCTATGTCCTCCTATGCATTTAACTGAAACACCAAACAATGTTATCAGATTTCCCAGTGGTCCTCTATGTAATAGAGATGAAGATGGGTGAAGTGTTTGCAATCCACATCTGGAGGGCAGCCTAGGGTGAAATTGCTACAAAATAATACAGCGGGTGAGCACTGTGCCCAAGGACAGGAAATGTGTTACTGACAAAATTACCAGGTGAAAGTAATAAAAAAAAATCAAGATAGCACCATATCAAAGAACTGGTATGGTGCAGTATATATTAAAGCGGAGGTCCACCCTAAAGTGGACCTTCCGCTCATTGGAATCCTCCCCCCCTCCGGCACCACAATTGGCACCTTTCAGGGGGGAGGGGGTGCAGGTACCTGTACAGTACAGGTATCTGCACCCACTTTCGGCGTAGATTCTGCAGAAGGTACGCCCCTTACCGCAGAATCTACGCCCCTTTCCGAAAGTCCCCCGCTGCCTGCTGGGAAACACACGGATCCCAGAGACAGCGGGGACCATCCTTATTGCGCAGCGCAACTCGCGCATGCGCAGTAGGGAACCAGGAAATGAAGGCGAAAAGGCCCTTCTTCCTGATTCCCATACCCAAGATGGCGGCGGCAGCACCCGAGAGACCATCGAGAGATCGGCTTCGGGTGCCGACATCGCGGGTGCGCTGGGCGGGTAAGTGTCATTATTTTAAAAGTCAGCAGCTGCAGTATTTGTAGCTGCTGGCTTTAAAAAAACAACAAAAAAAACGGAGGACTCCCGCTTTAAGTTTTTGTTTTGGGGCTTAGATACAATTAAAAAATATATTTTATTTTTATTCCTTTTACCCAAATGTATACGGTTTGAAAAAAACATTGGCAGATTACCTAGAAGAAATTATACTGTCCACTTAAGGCTTAGAGACAGATCAAGAATCTGGGTCCACAATGGTGGCCATATATGACCTCCCCAATATTATGTCTCAGGAGCTTACATGGCCCAGGAGCTTACCAGCATGCATTTAAAGGAGCTCTACCACCCTAATTGATAAAGATTGTCAGAACCTAATTTCAGGTAGTCTCATTACCTCCTATGTATGAAGCCCCTTTATTGGTAATCCTGAATCTGGGAAATGATCCCTATTTCTAGGTTTACCAGAAATCCTAGCAGATCTGTCAGCCAGGTTCCCTGAAATAATATATGACCACTAACAGCTAGCTAGTGTTTCTAAAAATTCCAGTAGATCACACTGATAGCATTGAATGTTAACAAACAGCATTGGATGTAACTATTTATAGGCAATGCTAGAGAAATTCAAACGTAGGCTTAATTTATTCACTGGGCTCACTGACCAACATTTGTCTAAATTACCTGCTTTCTCCTAAATTGCATCTATACTCCTGGCAGGGGAGGTAAGTGATTCAGAGTTCAGAGGTCAGGAGTAAGTAATGCAGAGTTCACAGGTCAGGAGTAAGTGAGAGACAGAGTTCAGAGATCAATAGTAATTAATGCAGAGTTCAGAGATCAGAAGTAAGTGAAGCAGAGTTCAGAGATAAGTAGTAAGTGATGCAGAGTTCAGAGATCAGTAGCAGGTGAGGCAGAGTTCACACACTACTTGTAAGTGGGGAAGAGTTTAAAGGCCATTAGTAGGTAAGGTAGAGTTCATAAGTCAGTAGAAAGTAAGGTAGAGTTCAGAGATCATTATTAAGTGATTCAGAGGTCATAGGTCAGTAGTAAGGCAAAGTTCACAGACCAGTAGAAAGTGGTGCAGAGTTCAGGAGTAAGTGATGCAGAATTCACAGATCAGTAGTATGTGATGCAGGGTTCAGAGAGGCAGAGTTCAGAGATCTAGGAAGGAGATGTATGGAAATGCTGGAACTACGTTTGAGATTTCAGGTCAGTGCACAGCTGTTACAAGTTACAACAATATATCTACAGGATGTATTGTTGTATTTGCAGAAAATGTACTGAAAACAATGACGGCTTATTAGGCCTCATGCACACTGGATGTTATATTAACGTTAAAAAAACGACTTTAGCTTTGCAGTGACTTTTTCAGCTTTTTGCAATCTCGTTTTTTAGCATTCATTAGCGGTTTTTAGTGGTTTTCCGCATTAGTGTTTTGGTGTTTTTTTTTTTGTTTTTTTTTAAGAAATACATTTGCTTAAAAAATCCTATCTAGTTTTCCCCTACTTTATATTGCTTTGGAGGGGGGCTATAGAGCAATGTTTAACATAACTAACCCGGTCTTCACTGTGCTGGCAGTTTTCATCAGCTGTCAACTAGATTTGAGCATGTGTCCATCTTAACAGAGGGTTAAACTCTAAAAGCTTGTATTCTGCATTGTATGGTAATACACTTTCAAAAAACCTCCCCTCACTTTGTTCCTTCGTTTTCTCAGCCAATTATTCCAAACAATAGAAAGCCGTCTGTAGAGTCATACTTATACTGTAAATATGCTCCAAATAAATAAAGGGTTAAGAAGTATTTTTTAGGTATGTTTTGTATTCACATAACACATAATTTAAATCAAACTTGACTGGAAAGGTAGAA
The DNA here is from genome assembly GCF_037356315.1 of Lithobates pipiens. Lineage (NCBI taxonomy): Eukaryota > Metazoa > Chordata > Amphibia > Anura > Ranidae > Lithobates > Lithobates pipiens. The sequence goes on along the minus strand of NW_027507764.1, from coordinate 275,741,334 downwards.
ATACCGTACACTTAAAATAGCACAGTAAAACCCTTGAAATCAAAATTGTAATCTCTGACTTTCCTGATTCAATAAAAGACTGTCAAAGTTGTCAAAGCTCAAAGTTTAGATTATTTTTCTCACATTCCAGACAAGTGTAGTCCAATTTTTTTTTTTAAAGTATAGCAAATAACATAAAACAAAACATGAACTGATGAGTACATGTTATATTTAAAAATAATATTACCAAATGCAGGATCCACATTCCCTTTATTCTCTGTCAAGGAATTTAAAAAAGTAATGCTGTGATCAAACTGAGTATCATATTCCACAGTGTCTTCTGGATCGAAGTCCTTTTCTGTGTGAATAAAACTTGCATTAAAGTTTGTAGTTAAAGAGTATGAAAACCCAATTAATTTCTTTACCTCTTTTTGATTAAATATACAATTGACAACATTTTGTATCTTTTTGATAAATTCCAAAAATCCTGTTGATCTTGTCATGAAATTTAAGTCAAAGTCCTGTATTGTCAACATACTGCCTAGGCTATCTTAAAGCTGACCTTCTGTAAATTTTTCAACTTTCCAACTATTAAATCTTCTGCCATTGTTGTTTTAACTTTGGATAGTAAAAATAGGATTTTTATATACAGCTTACCTGTAAAATCCTTTTCTTGAGAAGTACATCACGGGACACAGGAGCTTCATTACATAGTGGGTTATATAGGCACCTCTGGTGATTGGACACTGGTTAACCCTCAATTAAGGAGAATTCCTCCCCTATATAACCCCTCCCATATGGGAGGCACCTCAGTTTTGTAGAAAAGCAATAAGAAACCACGTAAAACCCAAGAGGGGCGGGAGCCCTGTGTCCCATGATGTACTTCTCAAGAAAAGGATTTTACAGGTAAGCTGTATATAAAAATCCTATTTTCTTGATCATACATCACGGGACACAGGAGCTTCATTACATAGTGGGATGTCCCAAAGCAATGCTCAGTTTGAGGGGAGGGAGACACAGATCAGAAATATAGACAGCCATGGACCAGAGGATCTAAACTGCCGCCTGCAGTACACTGCGCCCAAAGGCGATATCCTCTTGCACCCGATAGAATCTGGTGAATGTGTGGACTGATGACCAAGTTGCAGCCTTACAGATCTGAGCCAGGGAGGCCTGGTGATGCACTGCCCAAGAAGCACCTACAGTCCTGGCTGAGTGCGCTTTCACTTGAAAAGGAGGAAACTTCCCCTTTACACTATAGGCCTGAGAAATAACCTGTCTAATCCACCTTAAGAGAGTGGATCTTGATGCCGCTTGGCCCTTCCCAGGGCCTTCCGGCAGAATAAATAAGCAACCAGTCTACTTATCTGAGCAGTTGCCTGAAGATAGGTACTGATTGCCCTTACCACATCTAAAGTGTGCAAAGATTCTTCTTCTGCAGATTGTGGGTCTGGAAAAAAGAATGGTAGGATTACATCTTGATTCAAATGGAATCCCGAAACCACCTTAGGCAGAAAGGACCTGTTGGGACGCATTACCACCCGGTCCTTATGAATAATTAGATACGGTTCCTTGCTGGAGAGAGCTGCTAGCTCTGACACTCTCCTAGCGGAGGAAATGGCTACCAAAAAAAGAATTTTTTAGTCAAAAGAACTAATGAAGCTAGATGCAAAGGTTCAAATGGTTGCCCCTGCAAAGCTGAGAGAACCAAATTCAGATCCCATGGGCATACCGGAGGTTTGACTGGCGGTCTTATCTGCATGGCCCCCTGGATGAAAGCCCGCACCAGGGAATGTGATGCAAGTGGCTTCTGAAAAAACACTGACAAGGCTGAAATCTGCACCTTGATAGTGCTTACGGCCAAATTCATTTCTAGGCCTGACTGGAGAAAGGCCAAGATCCTGCTAATGACATACTTTCTAGGATGCCATTCCCTAAGTTCACCCCAGGAAACATATGACTTCCAGATTTTGTAGTAAATAAGCCTGGAGGCCGGCTTTCTGGCATTGACCAGAGTAGAAAGGACTGGCCCCGAAAGCCCACGATCCCTCAGAATGTGGGTCTCAGCAGCCAAACCGTCAAATTCAGACTGTGTAAAGTAGGATGGTAAATTGGACCCTGTGAGAGCAGATCTGGCCAGAGAGGTAGGATCCATGGCCTGCCTACTGCCAACTTCATGATCTCTGCGTACCAAGGTCGCCTGGGCCAAGCCGGGGCTACCAAAAACACTGACTTTGTTTCCCCCTTGATTCTTCCCAGGAACCGTGACAGAAGTGGGCACGGGGGGAAGGCATAAATTAGATTCGCAGACTCATCCCTTTTATCCCAAAGAATGACAAAGCAGTGGTAGTTGGAACAATCATTAATTCACGACTGGACTATGCAAACTCGCTTTACATAGGATTACCACAATATCAACTTGCGCGATTACAACTGATCCAAAACACGGCGGCAAGGCTGATAACAGGAAAAAAACCCTGGGAATCCATTTCTCCTTCACTGAGGAGCTTACATTGGCTAACCGTAAAAAATCGGATCACGTTCAAGACCCTTTGCCTCACCCACAAATGCGTGCATAGAGAAGCTCCGCAATACCTAATGGAGAAAATAAATCATTACACACCAAACCGCAGTCTTCGATCAGCCAACAAAAACCTCCTCCTCGTGCCCAAAGCCCGGTATAAATCCAAGGGTGATCGGAGATTCGCTGTCCAAGGGCCTCGGCTATGGAATGCTCTACCAATCAACATCCGCCTGGAAGAAAATCACCTGGCTTTTAGGAAAAAACTCAAGACCTTCCTCTTTTAGCAGATGATCAAAGCTCGCCACAGCGCCTAGAGGCGATTCAGTTCGCATTGTGCGCTATATAAGTATTTCATTCATTCATTCATTCATCCCAAGGAACTGTCAGAGCATCCTACCCCTGAGCAAGAACATCTCTTGTCCTTGACACGAATTTGTCCAGCTTTCTGTTGAATCTGGACGCAAACAGATCTACGTCTGGAGTACCACACCTGCGACATATGTTCTGAAACACGTTGGGGTGCAGAGCCCATTCTCATGGGCACAACTGCTGGCGGCTCAGAAAATCCGCCTGCCAATTTTCCACTCCTGGAATGAAGACTGCAGAAAGGGATGGAACATGCCTTTCTGCCCAGGCAAGTATGCGATTCACCTCTTTTTGTGCAACCAGACTCCTGGTACCACCCTGGTGATTGATATAGGCCACTGCTGTGGCATTGTCGGACTGAATCCAAATAGGGAGACCCCGTAGTCTGTAAGACCACTTTATGAGAGCCATATAAACTGCCCATATCTCCAAGACATTTATGGGCAATAGCTTCTTGATCGCAGACCATTTCCCCTGCGAGCACGTCTCCTCCAACACTGCTCCCCAGCCTGTCAGGCTGGCATCTGTCGTAATAATCTTCCATGGAAGAGGAAGAAAAGTTTTGCCTTTCAGCAAATTCTGTTGAAATTCAATTGGTTTGTAACCACCAAACGAGACTCTTGCGTGTCCCTGGGGACAGACACATAGGAAGATCCAAGGCCTGGGGCTTCCTGTTCCACGCCGCAAGGATGCATCTTTGCAGAGGCCTTGAGTGGATCTGGGCGAATGGAACGGCCTCAAAGGAGGCGACCATTTTCCCTAACAGTCTCATGCACAACCGAATGGGGGGAGATCTTCTGCCCAGAATTAGGCGCACCAGACCCCCAAAGGCCAAGGCTTTTGGCCTTGGTAGAAACCCCCCCGCCTTGAGCGGTGTCGATGACCATACCCAGGTACTCCAACCTGGTAGCAGGCTGTAAGGACGATTTTTCTAGGTTCATAATCTAACCTAGGCGTTCCAGTCTAGTGTTCTGGTAACACTGTGGTTCAGGAGTGCTACTGTTTTCTCTATGAGAAGCAAATCGTCTAGATAAGCCATGAAAGCTATACCCAGAGCTCTTAGGTTTGCCAAGAGAGGGTCTAGAATCTTTGTGAAGACTCGAAGAGCCGTAGCGAGCCCGAACGGCAAAGCCACAAATTGAAAATGGCGCCGCTCTACCGCGAACCTTAGATACTTTTGGTGTGCGGAAAATATTGGCACATGAAGAAATGTATCCTTGATATCTATTGATGCCATAAACTCTCCCCCTTGCAGGGAAGAGACCACAGCGCGTATTGACTGCATTCGGAAGGACCGGATGCGTAGAAACCGGTTCAGATCCTTCAGATCCAGGATAGGTCTGACACCTCCATTTGGCTTTGGAACGGTGAAGAGATTCGAGTTAAAGCCTGAACCCTGTTCTTTTGGGTCTACTTCCACTATCACCCCCTGGGATAGTAAGTGATCTAAGGCCAGGAATAGTGGTCTCTGCTTTACTGGATCCCTGGGGATCCTTGACCTTAGAAAGCGAGGAGGTGGAATCTCCTGAAACTCTAGCTTGTAGCCCAGAGATACCGAGGAGACTACCCACTTGTCCCGGATCTCTTCCCGCCAGGCTTCTGCAAACTGCAGGAGCCTTCCCCCCACTCGGCCGAGCGGGGGCGCCCCTTCACAAGGAAGCTTTTGGGCTCTGCTTGGCAGGCTTTTGCCCCCAAGTCTTTTTCTGCCCCTGGGCCCGGCCTTGAGCCTTTCCTGTAGAGGGAGGTTGGGAAGGCCGTCACCACTGCTTAGAGCTTGATGCTCCGGGAGAGAGAGAACTCCTAAACGATGGACGTTTGCTCCTTTTGATTGGAAGGAGAGTAGATTTACCTCCTGAAATTCTTTGGACGAACTTGTCTAATTCTACTCCAAATAAACGTTCCCCCTTAAACGGGAACCCAATCAAATGCTTCTTGCATGATAGCTCAGCTGCCCAATTTTTTAGCCATAGGGCCCTTCGCATGTGTACCAAAAGGAGATGCTTGTTGGACAGAATCCAAAATCGCATCAATCATAAAACACAGAATTTGAGGTATTTCTGCATAGTTCTCCACTTCCTCAATGGGAAGGAGGCCAAGCATCTGCTTAACTTGTTCCTTGAGGAACTGACACAACCCCACGGCTGCGACTGTAGGTTGCACTACTGCGCCAGTCATGGAAAAGGAGGCTTTCAATAAGGTTTCCAGCTTCTTATCAGCTGGATCCTTAAATACCTGAGCATTATCCAAAGGACAGGTCAGGTTTCTATTCACGCAAGAAACAGCCGCATCGACAGATGGGACCCCCCATTTCTTGGCAAATTTTTTCCTCCAGAGGATAAAGCATAGAAAACCTTTTAGGAGGAGCAAACAGTTTATCGGGATGTCCCCAATCCTCATACAACAATTTATCCATTAAGGGATGAATTGGAAAGGAAAAGGCAGTCTGTGGGGTTTTCCTGACCCCCAGGGAAGAAACAGAGGATGTTGCGACCTCAGCAGCAGGCATTCTGAATGTGGTACGCACCAACTCAGTATAATATTGCACCTGTTTTCTGAGCGCCTGGGAGGAGGGGACTCTCTCCTCTTCCTCAGATTCATCTGACTGCTCATGATCCCTGTCCCAAGATAGGGATCTCTCCTCATTGTCAGAGGTGTCACCTGAAAGAGGAATCTCAGCAGAGGGAGGGGATCTACCCCTTTTCCTGCTATCTTTTAGGGAAGCTGAAATAAAATTCACGATTCTCCCTTCAAAACCCTCCGAAGGTAGCCCTAAGGGAGTCCTCAGTGACACATACCGGGGCTGAAGTATTAGGAGAGGCTGCAAAACCTGACAGGGGCACTGACTCATCCTGTGAGGCTGGCTCCAGTCTTGCAGGGGGGGATGGTAACCTACAGGAATTTTTAGAACTAGACTTTAGGCGGTGATTTACCAGTGCCCTTGTTACCTCTCCCTGAGACCCTCTTACGAGGAGACATAGTCCTCAGCTACAAAGCAGAGGTACTAGTACAAAGTGCAATCACTGTTGTGCTCAAAGTCTCACGATAAATATATATGCTTAAACTGCACAACCTGATGCTGAGTAGGTGTCTTAGGTTTGCCTGGATCCAATCCCTTAGGATGCTTACTGCCCACAGCTCCTGTGTCTCCACTTATAGCCCCCTGGCACTCTGGGCTTTTTTAAAATTGCCGCCTGGCGCCTGCGCAGTATAGCGCCGTGCACACTGACGTGCACAGCTCGCAACCACACTCCCCCCCTCCATTAGCACGGGAGCACGCTTACCGCGCATGCACGAGGACCACCGGACGTCCAGGGGGTAAGGGGACCACCATCGGAGCTGCGCGGGACCCCCAGACTACGTGGGACCCCTGTATTACCTTTATTGTGGCAGGGAGTGCAGTGGAAACGTGAGTCATCTGGAGGAACCAGGTTTCACTGAGCGTGTGTATCTGAAAGGCAAGTAAGTTTGCATCAGGCTGCTCTTACTCACTCTAGTGGTGGAAACCAGGTAAGACATACAACTACTCAATGAAGAAATCCATAATATACATTTATATAGGATTAACTTCCCTTACCTGTCCTCGCCGCAGGAATTGCTGAAACAGACAGATTCCAGCCTTCACCCATCACGGCAGGCAGAGTTGTGCCAACCTTCAGGATTTTTTGGGGTTCCTTCTCAGAGGAACCTCCTTCCTGGACCTTGTAAAAGACTCTGCCAGAAACTTTTGGGCCACTATGTAAATAGTACACCAAGTCTGGTTTTCCCAGAGCCCAGTCTTCCAATAGGAGAGGACTTACAGGCAAAACCTTGTTTCTTTGGATGACGAGGCCCGGGTACCATACCATCTTGGGAGTCAAAATATCGGCCCGAGATATGAATCTGGTTTGTTGTAGCCCTTAGGCCCCCGCAGGGACCTGCACAGAGCTTTCTTCATAGCACATGTTTTACGTGACCAACCACCATAGACACTGGCGAAAAAACTGAGGTGCCTCCCATATGGGAGGGGTTATATAGGGGAGGAATTCTCCTTAATTGAGGGTTAACCAGTGTCCAATCACCAGAGGTGCCTATATAACCCACTATGTAATGAAGCTCCTGTGTCCTGTGATGTATGATCAAGAAACACTTTTTTCTGCCAGTAAATACCTTATACAGCCCACTTCCTGTTTGTCTGGCCATTAACCTTTGCTTATGACATCATTCACAGTCTCTCACTTTCATGGGAGTTTGCCAGGAAGAGAGGGGGGGGGGTGAGTCATAAGAGGGCCAATGAAAGCTGCAGAGCTGGAGGTGTGCCTCTGGGTCTCTGTGTAAATCCAGTAAATGAATAGGCAGCAGCTTCAGCTGCCCACAGTTAAAATGGCTGCAGCCAGACTTACTGGAGGGAGATTTCTGCAGCATATTTGTAGAGAATCACAGTATATATAAAATAATATGCAAAGTGGTTGGAGGGAAGCTTCAGAATGGCAAAGATGTTTTTATTACAAATAAAAAGCTCATTTAGCCCCTCCTAGTTGTTATCTTGGACTACATAAAGATTAACTTTATGTTGTAGAGATCAGAGAATAGTTTAGCAAAAGACAATTGATAGAGATAACACCGCTTAATCCACAAAAATCCTGTGTTGCAGGCCACAGGCTTAAAAGCTAAGTGCATTTCTGACAGAGCAACAGGTAGTATGAGGGCTCATGCACACTGCAGCTCAAAAAAAAAGCTACTTTTTGCAGGCGTTTGAGCTTTTATTTTTGCCTATAATAGCTTGAAGAAGCTTGATTTTTTGTGTCCTCTCGTGTTTATTGAGCTCTTTCTTAGGCAAAAAAAATAATAAGCTCAAAACCCTGTAGCAGCAGCTTATTTGAGCTGCAGTGTGCAGGAGCCCTTATTCTTTACTTGGTATGTGCATGTATTGCAGATGTATACAAAAAAATATAAATATAAAAAAAAAACATTTTTTTGTCTTGACATACTGTATGTGTTAGCTCTTCACCTCAACAAGCTTCATTAACCACTTAAAGGGGTTGTAAACCCTTGTGTTTTTTCATCTTAATGCATCTTAGGTAAAAAAAAAACTTCTGAGTGAGCCCTGTAATTCCCACGGCGGAGACACTCTCTTCCTCTCTGCCCAGGGTTCTTGGCTCTTGATTGTATAGATTGATAGCAGCGCAGCCATTGGCTCCTGCTGCTGTCAATCAAATCTAATGACGTGGGCCCTGGGTGGCAGGGCCGAGTCTGTCTTTCTGTGCCTATGCACACAAATGGTGGACCTATAACCGGGGTTATGGCAGCCAGAAAAGACCTTAAAGTAATTTTCCTGTGTAGAGACCAGTGGCGGCAAGAGAATTTTTAGGATGGGGGTGCCAGACCCCGCCTCTCCCTTTTGACCCATCTCACTTCTCATAAGCCCCACCCCTTATAGAATCCACCCACTCTGTCCCCTCTATTCCACTAACTTCCACCCATAGTGTCAGGAGTAGGGATGAGCCGAACATCCCCCGGTTCGGTTCGCGCCAGAACATTCAAACGGACCGAAAATTTGTGTTAACTTTAGAACCACATTGAAGTCTATGGGACTCGAACGTTCGAAATAAAAAAAAAAATGTATGGCTAATATGCAAGATCTTGTCCTAAAAAGGGTTTGGGGACCAGGCTCCTTCCCCAGGGGACATGGGTCAATGCCTAAAATGTTTTTAAAAACTGCAGTTTTTTCGGAAGCACTGATTTTAATGACGATTAAAGTGAAAAAAAAGTGAAATATTCCTTTAAATATCATGCCTGTGGGGTGTCTATAGTATGCCTCTGAAGTGCCACGTGTTTCCCGTGTTTAGAACAGTCCCTGCACAAAATGTAATTTAACAGAACAAAGTCATTTAAAACCGCTTGCGGTTTTAATGTAATGTCTGGTTCCGGCAATCTGGTTGAAAATCATTGAGAAAAATGGCATGGGTAGCCCCCCTGCCCATTACAAGCCCCTTTGGGTCTTTTACGGTTATTAAGGGGAACCCCGTACCCAAATAAAAAAAAGGAAAGGCGTGGGGCCCCTAGGCCCTATATACTCAGAACAGCAGTATACAGGCGGTGCAAACAAGACAGGGAATGTGTAGGTTTGTTGTGTTAAGTAGAATCTGTTTGTAATTTTGAACTGGTACATTTTTAAAGTGTTGCTCCAGTCAAAAAATCTATTATTTTGATTTTTGGAAAACATAGGGAAGGGTTATCACCCCTGTATAAATTTTTTTGCCGACCATCTATTTTCATCTCACTTCCTGTTGTCTCCTTCCATTTGCAAGTAGGAGACGTTTGTAAGTTGGATGTTTGAAAGTAGGGGCCTGACCTATATGCTCTAAAGAAATGGGGGCCTAAGGTGTTGGTGTCACCACAACACTGTAAGCCCTCAAAGTGACTCTTGGAGTGCCCTGCTGTGAACGATTATATCAAGAATTGTAATTACATGCCATTGTTGAACAGTGGTAGAAAAATTGGGCCTTTGGTGGTTGTGGTGCCACAACACTATAAGTCCTCATAGTTACTCTCAGTGGGTGCAGGAACTATTATATCAAGAATTGTAATTGTTAAACAAGGGGCTGAAAAATTGGGCTGGTGGCACTGGTGCCGGTGCCACGACACTGCAGCCTCTCCCATATACTCTATTTGAAGTGCAGGAATGAGCCCTGCTGCAAAGCATTGCATCAAAAATTGTAATTACATGCCCCTGTTAAACAGGGGCTGAAAAATTGGGCTGGTGGCACTGGTGCTGGTGCCACGACACCGCAACCTCTTCCATATACTCTATTTGGAGTGCAGGAAGGAGCCCTACGGCAAAGCATTGCATCAAAAATTGTAATTACATGCCCCTGTTAAACGGGGGCTGAAAAATTGGGCTGGTGGCATCACCCAGAACCAAAAATGTTCTTCCAAGATATCAGAGGGATTATTGAGGAGGAAGAGGATAGTCAGTCAAAATAACAGGACAGTCACTCAACATCAGCATAGGCAGTCTTGAACGGATGCGACATTTAAAAAAAAAATATTCAGTTACATTAGCTTCAGGTGCTTGGTAGCTGGTGGTGATCCAAGACTGATTCATCTTTATGAAGGTCAGTCGATCAACCGAGTCAGTGTACAGGCGCACCCTGTGATCGGTTAAAAGCCACCAGCAGCACTATAGGTGCGTTCCGAAAGAACGCTGGATGCAGGACAGGCCAGTCGTTTAATGTCATACTATGCAAGCTCTGGCCAGTGATCCATCCTCAAGACCCAGTAAGCCAGAAGATTTTCGGTGGGAAAGGTGTCCAAGTCTGACCTTGTCCCTAGGTATTCCTGCACCATGTGAATCAGACACTGGCGATGAGTGCTGGAACCGATCATACCTTGGGGCTGCAGACTAAAAAATTGTCTGAACGCATCGGCCACCTTCTCCACTGCTCCTTCTGTTACTGACCGAAGCCTCAGCAACATGTTGTCCAGGACCAAGAGTTTGTAACCTCCCAGTCTCTGGGAACACGTTGCACAGACCTTTCTGCAAGGCCTCCTGGAGATGTCTCATCCTCTGCTCCCTCTGTGACGGCAAGTCACGGCCACTCTCCTTGATACCCTTGTACCGTGGATCAAGGAGAGTGGCCAGCCAGTAATGGTCCCTCTCCTTGATCCGAAGAATACGAGGATCCTTCCGCAGGCTTTGCAGGATCAGGGAGGCCATGCAGCGTAGGTTAGCTAAAGCATTCGGTCCGGAGTCCTCTGGGTCACTACGGACAACATGATCTGCAGCCACCTCCTCCCAGCCACGTAGAAGTCCACGGGTTTCTTGGGACTGTAAATCATCCCTACAAGTCTGCTGATGCTGAGTGTCAGGCTCCACCTCCTCATCCTCTTCCTGTGTGATGGGTGGGACAGCAGGAACACTGTCTGGATAAAGGGGGCCTTGAGAGGCAAGGAAGTCCTCCTCTTCCTGCCTCTGTTCTGCCTCAACTGCCCTGTTCATTATTCCACACAGCGTATGTTCCAACAGGTGAACAAGAGGTACAGGGTCACTCATGCATGCACTGTCACTGCTCATCATCCTTGTAGCCTCCTCAAACGATGACAGGACAGTGCATGCATCCCTGAACATGCCCCACTGGCATGGTGAGAAAAAAACAAGTTCTCTGACCCTGTCCTGGTGCCGTAGTCGCACAGCTACTCATTGAGGCCCTCTGCTGCATGTGCAGCTGCTGCATGTGCAGCTGCTGCAGCATGGCCAACGTTGAGTTCCACCTGGTGGGCATGTCACATATAAGGCAGTTCTTGGGCAGGTTCAACTCCCTTTGGAGCTCAGCCAGCTGAGCACTGCCATTAAATGATCAGCGGAAATGCACACAGACTTTCCTGGCCTGCCTCAGTACATCCTGTAAGCCCGGGTACCTGCCCAAGAACCGCTGCACCACCAGGTTAAGGATGAGCCACACAGGGCACATGGGTCAGTTGTCCCTGTCGGAGAGCGGAGAGGAGGTCGGTGCCATTGTCACAAACCATCATTCCTGGCTTAAGCTGGCGTGGCGTCAACCACCTCTCGGCCTGCACCTGCAGAGATGACAAAATATCTGCCCCAGTGTGGCTCCTGTCCCCCAAACAAACCAGCGCAAGCACGGCATTGCATCTTTTTGCCTGCGTACTTGCATAGCCCCTTGAACGCCTATGGAGCACCGCTGGTCCTGAGGACAGAGCACTGGAAGAGGCCATGGAGGAAGAAGAAGAGGAAGGGGTGAAGGAGAGAGGTGTGTCACAAACAGTAGTACCATTTTGGAGGCATGGTGGTGGAAAAACATCCTCCAACACTACTGCACCTTGTCCTGCATCCTTCCCAGCTGCCAGAAGAGTGACCCAATGGGCCGTGAAAGATAGGTAACGTCCCTGTCCATGCCTGCTGGACCATGAGTCAGCGGTAATATGCACCTTACTGCTGACCGCCCTGTACAGCGAGGCAAGGACATTGCCTTCCAAATGCCGGTAGAGAGCCGGAATCGCCTTCCGTGAGAAAAAGGGGCGTTTGGGGACCTGCCACTGAGGAACCGCACATTGCACAAACTCACGGAAGGGGGCAGAGTCTACCAGCTGAAAAGGCAGCAGTTGAAGTGCTAGCAATTTAGCCAAGCTAGCATTCAACTGCTGGGCATTTGGATGCCTGGGAGTGAACTTCTTTCGATGGTCCAGCAGCTGGGGCAGGGGAGCAGGTACGCTTGCCAATGAGCTGCATGGCAGGTCAACATATGTCTGGTCAAGCATGTGGTGCCCAAGTAGCTGATGTGTTGGCCACGCGAGATACGCTTGAGACATATGTTGCAAATAGCAGCGGTGCGATCTGATACACTAGTCTCAAAAAAGGCCCACACCAAAGAACTTTTGGAATAACGAGCAGAGGCAGTGCCCTGCACAGGCAGAGCCCTGCGGTGTGATTCAGTAGTGTGTGCTGCCCTAAGCTGGCTCACGGAGGGCATCCTGCCTCGTTGGAGATGTGCCTCCTCCTCCTCTCTTCGAAACACTAGGCATCCTCCTGGAGCATGTACCCACTAACTCCTTCAGATGCCTGTATGAGAGAACACCAGCAATAAAGGGTAGATACAGGTGTATACTGTGCTGTGCTGGAGGCACACAACACCCGCTAACTACTGCAGATGCCTGTATGAGAGAACACCAGAATAAAGGGTAGATACAGGTGTATACTGTGCTGTAGGCACACAACACCCACTAACACCTGCAGATGCCTGTATGAGAGAACACCAACATAAAGGGTAGATACAGGTGTAATATAGACAGCGGCCATAATACGCACAAACGATAAGCACCATAGGGGTGAACAGGCTAAATAGACTGCCTGTGTGGTTCCCCCTTGTTTCTCCCTCTTCACCCAGCGGGAATTTGGTTTCGCTATTTCACTGGAAGGGATCAATACATTTAAAGCTCAGGGGATACCCAGAGTATCTACCATCATACGCCTCTTGGCCACCCACATACTACAATCTTCACCAAAACTGTATGCTTGAAGCCCTAGGGCTCAGCACAACGTTGAAGTGATCCCATCGTTTAAATCTATATCATCAATTATTTTTAAATTTTTCTTCCCTTCCTCCCCCCTTCCCCTTTTTCTTTCGAAAAAATGTTTTTTTGAAACTTCGTCAACTTTTCTGTCCCTTTCTTTGGCTTGGTTTCCCTGTCTGGGACACACCTACGAAGGAATAATACTGTTATCAGCTGCTGAAGAAGCGTTATTCATTAGACGCGAAACATGTAGAGCACCAGAACACATTTAAGCTTCAACTATATATTTGATATCCTCTATTTTATATTTATATAAATATGTATTTTTGTTTTCCTTTTTGGAAATTTTGAGTGTATTACCTTTGATAGGATATCAACTAGGTTTTAAATATGTATGTATAAGCAGGAAAAAACTTTTTTGTATTTGTATTTTTAATTTTGACTGTTTATATTTTATACGTAATTTGCTTTGATAATAAATAGAGATAACCTCTCTTGAATATATCGGTTGTTTTTTACAACTCTCTTTATGCCTAAAAAGTCCAACTGAACCCACATTTTTCTTTTGAGGTCTTTTATGTGAAGGTTCTTTTATCTATATTTTTTATTTTTTCTTCCCAACTCCCCATTTCCTGAAAAAGTCTATATTTGTAAAAAGATACAGGTGTATACTGTGCTGTGCTGGAGGCACACAACACCCACTAACTACTGCAGATGCCTATATGAGAGAACACCAGGATAAAGGGTAGATATAGGTGTATACTGTGCTGTAGGCACACAACACCCACTAACTCCTGCAGATGCCTGTATGAGAGAACACCAGCAATAAAGGGTATATACAGGTGTATACTGTGATGTGCTGGAGACACACAACACCAACTAACTACTGCAGATGCCTGTAGGATAGAACACCAGTAATAAAGGGTAGATACAGGTGTATACTGTGCTAAAGGCACACAACACCCACTAACTACTGCCGATGCCTGTATGATAGAACACCAGCAATAAAGGGTAGATACAGGTTGTGGCAGCACGCAGGTAAAGTCACCTGGTTGTATCCAGGATGGGAAATATGTGTGCCCTAGATTCAGGCTTTATGCAGACCTTTACAATTAGAGGGGAAGAGTTAATGAGCCCAGCTGAAGTAAGTGGGCTCATTAAGACCTCTACAAAAAACCCCAGCATGCTTAGGGAGATGCTCCATCCTGGAACCAGTTTTGTGTTGTATAGACTGGGGAGTGTGATATCTGTTCTGTGCGGTGAGTTAACGCCTGTGTGGCAAACCTCTACAACAGAGACAGGGACTGGTGAAGCACAAGGCTGCACTCAGTTGTTAGACAGGGAATCTAAGTGTGTAGTTAGAGGTCAAGCTGACCAGGATTTATTTTCATGTTTTATTTTTGTTTGGCTGTTATATGTATCACTGCATGTAGCATAAATAAACCGCATCTTTTGTTTTTTGCACCTACAACGCTGTCTGCTGTGCCTGATTTTGTGTTGTGAACCCATCCAGGGGGTCACACACACCCGCTGCCGAGCTAACCCCTCACAGTTGGTGGAGAATTTTGGCAGTTTTTTTTCAATTTTTTTAAAGGCCAGCATGAAGGAGATACTGAGACAGCTGGCTCTAGCAAATGCAAATCAGCAGCAAACAAATGCGGCTTTACAAAAGAGCCTTGCAGCTCAGCAGAAAGCTCACCTGCAGAGTCTGGAAGCTCAGCAACAAGCCCAGCAGCAATCTGAAGCCCGCTTCATAGACCTGTTGCAGAAGCAAGAGCAGAATTTTCAACAGAAAATAGAGACATTAATACAGCAACGTCCGCAGACCAATGAGGCAAGTGGTTACAATAATACCGCATCCTTTGGTGTGAGCCGTTTATTGACAAAAATGACTGGAGAGGATGATCCGGAGATGTTTTTGACCACATTTGAAAGGACTGCTGAAAGGGAAAAGTTGCCTAAGGAGCAATGGGCTGGACTGGTGGCCCCTCTGTTAACTGGGGAATCGCAGAAAGCTTATTATGACCTAGAGCCTGACCAAGCAAAAGACTATGTGGTGCTAAAAACAGAAATATTGGCACGGCTGGGTGTCACCCTGGCCGTCCGGGCTCAGCGTGTGCATAATTGGACTTTTCAGGTTGGAAAACCCCCCAGGTCTCAAATGTATGATCTCATTCACCTGAGCAGGAAGTGGCTGCAGCCAGAGACTTTGACCGCACCAAACATTGTGGAACGTGTTGTTATGGATCGTTTCCTGAGAGCTCTTCCTACTGCCATCCAAAAATGGGTAAGCCATGGAGACCCAGAAAATGCAAATAAACTTGTGGATCTGGTTGAGA
Source organism: Lithobates pipiens (assembly GCF_037356315.1). Lineage (NCBI taxonomy): Eukaryota > Metazoa > Chordata > Amphibia > Anura > Ranidae > Lithobates > Lithobates pipiens. Next base: position 275,726,115 of record NW_027507764.1, on the reverse strand, counting down.
GGTACTTGGCTACAGAGAACCTGACCACCTCTTCCAGGGACTCACGGACTTTCCACCCTAAGACCAGATCATCCCCAGTGGCGGGTAAGATGACTCCAAGGGGTGAGGGTGGAGAGAGTGAGAGGGTGGGATTTGTACCTAAGGTCTGGCGGGAGCAGCCCAGGAAGCCCATGCTGCAAGAGACAACGAAAAAGATTATTTGCTACCGCTGCCGGCAAGAGGGACATATTGCAGCCAATTGCCCCGTTGTGGATGAGCCTATGCAATGTGACTTTATAAGGGAGAGACGTCAGTCGCTGTTTGCGACAGTTGCATGCACTGCCATTCGGGGACCTGAGAAACATTTATGCAAAATGTGTATTAATGGTAGAAATGTTGATGTGTTGCTGGATTCAGGTAGCCTGGTAACATTGATAAAAGCTGAATTAGTTACTACAGAGGTCTCTGGGAAGAACAGGGTGGCTGTTATTTGTGTGCATGGGGACACCCGAGAGTATCCTGTAACTTCAGTGTTTTTTGAGACCCCCAAAGGTAACCTCTCTCATCAGGTGGGGTTAGTGTCTCACTTACCACATGATGCTATTGTGGGAAGGGATTTTCCAAAATTCTGGGAACTCTGGGATTGTCCTGAGCCCCCCACTGGTGCCCCTATAAACCAGGAAGATGACCAGAATTCCTCTGGGAGTGGTGAGGACTCTCCTGAATTTCCTATTGGCGGGGGAAACTCGAGAAACTGGGGAGGAGCCAACATCCTCAGATGAAAACATGCCGTCTGTGGAGTTTTCGGATCTTGAGGTTCACAGGGAAAATTTTGCCACAGAACAGTTAAAAGACCCCACCCTAATAAAGGCACGGGAAAATGTGGTGAAAATAGATGGCGAGTTAGTGAACCCAGATAAGACTTGCACTTACCCTTACTTCACTATTGAAAGGGACCTGCTGTATCGAGTGGCTCAAAGGGCAGAAGAAACCATTGAGCAACTTGTAGTGCCCAAACCTTACAGGAAGTTGGTGTTAGAATTGGTTCATGGGCACATTCTGGGAGGTCATCTGGGGACAGAGAAAACCAGAGAGAGGGTATTGCAGAGATTCTATTGGCCTGGGGTCATGAAGGAAATAGAAAATTATTGTTCCTCCTGCCCTGTGTGTCAGAAGTCGGCACCTATGCCACATTTCCGTAACCCGCTGGTACCTCTTCCTATCATTGAGGTCCCCTTTGAAAGGATAGTTATATTGGACTATGCCACCCGTTATCCGGAAGCAATTCCTCTCCGAAATACCTCGGCCAAAACCATAGCCAAAAAGCTATCTCTTGTTTTTAGCCGCGTGGGTATTTGTAAGGAACTGCTTACGGATCAAGGTACACCCTTTATGTCCCGGGTTATGAAAGAATTATGCAAGTTGTACAAAGTGACGCAATTGCGTACATCTGTGTATCACCCCCAAACAGATGGGTTGGTTGAAAGATTCAACAAAACCCTAAAACAAATGTTAAAGAAGGTGGTGGATAGAGATGGAAAGAATTGGGACTGTCTAATACCCTATCTAACGTTTGCCATTAGGGAGGTACCCCAATCCTCTACGGGTTTCTCACCCTTCGAGTTGCTCTATGGGAGACACCCAAGAGGGCTGCTGGATATCGCCAAGGAAACTTGGGAAAATGAGAGTTCTCCTCACAGGAGTGTGATTGAGCATGTCACCCTGATGCAAGATAGAATTGCACAGGTAATGCCAATTGTAAAGGAACATTTAACCCAAGCGCAGTTAGCACAGCAGAGAGTGTACAACCGTGGGGCCAAGACCCGTACTTTTTCCCCGGGGGATAGGGTCTTGGTGCTAGTCCCTACGGTTGAAAGCAAATTTCTGGCCAAATGGCAAGGTCCATATGAAGTAATTGAAAAAATTAGTGAGGTGAACTACAGGGTTAGACAGCCAGGAAGGCGAAAGCCGGAGCAGATCTATCACGTCAATCTGCTGAAAGCCTGGAGGGATAGGGAATCCCTAGTCGCAGAGACTTTGTCACAAGTACAGCCTGATTGCTTAGTTCCCGAGGTTGTAATAGCAGACACCCTATCGATACCCCAACAACAGGAGGTTAAAGAGTTTGTACTTCGTAACAAAGAGATTTTCTCTGAGCTTGCGGGACAAACATCTGGCGTAGAGCATGACATTATCACCCCGCCAGGAGAAAGGGTAAAACTAAAACCTTATAGAATACCAGAGGCCCGATGGGAGGCAATACGTGGGGAGGTTCAAAGGATGTTGGAATTGGGTGTGATAGAGGAGTCCCAGAGTGACTGGTCCAGTCCTATCATACTAGTGCCCAAACCTGATGGGAGCTGGCGGTTTTGTAACGATTTTCGACAATTAAATAAAGTTACAAAATTTGACATCTACCCCATGCCGCGTATAGATGAGTTGATTGACCGGCTGGGAACAGCCCGATATATGACAACTCTTGATCTCACCAAAGGGTATTGGCAAATTCCCCTGGCCGAGTCGGCCAAGGAGAAAACTGCGTTTGTAACCCCAGATGGGGCATTCCAATATAAGAGAATGCCGTTTGGGTTACAGAATGCACCGGCAACATTCCAGCGGAAAATGGATAAGATTCTGAGGCCCCATCAGAAATATGCTGCAGCTTACCTGGATGATGTGATTATCCATAGCACAGACTGGGTCTCACATTTGCCGAAAGTACAAGCAGTCCTAGACTCTATCCGGGAAGCTGGGTTTACGGCCAATCCAAAGAAGTGTACCATTGGACAGGAGGAGGCCAAATATCTTGGGTACACTATTGAGAGGGGGGTGATAAAACCCCAAGTCAATAAAGTCGAGGCCATACAGAGTTGGCCACGTCCCAACAGCAAGAAACAGGTACGAGCCTTTCTGGGAATCGCTGGCTATTATCGACGATTCATTCCCCATTTTGCTTCTCAGGCTGTGCCCCTCACCAACCTGACAAAAGGGAAAGAGTCGGTCATGGTTAAATGGTCCCCAGAGGCTGAAGAAGCATTTCAGTCCTTAAAAACAGCCTTATGTAGCCAGCCAGTGTTGTACTCACCAGACTTCTCTAAGGACTTTGTTGTACAAACTGATGCATCAGACGTTGGGTTAGGAGCAGTGTTATCCCAGGTCTGGAACGGGGAAGAGCACCCAGTCATTTACCTCAGCAGGAAGTTGAAGTCCCATGAGGTAAATTACGCCACGATTGAGAAGGAATGTTTAGCAGTGAAGTGGGCTCTAGATTCCCTTCGGTACTATCTGCTAGGTAGGCACTTTGACCTGGTGACTGATCATGCTCCTTTAAAGTGGATGGCTCAGAACAAGGAGACCAATAGAAGGGTAAATAGGTGGTTCCTGGCCCTACAAGAATTTAACTTTACAGTTAAGCATCGCCCTGGTGTTAAAATGGGGAATGTGGATGCTTTGTCTCGGATACATGCGTGTCTGACTGCTTGTGTTACAACCCCAAGGTTGAAACAAGAGGGGGGGGGGTATGTGGCAGCACGCAGGTAAAGTCACCTGGTTGTATCCAGGATGGGAAATATGTGTGCCCTAGATTCAGGCTTTATGCAGACCTTTACAATTAGAGGGGAAGAGTTAATGAGCCCAGCTGAATTAAGTGGGCTCATTAAGACCTCTACAAAAACCCCAGCATGCTTAGGGAGATGCTCCATCCTGGAACCAGTTTTGTGTTGTATAGACTGGGGAGTGTGATATCTGTTCTGTGCGGTGAGTTAACGCCTGTGTGGCAAACCTCTACAACAGAGACAGGGACTGGTGCAGCACAAGGCTGCACTCAGTTGTTAGACAGGGAATCTAAGTGTGTAGTTAGAGGTCAAGCTGACCAGGATTTATTTTCATGTTTTATTTTTGTTTGGCTGTTATATGTATCACTGCATGTAGCATAAATAAACCGCATCTTTTGTTTTTTGCACCTACAACGCTGTCTGCTGTGCCTGATTTTGTGTTGTGAACCCATCCAGGGGGTCACACACACCCGCTGCCGAGCTAACCCCTCACAAGGTGTATACTGTGCTGTAGGCTGTAGGCACACAACACCCACTAACTATACTGTGCTGTGCTGTAGGCACACAACACCCACTAACTTCTGCAGATGCCTGTATGATAGAACACCAGCAATAAAGGGTATATACAGGTGTATACTGTGCTGTGCTGGAGACACACAACACCAACTAACTACTGCAGATGCCTGTAGGATAGAACACCAGTAATAAAGGGTAGATACAGGTGTATACTGTGCTGGAGGCACACAACACCCACTAACTACTGCAGATGCCTGTGTGAGAGAACACCAGCAATGAAGGGTAGATACAGTTGTATACTGTGCTGTGCTGCAGGCACACAACACCCACTAACTACTGCAGATGCCTGTATGAGAGAACACCAGCAATAAAGGGTAGATACAGGTGTATACTGCGCTGGAGGCACACAACACCCACCAACTCCTGCAGATGCATGAGAAAAGAACACACTGTCTCTGCCTAGCTCTTTCCCTGCACGCCGGAACACACTACACAAGGCCGCTGCACTGGCGGCCTTATATAGTGTGGGGCGTGCACTAAACCCCCTGAGCTATAATTGGCCACAGGCATCTTGCCTGTGGCCAATTATTGCTCTCTTCGCTGCCGGCGCTGTGATTGGCCAAGCATGTGGGGTCACAGTGCATGCTTGGCCATTCATGAGCCAGCAATGCAGTGCAATGGCACAGTGCATTGTGGGCCGTGAGCGCCACACCAATTTGGCGTGAACGGCCCATAATGTTCGTATTCGACGAACATGTGAACAGCCGATGTTCGAGTCAAACGTATGTTCGACTCGAACACAAAGCTCATCCCTAGTCAGGAGTATACATCTCAGCATCACAGGACAGAGTATACAGCCCCAGCATCACAGGATAAAGCCGCCCCAGCATCACAGGACAAAATATACAGCCCCAACATCACAGGACAATGTATACAGCCGCAGCATCACGGGGCAGAGTATACAACCCCAGCATCACAGGATAGAGTATACAGCTCAGCATTACAGGACAGAGTATATGGTCCCAACATCACGGGACAAAGTATACAGCCCCAGCTTCACAGGAAAAATTATACAGCCCCAGCATCACGGGACAGAGTATACAACCCCAGCATCACAGGACAGAGTATACAGCTCAGCATCACAGGACAGATGTATACAGCTTAGCATTACAGGAGAGAGTATACAGCTCAGGATCACAGAACAGAGTATACAGCCCCAGCATCACAGGACAGAGTACATACCTCCCAACTTTAGAACTTGAGGCTGATGTAAACATGCGGCACGTCACGCCAAAAAGTGGGTGTAGCCAGACTGTTATCAGTGGAAGGGGCTTAAGGGGCATGGTTAAACAAAACCAATACCCCCTACCACCATCCCTTTCCCCACCATTACACAGGACCCCTTCCTCAACACTACCCCCCATTGTTACACAGAACCTCCTCCCCTATACTAACCCCAACATTAAACACAGAGAGGTTATTTGTTTAGGGTGGAGAGGCAGGGAGGGGAGTTGTTTACGGTGGAGAGGCAGGAAGAGGGGTTATTTAGGGTGGAGAGGTAAGGAGAGGATGTTTAGGGCAGAGAGGCAAGGAGGGGGGGTGTTTGGGGTGGAGAGGCAAGCAGGGGATGTTTAGAGTGGAGATGCAGGGGGGGTTTTGGGGTGGAAATGCAGGGGGGTGTTTAGGTTGGAGATGCAGGGGGGTGTTTAGGTTGGAGAGGCAAGGAAGGGGTGTTTAGGCTGGAGATGCAGGGAGGGGGGGTGTTTAGGGTTGAGATGCAGGGAGTGGGGGTGTTTAGGGTAGAGATGCATGGAGGGGGTGTTTAGGGTGGAGAGGCAGCGAGGGGGATGTTTAGGGTGGAGATGTAAGGAGGGGAGGGTTTTTAGGGTGGAGATGCAGGGAGAAGGGGTGTTTAGGGTGGAGATGCAGGGAGAAGGGGTGTTTAGGGTGGAGATGCAGGGAGAAGGGGTGTTTAGGGTGGAGAGGCAAGGAGGGGGAGTTTAGGGTGGAGATGCAGAAGGGTGTTCGGGGGAAGATGCAGGGAGAGTGTGTTTAGGGTGGAGAGGCAGGGGGTGTGTTTAGGGTGCAGAAGCAGGGAGGGGGGTGTTTTGGGTGGAGTTGCAGGGAGGGGGGTGTTTAAGGTGGAGTTGCAGGGAGGGGATATTTAGGGTGGAGATGCAGGGGGGTTGTTTAGGGTGGAGATGCAGGGAGGGGGGATGTTTAGGGTGGAGAAACCCTACAGCTGCCAGTCACTGTCATGCACCACAACAATCAGCAGCCCCACCCGCCCACCTCCATGAAGGTCTGCAGCAGCTGAGAAAAGTGATCAGAGGTGGGGGAGGGGGGGGCAGGTTCACGGTAGGACACAGCACTCAGTGAGTGGAACAGTCTCTCAGTTTGCTGCTCTGCAGAGGAGTCTGAGGAGGGGGAAGCATGATGCTGGAAGAGAGAGAGATATGTAGGGAGGGGGAGCAATGAGAGAAGGTCAACTGTTGCAATCCTTTCCGATCCCCACACACCTGGTGCTCTGGTACACTGCCACTGCCAGCTCTGTGTCCATCCACTGCATGTGAGCCTCTCCCCACCTCACACTTTCATAGGGTTCCGGACAGTTGCAATCACCTCTCCGCACTCGTGCTCCACAAGTTCCAGTGAGCCAGCCGGGAAATTGGATGTGACGCGGCAGTGCAGAAAAAGCACTGCCCAATCACCCTCCGGTCCCGGCCAATAAAAAAGACAGGACAAGAGCCAGGGACAAATCAGTGAAGAGTGGGAGTGTGTGTGGGCGTACAGCTTGCGCCCTGCACGCGCCCTAAACACGGGCAAATTAGCTTCCCAGCTTGCAATCAGCTGATTGCAACCTGGGAAGCTTCCCATAGGCTGCTGTGTGTTCGGTGCCCGGACACTCTTAAAATTATCATTTTTTTTTGTCAACAGCTGGGGGGGCGCGGCGCCCAGACGCCCCCTATGGACGGGCCGCCACTGGTAGAGACTGTGATTGTCCCCTTATGTATACAAGAGAATATGCTCTCCCATTCTTCATCTGAAAGGTCTATTGCAAGTTCTCTTTCCCACTTTCGACTAGCTATATTGGATTTGGGATTAATGTCAGAAAATAAGAAGTGTACAAGTCTGGGTTCAGGTGTCTTTTTTTTGTGCATAATGCTTTGAATGGTGTATGTTGTCTAGAATATTCAGGACGTAATAGGGGTTTGTCCAGAAAATATCTTAATTGGATATATGTCCAGAAGGGTCTTTAGAATCTGTAAATCTCTTTGTGAAATGAATAGGTAGTCAAGTCGGGAGTAGCAATCGTGGGGTACTGAGTAGCATGAGTAGTCTTTTGCATTTGGCTATAACGTGCGCCAGGTTCGTATAGTGGGAGTTCCTGAAGGTGTGTTTTGATTGCCCGCAGTGGATGTTCCCATTGAGGTATCGTGTAGAGAAGTGCTCATCAACCTTGTCCTCAGGGCCCACTAACAGGGCAGGTTTGCAAGATAACTGAAATACATCACAGGTGATATCATTTGCTGTTCACTGATTGCAGTATTCTAGTCTACATCTCCCCAAGATAATACATAAAACCTGGCCTGTTAGTGGGCCCCGAGGACAGGGTTGATGACCATTGGTGTAGAGGATTCAGGGGGACATTGAAATCGCCACCTAGGATTAGCATACCTTTTTGGAAAGTTGAGAGCAATTGTGTCATGGATCTGAAGAAGGGGATTTGCTTCATATTAGGTGCGTAGATATTTTCTGGAGTAACCGGTTTCCCATGGAGGGAGCCCTTTACAAAGAGGAAGCGACCTTCCTTATCCGGATATGAGTCAGACACTTGGAATGGACAGTGTTTAGTGAAAAAGATAGAAACCACTTTAGACTTTGATATGTAATTGGGCCTGTGAAAGGTTGTTGGGTAGTTGAATAGTTTTGCCTTAATCTTATAATCTGCCTTAACCACTTCTGCCCGGAAGATTTTACCCCCTTCCTGGCCAGAGCATTTTTTGCGATTCGGCACTGTGTCGCTTTAGCTGACAATTGCACGGTCGTGCAACGTTGTACCAAAACAAAATTGATGTCCTCTTTTTCCCACAAAGCTTTGTTTTGGTGGTATTGGATCACCTCTGCAGTTTTTTTTTTGCGCTATAAACAAAAAAAGAGCGACAATTTAAAAAAAAAGCAGTATTTTTTACTTTTTGCTATAATAAATATCCCCAAAAAATATATATAAAAAAATAATTTCTTTCTCAGTTTAGGTCGATATCTATTCTTCTAAAAAAATCGCAATAAGCATATATTGATTGGTGTGCGCAAAAGTTATAGCTTGTACAATTTAGGGGATAGATTTATGTAATTTTTATTATGATTTTTTTGTTATTAGTAATGGCGGCGATCTGCATTTTTTTTCATGACTGCGACATTATGGTGGACACATCGGACACCTTTGACACTGTTTTGGGACCATTTTCCTTTATACAGCGATCAGTGCTATAAAAATGCACTGAATACTGTGTAAATGACACTGGCAGGAAAGGGGTTAAACACTAGGGGGCGATCAAGGGGTTAAGTGTGTCCTAAGGAGGTGTGCTAACTGTAGAGGGGGATGGGCTACCACTGACATGACAGCAATCACTGCTCCCGATGAAAGAGAGCAGTGGATCTCTGTCATGTCACAAGGCAGAATGGGGAAATGCCTTGTTTACACAGCCATATCCCCGTTCTGCCTCTCCACACCGCAATTGCGGGCTGCCGGTGAACATCGAGTTCCCGGGACCCGCAGGACCCAGGACATACAGGTACACTCATTTGCTGCCTGTGCCATTCTGCCGACATACATCTGTGGGCGGCGATCGGCAAGTGGTTAAAGTGCGTTTCCTGTAGGAAGATAATGTTGGCTTTATTTTTATGGATTGAGAGAAGCAGTTGGGAGCATTTTTCTGGGATGTTAAGACCATGGGCGTTTAGGGAGGTGATTTTTAGAGTGAATTTGGTATGTTTGGATGCAGAAGCTGAAGCCATTTTATGAGAGGAGTTTTATCCGCTGTTTGAATAGCTGGGTTACTTGGCTATACTTGGTATGTTCACATTGGAGGAGGAGGAAGAGGGACAGTTTCTCATGGGGGAATGTAAGTTGGGATGGTTTAAAACTGGTGTGCGGTAGGAGAAATGAGGGGGGAAGATGGAGAAGGGAAAAAGAAAGGAGCAAAAGAGTGGGAGAGAGAAGAAGGGGTGAGGGGTTATCCTTTGAAGGATGGGCAATAAGGTCAAAATATATTATAGGACGAGGTTGAGTCCAGTGACTCGCGAGAACCTGCTCACTTGTCTAGATGAAATATACGCCTGTTTTTGGGTGTGTCTGGATGGGGTCAGTGGTATCATCTTAGAGAATAAGGAGGCTAGGCTAGTTCCCCAGTGTGTGGGAGGAGATTGTGAGTCAGTGGAAAGTAGGTCCGGTAATCAATAGAAAACATCTCGCCAGTCAGAGGTGGCAATGAAGCATGTATGAGGAGGTTTGGTAGGGTAGAGTCCTGGGGATGTAGAGGAGAAGAGTGTATCCGTAAAACAGATGACATGTCGGGGCCTGAAACAAGTATGTCAAATGTGAGTAGCGAACCTGTCTGTGGTGTTCTGAAGTATAAAGATGTAACACGCTGAATACTATACCGAAATTTTAATCTAAACACAACATCAATATAACAAAGGAATTACTGAAACAAGAAAGTCATTAATTACAACTAGGTCACCCAATACAAGCATTGAAAGGATTGTAATTCTATTGCAGGAAAACAAAACTCAAAACTCATGAACCTATCTGTAAATACTTTCCTGTGTATTAATATGAGTGGCACATCAGGGTGTGGATATGGCTCTTGAGCATACATTGGTAAGTTTTCAGGTTGTAAAGATATTCTGTAGGGAAGGTGTGAACCCTGTTAGTTTAGGGGTTGGTGTGTCCTAGGGTGAATGAGACCACTGATAGCTCCTCTGACTGTTTCAGGCATTCTTTGGTGTAACTTGTGCTCTAGTCTAAGCCCACATGTAAATGCATATCCGTTGCAACTCAAGTCTATATGGTAGGAGCTAGGGGTATAGCGGGGTGTATATGCTTGTGAGGAGTCAGCGTATGGGCCGTAAAACAGGCGGGGTAGGGTATAGGCTTGTGCAATTCGTTTTGTAACGAATCGAAATTCGGCCGAATTTTGCATCTTTCGGACATTCGGATGCATCCGAATGTCCAAATAAAAAAATAACGAATAACAACAAATACGAAAGAAATATAACGAATTAATTCAAATGAATTCGACACGATTCAGGAAATTCTTTAACCACTTGCAGACCGGACCATTTTGCTGGTCAAAGACCAGACCACTTTTTGCGATTCGGCACTGCGTCGCTTTAACTGACAATTGCGCGGTCGTGCGACGTGGCTCCCAAACAAAATTGATGTCCTTTTTTTCCCACAAATAGAGCTTTCTTTTGGGGGTATTTGATCACCCCTGCGGTTTTTATTTTTTGCGCTATAAACAAAAATAGAGCGACAATTTTGAAAAAACGCATTATTTTTTACTTTTTGTTATAATAAATATCCCCCAAAAATATATAAAAAACCATTTTTTTCCCTCAGTTTAGGCCGATACGTATTCTTCTACATATTTTTGGTAAAAAAATCGCAATAAGCGATTATTGATTGGTTTGCGCAAAAGTTATAGCGTTTACAAAATAGGGATAGTTTTATAGCATTTTTATTAATAATTTTTTATAATTTTATTTTTTTACTAGTAATGGCGGCGATCAGCGATTTTTATTGTGACTGCGACATTGTGGGGGACCCATCGGACATTTTTGACACATTTTTTTGACACATTTTTGGGACCATTGTCATTTATACAGTAATCACTGCTATATAAATGCAGTGATTCCTGTGTAAATGACACTGGCAGTGAAGGGGTTAACCAGTGGGTGGCAGTGTAGGGGTTAAGTGTTCCTAGGGGTGTGTTACTAACTGTGGGGGGGTTGGGCTTTCATTTAGTGAACACTGATCTCTGCTCCAATCACATGGAGCAGAGATCAGCGTCACTAGTTGCTAGGCAGAATGGAGAAATGCTGTTTACTCTGCATTTCCTCCATTCGGCCGCTCCGTGAGACGATCGCGGGGATGCCCGCGGCGATCGAGTCCGCGGGTCCCGCGACCGGACTCACGGGGGTCCCGATGGCAGGGCGGCATTGAATATTGGACATACCTGTACGCCAATATGCCTGCCCGTGCCATTCTGTCGACGTACATCGTCGTGCGCTGGTCGGGAAGTGGTTAAAGATCTGATGAAACAAAAGGTCAGCTCAAAGTAAATCTTATAGTCCAATCAGCTAATTAATTTTGTGCCGGAGGATGGATTACTGGCAAAGTGCATTCCTGAGAACTGAGTGAGAAGGGTGTTGTATTGTATTTGAGCCGAGGAGAAGAGACGTTGTCATTGTGTGTGTTAAAAGATTCAATAAACAAACGACTTTCCAAACTACGAATCATTATCACGAATGTCTATACATACATAAATAGCGAATTTCAACGAATACGAACGAATGAATTCGACACTCTACGAATAATAACGAATTATCCGAAAACATATTAACGTAACATAACGAATATAACAGAACGAAATGATGTATTTTACGAATGACAACGAACCGAAACTAAACAAAATTTTCCGTTGTGCACAAGTCTAGTAGGGTATAGGTGCAAGGTAGGATGATAACCTGTTACTATCGCGAGGTTTACCGGTGGGTGTGCTGGCAGCCTGATAGGGATGTATAATTATCTCTACTTTTCCACACTGTTCCATATTGTGGAGGGGGGTGATCATAGGAGATTTAAGACCATCTAATAAGGGGGTGGTTCACTGCGGGTTACTAGTTTTACACCTCACTTCCTTGTATTGAAAATGCTTTGTAAACTCTTTATTTTAGTGGGGGCGACTAGGTACAGTATGTGTAGTTAGTTCTGTTCACTTCTCTTTCATAAACCAAACAAAAAAAAAGGGAAAAAAACAAGAGCACACATTTGAATGGCACATTGGTTTATTTGTGGCCAACAGTACATTACTGGAGGACATTCCTGCCATAAAAGGTATTCCACAGATAAAAAAATGTCGGACTCATCAATCATTGGATTTGATTGACAGCAGCGGGAGCCAATGGCTGCGCACCTGCAGTATTTACAGATAGTGTATCGTGTCTTCTGCACAGTGTGCACTTAAAGCTATCTGAAGACAATTGCTGGTGTTCTTCTGATCCTATTAATACCACAGGCAGGCAGCTGCAGTATTTACAGTTAGTGTACTGTGTCCTCTGCACCTAAAACTACCTGAAGACAATTGCTGCTGTTCTTCTGATCGTAGTAATACCACAGGCAGGCAGCTGCAGTATTTACAGTTAGTGTACTGTGCCCTCTGCACAGTGTACATCTAAAGCTACCTGAAGACAATTGCTGGTGTTCTTTTGACTCTATTAATACCACAGGCAGGCAGCTGCAGTATTTACAGTTAGTGTACTGTGTCCTCTGCACCTAAAACTACCTGAAGACAATTGTTGCTGTTCTTCTGATCGTAGTAATACCAAAGGCAGGCAGCTGCAGTATTTACAGTTAGTGTAAATACTTTTTTTGGGGCAGCGCAGTGGTGTAGTGGTTAGCACTCTCGCCTAGCAGTAAAAAGGGTCGCTGTTTGAATCCCAACCCCTCACTACCTGCCTGGAGTTTGCATGTTCTCCCTGTGTGGGTTTCCTCCCACACTCCAAAGACATGCACGTAGGAAAAAATGGCTTCTGATCAAAATTGGTCTTAGTATATGAATGGGGAACTTGGATTGTGGGCTCCTTGAGGGTAGGGACCGATGTGAGTGTGCAATGTACAGGGATAGGGACAATTGTAGACACGCACTCATGTTGAACTGTATGGACTGGTGTCTTTATTCAACCTTACTAACTATCTAACTATCTATCTACTGTGTCCTTTGCACAGTGTGCACTGAAAGATAACTGAAGACAATTGCTGGTATTCTTCTGATCCTATTAATACCACAGGCTGGCAGCTGCAGTATTTACAGTTAGTGTACTGTGTCCTCTGCACAGAGTGCACCTAAAGCTGCCTGAAGACAATTGCTGGTGTTCTTCTGATCCTATTAATACCACAGGCAGGTAACTTCAGTATTTACAGTTAGTTACTGCCAGGTTTACTCCAGTGATGAGGGAGGGAGGGGATGTTGAGGTCACTGACTCCACGTGAGTGCCTGATAGGAAAGAAAAGGAGGAGGATGAGGAGGAGGCACATCTCCAACGTATCTCACGTGCCCAAAACCTCACCCACTTGGGCACCACATGCTTGACCAGACATATATTGACCTGCATGCAGTTTGTTGGCAGTTTGTTGGCAAGCGTACCTAAAAGACCCACACCAAAGAACAAAGAGGACCTCTCCTTGCTCCTCATCAGCTGGGATTCACAATCCCACTAGACCTTCTCTCTGAAACCTGCACTAAGAGTGTAGAATTAGGTGTGTCACAGCCAAGTACTTGGTACACCGCTGTCAGATTGTACCAGGCAAATTTCCCTGCCCCAGTTGCTGCACCACCTAAACAAGTTCGCTCCCAGCCATCCACATGCCCAGCGGTTGAATGCTAGCTTGGTTAAATTGCTAGCACTTCAACTGCTGCCTTTTCAGTTGGTAGACTTTGCCCCCTTCCGTGAGTTTGTGGAATGTGCGGTTCCTCAGTGGCAGGTTCCCAAACGCCACTTTTTCACATGATTCCGGCTCTCTATCAGCATGTGGAAGGCAATGTCCTGACCCCGCTGGACAGGGCGGTTAGCTGTAAGGTGCATATTACCGCTGACTCATGGTCCAGCAGGCATGGGCAGGGACCTTACCTATCTTTCACTGCACATTGGGTGACTCTGCTGACAGCTGGGAAGGATTGAGCGGCATGTTGAGTCCATGGAATATTTTATATTTCACCATAAGTTGCGGGAAAATTACAAACTTTTTTTTTTTTTTTGTTGCACAAAGTTGTCACTAAATGATATATTGCTCAAACAGACCATGGGCATATGTGAAATTACACCCCCAAAATACATTCTTTTGCTTCTCCTGAGTACAGGGATACCACATGTGTGAAACTTTTTGGGAGCCTGGCCCCCTGAAAACCAAGCACCGCCTTCAGGCTTTCTAATGCCGCGTAGACACACGATCAAACAATCCGGTGGAAAATCCGGTGGAAAAGTCTGCCGGACAATCCGCCTGTGTGTAGCCTCCGGCGGACTTTTTTTACCCAAAAGTACGGCGGACTTGGAAAGTAGTTTTGCACTCCAATCTTACTGCCGGACTCGAATTTCGGCGGACAATCCGGCCGTGTGTGTGCCAGTCCACCGTACTTTTGAAATGAATGGACTTTTCTCGCCCGGGTAGCCGGGGCCAGCGAAGGAGGCGTCACTGGCCCCGTCACCTGGTATGGACTTAAAGGGGAATCCCTATGCCGAAAAATCGGCGTGGGGTCCCCCCTAGGTCCACATCAGACCCTTATCTGAGCACGCTACCCAGCCGGCCAGGAAAGGGGGTGGGGACGAATGAGCGCCCCCCTCCTGAGCCGTGCCAGGCAGCGTTCCCTCAACATAGGGGGGTGCCTTGGGGAAGGGGGGGGCCGCGCGGCCCCCCCACCCCAAAGCACCTTGTCCCCATGTTGATGAGGACAAGGGCCTCTTCCCGACAACCCTGGCAGTTGGTTGTCTGGGGCTGTGGGCACAGCTCCGAGGGTCTTCCGTCTTCGGGGGCCTTCTCGCCCGACTCCTCCGCTATCTTCTGCTAGCTCTTTTGCTAGCGGAGGAGCCCGTCTTTCTTCTTCGCCGCCGCCGCCCTCTTCTTCCGACTTCGGGGGTCTTGTCCCCCTCTTCGGGGGTCTTGTCTCCCTCTTCGGTTCTTCTTGCCGGGCCACCGTGCCTTCTTCTTGCTCTTTTATAGGTGGTGGCCCGGTCTTCTGTTGCCGCTGTCGCTGTCTTCTGTTCTTCTCTTCAGATGTTGCCTCGTCGCATCCTCCGCTCACAATGGCAGGGATGCAGCTCGTGGCGACTTATATAGGGACATCGCCGGATGATGTCCCCGCCTATTATGATGTCACAGTCCCAGAGGATGCTGGGACTGTGACATCATAATAGGCGGGGACATCATCCGATGATGTCCCTATATAAGTCGCCGCGCGCCGTGTACCTATCACAGTTTCGGAGGCCATAGAATGCCCAAATGGCACAAACCCCCCCCCCCCCAAATGACCCCATTTTGGAAAGTAGACACCCCAAGCTATTTGCTGAGAGGTATGGTGAGTATTTTGCAGATCTCGCTATTTGGCACAAAGTTTTGAAAATTGAAAAAAGAAAAAAAACATTTTTTTTCTTTTCTTTCTTCATTTTCAAAAACAAATGAGAGCTGAAAAATACTCACCATGCCTCTCTGCAAATAGCTTGGGCTGTCTACTTTCCAAAATGGGGTTATTGGGGGGGTTGTGCCATCTTGGCATTTTATGGCCTTTCGAAACTGTAATAGGTATTGAGGAGTGAAATCAAAAATGTATGCCCTTAGAAATCCTGAAGGCGGTGATTGGTTTTCGGGGCCCCGTACATGGCTAGGCTCCTAAAAAGTCACTTATGTGTGGTACCCCCTTACTCAGGAGAAGCAGCAGAATGTATTTTGGTGTGTAATTCCACATATGATATGCCCGTGGAATGTGTGAGCAATATATCATTTAGTGACAACTTTGTGCAAAAAAAAAAAAGTTTGTAATTTTCATCTTGGCATTTTATGGCCTTCAAAACTGTTATAGGTAGTGAGGAGTGAAAAAAAAAATGTATGCCCTTAGAATTCCTGAAGGCGGTGCTTGGTTTTCGGGGCCCCGTACGTGGCTAGGCTCCCAAAAAGTCCCACACATATGTACCGTATATACTCGAGTATAAGCCGAGATTTTCAGCCTCTTTTTTGAGGCTGAAAGTGCCCCCCTCGGCTTATACTCGAGTCATCGCTGTCTGCCTGCTCGATCAGCGTGTCGAGCAGACAGACAGCGGACATTCTACCATTCAAACGCCGCGCCTTCGCCTCCGCCTTCGCCTGTGATAGGCGGAACACTGAATTTCCCAGCAGCCTGTGTTCCGGCTATCACGGACATCGTCTCATCCTCGTACTACGGACGAGGATGAGACGATGTCCGTGATAGGCGGAACACAGGCTGCTGGGAAATTCAGTGTTCCGCCTATCACAGGCGAAGGCGGAGGCGGAGGCGTGGCGTTTGAATGGTAGAATGTCCGCCGAGGCGCAGACGAAGAGCGGCGATCCTGGCAAGGCACGGGACGGAGGCAAGGCAAGGCACGGCACGGGACGGGACGGAGGCAAGGCACGACACGGGACGGAGGCAAGGCACGGCACGGGACAGAGGCAAGGAGGCAAGGCACGGGACGGAGGCAAGGAGGCAAGGCACGGGACACAGGCTCGGGACACAGGTAGGCTGGACACACACACACACACACACACACACACACACACACACACACACACACACGGACACACACACACAGGGATGGATGGATGGATGGATGGAGACACACACACACAGGGATGGATGGATGGAGACACACACACACAGGGATGGATGGATGGATGGACACACACACACACAGGGATGGATGGATGGATGGACACACACACACACAGGGATGGATGGATGGACACACACACACACAGGGATGGATGGACGGACACACAGGGATGGACGGACACACACACAGGGATGGACGGACACACAGGGATGGACGGACACACAGGGATGGACGGACACACAGGGATGGACGGACACACACACAGGGATGGACAGGCATGTCTCACCCTCGGCTTATACACGAGTCAATAAGTTTGCCAGTTTTTTTGGGGGTAAATTGGGGGCCTCGGCTTATATTCGGGTCGGCCTATACTCGAGTATATACGGTAGTATCCCCGTACTCAGGAGAAGCAGCAAAATGTATTTTGGGCTTCAATACCACGTATAACCATGGCATGTGTGAGCTATATATCATTTAGTGACAACTTTTTTTTTTCGTCATTATTCATTCACTTGGGACAAAAAAATAAAATATTCACTGGGCTCAACATGCCTCTTAGCAATTTCCTTAGGGTGTCTACTTTCCAAAATGGCATAATTTGGGGGGTTTTGAACTACCCTGCCATTTTAGCACCTCAAAAAATGAGATAGGCAGTCATAAACTAAAAGCTGCGTAAATTCCAGAAAATGTACCCTAGTTTGTAGACCCTATAACTTTTGCGCAAACCAATAAATATACGCTTATTGACTTTTTTTTTTTTTACCAAAGACATGTGGTGGAATACATTTTGGCCTAAATGTATGACTAAAATTGAGTTTATTGGACTTTTCTTATAACAAAAAATGTGAAAATATCATTTTTTTTCGAAATTTTTGGTCTTTTTCCGTTTATATCGCAAAAAATAAAAATCGCAGAGGCAATCAAATACCATCAGAAGAAAGCTCTATTTGTGGGAAAAAAAGATGCAAATCGTTTCGGTACAACATTGCATGACCGCGCAATTACCAGTTAAAGCAGTGCAATGCCAAATTGTGAAAAGTCCTCTGGTCTTTGACCAGCCAAATGGTCAGGGGCTGAAGTGGTTAATATCAAAATATATGTATAGTTTATATTATAAAAAAAAAAATTGCTGTGCACCTCTAAAGTGTTCGGGTTTTGACTTGAAGAAAAGGTGGCAACCCTACCCGGAATAGACGCGGCAATAGTAGTTGGTGCCGATCTATCATTAAGAAGAAATACTTGGAAGAGCACTATTATTATCTGGGGCTGCATACAGGACTTTATACAGGAAACAAAGAAACAAAGGGGGGGAGGGGGGGGAGAGGGGAAGGGGGGTAATAAAGGGGGGGAAGGGGAGGATGAGAGAGAAGAAAACAATGGGAAAAGAAAAGAGAGAGGGGGGAGGGGAAGGGGAAGGGAAGGGAAGGAAAAGAAAGAAAGGGGAAAAAAGGGGGAGGGAGAGGGGAAAGGAACAGGAAAAGGAAAAGGGAAAGAAGAAAAAGAGAAAGAGAGACCCCTATATATATATATTCATTTACCAGTTGTATTTACAAACACTATCACCATCATCATTATTTAATACTATCACTATCATTCACACATTTATATATTTATTGTTTCATTCAATCATTTTTCACATACATTGACACAATTGATTCAGACCTAGGGGTCTCTCTTTCTCTTTTTCTTCTTTCCCTTTTCCTTTCCCCTCTCCCTCCCCCTTTTTTCCCCTTTCTTTTCCTTCCCTTCCCCTTCCCCCCCCCCTCTCTCTTTTCTTTTTCAATTTTTTTCTTCTCTCTCATCCTCCCCTTCCCCCCCTTTTTTACCCCCCCTTCCCCTCTTCCCCCCCCCCCTTTTTTTTCTTTCCCTCCTCCCTCCTCTTTCCTTCTTTTTCTTCTCCCCTTTTTTCTTCCCCCCTATTTTCTTTTCTTTTCTTTTTTCTTATTCTTTCTTTTTCTTTTCTTTTCACTCTTACACTCTTGGTCACCAAATGATCAAGTGCAGGAGACACATGTGTGGAGACTTCACGATGATAGTTCATCAGCTGTCACTGCTTTCCACCCTTGATTTTACTATCATGTGTTGACACCTGTATAGTATATATTTGTTTTTCATTTTGAACAAAAGCTAGCTATGAGTAAGCGCTGGTTTTAGCGTGAAACGCGTCAGTTATTTGTTCTATGTTTTTTCCCTTTGCTGTGATGTTTCGTGTGATATGGAGTTTTTTCACTTGAAGAAATAAAGGCATTTTCATTTTTCACCTAATCCAGAGTGTGGCTGTCCAGAGTTTTGTTCATTTCCTGTATACTTGGTTTGTGCAATCAGCCTGCACCTGGAACCCCCACCTGTCTGGAGAGTTGGTAGTCTGCCGGTGGATTGGCCTGGAGCGGTGGACTTTCGCTTTCATTAACCACTTGCCGCCCGCCCTATAGGGAATTGACGGTGGCAAAGTGGTTGCATAATCCTGATCGGACGTCATATGACGTAATCAGGATTATGAGCCGCTGCGCGCCCCCGGGGGCGCACATCGCGGCGATCGTTGTTGCGGGGTGTCAGTCTGACACCCGGCAACTACGATCTCGATAAAGAGTCTCCGACGGAGACTCTTTACCACTTTTTGTCCAATCACGGCTGATCACAGTGTAAATAGAAAGAGCCGGTGATCGGCTTTTCCTCACTCGCGTCTGTCAGACGCGAGTAGAGGAGAGCCGATCGGCTGCTCCTCTGACAGGGGGGGTCTGTGATGATCGATTATCAGCACAGCCCCCCCGAGGATGCCCACACTGGACCACCAGGGATGCCACCAGACCACCAGGGATGTCCAACAAAAGGTAATCCTCCCTAGACCACCAGGGATGCCAGTCAGTGCCACAATGGATGCCAATCAGTGCCCATAATGGATGCCAATCAGTGCCCACAATGGGCATCACTGATTCGCATGCATTATTGTTTGGCACTGATTTGCATCCATTAGTACAGTATAACAATACAATGCCGCCTATGAGTGCCCACCTGTGCCGCCTATGAGTGCCCACCTGTGCCGCCTATCAGTGCCCACCTGTGCCGCCTATCAGTGCCCATCCGTGCCACCTATCAGTGCCCACACATGCCCATCTGTGCCGCCCATCCATGCCAATCCGTGCCAGCTATCAGTGCCAATTTGTGCCACCTATCAGTGCCCATCCGTGTCGCCCGTCAGTGCCGCCTGTCAGTGCCCCCTATCAGTGCCACCTATCAGTGCCACCTATCAGTGTCCATCAATGCCACCTCATCAGTGCCACTTCATTGGTGCCCATCAGTGCCGCCTTATCAGTGCCCATCAGTGTAGCGCCATCAGTGCCCATCAGTGGAGGAGAAAACGTACTTATTTACAAAGTTTTGAAACTGAAACAAAAAAAAAAAATATTTTTTTTTTTAAAATTGGTATTTTTTTATTTGTAGCGCAAAAAATAAAAACCGTAGAGGTGATCAAATACCACCAAAAGAAAGCTCTATTTGTGGGAAAAAAATGATAAAAATTTCATTTGGGTACCGTGTAGCATGACCGTGCAATTGTCATTCAAAATGCGACAGCGCTGAAAGCTCAAAATTGGTCTGGGCAGGAAGGTGTTTAAGTGCCTGGTATTGAAGTGGTTAAGGACTTTATGTTATTTTATTTTGTTGGATGTTAAAGTTTTCGGTTTTCATTTGTGCATACAATAGAAGTAGGGTTTAAATTGAGCGCTGCACAAATTAGAATTTGGGTGTCCACATCACCCAGGCAGGGGCACAGACACCTGAAAAAGGACCCCCTCCTCTGCAGTGAAAAAGATCACACATGGACACAGGTATGTGAAAGGAGCTTTTAACCTACAGTTTATAATTTAGTTAAGGTGTAGCTACACTTTAAAAGCGAATCATCATCTTGAAGAGACATGTATAATAAACAGTTTTCTTGTATGTGCAATTAACATATATTACCATGTACTTTGCTTTCATCTGGAATACTTCCATTCTGCAACATATACATGCTGCTATTTCTCTGGTAAAGAAAAAAAAATAGGTGGTGTTTGTATGGTTAAATTATGTAAATCTTTGTATATTACACAATACACAATATATAACATAATACCCAAATCCAGCTAAAACATTTAATTTTGCTTTCAATAGCACAAGAAAGGTTAAAGTCTGTGTCCCAAATAATTCTTCAAATATATTGATAGTAAACAGGTCTGGTCTGAGCATGTAGGCTCTTTATAAAATAATCTAGAGTGGGCAACAGGGGATAAAGAGAAGGCAAATGTAATGAATACCTTTTTTAGCTTGTGTGTACAAAGGAGCATGGGGGGCTCATGTCCATAATGTGGTTGGTATTGACACAGCCCCAAATGATTGACAATGGCTCAAAATTGAAAATTGAGATGGTCCAGAAATATTTAGACAGCATAAAGGACCTGCACCAGATTGCATACACCCACAGATCCTTTAAGAATTGAGCTCTGTCATTTCAATGCAATTCTTTATTTTTTAGGGACTTTTTAATTACTAGAATAGTACAACTGGATTGACTTAAGGCCAATGTGGTGCT
Source organism: Lithobates pipiens (assembly GCF_037356315.1). Classification (NCBI taxonomy): domain Eukaryota; kingdom Metazoa; phylum Chordata; class Amphibia; order Anura; family Ranidae; genus Lithobates; species Lithobates pipiens. The sequence continues at coordinate 275,704,875 of NW_027507764.1, read as the reverse complement.
TATACTTAAAAAGGGATCAAAGTCTTTACCAAGTAACTATAGACCTGTAATACCACGTACACACAACCATACTTTCCGGCAGACTAGGTCCAACGGAATCAGTTCGTCGGACATTCTGATCATGTGTGGGATAATCTGATTGTTTTTCTTAAAAAAATTCTGACGGACCTAGAAATAGAACATGTTTCAAATCTGTCCGACAGACTCAATTCCTATCGGGAAAATCGTTTGTCTGTATGCTGGTCCGGTGGACCAAATACGACGCAAGGGAAGCTATTGGCTACTGGCTATTGAACTTCCTTTTCTAGTCCCATCTTACATCATCACATTCAAAACGAATGAACTTTTGAATGGACTTTAGTCCGTTCATGTGTGGGCAAGTCCATGTGTTCAGAAGTCCATCGGAACACCGTCGAAAGTCCGTCGGAAAGACAGTTTGACCTTTTGTGACGGAAAGTCTGGTCATGTGTACGTGGCATTAGTTTAACTTCTATAGTTGGGAAGATACTGGAAAATTTAATAAAAGACCACATAGATGAGTTCTGGAAAAACTTGAAAAAAATATTTTAAAAGTGGAAGTAAAGTCCGCTATAGTTTTTAATTCCAAGGTCCCCCAGGGGGGTAATGCCATAATGTACAGCATATTAGCACATTATGGCAGACTTACCAGACTTACACTTACCAGACTTACTTACATGTCCAATCCAGCAGACCCCTGGCGCTTCCATCTTCACCCCATATTCCTTCCGGTCCTGTGCCTTTGGCCACTTGATAGACCAGGCCGTGATGATGCCACTCCCACGAATGTTCATGGGAGTCACATAACCGTGGCACAGATCAGGGGCCGTTTGAGGCTGTAAATGGTCTCTTCTGTCAATGTAAATACCCTGCCTGTCACCCATTTGAATAAAATCAAGTTTACTTCCTCTTTAAGCAACAGACAGAATGGATTTATGAAAGACAGAAGTTGTCAGACACGTCGGATTTCTTTTTATAAGGAGGTAAAAAAAAACTTAGACAAAGGAGTGGCTGTGGATGTAGTATACTTGGATTTTGCAAAAGCATTTGGCACAGTTCCCCACACACTGCTAATGTGTAAGGTAAAGTTTTCAGGCCTGGAAAAATCTGTTTGTAAGTGGATAGAAAACTGTCTAAAAGACCGTATTCAGAGAGTAATGCCGTGAACACACAGACTTTCCGGCAGAAAAAGTCAGACGGAATCATTTCATTGGATATTCCGATCGTGTGTGGGCTTCAGCAGACTTTTTTTTCCAAAAATTCTGACGAACCTAGAAATAGAACATGTTTTAAATCTTTCCAATGGAATCAATTTCTATCAGGAAAACCATTTGTCTGTATGCTGTTCCAATGGACCAAAAACGACGCAAGGACAGCTATTGGCTACTGGCTATTGAACTTCCTTTTCCTAGTCCCATCGTACGTGTTGTACGTCACCGTGTTCTAAACGATTGTACTTTGGTGTGATCGTGTGTAGGCAAGTCCGTTTCAGCAGAACTCCATCAGAAAAACCGTCAGAGTTTATTCTGATGGAAAAACCGGTCGTGTGTACGTGGCATAATGGTTATAGATTCACACTCTGAATGGTCTAGGGTTGTTAGTGGTGTACCCCAAGGCTCATTGTTGGGACCCTTACTTTTTAATATATTTAGAAATGATACAGGGTCTGCGATTAAAAGTACCATTTTGATCTTTTTAGATGACACCAAGCTATGCAGTGGAATAACATCCTTACAGAATGTCTCCAACTTACAAACTGACCTCAATGCACTGTTTAAAGTGGATGTAAACCCTTACAACACACTTTTCGCTACAGGTAAGCCAATAATAAGGCTTACCTGTAGCTACCCTGGATAACTCCTAAACATGAACGGCATGTATGTGCCATTGCTTCAGTTAGACTGTGCCGTTACCGGCAGCTCCTGCGTGCATGCGTCATTGCGGCTCTAGAGCGGTGAACGAGGACTGCTGTGGGGGCTTCAATCTAAGTTAAGTAATACGTAATGAGCTAGTATGCTATGCTAAGGTTTAATGTTAATAAATGTAAAGTTATGCAATTGGGGGCCAAGAATATGCATGCATCATACATACTAGGGGGAGTACAACTGGGGGAATCAATGGTGGAGAAGGACCCATTTTTGGTAGATTATAAGCTTAATACTAGCATGCAATACCAAGCAGTAGTTTCTAAAGCAAGCAAAATCCTCTCTTGTATTACTCCAGATAGAGAGATATTTTACCCCTGTACAGATCATTAGTAAGACCTCACCTGGAATGTGCAGTTCAGCTCTGGGCACCAACTTACAAAAGGATATCAGGGAATGGGAGAAAGTGCAGAGAAGGGCAACCAAACTGATAAGAGGCATGGAGAAGCTCAGCTATAAGGAAAGATTAGAGGAACTGAATTTTGTCTTTTTTAAGAAGAGGAGATTGAGGGGGGATATGATCAACATGTAGAAATACATAACTGGTCGGCCCATAGTGAACTTGGTGTACTTGGTGAACTTGGTGTACTTGGTGAACTTGGTGTAGGAGCTGTGAAAATGTAGAATAGGCTTCCTCAAGAGCTGGTTCTGTCAAGTTCAGTAGATTGCTTTAAACAAGGATTCTTTCCTAAATCTATATAATATAACTGGATACTAACATTTATAGGTAAAGTTGATCCATGGAATATCTGATTGTGGATTGATCTTGGGGGATCAGGAAGGATTTTTTTCCCACTGCTGGAGCAAATTGGTTCAGGCTTTGCTGTTTTTTTTGCCTTCCCCTGCATCAACTATGGGTATGGGATTGTGTATATAGGATAGTAACTTTTTTTCCTCCCTTTTATTGGTTGAACTAGATGGACTTGTGTCTTTTTTCAACCGGACTAACTATGTCAATATATCAAGTTTTATTGCTGTGTCCCTGTGGGGGAAAGAATGTCTAACAAATGTTTTATTGCTGTCTGGGACTTCCTTTTTTGATAGTCACACACCACATGTTGTGATGGACATGACATAAAATTCCTCCACTGGAGTCACAGCCAAATCTAAAAGCTTGACTGAAAATGTACCTCTTCCCCATACTATCCAAAAACTGAACAAAAAAATGATCTGGGATCAGGCTTTAAACACACTGATATCAAGCTGAAGTAGGGTTCATGAGAGAAGAAAACATAATCCCCTTCATTATCAGAGGATTGTCAGATTTTGTCTACTCCCAATCTCTTTTTACCAATACAACTTGTGAAGCCTTGTTAATAAGAAAAACTATAAAGCCCCATACACATTTTTTCCTCCATTTACCAAAACCATATAATATGAGGTCAAACCTTAGGAGTTTCAATTTGTTTGCAATCAGGCAGGCCCTCGCACTACATGGTTTTGGTAAATCTGAAGACAAAAAATCAGCAGAAAATCTGATAGTATGTATGGGGCTTAAGAATTAGTCAACTTCATCTTTGCTTTATGAAGACAACATACTTTGAGAGCTGTGTAACCAGCGAATACAATATTATTGATGATATGTGCAACTTGAGAAGTTTTAATGTGCAAAAAATATAACATAAGTTATAACTGTTGCATAATAATAATAAAAAATCATATTATCTCACCCTTTGTCCTCGATCTCTTTTATAATTTTTGTTTATATGTTTCGCTTGCTTGCGACCAAATTTTGTTGACTTGAAAGACTCTAAGCGCTTCTTCATTGTTCTTTGAAATATCTCCTTAGTTTGTGTTTCATCTTCATCTGTCGTAAGTTCGTGTCGACTATACAGGTGTTTTTGCTGCAGTTAAAAAAAAAAAAATTATTAATTGAAACCAAACTTTCTCACAGATTGTCACCACACGCATTGTGTTTCTGTGCTTAGATAAAGCTTTGTACAAAAGAGCAGTAAGTAAATGAGTAATGGAAATTTTTTTTATAATTTTTGTAAAACAACGTGAAAGTGATCAGCTTAATGTAAATGTAAATATTTTTATCTATGAAGCTTATTGTTTCAAAGAGCTTGTTTTAATGTAGAAATTACTAATATATGCACACATGTAGCCTTGCATTTTCTGCTTCATAGCACTAAAAAACACAGTCAGGTCTGACTTGAAACAACTGGCTACCAATAAGGCTAACAGAGCTTATTTTTAAAAAGGTAATACTCAATTTAATCCCAAAGTGTTTGCTGATGTCAGACACTATTGAAGGTGATTATGTCACTCCCTCTGTATTGTGACAATACTTGGGCCTAGCAGCTGTTGCTAGTCGTGAGAGCTGTCATACTGAAGCAGGTCACATATTCCCCCATACACAGCAGCACCAGGTATTGTCTCTGGCTGCAAAAGAGGAAGAAACAATGGAGAACAATGACAAGGTGATTCTCAGTGAGTTGGGGCTGGCAGCCGATGGAGGGTAGCACCAGTCCTCCTGTATTGGGGCCTGGGCACACAGGCCTAAACAGCAGGGAAAACCAGTTGTGAGTAAGACAGGGAGGGGGATCGGGGGCAGAGGAGCAATCACTGGAACAATGTCCTGTGTTGAAAGACAGTTTTTCCCCCTCTCCCTTCCACTGGCTTTCAGCTGTTGCAAAAAAAAAAATATATATATATATATATATATATATATATATATATAGAAAAGTGCCACTCAGTAAAAGGTGCATTAATCCATAATAAAACACATATCTGTCACTTACATCTGACATGCAGAAAGTTGGGCACACACAGGAGTAAATACTGTAGTCATCGACCTATCCAGGAGTGCCAATAGAGCCAGTGAATATGACTGCGGGATGCTGGGGGAGAGCCCGACTGGGTCTCGTGTCTGGTGGACTTCAGAGCGGCTCGAGAAGATGGCGTGTGACGTCAGAGATGCAAGGGGAACACAACGCGTTTCTGAGCATGCGCGGGACTCGTACAGAGCCAGCGCACTCCTTTCTTAAGTGTAAAAGATACAGGGAAAACAGACTGACAATTCTTAATAACCTGGATTCAGTGTGCAATTTAGACCACAAAGGGTGAAAGCAAAGCTGACAATACAAAGAGGGATTTGCCTATTAACCCTATCAGCAAAACAGGTTACCTAAAATCGCAACCTGCTCATGACAGTACACTGTACATTGTAAAAAACTTTGTACTCTCATGAGCAGGTTATCCAGCACAACAGTGAGGAATGTACTTATTGCACAGTCAAGTAAAAATCCAAAAGTAGGCATAAAGCAAAAGTAATAGTACACTGTGCCGCAAGGGGGGGCGAGTGACCCCCCTGGAATTGGTAAGGGTCCGCCGCGGCTGCATCTGTACTGGCTATCTAGGTTTATGCTAGTCGGCTCCACGGCTGCTGCTGATCATTGTGACAGCTGAGTGCATATGCAGGTATGATCAGTGAAATATAGGAAAGATCATATCATCTGTCCTGTATACAGCTATATACACTCATCACTGACTGCACACTGCAGATATACATTTCTGTCCTGTATATATAGCTGTATATACCCACCGTCCTTTCTGTATATAGAGACATTCCTCCATCATCACTGACTGCAGATATACATCATCTATCCTGTATACAGCTATATACACCCATCTTCCTTCCTGTATATACTAATACCATCCACCCCCTCTATATACACAAACTGTACACCCTCCGTACTTTACAGGCCTGCGCTTTATGGGATAATGACTAAGCCCCTCCCCTTCATGAAATTATTGAAAAGGGGCAGAGCATGGGTGACCTTAAAATGATGACCCCTGAAAAAAGTTCTGCGGATGCCCATGGCACTGGGGATGTCCATACCAGAGACAGATGTGTGGAGGAAGAGTCCCGGGAGGACCTTCAGTGGCCATTTAAAATTAACGTCTACAAAGATAAATATAGAGTCTGCCAATACTGACTTCTTTATGAAAATTAAGATTGCCTGGTTGTTTCTGGTTTCAGTATTTTAAGACTTGAAGAAAGCATGCAGTTTGTTGAACCAGATAGAATTGTGTTTTGTTTTTTTTGCAAAGTGGCTAACTATGTAACTATTAAAGATCCTATAATTCAGAGTGAAGTCAGCACTCTTGAGCTTCGTACTTGTCTTAGGTCAGTGACTCAGAAAGTTCTGAAGCCACTGGATCAGTAACACAACCTTGGTACTAGTGGCATCCTTCATGTTTCCTTATCCCTACAGGTTTCCTTTCAAGCCTAACTGAACTTTAAGTTTTTAAAATTTAAGTCAGTTAAATGTGTGGAAGCAGTGGTCTTTCTGCAGAGGTCCAACACATCTTCAGCTGAGTCAGAACTACATCTATCTGATCAGCAGGGGACTTAGGAAGATACATGTTGGACCTCTGAAAAGAGACCACTGCTTCCTAACAAAGAGCAAGTGACCATCTTTAAAGCATGCTAGCAAAGAGATAGGCTCTACTCAGGATGTTGCTGCTTTCTAAAGAAAATTAACTTTTGCTTTGATGCACCTGGAAATTATTTAGGCTTATTGGCTTAAACTGAAAATTCAGTTGGACTTTAAAAGCTAAAGTGCCTTTATCTTTCTACAAGCCTCTATCACGTCCCCATTTCTCTTCCATTACCAATGATTCTGCACTGTTCCTGTCTCCATGTCAGAGGCTATGGGGAAAGGTGACATCACCCCCTCTGTCGTAACAGTGAGACTAGCAATTAACGGTAACTGCTAGTCCTGTACACTGTTGATGGGAAGAGATCACACTTTCCCCATACCAGGTTTTCTGCTCAGCAGCAACACGGGTAGGAGAGGCCTAGAATAAATGGTATTGTGAGTATAACTGGGTAAGAAGAGGCTATTAGAAACACACCATTACTTTGCCCTGAAAAGGATAAGTGACTGTGTCTCTTTAGCATGCACATGTAACTATGAGTTCATCATGAAAGCAGTCCTTTTCTGCACCCTGGGAGACCTACTATGGTTCCTGAGCATGCTGGAGTTACCTGAAGTCTCCTTGCCTGATTGGCCCCTCCCACCCACCACCCCAGGTTTTCCATTCCAACCGCAATGGCAGAAATACGGCAGGAACAAGCGCCCCAGAAACACCCCGCGGACAAACATTTGAAACCACTTGAGAGGTCCCCACACTGACAGTTTTTCCTTTCTTTTTTTTTCCCCTTCATTTTTACACAGATAGTCGCACTCTGGGGACTTATCCTACAGACAGTGGTCGATTGGGTTAATTTTACCGTTACTGTTTGTCCCCCCCCCTTATATGTGTCCCTTCCCTGGTTCTCTATCACGGGGAGCCCCCAGGTTCCCCTATACACTACCAAAATACATGTGGGGGTGCCCACATTCAGTAATGAATCTGTGCCTAAAAGTTGTTATTCAGTTATAAAAGTTTCACGTTGATGGTTTATTTTAGTCTAATAACAGTTAATGTTCCCCTGGAGACTCCGGGGACAAGAGGCACTCCGTGTGCTTTCCACGTTTACCCCCCTTAGGACCGACAGTGCTTGAGTATGCAGGGCTGCTGTTAGAAATCACGGGCCCCCGTACAGCTTACCTAACAGGGCCCCCCTAAAAACGATCAAATCAATATTTTCGCTAAAAATACACAAAAATTATTATTAGTGGACACAAACACAGCATAACTTACAAACGTATGTGAGGGAACAGAAGGGTAGTCCGGGGGGGGGGGGGGGGGGGCAGGATGGCATGTGATGGTACAGTAGTTAGGACAGTACAGTACAGTACAGGGAGTCACAGAAGAAGGGGGACAGGAAGGTACGGTACGGGGGGGGCAGGAGGGCACAGTATGGGTGGGGAGGAGGGCACAGTAAGTCAGTAAGTGGTTAGGAGGGTACAGTACAGGGGGAGGGTAAGTGGACCCAGTACAGGGGGCAGGAGGGTACAGTATAGGGAACAGTGTAGGAACAGTAACGTATTATACAGACTCCTGAAGAACAGCTGTGCAGGGAAGCTGGCATTGCAGATTCTGACAGGCTGCCACTGGGCTAAATCTACAAATGGAAGACCAACTCCCCCTCTACCTTCCCCTCCAGAGTTTCTGGCTTTCTTCTGGTGCTTTGCAGGGGTTAAGGAAGAACCCCAAGGCGGGGCATCTTATTAATGCTGCTGCTTGTGTGGGTGGGATGTGTACTGTGCCAATCACATAGGATGAATAGGAGAATAGGAGCGGAGAGTCAGCAGGGATTGGCGCGGTACACATCCCACCCACACAAGCAGCAGCAGTAATAGGTTGCTCCACTTCAGGGTTCTTCCTTAACCCTGAATAAAATGGGGGGGTGGAGATGGGAATAGTGGGGTGAGAAAGGAGGAGGGGGTGGAGCTGAGTAGGAGATGGGGCATGGGTAGAGAAGAACTGGAGTGAGACTGGGGGAATTCTGGTCTGTATAGGGATTAAAAAAAAGGAGGAAGATTTGTAATAGAATGAGGGAAGGAGGGGAGGTATATGGATGGGGGTGGAGGGGACTGGAGAGGGATGGCAGGGATGAGCATGGGGAATACTGTTGGCTGGTGAGGAATAGCCACAGTATAATAAAAGCAAATAGGATGTCTGTTAGGGAGGGGTAGAGGGTGAGATTCCATTAACTAGTAAAGATTCAGTGTTGGGGGTGTGCAGGGTGGGGGATTCCAGCCAGTTATAGTGTTTGTGTATGAGGGGGGCACACACCTGTGTGAATGTGGGGGGCACACACCTGTGTGAATGTGGGGGGCACACACCTGTGTGAAGGTGAAGTGTCTGCAGAGAAGAAGACTGGGAGGGGAAAGGGATTGAGGGACTATTGTTTGTAAAGTGTCCGGAAAAGAATGTCTGGACGGTTGGAGAAAAGGCTAAAAATTAGCAGGGAGTGAGCAGCGATGGTTAACAACATGTGGGAGAAGAGCCCTGTGAAAAGCAGAGATGGGTCTGTGTGAGAATGAAAGGAAAGCAGGGCAAGATAGTGGCTGAGGCGGGAGGAAGATGTCGGGAGGGAAACATACATTAGGACAGCTGGACACAAGATATATTACAAAACTGACCTGAGAACCAGCCAAAGCGAGGGGAACTTGTTACCAGAGTACTACTGGGGGCAGTGGGAGGCAATTTCTAGCCCCCCCCCCCCATGCACCAAGGACCCCTGGGCAGTTCTCAGAGGTGCCTGTGTCTTAAGACAGCCTCAGGAAGGGACCGTGAATGACAAATCCAGCGGCACTTCCCCCGCTCTCAGTGTCCTGACACATCTCTCTGTTTTCCACGAGAGAAAAACAGGCAGCGCTGCTTTCAGATGCATCTAGCAGCTGAAAACCGACAGGAGGGAGAGAAATCGGATTTCAGCTGCTAGATGGATCCTTTCTGTATTTGTCAATCCGCACCGATCTGCCTCCTGTCCGGGCCCCTGTGTGTGCGGGCCCCGTACAGTAGGACCGGTGGCCCCCCCTATCAGCGGCCCTGTGAGTATGCACTGTACTTTTCTAAGCCTGTTCTACAGTTTAACAATGTTAAGCTATTCACTTTATGATTCAATGCTGCCACCCAATGGCCTAGTGCTTCTTTTCGCTCTCCTATCTCCTGTGATGGTTACCATCTCTTACAGCCCTAACTCTTCGCTCCCCCTTTTTCTGGAGCTGATCCTGATCCATTTCTCTGGCTCTCTTTGCTGCTCCTCTCTTCTATTGGCTTTCTTCCCCTTCACAGAAAGGCACGGAATTAAGCCAGAGGCTGGATGGAGGGCCGGACATAACGAATGCTGAGGGAAGAGCGTAGGGGGTTAATAAAATAGAGAAAAGTAAGGAGGGGAGGGCGGAGAGAAAGAAGGAAGAAGGGGGGGGCGGAGCATGATAAAAGGAAGGGGAGGAGCTGAGGCGGCAGCGTGGTGTTCAGTGTACAGGAGAGTTGCCAGAGGTAGGAGCTGCTTCGTGATGGTGCTGCGTTTTTGCGGTAGGTGCGCTGTGGGCGGCGGGGGTCACTCAGCGGACTTACTCAGTGGGACGGTCTGGCCTCGGTTGGGGGTGTCCTTAGCGGCGGGGGGGTTTTTACAGCACTGCACGGCGGGACATAGCATGTCGGATCTGGACGCGCTGTTTTCGCGGCTGCGGGCCACGGCGGCGTCACGTGAGCGGACTGGCTGCAGAGCCAAGTGGCGGCCGTTACCGCCGCGGCGGGAGGGGGGGCCGGCTACAGGGGGGGTACCAACTCCACGCGCTCGGCGGGCCAGGCCGCCGGAACGTTTTTCACCAGGCCCCTGCACCAGAGCCCAGCGCCACCCTAGGAGCCCGGGGACGGAACCCGCCGCCCCCCCCCCCCCTGCAAAACGTTCGGGCGCCACAGTGCCTGGGGGGTCCGGGCGGAATCATCTTCATGGGCGGGGCTCGGGGAGCGAGGCTGGAGATGCGGACGGAGCCAGCTCCCCGCTGGCGAGGGCAGTGCAGGAGGGAACGGCGGTCACCCAGGGAAGCGCGGAAGTGTCACGCCTGTGTGCCAGCAACCAGACGCTGCGGGCAGGTCCGGACGATCGGATGGGAGATGATTGGCGGCTGACGGGTGGGGGAGAGCTGGGGGACCGGTGAGGAGTCGGCTGGCGGCGGTTGCACGGAGTGGAGCCAAGGGACGGGACGACGGTGTGCGGGCTTCTACAAGCAGTTGTCGAGCCACGGCCGCGGGGGTGGAGTCGCCCGGCAGGCTGAACACGCCTCTGCTACCTACGGCAGGAGAGCATTCGGAAGGTGCGATATCGGGTTCGGAGGAGGAGATTCGGGACGGCGTCTCGGCGGCTGGAGCATCCGGAGCGGCGGCTGACGGGAACGGACCCAGGCAGCCAGGTAAGACTTTACATCTCCCGCATAGTGCTTTTGATGATGCTTGGTGTGGGATTGTTGGGGGGGTTGTGCGGGCTACTGGGGGTGGTTTTGGGCCTGACGTTGAGGGTCCGTGGGGGGCGGGCGGTCAGCCCGCCGCCGGCGGGTCACACGGTCATTTCCAATCCTTCTTGGGGGGAATCCAGGTTGGAGGCAGCGGTGCCCAGGGTGGAGGTGGTTAGGCTGGCGGACGCCGCGAAGTGCGAGGTGTAGGTGTGCCATTAGGGGTGGTTGGGCGCACATCTGAAACAGGAAGTGCGGGACAAGATCACCAAGGGTGGGTATGGGGGGATATTTTCCTTGCTGCCCCTAGGACATTTAATCTGGATAGGGTCGAGCCTGATGACTTCAAGAAGGACGACGAGGAGAAGAGGCGGTATAGGCTTATACCGCGGACTTTCACGAACTGGCTGCAGGCGTTCGCCATCATGGGCAGCGTGATCGGGGAGAAATCTCCGGAGCATCGCTCGTCTCTCTTTTGCTATATGGACACCTTTTGGGGCACATAGGGTTTATGGGGGCTCGGCGTGGCGAAGATGCGATGGGAAATTTCGGCTGAGGAGGGCGGTTCGGCCGGATATCCGGTGGGATCACAAGGCTATCAGCCTTTGGATGCGCTGGATGTCGTCGGCGAGGGCGCGTCGCAGTTTTCAGGGGGGGGGGACGGGGGAACCCCCGCCTCGGGACTTCAGGCTGGCAGGAAGTTTGGGGTGCTGGCAATTTAACGTGGGGTCTTGAAAGTTTGGAGGGTCCTGTCGTTTCCGGCGCGAGTGTTCCGGAGGTGGGGGGAGCCACGCACTGTCCCGTTGCTTCAAGCGGGGTAAGCGCGGCGCAGTCGCTGCTGTGAAGAGGGACAACACCGGTGAAGGTGAAAAGGATGCGTCCTTTCCAAAATGGGTACCCGGATAGGGAGGCGGCGTGGGTGTTGGGGGAAGGTTTTTTGCGGTGGTTTCGGCAAAATTGACCAAGGAAGTGGCGTTGGGGAGGAGGAGTGGCCCCTTCTCGGATCGGCCGTTGCCGGATCTGGTGGTGTCCCCTTTGGGGGTGGTGCCTAAGAAAGAACCTAACAAGTTTTCGGCTTATTCACCACCTTCCTTTTCCGAAGGGGGGTTCGGTGAATGACGCAATTGCCTCAGAAGCCTGCACGGTGTCTTACGCTTCTTTTGATGCGGCGGTGGGTTGGGTGCGGCATTTTGGGCGGGGAGCTCTCGTGGCAAAATCGGACATTGAGTCTGCGTTTCGGTTGCTGCCGGTACACCCGGAAAGTTTTCGTCTTTTGGGGTGCTGTTGGCAGGATCGGTTTTCGGTGGATAGATGCTTGCCCATGGGCTGCTCCGTCTCCTGCGCACTGTTTTGAGCTTTTTAGCTCTTTCTTGGGGGGGGTAGTGCGTGATTTGTCCGGAGGGGGTTCGGTCATCCACTATCTGGAGTGCTTCCTTGTAGTGGGCCCCCCAGCTTCCAATGTGTGTGCGATACTTTTGGCCACGGTGCGGCACATTGCTGAGGAGTTCGGGGTCCCTCTAGCGCCGGACAAACCGGAAGGTCCGGTGGAGGTGCTGAGTTTTTAGGCATTGAGCTGGACACGGTTGCCATGGAATGGGGGAGGGACTCCGGACGGAGATAAAAGAGTTGGTGGGGCTGCGGAAGGTGCAGCTCAGGAAGCTGCAGTCGGAGTTGGGAAGCTCAACTTCGCTTGCCGCATCATCCCCATGGGCAGGGTGTTTTGCCGACGCCTGTCGGCGGCCGCGGCGGGAGTCTCTGTTCCGAATCATTTCGTGGGATTGCCCAGGGAACATAGGGAGGATTTGCGGGTCTGGCACACGTTGTAGAGGATTACAACGGGCGTTCTGTGTGGAGGGATGGGCCGGTGAGTATCTTCGACTTGGAGCTGGTGACGGATGCGGCGGGGTCGACGGGGTACGGGGCGTATTTTCAAGGGCTGTGGAGTGCGGAGGCCTGGCCGCGTACTCGGGTAGAGGAGGGGTTGACTAAGAACCTGGTTCTGCTGGAGTTGTTTCCGGTGGTGGTGGCTTTGGAATTGGGGGTGAGTCCTGTCGGGACCTTAAGATTCGGTTGACTTGCGGTAATATGGGAGTGGTGCAGGTGAGTAACCGGATTTCGGGTTCTTCCCCTCCGGTGATCGGGCTGCTGCGCCACCGGGTGCGGAGGTGCCTGCAGATGAACATATTTCTGTATGCCGTACACGTTCCGGGGGTGGAGAATAACCTGGCCGATGCCTTGTCTCGATTTTAATGGCGGAGGTTTCGGGACTTGGCTCCGGGAGAGGCGAGAGAGGGGATCCTCTGCCCGGCATGGCTTTGGACAATTGCTTTGGGGATCGCCGCGGGTTGGATCAGGAGGTCGGTGAGCGAGTCGACTTGGTCGGCGTACAGTAAAGTTTGGATGGAGTGGCTGGAGTTTTCACGGCTGGCGGACGCCGGGCTGGGGGGTAGGGGGGCGGACAATAGTCTGTTGGTTTTTATGTTGTGGTGAGGCAGATGGAGGGGCGAGGGTCAGATTCTGGGATTGAACGGAAGCTGGCGGCGCTGGCATGTTGGTTTAAGTTGCGGGGTAGCACCGGATGCGACAAAAGGTTTCTGGGTAAGGCAAGCGTTGAAGGGGTACAGGAAGGGTAATCAGAAGACGGACGGAAAGAGGCCGGTGCCTTTTGTTATTTTGAAGGCGGTTGGCCGGCATTTTGGGGGTTTGTGTGCGTCCGTTTATGAAGCTCAGCTATTTCGAACAGCTTTTCCTTGGCCTTTTTATCGGGGTTTTCCGGGTGGGTGAGCTGGTCAGTCCAGCGAAGACTGTTGGGGGGGGGGTTTGTTGGGTCAGGATGTGGCAGTGGGGGAGGGTTGCGTGTGTTTGAAACTGCGTAGGTCTAAATCGGACCAGAAGGGGAAGGGTGTGGACGTTTGGTTGTATGCATGGCCGGGTTCAGAAATATGTCCGGTGATGGCGGTGACGGAGTTCATGAGGCTTCGTCCACCAGGGGAGGGTCCACTGTTAGTGCATCGGGATGGGAGTTTCCTGTCTAGATTCCGATTTATAGCGGTGTTTAGAATATGTTTGCCGTTGGGGGGGTTTGACGGGGCGCAGTTTGCTTCGCACTCCTTCCGCATCGGGGCGGGCACAGAGGCTGCCAGATGCGGGTTGGACGAGGCTGCGGTAAAAAACGGATTGGGCGATGGGAGTCCAGGCGTTTCAGGTCCTATGTTCGGCCGCACTTGGTGTAGGCTGTTTTTCCGGTGTCGGGGGGTGAGTGGGGGCTTGTGTAAGGGGGTTGTGTGATTTTGTCTGTGTCGTTTCAGATGGAGGTTTACCACGCCTCGTCTGGATTCTCGGACACTCCTATGTTTTTTGGGGTGCCAGGCGAGCAGAGGTCAGGCCGGAAAGACGTCAGTTGGGGATCCCGCGTAGAGAGGCTTGCAGCAGGTGGTTGGGTATCCCGGGGATGCAGTGGGGTAGGGTCATACCTGAAATACACCGATACACCAGACTGGATAGGCCCCCTGTTGTGCTGGTTCTCCATGTTGGGGGGAATGACCTGGGGATTAGGTCCACTCGGGAGTTAATAGCGGACGTGAAGTGTGATTTTCTCATGCTTCGGAGGGATTTCCCAGGTATGGTCATAGTCTGGTCTGACTTTGTAGCACGCACGGCCTGGCGGAGGGCACGGTCTGTGGTCCGACTTAACAAAGCCCGTATTAAAGTTAACAAGGTTTTGGGGGAGGGTCATCAAACGTAATGGAGGTTTAGTGGCGCGCCACGTGGAGCTGGAGGTTAACGTGGGTATGTACCTTCGGGGGGATGGGGTCCATCTGTCGGCAGTGGGCATGGACCTTTGGGCGTTGGGGTTGCAAGATGGGATTGAGCGGGCCCTGCGGGTGTGGAGGGGCCCTTAAGGATAAGGGGGTCATCCTTGCGGGCTGTGGCGGTGTCTTTTGGTCTTTGATGGGGCAAAAGGAAACAGATGATGGAAATGTGGGGGGGAGCTCATAGGGATATGGGCCCTCCCTTTTGGTGTATCCCAGCGGAAGGGTAGGCTGGCATACGGGATTTGGTGGCATTGCGGGAAGGTGGTTGTCTCCAGGCTTATAAACGGCCGGAGGCCTGGTATGAAAAAGTTGGTCCCGCAGTGGAATGGTGGAAAAAGGTTATGTTTAAAAGGTGGAACGTGGTACCGTCAAAGACCAACTGACTGGGAGTTCTTTTAAAATTACCGTTACCAAACAGTTGATATATATATTTATATATATATATATTTAATAAAGCTATTTAAGTTATTGGTTTGAAGAGTGTTAATAAAAGGCTGCTATGGCCAGTTATACTCCAACTCCTGTGTGGCCTGATTATTTGGGTAGAATGTAAAAGTTAAGAGAATTATGGTATAGGAATCATTAGAAGGGAAGAAGGGGTAATTACAAGGGGAAATAAAGTACGGAGAGGTATGTCCCTAATGCATGGGTCAAGAAAGGCACGGAATTAAGCCAGAGGCTGGATGGAGGGCCGGACATGACGAATGCTGAGGGAAGAGCGTAGGGGGTTAATAAAATAGAGAAAAGTAAGGAGGGGAGGGCGGAGAGAAAGAAGGAAGAAGGGGGGCGGAGCATGATAAAAGGAAGGGGAGGAGCTGAGACGGCAGCGTGGTGTTCAGTGTACAGGAGAGTTGCCCACCCACCCGCCCTGTAATTTTTATTTTCTCTTTGTTTTTCCAAAAATAAATAAATAAATAAATAAATAAATAAATAAATAAATTGAATAAATGAATAAATAAATAAATAAGCAAATAATATAAAAAAAAAAAAAATAAGCTGGTGTGTTGTGTTTGTGGTCGTTCTTGTCTGTGTTTTTGTTTCTTTGGCAGGTCCGGTGATGAGGGTCGTCATAGCAGCTGTAGCGGCGGTGTCTTTTGGTCTTTGATGGGGCAAAAGGAAACAGATGATGGAAATGTGGGGGGGAGCTCATAGGGATATGGGCCCTCCCTTTTGGTGTATCCCAGCGGAAGGGTAGGCTGGCATACGGGATTTGGTGGCATTGCGGGAAGGTGGTTGTCTCCAGGCTTATAAACGGCCGGAGGCCTGGTATGAAAAAGTTGGTCCCGCAGTGGAATGGTGGAAAAAGGTTATGTTTAAAAGGTGGAACGTGGTACCGTCAAAGACCAACTGACTGGGAGTTCTTTTAAAATTACCGTTACCAAACAGTTGATATATATATTTATATATATATATATATTTAATAAAGCTATTTAAGTTATTGGTTTGAAGAGTGTTAATAAAAGGCTGCTATGGCCAGTTATACTCCAACTCCTGTGTGGCCTGATTATTTGGGTAGAATGTAAAAGTTAAGAGAATTATGGTATAGGAATCATTAGAAGGGAAGAAGGGGTAATTACAAGGGGAAATAAAGTACGGAGAGGTATGTCCCTAATGCATGGGTCATGCACCCCTTCCTTTCATCCTCATATTTACTCAAACCGAGCAGACCTTGCTACTATTGCAGATTGTATTTGATGTTATTTACTCTACATATAACCATGATGCCGCTTGACCACATAACCCTTGGGAAGAGACTAACTTCCTCTTCCAATGGAGATCCAGGAGCATCTCTTATCTGGGGATCACAGTGCACTCCAACCTATTGGAGCTTTATGCTCTTAACTACCTCCCTTTAATACTTAGCTCAGGAAGTAACTAGATGCCTGGAACACCACCCCATTACCCTGGTTTGGTCGCATTAATACATTCAAAATGGACACTCTCCCTAAACTACTTTCAAACCATGCCTATCTCCATCCCTAAACGTTTCTTTACCTCCTTGCGATCAATATCCATATGTTTCATTTGCCACCATGGCATGTCTCGCATCCGCCATACTCTGCTCATGTACCCCAAAATCCAGGGTGGGGTAGGCCTCCCTGACTTTGAGTTATACCACAGGGTGGCCCTAGTATCTAGGGTCTTAGAATGGTTCCCGTGCCCCTTCCCCAAAGCATCCACCATGGTGGAACAAGACTTGTCCACCCTGGACCTCCTGGCCCTACTATGGACTTTTGGCCAACATCAACATTTACTTTCCGCCACCTCCCAATTAACAATCGCTGCCCTACAGCTATGGTACAAAAAAATGATGCTCTCGCTATTGTAATCGGATCCCTCGCCCCTCACATCTTTGTTTGACCATCCGCCACTACCTCAAGGCATGGAATCTAGTGCCGCGTACACACGATCAAACAATCCGGTGGAAAAGTCCGGCAAACTCAAGTCCACCAAACAATCCCCCCGTGTGTAGCCTCCGGCATACTTTTTTGACCCGACAGTACGGCGGACTTAGAATTTCGGTTTGCACAACAATCTGCACGCCGTACTCGCATTCGTACTCGCCGTACTTTTGAAATGAGCGGACTTTTCCCGCCCGGAGAAAAGTCTGCTCATTTCGAGCGGGTCTCCAGGTAGGCGGGGCCCGCGAAGGAGACGTCGCTGGCCCCGCCGCCTGGTATGGACTTAAAGGGGAACCCCAACGCCGAAAAAAATCGGCGTGGGGGTCCCCCCCCCAAGTCCACAACAGACCCTTGTCCGAGCACGCTACCCGGCCGGCCAGGAAAGGGGGGCGAGCGAGCGCACCCCCCCTCCTTAGCCGTACCAGGCCGCGTGCCCTCAACATGGGGGGTGCCTTGGGGAAGGGGGGGCCGCGCGGCCCCCCCCACCCCAAAGCACCTTGTCCCCATGTTGATGAGGACAAGGGCCTCTTCCCGACAACCCTGGCCGTTGGTTGTCGGGGTCTGCGGGGGGGGGGGCTTATCGGAATCCGGGAGCCCCCTTTAATAAGGGGGCCCCCGGATACCGGCACCCCACCCTATGTGAATGAGTATGGGGTACAATGTACCCCTACCCATTCACCTGTAAAATAAAAGTACAAAAAAAACACAACACACGAGATAAAATACTTTATTGCACAGCTCCGGGGGTCTTCCGTCTTCGGGGGTCTTCTCGCCAGACTCCTCCGCTATCTTCTTGTAGCTCTTTTGCTAGCGGAGGAGTCCGGCTTTCTTCCTCGCCGCCAGCCTCTTCTCCCGACTTCGGGGGTCTTGTCCCCCTCTTCGGTTCTTCTGCTGGGCCACCGCGCCTTCTTATAGCTCTTTTACAGGCGGTGGCCCGGTCTTCTGTCGCCGCCGCCGCCGCCTTCCGTTCTTCTTCTTCTTCTTCTCCTTCTTCTCCTGGAGATGTTGACTCGACGCTCTCTCCGGCCACAATGCCAGGGATGCGCTGCGCGGCCACTTATATAGGGACAAGGGGCAGTGTCACATGGCTTTATGTCACATGGGTTGGTCACATGGGTTGGTCACATGGGTTGATGTCACATGGGGACTGTGACATCGTAAGGGGGCGGGGTCACCATGTGACACCAACCCATGTGACATAATGCCATGTGACACCGCCCCTTGTCCCTATATAAGTGGCCGCGCAGCGCGTCCCTGGCATTGTGGCCGGAGAGGGTGTCGAGTCAACATCTCCAGGAGAAGAAGAAGAAGAAGAAGAAGAAGAACGGAAGGCGGCAGCGGCGGCAGCGGCGACAGAAGACCGGGCCACCGCCTGTAAAAGAGCTATAAGAAAGCGCAATGGCCCGGCAGAAGAACCGAAGAGGGGGACAAGACCCCCGAAGTCGGGAGAAGAGGCTGGCGGCGAGGAAGAAAGCCGGACTCCTCCGCTAGCAAAAGAGCTACAAGAAGATAGCGGAGGAGTCCGGCGAGAAGACCCCCGAAGACGGAAGACCCCCGGAGCTGTGCAATAAAGTATTTTATCTCATGTGTTGTGTTTTTTTTGTACTTTTATTTTACAGGTGAATGGGTAGGGGTACATTGTACCCCATACTCATTCACATAGGGTGGGGGGCCGGTATCCGGGGGCCCCCTTATTAAAGGGGGCTCCCGGATTCCGATAAGCCCCCCGCTCACAGACCCCGACAACCAACGGCCAGGGTTGTCGGGAAGAGGCCCTTGTCCTCATCAACATGGGGACAAGGTGCTTTGGGGTGGGGGGGCCGCGCGGCCCCCCCTTCCCCAAGGCACCCCCCATGTTGAGGGCACCGGCCTGGTACGGCTAAGGAGGGGGGGCGCTCGCTCGCCCCCCTTTCCTGGCCGGCCGGGTAGTGTGCTCGGACAAGGGTCTGTTGTGGACTTGGGGGGGACCCCCACGCCGATTTTTTTCGGCGTTGGGGGTTCCCCTTTAAGTCCATACCAGGCGGCGGGGCCAGCGACGTCTCCTTCGCGGGCCCCGCCTACCTGGAGATGCGCTCTAAATGAGCGGACTTTCCTCCGCGTGTGTGGGCGAGTCCATTCATTTCGAAAGTACAGCGGACTTAGTACGGCGGACTTAGTACGCCGTATTAGTCCGCTGAAAAAGTGCCGTGTGTGGGCAAGTAGCCCGTTCGAAAATTCCGACGGACAGTTTGGCGGACGTCCGCCAGACTAAGTACGTCGGACAGACGGCTACGTGTGTACGCGGCTTAACTCGATAGGCCTTTACTCTCGATCCACATGGCCCATAGCAAGCTCATTTGTAGACCCCACCTCAGGCTCTCTGGTAGTGCCAAATGGCCAGAGCAACTGGCTCACAGCCCTCCACATCTCCTCTTTTTGTTCTGACCTCTTTTCATCCTCCCAAACTCACAGATCCCTCACGGGATACGCACAGCTCTGTTTTCTCTCTGAAACGCCCAGACATTTTCTCTCCACCATGTACACGCTACAACACGCACTAATACACGATCAACCCCCCTCTTACACCAGGAGGTGGTCCACGGATCTGGGAAAAGAACTCCACTTAGTAGAGTCGTAAAAGTCATACTACTTTACGCACAAATCTTCAATATCCTGTTACTTACAAGAGAAAAACTTCAAACTTCTCTCTCGATGGTACAGGGACCCTCAATCTTTAAATAAAATATTCCCCTCCGTACCTCCCTTGTGCTGGAGATGCGGCTCGGTAGATGGTAGCTATCTCCAAATATGGTGGGACTGCCAATCCATTCAGCCATTCTGGTCGCAGGTTTTTACCATATACAGCAATCTATATGATCAGCTTTTCAACGCCATACCCAGTGATAGCTTTTTTGTCCATGCTTCCTGGCTCCATAGCCTCCCAGAAGCGCACCCTACTGCACTTCTTCTTATCAGCCGCTATACAGCTTATCCCCTTATTCTGGAAAACTACCACCACCCCCCCATTTACCTTGTGGGTCTCCATGGTCAATGACATCATGTGTATGGAAGAGATGTTAGCCCTTGATAATGACACTTTTGACAAATTTAAGACCCTATGGCTTATTTGGATAGAGTATTCTGCCTCAGACTCCCTGAAAATGTTATTAACCCCCCTTGGTCAACCCAGCCATACACTTTGATCCCATAATGCAGGGTTGATACGCCAAGGTCTGCTAGGTCCCCCCTAACTCCTGTCTTTTCTCTTCCCTCCTCTTCTTTCCCCATTACTCTTTTCTCCCCCCTCTCCCACCCCATCAGTATTCTCTTTCTATTTTTATTTCACAGTCAGATGACATACTATACAATGGCATTGGCCCTCACTGTCCCTTGTATAGAACATCGCTGTCTGCTTTTAGAAAACGGCAATGTGTTCATGTCTATACTGGAAATGGTTCCAATGATTAACGTAGAGTGAGACTTGTACTGTATTATCCCATGTTGTGATCATCTGAAAGATATATGTATCATTTCATTCTGTTAAAAGCAATAAAAACATATTTGGCTCTAAAGCCCTTGTACACGCGGTCGGAGATTCCGACAACCAAATCTGTCGGAGTAATTCCGACGGATTAATTCCGGAAAAGGTCCGGAAGTGATGTTGCATACACACGGTCGGACTAAGTTGTCGGAAAATCCGATTGTACATAATGTGATGACGTTATTTCGTTATGACGGGACTACGTTCAGGCTAGTAGCCAATAGCTTTGGTCTAGGAATTTGATCTGAGCATGCGTGGCACTTTGTCCGTCGGAGTAGGCTACACATGATCGGAGTATGTCCGATTGGAGCATTTTGTCGGAAAATTTTACCGGCAAGTTGGAAAAGTTGGTCCGCCGGATATTCCGACGGAAACAGTCCGATGCAGACCACACACAGTCGGAATATCCGACAAAACGGTCCGATAAGACACATTCCGTCGGAATCTCCGACTGTGTGTACAAGGGCTAACATGCATATGTGCCCAGGCAATGGACGTAAAAATATTCCAATATTCTACAACAGTACTGCGGGTACTATATAATAAAGTCACCTTCAAAATTGAAAACTTAGGCACTGCAAGTCAATTCTCCTATCCTCTTAGTGCTTGTTTATGCAAAAGTGTGATAAGCTACACACGGACTACTCACAAACTGAGTCTTCAGATCAGGGCCACTGATAAGGGGGTATCACCAGCCCTCAACTCCTGCCAAATCAGCAAGGGGGGCCTGAAGGTAGAGCAGTGACTCCCAAATTCTGCGCACCAATGTGGTAATCCCCTGCTCTGCAGCTATTTAAAAAAATAAACTTCTCTCTGCCCCTATTTAACCACTTTTGGGTTTAGCCTGACAATTACATTGAAGCCCTGGCTCTTCTATATCAATACACCCGGGCCGGTCGAGAGTTAAAGTGATTGTAAAGTCTATTTTTTTTAAATAACAAACATGTTATACTTACCTCCTCTGTGCAGTTGGTTTTGCACAGAGCAGCCCGGATCCTCCTCTTCTCAGGTCCCTCTTTGCTGCTCCTGGCCCCTCCCTCCCTCCTATTGAATGTCCCCACAGTCAGCAGCTTCCTATGGGGGCACTGGAGCTGACACACAGCTCTGTGTGTCTATTCAGACACAGAGCCACAGCCCCTCTGTCCCCTGACTGGCTGACTGACTTTAACAGCCACGGGAGCCAATAGAGCCACTGCTGTGTCTCAGCAAATCAGGAGGAGTGTGCCAGATGGCTTAGACATTTGTGGACATCACTGGAGAGAGATGGGGCTCAGTTAAGTAATTAGGGGATCCTGGAGAGGCTGCTACACACAGAAGTTTTTTTATCTTAATGCATTAAAGCGGAGTTCTGCTTAAATTTTTTTTTAAAGTCAGCAGCTACAAATACTGCAGCTGTTACATAGTTACATAGTTAGTCAGGTTGAAAAAAGACACAAGTCCATCTAGTTCAACCTTAAAAACAAATAAATAAAATAAAAAATAATCGTACAATCCAAATACCCAATTTTATGCCCACAATTGATCCAGAGGAAGGCGAAAAAAAAAACCAGCAGAGCATGCTCCAATTTGCTACAGCAGGGGAAAAAAATTCCTTCCTGATCCCCCAAGAGGCGATCGGATTTTCCCTGGATCAACTTTACCTATGTTAGTACCCAGTTATATTATGTACATTCAGGAAAGTATCCAGGCCTTTCTTAAAGCAATCTACTGAGCTGGCCAGAACCACCTCTGGCGGGAGTCTATTCCACATTTTCACAGCTCTAACTGTGAAGAAACCTTTCCGTACTTGAAGATGAAATTTGACTTTTAATAATCAGACACTTACCTTTCCCAGGGTCCAGCGATGTGGGGGAATGAAGCCCCGCTCGTCTCCCCCTCCTCTCTGTGGCGCCAGCATTGTAACTGTGGGTGCCCAGCTCTGGCTTCACAATCAGACACCCACTGTGCATGCGCAAGCCACGCCATCACTGGCCGGGCAATCATCTGGGACCTGTCCCAGATGATTGCCGGGGGGGGGGGAAGTGATCTCCCTTCTGGTGCCGCCAGGAGGAAGTGGGAGCTGGGACCTCTAAAAAGAGGCTACCAGCTCCCCCCCCCCAAAAAAAAATGACATGCCGAATGTGGCATGTCAGGGGGTCACCTCCCTTAAAGCAGAAGTTCCATTTTTGGGTGGAACTCCATTTTAAGATAAAAAACCTTCTGCCTTTACAACTCATTTAATTGTCAGGAGTGCTGCTGCAGATTACTCCGAAAGTGGTTAAATAGTCCAGTATCTGCCCATGGCCCCCACACTCTCCTGGCCAAGCTGGTGCAATCAGAATCACTGGCGTTCCCTCCACCTGAATCCTGAGGAGTAGATGTGGAATAAGCTGTAATAGAGGAAAGGTATAAATAAGACAGACCTGATGCCTAGGTTTCACCAGAGCATCTACTGCAAATGCTTGAGAATCCCTGGTCCCAGAAATAAACTTGTCCAGTTTGACACCCCTGGATGGAGAGCACACTACCCTGGTGACAACTGTCAGTAGCTGAGGAAGTCTACCTGCCATTTTTTCCAGAATGTGACTTGTAGAAAAAACAGGGACATGACACTCTGCCTAAGACAAGATAAGGTCCATCTCTTCCTGGACCTCTTAGCTCCTGGTGCCTGCTTGATGATTAATATCACGGCCTTCTTGTTGTTTTCTGACTGAACCCCAACAGGCAAACAGGTAGCTGTTTTGACCAATGTAAAAGAACTAGACAGACTACCCACAGTGCCAGCACACTGATAGTTAGACTTCACCTGCGGAGACCAAGTTTCATGCACCAAATGGTTATCCAGAGCTCACCCCAAACTGTCCAGCTGGTGTCCATCGTCAGCACCTTCAAGAAAGTGGGGAGAAAAGACTCCCCTGCCCCTAACTTTTGGGAAGCTATCCACCAATGTAAGGACTGAAGATTGCTGGGATGCAAGGATATTAGAGAATAGAATGAAAACTTCCCCCAACCTGAAGGAATGGGGGTGCCCCTTCATTCAGAGGGAGTCCAATTTTCCTGGCTTGGCGTACCAAGACTACTTACGGAACTGGGACTGAGGTTTTTCGCTCTGGAGGTCGAGGCCTGAGAGCACCAAAAAGATTGCCTTAAAAAGAAGGAGTAGAAGTAGAGGGAGCAGCTGACCATTGAGTTGAAAAGTAAAACTAGCCGACAGCTTCTTGCAGGGGAATTCTACAGACTAACATTTTAGACAAATAATACTTTGCATGTTTATGTGAAAGTCCCAAATGGAAATCTGCTAAACGCTCACCTAGATCGATTGATCTAGGAGAGTGTTTGGCAGATTTCTATTTGGGACTTTCACTTAAACATGCAAAGGATTATTTGGCTAAACTCACTGCCTGCGGATTCTAACTCCTTGGAAAGACGTCTTATTCCAACCTTAAATCGGTATTAAACCCACAAGCAAACATTTTTTCCTTTATTTTCAACCTGGTGATCCTGCCAGTAAGCCTGTTATATTCCTACAGAACAGACTGTTCTGCAAATGTAGAATTTAGAGGCTTGAGACAAACCATTTAATACTGACAGGGGTGCTTACAATGGTCAGCTTTTATTCGTGTAGAACATTTATCCCAAAAGGAACAAAACTTTTTCTGTAACGGCTTCAAAGGTGTTAACAGGAATTCAGCCTTAAATAGTTAGTAAAGTGCATCTAATTCTGCTAGTGCATTTAGCAATCCCTTCCCCCAGAATAACAATGCTGCTGTTCAAAAGTGTCCGTTACTCATTCATCAAGATTGAAGCCACGCTAGGGCAAGCAGTGTGTTACTGGAAGGATCACCAGGTGAAAACAGAAGGTTAAAAGCCTAAAAAATAAAACAAATGCAGCCACCACATCTAATGATTGGTAAGCTGCATTACATATACATATACATATATTACATTTTTTATTTTGGGTTTATTAACCACTCGCCATCCAGCTCACGCCGATATGCATCGGCAGAATGGCACCGCTGTGTCAACTGCCATACCAGTACGGTGGCTCCTTTAAGAACCATAGCAGGCACATGCCTGTTGCACAGCGGGGGGACCTGCTGCATGTGGCTGCCGTGCGCAATCACTGCCGGCCACCCATGAACACGGACACGAGAGCCAGAATGGGGATTTGTGTGTGTAAACACACAAATCCTGGTTCTGACAGGGGAGGAGAGACAGATCGCCTGTTCCTACTAAGTGTGAGATGAAGCAGCATAAGGAGCTAATCAATTCATACTGAGCAATCTGATGTGAGGAGAAAGTGGAGTGACAGAGAAATGCACTTATTACTAGGGATCAGTGAACAGTTTGGACTGAGCTTGAGTTCGGGCTGAACATTTGCCTGTTCGGCAGTTCACTGAACATGCAAATTTGCAGGGTGTTTGCCCTGACGAACATCCTGCAATGCAGTGAGCGCTGTGCAGTGTATTCTGCTTCCTGATTGGGCACAGCTTTGCCCAATAAGGGCACAGTGTAAGCTGGTTGCTAAGGAGCGGGGCTCCCCCCTCCCCAAAGCACCTTTTCCCCATGTTGATGTGAACAAGGGCCTCTTCCCGACAAGCCTGGGATGTGGTTGTCTGGGTCTGTGGATGAGGGGCTTATTGGAATCTGGAAGCCCCCTTTAACAAGCCCCCTGATCCCACCCTCATGTTAATTGGTATCTTACCCCTACCCATTCACCAAAAAAGTTTAAAAAAGTAATAACCACAAGAAACAATTTTTGACAAGTCCTTTATTAAAAAATAAAACATAGTGTCCCTCAATGTAAATCCATCGTCTATCATGACACCCGCCAGGCCTGAAAAAAAAAAAAAAAAAAAACACTGTGCCTCCTGGGAGGCCTCCCACTGACTGCCCACTGTGCGCTTTGACAGTTCTTATATAGGCAAGGGGTGGGGCTAACGGCTACGTCACCCGATGGCACCGCCCCTTCTGACATCACGCGACGGTTCGCCAGTCGACATTCGGGTTAGAACATTTCCTCTGTTCGGCCCATCCCTACTTATTACTGTACTGCTTCTTCTCTCACTGTCCAGTTACAAGCTAGGGCATGTTCATAACAGCCCAGGCTTTAAAGGAAGTGGGATGAATGATGCTGGTGTCCAGCTTGAGGACATCTAATGGTAGAGAACAAATACTGCTTAGTATGGCTCTGGATCGGGGGTCAGAAACCAGTAAATCATGATCTACAGTACCAGTAGATTGCAGCCAGGTGACTGGTAGATCACAGTCTGGGCTTGCTGACCCATCCCAGAGCATCAAACAGAGTGCAATGCAGAGGGTCTACTTGCAAAGCTGGAGCTGTAGTAGGGAGCAAAAGCTGCATAAGCTGATACCTCCTCTGTAGTGCTGGCTCCTGTCCCATGTGGAGTGATACTCACTGCCCTCCACCTCTGATCCCAGCTAGCGGTCTCCAGAGTGGTGCCACCAGCAGCAGGAAAAAAGAGATCTTCAGGTCAGTGTGAAGCAATACAGTAGGCATAATAGTATAGGGCTGATTTCACACTGATGTGCTGTGGTTTACCCAGACCATGGGTTCAATTCAGTGTGTTCAATCTGCAGCTTTTCTGGGGGTTTGTTGCACTTAGCCATAGACATCCATTATATTCTTCGATTTGGTGCACTTTCTGAATGCAGGAGTTTTTATGCACTTTCTTAAGGAAAGTTAAGGAACAACCTCATTCATAAACTGTATGGTAAAAGGGAAACAATCCGGAAACAAAAGCAGTTGATGTTTGAAACCTCAACACCATTGGACCCTACAAGCATCAACCAAATTAAAGTGGGGTACCCCCTAAAAAAAAAAAATTAAAAGTCAGCAGCTACAAATACTGCAGCTGCTGGCTTTTAATAATCGGACACTTACCTGTCCCGGGTTCCAGCGATGCGGGGGAATGAAGCCCCCCCCTCGCTCCCCTCTCCGCTCGCAGCGCCGTCATGCATACTGTGGGCACCCGGCTGTGGCTTCACAGCCGGGCACCCACTGCGCATGCGCGAGCGGCGCAGGGCGCCGTGATACGCCGTACAGTCACCTGGGACACGTGACAGGTCCCAGGTGAATGTGCGGCGCGAGGGGAAGTGATGTCACCAGCCCGGGCAATGAAGAAGGCAGACTACGAGGGACCCCCTAGCAACCGGTATTTAGAGGTGAGTAAAAATTTTTTTTTTTGCCAATTATTTTTTTTTGATTTTTTTTAAGATTTTTAAGTAGTTTTATTTTTTGGGGGGCAACTCCACTTTAAGAATGAAATTGAAAACTTACAAAGACAACTGCAAAAACTTGCCATGAACAGGAAGGCAAAAAAAAAACTCCAAAAGCTACACCAAGAGCAGACCTTTTGGATACAACCTAAACAACAAAAAACAAACACAACTTCTATAACTCCTGCTATCAGCAACTTGAAACCTGATCCAGAATCCTGTGGTTTCCCTGGCTTGTATAAATGCTGACTTGACAGAAAATATAGATATAACAGAGGAACTCGGAATCATAAATTTGTCAAATCATAAACTTTCTACACCAGAAACAACAGTCCTCTCCAAAGGCCTCACATTCTGCCCAACCACCAAATTGGATAATTTACAGGTATGGTCAGATATGGAGGAATTCTTTAGGAGACTAAGGCTCAAAGAATATTTTTGAGAATGTAGCTGAAAAAACAGCAGCTAATAAACTCCGCGCTACTTATGCAAATGAAAAAGAAAATTCAAACTGATACTCAGTGAATCAAATAAACTAAGTTAACCACTTAATAACCGGCCTATAGCCGATTAACGGCTATAGGTCGGTTTGCTATCTCTGAGAGGCCGTTAATTAACGGCCTCCCGGAGAATCGTTCGTGCGCGCCCCCTGGGGCGCGCACGCCGGAACATCCGTGCTCGCCGAGTTCACGGGACCCGGCGCAACACGGATCGCGGTAAAGGACCAATGGCAGCGGTCCTTTACCACGTGATCGCTCCGTCCAATGACGGAGCGATCACAAATGTAAACAATTCGGCTTGCCGGGTCAAGCTAAGGTCATCAGTCTCCTCTCCTCACACCGATGCAGCGTGAGAGGAGAGGAGAACATTCCAGTGAAAATAAAAAATAACCGTGAGTGCCCAGCAGTGCCCAGCAGTGCCCAAATAGTGCCACAACAGTGCCAGAACAGTGCCAGACCAGTGCCATCTATCACCTGTGCCACATCTGTGCCACCTGTGCGACCTGTGCCACCTCTGTGCCACCTCTGTGCCAGCAGAGCCACCCCAGTGCCACCCCAGTGCATACCAGTGCATACCAGTGCCACTACAGTGCATACCAGTGCCATACCAGTGCCACACCAGTGCCACACCAGTGCCACCTGTGCCCATCAGTGCCACCTGTGCCCATCAGTGCCATCTGTGCCCATCAGTGCTCATCTGCGCCACTGCAGTGCCACATCAGTGCCGTCTGTGCCCACCAGTGCCGCCTGTGCCCACCAGTGCCGCCTGTGCCCACCAGTGCCGCCTGTGCCCACCAGTGCCGCCTGTGCCCACCAGTGCCATCTGTGTGCTAATCAGTGCCACCAGAGCCACACCAGTGCCACCAAAGTCACTATAGTGCCCATCAGTGCCACCTGTGCCCATCAGTGCCACCTGCGCCCATCAGTGCCACCTGCGCCCATCAGTGCCACCTGTGCCACTGCAGTGCCCCATCAGTGCCGCCTGTGTCCATCAGTGCCGCCTGTGTCCATCAGTGGCGCCTGTGTCCATCAGTGCCCACCTGTGCCCATCAGTGCCCACCTGGGTGTTAGCTTTCCAAAATGGGGTCACTTTGTGGGCGTTTCCATTGTCCTGGTGCTCCAGGGCCTTCATAAGTGTAATAGGTGGTTGAGGTATTAGATGTGTAATTTATGCTCCTAGAACGCCTGAAGTTGCTACTTCAATGTTGGACTTGTGTATGTGGCCAGGCTGTGTAAAAGTCTAACACATGTGGTATCACCGTACTCAGGAGGAGCAGCAGAATGTATTTTGGGGTTTCATTTGTGGAATGTATATGCCGTGTGAGAGAAATAGCCTGGTAAAATGACAATTTGGTGTGAAAAAAAATTAAAATAAAAAAAATCTTTATTTTGCAAAGAAATGTGGGAAAAAATTACAACTTCAAAAAACTAACCGTGCCACGTACTAAATACCTTGGAATGTCTACTTTCCAAAAAGGGGTCATTTGGGGGGTTTTTGTACATTACTGGCTTGTTAGGGTCTCCAGAAATGAGATAGACTGTCAGTACATCAGCTGTGATCAAATTGATACATTTTCAGTGATTGGCACCATAGCTTGTAGACCCTATAACTTTCACGCAGAATAAATAATATCCACTAATTTGGGTTATTTTTACTAAAGACATTTAGCAGTATACATTTTTGGCCAAATTTATGAAGAAAAATTACTTATTTGCAAAAAATTTTAATAGAAATGAAGAAAAATGCTTTTTTTTACAAAATTTTCGGTATTTTTTCATTAATAGCACAAAAAATAAAAAACGCAGAGGTGATCAAATACCACCAAAAGAAAGCTCTATTTGTGGGAAAAAAAGGACGAAAATTTCAGATGGGTACAGTGTTGCATGACCGAGTAATTGTCATTCAAATTGTGAGAGCACTGAAAGCTGAAAATTGGTCTGGTTATTAAGGGTGTTTAAGTGCCCAGTGGTCAAGTGGTTAAACACTAATAGCTGCTCCCTAAAAAAACAAGAGAAAAAACGTGTCGTGCTGAAAATAAAGTAATGATAGGGGCGCTGAACAAATAAAAATATCAATTACAAATGTGAAAATTAATAATCATAAAACATCTAAAGTAATGGACAACCTATCACCATAAATAGTAAAAAACAAATAGTTGCAAAAAAATAGATGATATAAACAATAATAAATAAAGTCCCAATTGGATACTAGAACCAAAAATATATATATATATAAATCCAAAGTCCAAAGCAGTGATTCATTCAGTGAAAAACTCCTTCTAAATCCATATGCCAGAAGGCAGCTGAAATCTTCTACAAAGTTGTGACACGTCCCTTCACCAAAACTTTTGGACATAGAAAACACCCCAACTGTGAAGATAAAGTTGTCTTCTTACCAGATGCTGTTGACTACTTTATTTAAAAAGATAGTCAAATAGGCTTATGCAGGTGAATTCCCTGCTCACATGGAATAAGGTGGACCTCGTATAGAAAGAAGCTTCTCCTCATAGACTCAGACAGGTCATAAAAAAAGAAGGGCAAACAAAATCCATAGCGTGACACCGTTTAATAATAAAAATAAATTTAAAAAACATAAGGCCAAATGGCTGCTTACATATGCCGGTGCCCGACCTGGCACTGGGGCTGCTCGCTTAAAACAATCGTTTCGTAATGGATGCGTAGTTCCTCGTTGTGTAGGGCGTGCGTTCCACCAAGAAACAGCCGACAACCAAAGACGACCGGAACTGTGCGTGTACGAACGTGACTGGGTACCGCCTCGACGTACGTTTCGTTTGACGCGTCATCAGGAAGCGTACCCAGTCACAGAGTCAACGTTCTTTATGGTGTCTCGATCGATCCAATAGACCAATCGAGAAACACTTAATTTGGTGCGCAGCCTCAGTCCCACTCAAGGCTTAATAGAAATCCATTGTTTGTAAAACATAACAGGCAAATAAACACTAAAACATAGTTAACCCTAAATCCCAGGGAAAAACTATACATACCAGAAATTTAGTAAAAAAGTGAAAATTAAAAATGAAAAAAATATATATAATAATCCTATGGGATATTCCTATTGGAAGAAAAAAAAGAGAGGGAGTAGGTTTCTTGTAATTTGCAAGATAACCTCTAGATGTCAGTCTGTAGTTGAAAAATTCTCATACCACTTATTGAACAAAAAAAAAAAAGGTTTTTACACCTGAATAATTAGTTACAATTTTTTATATAAAATATAATTTTTATAAGATATATTAGTGCCATTTCTAAAAAAATATTTATATGTAAGGAAAAAACAAAAAACAAAACCCTACATCATAGGATAGAAAAATTCACCAAAAATTTGAAATGGAAAAAGGCAAAAAGATGCCTAGATCAAAAAAGGGGGAAATTTCAATCATTGGACAAAAAAACAATTTAAATCAAGCTCTATGTTCATTCCTAAAGGCTGCATTGTCTTTAACCACTTGCCGCCCGCCCTATTACAAATTGACGGCGGCAAAGTGGTTTCATAATCCTAACCGGACGTCATATGACGTGATTAGGATTATGAGCCGCTGCGCGCCCCCGGGGGCGCGCATCGCGGCGATCGTTGTTGCGGGGTGTCAGTCTGACACCCGGCAACTACGATCTCGGTAAAGAGTCTCCGACGGAGACTCTTTACCATGTGATCAGCCGTGTCCAATCACGGCTGATCACAGTGTAAATGGGAAGAGCCAGTGATCGGCTTTCCCTCACTCGCGTCTGTCAGACGCGAGTAGAGGAGAGCCGATCGGCTGCTCCTCTGACAGGGGGGGTCTGTGCTGATCGATTATCAGCACAGCCCCCCCGAGGATGCCCACACTGGACCACCAGGGACACCACTAGACCACCAGGGAAAAGGTAATAAAAATCCATAATCCTCCCTAGACCACCAGGGTGCCAGTCAGCACAATGGGTGCCAATCAGTGCCCATAATGGATGCCAATCAGTGGCCACAATGGGCATCACTGATTGGCATGCATTATTGTTTGGCACTGATTGGCATCCATTACTATAACACCGATGCCGCCTATGAGTGCCCACCTGTGCCGCCTATGAGTGCCCACCTGTGCCGCCTGAGTGCCCACCTGTGCCGCCTGAGTGCCCACCTGTGCCGCCTGAGTGCCCACCTGTGCCGCCTATCCATGCCCACCTGTGCCGCCTATCTATGCCCACCTGTGCCGCCTATCCATGCCCACCTGTGCCGCCTATCCATGCCCATCCGTGCCGCCCATCCGTGCCGCCCATCCGTGCCAGCTATCAGTGCCAATTTGTGCCACCTATCAGTGTCCGTCCGTGTCGCCCATCCGTGTCGCCCATCCGTGTCGCCCATCCGTGTCGCCCATCAGTGCCGCCTATCAGTGCCACTTCATTGGTGCCACATTGGTGCCCATCAGTGCCACCTTATCAGTGCCCATCAGTGTAGCCCCATCAGTGCCCATCAGTGAAGGAGAAAACGTACTTATTTACAAAGTTTTGAAACTGAAACAAAAAAAAAACATTTTTTTTTTCAAAATTTTCGGTATTTTTTTATTTGTAGCGCAAAAAATAAAAACCGTAGAGGTGATCAAATACCACCAAAAGAAAGCTCTATTTGTGGGAAAAAAATGATAAAAATTTCATTTGGGTACAGTGTAGCATGACCGCGCAATTGTCATTCAAAGTGCGACAGCGCTGAAAGCTCAAAATTGGTCTGGGCAGGAAGGTGTTTAAGTGCCCTGTATTGAAGTGGTTAATTTATATATCCACTTTGTTTCATTCTTTGATATTTCCCTTTTCATGTGGGTTCCTCTCCAATGTTTTGAGATCTTATCGATCCCATAGAATTTGCAAAGTGAAGGATCGCTATCATGATGTGATTTGAAGTGTCTTGACACACTATGATTGGGAAAACCTTTCTTGATATTTGTGAGATGTTCATTAATTCTAATTCTTAACTGTCTAGTAGTTTGACCTACATACTGTATAGAACAAGGGCAACCGGATCCATCAAGAAAGGTTACAAGTTTTTTGGGGGGATCGGGAACATTACGGGCTAATTGATTTCTCAAACCCGGTGCCCTTCTGTAGATGAATTTAGGGTTCTGTGGAATGATAGAGACCAAATCTTTATCTTGTTGTAAAATGGGCCAATACTTTTTAAAAATAGTTTCCACTTGTCTATACTGCCTATTGAACCCTGTCACGAAGGCTGTAGCTCCTTGGTGCTCTGGTTTAGCTTTTGATACCAGTAAAGTTTGTCTATCCATCTGTGACACCTGTGTTACAACTTTCTCTAGAGTTTTTTGGGAGTAGCCTTTTTCTAAGAACCTACTGGTTAGAACCTTACCTTGTGAATGGAAGTCAGACTCCTCCTCGCAGTTCCGTTTTAATCGCATATATTGTCCTTTAGGAACTGCTCCTATCCACTGTGGGTGGTGACAACTATGTGTGGGCACATACCCATTTCTGTCTGTGACTTTAAAATAGGTTTTGGTGACAAACTTATTTTGCTTTTTAGTAATAGTAAGGTCCAAATAGTTCACTTCCACCTTGCTATATTCGGCTGTGAACTTCAAGCAGTATTGATTACAGTTCATTTTATTCAAAAAATCCTTGAAACTCTCCAAAGTACCTTTCCAAAAAAGAATTACATCATCTATATATCTTTTATAGAAAATAAGGGATTTGTTCATATTTTTATAGATGGTTTCTGATTCCCATCTATTGAGAACAATATTGGCTACACTGGGAGCATAACGTGCTCCCATGGCCACTCCTGCTATTTGGTTATAGTACTCATTATTGGCCCAGAAAAAGTTGTTACTCATAGCAAGATCAAGGCCTCTAATCAAATAATTTATAATTTTGCCAAAAATACACAAAAACAATGAGAGACCACCGGGTCGACCTATAATAAGCGGGATAGAGTCCCTGTTTGCAAGATTGGGAGAATATCTAGATGTGTTTTTTAAACCACTAGTGACAAAAAGTCCTTCGTATTTGAAAGACAGCAGAGATCTGCTAGTACTTCTACAGGATTTAGTAGCATCAGAAGACACCATCATGATCACGGTAGACATTGAGTCACTGTATACTAATATCCAACACAAGGATGCACTTACAGCAATAAAGTGGGCACTAACAAAAGAATCCAAACTTAAGAAGGTTCAGATAAATTATTTGATTAGAGGCATTGATCTTGCTATGAGTAACAACTTTTTCTGGGCCAATAATGAGTACTATAACCAAATAGCAGGAGTGGCCATGGGAGCACGTTATGCTCCCAGTGTAGCCAATATTGTTCTCAATAGATGGGAATCAGAAACCATCTATAAAAATATGAACAAATCCCTTATTTTCTATAAAAGATATATAGATGATGTAATTCTTTTTTGGAAAGGTACTTTGGAGAGTTTCAAGGATTTTTTGAATAAAATGAACGGTAATCAATACTGCTTGAAGTTCACAGCCGAATATAGCAAGGTGGAAGTGAACTATTTGGACCTTACTATTACTAAAAAGCAAAATAAGTTTGTCACCAAAACCTATTTTAAAGTCACAGACAGAAATGGGTATGTGCCCACACATAGTTGTCACCACCCACAGTGGATAGGAGCAGTTCCTAAAGGACAATATATGCGATTAAAACGGAACTGCGAGGAGGAGTCTGACTTCCATTCACAAGGTAAGGTTCTAACCAGTAGGTTCTTAGAAAAAGGCTACTCCCAAAAAACTCTAGAGAAAGTTGTAACACAGGTGTCACAGATGGATAAACAAACTTTACTGGTATCAAAAGCTAAACCAGAGCACCAAGGAGCTACAGCCTTCGTGACAGGGTTCAATAGGCAGTATAGACAAGTGGAAACTATTTTTAAAAAGTATTGGCCCATTTTACAACAAGATAAAGATTTGGTCTCTATCATTCCACAGAACCCTAAATTCATCTACAGAAGGGCACCGGGTTTGAGAAATCAATTAGCCCGTAATGTTCCCGATCCCCCCAAAAAACTTGTAACCTTTCTTGATGGATCCGGTTGCCCTTGTTCTATACAGTATGTAGGTCGAACTACTAGACAGTTAAGAATTAGAATTAATGAACATCTCACAAATATCAAGAAAGGTTTTCCCAATCATAGTGTGTCAAGACACTTCAAATCACATCATGATAGCGATCCTTCACTTTGCAAATTCTATGGGATCGATAAGATCTCAAAACATTGGAGAGGAACCCACATGAAAAGGGAAATATCAAAGAATGAAACAAAGTGGATATATAAATTAAAGACAATGCAGCCTTTAGGAATGAACATAGAGCTTGATTTAAATTGTTTTTTTGTCCAATGATTGAAATTTCCCCCTTTTTTGATCTAGGCATCTTTTTGCCTTTTTCCATTTCTAATTTTTGGTGAATTTTTCTATCCTATGATGTAGGGTTTTGTTTTTTGTTTTTTCCTTACATATAAATATTTTTTTAGAAATGGCACTAATATATCTTATAAAAATTATATTTTATATAAAAAATTGTAACTAATTATTCAGGTGTAAAAACCTTTTTTTTTTTTGTTCAATAAGTGGTATGAGAATTTTTCAACTACAGACTGACATCTAGAGGTTATCTTGCAAATTACAAAAAACCTACTCCCTCTCTTTTTTTTCTTCCAATAGGAATATCCCATAGGATTATTATATATATTTTTTTCATTTTTAATTTTCACTTTTTTACTAAATTTCTGGTATGTATAGTTTTTCCCTGGGATTTAGGGTTAACTATGTTTTAGTGTTTATTTGCCTGTTATGTTTTACAAACAATGGATTTCTATTAAGCCTTGAGTGGGACTGAGGCTGCGCACCAAATTAAGTGTTTCTCGATTGGTCTATTGGATCGATCGAGACACCATAAAGAACGTTGACTCTGTGACTGGGTACGCTTCCTGATGACGCGTCAAATGAAACGTATGTCGAGGCGGTACCCAGTCACGTTCGTACACGCACAGTTCCGGTCGTCTTTGGTTGTCGGCTGTTTCTTGGTGGAACGCACGCCCTACACAACGAGGAACTACGCATCCATTACGAAACGATTGTTTTAAGCGAGCAGCCCCAGTGCCAGGTCGGGCACCGGCATATGTAAGCAGCCATTTGGCCTTATGTTTTTTAAATTTATTTTTTATTATTAAACGGTGTCACGCTATGGATTTTGTTTGCCCTTCTTTTTTTATGACCTGTCTGAGTCTATGAGGAGAAGCTTCTTTCCATACGAGGTCCACCTTATTCCATGTGAGCAGGGAATTCACCTGCATAAGCCTATTTGACTATCTTTTTAAATAAAGTAGTCAACAGCATCTGGTAAGAAGACAACTTTATCTTCACAGTTGGGGTGTTTTCTATGTCCAAAAGTTTTGGTGAAGGGACGTGTCACAACTTTGTAGAAGATTTCAGCCGCCTTCTGGCATATGGATTTAGAAGGAGTTTTTCACTGAATGAATCACTGCTTTGGACTTTGGATTTATATATATATATTTTTTTGGTTCTAGTATCCAATTGGGACTTTATTTATTATTGTTTATATCATCTATTTTTTTGCAACTATTTGTTTTTTACTATTTATGGTGATAGGTTGTCCATTACTTTAGATGTTTTATGATTATTAATTTTCACATTTGTAATTGATATTTTTATTTGTTCAGCGCCCCTATCATTACTTTATTTTCAGCACGACAAGTTTTTTCTCTTGTTTTTTAGGGAGCAGCTATTAGTGTTTCACTTAGTTTATTTGATTCACTGAGTATCAGTTTGAATTTTCTTTGTCATTTGCATAAGTGGCGTGGAGTTTATTAGCTGCTGTTTTTTCAGCTACATTCTCACATTTATTCTAGTATCAAGTTTCACTTGTTCACTTTAAAAGACTCACGCAGACATGGAAATGTTTAATTTCATGAAAGAAAGGCACATTAATCTAGAGGAGGTCTTTCAACAGACTCCTAGTCCCAATTTAGATCTAGAAAAAGGCTTTAGACAATTACAAACAGACATGGAAAAGCAAATAAGGCTGTGGTGGGATGTAGCCTCATTTGATATGTATATGGAAAAGAGCCTGACTCCAAGGAGACTCAGGTGGGACATCAGTCCCAATGAAGGGACTGAGGATCTTCAAATGTTGAATGAATGGTACCAATTTTTCAATGCCTGTGAGCAAAAATTTATGCAACTCATGGTCAGGAAAAGGAAAGCTAAATCTGCCATTTTGGATGCAACTATTTGTTTTTTACTATTTATGGTGATAGGTTGTCCATTACTTTAGATGTGTTATGATTATTAATTTTCACATTTTTAATTGATATTTTTATTTGTTCAGCGCCCCTATCATTACTTTATTTTCAAAGAATATTTTCACAGTAATGAAAGGAATCCTAAGACAATAGGAAGTGACAAAAAGAAAAAGAACAGCAACTTCACACCTCCACAAGGACACAACCCCAAACTGGATACCTATATTGACAGCTTCAGGCTGCGAGTTACATCCCTGCTATCCACCCAGCAAAAGAAAATATTATACAACCTTTCACCACTGGAGCGAAGAGCTGTACATGATCTGCGCAATAATCAGGCCATAACCATCAAACCAGCAGATAAAGAGGGAGCAGTCATTGTGATGGATACAGACAAATATATACAAGAGGGCCAGAGGCAGCTGGCAAATACTACTTACTACAAAAAACTGGATTATGATCCGACCCAGGATTTTACTAAGCAATTAAAAGATCTCATTGCGACAATACCAAGCCACCTACATTCAGAGCTCATCAATGCGATTCCGGATAATCCAGAAATTGGAGACTTCTACATGCTTCCCAAGATTCACAAGCCAGGAAATCCAGGCAGACCCATTATAACAGGTATGAATACACTTACCAAACATATCTCAGGCCTTGTAGAAAACATGTTAAAACATTTAGTCATGAACACTGCGAGTTTCCTACAAGACACCACTGATTTTCTGAACAAGCTTAACAATATACAACAATTACCACCAAATACACTTCTAGTCACCATGGATGTAGAATCTCTGTACAGTAACATCCCTCACAAGGATGGGTTGACGGCATGTCACAGATTCTTATCATCCTCACCAAACCAGAAATACACTGCTGAGGATGTGACACAACTCATCGAATTCATTCTTACACACAACTACTTCACTTTCAATAATGGCATCTATCTCCAGTGTATGGGTACTGCTATGGGAAGCAAAATGGCAATCCAATATGCAAACTTATTTATGGCTGACCTGGAGGACAAATTTCTATTCGCTATTTTGATGATATCTTCATGATATGGACTGAAGGTGAAGAAAATCTAAACCAATTCTTCTCATTGATCATCACTTTTCACCCATCTATTAAACTAAAAATGGATTATTCAAACACACATATCAACTTCCTAGACACTACAGTATACATCAGGGATCACAAGCTTCACACGTCGATATACAGAAAACCGACTGACCGATGCAGCTATCTTCACAGTTCTAGTTTTCACCCGCAACACACTAAACGGGCCATCATACACAGCCAGGCCATCAGATACCACCGAATTTGTTCAGACCCAGAAGACAGATAAACATCTCAGCACACTGGCAGACTCCTTTCACAAGAAAGGTTACAAAGAGAAAACCATCAACAACAGCATAAACACAGCCTTGAAAACCCAAAGAGAAAACCTCCTACAATACTCAGAGAAAAAAAACAAATAACCGAGTACCTCTAGTCACCACTTACAACTCAGTAGTGATGGACGAACTTCCGATGGGACGTTTCACGAACGCGGCCGATAGTTCGCGAACCGTAGCGTTCGCGGCAGGCCCCATTGACTTCAATGGGGGGCGAACTTTGCAAACCTACAGGTCAAATTTGCAGCCACAAAATAATTACTAGCTGTGCACACATAGTCCCACCACATGGCCAATGACATAACACATGTATGAGGTGAATCTGGGATCGACAACTACAAGCATTCTTTTTTTATATGTGAAATTGTGACAATTCAGGACTGTGGAGCGCATGAAGGCAATGGAGGAGAGGGAAGGTCAGGGTAGGCAAAGAAGAGGGTGCAGGAGATGATCACCAGCAGTGTGACATACAGCAATGACACATGCACCGTGATGGAGTGATCTGACACCAGCACCATGATAGAGAGCACTGACATCAGCAGCGTGACATACAGCAATGACACCTGCACCGTGATAGAGTAATCTGACACCAGCACCGTGATAGAGAGCACTGACATCAGCAGCGTGACATACAGCAATGACACCTGCACCGTGATCTGACACCAGCACCGTGATAGAGAGCACTGACATCAGCAGCGTGACATACAGCAATGACACCTGCACTGTAATAGAGTAAACTGACACCAGCACCGTGATAGAGAGCACTGACATCAGCAGCGTGACATACAGCAATGACACCTGCACCGTGATAGAATGATCTGACACCAGCACCGTGATAGAGAGCACTGACATCAGCAGCGTGACATACAGCAATGACACATGCACCGTGATAGAGTGATCTGACACCAGCACCGTGATAGAGAGCACTGACATCAGCAGCGTGAACTACAGCAACGACACCTGCACCGTGGTAGAGTCATCTGACACCAGCACCGTGATAGAGAGCACTGACATCAGCAGCGTGACATAAAGCACTGACACCAGCACCGTGATATACAGCACTGACACCAGCACCGTGATATACAGCACTGACACCTGCACCGTAAGC
This sequence comes from Lithobates pipiens, assembly GCF_037356315.1. NCBI lineage: Eukaryota > Metazoa > Chordata > Amphibia > Anura > Ranidae > Lithobates > Lithobates pipiens. Next base: position 275,665,841 of record NW_027507764.1, on the reverse strand, counting down.
AGCCCCAGGAGTAAGTCAGCATAGCACAGGGATGGTGGGAGCCCCTCATAATGAGCATAGCACAGGGATGGTGGGAGCCCCTCATAATGAGCATAGCACAGGGATGGTGGGAGCCCCTCATAATATGCACAGCAGAGGTACAGCCCCAGGAGTAAGTCAGCATAGCACAGGGATGGTGGGAGGCCCTCATAATAAGCAGCCCCAGGAGGAAGTCAGCATAGCACAGGGATGGTGGGAGCCCCTCGTAATGAGCATAGCACAGGGATGGTGGGAGCCCCTCATAATAAGCAGCCCCAGGAGGAAGTCAGCACAGCACAGGGATGGTGGGAGCCCCTCATAATAAGCAGCCCCAGGAGGAAGTCAGCACAGCACAGGGATGGTGGGAGCCCCTCATAATGAGCATAGCACAGGGATGGTGGGAGCCCCTCATAATATGCACAGCAGAGGTACAGCCCCAGGAGGAACTCAGCACAGCACAGGGATGGTGGGAGCCCCTCATAATAAGCAGCCCCAGGAAGAAGTCAGCACAGCACAGGGATGGTGGGAGCCCCTCATAATAAGCAGCCCCAGGAGGAAGTCAGCACAGCACAGGGATGGTGGGAGCCCCTCATAATAAGCAGCCCCAGGAGGAAGTCAGCACAGCACAGGGATGGTTGGAGCCCCTCATAATGAGCATAGCACAGGGATGGTGGGAGCCCCTCATAATAAGCAGCCCCAGGAGGAAGTCATCACAGCACAGGGATGGTGAACTTTACAAACCTACAGGTCATATTTGCAGCCAAAAAATAATTACTAGCTGTGCACACATAGTCCCACCACATGGCCAATGACATAACACATGTATGAGGTGAATCTGGGATCGACAACTACAAGCATTCTTTTTTTATATGTGATATTCTGACAATTCAGGACTCTTGAGACAATGGAGGCGAGGGAAGGTCAGGGTAGGCAAAGAAGAGGGTGCAGGAGATGATCACCAGCACCAGCACCGTGATATAGAGCACTGACACCTGCACCGTGATAGAGTGGTCTGACACCAGCACCGTGACATAACACATGTATGAGGTGAATCTGGGATCGACAACTACAAGCATTCTTTTTTTATATGTGAAATTCTGACAATTCAGGACTCTTGAGACAATGGAGGCGAGGGAAGGTCAGGGTAGGCAAAGAAGAGGGTGCAGGAGATGATCACCAGCTCCAGCACCATGATATACAGCACTGACACCTTCACCGTGATAGAGTGCACTGACACCAGCACCAAGATAGAGAGCACTAACAGCAGCACTGATACCAGCAACTTGCTGCTGGGCCCCAAAAATATGACACCGCTCAACCTCTTCAAACAGGAGGGTACGGGTATATAGTACGGTGTGCTTTTTTTGGACTAGGAAGTGAGCCAAATGAAGAAAGAAGGTCTGTGTGCTCGATTAAAAAAATTGTTTATAGACATATACATGGTCTACTGGTCACATGTGTTGAATTCCTCCGAGATCCATGCCTCATTCATTTTTAGAAATGTGAGGTAGTTAACACTGTCGTGAGCTAGGCGAGTACGCTTATCGGTCACGATCCCCCCTGCTGCGCTGAACGTCCTTTCGGACAGGACACTGGACGAGGGGCAAGCCAACAGTTAGATTGCAAATTGGGCAAGCCCTGGCCAGAGGTCAAGCCTGCCCATCCAGTAGTCCAGGGGTTCATCACTCCTCAGAGCGTCCACATCGACCGTTAACCCGATATAGTCGGACACCTGACGGTCTAGACGTTCCCTGATGCTGGATCCGGATGACACCTGTCGATGGGTCGGCTGAAAGAATGACCTCATATCAGAAGTTACCAACACATCTTCAAACCGGCCTCTTCTTGCAGGCGCTTTTGGATTGGTACCCGCAACTCCTTCTCTGGGAGTGGGAATTGCTCCTCTGCCAGCGCACGCAAAAGCAGAATGCAGAATTTCTCCAAGCAAGGCCTGCAAGTGCTCCATTCTGACAGCCCTCTGTGACGGTGGTAACATTTCCGCCATTTTGTGTTTGTACCGGGGGTCTAAGTACGTTGCCACCCAGTACTGGTCCTTGACCCTTATGCTTTTTATACGGGGGTCCCTATTAAAACACTGGAGCATGAAGGCCTCCATTTGCACTAAACTGGAAGCGGTGTGGTGGCCTGGCTCCTGCTCATCATCCAGGATAATGTCGTCCTCTTCATTCTCCTCTCCCCATCTACGCACAACAACAGGGAATCCAGAAAGGTTTAACGCATGCTCTTCTTGCTCCTCCTCATCCACCCCGGCACCATCCTCCTCTGACTCCTCTTCAGACTCCTGTTGTTCACTTGTCTCAGATAGAGTAGCCCCCCTGGTAATTCATCCAGCATTGCGACTTCCTCATCTTCCCACTCCTCCACAGCTTGATCAATGACACGACGCAATGCACGCTCCATAAAGAAGGCATAAGGTACCATGTCACTGATGGCGCCATGGCTGCGACTGACCAGTTTGGTGATCTCCTCAAATGGCCGCAGAAGAATGCATGCGTCACACATGAGCAGTCACTGGCGCAGTGAAAAAAAAAACCCAGCTCCCCAGAACCTGTTCTGCCGCAGAGTTCATACAGGTAGACGTTAACTGCACGTTTCTGCTGGAGCAGCCTATCAAGCATATAGAAGGTTGAGTTCCATCGCGTCGGGCAATCGCAAATAAGACGTCTGACCGGCAGATTGTGCCGCCGCTGAATGTCAGCAAGGCGAGCCATGGCCGTCTAAGATCTTCTGAAATGGGCCGAGATTTTCCTTGCCTGCTGCAAGATGTCCTGGACCCCAGGGTATTTGACAACGAGTCGCTGCACGACCAAGTTTAAGACATGTGCCATGCATGGCACATGCGTAATTTTGCCCTGTTTCAATGCGCTAAGCAGACTGGCACCATTGTCACACACCACTTTACCAACTGTCAAATTGAGCGGTGTTAGCCACTGATCTGTCTGTGAACGCAAAGCTGAAAGGAGTGCCGGGCCAGTGTGGCTCTTGGCTTCCAGGCACAACAGACGCAGCACGGCATGGCAACGTCTCACCTGGCATGTCGAATAGGTTCTGGGGAGTTTGGGCGGCACAGCGGAAGAGACGCTAGCAGCGGAAAAGGAGGAGTCAGCCGAGGAGGAGAGGGAGGAGGATGGAGTAGGAGGAGGAGGAGAAGAAGAGCCAGGCCTGCATGCAATCCGTGGCGGTAAAACCAAATCTACATGGGTGCCACGGTTTACATGCTTCACGGCCGTCAGAAGGTTCACCCAGTGGGCAGTAAAAGTGATATACCTTCCCTGCCCGTGTTTGCTAGACCACGTGTCTGTGGTCAGATGTATCTTGGCACCGACACTGTGTGCCAGAGATACATTCACTTGCCGCTGAACATGGCCATATAGCTCTGGGATGCCATTCTCTGAGAAATACTTCCTTCCTGGGACCTTCCATTGTGGTGTTCCAATGGCCACGAATTTTCGAAAGGCCTCCGAGTCCACCAGTTTATATGGCAGTAGTTGGCCGGCTATCAGTTCTGACAAGCCAGCCATCAACCGTTTGGCAAGAGGGTTATCCAGCGTCATAATTTTTTTACGCTCGAACATTAGGCCCATGGAAGCCTGCCTTTTTGCAGAAAATTGTGAGCTTGACGTGATGGAAGGTGGAATGAAGGACAATTGTGAGGAGAGAGGAGAAGGAGAAGCAGAAGACGAGGCTGAACGGTGAGAGCCTGGAGTGTGGCTTTGTGTGTTCCGTTGCTCCCACTGGGCTCGGTGATGGCAGCTCATGTGCCTTCTCAAGGCGGTCGTCCCTAGGTGAGTGTTGGGTTTACCGCGACTAATGCGTTGACTGCAAAGATTGCAGATGGCAACACTATTGTCAGCAGCGGACACGTTAAAAAAAGCCCACACTGCGGAGCCATATGCCAGCGTCCTGGGAGCGCCTGATGTGACCGTACATGGTCGATGACTTGCTCCTGATACATTAGCAGTCTGCTTTGTCCCTCCTGTGCAATGTAAGTTATTCCTGCTTCTCCTCCCTATCTGCTGGTCCATATCTCCCTCTGAACTCCCCTCCTCTTCCTCTCTTGTGGGCACCCACGTGACATCACTAGACACGTCATCATCGACGTCACCTTCCCCACCGCTATAAGTAGAGATCTCGGAGTAGTGGACCTAGTTGTGGACCTATACCAGTACTTAAGGATTAGCAGACTGTACCTCACTCAACCCTATATACTGTAGTACGCTATACCTTACCAGTCCTTAGAAGGACCTTTGTGGAACTAGTAGGTTGTGATTAGCAGACTGTACCTCAGTCCCTATACTGATAAAGGACTGCTGCAGAATAGGGCAGCAGTCAGCAGTAGTGCACCTCAACCCTATATATTGTGGACCTATACCAGTCCTTAAGGATTATCAGACTGTACCTCATTCAACCCTATATACTCTAGTACACTATACCTTACCAGTCCTTATAAGGACCTTTGTGGAACTAGTAGGTTGTGATTAGCAGACTGTACCTCAGTCCCTATACTGATAAAGGACTGCTGCAGAATTGGGCAGCAGTCAGCAGTAGTGCACCTCAACCCTATATATTGTGGACCTATACCAGTCCTTAAGGATTAGCAGACTGTATCTCACTCAACCCTATATACTCTAGTACGCTATACCTTACCAGTCCTTAGAAGGACCTTTGTGGAACTAGTAGGTTGTGATTAGCAGACTGTACTTCAGTCCCTATACTGATAAAGGACTGCTGCAGAATTGGGCAGCAGTCAGCAGTAGTGCACCTCAACCCTATATATTGTGGACCTATACCAGTCCTTAAGGATTAGCAGACTATACCTCACTCAACTCTATATACTGTAGTACGCTATACCTTACCAGTTCTTAGAAGGACCTTTGTGGAACTAGTAGGTTGTGATTAGCAGACTGTACCTCAGTCCCTATACTCATAAAGGACTGCTGCAGAATAGGGCAGCAGTCAGCAGTAGTGCACCTCAACCCTATTGTGACAGAGCGAGGCTCTGTCCCTATGAAATTAGAGGTAAAGGAGACACAGAGTTTGCATATCTGCGGACTGCAGGACTACAGAGTGTAGAGTTTAAATGGAGAAAACTGCTCTGTCAGTTTTCTCCAGGTTTTGCTAGCTCCAGATGGGATTCTGTAGTTTGGAGATCCCTGAGAGTTATGGGTGGGACGGGATCTCCAACCCTGTGTCCGGGTCTTGAGGCTAGCGAGCAGGGTGTGTGCCCAGCTGCACACAGCCCATATAACGAGGGGATTTGTGTAGGGTGGTGGTGTGTGAGCAGCTTGCTGCTTGAAGCTGTGCATGTCCAAAGCTGTGTGAAGGACTTGAAGCTGTGTGCGTCCAAGGAGCTGTGTGCTGTGTGTCGAAGGGTTGGAAGCTGTGTGCGTCCAAGCAGTTTGTTGGACGGGGCAAGTACCTATAGCAGCAGTACTGATGAAGAGTGGCCAGGTGGGCTAGCATTTTCGTTCTGATTTTGCTGTATTTAATTTAAGCTTGGACCCCTGCGTGGGATTACTGGATGGACTAATATTTTGTTTTCTTCTAATAAACGTGGGCTACCAGGCCCTTAACCATACACGCCTGACTGATGTGGACTAAAAAATGCATCTACCAATTGAGCTAATCACCCCAATGTCACAAGTGGTGCTCGAATGCGGGCATGTAGACGGTGGAATCCGGGTCCTTGCTCCATGGTGAGTCGCATCAGGAACTACTGCTAGCTGTGTGTGGCAGCCAGGCGAACAGCATTGCGTATACGTTTATTTGATGGACTGTGTTGCATGCGGGTTGTGTACCTGTGAAGGAAGAATCAAACATCAGATTTTTTTTTTTTTTTTCTTTCTCTGCTGAGAACTGTTACAAGCTGCTGTGTGCATGTGATTGCAAGGATGGGACGGTCAAAGCAAAAAAAGGAAGCAATCCTTGCTAAAGCCAGGGAGCGGCTATTGTGGCTAGAGGGTATTTCACCACATGCCCCAGCCACACCAGAGAATTTGTCTGAGTCTGACATCGCTGTGATCTGGGGTAAATTGATCATGTCACCCCGAGTTAAAGGAGAAGTGAAAGAGGATGTTGTTCCTGGCAGCCTGAGCCCAAAGGTGCCACAGCATGACGCAAGGAGGCCTCTGCGCTGCATTAGTTGTAGTGAGTGGGGACATGCTGTTGCCCATTGCCCCTTGTCACAGGAATGTTTGTGGAATAACCAAGCTGGATGGGAGGTTGATGAATTCTGGAGCTCATCTGCTAATGATTGTGATCAGCTGTGTCCTCAGAAGTGGTATCCAATGGCAACGAGTGAGAGCCAGTCATGGAGGAGATGCCAAGAAGTGAGCTCAGCATGGCCTGAGAAGATGTCTCCACCTTGTAGGACCAGTAAAAAGGGGCCAGTGACATGTGAGACAGCGAATGAATGGTTCAAGCGGAATCGCAAAGAGTCGGGTGCACTGCAAGGGGCTGAGATCTTGGCCTCTGACTATGTGCAACCCATGCTGCCTACAGAGGAGGTGGGAGACTTCCTTGTAAGATTTGAAAAAGTTGCTGTAAAGAGAAAATGGCCTAGGGACCGGTGGCCAAAACTGCTGCAAACCTTATTGCGGATAGAGTTCCGGTCGGTTTACCATTTGATGGATGGGGACCAGGATGACTACAGCAAGTTTAAAGAGGAAATCCTTCTTAGAGGAGAGTTCCATCGTATCACGGGCCGCCAGCAATGCTCCAGGACGGGAGAAGTGTCGCCGGAAGACCTAGGATTTGGAAATCCAGAGAAACTTAAAGTTTTCTGTCATGGCCGCTTAGGCAAAGGGGTCAGTCCCGAAAGGAGAGTACATCAGCCTGAATCCTGCATGAGTTATAGCCAACCAGCTTTGGAGCGCAAGTCTGCAGTTACCCCTATCAACAAGGATCTTGTGTTACCTACAGGGGGCGTCAGTGGGTTCAGAAAGGCTGCAGTTTTGCTCCATGGCCACATGGGGGAGTCAGCCTATAGAGACACCACACCAGTGAGACAACGCACTCAAGTGAAGGCTATGACATCAGCTGCAGGAACTGGTAAGACTGTTTCAGTTTATGATGCTGAACCCAGTGAAGTGGGAGTATGTCCAGTGGGGAGATCCGCAGTACAAATGGACATAGACTTTCTGCATTGTGCTACCCAGAGCAGTGGGGAGGCGCAGCGTAAAGCCCAACTAGACGCAGGGCTAAAGACTGAAAAGGACATGGGGACTCTGCATATGCCTGCTATGATCCAGCAGATGGCTGGGAAAATTGAGCTAGGGGTGACCAAAACAGTGCTGGTACCATGTTCCCTAGTGACAGCTGCTGCAGGGTTGCCCAGGGAAACTTCCAAGGAGCTTGCAGTGTTGGAGCAGAGAGTTTCCCAGGTCAGCTATGGAGCTGCCCAAATAGGCAAAAGTGCCCCTTTACAGAGAGCGGGTGCTGTGAAGAGTTGCTCAGAGGTTATGGTGGCTCATAGACAACCCTCAAAAGCAGTAGCTATGTCAACACATAATGAGAATATTGATGGTCATGCTGACAATAGTGTTGGCCAATGTGATGTGATTGGTGATTATAATGCTGAAAAATGTGTTTCCTGTAATGTTACGACCGAGCCACACAGTGAGAGAGTGTGGGCGCAGCCCCACAACCCTACGTGTAGCCCAGTAGGCAAGGGGTTAATTCAGCCTGCAAAAGTTGAGGGTACAAAGCTGAATGTGTCTGTAGTGCCACCAGAAAAAGGTGTTCAAAATGGTGTGCTGCACCAAGCTTTAGGTGAAGCATCACCCCAATGCAACGTTGATAAAAGTGTGGTGTTACAAAATGATGTATATAGAAGTGAGGAATGTGCAGTTAAAGCTAATGAATCCCAGGTTTCTGTGCGGCTTTCTACAGCAGGTGATGCAACGCTGTGGAACACTCATGGTGGAACCACAATGGACTGGGACAGCTGGGCCAAACAATTGCTAGCCATGCTGGGTAAGGCTAACTTAAGTAACAAGGGTGTGGACACAACTGCTATGCCAGACAGGGGGATCGCAGAGCCGCTGGTGGTTGAGGGCGTCCTGGTCCCTGCAAAGGTTGCTGCCCTCCCCTCTGAAGAAACAGTTCAGGGCACTGGCATCGCAGATGTGTTGTCCACAGCTCCACAGCTAAATGATATTGAGTATCAAAGTGATAGTGTGACTTGTAATGACCTGCAGAGGCTCACCAACACTGGTGCAGAATGGATAAGTGTGAGACATGTGTCTGACAGCTCTCCAGGGGAACAACAGGCCGTGATGATGAGTACCTCCAAGGAGGATGAGGTCTCTTCAAATGTCTCACCCTCTCAACCTGCAGTCGCTGAGCCCCTCCATGTCTTGGACAGGGTAGAAGACCCTAGAAAGTTCTGGTGTTTAGACATGGGATGTTTAGAGATGACCGAAACCTTACTGGAAATGCTAGAGTTGGTAAAAATGAACTCGCTGTATACTTGGGTATCTCCACCGCAGTTGGACCAGGTGGTGCTGCGTAGCACCAATGGGTGGAGCCAGGTGGTACAGGCAGTGCTGGGAAACCATGACCAACAGTGGAATTGGTGGGACCAATGGTTAACCATTTGGCACAGGATCTCCAGATTCTCTGTGAGCGTACTTCTAGTTATTGATTGGTATGGAAGGCACGCGAGAGAACTGCTTGAGATATCAGAGGTCTCTCCGTCTGGGGCGGTGACTAGAAGAATCTCTGCTGGTGTGGTCCGAGGTGCGGCGGAGCAGTGGTCAGTAGAGGGCGCAGATACTGCCTTACCCGCTAGGCCTCATGAGAAGGAAGGGCCCAGAATGGACTCAGCAGTAGCAGAGATGCTTTCTGTCACTGGCCCAGGGGTACAAGTTAAGGTGCCCGGAGACACTATGGGAGAAAGTGTTAATGTTGGTTGCCGTAACAATGTAATGTGTACACCTGAAAAAAATGGTTTATGCTTGGGTCAGGGTAGTTTGTTAGAACAGGTACCCATGGAGTGTTTGACAATGGGTGAGGTGGAGCTGTGCTATGGTCCCGTCGGACGTAGTCCCTCCTCAGGTCTTCTTCTAACAAACACTGAATTGGAAAGCACTGATGATATGGAAAGCTGTGATCTGTTAAGAGTTCGTTCTGTAAACAATGATTTGGTTGCAGTGGGTACCAAGAAAAACAGTTTTGAACCTGAAATACCGATGGTGAAGGGTAAAATGGGTATTTGTAAGTTGAAAGGAGGGCTCAAGGAAGGCAGAGTTCCCCCAAGAAAAGTGAATAAGCCCAGGGACCCCAAAAGAAGAGGAAGGCTGAGTATAGGACAATATAGGAACCTGTTAAGATCCAGGGGGGAATGTTCCTGGAAGCGCACCCGGAAAAAGGGTTGGGCCTACGTGGCTGACAGCCAGCACAGAGGTGTCCCAACCATCATGATGGGTGCTGGTGTTCCTCCCTCCGGATCGAAACAAAGGGGGGGGATATGTGACAGAGCGAGGCTCTGTCCCTATGAAATTAGAGGTAAAGGAGACACAGAGTTTGCATATCTGCGGACTGCAGGACTACAGAGTGTAGAGTTTAAATGGAGAAAACTGCTCTGTCAGTTTTCTCCAGGTTTTGCTAGCTCCAGATGGGATTCTGTAGTTTGGAGATCCCTGAGAGTTATGGGTGGGACGGGATCTCCAACCCTGTGTCCGGGTCTTGAGGCTAGCGAGCAGGGTGTGTGCCCAGCTGCACACAGCCCATATAACGAGGGGATTTGTGTAGGATGGTGGTGTGTGAGCAGCTTGCTGCTTGAAGCTGTGCATGTCCAAAGCTGTGTGAAGGACTTGAAGCTGTGTGCGTCCAAGGAGCTGTGTGCTGTGTGTCGAAGGGTTGGAAGCTGTGTGCGTCCAAGCAGTTTGTTGGACGGGGCAAGTACCTATAGCAGCAGTACTGATGAAGAGTGGCCAGGTGGGCTAGCATTTTCGTTCTGATTTTGCTGTATTTAATTTAAGCTTGGACCCCTGCGTGGGATTACTGGATGGACTAATATTTTGTTTTCTTCTAATAAACGTGGGCTACCAGGCCCTTAACCATACACGCCTGACTGATGTGGACTAAAAAATGCATCTACCAATTGAGCTAATCACCCCAATGTCACACTATATATTGTGGACCTATACCAGTCCTTAAGGATTAGCAGACTGTGCCTCACTCAACCCTATATACTGTAGTATGCTATACCTTACCAGTCCTTAGAAGGACCTTTGTGGAACTAGTAGGTTGTGATCAGCAGACTGTACCTCAGTCCCTATACTGATAAAGGACTGCTGCAGTATTGCGCAGCAGTCAGCAGTAGTGCACCTCAGCCCTATATATTGTGGACCTATACTAGTCCTTAAGGATTAGCAGACTGTACCTCACTCAACCCTATATACTCTAGTACGCTATACTTTACCAGTCCTTAGAAGGACCTTTGTGCAACTAGTAGGTTGTGATTAGCAGACTGTACCTCACTCAACCCTATGTACTGTAGTACACTATACCTTACCAGTCCTTATAAGGACCATTGTGGAACTAGTAGGTTGTGATTAGCAGACTGTACCTCAGTCCCTATACTGATAAAGGACTGCTGCAGAATAGGGCAGCAGTCAGCAGTAGTGCACCTCAACCCTATATATTGTGGACCTATACCAGTCCTTAAGGATTAGCAGACTGTACCTCACTCAACCCTATATACTCTAGTACGCTATACCTTACCAGTCCTTAGAAGGACCTTTGTGCAACTAGTAGGTTGTGATTAGCAGACTGTACCTCAGTCCCTATACTGATAAAGGACTGCTGCAGAATTGGGCAGCAGTCAGCAGTAGTGCACCTCAACCCTATATATTGTGGACCTATACCAGTCCTTAAGGATTAGCAGACTGTACCTCACTCAACCCTATATACTCTAGTACGCTATACCTTACCAGTCCTTAGAAGGACCTTTGTGCAACTAGTAGGTTGTGATTAGCAGACTGTACCTCAGTCCCTGTACTCATAAAGGACTACTGCAGCAGAAAGGCAGCAGTCAAGTATAATATTCTTTCTATATTTGAAAGAAAGAATACTATACAGTACGTGTACAAGCTTATTACCATACCAGTCCTGAAAAGAACCTTTGTGGACCTAATAGTAACAGCTACTGATTAAACTGACTGTCCCTCACTGCCACACACAGCTTCCTGCCTGTCCCTATTTAAACTGACAAAACAGAGGCTGCTGCAACAATAACTTGAATAGCACTCAAAACTATATCCTGTACTACTTTACCATACCAGTCCTGAAAAGGACTTTTGTGGACCTAATAGTAACAGCTAATGATTAAACTGACTGTCCCTGCTGCACACAGCGTCCTGTCCCTCTCTCAGCACTGACAAAAGACAGGCTGATGCAACAATAACTTGAATAGCACTCAAAACTATATCCTGTACTACTTTACCATACCAGTCCTGAAAAGGACTTTTGTGGACCTAATAGTAACAGCTAATGATTAAACTGACTGTCCCTGCTGCACACAGCGTCCTGTCCCTCTCTCAGCACTGACAAAAGACAGGCTGCTGCAACAATTACTTGAATAGCAGTACCTCAAACCTATATCCTGAACTACACCTATACCATACCAGTCCTTAAAAGAACTTTTGTGGACCTAATAGCTAGCGATTTGGGTCACTGCAGTCTCTCCCTGCTCCACACAGCAACCTCTCCCTATAGTGACATACGAAAGAATGTAAAATGGCCGCCGGATCGGGTCTATTTTTACGTTAGGGGGAATGTCCAAGTGTCCATGTGCTGTAATGTCTCAATTGGCTGTCCTGTACCACATGATGGATGTGTCATCATAGGTCAAAGTTCTTTTACACAGTAAACACGTAAGTCCGCCGGGCGAACAGCGGCAATAGTGCGCCATTCAGGGGGGCCGCGAACAGCTGAAATTCGCCGCGAACCGACCGCCGGGCGAACCGTTCGGCCATCCCTACAACCCAGCACTAGAAGGGATCAAAAAGATAATCAAAGATTTACAACCCATTATAACAGAGGATGAAACTCTGAAAGGAATATTCCAACAACCCCCATTACTGGCTTTCAGACAACCACCCAACCTCAGACACAAACTAATCAGCAGGAAACTTCACTCTAATTATGAAGTCACAAATAATGGAAGCAAACCCTGCAATAAAAAGCGCTGCAAACTATGCAACCAGATCAATCTATCCAAAAGTGTCACACACACAAACGGGACCTTCAATATCATGAGATCTTACAACTGTACCTCCAGTAATGTTGTGTACCTCATCCAATGCAAAAGGTGCAGCAAAGGATCTTATGTTGGTGAAACAGGACAGAAGTTGCAAACAAGGATGAATTTACACATAAGAACATAAAGAAGACAGTTTATGCACACCTGTGGGACATCACTTCTCACAACCGGACCACACTATAGAAGACCTCAATGTTTTAGTTCTTAAAGGGAATTTCAGAACTATCCAGGAAAGGAAAACCTTTGAACTAAGAATGATTATTCTTTTTGACACAAAAAATAATGGCCTGAATTTAGATATAGGTTTCCTTACCCATTATACTAAAGTTTTACAACCCCCTCTGGGACTAGCACCCCCCCCCCCCCCCTCCATTCCATAGCTCTCCCTCTGTCTTATATCACTTAGGCCCCTTTTACACATGCGGATGATATGTCCGTATTTCATCTATCCGTTTGCGGATGAAATACGGGCATACATTCATCCCTATGGGACAGTGGGTGTCTGCGGATGAACATCCGCAGACACCCGATTTCCTCCGCCTCCGCAACAGTCCGATTCTGCAGACGGAGGAAAATCCTATTTTTCTATCCGTCTGCAGAGCGGATCGGATGAACACGGACAGACGTGCGCATCCGATCCCCATAGAGGAGAGTGGAGAGCTGGCAGGGCGGTCCCCGCACAGTGTGCGGAGACCGCCCTGTCCGCAGCCGGCTCAGCGGGGACAACGGAGCGATCCCCGCTGAGCGAGCGGATCATCACGGGGCGGATCATTACTGATCCGCCCCGTGTGAAAGGGGCCTAACTCTTCTGTTATCTTTATTGCCATTGATTTGTATGTGTTTTTTTGTTGTTTTTTTTCTCTCCTTTACCTCAGAGGTGTTTTTTTTTTTTTTTTCATTCTGCTTAAAAATGTGTAAATCAGTACTGCTTGGACCTTGAAGAAGGGGACATACCCCGAAAGCTTGTCCTGAAAAATTGTATGTTAGTGCAAATAAAAAAAGTATCACGGACAGTACTCAATTTTTTCTGTCACAATTGCACTAATACGGCTACAATCACATTAAGTATGCACTTTCTGAAAGTGCACCAAAACTGCAGAATATAATAGAAGTTTATGGCAAAGCACAGCTAACACAGGAAGGCTGCAGGTGCACTGCACTACACCCACAGCACATCAGAGTGAAAGCAGCCTTATTGGGGGCTCAGAACATTAAGAGTCCATTTACAGTTTTTGCCACCCCTACACCAACAGCACCCCTTTAGCTGCAGTGGCCAGGGGTGTACAACACAGCTGCTGCAGGAGTTATAAGTCATGTCATGTTTGGGGGGTGTAGCACCATTCAAGGTTGGTAGCTAAAGGGGGTAATGACTAGGGGGGTGACTCAACCGCAGGGTTTTACCACCCCCTAACTTTATGTGTGAATGAGTTTTAAGGGTGCTGCTGCTGAAGGCAACTAAAGACTCATCCAACAAGTGCTGCTCCTCTGAAAAGTGACCTGAGTGTGTTTGACAGGTGGTGAGGAGGCAATATGTTGCCTCCCAACCACCTGATTTTAACCCACGATTGCCTTGCAATGCGATTGGTAGTATAGAAACTAGAGGTTTAAATCAGGTGTGAGGAGATGACACTGGGCCTAGTGATCTCTGACTTCTCCCATGTTGTTCAGGTAGATCTCCACCTTTTTAAGTTTTCCTACCCCTGCCCTGTATAAAGGTGTGTTCACATTGCAGCAAAAACTGTTTTTTATTTTATCTAGTTATATTTGGCTAAAGTTCTGCTTTCACAGACATGTATTTTTTATGTAACCATTCCAATACTGAAATTAATGTAATAAAATAATGCACAGAATGTTACTTACCTGTCTTCTTGGTTTGTACAAGTTTTGTTGCAGAGTGTGGTGACTTAACATGTCTTCCAAGTCTCTTATACTTTTTCTACGTTGCTCCAGTGCTTGCATATCTAAGCAGACTGCGCTGGCATTTTCTCTCCTGAAAAGCAGAGATTTGTTTTTTAGTTATTAATGATAGTGATGGGCTGAACAGCCCTCGGTTCGGTTTGCACCAGAACTCCTGAACATGTACAATGTTTGGACCCAAGCTGCAAACTCTATTAACCACTTGCCGACCGGCTCACGCCAATATACGTCTGGGCTCATGCCAATATACATCTGCAAAGTGGCACAGATGCACAAAATGACGTACCTGTACGTCACTTCGTCATAGGCGGCTAGCGGGCATGTGCCCACCACAGGAACGTGACCGCAGGTTCCATGGACTCTAAGTCAGTTAGTGGCCTGCGATCATGGCATGGAGAGGCAGAACGGGGAGATGCGTATGTAAACAAGTCGTTTCCCCATTTTACCTAGCTACATGACAGGGATCTACAGCTCCCAGTGATCTCTGTCATGCTCTAGTGAGCCCATTCCCCCTACAGTTAGAACACATTGAGGGAACACACTTAACCCCTTGATTGCCCCTAGTTTTTAACCCCTTCCCTACCAGTACATTTACACAGTAATCAGTGCGTTTTTATAGCACTGATCACTATATAAATGCCAATGGTCCTAAAATTGTGTCAAAAGTGTCCGATCTGTCCGCCGCAATGTCGCAGTCACGATAAAAATTGCAGATCGTCGCCACTACTAATAAAGAAAAATATTAATAATAAAAATGCCATAAATCTATCCCCTATTTTGTAGACGCGATAACTTTTGCTCAAACCAATGAATATATGCTTATTGCGATTTTTTTTACCAAAAATATGTAGAGGAATACATATTGGCCTAAACTGAGGAAGAAATTCGTTTTTTGATATATTTTTGGGGGATATTTACTATAGCAAAAAGTTAAAAATATTGAAGGAGGTAAATCCCTCTGGGGCTGATGTGGTTAAAGTCTTTGGGACCTGAACTTGAAAAATCAAAAGTCCCCATTTTGAAAGCTTACAACTTACCATGTTATTGGCCAGAAAAAGGGTATGGGGGCCCAGGTACTGCCCCGGGGGGCATGTATTGAAGCTAATATCTTTTCTTTTTTTTCTTTTTTTTTTTTAAAGACAGTTTTTACAGGGGCAATGATTTTAATGATGCTAAAAAACAATAACAATTTAAAATTCCTTCAAATATAGTGCACGGGGGTCCTCTTAGTCTGGCTGTAAGGTGGCGCATCTGTACCATGTAAAGAACCTGCTGCAGCAAAACTGACAAAGAAAAAAAAAAGACATTTAAAATAGATTTTTCCAGCTGAAAGCCATTGCTGGCAATACAAGAATGCAGCCCCCCCCCCCCCCTTTGGGTCTGGTGTGGATTTTAAGGGGAACCCCACACCAAAAAAAAAGTGTGGGGTCCCCCTCCAAAATCCATACCAGACCCTTATCTGAGTATGAAGTCTGGCAGGTCAGGAAAGGGGGGACGAGCGAGTGGTCACATGCAGTCACAAGCTCTCAACATGGGGGTGCTTTGGGGTGGGGGGCCAAAGCACCTTGTTCCTATGTTGATGGGGAAAAGGGCCTCTTACCCTGGGCTGTGGTTGTGGGAGTCTGCGGGCAGGGGGCTGATTGGAATCTGGAAGCCCCCTTTAACAAGGGGACCCCTAGATCCCAGCTTCACAGCTATGGAAATGAGTATGGGGCACATAATACCCCTATCCATTCAACAAAAAAGTGTCAAAAAGAAATAAAAACACACATACAATTTGACAATTCCTTTAGTTAAAAAAAAAAATGTCTGCCCTATATAGATCCATCGTCTTAACAGCACACGCCAGACCCCAAAAAAAAAGCTCCACCCGCGACTAAGGCTAACCTGCTGCCTTCTCTGCCATCTGACAGTTCTTAAATAGGTAAAGGGTAAAGTCATCTGGGACATTACCTGGTGGCATCGCCCCATGTGATGTCACCAATTGGTGCATGCTAGGTTGATGACGTTGCATGGGGTGGTGTCACCAGATGACGTCGCCAGGTGGCCCGCCCCTTACCTATTTTAGAACTGCCAAACAGCTGAGCAGGCAATCAGCAGTTAGCCTTCGTCGTGGGCAGAGCTTTTTTCTTTTTTTGGGTCCAGCAGTGCAGTGGGCGTTGTGATTGACGATGGGTCTACATCGGGGAACATTGTGTTTTTTTTTTGTTTTTTTTAATAAAGGAATTGTCAAAAAACGGTGTGTGTGTTTTTATTTCTTTTTTAAACTTTTTTTGGTGAATGAGTAGGCATACTCATTCACATAAGGGGGGGCTGGGATCTGGGCTTCCAGATTCTGATAAGTGCTCCCTGGCCGCAGACCCCCACAACCACAGCCCAGGGTTGTGGGTAAGAGGCTCTTGTCCCCATGTGGCCTGGTATGGTTCAGGAGGGGGGGGTGCTCACTAGTCCCCTCTTTTCCTGGCCTTTCAGGCTGCATGCTCGAATTAGGTTCCGGTATGAATTTTAGGGGGGGACCCCACGTCATTTTCTATTGCCAGCTAATTTGCCAATTTTTTTATCCATTCAGCTGTCAGCAGGAAAGCCTGTTAAGGACGCAATGGCCAGCTTCCTGGCGCGGTCCTTAACAAGCTGTTGGCGAACATCCTGCCAAGCACACAGAAAATATAAATGTTTGGAAAACACCCGAACATTTATTTCATGTACTGCAAGTTTTAAGCATTTTCTCCTTACTGAAAAAAATTACATAAAAACTTCAAACTTTGTGAAGACAGGCTTTTGTTAACATCATTAAAGCAAAAACAGCTTTACATAGCTCAATCTTTGAAACAGGCCTTTAAACATTTCACTATCTTGACTGGCAATTTATCTGCTATGTTTGTTGAGATAATGACTGATGACTTGGTGTATATATATATATATATATATATATATATATATATCTTCCTATTAAATATGTGTTTTGTTATTTAAGATCACCATAACTAGATTGAAATAAACAGTCCAATAACTACATATCAGCTGTCGGTTTATAATTATCATATCCATACTACAAGTGGAGTGACAACCCACTCAAATATTGTAAAAACTCTCCCAAATTAAGGGTAGCTCCAGTTTTACCCCACATGATGAGCACATGTGTTTATGTGTCTTGTGGCACAGCAATCAAAGCATTTTATGTTGTAAAGCGCTGCGTAAACTGTCGGCGCTATATAAATCCTGTATAGTAATAATAATATTTTAGAGATACAAGGAAGCCCAAATTTTGTTTAACCGCGCCCCATAAGCCCCTACCACTAGTAAGTCTGGCCACACCCACTTTCACCGTTATCTCCCTGTAGTGTCCCTTATTCTCAAGTTCTAAAGTTGATATGTATGACTATGTATCAATAAACATAGTGCAGCACCACCAAGACCAACCAATACATACAATTAATATAAATTTAAATGATTCATACACAGTATATATATATATATATATATATATATATATATATATATATATATACATACACACGCACACACACAAACACACACACACACATATCCAACCAATCAAAATCATGCTACTAAATACATAAAAAAATAGATAAATCTATTCCTTAAATATCAAAGTGTCTCTGTGCTCTTATAATATATAAAGTGTCCTTGTGCTCAGGAGTGCTTCACGTCAATTAATTAAAGTTCTACAACCATTGACCGCGCAGAGGGAGGCATACGACAAAAGTATAGGTGAGGAGAGTGTACAGGGGCTCAGAGAAGCTTAAAAGCTCAACAGTTTCTTTTAAAGCAGCCTTCTCCAGCTTATCTATGCATACAGTACTGCTTTGTAAGATACATTTGTAGCGCCACCCCCGCAAGGGCCACTGTAATATATGGGTCTTCTGTCCCACACCAGTGATGGCTCACCCTCCCCAGGATCTCAGTAACACCAAAACACTGTTTAAACTTTTAGCTGGGCTTTATTAGAACTAACAAAAAGCCCTGAAAATAGATAAACTGATTAACAGAATACAAATATTAAGTGCAATAATATACTACAACTTCTCAGTAAAGGAAAACAGGATTTGTGTTCATTCTCTTTAACCGCCAGTGGGAGGCCTTGCCTGAAATGCACTGAACAAGTAGTGAACAAACTGTACAATACAATACAAAGAATAATGTTCAACAATTTCCCAAAAGTGATATTACTGACTATAAGATCCTACCTAGGTCTTGTAGGTTCTAGCTAACCACTGGCCAGTGGGAATTTTATTCACACAAACACACACAGTCTGCCAGTGTTGGGACCCTTTAAATCCTGTATTTGAGTACTCAGACTTTTGTGAAGTAAATTTGTAATCCACAGAATGGAAAGGGGTATCTTCACAAAGTGTCACAAAGATTAACAGATGTGGAGATCCACCTTCAGATAAAGCTGCATTAACAGTAAATAGGACCTAGCAGCTAGATCCACATACACAAGGATGGCAGAAGATCTCTCACCATTAGATGCACTTGATATATCTTCCTTCCAGGAATTGGTAGATTGATTGCTGTCTCAGTTGACTGGATGGTGATGGGAGCAACACATGCCACAGAAACATCCAAACAGGATAATGATGATGATTGCTGCAGCACTGAAATTGGTCTCTAGAATTCTCTGCATTGTTAGCACATCTTCAGTAATCAGGCAGAATAACACACTGCAAACTCCCCTCTCAAGTGTACACCTTCCTTTAGGAAAGTCACAGGCTCTGGAAGTGCTCAAGAGTTAAACACATGGGATACTTTCTTCTGTCTGCCTGCCACCATGCCAGTCTGTCTCTCCTCCTGTGTCCTCCTCTCTCTCCCCCAATCACAGCTCTCCTGGGCAGCTATCCAATCCTGTCTTTTACTGTTTTTGTTGTTAGGGGTGGGCTTCTTTTTTAGCTACAGCAGGACCCAATCTGCTTTCAGTCCTGCAGCTATCAGTTTAGCCAGAAAATGCAATGCAATGTTTCAGAGAGCAATATTCTGCATATATTACAGAGGCAATACTAAGCCTGTGCTACACATTGAAAGGGAAGTTTTTTTTACACATGATGAAATAAAATGATGGTATATACTATGAAGTTTATTTTGTCCTTATGAGCTACCCTGAAAATCTGACTGTGGCACCAGTGAACTCATGTTTATGAAAAAAAAACAGGAGTCAATTGGAGAGATAGCTGAGATTTCAGGAAGCAACCTGCATAACTGAGCTGATACTGAACTTTGAAAAAAAGAAGGTCCATCTAGTAAAGTGAGAATCCACCGGAGAGTCACAGAGGTTCAGAGAAAAGTATGCCAATGTTCTAAACAGCTAAATTGAGCATTTTCTGCTGTGGAACAGTTTGGGGCATTGTTAATGGTTGTAGAACTTTAATTAATGAAGCACTTTTGAGCACAAGGACACTTTGGAGAAACAGCAGTACACGTATCTTCCCTGGCTGTGCAAGGGAGGTATGTCAAAACAAGCCTTGGCCACTGGAGGACAGCTAGGTCTGATGCTTTAGGCCGGAGCACACTTGAGGGCTGATTAGCAGTTGATGTGGAGGGAGTGGCATCCATGGGCTCAGATGGCCACAACCATCCTACCTCAAGCTCATCATCACTGTCATCTTCTATTGTTGTGGCCTCATCTGGCAGTAGAGGTTGAGACCTAGTAACTGGAACTTGCCTGAAAGAAGATGGTTTGGGTAATGAAGTCTCTGTTCTCACAGGTACCCTGACGGTTTCAGTCACAGGTAGTAAATTATTTCGATGCCAGGTCTTCAGGGGACCCGTTTTTCCATCAGGCCGAATTTGGTATACAGGAAGACCAGGCAGTTGCTTGCAGACAACATATTGTTGAGAACTCCAACGGTCAGCTAACTTATGCTTTCCAGAAAGACCCAGATTCCTCAGCAACACCTTGTCACCCTGCTGTAAATCATGAATCCTAACTTTCAAATCATAATTCTTACTGTTCCTTCTGAGCCTATCCACATAGCCCCTTTCTGAGGTTCTTTCTGAGCCTATCCACATAGCCCCTGTAGGATGTAGTGGAAGTTCTGTCTATTGAGACACCGAAGGCCAAGTCCACTGGCAGACGAGCTTCTCTTCCAAACATCAGTCTATATGGTGAGTAACCCACTGCGTCATTTTCAGTACTGTTATAGGCATGAACCACAGTGGAAATGTGCCTGCTCCAATGCTGTTTTCTGTCAGATGGAAGGGTTCCAAGCATGTCAAGGAGGGTACGATTAAACCTCTCTGGTTGAGGATCCCCTTGAGGGTGGTAAGGTGTCGTTCTCGATTTTTTGATACTCAGAAGATCCAATAGCTATTTAATGAGCCTGCTTTCAAAGTCTCTTCCTTGGTCAGAGTGAATTCTCTGAGGTAATCCATAATGAACAAAGAATTTTTCCACTAACACCTTGGCGACTGTGACAGCTCGTTGATCTCTTGTTGGATAAGACTGGGCATAACGGGTGAAATGATCAGTCACTACCAACACATTCCCTTGGCCACTCGTGTTGGGTTCCAGACACAAGAAATCGATACACACCAGATCCATATAAACCATTGGGGCAGCTCTGGAAGGCAAAGTCTTTCTCTGGATGCAGCGAAGGCAGGAGTGACAGTAACTTTCGATTTCAGTTTGCATACACGGCCAGTAGAAATGATCCCTAACTAACTTAAATGCTCTATCAGATCCCAAGTGTCCATGTTGATCATGTAATGCATTCAGCACTGTCCCCCTATGCTTCTCTGGGAGGAACAGCTGCCAACTCTCCTCTGGATAATCCGAGGGGCCCCTTCGGTAGACCACTCCATCTGAGAGCTGCAGTCGATTCCACTCCTTGTGAACCAATCGAGCCTCCTTTGGGGAGTTCTGGGCGACCACTCTCCAAGGCTTTCAAAGTCAGAGAACAAAGGGGATCTTCTGTTTGATCCTTCCTCAAGTCTTTCTTGGAAAGGATAGGCAGTCCCTCATTCCTCACTTGGGTCAAGTCACAATAGAGCTTTGGGACCCCAACAGTGGTGACTCCAATGGCTTCGGCCCCTGTCGCTCCTCTGGCTCGGTACTCAATCCCTTGACATAAAGCCTGAATGCCTTCTGTCGTCAGTTGAGTCTACCCTTCTGTATGAGTTAGCGGGTCATAGGGTCTCCTTGACAGAGCATCGGCATCCCTATTAACAACTCCAGGTCAGTACTTCAAGCTAAAACGGAAACTAGAAAGTGCTGCCAACCATCGATGTCCCGTGGAATCCAGCTTGGCCGTGGTAAGGACATATGTGAGTGGGTTGTTATCTGTTTTGACTTCGAATTCTGCACCATACAGGTATTCTTTAAGCTTGTCCACGACAGCCCACTTTAACGCCAAAAATTCCAACTTGTGGGTAGGGTAATTTCTCTCAGATAGAGTAAGGCTTCGACTCACATAAGCAACCGGTCTCAGACGTCCATCATGTTCTTGGTACAACACACCACCTAGTCCTTCTCTGCTGGCATCAACATGGAGCTCATAGGGCTTGCGGTTGTCAGCGTAGGCTAAAACTGGTGCATTGGTCAAGCTCCGTTTCAACTGAAGGAAAGCTTTTTCGCACTGATCAGACCACTCTCCCTCTATGGACTCCCGAGGCTTTCTCGCTACACTAATTTGCTGGACAACTTCTGGGACCTCTTGCTCTCCATCATCTCCAGCCCGCAAAAGCTCAGTGAGAGGTCTGGCTATTTTGCCAAATCCCTCCACAAACCTCCTGTAGTAGGAGCAGAACCCAAGAAAAGATCTCAGCTTTTGCACATTTCTGGGCCTGGGCCAAGTGGTAATGGCTTCCAACTTCTTGGGGTCAGTGGCCACTCCCTCTGCTGAGACAACATGCCTAAGGTAGGTGACTGTTGACTGGTAGAACTGGCACTTCTCAAGGGACAGCTTCAATCCCTCTTCATAGAGTCGCTTCAGAACCTTCTCTAAACGCTCCTCATGTTCTTCCAAAGTCCGTCCAAAGACAATTATGTCGTCTAGGTACACTAACACTTCAATTAAGTTCATATCACCAACAGTCCGCTCCATAAAGCATTGGAATGTAGCAGGGGCTCCAGACAGACCCTGTGGCATCCTTTCAAACTCAAAGAACCCCACTGGGCAGATGAAAGCGGTTTTCTCCCAGTCATCTGGATGCATCAGGATCTGATGGTACCCACTTTTCAGGTCTAACACGCTGAACCATTTGGCACCTGAAAGGCATTGCAGGGCATCTTCTATTCGTGGAGTGGAGTACTGGTCTGGAATGGTTCTATTGTTGAGAGTGCGATAATCGATACAGAGCCGTAATGACCCATTTTTCTTCCTCACCACCACAATGGGAGAAGCATAGGGGCTTCGGGACTCCCGAATAATTCCCATCCTCTTCAATTTCGCAATATATTCTCTAAGGTCATCTAAATCAGCTAATGGTATTCGTCGTGACCTTAACCGAAATGGCCTATCCTCTTGTAGATGAGTATGATGCTGTGCACTCTCTGCGCATCCCACGTCAAACTTATTTTTAGAGAAAATTTTCCTCCACTTTAAGAGTTGTGTTTTTGCCCGTTCTTTACATTCAGATGTCATAGGAGAGCCTTTTGGATAGAAATACTCCTCTGGTAACTCTTCCTTGGCTTCCCCCACTACACTGTGTTGTGTGATGGGTGTGGCTGGATTTACCTGCCCTATCATCAAT
Source organism: Lithobates pipiens (assembly GCF_037356315.1). NCBI lineage: Eukaryota > Metazoa > Chordata > Amphibia > Anura > Ranidae > Lithobates > Lithobates pipiens. The sequence continues at coordinate 275,642,908 of NW_027507764.1, read as the reverse complement.
CGGGTCCGAAGCTTCACTGGAGAATCAGTAACATTACGAACACTGACAGGAACTTTTCCATGGGTTCTCTGTAAGGCCTTCATAGAGATTACTTCCGGAATCAGTTCCAAACCTGAATTTGTCTTCTGTGGGTCACCTTCAAGGATAACATAAGGACCAGGTTGGTCCCAATTCAGTTTGACTGAAGCCCGCAAACATGTTACTTCACCTGGCTGCAGGACCTTTTCCATCTTGTCCAACTTCCACAATTTTCCCACTCCTTCTGTTGGGGCCTTTTGTTCATGGACCAAATGCTGGTACACTGAGCGCAGCATCGGATGTACACTTTTAGCTGCATCTTCACCCTCTGAGACCTGAGGAGTAAGTAACCGACTAACCAAATCAGTGTTCGTTCCCACAATCAAGGAACTCCGATTAGCCCCCGGGGGGCGGGGACATACAATGGCCAATGTGTCGGAAGTCTCTTTCTGCCCTACAACAGATGGGCCAAATTCAAGCTTGACCGGAAGATATCTGTCATAGAGGAGCTTCTTAGTTCCTATACCCCAGATCTCTAGACTTTCTAACTTCTGCAAGGGCAGGTGTTTCAGGTGTTTATCATAGAAATCACGGTAAATTAGAGTCACTTGGGCACCAGAGTCTAGAAGGGCTTTTGTGTATACACCTTCCACCTGAACTGGCACTATAGGAGAAGGACCCACCAGCTTGTCAGGCAACTTGCTTGGTTGTTTTGATGCAGCTTGCTTGGCTGTTTGGGCTTGAATCCCTCTTTTGGCCTGGGGCTGTTTCCGTTGTCATCTGGACTGACAGTTTTGGTTGTGGTGTGCACCGATCTCCCGTGATCCGGGACCCGACTCTGAGAGTAGCTTGGGCAGCCTAACTGAGGCTTTGGGTGAGGCTTGGTACAAAGCTTTAGGCCTTACCTGCCCTTCATTTAAGACTTGTGAACTGGAGCGAGTTGACTTAGATGGGCACCCTCACCAGGGCCCTCTGGAGTTTCCCGCCAGCTTATGATGTAATCTTTGTGGCTTTGTTGGGCTGGGACAGTCACGTTGATAGTGACCGATACACCCACAATTATAGCAGACCACTGAACTAAAGGGCTCTCCAGCAGGAACATTCTGTATTGCCTCTGCCCTGGTTGGTTTCAATGTCTTTCCCCCCTCTGGTATGGCAATTCTGGCAGACAGCGATGTCATCAATTCCATCATCTGTGACAACTGAGTTTTCAAAGCCATTACTTCGGACTGGACTTCTACTATGCCCATGGTTCCTACTTCTACAGTGAAAGCCGCATGTGAAGCACTAGCAGGTTTTTTAGCCTTAATTAAAGCCTCTTCTTCTAGGATAGTTTTGACCAATTTGGAGTAAGTCAATGGCTTGTTCTGGTCTCTAGCCCGAAATCTCAACATTATGGGATCCAGTGAGAGTGCTTCTTTAAGAATTTGATCCAACAAAGCTTTGCTTGCATGACTCGGCTCCATGCCTCCTTTTAGAATTACCTGATGAAGGATTTTATCCAGTCGTCGGACATAAGCGGATAACTCTTCTCCTTCATTTTGATAGGTGTGTGAGAACATATAAATTAGCTCAGCACAATCCTCCACCCCTCCAAAAACCTCTCGTAAAGCTTCTAGACACTCAGTGGCTGTGCAGCCTGGCTTGTCCCTTTTTAGATTTCTGATTACATCTGAAGCAGGAGATCTTAGGCTCTCGATTAACCTTTGTCTTTTTACTGTGTCAGCGACTTCCCATTCTTCCACAGCCTGCACTGCCTGATCTATCCAGGTTTCGAAGTCCTCTTCCCCCGATGGCACAGGGACCTTCCCAGAATAGAACCGCAACTTTCGATATCCATAATTGGCAGATGTGGCTGAGTTTTGTGCCAACGTTTCCACCAGCTTTCCCATATCAGTAAAGAATGTAGCAGGAGGGAACCCTGTAGTTGGGATGGAAGTAGTAGCTGATACTCCTGGTCCTGATGTTGTTGAGCTGCATTTTCATGGTGATCATCCAGCATACTTGGCCTTATAAGATGAGCTTTGAGATCTCCTGGTAACTGTATGCTATCTCCCTGGAAACAGGTCGGGATTCCTCTTTTCCATTCTAGCAAAGCATAGCTGGAAGAGGCTATCCGATCAACTTTCAGATCCAATATGAATGTTTTCTGATCAGGCATCAAAGCCGACACTACTTGCTGGACCTGTTTCTCAGTCCAGGTGGCACCAGTGAGACCCATAATCACACAGAGCCCCAACCTGCCATTTTGTTCTTCACACCACTTGGCAGCAATGACTGGGTCCATCATAGTGACTTGGCTGGTAGAGGTACTCATCACTCTGTGACAGGGACCAGAAGGTATCCCGGACGAGAACCCCCACATGTAGCGCCACCCCCGCAAGGGCCACTGTAATATACGGGTCTTCTGTCCCACACCAGTGATGGCTCACCCTCCCCATGATCTCAGTAACACCAAAACACTGTTTAAACTTTTAGCTGGGCTTTATTAGAACTAGCAAAAAGCCCTGAAAATAGATAAACTGATTAACAGAATACAAATATTAAGTGCAATAATATACTACAACTTCTCAGTAAAGGAAAACAGGATTTGTGTTCATTCTCTTTAACTGCCAGTGGGAGGCCTTGCCTGAAAGGCACTGAACAAGTAGTGAACAAACTGTACAATACAATACAAAGAATAATGTTCAACAATTTCCCAAAAGTGATATTACTGACTATAAGATCCTACCTAGGTCTTGTAGGTTCTAGCTAACCACTGGCCAGTGGGAATTCTATTCACACAAACACACACAGAGTCTGCCAGCGTTGGGGCCCTTTAAATCCTGTATTTGAGTACTCAGACTTTTGTGAAGTAAATTTGTAATCCACAGAATGGAAAGGGGTATCTTCACAAAGTGTCACAAAGATTAACAGATGTGGAGATCCACCTTCAGATAAAGCTGCATTAACAGTAAATAGGACCTAGCAGCTAGATCCACATACACAAGGATGGCAGAAGATCTCTCACCATTAGATGCACTTGATATATCTTCCTTCCAGCAATTGGTAGATTGATTGCTGTCTCAGTTGACTGGATGGTGATGGGAGCAACACATGCCACAGAAACCTCCAAACAGGATAATGATGATGATTGCTGCAGCACTGAAATTGGTCTCTGGATTTCTCTGCATTGTTAGCACATCTTCAGTAATCAGGCAGAATAACACACTGCAAACTCCCCTCTCAAGTGTACACCTTCCTTTAGGAAAGTCACAGGCTCTGGAAGTGCTCAAGAGTTAAACACATGGGATACTTTCTTCTGTCTGCCTGCCACCATGCCAGTCTGTCTCTCCTCCTGTGTCCTCCTCTCTCTCCCCCAATCACAGCTCTCCTGGGTAGCTATCCAATTCTGTCTTTCATTGTTTTTGTTGTTAGGGTGGGCTTCTTTCTTAACTACAGCAGGACCCAATCTGCCTTCAATCCCGCAGCTATCAGTTTAGCCAGAAAATGCAATGCAATGTTTCAGAGAGCAATATTCTGCATATATTACAGAGGCAATACTAAGCCTGTGCTACACATTGAAAGGGAAGTTTTTTTTACACACGATGAAATAAAATGATGGTATATACTATGAAGTTTATTTTGTCCTTATGAGCTACCCTGAGAATCTGACTGTGGCACCAGTGAACTCATGTGTATGAAAAAAAAACAGGAGTCAATTAGAGAGATATCTGAGATTTCAGGAAGCGTCCTGCATAACTGAGCTGATACTGAACTTTGAAAAAAAGAAGGTCCATCTAGTAAAGTGAGAATCCCCGGAGAGTCACAGAGGTTCAGAGAAAAGTATGCCAATGTTCTAAACAGCTAAATGGAGCATTTTCTGCTGTGGAACAGTTTGGGGCATTGTTAATGGTTGTAGAACTTTAATTAATGAAGCACTTTTGAGCACAAGGACACTTTGGAGAAACAGCAGTACACGTATCTTCCCTGGCTGTGCAAGGGAGGTATGTCAAAACAAGCCTTGGCCACTGGAGGACAGCTAGGCTGTGCTCCCAGCACAGCTGGAAAACTGACTATGCTAAAATAAATGTGCTCTCATGCCTAGTGTGGTCAGTATGAAATAGGAAAGCAGGACTGGAAAGATCACCAGCTATTTCACACAAAGTAAGAAATGCAAAGACACTTGGAGACTTTTAACACAAATGCAACTGTGACCAACAGTTTTGGGAATGACACAAATATTAATTTTCACAAAGTCTGCTGCTTCCATTTTTATGATGGCAATTTGCATATACTCCAGAATGTAATGAAGAGTGATCAGATGAATTAAAGCTAATTGTAAGTTCCTCTTTGCCATGAAAATTAACTTCATTTCGACTGCATTAGTGAAGAAAGCTTCAGGGTGCCCAAGAAAGTCCAGCAAGCACCAGGACCGTTCCCTACAGCTGATTTAGCTGCAAGATTGGGGCACCGCCAGTGCAGAGCTTGCTCAGGAATGGTAGCAGGCATCTGTGCGTGAGTCACTGTGTGTGAGTACATCTGCATGTGCAGTGAGGAGAAGACTTTTGGAGGCTGGCCTGATGTCAAAAAGGGCAGCAAAGAAGCCACTTGTCTCCAGGAAAAACATCAGGGACAGACTGATCTGCAAAAGGTACAGGGATTGGACTGCTGAGGACTGGTGGAAAGTAAGAGTGATGAATCCCCTTGATGAGCGCTACCATCAGTCCAGGGAAGCCCGGAGCGTAGGACACGCAGGGGGACGTAGAGCAGGGCTGGGCATGACGAGGTGCCCAGTCACGCCCAGGGGGAGGAGTTCCGGGAGGAGCGCGGGTGGGGGGAGCGGCCATATTTAAAGGGGGCGGAGCTGAGGGAAAGCCAGTCTGAGGCCAACGTGCGAGGAGGCGTTTTTTTCACACACCGCTCCTCGTTGCATCTTCAGCATGGCGGACGTCGCAGGACTTCTAGGACTATTGCGGGCGGCGACGAAGACGAGGGGGCCGGCTTGGCTTCAAGCTCAGGTCGCGGCGGCGCTGGCTGGGGGCGGCGAGGTCGGGCATTGCCAGCGGGAGGCTGCGCGCCTGGGTGTCCAGGCCGCCGCTCCGTTATTCTCCGGGGGGGGGGCGGGGGGCCCGCGAGGCTGGCGGAGAGCCCGGGAAGTGATGTTTCTGCCCCGCCGGCGAAGAGGGGCTTCTATTCGCCTACCGAAGGACTGAAGAGGCCTGCTCGCAGGCCTGCGGTTTCGGGGGGCGGGGCCACAGGCCAAGATGGTGCCGATTCCCCACTGCATGGCAGTCGGCCTGGGCTGGATGATCCCCCTGCAGCTCTGCACGGGCTGAGGGGGAGGATTGGGGGGAAGCACAGGGTGAAGAGCTCCGGCGGTGGGAAGGCACGGGGGGGGGCGGGGGGGGGCAGTGGCCAGCATGGGGGGGTTGTGGCCGGGGGTTCAGCGCTGACGAGGGGTGTAGGCCTGGGTAGGCGGTGGGCCCATGGGGCTGCAGGCCCGGGGGGCGCTTTGGGGGGACTACCGATGGATTCAGGCTCCCCCGCAGCCCTGCACGGGCGGGGGGCGGACAGAAGGAGGTCGGCGCCTCCGGCCGCAGCTGGTTCTGCGGGCCGGGTCTCGGGAATCGCCTCAGGGAGGCGGACGCCTCCGGGCAGTAGCCGACGCGGGTCACGGATCCAGAGCGGTGCCGTGGACGGCCCTTCTGTGCAGCAGCCCAGGAGCGAAGGGACCCCTGCAAGGAGCGGTGCTTTGTCGGTGTGCCGCGGAACCGAGGGTGGCCGCACGGCGTCCAGGTCTTCATTGCCTGGGGGGCTGCAATCGGCAAGCGGTCCGGAAGAGGATGGACGTTCCGAAGGAGAGCTGTCGGAGGACGGTGATGTGTCTGGACGGTCGGTTCCTGCACAGGCGGTCGGCGCAACGGCTGTGGGGGCGGCTCCCAGTCAGCCCGGTAAGTCGAGTGACAACTCCGTTTTTACTAATGCATTGCAATGTTTGTTGGGGGTGGTCTCGGGGGGTGGGGGCCAGGCGGTCCCCCCGGCTGCGCGGGTGGCCGCCACGTGCCAACCGCGGGTTGGGACTGGGACGGGGGCCACGGGATCTGGGGGTCAGTTGCAGGAACTGCTGGAGGGTTTGAGGGCGTTGGTGGGTCGCTTTGATGGGGGTACGGGGCAGTCCGTGGGGGAGGTTCCTGGGGGTGGGCCGGTTTTGGGTGTGGGGGTGACTCCCTCTGGGGGGGGCGGAGGTTTCGCCCCACCTGGGAGCGGCGGCTGCTCCCCCGGGGGCGCCGGCGGTGGCGGACGCAGGGGCGGGTTCCAAGGGGTCCGCGGAGCCGTCCGTTAGGTCGGACATTGTGCGGATAGCGGACGCGGCCAAATGTGAGATGTATGTGTGCTTCGAGGGGCCCTTGGGCGCACATTTAAAACAGGAGGTCAGGGATAAAATTGTCAAGGGGGAATACGTGGAGATATTTTCACTATTGCCCCTTGAGAAGTTTAACTTGGATCGGGTGAAGCCGGACGATTCCAAGAAGGAAGATGAAGAGAAGAGGCGTTATAGATTGATTCCGCGAACGTTTGCCAACTGGTTGCAAGCGTTCGCGATCATGGCCAGCGTCATAGGAGAAAAGTTTTGTTATATGGAGGCTATCGGGGAGGCTTACAGGGTTTATGGGGGTACTGCTTGGTTGAGGTACGACGAGCAGTTCCGCCAGCGTCGGGCGGTCCGGCCCACGCTGCGCTGGGACCATAAGGACATTAGCCTCTGGATGAGGCTCATGGCTGCTGCACGGACGCCTTCGCAGTTATTTCCAGGGGGGGCCGGGGGTAGCCACTCCTCAGGATCGCCGGCCGGAAAAAAGTGGGGAGTGTGCTGGCAAATTAATGAAGGCACGTGCAAATTCGGGGGAACGTGCAAGTTTAAGCACGAATGCTCGGGGTGTGGGGGAGCCCACACCTTCGCCCGGTGTTTTAAGAAAGGGAGACATCCCGGAGAGCCTGCTCACAAGAGGGACGACTCCGGTGATGTGGGAAAGGATGCAGCCTTTGCTAAATAGATACCCGGACCGGGCTGTGGCAGGGTTGCTGGGGGCCGGCTTCCGCCACGGTTTTAGGATTCCTTGTGGGTTGTCGGTGGTCCCTTTGCAGGCCGGGAACTTGCGGTCGGCGTTACAACATCCTGGGGTGGTGTCGGAAAAATTGGCTAAAGAAGTGGCATTGGGGCGCGTAGCGGGGCCGTTCACGAGCAAGCCCATTGGGGATTTGGTGGTGTCACCATTGGGGGTGGTCCCAAAAAAAGAACACAACAAGTTCCGGCTGAGCCACCATCTGTCCTTCCCGAAAGGGGGGTCGGTGAATGATTTCATTGACCCGGAGGCGTGCACGGTGTCCTACACGTCGTTTGATGCTGCGGTGCATTGGGTATGGCGTTACGGGAAGGGGCTGTTGATGGCGAAGTCGGATGTGGAGGCGGCGTTTCGGTTGCTGCCAGTGCACCCCGAGAGTTTTCGATTGTTGGGATGTTGCTGGCAGGACCGTTTTTATGTCGACAAATGCCTGCCCATGGGTTGCTCCATTTCCTGTGCGATGTTTGAGGCGTTTAGCTCATACTTGGAGTGGGTGGTACGGGACGTGTCGGGTGTGGAGTCGCTCATACATTACTTGGACAATTTCTTGTGTGTGGGCCCTCCTTCTTCGAATGTGTGTGCGATTTTGCTTTCTACGTTGCAGCACATGGCGTAGAGCTTCGGCGTGCCATTGGCTGCCGATAAGACGGAGGGTCCTAGGACTGAACTGAGCTTCCTTGGCATCATGATCGATTCTATGGCTATGGAATGCCGGTTGCCTGAGGCTAAGTTGGTGGACTTACGCGGGGTCATCAGGGAGATTCAAGGTCTGTGAAAGGTTCGGTTACGCTCGTTGCAATCGTTGTTGGGCAAGCTTAATTTTGCTTGCCGGATTATTCCCATGGGGAGGGTTTTCTGTAGACGGCTGTCTGCGGCGACGGCGGGGGTCGCTTCCCCAACTCACTTCATTCGCCTCACCAGGGAACACAGGGAAGATCTGAAGGTGTGGTATCAGTTCTTGGCTGAGTACAATGGCAGGGCAATGTGGATGTCGGGCCCGGTGAGCAATTTCGATGTGGAATTGGTCACCGATGCGGCAGGGTCCACGGGGTACGGGGCCTTTTTCCAGGGACGGTGGAGTGCGGAACCCTGGCCTCGCTCCTGGGTCGCAGCGGGCCTTGTGCGGAATCTGGTACTGCTGGAACTGTTTCCGGTAGTGCTGGCTTTGGAACTGTGGGGGGAGTCGTGGCGGGACCTTAAGCTTAGGCTGAACTGTGACAATATGGGGGTGGTGCAGGTCATCAATAGTATGTCGGCGTCTTCACAACCTGTCGTTCGGCTGATGCGACAGTTAGTGTTGCGTTGCATGCAATTGAACGTGTTTCTTTACGCTGTGCACATCCCGGGGGTGGAGAACACGCTGGCTGACGCTTTGTCTCGCTTTCAGTGGGACAAGTTCAGGGCCTTGGCTCCGGAGGCGGACGAAGAAGGCAGGGATTGCCCGGGCTGGATGTGGGAGCTGGTATTGGAATCGCCGCAGGATGGATCCGGAGGTCGGTGAGTGGCGTGACGTGGGGGGCCTATACGAGAGTGTGGCAGGAATGGTCGGCTCTGGTGCAGGAGGCGGGAGTGGAGCAGGATGGGTCGGCCATGCAGCTGTTGGTCCTGTATTTTGTGTCCAGAAATATGGAAGAAGGGCGCTCGGTGTCGTCTATCGAGAAGAAGCTGGCGGGTTTGGCGTTTTGGTTCAAATTGGGCGGACAGGCAGATTGGACGAAGGGTTTTTGGGTGCGGCAGGCGCTCAAGGATTACCGGAAGGCTCACCGGCGACCGTATACGCGTAGGCCTATTACTTTTGCTAATTTGCTGGCCTTGTTGCAACAATTGGGGTCGTGTGTTCATCCTCTTATGAGGTGTCGCTGTTTTCGGCGGCCTTTTCATTAGCGTTTTTCGGGGCGTTTCGAGTAGGGGAACTGGTTAGCCCGTCTAGGGCCGTGGCGGGGGGGTGTTGGTGGAGGATGTACTCATCGGGGTGGATAGGTTGTCGGTGGTGCTGCGTAAATCGAAAACTGATCAACGGGGAAAAGGGGTTCGGGTGTGTTTGTTTGCGTTGCCTGGGTGTGCAGCGTGCCCGGTGGAGGTGGTGGGGTGTTTTCTCCGTAGGAGGGTGGTTGGTGGAGGGCCGTTGCTGGTACACGAGGATGGGTCTTGTTTGTCTAGATTTCAATTCGTGGCGGTCTTGAGAAAATGTCTTGGTAACCTGGGGATGGACGGTTCGGCATACGCCTCGCACTCCTTCCGGATCGGGGCCGCCACTGAGGCGGCCAGGTGCGGGTTGGACGAGGCTGCAGTGCGTAGGTTGGGGAGATGGGAATCGAAACGATTCCGCAGTTACGTTAGGCCAGGTTTGGTTTGGGAATGAATTTTCTGTAAAAAACACGTAAAAAAAAAAAAAGGGGCAATGTGATGGGGGTGGGGGGTATTGCTTGCTGTGTTCGCCTGGGGTTGTCCATTATTTTGTTTGGTCTTTTCGTTTCAGATGGAGGTTACTCACGCCTTGTCTGGATCGTGGGACATTCTTATGTTTTCTGGGGAGCCAGGAGAGGGGACGCCAGACCTGAGGGGAGGCAGTTGGGGATATCTCGGATGGAGGCTCAGATCAGGTGGCTGGGTAGGCCTGGGATGATGTGGGGGGGTTGTCCCGGAGGTTAAGAAATATGTGCGGTTCGGCGGGCCGCCAGATGTGTTGGTGATACACGCGGGGGGTAATGATTTGGGGGTGCGGACAGTCAGGGATCTGATCGTGGACGTAAAGTCGGATCTGGGGTACCTGCGTTCGGCATTTCCGAACACATTGTTGGTGTGGTCCGATATATTGGCTAGGACCGTGTGGCGCATGGCTAGGTCCGTAGACAGGCTCAATAAGGCCAGGATTCGGGTTAACAAGGTGGTTGGGAGGTTTTTGGTCCGGGAGGGGGGTTTGGTGGTACGTCACAGGGAGCTGGAGCAGAATGTCGGCCTTTACCTACGGAGGGACGGAGTGCACCTTACCGATGTGGGACTTGATCTGTGGTCCCTGGGATTGCAGGGGGGGATAAAGCAGGCCCTGCGGGTGTGGAGGGGCCCTCTAGGTTGAGGTGTCATCCTATCAGGCTGTGGCGGTGTTTTTGTTTGTTGGTCAGTGACGGGAGCGGTAACGGAGGTGACAAAATGGGGGTGGGGGGCTCATCGGTAGTACGGCCCCTCCGGTGTATTCATCAAATGGTTGGTGAATACCAGTGGTTGCACTGCGGGAAAAGGGGGTGTCTCCGAGCGGCACAGCTGGAGGCCTATGATGGTTGATAAAGGTCCCGCAGTGTACTGGTGTGGTTTAGAGGGATATATATATATTCGGTGAAAGAGGAGATGGCTACGTCACTGACCAATAAACGTGGGTGGAAACATGTTGTTTCTCATGGTTGTTATTACTTTGTTTTATAAAGTTATTTTGGAGTTTTATGTTATCTGGTTAATAAAAGGCTGTTATGGCCATTTATACTCCATAAGAATGGTGTGGTCTCTTATTTTAAAGAAGGTAAAAGGGGTATGATGGGTCTGTAACAGTTAGAAGGAAGTTATCTGGGTTACACTAGTCAAGGAAAGGCCGGAGCGTAGGACACGCAGGGGGACGTAGAGCAGGGCTGGGCATGACGAGGTGCCCAGTCACGCCCAGGGGGAGGAGTTCCGGGAGGAGCGTGGGTGGGGGGGGCGGCCATATTTAAAGGGGGCGGAGCTGGGGGAAAGCCAGTCAGAGGCCAACGTGCGAGGAAGCGGTTTTTCCCACCCACCCTCCCTTTGTGTTGGATCGTTTAACCTTTCTTTTGTTTTGTTCTTGCAGGTATGGTTCCGCAAGGTCGTCATGACAGCTGGGGGGGGAAGTTGGGCGGTGTTTTTGTTTGTTGGTCAGTGACGGGAGCGGTAACGGAGGTGACAAAATGGGGGTGGGGGGCTCATCGGTAGTATGGCCCCTCCGGTGTATTCATCAAATGGTTGGTGAATACCAGTGGTTGCACTGTGGGAAAAGGGGGTGTCTCCGAGCGGCACAGCTGGAGGCCTATGATGGTTGATAAAGGTCCCGCAGTGTACTGGTGTGGTTTAGCGGGATATATATATATATATATATATATTCGGTGAAAGAGGAGATAGCTACGTCACTGACCAATAAACGTGGGTTGAAACATGTTGTTTCTCATGGTTGTTATTACTTTGTTTTATAAAGTTATTTTGGAGTTTTATGTTATCTGGTTAATAAAAGGCTGTTATGGCCATTTATACTCCATAAGAACGGTGTGGTCTCTTATTTTAAAGAAGGTAAAAGGGGTATGATGGGTCTGTAACAGTTATAAGGAAGTTATCTGGGTTACACTAGACATGTGTCATGCCAACAGAAAAGCATTCTGAGACCATTCATGTTTGGGGGTGGGCTCACAGACAAATTTCCCTAAGAAAACAGCCATGAATAAAGAATTGTAACACTTCAAATAATGACTCTTTGCCTAAACTTCATGTCATTGTCAATTAAAGCCTTTGAGAGATCTAAAAACACTGAAACAGCAAGCTTTGTGAAAATTAGTATTTGTGTCATTCTCAAAACTTTTAGCCATAGCTGTACATGGTATAATAGACAGATATCAGGAGTATGAAATGTTAGGGTCACATATTCTTTAGGTAGTGGATGTGTATGGATGATTTTTGGAGTCTAAGGATATTGTTTAGTGTCACTTTAAGCAGATCAGATGTAGTTCAGCTGCACCTACATTTAATTCAGAATGATTTAGGAGCGTCCCTTTCACATAGACCTGATGATTCCTGTCATAAAAACTGATTTAAAAAACACATGAAAACTGAATTCTATTTCATCAGTTTTCATCTTCTGTCTTCAGTTCAGTTCAGTTTACGTCAGTAAACAGGTTTTTCAGATGTCTGTTTTTTCTGAAGATATAAAATGTATGCCCATTTATATCCGCCTCCTCATTCTGTCAAGCCACACACATTGCACACCTGGATGGTTCTATTTTGCATTGGTATGTATAATATGAGAAATTCAACAAATTTGTCTAAGGATATAATTGAAAAAAATCAACTTACAAAAAATAGGACACAGATGGCTCTGATACAGAGGGACGAGGACTGCTAAAATCAACATTTGCCATGTTTTCCATGCTTGGTGAACGAATAAATGCCAAAGAACCTCTGCGTTCCCCCTAAAAAGAATAAAAGAAAATTACGTATAAGTAATTCCAAACGTTTCAGGCTTTGAATTACAGTGTCACTATTTATTTCTCAATATGTCTTTCTACAGTAGAAGATCAATACATTATAATTGTAAAATTGTACCTATAAATATTAGTGTAATTTTTAATGTAACAGAATGTATGTAAAAAAGTGTCCATTTAAGGGTATGTTTTTACTTTCCATAAAACCACTCACCCTCTGAATCCGACCCATCTAAGTGAATGAGGCCACTCTGCAAGTGCTAGTGTGGAGTTCAAGGAGTTAAAACAGACAGCGAGGAGGCAAAATAGTACCCCCTCACTGCCTTTCAAACTCTCTCTGAAGATCGATCTGAATGCAGATCACTCTTCAGAGACCAAAGCTAGTGTAAATGAGCCATAAAGCTAGGTTCATACCATTGGGGCTCTGTGCAGGTGCGTCTGTATGGGTACAGCAGCCCATTCATTTGAATAAGCTACTGATCCTGCTGGAAATCCAGGGAAAAGATCTCCAACCCTTTTTTCAAAATGTATATTTAGGATAGTCACAGGGAATAGCAAATGTGCTGCGTTTTCAGATGCTTGGGTGCCATTATGACTATGTATGCCATGTGTTATCTCAAGCACAAGTTGGCATTGTTCACACCCTCTTAAATAACAAGAAACAGCCAACCCATTGATGCTCAAGGCAGTGGCATACCAACTGGGGGCGAGGAATGGCGGTCCGCCCCGGGTGCCACACACTGCTGGGGGTGTCAGGTCGGCGCCACCCCATGAGTGAAGTGGTGAAAGTGGGGCGGACTCAGGCTGTGACAGGGTGCGGGGTTGCCCGAGCAGGGTGTTGAACTTACCACTACCCGGGTGACATCCAGAGCCAGCTGAACGGTGCAGAAGAAAGATGACACTCCCTCCTCTACCACAGGAGGAGAGAGAGACAGTGAGCAGTGTTGAACAGAGGAACTGCTGGAGTTAAATTTTTAAGTTAACCAGCGGGTGATTGGTTGCTAGGTGATCCTAGCAACCAATCATTAGTTTGTTAATATGAAAAATGAACTCCAGCAGTTCCCTTCCTCTCTTCAGCGCTGCTGTATCTCTTCCTCTGGCTGCATAAAGGAAGGGGCTGGAGGGGTCTGTGTAACATGCAGGGGAGCAGGGTGCTGTGTAATATAAAGGGGTCCAGAGGTGCACGGTGCTGTGTAGTGTAATGTAAAGGGGTCCAGTGGTGCAGGGTGCTGTGTAAAGGGGTCCAGAGTGCTGTGTAATGTAAAGGGGTCCAGAGTGTTGTGTAATGTAAAGGGGTCCAGAGGTGTAGGCTCCTGTAATGTAAAGGGGTCCAGAGGTCCAGGGTGCTGTATAATGTAAAGGGGTCCAGAGGTGCAGCTGTGGAGAGGGGGTACACAGTAGTGACAAAGATATTGGGGCATGCAGGGGGCACAGTGGGGTATTTTTACAATTTAACGTGGGGGGGTGCCAGATATAGGATCCGCCCCAGGTGCCAAATGCTCTAGGTATGCCCCTGGCTCAAGGGACTTTTGCTGAGAAATGCTAAAACAATTAATCATATAATGTAAATTGTTTATTACAAAAATTATTTAAAAAATCAAGTTAAAAACATGTGCTGTTTGTAAATTTGCAGGTATCCATTGAAGAATATTCACAGTAACATATCAGCCAGTCACAGGCTATAGGATGGCTGGGCTATATCATTGATATATTTGCAGCAATTATTCTCAATGCTTTTTAGGAAACTAAGTTCACTTCCTCAGGGAAGATAATATAAATACTCAAACTGGCTATACATGGTTGAAAATCATTTAAAAAAACGTCATATTTGATAAAGATCTGATGAACATGCATGCGATAACGTCATCATTGTATGAAAATATTTCCCCCAATTGTTGACATATTGATCGCTAACAACATAAATGGTACATTTTCATTGATCAGTGGAAATTATGTAACATTTTTTGGACCTTTGTGAACACTTTCACTGAATTTAAAATAAGGATCTTAATTTTCTTTGTGTCAGGGCTTGGCTCTCAGTCCTTCCTTCTCTGTGCTCAGGTTGCTCAGCCGTCGGTTAATTGCCAGAAGTCGTCGTTCCTCAGTGGCTCACCTGTTTATCATCTCCTGCTTGTCAGTCAAGCCCACAGCCAGCCCCTCCTGGCTATTTAAACTACCAGGTTAATTTCATCAATTGCCTTTGCCTTGGTCAAACCTATCTAGAGACTCTCTGCTGTGTTCCTATTGAAGACTTGCCTGGCTGGCATCCCTTTTGGTTCCTGATCTGCCTCAGCTGCCTCTGACTATGCTGATCTCTGGCTCACCGATTTCTTGACTTGTTCAGACTACCTGATTTGGCTGCCGAACCCTGTCTATGTTTTGAGTACGATTGCCACCTTTTAAAAAGGTGTGATTTTTACAGCATTTTCTGTCTCCATCTGTTTCATGGTTCCTGACAGTAGGTAATATTTTTTCCAGGTTGAATGAGCAGGACCACTGCATTGATCAGTTTGCCATAGCATTGCAGATACTCCTGATTCACACTGCTCACCTGGACCCTCGCACTGTTGCTGTTCTGGTACAACCTGTGTTCCAGTCTATGTGCAGGCACCCACCTCAAATATTACCTCTGTAAGGAGGTATATCTGGTTCCTCTCCCTTTTCCCCAGCGATTTTGGGGTGATCCAGTTCAATGCAGAGGGTTTCAAAACCAGGTTGGGATGTACTTTGAGATGCTGCCCCAGGCATTTCCCACAGGCAGAAGCAAAGTAGGCTTTATCATTTTTTTGCTTTCTGATAGAGCCTGGGCAAGCCCTCTGTGGGAGACACAAAAACCCATTGTCCTGAGTTATTCAGAGTTTGTGGCTTCCTTTAAAAGGGTATTTGATGTTCCCACATGCTCCACTTTTTCTGCCAAGAGCCTCATGTCCATCAAACAGTAAGAGACTTGTTGCCGATTACGCAATTTAATTCCGTACTTTGGCAGCAGAGGTCGCTTGGAACAATGGGGTCCTCGTGGCTGCCTTTTCTCATGGTCTCTCAGATAACATCAAAGATGAGATAGCAGCCCGAGACATATCTAGAGATCTGGAGAAGTTTATCATGGTTGCCATTCTCGTTGACTCCAAACTCCGAGACTTTCCTTTAAGTACATTTGGCTCTATGCTTTGCAGTCCGACCCTTGCCTCCCTCACCTCCCATGCCTCCTGGTATCGAGTCTGTCTGTGATTTAGAATCTAAGCAGTTGGGCTGCTCAAGTCACATGGAGCAGCAGTATCGAAGTGGATCACATCCAAAGTGACCAGGGAAACCATAGATTAGTCATGTTCTTCCTGACTTCCTCTGCAACTGCGGAATAGCATCACCCGCAGGGGAGAAAGTAGACGGCACCTGCCTATATTCCCCCCTTTTTAACAGATGCTGTCCACAGCATCACAACCACATGAGACAACAGTAATACCAATAAACACAATAGAACATAGCTACACAAACCAACAAACAGTTTCAAACAACAAAGTCAGAATATTTTGCAGGGAGTTGGCCACGGTTAGACCACAAAGGCAGTTGGTTCTCCTGACTTTCGTTGGAGTCACTTAGCAAAGGTTCATTAGCAAGCAGTGCTTCTGCGGCCTCAGGTGGCAAGAGGCCAGTTGTGTGAGCCCAGAGGGCTCACCTTTAACGAGTCAGTACAGTGAAACTGGATGGGGCGGACAGGCCCTTTATGCCACGTACACACGAGAGGAATTTCCGTTGGAAAAATCTTGGATGGCTTTTCCGACGGAATTCCGCTCAAGCTTGGCTTGCATACACATAGTCACATAAAAGTTCACTGAACTTTCAACCGTCAAGAACGGGGGGGACATACAATACTACGACAAGCCGAAAAAATGAAGTTCAATGCTTCTGAGCATGTGTCAAATTGTTTCTGAGCACACGTAGAAATTTTGCGTGTCAGAATTGGTACAGGCGATTGGAAATTTCTGATCTGAACTTTTTCCGACCGAAAAAATTGAGAACATGCTCTCAATCTTTTGCTGGCTGGTATTATGCCAGCAAAAGTCCGATGGAGCATACACACGATCGTATTTTCGTACCAAAACCTCTCATCGAACTTTTGCTGGCAGAATTTTCGCTTGTGTGTATGGGGCATTAGGCTTCTGTCAGTGAAGTCATCATGTTCTGAGTTCTGGGAGGTTGGAGACTCGAGGATTATAGTTGGTAGAAACCAGTCTGTTTGCGTTTCACATACTGGGGGAGGATCCACAGCGTCAAAACACTTCCTGGGGTCAGTGGGTATTCGGGGGTTGCCGCTGCCCAACACACAGGGTCCCAGCATGTTCCAATGCAGTCTTGTTTTAGCGGGATCATGCCTTTCTGAATCAAAGTGATAGACTGGAGTAGGTGGGAAAGGCTGCCAAACCATTTGGTATGGGGTGCACTCCCATTTGGGTTCCAGCTTGCTCACTCTAGCATGCTTAGTGTTTTTTGGCTACCTGTCCCCTGGTCGCAGTAGCTACCTTTTTATGCTTGTCCATCACCAACTGATTGGCCCTTTGCATACTCCTCCAATGCTTCTGTACCCAGAAACTGGGTGCCCTTGGCGTAAGGTGTTCTGGGGTCTCCAGCAGAAGGTCCATGGGCAATTCAACCATATCACCCAAACATCAAGAAGAATAGCATATGCCCAAAGGATTAGTGCACCATGTTATTGTAGGTCCACACCATGGCCGATGTTCTGATGCCAGTGGTCTCGGTAACTCAGTTCTAGAGTCTGTTGCATGCCCAGCAGGGTGCGGTTAAACCACTAACAGGCTCCATTCCCTTGAGGTTGATAGGGGGTGGTATGGGTTTTCCAGATGCCACTCAGGCGGCACAATTCTGTCATAATCACAGATTCATAGTTTGGACCTTGATCACATAGGATCCGCTTCGGACAGCCATAGGGTTGAACTATGTGTTCTCAGAAGTGCTTGGTGGTGGTGGTAGCTGTTTGATTCCCAGTGGGTACCACCACTGCAAACTTGGAGAAGTGGTCCACAAAGACCAAAGCATACTGATAACCTGAAGGGGCACTAGAAATTACTATAGTCTATAGTCACCAACTGGCTTGGAGGTGGTGATGGTTAGGAATATCACCTTCTCTGCAGGGGCCTTGTGGATGGTACAGCTTTAACACTCCTGACAGGCCTGGTGCACCCAGTATGGCAAATGGAGGTAAAAGAAGCACCTCTGAAACAGGGATTTGGTTCAGACTGTCTCGAAGTGACCGCCCGGCAGAATTTCAGGATGTGTGACCATAACTTCGATATCCTTTTGCTCCAATGGGATGCGAGCCTGCTGGTAAAGCACCTCTTTTCAGAACTCCAGATAGTCCCATTGCCTCAAGATTGCCTGAGCAACGGGGGACAGCTTTTGACACTCTCGAGAGGTGGTAGGTCTGAATCATTTTGCTGAATAAGGGCCCTCTCCTTCCATCCATAGAGTTCTGCTGCCTTGACTCAAGAGTAAGGACTTTGCCTTTCAATGGCACATGAGGCAGCGGTTGCCAGAAAGACAGGTGCAACCTCTATGTCTTCCAGGTCCACGTCTTCTACTGGGGTCAGCATGTCCATTGTGTTTTCCCGGTCAATAGTGTTTGAGTTTAAATCTGCCAGGCCCCCATCTTTACGGTCACCAGGTAAGCCAACGGGTCATTATCTGTGAAGACCTCGATAGCGGCACCATTGAGGCAATCCATAAAATTCTCAGTAATAGCCCAGACCAGGGTTAGTAATTCTGTCTTAAAGGAGCTGTAGTGGGGGATCTCCTCTGAGCTGGCTTAGGCAATCACCCTCTTCTGTCCATCTTGTACCTGGACTCAGGAAGGAACGCAAGCTCCTAATGATTTTAGGAGGTTGCCAACTTTGGACAGCTTGTACTTTATCCGGGTCTGGGGAGACACCTCCAGCCTGGACCACAGTACTGGGTCTATTACAGTGTCTTGGTGGGTTTGTGAGGTAGAGGACACAGTTTTTGTATGAAGCAATATCAACCCAGACCAATTGTGGGACTTATTATACAACTATTATATTGCTGCACTTTTTTGAATTTAGAGCCACAATATTTTCTGTGATGTAGATTATAGGAGTTTACTGGTCATCTGCATTATGTGGTTTGTTTGTCTGAAGTGCAAAACACAGCTAATCGCCAAAATCTTAAATAACTTAACTTAACCTAAAGGACTGGAGAGCTCAAGTCCTTTAAGTTCTTGACAATGGCCCTGAATCTATCACTCAGAGGCTTTTTGCATTACAATTATTACCACTGCTTGTGTACACTGGTGCACGTGACAGTATACTGTAAAAAACAGGATGCAGCTCTATGCCGATAAAGGCAGATTTGAGCATATACATACAGTTGTGCTCATAAGTTTACATAACCTGGCAGAATTTAAGATTTCTTGGCCACTTTTCAGAGAACATGAACACAAAACTTTTTTTCACTCATGGTTAGTGTTTGGCTAAAGCCATTTATTATCAATCAACTACGCTTACCCTTTTAAAATCATAATCACAACAGAAATGACCCTGATCAAAAGTTTACATACCCCAGGTCTTAATACCATGTATTGCCTCCTTTAACATCAATGACAGCCTGAAGTCTTTTGTGGTATTTGTGGATGAAGCGCTTTATGTTCTCAGATGGTAAAGCTGCCAATTCCTTTTGCCAAAAAGCCTCCAGTTCCTGTAAATTCGTGGACTGTCTTGCATGAACTGAACATTTGAGATCTCCCCAGAGTGGCTCAGAGTGGCTCAATGATATTGAGGTCAGGAGACTGAGATGGACACTCCAGAACCTTCGCTTTATTGTGCTGTAGCCAATGACAGGTTGACTTGGCCGTGTGTTTTGGATCATTGTCATATTGGAATGTCCAAGTACGCCCCATGTGCAGCTTCCTGGCTGATCAATGCAGATGTTCCTCCAGTATTTTTTGATAACATACTGCATTCATCTTGTCATCAATTGTGACCAAATTTCCTGTGCTTTTGTAGCTCACACATCCCCAAAACATCAGTGATCCACCTCCAGGTTTCACAGTAAGAATGGTGTACCTTCCATCATGGGCCTTGTTGACTCCTCTCCAAATGTAGTGTTTATGGTTGTGGTCAAGAAGCTCACTTTTGGTCTCATCACTCTGAATGCCAGAAGGTTTGAGGCTTGTCTCTGTGCTGTTTGGCGTATTGTAAGCAGGATACTTTGTGGCATTTGTGTAGTAATGCCTTTCTTCTGGTGACTCGACTTTGCTTCCCATCTTTCTGTGCCTCCTTATTGTGCATCTTGAAACAGGCACAACACATGTTTTTAGAGAGTCTTGTATTTCACCTGAAGTTATTTGTGGGTTTTTCTTTGCATTCCGAACAATTTCCCTGGCAGATGTGGCTGAAATTTTAGTTGGTCTACCTGACTATGATTTGGTTTCAACAGAACCCCTCATTTTCCACTTGATTAGAGTTTGAATGCTGCTGATTGGCATTCTCAATTCCTTGGATATCTTTTTATATCCCTTTCCTGTTTTATACAATTCAACTACCTTTTCCCGCAGATCCTTTGACAATTATTTTGCTTTTCCCATGACTCAGAATTTAGAAACGTCAGTGCAACACTGGATGGAAGATGCAAGGGTCTGTCAGGAGTCCAGAAACTCATTGACCTTTTATACACACACACACACACTAATTACAAGCAAACAGATCACAGTTGAAAACGGTTACCTTTAATAGCTATTCAAACCCCTTTGTGTCAACTTGTGTGCATGTTATCAGGCCAAAATCACCAGGGTATGTAAACTTTTGATCAGGGTCATTTGGATAGTTTCTGTTGTGATTATGATTTAAAAAGAGTAAACAAAGGTTTATTGATAATAAATGGCTTCAGCCAAACACCAACCATGAGTGAAAGGAATGTTTTTGTGTTATCTCTGAAAAATGGCCAAGAAATCATAAATTCTGCCAGGGTATGTCAAATGCGCACAACTGTTTATACAGGCACGGGTGTATGCACCCAAACACGTCTATACTGGTGACTGTATGAAACTACTGACTTCCAGGCACAGAAACACGTCTGTTTTCATGGTTTATGGTCCAGTTAATGCCCGATTATATTGCACACTCTTCCTCTTCCTCTAAAATGACACATTCTCTGTTCTGTGGAATGCTCTTTAAAATTAGATGAATTAAAGAAAGTTAGGTGTACATAGTGTTAATAATACAGCAGTGATAACACATATACTATTGCTTAATATGCTCCACATACCTCTGCAACATAGCTTATAGCATCCTTCATATTTAGCTCATGGAAAACACTGAGAATTCGATCTTGTGTTTTTTGGGCTGATTTTCTCATGAAAAGTTTGCTGAGATATTTTGCATCAAACTTTGCGATCCTAAACAAAAACAGGTCAAATATATTTTATCAAATGACACAATTTCCCAAAAAAGAATATGTATATAATGTGGACTGCAGCTGTCCACGTGGTTTTAAAAGTTAGTTAGTTGGGTTTAGAAAAAGACACATGTTCATCTAGTTCAACCAATAGAAAACAATAGTGATGTCCATAAAGCAGTTGATGTCAGCAGTAAGGCCTGATTCACACCTATGCATATTTTGTGCTTTTTGCATTTTTCAGATTTGTGTTACAGTCCATTTAACATGGTTTCCAATGGAAAGCGTTCTGTAGAGCAAAGCTGCAAAAAGCAAAAAGCACTAAAAATGCATAGGTGTGAATCAGGCCATAAGCTACAGGAGGAGATCCAGAAATGATTAAAGAGATCAGTTCCTCTTTAACCACTTGCTGACCACCCACAGTACATTTGCATGCGGGCTGGTAGCATGTACAGGAAAAGCGACATACTCGTACATCATTTTGCCTGTACAGACACCGCGGAATGCAGATCCTGGTACTTGGGGCCCGCTGATCACAAATGTCAACAAAGCAGTTATGAATTAATATGATTCATAACATCTTTGCTTCCTTTACTAGTGAGCTGTGATTGACCCATAGCTATCACATGGTACCTGGGCCAATCACAGCACACTGAACCACATAATTAGTTGTAGCCAATCACAGATCACTAATATTCAAAGCTATCATGAACTTAACCCATTACAGTACAAAGCATTGCTGTTACAATGATCTTCATTGTATCGGCAATCAAAGTGTAAAAAAATAAAAATCCCTGATCGCCCCCCCAAGAGTAGTACAATGTTACTATGGTAATATGGTAACATTGAACTTCTCTGATGAAAGTATTTTTTTAAAAAAAAGTAAAAAATTAAAAGATATTAAAAAAAATGTTTTAACATGCTGTCACTGATCACTGCCACACCAGTCAAATCATGGCGCTCGTGAGGCTGCACTGTTTTATTATAAATTATAAAATGTCTTTATTTTCCAAAAAAATGTGATAAAAAGAATACATTTTGGCCTAAATTTCATGACGAAATGTTATTTTATTGGATATGTGTTATGACAAGAATTTGAAAATATTGTTTTTTTATCTTTTTTTATTTTTAGTCTTTTTTCATTTACATTGCAAAAAATTAAAAAGCCAGAGGTGATCAAATACCACCAAAAAAAAATCTCTATTTGTGTGAAAAAAATTATGAAAATTAAATTCACCTATGATATTGCATGTCTGCGCAATTAATAATCAAAATAGCATAGTGCTGAATAAAAAACGTGCCGGTCATAAAGGGGGTAAAACCCTCCAGAGCTCAAGTGTTTAAATCATTGGCATATTAAAATATTGGGGAAAGAAAGAGGGCATGACTGGCGAACAAGCAGCATGGACGCTTAGCTTAGGGGCTCTGCAGCTGGACTGGGTTTAAGCAGTGTCTTTCAGCCTACCAAGCCCCACACGGTGCCTGATCCTCTCCCTCACAGCGATGGCATGTCTCCCAAATGTAAGAAGGAGAGACAGTCGCAGAAGCTCACAGATTTCCTCTTTCAGCCTGCAAATTGGTGCTGGCAAGATGGTGCCGTGGTCACGGCTCCTGGGGCCATCACCATCACTCCTGGGTGACATGAACATTGCAGACACTGCAGCACACTCTTCTTCTCCTGGAACACCTGTCACAGGCAGCCCTGCCAAAGCCAGAAACAGGATGGACTTTCCTTCTCCTATCAGTCACGAGGTGAGCCTTCCACTTACTTCTCCAGGAGGTCAGAGCACGCAGATGGATGCCATTGCAGTGTTTCCCATGCTGAATCAGCCAGTCATGGACATTAGTCTTAAGGACATGCTGATGTCCCTTAGAAGTTCATTAAACCGTATATGTTCTCCCTTATGCATAAATTCCAGTCTGATGTTGCTTTAAAATGGGAGACGTGGCAGCCACTGTGTAGATGCCCACAATGACAACATTGAGGAGCACAGCTGGATTAAAGATGAACTGTTGGACCTGGCGGACAGGTCCTGGTGCAATAATACTAAATGTCTGTAGCATGATCAAAGTTTTGCTGCCTGAGCTTAAAGAACATTGAGCTGGTTATCGACCAAATCCACAGGCTTCCTAGGCCATCTTTCTTGCCTGATTCTACCCCTAGGGATGTGATACTACGTATCCATTTCTACCATGTTAAGGAGAAACTTGTGCAAAAGGCGAGTGCCTTTGGGTATGCTGCTAGACCCATACTCATTCAACTGTTCGCTGACTTATCGCAGCATACCCTGCAGCGAGGAAAGTGACTCAACTCCATTACAAAACCCCTGAGAAACCACAATATCCAGTATCAATGGTCTAACCCCGCCAGGCTATTGATCATGTACAACTGAACCAAGCATGTTGTGTTTTTGCTGCAGGAAGGCCCCTGGCTTCTCCATTCATGAGTTATTGAAGTTCCGCATGTTGCAGCTCCAGCAAATCAACCTCCGGTGATAAGACCTTGAACCAACAGCTACCCCAATGCACCCACAGGCGCAAACCTCGTTAAATCAGGCATTTTGGTTTCTTCTGTTGTGAAATTGTTCCTGCTGGTGCACAATGGTCCTCCAGTCTTTTCTTTGGGACTCTTTACCCCTTTCCTTACTTCCTAGGCACATCTAGTTTCCACATTCATCTAATTTCCACATTCATACTCCCTTGGATGCACAGCCAGTCTAACTTGTCCACAAATTCCACTGTCGCTACACCTGGTATTGCGATTCAGATAGTCATTACACCTGGTGGTGTGATTTAGGCAGTGGCTACATCTGGCGATGTGGCCCAGTCGGCCACTGCATCAGTTATGCCAGTCCAGCCCACCATTGAACGTCTTACTTTTTCTTATTCAGGACTTTCTGGTGATGTGATTCAGACAGTTGCTGCACTTGGTGATGTGGCTCGGTTGCAACTGCATCAATTGTGCCGGTCTGGCCCATGCCCATTGAGCCTCATGCTTTTTCTTATTCAGGGCTTTCTGTAACCTGGCCTTATCCTACTTCTACTACACTCATTCTCAATTCCTAAGAGGTTCAATTCACCCTTTGGATAAACTTTCAGCCAGGTGGGGCTTTCAACCTTTTTTTTCAGGGCTCTCTGTATTCTGCTTGTGTTTCAGTTGTCCGGCTTGACCCCTTTGACACGTCCCCTGCTAACCAGCCTGACCTCGTACATCCACAGACTTCTGCCCAGTCTGATGATCCTGTGCTGGATGTCCAGCTTGTCTTTGAGGGTCTGGGGCCCCTCCTCAGAGCGGGGGTAATATCAGGATTACTTAGTGCTCCTGCTCCTCATTCCAGCATCCGGGTGTTGGCTGTTGCATTCTCCCTGTCTGTGTTCAAGTGCAAGGGGACTGATGGTCAGTCTCTTGTTAAAAGCAAACCGAACAGTGTGATGACGTGATGCGGGAAGTTTGGGGGAGGAGCCAGATGGCGGTGCCTGTGAGGGTACACGGAGAGGCAGTGACCCGTGGCGGTAAAGCCAATGCCGAGGCCGGGCGGGAGTGAGAGGAACGCCGGGCTAGGTGACCGCATACAGAGGCCCCCACCGATACCCACCCCACGCCCAACACTATATGAGCCAGAAGGCCAAGGTGAATGTCGGCGGGATGATTAACCGACCAAGGGTTCGAGTAACATCAGAGATGCCGGGGACCGACCAGGGGTAGGTGAGAGCAAGCCCTGTAAAGTCTCATAGCAGCTAGGAAGATTGCTCGGAGAGGTTGCCTATGCTCTTCCCACCACCTCTCCTCTCCTCCTCCATCCCCTCTGGAGTAATCAGGGCTTTCATTCCCCCTTACTGAGCGCTGTAGATCCAAGTGAAGCAGACCCATAGGAGGAGCAGTGGAGATCCTGGCTCATGGTCGGAACAGCTAAGAGAAAAAACTATTATGTTACTACTCTACTCACAGGTAATTACTAAATCTGCTTGAATTGGTTAGTAGCAATGGCTGCTTAAAAATACTTTTTTTGCTTTGTGCTGGTCTGTCATCAATGGCCCCTGGCTGTGTTTGGTTTAGGGCTTGAATAACATAAAGAAACCTTCCTACTTGCCATACAAGTAACCTCATGAACTGTCTAGTCGATCTGTTTAAAAGTTATGGCTGCTTAAATGGTCTCCTTGTTCTGTGCTGTTTGGCTATTTTTTGGCGTCCGGTGGTGCTTGGTACCTGGTTTTGAATAATATAAAGAAAAACTGTCTGCTCACCTCACAGGTAACCCTTGAAACAGGCCGATCTGTATAGTAGTTATATCTACTTGAAAGGGCTGTATTATGTGCAATCTTGCTATCAATCGCCCTACTGATTTACTGGCTTGATAAAAGTGTAAATTAATAATAATAATAAAAAAAATCTTCTCCTCTCCTTCTTAAAATGTATATATATATTTATATATATAATGAATGGGGGTAAACTATAGCCGTTTATTGTGAGTAAGATATCTCACCCAAATCCTGTGAAGCGCAAGCTCTGAACTGTAAGAGCTTTCCCCTCAATTAAAAGGACCCTGTCGTGGAGGTATTGTCTTCCACAGGATTAATGAGAAATAACCACTAAAGGTTTTTAAGAGTTAAACGGGCTATTGCAGGATGGATGAACTATTGGTGCATGGACAGTAATAGAGAAATAGACCCCCCTCTCCAGCTTTGGAAAAAGTAGTGAATAAAATATTTGTCCCTGAGGGCAAAGTAGTAATGGGCTTTGAATAAATAGATTAGAGGTTGAACAAGCTAAATATGAGGGGAAGATCTCAAAAAACGACAGAACCCAAAACTCCAAGGGAGAGTTTAAATACAAGTGTAAAACGCGAGTTCGATACAGAAATATTTAACAACTACACAGGGGAACCATAAAAGCTCAGGTATGGAAAAAAAAACTTCTCAGACAACAAAAAGCGCCAAGAAAGAGATGGTCAAGCTAAAGGGGGCCCAAGGAGATAAAACACGAGAAGGTATGGAAATAGAGAAAGAAATAGAGGCTATTGAAGGGGAAGATCAGAGAAGTATAGCTCAAATGCCTACAAAAATAGAGATGATGGCAATGTTTGAGAGGATGGAAAATCTGATAAAAAGTGAGATCACAAATGTCTGGATGGACTTGGGCCACCTGTTGAGGAGAGTAGAGGAGGCAGAGGAGAAAACTGAGAAACAAGCACAAGAGATCATAGAATTAAAAATACAACTGAAAGAACTGCAAATAAATCAGAGGAATTGCCTCTATAAAATGGAAGAGCAAGAAAATCAAAACAGACGTCAAAATTTAAGGACAAGAGCTCTACCAGAACAAAACAGAGGAAAATTTAGAGGAAAAAATGAAGATAATATTTAACCCCTTATTGGGGTGAGGAGAGGGAGAGGAGCTAAAGATTGACAGAGTGCACCGAATAAGGAAACCACCCGGAATGAAGGAGGAAGTCCCCCGAGATGTTCTCGTTAAATTTCATCAGTACACAGATAAAGGGAGAATATGGAGCAATCTCAGAGGGAGACTTCCTCTGCATTATGACCAATTGACTCTTCAAGTGTTCACGGATCTATCGACTGAAATATTAACAAGAAGAAGACAGCTTAAACCTTTGCTGGAACATTTAAGGAGTCTAATATTAAATATAGTTGGGGATTCCCAGCAGCACTAATAGTGCATAGGGTGGGAAAGACAGTGAGATTAAAATTCCTGGAGGAAGTACAGGATTTCTGTAGAAAATTACAGATTCCAGTTCCAAGTATTCCTGGGAGATAAGAGAGAGAAGAAAGACCCAGTGAAGAAGGATGATGGCAGAGAGTATAATATAAGAACAAAGGGAGATTGGGACTGGGACAGGGGGTATTGGGTACGTAAAGAAACGTTGTCCGAGATGTTAAATATGAATAAAAAGGTGGGGGATGGGTAGGAGTGGGGGTAGTCCTCTCCAGAATTCCCATTCCTGCCCCCCCTGACCATTTGGTCTTGGGGGGGGCGGGACACAGAGGGCCGGGATTGGGGCTTCACCTCAAGGGGTGAGGTGCACACACTAGGATGGGGTTATATTCTAGATGATGACACAATGGCCGTAGAAGGGCCTGGGGGGGTGGGGGAGGGGGTGAGGAGGGGTGGGGGAAAAAAAGAATCTGTAGCCTAGAACCTTGCTAAGCAGGATTTTCAGTTTGATTATAAATTATGTCTATAGTTAATTATTTGACATATAATGTTAGAGGCCTAAATATACCAGCAAAACGGTTTAAAGTCCTGAAAGGTATCGAACAGTATGGAGTAGGTATTGTGTTCTTGCTGGAAACTCATTTATCCTATGAAAACAAAGTTTGAATATATTCCCCAAAGTACCCAGTGTGGTTTTACGCCGATTTAATGTCAAGTTACTCAAATGGTGTGGCCATTGGTATAGGACAGGAGGTACGCTTTACTGTGGAAGACAGGCTAGGGGACTGGGAGGGAAGATTCCAAATTTTTAAAGGGGAAACTATGGGGAGTAGATTATATTTTAGTTAATATATATTGTCCCAATAGAGGTCCAACAGTTTTCCTGAAAGAAACACTAGAAAGACTGTGGGAGTGTAAGAGTGGGAGGGTGATTATAGCTAGAGATTTAATATTGAGATTTTGTATGAACCCGGACCTAGGTAGTACGTCCCGTGCGCAGGAGATAGGGAATGTACAGTTGAGAGTAATAAAGCACCGGCTGTATCAGTTTCAGCTGATCGATGTGTGGAGAATTCAGCACCCGAGGGCGCGAGACTTTTCGTTCTATTCCCCTGTGCACGGGACGTACACTAGGATCGATTACTGGCTAGTGGAACATCGGGTACTAGGTGAGGTGATATCTACAAATATAGGAATTAGAACTCTGTCAGACCATGCTCCAAAGTGTATGAAAATCAAAATTCCCGGGTTGCAGAACCTCAATTTTTTTGGAAACTCAGTAAGGAATTATTAGATGAGAAAGGAGAGAAAATAATAAGAAAGGAGTTGGAGTTCTTCTTGGCCACCAATGAAAGTGGAGAGAATACAGAGAATACCATACGGGAGGCCCATAAGATCTATATAAGAGGGATGTATATTTTCTTAGGGGCAAAGAGAAAGAGAGAAAGGAACAATAAGAGTAGAGGGCTAAGAGAGGAAATCTATAGATTAGAACAAACCCATAAAAAAGAGAACAGTAAGGAAAGGGGACAGGACCCGGATATACTGCATATATTGGTTACCAAAAGAGAGGAGCTAGGGGAATTAATGGAACAAGAAATAAGGAAGACTTATAACAGGATTGCAAAAGAGAGATATCAATGGGGGAATAAAAATAGCAAGGTTTTAGCTAGGATATTAAGGAAAAAAAGATCTATCAATTATATTGAGAAAATATTAAATAAAAATGTAGAGCCGTTATATAATACTAAGGGCATAGCAGAAGTTTTTAGGTACTAAAGTACTGAGTACTACGAGCAACTATATTCGGTAAAGACGAGAGAGACAGGACAACAAGAGGCTATCAGAAGGGAAAAAAAAATCAAAGAATATGTACTTCAAGCAAATGTTCCTAGATTACCGGAGGAATTAGCGCAGAAACTGCAGAACCCATTATCAGTTCAAGAAATAAACCAGGTAATAAAAAAGACCATGGGAGGGAAAAGCCCTGGTCCTGATGGTTTTATAATAGAATATCTAAAAATGTTCGGGGAAATACTAGCTCCAAAACTATGCACGTACTATAACGGATTAGGTATTAAATACGGACTGAGTAAAGAAGCCTCTACAGCTACAGTTACCACGGTATTGAAAGAGGGGAAAGAGAATACAATATGTTCAAGCTATAGACCGATCTCATTATTGAACACAGATGTAAAATTGTTTGCGAAAGCACTAGCTTCCAGAATAAAAAAGTTGATGCCAAGTCTGGTACATCCAGATTAGGGATGAGCTTCGAGTTCGAGTCGAACTCATGTTCTACTCGAACATTGCCTGTTCGCCTGTTCAGCGAACAGTGAACAATTTGGGCTGTTCGCAGCAAATTCGAAAAGCCGGAACACCCTGTACAAGTCTATGGGAGAAATCTAAAGTGCTCATTTTAAAGGGTAATATGCAGATTACTGTCCTAAAAAGTGTTTGGGGACCCGGGTCCTGCCCCAGGGGACATGGATTAATGCAAAAAAAAGTTTTAAAAACGGCCGTTTTTTCAGGAGCAGTGATTTTAATAATGATTAAAGTGAAACAATAAAAGTGTAATATTCCTTTAAATTTCGTAGCTGGGGGGTATCTATAGTATGCCTGTGAAGGGGCGCATGTTTCTGGTGCTTAGAACTGTCGCTGCAGGAAAAAAAGTCCTTTAAAATCACTTGCGGCTAAATTGTCGGGTCTCCGTAATACAGAGAACACTCAATGAGTGTTCTCTGTATTAGCCGACAATTCATTCATTCATTGATTAAAAAAAAAAAAAAAAGCGTGGGGGTTCCCCTAAATTCAATTACCAGGCCCTTCAGGTCTGACATGGATATTAAGGGGAACCCCGTGTCAAATTTAAAAAAAAATTGACGTGGGGTCCCCCCAAATATCCATACCAGACCCTTCAGGTCTGATATGGATATTAAGGGGAACCCCGCATCAAATTTAAAAAAAAATTGACGTGGGGGTCCCCCTAAAAATCCATATCAGACCCTTTATCCGAGCACGCAACCTGGCAGGCCGCAGGAAAAGAGGGGGGGACGAGAGAGCGGCCCCCCCTCCCTCCTGAACCGTACCAGGCCACATACCCTCAACATTGGGAGGATGCTTTGGGGGTCTGTGACCCCTCAAAGCACCTTGTCCCCATGTTGATAAGGACAAGGGCCTCATCCTCACAACCCTGGCCGTTGGTTGTGAGGGTCTGCGGGCGGGGGGCTTATCAGAATCTGGAAGCCCCCTTTAACAAGGGGACCCCCAGATCCCGGCCCCCCCCCTGTTTGAAATGGTAAGGGGGTACAAAAGTACCCCTACCATTTCACAAAGAAAGTGTCAAAATGGTTAAATAAGACAAACACACTTTTGAAAAATTCCTTTATTAAAAATGAAAAAAAAAAAAAAAAAAAGATTCCAGCGGTGCTAATCCACTCTTGCTATCCAGCGACAGATCTCCGGGTCCAGCGATGGATGATCATATCCAGCGACGGGGGATCTCTCAGTCCAGCGCTGTCCATACATCCTTCTTCTGTCTCCTCTCCGGAGACACTGCAGAGAGCACAGCGCTGACGTTTCTTATATTGGGAGGGCGGGGCCACCCGTCACCTGACCCCGCCCCCTCTGACGCTGGAGAGGGAAGCCAGGGGTTCCCCAGTGACGTGTGGGTGACCCCGCCCGCTCTGATGTAACGGAAACCTGCGTTACATCAGAGGGGGCGGGGTCACCCACACGTCACTGGGGAACCCCTGGCTTCCCTCTCCAGCGTCAGAGGGGCGGGGTCAGGTGACGGGTGGCCCCGCCCTCCCAATATAAGAAACGTCAGCGCTGTGCTCTCTGCAGTGTCTCCGGAGAGGAGACAGAAGAAGGATGCATGGACAGCGCTGGACTGAGAGATTCCCCCGTCGCTGGATATGATCATCCATCGCTGGACCCCGGAGATCCGTCGCTGGATAGCAAGAGTGGATTAGCACCGCTGGAATCTTTTTTTTTTTTTTTTTTTCATTTTTAATAAAGGAATTTTTCAAAAGTGTGTTTGTCTTATTTAACCATTTTTACACTTTCTTTGTGAAATGGTAGGGGTACTTTTGTACCCCCTTACCATTTCAAACAGGGGGGGGGGGATCTGGGGGTCCCCTTGTTAAAGGGGGCTTTCAGATTCTGATAAGCCCCCCGCCCGCAGACCCTCACAACCAACGGCCAGGGTTGTGAGGATGAGGCCCTTGTCCTTATCAACATGGGGACAAGTTGCTTTGAGGGGTCACAGACCCCCAAAGCATCCTCCCAATGTTGAGGGTATGTGGCCTGGTACGGTTCAGGAGGGAGGCGGGGCCGCTCTCTCGTCCCCCCCTCTTTTCCTGCGGCCTGCCAGGTTGCGTGCTCGGATAAAGGGTCTGATATGGATTTTTAGGGGGACCCCCACGTCAATTTTTTTTTTTAATTTGATGCGGGCTTCCCCTTAATATCCATATCAGACCTGAAGGGTCTGGTATGGATATTTGGGGGGACCCCCACGTCAATTTTTTTTTTAATTTGACACAGGGTTCCCCTTAATATCCATGTCAGACCTGAAGGGCCTGGTAATTGAATTTAGGGGAACCCCACGCTTTTTTTTTTTTTTTTTTTTTTTTTTAATCAATGAATGAATGAATTGTCGGCTAATACAGAGAACACTCATTGAGTGTTCTCTGTATTACGGAGACCCGACAATTTAGCCGCAAGTGATTTTAAAAGACTTTTTTTCCTGCACAAATGACACTTTGTGCAGCGACAGTTCTAAGCACCAGAAACATGCGCCCCTTCACAGGCATACTATAGATACCCCCCAGCTACGAAATTTAAAGGAATATTACACTTTTATTGTTTCACTTTAATCATTATTAAAATCACTGCTCCTGAAAAAACGTCCGTTTTTAAAACTTTTTTTTGCATTGATCCATGTCCCCTGGGGCAGGACCCGGGTCCCCAAACACTTTTTAGGACAGTAACTTGCATATTACCCTTTAAAATGAGCACTTTAGATTGTGAACGTTCGAGTCCCATAGACTTTAATAGGGTTCTAAAGTTCACACGAAGTTTAGGTCTGTTCGCAGGTTCTGGTGCGAACCGAACAGGGGGGTGTTCGGCTCATCCCTAATCCAGATTATCTGGTACATCTGGTACACTGGATGTACCAGATAGTTATTATCTGGTACATCCAGTTTTGTGGTGGGGCGGGAAGGAAAAGATAACGGTGTGAGGACACTATTGCTGCTCCAGAAAATGCGGGAGAGCAGGGTCCCCAGTCTACTCTTATCGATCGAAAGCCTTTTCGGCACTGGAGATTCATGATAGGTACCTTGGAGGGAATGGGGTTTGGCCCTAGAATTTTGAGTTGGATAAAAGTGCTCTATAATGGCCCAATGGCAGCGGTAAGAGTTAATGGAATACTATCCCTCCCTTTTAGGATGTACGATGGGACTAGACAGGGGTATCCGTCATTGTTTGTGCTGGCATTGGAACCATTCTTGGAGACAGCAAGGGAAAATCCCAATATAGTAGGGGTAGAGATAGGGGAGGAGATGCATAAGGTAGCAGCGCTGGTGGACGATGTTCTGTTTTATGTGTCTAATCCCTGAATTTCCATGCCAAACCTGGTAAAGGCCATTGAACAGTACGGGGAGTTATCCAACTTTAAAATCAATCCAAAGAAGTCAGAAGTTTTACATGTAAATGTTAATCAAAAAGAAGTGCAGAGTATTCAGAAGGAATTTCCCTTTTTATGGAAGAAGGAAATCAAATATTTAGGGATAAAACTGACATCATCAATGGAGAAAATCTATCAAGTCAACTATATCCCTCTTCTGGAGGAGTTAAGAGAAGAAATAAGGAGAATTGTAACAAAACCCCTGTCCTGGATGGGAAAGATTAATGCCCTAAAAATGATTATACAGCCCAAAATATTTAGCAAATTCCAGATGCTCCCGATTTATATCCCTCCGGTGTATTTTGGAATCATCAAGTCTTTAACCACTAAGCTCATCTGGAAAAATAAGAAACCCAGAATATCCTTAAAGATCTTGCAATTGGAAAAAGATCAGGGAGGATTAAATGTACCGGATTTTAAAAAATATTATGAAGCAGTAGTATTAACACGGGTAGTAGAATGGACAAAATTAGATAGTAAAAAAAGATGGGTAAAGATAGAGCACTGTTTGTCAGGAACAAACTTAGGAAAGGAAATTTGAACACCACCAAAATATGGATCACTAGGGAGGACAACACTTACACTTACAAAAAATGTGTTTAGAGTTTGGGAGGGAGTACACAAACACAACAAATGGAAATGTAATTCCCCATTAATGTACGTAAAAGATAACGATTTTTTTTCACCAGGTAAAAGCACTATGGGAGGGAAGTGGATAAAAAAAGAAAATATTCAATTGAGGCACATAATAAAAGAGGGGAAAATAAAAACACTAGAAACATTACAGAAAGAAAAATATTGGACAGACTTAAATGGATGGTGGTACCTCTAGTTCAGACATTTTGTCTCAGTGTTACCACAACCGCTAAGAGATGGAGAAAAATTAACAGTCTTCAAGCGAATGTGTGAGGTAAAAACATCACAGGCAGGTATTGCCCAGGTATATAAGATACTAGGACGGGAAGGGGAGGTAGAGGTACCAACATACATAAAAAATGGGAAGAAGAAATAGGACCACGGGGAGAGAAACAGAATATAGAAAAAATATTGAAGCTGGTACATGGAACCACGAAAAATATTAGGCGGATAGAAACAAACTACAAATGCTTAGTTAGATGGTATAGGACACCAGATATAGTGGCAAAATACCAAGAGGGACAATCTGGGAAATGCTGGAGGTGTTGTGGACAACTGGGGAATATGGCACACATATGGTGGAACTGTCCAGGGATTAAAGAGTTCTGGAGAGAAATACTAAGATATATTAAAGTAATAACTAAAACCCAGATACCAGAAAATCCCTGGACATGTCTTTTCCATGGTATAGATACTCCAATAAAAGAGTACAGAAACTCCCTCATAAGTTGCCTGATAAACGTGGCAAAGAGCCTGATCCCAAAAAAGTGGAAGGAAATAGAAGTGCTCAAAGTAAGAGAGTGGCTAGAAAAAGTAGATGAAATATATCAAATGGAAGGACCTAGAGTATATGAGGAGAGGGGAAGTAGAGGGTCTCAGAAGAATGGGAGAGATGGAAGGTATTCAAGTTGACGAAGAATTACAGTGAGGTAATAGGACTGTAGGAGGGGAGGAGGGGGGAGACTCCCCGCTCTCCCGCCCACAAAATATGGTTGGTGGGCAGGAGGATCAGGAGTGGCATGGGTTGAGTGAGGGGAGAAAGGGGGGGAAATGGGAAAAGTATTTAATATTTAATATTTATGGTACAGTTGTTCTCTTGTTTCTTTTTCTTCTCTTGTTTGTATTAAAAATTATTGGAAAATATAAATAAAGAAAAAAAAAAGCAAACAGAATACTCTAACCCTTGCTTGTGATAGAGACAGAGTTACCTGCATTGTTCCGGATCAAGGCTCCCATTTGTCTGCCCTGCTTTGCTGTTGGATTTTCCTGTGTATGATCTGGATTGGATATTGGACTATTCCTTGAACTCAGCCTGCCTTTTACCTGGACTGTCATAGAATCATGATATCTATGTGCTAAACTGCAAGTAGTCTGTTTGCTCTGTTCAAGTATGCCCTTGTGTGGTGGACAGGCACTATAGCATTGTGTATAAGTCCTGGGGGCAACCAAGTACTGGTAGGCCTGCTTGTCTTAAGGGAAAGGGGGCTGCTATAGGTGAAGCACACAGTAGCTAGCTATAGTGTCTGGGGTGGACATGACATTTGTGACACCACCCTCCTACCAGAAGCAGAAGGTTAAATTAGGTTGTTCCTTTACTGATTGCCAGTGGATGGTGGCTCTTTATGCTCCTTTCAAGGCCAACTTCTAGGAATTTACCTTTAAGATTAACCTGTGCTGGTATATTACACCCACTTTTTTGCATAAAATAGACCTGACGGCATCACATCTGTGGTGAAGCAGGGAACTTATTTCAACTCCTCTGGAAATGCATCAAGATAGCAACTTTCTGAGAGGGCATCTCTCATTTAGTTTCAGAAATCATCTAGGTGCCCCTAACTCTCAAGCCTAAACTAGCCCTCCTATATATTGGCATTGATAATATTTTATCTGATTTCCAACACCTCCTCATTCACATATTACTGGCCACTAGACTAGTAATAGTACACTATTGGAGAACATCTGTCTAAAGCTGAGGTAATCTCCATAGTGCCTCCAGCCAGGGTCACTTGGCAAAGATAGATAGTGATTGGATCCCTTGGACTCACTGGTACACTTGAGCACATTTTAATTTGCATAGTTAGTAAGGTTGAATAAAGACACCAGTCTATCCAGTTCAACCTGAGTGAGTGTCTACAATTGTCCCTATCCTTTTACATTTCACAATCACATTGGTCCCTACCCTCAAGGAGCACACAATCCAAGATCCCCATTCATATACTAGGGTCTATTTTGGACAGAAGCCAATTAAACTACCTGCATGTCTTTGGAGTGTGGGATTATTACATTATTACTGATATTGTCTTATTTCCTTTGATGGCAAGCCACTGTTAACTATAGCCAATGTTATGTTTTTACAACCTTATAATTTTCTTTGTAAAGACGTATTGAAAATAGGATATTGGAGAAAGAATTAGAAATACATATTTAAATTTTACAACTGCTACTAGTGACTAAATGTAAAAAAAGAAGTAAAAAATAATAGCAGTCATAATCTGAACTGACAGCAGATAAGCAGTTTTGATATTAACCTTTTCTTGACAACTTAATGCATATATGCAGCAGCAGGAAGAGTGCACTGTAACACACCCAGCCACCACACATATGCATCCATGCAGTGTTTTGAGAGCGTGCTCACTGCTTCTGAACAAGAACTGGTGCAAGAAGCTCCTGATCATGAGATCATTGTGAAAGTAAATCACGGTGAACACAGGATCAGAAAAGCTGCTCTGCATCCCAAGCATTAAAGCCAAATTAAAGGGCCACTAGTAGTTGGCGTGAATGGACATATATGTAAATCCTATCAATACATTTATCTTATTTGCTTCATTTTTATTTTAAATATACAATTGAAAGCATTTTGTTACAGCTGTTCAACAAGTGCAAAAAAAGGAACTGATAAATCTAAAAAACTCATATCTATTGAGCTTACAAGTTTCTGCGCACTCTGCAATTTAATCGCACTATTCCCAACATACATGTTCCTATAGAAATGGCCATGCATTTAAATGGGTGCTAAAGCATCCACCGGCTGGAACCGTGTCTAATCAGAGCAAGAGAATGTCGCCAGCACACAAAGGATCTCCAGAATGAGTCCAAAGCATTTTTCAGCAGATTCAGTGGCGGCTGGTGCTCAAAATTTGTGGGGGGGGGGGAGGAGGGGGGTGCAAACAAACCGAAAAATACTGAACCCCCTCCATCAATTGCAGCCTCACTATGCCCATAAAATGCAGCCATTGTGCCAATGCAGCCACTGTGCAGTTACCCCCCCCCCCCCCGGCCCGGCCGGTCCAGCAGCACTTACCACTCATGTGGCGAGGCCCGGCTCCTCTACTGGTGTGACAGGGCTCTCCTCCTCAGCAGCTCTCCTCATGGCCAGTTCTCCTCTATGGCGGGAAGCTGCAGCACTCCTCCTCGGCGGAAATCAGCGGCTGCGGCTCCTGTGTCCACTTGGCTCACTTACCTGCCTGCTGATTGGCAGGTAGGAAAATTTGTGTGAAAATAGTGAAAATGAATTTGCTATGCCACACAACAGGGTGGGATTGGGATACAGAGCTCTGTGCCCCAAGCCAACCCTATTTTGAAGCCTATTAGAGCCTCTGGCTCTAATCACGTGCTTCAAAATACACACCCTCCCCTATCCCCGCCATAGTATTTCATGTTTCCGGTGTCCTGAAAGGGGCTGGGGCCTCATGAATAGTGAGGGTGGCTGAGGTGTCGGGGGGGGGGGGGGGGTGCCCATGCGCCCACAATGCAAGGACCACCACTGAGCAGATTACAATCTGCTGTAACAATGTGATCACTGAATAAAGCCCTGGACTCGAGCTGGAGATCCTTGGAGTGCTGGTGACATTCTTTTGCTTGGGTGATTTTATTTCACAAAGTCTTATCAACCCTGCCCAGTCGCCTACTGTGAACTACAAACACCACCTGCCCCATTATATAAATTTAAGGAATAGGGTGTTGTTCTACAGTCCTTACACATTCTGTCTTAGGGTGACAATGCTGCTCCTCTATAGATATAGCATAGTGAGTAAGCATACTGTATTAGGATAGAAAGTACGGGAAGATCACGAGCTGAAAACAAGTGGGGGGAAAAAAAGAAATCAATGCAGCCACTACATCAAATAATTGATAAACTGCAATGATACATGTCTGTTTTTAGGTTTTCATACACTTTAACCAATTCTTGTTACTTACTTTTCCCTCATGTAATTGTGCCCGATTTGTCCAGAGACATCTTCAATTGCAGAGCAAATGTGATCAAACGCCTTTAGAAATACAGACAAATATGCATTTACAAAATGTATCATATCTTCTTTTTAACACCGTTCATGTACATATATTTATAAATCACTGGTTACATTTGGTTGGTGAAAGTAGAAGTAGGGGTTATGAAAAAAAAACCATCCATACTCACTCAGTGTGATGCTGCAACTGTCCCATGTTGGCTTGGTTTTAAGGCTACGAACTGAGCGAACAGATGACCACTGATTGCTGGTCTGCTTGGAGCCGAGAGCAGTGACTGTTAGTTCCCGCTTTCTGCTCTGCTCCTCCATTGCTTACTGGAGCACTGAGCTGGGGACAGGGCAGGAGTGACTTAGCGCTGAGAGCTGGCTCCAGCTCTCAATCAATCAACCAGGTGGATCCTGACAACACTGTCAGGATCTTTCCACAGTCTGGAACAGCTCTGCCTCATCAAATGAAAAAGTATGTCCAAAAAAGCTTTCCTCTGTAACTCATTTATAAATCATAAGGCGTTTTGGATTAATAGTACTATTTCTGTAATTGCAGATGACGCCAAGCTCCATAGTGGAATAACATCCTTACAAGATGTCCACAACTTAAAAGCAGACATTAATGCACTGTTTGATTTGGTGGCTATGCATTTACAGTAGGGAATAAAAATATGCATGCATCATACATCCTAGGAGGAGTACAACTGGGGGAGTCAGTGATCAAGAAGGATTTGGGTGTTCTGGTAGATCACACACTTACTAATAGCATTCAATGCTAGGCTGCAGTTTCTAAAACAGGCAAAATACTTTTATTATTAAAAAGATATGGACTCCAAAGTAAGAGGCATTGTTTTGCCTCAGTACAAAGACCTCATCTGGAATATGCATTTCAGTTTTGAATACCAGACTATGGGGAACTGGAGAAAATGCAGAGAAGGACAACCAGACTGATGAGAGTCATATGGAGGACCTCAGCTGCTAGGAAGGATTAGCTGAACTGAATTTATTCTCTCTTGAGAACAGGTGATACTGTATAATATACATAAGTGGTCCAAATAGGTACAAAGTTATTCACTTTAAAATCATTACAAAGGGTAATGTGGCATATTTTACATCTGGAGGAAATGTGCCATATGTTTAATCTCCAGACATGCATAGCTCCCAAATGTCCCTGATTTCGAGGGACTGTCATTGATTTGGAGCAATGTCCCTCTGTCCCTCATTCCTCCTCATTTGTCCCTCATTTTGGTCTGATCCATATAGTTGTATATAAAATGCACTTTTTATCTTTTAAAATGTGTTTCCCAGAGCTAAACCTTTCATCCAATTTCTAATTTGCTGCATTTGTACATTTTAACCCCCCTGGCGGTTTTCCCGAGTCTGGCTTGGGGTGAAAATTTTGTACCATTTGCAGTAACCCCGAGCCAGACTCAGGACTGCATTGCTGATCCAGGGAGAGCTTACTTACCTTGTCCCCTGGATCAAGCGATGTCCCCCCGCTGTACGAGCGAGCCGTCCTCCGCTCGATCTATCACGGAGCCGAGCTCCTTTCCCTGCGAACATTGCGACGCACTGGGATGGAGAACGGTGCCAAATTCAAAAAGTGAAACACAGACATTACATACAGTATAATGTAATCTTACAGATTACATTACTGTATGTAATTATTTCACAACCCCTTTGTACCTAGTGTTCTAACCAGTGTCCTGCATGCAGTTTTATAATATAAAAACTGTTCTTTATGCCTGGAAACTGGAGATTGTCCATAGCAACCAAAACGGTCCCTTTACATCAAAAATGGTTTTAGACCAGCTAGAAAACAACGATAATAAATTAGAATCACTAGCAGAATTGAGCGATTTGTGGAGAGATCCGTCATCAAACACTGAAAATTAATGACAGTGACAATTCTGCAACTGAGCAAATTTCAGTGTTTTTGATTTGATTACATTATTGAATATTTTTTATTATTGTTATATTTTTATTTGGTATAATTATTTATAGTTATTTAGTATATTATAATTTATGATTTCATTTTTCAAAGTTTATAATACCCGGGATGTCTACTAGACTCTGGTTTGGACAGATTTAAGTGAGTTACTCCTAATTTTACAATATAAAACACCAAATTTCCATGCAAAATAATGGTACCGCTTTCAGCACCTAAAATCTGAAATAATCATACCACCAGGGAGGTTAAAAGCCAGTATAAAGGAATAGCAGTGGTAAAAAAAATGTTGGGGTTAATTCTCCTTTAAGGGGTGTGTCCTATGCCTACATACATTTGTTAGCAGGTGTCCCTCATTCCCATCTCGTAATGTTGGGAGGTATGGATATGAAAAAGCATCTTTGTAATAGCCTAGTAAAACATCAGGCCGAAAAATTTCAGAATTACTAAGCTATATAAATATTTATGTGATAGGGTTTTGGAGACTTACAACATAGCTCACTACCAAAAAACAAGTCAAAGCATAATCTGCAAGCATGCTAGACCGCATTCACACCTCAGCGTTTTGAATCACGGGCAGTTTTGCCACGATTCTGCCCATGTTTTTAAAATGCCAAGGTATGAATGACAAATTGCAGAATGCACATTTGTGAAGCAATTTCAATGGCACCTAAAATCCGGGTGCGGTTCTTCCACAATTGTCGCACGATATATCACACTACAATGGCTGCAACCCTCATTACGTGAATCTTGTCAGCCAAAAACAGTTCAGGAGCTACTTTTGAGTGACATGTTTACACAATACGGGTTGCCACAATTGCAGTGCGATTTATTGTGTGACAATCACGGCAGAACTGCACCGCAATTTTAGGTGCCATTTATATTGTCATTCACACCTCGGGACTTTAAAATCACGGGCAGAATCATGGCAAATCTGCCTGTGATTCAAAATGCTGAGGTGTGAGTGCAGCCTCAGTAAGTATATAAAAAAAAAATGTTGTCAGACAAATTCCATATGAAAAAGCTTGCATTCAAAACACCATTGTTTGTGCTTTCCAATCAATGACACGGGACTCAAATTTGTTGCTGCCATTAAATTCATTTATGTGAAAGGTAGTACAAAGAAACTAATATTAGTACACCATGACAAATTTGGCTTAAAACAAATGTTGCAAAAGAAAGATTTAACAGAATGTAGTCCTTACTCGACCATGAAGCTTTTCATTGAGTTTTTTTTCCCTGTGTTCACTTCTCTTCACTTTTAACCATTGCACCAAAGGTTTAATAGTTAGTCCCTGTTCAAACAAACAAAAATGTACAGTGTGAATTTTGAATAGAAATAAATCATACAAACACATATAAATTATTTTTAAGAAAACCTTTACCAAATATATATTTTTGGGAGTGAAAAGTAATAAGGGCACGGGTTAGTGAAATATTTTTGTCACTTACCTAGCAGTGCTTTAAAGATTTAGCACTGTTTTTTTTCTGCTATGTTTCTTATGTCCCTGCTCCCTATTAACCTTATTTGTCAATAAACTTTGAATAAAAGGTGAAATGTTCAGTACTACTTTGCTTCTGCCCTGCAGGTAAAGACTGGAACTACCCTCTTCTCTTCGATATAAAGAACAGTTTGGCTGCTTTCCACCTCATACCCTAGCTGGTGGTCCATGCACAGACAGGAAGGTCTGAATATGCAAACAAATTTAAAAAAAAAAACTACCGTTAGATCCATATATATATTTGGACACAGGCACAATATTAGAATTGTTTCAGGTATTTATCAAAACTTTTTCAAGCTATAGTTATATAATGGATATGGGCTGAAAGTGTACACTCACAAGTTTAATTGGAGGGTATGTACATCCAAATTGGAGTAAGGGTTTAGGAATTACAGCTCTTAAGAATAGCCATCCCCCTCTTTCAAGGGACCAAAAGTAATTGGAAAATTGAATCAAAAGCGGTTTCATAACCAAGTGTGGGCTACTCCGTTAGTTCTTCATCAATTAGGCAGATAAAAGGTGTGGAGTTGATTCTCAGTGTGGTATTTGCATTTGGAATCTATTGCTGTGAACCAGCATCATGTGTTCAAAGGAGTTGTCCATGCAAGGGAAACAAGCCATTGTAAAGCTTCAAAAATGAAACAAATCCATCAGAGAGATAGCAGCAACATTGTGGTCAAATCATCAGTTTGGTACATTCAGAGGAAACAAGAATGCACTGGTGAGCTCAGCAACATAAAAAGGCCTGGATGTCCATGGAAGACAACAGTGGTGGGTGATCACAGGATCCTCTCTATGGTAAAGAATAACTCATTGACAACATCCAGACAAGTGGAGGACACTCTCCAGGAGGTGGACATATCATTGTCAAAGTTTAC
The DNA here is from genome assembly GCF_037356315.1 of Lithobates pipiens. Classification (NCBI taxonomy): domain Eukaryota; kingdom Metazoa; phylum Chordata; class Amphibia; order Anura; family Ranidae; genus Lithobates; species Lithobates pipiens. The sequence goes on along the minus strand of NW_027507764.1, from coordinate 275,601,606 downwards.
AATCAAGAGAAGACTTTACAAGAGAAAATACAGAGGGTTCACCACAAGATGCAAACTATTCATAAGCCTGAAGAATAGAAAACCCAGATTAGACTTTGCCAAAAAACATCTAAAAAAACCAGACCAGTTCTGGAAAAGCATTCTTTGAATGGATGCAAATAAAGACTAATCTGTACCAGAATTACAGGAAGAAAAAAAAGCGTGGAGAAGGCTTGGAACAGCTCATGATCCAAAGTGTACAACATCATCTGTAAAACATGGTGGAGGCAGTGTGATGGCATGCCCATACATGGCTTCCAGTGGCACTGGGTCATTGGTGTTTATTGACGATGTGAAAGACAGAAGCAGCCAGATGAATTCTGCAGTGTTTAGAGATATACTGTCAGCCCAGATTTAGCCAAATGCAGCGAAGCAACCTGGGAGTTTTTGAAGGAAAAGAAGTAGAATATTGTGCAATGGCCGAGTCACACCTGCTCTCAAACCAATTGAGCATGCACTTTCCGAAGGCAAAACTAAAAGCAGAAAGACCAACAAACAGAACAACTGAAGACACCTGGCAAAGCATCAGAAAGGACGAAACTCAGTCTTTGGTAATGTCCATGGGTTACAGACTTCAGGCAGTCATTGCCAGTAAAGGATTCTCTACAAATTAAAAATTAACATTTTTTTAATGATTATATTCATTTGTCCAATTACATTTGAGCCCCTGAAAATGGGGGGACTAAAAGGTTGCAGTTCCTAAAATTTGTACTTGATATTTATGTTTAAAATCTGAATTAAAGCTGAAAGTTTGCATTTCAAATTAATTTGGATCTTTTCGTTTTTATTTTATTCTGGTGGCATACAGAGCCAAAAGTATGAAAATTGTGTCCAAATATATATATATGGACCTAACTGTACAATTGTGTCAGAATACACAAACACTTCAAAGATATGAAAAAAAGTTAAAGTGACACATGCAAAATAACTAATAAATAAATATTTAAACATCAAAGAAAGTTCATGTGTACATCATAAATAGAAGCAGATCTCTTTCAACCTATTGACCATTACTTCACTCTCCATCCACTAAAAGTGACTCGTGCAATAAATTACAGGGAGGGCAGTGCGCGGCCAAGAGCAGCATGTGAGCGGGCGTCTCTCACAGAGCTCCCATCCTTGATCCTGTAAAAATTTTGCTCCCAGCTTGAATAATTGCTGGTTCTGGCTCCAGATCCTGCTATATCCTAGGGGCGCTGAAATTAATCGCTGCATCAATGCATCACGATTTGGGGGTCCCTGATGCATGCGACCCAAAAAATTGATGTTGGCTGACGTCATCCCTACTTGCACCACCCCTCTCGGAAGAGTGTTCTGAGCGTGTCTGTCAAAATAGATTTTGTAATAAATGCAGAGTTGTACTCTATTAAGTGGCCACTGCTGTATGTGTTTTTCATTTAAATATATGCAGCTCATACCTTATTTCTTAAGCCTCATGCACACGAGACGCAGTTAAACGCGCGTTCAGATGCAGTTGGACAGTTTTTTCAACTGCACCTGAACTCATTCAATGTTATCCTATGTGTCCATGCACACAGTCTCGTTTTTTTCCGTTTATATGCAGTTGCGTTTAATCTCGTTTTTCCAGAAGCAAAAAAATGCGTTCAGAAACAAAAATTTCTGCGTTTCAGACGCAAAACGCGGCAAAACGCGGTAAAACGCGGCAAAACGCCGCTACCGCGTTTAGCCGCGTTTGCGTTTATATGCGTTTTTAAAGGTGACCTTTTTTTTACATTAAAAATCTCAAAAATGATTGCAAATGATGAAAAACCATTAGAAAAATATTTTAAACAATTGCAATTGCAAGTGGACAATCCACAACTTGTGGCAAGTGACGTGGCAAGTGGACAATCCACAACTTGTGGCAAGTGACATGGCAGGTGGCAAGTGATGTGGCAAGTGGACAATCCACAACTTGTGGCAAGTGACGTGGCAGCTGACGTGGCAAGTGACGTGGCAGGTGACGTGGCAAGTGACATGGCAAGTGGACAATCCACATCTCGTGGCAAGTGACGTGGCAGGTGATGTGGCAAGTGACGTGGCAAGTGGACAATCCACAACTTGTGGCAGGTGACGTGGCAGGTGATGTGGCAAGTGACGTGGCAGCTGACGTGGCAAGTGGACAATCCAAAACTTGTGGCAGGTGACGTGGCAAGTGACGTGGCAGGTGACGTGGCAAGTGATGTGGCAAGTGGACAATCCACAGCTTGTGGCAAGTGACGTGGCAAGTGGACAATCCACAACTTGTGGCAGGTGATGTGGCAAGTGACGTGGCAGGTGATGTGGCAAGTCACGTGGCAAGTGGACAATCCACAACTTGTGGCAGGTGATGTGGCAAGTGACGTGGCAGGTGATGTGGCAAGTCACGTGGCAAGTGGACAATCCACAACTTGTGGCAGGTGATGTGGCTGGTGACGTGTCAAGTGGACAATCCACAGCTTGTGGCAGGTGGCATGGCAGATGACGTGGAAAGTGGACAATCCACATCTCGTGGCAAGTGACGTGGCAGCTGACGTGGCAAGTGACGTGGCAAGTGGACAATCCAAAACTTGTGGCAGGTGACGTGGCAGGTGACATGGCAAGTGACGTGGCAGGTGACGTGGCAAGTGATGTGGCAAGTGGACAATCCACAGCTTGTGGCAAGTGACGTGGCAAGTGGACAATCCACAACTTGTGGCAGGTGACATGGCAGGTGACGTGGCAAGTGAACAATCCACAACTTATGGCAGGTGACGTGGCAAGTGACGTGGCAGGTGATGTGGCAAGTGACGCGGCAAGTAGACAATCCACAACTTGTGGCAGGTGACGTGGCAGGTGACGTGGCAAGTGAACAATCCACAACTTGTGGCAGGTGACGTGGCAAGTGACGTGGCAGGTGATGTGGCAAGTGACGCGGCAAGTAGACAATCCACAACTTGTGGCAGGTGATGTGGCTGGTGACGTGGCAAGTGGACAATCCACAGCTTGTGGCAGGTGGCATGGCAGATGACGTGGAAAGTGGACAATCCACATCTCGTGGCAAGTGACGTGGCAGGTGATGTGGCAAGTGACGTGGCAAGTGGACAATCCACAATTTGTGGCAGGTGACGTGGCAGGTGACGTGGCAGGTGATGTGGCAAGTGGACAATCCACAACTTGTGGCAGGTGATGTGGCAAGTGATGTGGCAGGTGATGTGACAAGTGGACAATCCACATCTTGTGGCAAGTGACGTGGCAGCTGACGTGGCAAGTGACGTGGCAGGTGACGTGGCAAGTGACATGGCAAGTGGACAATCCACATCTCGTGGCAAGTGACGTGGCAGGTGATGTGGCAAGTGACGTGGCAAGTGGACAATCCACAACTTGTGGCAGGTGACGTGGCAGGTGATGTGGCAAGTGACGTGGCAGCTGACGTGGCAAGTGGACAATCCAAAACTTGTGGCAAGTGACGTGGCAGGTGACGTGGCAAGTGATGTGGCAAGTGGACAATCCACAGCATGTGGCAAGTGACGTGGCAAGTGGACAATCCACAACTTGTGGCAGGTGACGTGGCAGGTGACGTGGCAAGTGAACAATCCACAACTTGTGGCAGGTGACGTGGCAAGTGACGTGGCAGGTGAAGTGGCAAGTGACGCGGCAAGTAGACAATCCACAACTTGTGGCAGGTGATGTGGCAAGTGACGTGGCAGGTGATGTGGCAAGTCACGTGGCAAGTGGACAATCCACAACTTGTGGCAGGTGATGTGGCTGGTGACGTGTCAAGTGGACAATCCACAGCTTGTGGCAGGTGGCATGGCAGATGACGTGGAAAGTGGACAATCCACATCTCGTGGCAAGTGACGTGGCAGCTGACGTGGCAAGTGACGTGGCAAGTGGACAATCCAAAACTTGTGACAGGTGACGTGGCAAGTGATGTGGCAGGTGACGTGGCAAGTGATGTGGCAAGTGGACAATCCACAGCTTGTGGCAAGTGACGTGGCAAGTGGACAATCCACAACTTGTGGCAGGTGACGTGGCAGGTGACGTGGCAAGTGAACAATCCACAACTTGTGGCAGGTGACGTGGCAAGTGACGTGGCAGGTGATGTGGCAAGTGACGCGGCAAGTAGACAATCCACAACTTGTGGCAGGTGATGTGGCTGGTGACGTGGCAAGTGGACAATCCACAGCTTGTGGCAGGTGGCATGGCAGATGACGTGGAAAGTGGACAATCCACATCTCGTGGCAAGTGACGTGGCAGGTGATGTGGCAAGTGACGTGGCAAGTGGACAATCCACAATTTGTGGCAGGTGACGTGGCAGGTGATGTGGCAAGTGGACAATCCCCAACTTGTGGCAAGTGACGTGGCAAGTGGACAATCCACAACTTGTGGCAGGTGCCGTGGCAAGTGACACGGCAAATGCAAGTGTACAACTGCTCTCTATGCTGCTGCTGCTCACTCTGATCAAAATAGCAGAAATAGTTAAAAAAAATGCTTTGAGAGCTTGGGGAGGGTCTACATGATGTTATCTTTATAAACGCGTCTAAACGCAAACGCGTCTAAACGCGTCTAAACGCGTCTAAACGCGACATGCAAACGCGACAAAACGCGCGTTTCTAAACGCGCGTTTCAGCTTTTTTTTAACAGAGGTTTCATCTGCGTCTCGTGTGCATGAGGCCTTAGTATGTCACATATAACTGTATATGCCGCTCATGTGACTGCCTGGTGCGGCCTGCCTCTCTCTTCACATCTCTCCTGACGTCAGCCCCCTCCGCCTCTCTTCTGATCTGATAGCTACAGTCGGTGGGAGGGGCTGAGAACTCCCACTGACCTCAGGAGAGATGAGAGACATGAGAGGAGAGAGTCTGGCCAGACCGAGCAGTGACATGAGCAGCATATACAGTTATACATAGACTAAGACATGGAGGTATGAAGCTGCATATATTTTAAAATGCACATACAGCAGTGGGCACTTAATGGATTATAACTGCATTTATTACCACACAGGTAGTTTAACAGCAGTATGTTTAACAGCAAATGTGTTTGTACTCTACATACATTGGCTCCTACACGTGCTCTGTGCTGACAGTTCCCTGGCTCCATCCCCCCTCCCTTTGCACATTCCAGTGTGTTAACTCCTAGTGTGCTGGAAGGTGCAAACGGGGGAGCCCAGAGAAATGTCAGCACAGAGACAGTACAGGGAACTACACAGGGCTGTTTGTCAGTTGTGGATTCTAATGCCTCCTGACCTCCCAGAAGCCATATGTGTGAATTCCTGTACCCTGTAGTGCACCAGATTAGTGCACTTTTTTAAAGCGGAGTTCCACCCATTTTTTAGTTTATTAAAAGTCAGCAGCTACAAAAAGTGGAGCTGCTGACTTTTAATAAACACTCACCTGTCCCATGGTCCAGCGATGCGGCTGCACGGAGCCCCGCTTCTTCCCCCTCCTCTCCTCAGTGCCGTCATATCTACTGTGAGCAGTGACACCCGGCCATGGCAGCTTAGGACTTCACAGCTGAGTGCGCACATCTCACTGCGCTGTCCTCCACAGCGCAATTTTTACGGGTTTTTTTATATCTGAAATTATTGCCGTAAAGAGCCACAAGTGCTCAGAAAGAGCAGGCTGCACAGCTGGTATGTCGATTGGAAGCAGAATTTATTGCTAACCCATCTGATACCAACAGGGAGGCATGAGTAGCTGCCCAAGAGGCGATGGATCGCATTAATGCATCTGCAGCTGATAGAAAGCAATTTTTTAACAACATGGCTTTCTATGAGGAAGGGAAGCCGACAGGCCGCCTATTGGCCAAAATTGTGGCGCACGCCATACCTGTATGGAGAATGCTGTAAATACCCCAGACCTTATCATGCAGGAACTGGTGGAGTTTTATTCTGACCTGATCTATTCTAACAGGGGTACTCCACTGCAGCTCTGCAGGAATCAAATTCACAAAGGCGGCTATTAGACTCCCCTATAACTCTAGAGGAATTGCAACTGGTAACCAACTCCTTTCCTAACTCTAAAGCTCCTGGGCCTCCCAGTTGAGGTATATAAGCAGTATGGAGCTGTAATTTTACCACATCTACTTAGCGTGCTTAATGATACCAAAGAACACCACTGCCTACATAGGTCCATGACTAGGGCCAACATTGTCCTACTACTAAAACATGGTAAGTATGGGCCCAAGCAGGGCCGTCTTTAGCACAGGGCAAACGGGGCACCTGCCCTGGGCACAATGTTTGTAGGGGGCCCGCACTGCTACCCGCGAATTGTGGCCCCAATGAAGGTTTTGCAGAGTGCGCAGAGGACACGGGAGGCTGTATTCCCGTGCTAGCCAGCTGAGAGGGGGCAGGGCCGGGAGCTCCACTGACGCTCTGACCCCGCCCCCATGCAGCCTGTATGCTCGGAACAGAGCGGCTGTAGTGAGAGCCAGTGATCGGAGTGGGAGCATCAGTGGAGCTCCCTGCCCCACCCCCGGACCTCTGTATTCCCCAGCCAGTATAGAGGGGGCGGGGCTGGGAGCTCCACTGATGCTTCCACTCTGATCACTGGCTCTCACTACAGCCGCTCTGTTCCGAGCATACAGGCTGCACAGGGGCGGGGTCAGAGCGTCAGTGGAGCTCCCGGCCCCGCCCCCTCTCAGCTGGCTAGTGCGGGAATAAAGCCTCCCGTGTCCTCTGTGCACTCTGCAAAACCTTCATCGGGGCCCCAATTCACGGGTAACAGGGCCCCTTCTACAAAGCATCAGTGGAGCTCCCGGCTGTTGTAGTGAGATCAGAGAATGGAAGCCCAGCCCACATACCTCTAAATGTACTGTATGTAGGGAGTTTGGCTGGCCAGGTATGTCCTTGCACCCATAAAATGCCTGACTGCTTAAGCCCTGAGCTGTGTTATTCAACTGTCAAGCTGTGCGTTGCTAAAAGTTCTCTGGGCATCACCTGTAGAATGTCTGCAGTCTCTGATTGTCTCCTGCAGTATGTCCGCAGTCTCTGATTGCCTCCTGCCGTATGTCCGCAGTCTCTGATTGTTTCCTGCACTATGTCCGCAGTCTCTGATGTCTCCTGCAGTATGTCCGCAGTCTCTGATTGTCTCCTGCCGTATGTCCGCAGTCTCTGATTGTCTCCTGCAGTATGTCCGCAGTCTCTGATTGTCTCCTGCAGTATGTCCGCAGTCTCTGATTGTCTCCTGCAGTATGTTCGCAGTCTCTGATTGTCTCCTGCAGTATGTCCGCAGTCTCTGATTGTCTCCTGCAGTATGTCCGCATTCTCTGATTGTCTCCTGCAGTATGTCCGCAGTCTCTTATTGTCTCCTGCAGTATGTCCGCAGTCTTTGATTGTCTCCTGTAGTATGTCTGCAGTCTCTGATTGTCTCCTGCAGTATGTCCGCAGTCTCTGATTGTCTCCTGTAGTATGTCCGCAGTCTCTGATTGTCTCCTGCAGTATGTCCGCAGTCTCTGATTGTCTCCTGCAGTATGTCCGCAGTGTCTGATTGTCTCCTGCAGTATGTCCGCAGTCTCTTATTGTCTCCGGCAGTATGTCTGCAGTCTCTGATTGTCTTCTGCAGTATGTTCGCAGTCTCTGATTGTCTCATGCAGTATGTCCCCAGTCTCTGATTGTCTCCTGTAGTATGTCCCCAATCTCTGATTGTCTCCTGCAGTATGTCGCCAGTCTCTGATTGTCTCCTGCAGTATGTCCCCAGTCTTTGGTAATCTCCTGCAGTATGTTTGCAGTCTCTGAACCTCTCCTGTAGTATGTCTGCACTCTCTGGCACTCTCCTGTAGTATGTGTATTAATGTGCCCCTTTACTTGCTCAATTATTTAGGATTGCTCCACTGCTCAGTGAGAGGTAATGATGTGCATTAACCTGTAGCAACCAATCAGCGAACAGCAGTGATCTGCTTTAATCTCTAGCAGCCAATCAGTAAGTGGTAATGATGTGCGTTAACCTCTAGCAACCAATCGGCAAGCAGAAATGATGTGTTGTAACCTCTAGAAACTAGCCAGCGAGCAGTAAGGATAGGCTGTAACCTCTGGCAAACAATTGCAATCACTGCGTGATCTGCTGCAGTAAACTGATTTTGAGTCTACCTGTTATTTTTTGTATGTCTCAGAATGGAGGGGGGGGGGGGGGGGCCCAAGAAAATGTTTGCCCAGGGCCCAATCAAAATTAAAGACGGCCCTGGGCCCAAGCTCCTACAGATCTATCTCCCTTTTACAGAATGATATTAACCACTTAACAACCAGCCCATAGCCGAATGACGGCTACAGGGCGGTTGCTTAACCATGGGAGGGCGTACTATGACGTCCTCCCAGAATCCCGCTCTCACGCGCCCCCCCCCCTGGGTTGTGCATCTGAGAACATCCGTGACTACTGATCGCGGCCGTTTACCACGTGATCGCTCTGTCAAATGACGCCAGTTCCTCTCTCCTCTCTGTGTACCGATCAGTACATTTTGAGAGGAGGAAAGAGATCGGATGGGCTGGATCTGCAGTGCCCACAGTGCTGCTCTGTGACAATTGCAGTTACATCCATCCTTTGATCCATCCATGCTCAGCCATACATTGCCATACTCTGCAATACTCTGCAATACTCTGCCATACCCTGCAATACCCTGCCATACTCTGCCATACCCTGCCATACCCTGCAATACTCTACAATGCCCTGCAATACCCTGCCATACCCTGCGGGGCAATACCCTGCCATACCCTGCAATAACCTTCCATACCCTGCAATAATCTTCCATACCCTGCAATACCCTGCCATACTCTGCAATATTCTGCAATACCCTGCAATACTCTGCCATATCCTGCCATACTCTACCATACCCTGCCATACCCTGCTATCATGCATGTTCACTTCACCAAATCTGACCCTCTTTGAAAAAAGTTTGGACACCCCTGCTCTAAGGTCTTTGCTAAAAAAAAAAAACATATATAATGTTTTGGGGTTATATGTAATTTTCTAGCAAATAAATGATGATTTTTACATGTAGGAGAGAAATGTCAGAAATGGCCTGGGTGCTCCAGAACGCCTGAAGGTGCTCCCTGCATGTTGGGCCTCTGTATGTGGTCATGCTGTGTAAAAGTCTCACACATGTGGTATCGCCATACTCGGGAGTAATAGCAGAATGGGTTTTTTGGTGTAATCTGTGGTATGCACATGCTGTGTGTGAGAAATAACCTGCTAATATGACAATTTTGTGGGAAAAAAAAATACAGTCTCAGGCAGATAATATAGGAAATGGGGCATGGTTGTTGTTGGATGCCCATAAGGCTTTCAACAGCATTGAGTGGCAGTACTTCTGGGCACCCATGGGCAAATTTGGGTTTGGAACCTTCTTTTCCTGGGTCCAATTGCTATATATTGTAGCTCTCCTCAAGCAACTATTGGAGAGGCAGGACATATTTCTATGCCCCTTTCCCTGCATAGAGGTACCCACCAGGGGTGCCCATTACCCCCTGTGACAGTATAGATCCCTGTCCTAGTGATTCTCCCCCAGGATTCTCAAATAGGCAGGTTGTGAGACTCCAGGAGGATTATTTAGTTTGGAGGAAACTGTTATCAGTTTCCTCTGTATTTGGTAAAATCCAGTTGGGAACCTGGAGCCTGGAGATTTCATAGCTATCTGGGTGGGATGGAATCTCCAATCCTGGGACCGGGTTTTGGGAACAGCCAGGAGTCTGGCTTATTGGTTGTACAGGTGGATCCTGGGCTTAGGAGTCCAGACGTGCAAGGGAGAAGTGTGCCTGTTGGCACAGGACGAGCAGAAGATGAGCCCAAGCCGGTGGGCTGAAGCAGCCAGGAAGCTGTAAGAGAGTGTGTCCCCAGAGGTACAGATTGGGTACCAAACTGTTACATTGGGACACAGCTACAGGGTCAAGATGACCGAGGTCAATGCCTGAACAGCAGTGCTTACCAGAGAGTCAGGTGGCTCGGTATTTTCCATTTGTTATTTCATTATTGCTTTGAAGTTGAAACCCCTGTGTGTGAATCCTTGATGGACTGTTTTTACTTTTACTTTAATAAACATGGGCCATAAAAGACCTTAAACTGCATATCTGGTGTAGACTCGGCTCATTGGTAAGCTCTACACTGAAGCTAAATAACCCGCAATATTACAATTGGTGGAGAATGCGGGGACTGCGGTGGGTAAGACTGTCTTTAATTAAATAATGTCTGGAACTGCTGAGTTTTTGTTGAAAAGGATTGGTTATGAGACTGTCCATGATGATGTGAGAGTGTCCCCAGATAGTGGGGCCACTGAATGTGTTTTTGAGAGTGAATTTACCCTTTACAATGGGGAGGCAGGGGTTAAAGACCAAGCTGCACCTGTGTTTATGACTAAATGTGATGTATCAAATGTCTGCCAGTCCCAAGTTGGTAGTCGGCTAGGACAGCCTGTAAAAACTAAGAATGCTGTTAATTTTGATGATTATGGAAAATGCACTGCTGTTGGGAAAACCCCAGGTTCTTGCAGAGAAAAAGCTGTAATCAAAAATGGGTTATTGCCCATAGCAACTAGTGGTAAGACAGCACAGTTGTCCCTAGGTTGCCATGGAGAACTGCAATGTCACTCTGGTGGAGTAGAGTGGAACTGTGCCTTATAATGATAATGTCTTAGTGTAAGCTGTCAATACAAAAAATGCGCAGGTAAATAGTGGGTTAATACAATCTGTGGATAATGCAAAGATGTGTGAAGTTTATGAAGTGCCACCCGAGCAAGGTGGTGTATTGCAACCTGCTGTGTTAGAACATGTATTACCAAAGTCTGAAATGATTCACAATGACTTGTGTAATAAGTCTTCAACTAAGCCCGCCTGTTCTTATGTGTCTCCTTGGGCGGATGGATGGGTGCTGAGGAGTACCAGTGAATGGAGCGCACATATAACAGATTGGGATAGTTGGGGTAAAACTCTGATCTTCCTGATAAATCTGGCTTTTATGCACAAAAACAAGGTGGACACTGTTTCTGCTGTGCCAGCAGGAGGAACTTTGCTGGATGATTCAGCTGTTAACCCTCGAGAGAAAGAAGGACCAGTTAAGGGCAAGCACACAACAGAGACTTTGTCCGTGACAAACACAAGTGATGTTGACGGGGAGTGTCAAAGTGATGTTGCTACGGATAATGCTCCCGAGCAGTTCATTGATGCTGAGCTTGAGAAGTTGGGTATGAGTCCATCACCTGGCAGTGCTCTGGTAGAGCACAAGGCTGTGGTTTTCTCCAGCTGGGAGAGGATTCCTTCAAACCTTGTAACTTCTCAAGTCTCACTAAGCGAGTCTCTCTGGATTCCCAGTGTCATGAAAGTCCTCAGGAAGAACTTGGGTCTGGAACCAAGGGTCTGGTTCATAACAAATGTATTAAAGGAGATGCTTGAACTTTGGGATGTACAGCCAATCTATACTGGGGTGTCTCCTCCACAGTGGGATGGTCTGGTACTGTGGCATACCACTAGGTGGAGCACAGAATGGCAGGCAGTACAGAACAAAGGAGGACAAGATAGAGATGGTTTATTTCTGAATTTATTACTTTTGTTAAAAGTTGCCACTGGGTATGCTGCTGGATTACTTCCTGTAAAAGTGGCATATGAGATAGGAGTTATAAAAATGGAAAGTGAGTCAAAAATATCTGAGGTTTGAGGTGGTGGGGGTGTATTCTACACCAGTGGACAAACCACATGAGATGGAAGGGCTGAGCATGGACCAGAAAACAGCAGAAATCCTGAGCGGGGACTTGACTCTCCAGTCCCACAATTGGTTTATATGACAAACCTGATAAGGTCCCTGAGACAGAGGAATGGTGTAATGTCGGTGTGAATATATCTGTTCATGATGAACAGAGTAATGTGTTAATGGTACATGATAATGTGGTGTCAAAAGGTACAGGTAAACCTGGGAAACAATTAGTGACTGCTGAGTCAGGTACCAGAAATAAGAGGCGGTTCTAGTTATAAACACCATAGAAATAGGCCCCCGACAGTCTCAGGACAGTAATGGTGAAAGAGGTTTTGGGAAACCTGGGAACTTGAAGCGTGGAGGTAGAAGGGTTGATCAAAAGGCCAGGGGGACTAGTTAAAATTTGAATAGAGAAAGTGCTTTTGGAAGAGGACCCCATTAAAATTTCAGGAGAGAAAGTGCTTTTGGAAGAGGACCTTGAAAAAAAGGTTGGGAAGGACTCATTAGAGCCTGTAGCAGAGTGGCAGTGAGGCTTAGAGGAAGACACCAAAGGAGGCATTGGGTAGAGTTCCCCTTTAGGAAAAAAGTATGAACAGACAGGATTGGACTTATGTAAATGGTAGCTGGCACAGAGTTGGCAAAGTAAATTTGTGTGTTTCTCCCTCCAGTTCGAAACAAAGGGGGAGGATATGTGACAGTACGGATCCCTGTCCTAGTGATTGTCACCCAGGATTAAGAGGCTCCAGGAGGATTATTTAATTTGGAGGAAACTGTTTTATCAGTTTCCTCTGTGGTTGGTAAAATCCAGTGAGGGACCTGGAGATTTCATAGCGATGGGTGGGATGGAAACTCCAATCCTGAGGCCGGGTTTTGGGAACAGGCAGGAGTCTGGCTTGTTGATTGTACAGCTTATAGCAGAGCAAGGACCAGGGTTCTAGTGTCCCCAGAGGTACAGAGCGGGTATCAAATAGGCACACAGTTACAGGGTCAAGAGGACCGAGGTCAATGCCTGAACAGCAGTGCTGACCAGAAAGCCAGGTGGCTCGGTATTTTCCATTTGTTATTTTATTATTGCTTTGAAATTGAAACCCCTGCGTTGAATGGGAAGCTTGGATTGTGGGCTCCTTGAGGGTAGGGACCAATGAGAGTGTGCAATGTACAGGGATAGGGACAATTGTAGACACTCACTCAGGTTGAACTGGATGGACTGGTGTCTTTATTCAACCTTACTTACTATGTAACTATGAATTCCTGAATGGACTGTTTTTTCTTTTACTTCAATAAACATGGGCCAAAAAAGCCCTTAAACTGCATATCTGGCATAGACTCAGCTCACTGGTAAACTGTACACTGAAGCTAAATAACCCCCCATATTACACCCCACTCCTATTTGCCAGTGCCATAGAGCCTTTACCGCCTTGATCTGCTCCAAATCATCGATGTGTGCGTTTAAATATGGCAGGATACATTAAAAGTCTATGCTCTATGCAGATGACGCTATGCTTCTTCTGGCTGACACTTCCAAATCCCTAAGGGAGTCAATGTCAGTGGTTAGTACTTTTGCCTAGCAGCAAAAGGGTCGCTGGTTCAAATCCCAACCAAGAAACTACCTGCCTGGAGTTTACATGTTCTCCCTGTGCTTGTGTGGGTTTCCTCCATGTACTCTGGCTTCCTCTCACACTCCAAAGACACGCTAGTAGGTTAATTGGTTCCTGTCTACATTGGCCCTATGTATGTATCTCTGCCAGGCTACCCTACTTTCTTTCTTCTGAAATCCCCACAATCATTCTCGAGGACTTCAACATCCCTATTAACTTCTGCTCCTTCCAAACTTCTCAGCCTAACCTCCTCCTTTGACCTGAAACAGTGGATACATGATCCTACTCACTCCGAAGGCAATATCCTTGGCCTCGTTTTCTCTCACCTTTGCACTCCATGCAACCTCTCTAACTATCCATTGCCTCTCTCTGATCACCACCTTATTACTTTCACTCTCTCCCTCTCCTTCACCTCCTCTCCCTCCAACCGCATTAAAGTTACCCGCAGAAACCTACGTCATCTCAACCCTTCTCTTCTCTACTCTGCTATTGACAACCTCTACGGCAAAATCTCACCCCTATCCTGCACCAACCTAGCCACTTCTGTCTACAACACTTCACTTCTAGCCTCTCTGGACTCACTGGCCCCCCTCACTACACACAGAATCAAGCCCCGACCCCTTCAACCTTGGCAAACAGACGTCACTAGAAGTCTGAAAAAACATATAGTCGTGCTCATGAGCGCCTGTGGCGCAAGACCAAGTCTCAAAGAGATTTCAACCAATATAAATCTGCCCTCCAAAAATACAATTCTAGCCTCCTCTCTGTCAAGCAGAACAATTTTATCACTCTCATCAGCAACCTATCATCCCGTCCCCATCAACTCTTCTCTACTTTCAACTCTCTACTTCGTCCTCCACCGCCTCCACCCGCCAACTCACTCACTGCCCAGGAGATTGCTAATCACTTCAAACAGAAGATTGATACAATTCGCGCGGAGATCTCTACTGTTCTGATACCCTCCACGCTTTACACTTCATGCCCACAGACACAATCATTACTTCCCTCTTTCAACCCCACCACTATAGATGAAGTTGCTAAACTACTTGGTAATGTCCACCTTACCACCTGCCCTCTGGATCCTGTTCCGTCACAAATGCTGCGTTCACCCTCTGGCTCTATGCTACACTCTCTAACTCACATCTTCAATCTCTCCCTCTCTTCTGGCATCTTCCCCAACTCTCTAAAACATGCACTTGTCAAACCCATACTTAAAAAACCTTCACTGGACCCATCCAATCCTAACAACCTACGCCCCATCTCCCTGCTCCCCCTTTTTATCCAAACTACTCGAACGTCTGGTCTACAACCGACTGAGTGTCCACCTCGCTGATAATAGCCTTCTTGATCCCCTTCAGTCTGGATTTCGTCCTCAACACTCCACAGAAACTGCTCTCCTAAAACTAACAAACGATCTACTAACGGCCAAAACCAATCAACATTATTCTGTACTCCTCCTCCTGGACCTCTCTGTTGCCTTTGATACGGTTGACCACCCCCTCCTTCTCAAAAAAATCCACACCTTTGGTCTCCGTGACCGTACTCTACGATGGTTCTCTTCCTACTTATCCAACCGCACCTTTAGCGTTTCTTACAACTCTACTTCCTCCTCTCCTCTTCCTTTCTCTGTTGGGGTCCCCCAAGGTTCTGTTCTTGGACCACTCCTATTTTCAATCTATACCTCCTCCCTGGGTCAACTGATAGCCTCCCACGGCTTCCAATACCACCTCTATGCTGACGACACCCAAATCTATTTCTCTACCCCTCAGCTCACTCCCTCTGTCTCCTCACGTATCACTAATTTACTATCAGATATATCAGTCTGGATGTCACATCACTTCCTCAAAATCAATCTATCCAAAACCGAACTTATAATTTTTCCTCCCCCATATGCCCCTTCCCCTGATCTCACTGTCAAAATTGATGGCACAACCATAAGCCCATCCCCTCACGCCAAGGTTCTAGGTGTAGTCCTGGACTCTGAACTCTCCTTCAAGCAACACATCCAATCACTGTCCAAATCCTGCCGCCTCAACCTCCGCAACATCTCCAAAATACGCCCCTTTCTAACCAATGACACAACAAAGCTCTTAATTCACTCGCTGGTCATCTCCCGCCTCGACTACTGCAACTCCCTTCTCATTGGCTTACCTCTACATAGTCTATCACCTCTTCAATCCATCATGAATGCCGCTGCCAGACTCATCCACCTTACCAATCGCTCGGTGTCTGCTACTCCTCTCTGTAAATCCCTCCACTGGCTTCCGCTCAGCCAAAGAATTAAATTCAAAATACTAACAACTACATACAAAGCCATCCACAACTCTGCCCCCAGCTACACAGCTACATCACTAGCTTAGTCTCTAAATACCAACCTGCTCGTTCTCTTCGTTCCTCTCAAGACTTCCTGCTCTCTAGCTCCCTCATCACCTCCTCCCATACTCGCCTCCAGGACTTTTCCAAAGCCTCTCCAATCCTATGGAATGCCTTACCCCAATCTGTCCGCCTATCTCCTACTTTATTAGCTTTTAGATGATCCCTGAAAACACTTCTCTTCAGAGAATAAATACTAAAAGTGGTAGTAACGGCGCTCACCTGCTATTAATTATACTTGCAGCAGGCTCACCTGCTGTTAGTTACACTTTGTCTTTACAAAGATATGTGTAAATGTGTGTAAAAATGAAAAGTGTAGCTAGAAAATGCCTACATGACAATATCTCTCAAAAAAATTATAATAAAATTAAAATGATGAAGAAACCAATATTTTATGAAAAAAACGCACAATAAATATTCCACATGTGTAAATCGCTAGCAATATGCGTAGGGATATTATGAAGACCCTACTTCACATTATAAAAGTTATAATACACTTATTGCAATATTGAAGGTGCAAATGTACATTAGTACAAAACATACATTGAAAAGTGCTAAGTGCTTAAAAAAGTGCCATAATAACAGTATCTACTGTGAAAAAGTGCTACGTGCTACTAAAAGTGCCACAGTATATATATATCCAGTCCTTATGTATTCGTAAAGTCGCTATGGAATGCCTTACCCCAATCTGTCCGCCTATCTCCTACTTTATTAGCTTTTAGATGATCCCTGAAAACACTTCTCTTCAGAGAATAATAGCTAGGAACCACAATCTGTCATATCCTATAGTCAGTTCCCTCCCCCCACCACTAGAACACAAAGTCAGGGAACACAGTTACCCCTTGATCTGTTAACCCCTTCCCTGCCAGTGACATTTGCACAGTAATCAGTGCATTTTTATAGTACTGATCGGTCAATGGTTTCAAAAATGTGTCAAAAGTGTCCGATGTGTCCGCCATAATGTCGCAGTCCCACTAAAAATCGCAGATCGCCGCCATTACTAGTACAAACTTTTGCGCAAACCAATCAATATACGCTTATTGCAATTTTTATTACCAAAAATATGTAGAAGAATAAATATCGGCCTAAACTGAGGAAAAAATTAGCTTTTTTTTTTTTTAAAAAAGGGGGGATATTTATTATAGCAAAAAGTACAAAATATTGTGTTTTTTTTTCAAAATTGGCGCTCTTTTTTTGTTTATACCGCAAAAAATAAGAAACCGCAGAGATGATCAAATACCCCCAAAAGAAAGCTCTATTTGTGGGGAAAAAAAGGACGTCAATTCTGTTTGGGTACAGTGTCGCACGACCGCAAAATTGTCAGTTAAACGACGCAGTGCCGAATCGCAAGAAATGGCCTGGTCATTGAGCAGCCAAATCTCCCAGGGCTGAAGTGGTTAAATATTTAGGGATTTAAGTTACTCCCAGGCTACTGGATCTCTCAATCTATCACCCTTATTGGGATGTATCTGTGACAGGGCCAATGTGTGGTCCAAACTTAAGTTGTTCTTGGTGGCAAAAGTTGACCTCATAAAAAGGATCTTTATGTCACAGCTTCTTTATATACTGCACAATACCCCTACGGCTGTCCCTTTAAAAATATTTAGTATCAGTAATTCTATATTCCAGTTGTCACGTCTACCCCAACGCAGGTGATCAGACACTATAGCTAGCTACTGTGTGCTTCACCTATAGCAGCCACCGTTCCCTTAATGCAAGCAGGCCTACCGGTACTTGGTTGCCCCCAGGACTTATATACAATGCTATAGTGCCTGGTCACCATGCCTGGGCAGACGCGAGCTGAGCAAAGCAAACAAATATGTGCAGTTTAGCAGACAGATAGCTTGGTTCGATGACAGTCCAGGTAAAAGGCAGGCTGAGCTCATGGAATAGTCCAATATCAAATCCAAGTCATACACAGGGAAATCCAAACTAGTAAAGCAGGGCAGACAGACAGGGAACACCACATGTATCGCTTTCTATCACAATCTGAGCGTGTGGCTTGTTTATAACAGGTGACTGACCACATGAATCACCTTGCAGGTGGACACAGACAGGGAGAATGCAATAACCAAAACCCGGATGCTGGAATTGGGGGCAGGAGCATGTAAGTGATCCTGACACCAGTCCTTTATATGGCACACTAGACCCCCAAGCAGAGCCATGTTTGATATTGATTGGGCCCTGGGCAAACATTTTCTTGGGTCCCTCCCCCCTCCATTTTGAGACATACAAAAAATAGCAGGTGGACTCAAAATCAGTTTACTGCAGCAGATCACGCAGCAATTGGAATTGGTTGCCAGAGGTTACAGCCTATGCTTACCGCTCACCATTCACATTTATATATTTACAGTACAATGTGAGGGGTGTACGTTTGTGAGATACTGTAGTTCTCAGGCATTGGAAAGGCAGCTGACCCTCCCACATTGAAAGAGTGGATTACCCAAATGGAGGATATCCTGCTGTGACAGACCTAGCCGGGACAGAGGCTTTTGGAGAGGACTGAATGCTAGCCTCTTGAGTTCTGATTATGGGCCATGGATTATAAGGGAACAATACTCTTTGGGAGGTGAATGAGAAATCCAGTCTGATCTGTACTAATTGGACTCAATCTTGTATATATGCATACATTGTATATTGTCTAATTTTTTTTGTGGACTCTGCTGTGATCGTTTGGGGTGTAGCTGTATTCCAATGTTCTATTGTGTCTGTCTGCCTTGGATAGTACAGGATCAGCAATGAGTTTTATGTTCGAGTCAAACTCATGTTCGTCTCGAACATTGGCTGTTCGCCAGTTCGCCGAACAGCGAACAATTTAGGGTGATCGCAGCAAATTCGAAAGCCGTGCAACACCCTTTAAAAGTCTATGGGAGAAATCAAAAGTGCTAATTTTAAAGGCTTATATGCATGGTATTGTCATAAAAAGTGTTTGGGGACCTGGGTCCTGCCCCAGGGGACATGTATCAATGCAAAAAAAAAGTTTTAAAAACAGCCATTTTTTCGGGAGCAGTGATTTTAATACTGCTTAAAGTGAAACAATAAAAGTGTAATATTCCTTTACATTTCATACCTGGGGGTGTCTATAGTATGCCTGCAAAGGGGTGCATGTTTAAAAAAAAGTAATTTAAAACCACTTGCGGCTACAATGAATTGTCGGTCCGCAATACACATAAAAGTTAATTGATAAAAACGGCATGGTGATTTCCCCTCAGGGGAACCCCAAACCAAAATTAAAAGAAAATGTGTGGGGGTCCCCCTCAAAATCCATACCAGACCTGATTTTAAGGGGAACCCTGCACCAATTGTTTTTAAAAAAAAATCTATACCAGACACTTATCCGAACACGCAACCTGGCAAGCTGCAGGAAAAGAGGGGGGACAAAAAGAGCTCCCCCCTCCTGCACTGTACCAGGCCACATGCCCTCAATATTGGGAGGGTGCTTTGAGGTAGCACCTCAAAGCATCTTGTGCCCATGTTGATGGGGAGAAGGGCCTCATCCCCTCAACCCTTGCCTGGTGGTTATGGGGTCTGCGGGCGGGGGGCTTTCTCACTCTGGAAGCCCCCTTTAACAAGGGGACTCCCAGATCCCCCCCTGTGTGAATTGGTAATGGGGTACTAATGTACCCCTACCATTTCACAAAAAAAGTGACAAAAAGGTTAAAAAAGACAAGAAACGGTTTTTGACAAGTACTTTATTAAATTCTTCTTCTTTGCGCTTCTTCTTCATCTTCTTTCTTCTGGTCTTCCTTCTGACTTCTTCTTCTCCATCTTCTTCTTCTTCATTTTCTTCCTCTACTCTTCTTATCCCGCATCTTGCTCTGGCTTCTTCTCCGTGCCGTCGGCACAATCCGCCTCTGTGGGAGTCTTCAACCATGTGACGCTTCGATTCTTCTAACACCTCTTAAATAACGGGGGCGGGGCCCTCCTCTGACGCATGGGGATTTCCCTATGGCTTTCACCATCTTTTTTAACATTTTTGTAATTTTTTTGTGAAATGGTAGGGGTACATTTGTACCCCATTACCAATTCACACAGGGTGGGATCTGGGAGTCCCCTTGTTAAAAGGGGCTTCCAGAGTGAGAAAGCCCCCCGCCCGCAGACCCCATAACCACCAGGCAAGGGTTGAGGGGATGAGGCCCTTCTCCCCATCAACATGGGGACAAGGTTCTTTGAGGGGCTACCTCAAAGCAACCTCCCAATGTTGAGGGTATGTGGCCTGGTACGGTTCAGGGGGGCACTCTCTTGTCCCCCCTATTTTCCTGTGGCCTGCCAGGTTGCCTGCTCGGATAAGGGTCTGGTATGGATTTTTGGGGGGACCCCACACAATTTTTAAAAAAAACTTTGGTGCGGGTTCCCCTTAAGATCCATAGCAGACCTGAAGGGCCTGGTATGGAATTTGGGGGACCCCCACGGATTGTTTTATTTCATTTTGGTTCGGGGGGTTCCCCTGTGGGGAAATACCCATACCGTTTTTATCAATGAACTTTTATGTGTATTGCATATCAACAATTCATTTTCCTTTAGAAATGTAATTTTGCTGTCAGACTATTCTAAACACAGGAAACATGCGCCCCTTTACAGGCATACTATAGACACCCCCCCAGGTAGGAAATTTAAAGGAATATTACACTTTTATTGTTTCACTGTATGCATTATTAAAGCGGAGGTCCAACCTAAAGTGGACCTTCTGCTCATTGGAATCCTCCCCCCCTCCGGTGCCACAATTGGCACCTTTCAGGGGGGAGGGGGGTGCAGGTACCTGTACAGTACAGGTATCTGCACCCACTTCCGGGATGGCTCTCTGAGGAAAGGGGCGTAGATTACGCCCCTTTCCGAAAGTCCCCCGCTGCCTGCTGGTAAACACAAAGATCCCAGAGGCAGCGGGTCCATCCTTATTGCGCAGCGCGACTCGCACATGCGCAGTAGGGAACCGGGAAATGAAGCCTAAAGGCTCCACTTCCTGATTCCCATACCCAAGATAGCGGCGGCAGCACCCGAGAGACGATCGAGAGATCGGCTTCGGGTGCCAACATCGCGGGTGCGCTGGACAGGTAAGTGTCACTATTTTAAAAGTCAGCAGCTGCAGTATTTGTAGCTGCTGGCTTTTTAAAAAAAAAAAAACGCGGACTCCCGGCGGACTCCTGCTTTAAAGTCACTGCTCCTGAAAAAAAACACCCCAAACACTTTTTATGACAATACCATGCATATAAGCCTTTAAAATTAGCACTTTTGATTATTCATGTTCGTGTCCCATAGACTTTAACAGTGTTCACGTGTTCGAACACATTTTTTGCCTGTTCGCATGATCTGGTGCGAACCGAATGGGGGGGGGGGGGGGGGGGGTGTTCGGCTCATCCCTACACAGGATGTGTATCTCTATGGTGGGAGGGGGGATTCCTCTAGCAGCACCTCTGCTGATAAGACTGTTTACTGATGAGAAGTTGAACACACCTGATCTGTGTGTCTGGTGTCATTGGACAGTTTAACCCGCCCTCTTTTCCAAGGGTGGGGGGAAAGAGTTTCTGAGTTATATTATCTGTTGTGCCCATGTGTGATAATAAATCAGTTTGTTGTTTGCCACTCTACACTTGTCTGGTGACTGGTTGGGCTAAAGGGTCTTGGATTGTGTGGTACCGGACAGAGGAAGCATGCCAGAGAATCGGCAGTGGAAAATCTGGAGATTGCCATCCCCAAAGCTGAAGTGCTAACGACAGGGCAGAGCTCTGCTAACCTCTGCACAGCACCGATAACATCTTCTGGGTTCCACGGACAGATGATGAACCTCTATCCCCAGACCCCAGTTTCAGAGACAGGGATTTGATAGACTTTTCCGCTGAGGAAGACCTTCCAGCAGAAGAGCTGGTATCAGGGCCAAACTTCACTGGGCTCTGCCCAACACCAACAATAGCATCTGGGGAGTTACAAGAGATTCCTCCAGCTGAAGCGATGGGCACCGTACAGAGGGTCCAAGACCTCTGCCCCACACATGCAGCAGTTCCGGAGGCCCTGGATGAGAAGGAGATGGTCACTCCCCAACAAGGACTCATGCACCTGGAAGACAGTGATAGAGAAATGTCATCCCAGCAGCCAGATGAGGGAATGGAAAAGGCAGCAGCCGGCTCACCTCCCCAATGGCAGCTACACCATTTGGGAGTGGAGAAAGCCAGCCTCCTGCCACAATGGTTAACCAGAGCGGAGGATGTGGAGTCCCCAGCAGAAGTGCTGGCAACAGGGCTGTCAGGTCACCTGAGACCAGGTGACAGGTGCACTCCGTAGGAGTCGGAAGTGCACCTCTAGGTAGTGGACCTTAGGACTGACTGCTGCGGATTGTACCCAGGGAGATTCAGGACACAGGTCTACAGGATCACTAACACAGATCACGATGGGAGCTGGAGCATAGATTCCTCAGGGCACGGAGTCTAAGAGCCAGCAGGTGTTCGCCAGAGCCTCCAGTGGTGAGGATGGACTTCGCTGCAGTCTGGCTCCAGGTCGCAGCCCCTAGGGTCTCACAGCTCACGCTCACAGTAGACTACAGGAGAAGGAAGCAGAAGGCTGGGGCGACAAGGATAGTAAGGGGATAAGGCAAAGGTCAGGGCAACTAGCAGACAGGAACAACAGAGTACACGTCAAAGGTTCAGGGTCACAGGCAGACAGGGATGGTTGGGGACATGCCAAAAGATCAAGGTCACAAGCAAACAGGAATCGTTGAGAACACGCCAAGGTCAGTAACAGAGACAAACGTAGAGCACACGGAAAGCAGGAAACAGGAAGCCAAACACACAATGGATACACAATGGTTGATCAGCACTGCTGGCTTGCAGTGCACAGGTTAATATAGGGTTCCCTGATAGGGCCTGGGGTGGAGCCACACTTAGAGGAGAGGTTACAAAAACCACCAGGTGGAAGTGGCTGGCCTCTTAGTCTGAACACATGAGGGGAGGTAAGCAAACAGAGGAAGATCACTGCATAACCATGACAAGGGCACAGTGCTACCAAACAGTACCAGCAACTGTGGAGTTACAAGAGACTCCTCCAGCTGAAGTGCTGGCCACCGGACAGAGGGTCCAAGACCTCTGCCCCACACCTGCAGTAGTTCTAGGTGCCCATGATGAGAAGGTGATGGTCTCTCCCCAACAGCTAGCCAGAGTGGATGATGTGGAGTCCTCAGCTGAAGTGCTAACGAGGCAGAATGCTACTGGCCCCTACACACAACTGCAGCTTGAGCTGATATCGGAGGATGGAACTGCGGTCTCCACTCACAGCAACCCAGCAGAAGGGCTGACAACCAGGCAGAGTGCTGCTGGCCTCTGCCCTCACCTAACAGAAGAGGGAATTCCTGTGGTAGTGGATGGGACTTCGTTCTCCACTGACACAACCCCAGAACATGGTGCGGCACTGAGACAGGAGGATGTCAGCCTTGCTTTGCAAGCACTGGGAGATTTTCACCTACCAAAAGTGGATGGGACTTCAGTCCGCACTTGTATACCCCAGGGTTGCTGGGCGGTCGGCATGACCGAGTGAGCCTAGTCCCCCTGTCTTCTCTCCAGCGGCTGAAAGGACTCCAGGGAGAAGGGCCAGTCCAGGTCTCTCCCCAGCGGCGGACGTGTTCTCTGAGAGAGAAAGAGGCTGGTTGGGTAAGTAATGCTCTGTTTGGGACAATATATTTGGGGTACTGTGTGGACACTGGCATTGAGGGACTGGAACTACTGACTAACTTCGGAGTCAACCCGTCTGGGGTGTCCTCCTGTGTTAGGTCTCCTGCAGAAAGGGGAGATGTGTGACAGACCTAGCCGGGAACATAGGCTTTTGGAGAGGACTAAATGCTAGCCCCTTGAGTTCTGATTATGGGCCATGGATTATAATGGAACAATACTCTTTGTGAGAGGAATGAGAAATCTAGTCTGATCTGTACTAATTGGACTCAATCTTGTATATATGTATATATTGTATATTGTCTCATTTTTTTGTGGACTCTTTGCTGTGATCATTTGGGTTGTGGCTGTATTCCAATGTTCTATTGTTTCTGTCTGCCTTGGATATCACAGGGTGTGTATCTCTATGGAGGGGAAGGGATTCCTCTAGCAACACCCCTGCTGATAAGACTGTTTACTGATGAGAAGTTGAATACACCTGACCTGTGTGTCTGTTGTCATTGGACAGTTTAACCCACCCTCTTTTCCAAGGGTGGGGGGAAAGAGTCTCTGAGATATATTATCTGTTGTGTCCATGTGTGATAATAAATCAGCAGGGGCGGACTGACCATTTGGGCACTCAGGCACTGCCCGAGGGCCCCATGCTACTAAGGGTTCCCATCAGGGTTGCCAGCCTCAATAAAACCAGGGACCGTATGTAAAAATCTGTGTTTTTTTTATAATCCCAAGATTATAACTACCTTGCCTCTCCAGTACCTTTTCAGTCTGTGTATGTGTATTCTGTGTGTGTATACTATGTGTGTATATTGTGTGTCTGTGTGTGTATACTGTATGTGTGTGTGTGTATGCTGTGTGGCCCCATAATCTATTGCCTGGGGGCCCCACAATCTCCTATTGCCTGGGGGCCCCATAATCTTCTCCTATTGCCCGGGAGGCCCCATCATTTCCTGTTGCCCAGGGGCCCCCTCATTTGTCAGTGTCAGTCCGTCCCTGTAAATAGTTTGTTGTTTGCCACTCTACACTGGTGTTATTTACTAATTTCTAATCTAACCGAAAAAATTGTGGCTAGAATATGTAATGGGCCATACCAAATAGACAACAGAAGCAAACAATCACATTGGAATATCATTCCCAACAAATGTGAACATTTCTTTTCCACATAAAGTGAGTACATTTTCATGAAAGCCAATTTGTTCATACAACTTACCTGAAAGATGACAGT
Source organism: Lithobates pipiens (assembly GCF_037356315.1). Classification (NCBI taxonomy): domain Eukaryota; kingdom Metazoa; phylum Chordata; class Amphibia; order Anura; family Ranidae; genus Lithobates; species Lithobates pipiens. The sequence goes on along the minus strand of NW_027507764.1, from coordinate 275,577,089 downwards.
AAAATAAACAACAATTATTGTTGTGCTGACAAACAAATTTTTTGCTTTCACTCGTTCTCCATCTAATAAAGCAACTAAAGCAAAGGCAACAGCACCCCTCAGGCCACCATATGACATCACAACTTGATCTATTATTTCCAGTTGCACCATTCTGTACCGATTTAAAATCCATGTTTGAACAACAACACCTAGAAGAAAGAAAAAAGTTATGCTAACATTTGTTCAGCATACTCATACATTACTTATATCATTACACTAGAAAAAAAATGCAGGAAATTGTTGTAACCTATAGTAACAAAAAAATGTAATTTTTAGCAGTCTGTTATGCACATATAAATAAAGTTAATGTTTGCTTAGCAACAGGGTGCTTAACTTAGTGACCTTAAGTTGTACAATACAAAAACATCTTAAACATAGCTTTTTGTTCAAATATTTTCAATATATTTTTATTGATAAGATCAACAGATAGCATTACAGATAATAAAAACATAAAGAAATACCATTGTGTTGAGTTGGTTATATACAGCTAAGGCAAGTACCAATTATGCATGGCCTATCTAATGATTATCTGTATAACTAAAACCAAATTAAAGCAATAAAGCTATATCTCATCGAGCTGTTCAAAGGTCAAATTTAAAAACATAAACTCAGGCTAAACAAATGATCTATTCAATAGTCCCTCAAAAGTAGGATATCTTGTTCATCCAACTGTTAAGTTACGACCTAGTTACATCACTAGTGATAGATAATGCTATCCAAACACAATAGAGGTTACCCGAGAGAAAAGGTAACCTGAAAAAGGGAAGAAAGCATAAAAAAGGGTAAGAAAAGACAGGAATGAGAAGGAGGAGAGGAGGATGAGTGTTGGAAGGGGGAACTTGGAGGGTGACAGAGGTTAAGTATTGTTCTAGGAGGGGAAATTTATGGGAGTATGCTAAGAGTGTTAATTTAGGGGGCTTTGTGTTGGGAGGGGGAATGAGAGAAGAATATATGTGCTTAGAGGGAGGATGTGGGGGGAATTGTGTTGGGGGATTTCCAGTGGGGGGGGGAGAAGATGTGTACTGGGAGGGGAAATTGGGAATTTTTAGGGGTAGAGAATTTGTGCTAGGAGGGAGGATTTTTTTTAGGGGGGGGGATTTGGGGGATGGGGGCAAATATTTGTACTGGGAGGGGGGATTTCAGCAGGGGAAATGATTTGTACTGGGAGGAGGGAAAATTATGCTTAGGGGGAGTGAAGAGGATTAGTGCTCAGTTTTTTTGTTGAGGAGGACTTTTGTTGCCACGTAATACTCATACATCTTGGGGGGGGGGGGGGGGCACAGTTTAGCATGTTCCCTCTGGACTCTAGAAGACCTTGTCCCAGCACTGCCCTGAAGGTAAAGCTACCCCCAAAAGGGTATGGGTAAGGACATACAGTTTTGTAAACTTTGAAGAAGGGTAAAAGTCCACTTCTTCAAAGCCTGGCGGTAGACAGTGTGTACTCCATGGTCTCCATAAAATGTCAAATTTGCTAAAAGTTTTCTTTATCCAGGGCTTACATTTTTGCCTGTAGCAGAGTGCGGTTCATCCTATGCTTGGAGTTATACCTGAAGGGTTCCACATACAGGACCGTTTTTAAGGCAGGGAAAAAGGGGCCCATCATTGTAGTCTGGCCCAAAGCAGCTGCCTAATACTTGCCAACAATCCCAGTTTAAATTCCCTTATCCCTTGAAGATTTAGTCCCGTGCTGTGTCCCGGTATCTCAGTGTAAATTTCTGCTGCTGTTGCTCAGCTCTGCCCTATTGCCATGTACAAATGACTCACCTGCTAACCCTGTGTTTACATGTAAATAATCCACATTGATATGTAAATAGTGGAGGTATTAATATGTATATTGATATTTAAATACAGGCGGAAATCATATGAATATCATGTCCCCTTGAGGTCACATCCACTATCATTTCTGCTGAATGCTGCCCACTAGGGAGGTAAAGGAGCATGCTTAAAAGTCCTGCCTACAATTGTGGTCATTAACCACTTCAATACAGGGCACTTTCGCCCCCTTCCTTCCCAGTCCAATTTTCAGCTTTCATCGCTCTCGCGCTTTCAGTGACAATTGCGCAGTCATGCTACGCTGTACCTAAATGAAATTTTTATCATTTTGTTCGCACAAATAGAGCTTTATTTTGGTGGTATTTATTCACGACTCTGTTTTTTATTTTTTGCGATATAAGAGCAAAAAAAGCGTAAATTTGGAAAAAAAAACAATATTTTCTTTTTTCTATTTTAAAAGAAATCCAATCAAATCAAATTTTGTCATAAATTTAAGCCAAAATGTATTCTGCTACATGTTTTTGGTAAAAAAAAATCCGTTAAGTGTATAATAATTGGTTTGTGTGATCACGGACATATGTACGCAAATGATCATGTACATATGTGTGCAGGTGATCATGTACATATGTGTGCAGATAATCATTGGGACATGTGATTTTAGTGGGACATATTTTTATTATTAGGGACATGTGTTTTTATTATTTGGGGACATGTATGTTTTGGGGACATGTGTGTTTTGGGGACATATGTGGGGACATTGTGTTTATACTGTGTGGTGTGTTGTGTGTTTACACTAGACTGATGATCAGTGAGTAAAAAGCTGTAAAAAATAGCTCATACTCACTGATCATCAGCCGGCTGCAGCGATCTGCTCTCCTCTCCTCAGCGATGACTTCTGTGTGAGGAGAGGAGGAGCCGATTGCCTAGCAACCGGCTGTTTGTTTACATCACATGACGGCCGTGATTGGACACGGCCGTCATGTGATCAGGAGGGCCAATCACAAAGCCCTCCTGCCGATCTGAGATGCGCCGTGTCCGGGTGACACGAGCACATCGGGATCGCGCCACTGCGCGGGCACGCGCGCGCGATCCCGCTCCTTCTGAAGGACGTTCCTGAACGTCCTATCAGAAGTAGACGGCTCCTACCCAGCCGTATATGTGCATTGGCCTGGTGGGAAGTGGTTAAGATTAACATCATGTTTTGCAAAAGTAAGCAAATTGGAGGTGGATTCTTCAAAATAACATGGTGCCACAGCACCCTGAATTATGGTGCATGTGATTATGCAGGCAGAGGAGATGATGTGCTGTAAGCTTTAGCAGCCAATCAGTGAGCAGTAATGCTATGCACTAATCTCTTGCAACCAATTAGTGAGCAGTAATAATGTGCACTAACCTCTAACAACCAATTAGTGAGTGGTATAAATGTTCAGTAACCTCTAGCGTTCAATCAATGAGCAGTATTGATGTACAGTAATCTCCAGCAACCAATCAACAAGCAGAAGTCACGTGCTGTAACCTCTAGAAAATAACAGTGAGTCATAATGTGTGCTGTAATTTCTAGCAGCCAGTGAGTGGTAATGATACACTGTAACCTCTGGCAACCAATCGCAATCGTTGCCTGATCTGATTCAGTAAACTGATTTTGAGTCTAGCTGCTATTTATTGAATGTCTCAAAGCATGCAGAGAGTGAAATTGCATGGAAGAGGGGGCCCAAGAAAATGTTTGCCCAGGGTCCAGTCAATATTAAAGACGGCCCTGTCCACATGTACTGTCAGTTTAAGGCTGGCTCCACCCAGGAGTGATGACAAGGGTCATGGGGTATTGTAGCCATCTTAGCGCACATGTTAGGAAGCACACTAAGATGTACCTGTCCTGAGATGCATGTTGGAGTGTACAGTGAGTACTGAAATAAACATCAGTTGTTCCAGATCAGAGTCTTGTGTCTCTCACAGCCCAGAGAATATAACAGTGGTGACGAGGATGGGATTTACAAAGTGTCTATCAGTCTGAGAGAGATAAAGGCAGTGTAGATTGTCACCTGGATTAAAAGCACTCACAGAGCCCAGCAGGAAAATGACATTAAGTGAATTTGATGGAGAACAGACATCCTGGAGTTCCTGGGTTGAGAGACTGGAACAGTATTTCAGTACAAATGCCATCCCAGGTGACAGGCAAGTAGCAGTATTTCTGACAGTGGTTGATGCTAAGACATATGACACTCTTAAGCCCCGTACACACGAGCAGACTTTTCAACATCCAAAGTCTGACGGAATGATTCCGGCAGACTATTCGATCGTGTGTGGGCTGCAACGGACTTTTGATTCGCAAAAGTCTGACAGACTTTAGAAATGGAACATGCTTCAAATTTTTCCGCCAGAACTCTGCCGGACCCAGTTCCTACCGAAAAATTCGCTCGTGTGTATGCTATTCCGCCAAGTCCGCTCATTCGGAAAGTCCGTCAGAACTCTGTCAGAACTCCGGCAGAACTCCTTCGAAAGTCTGTCGGACATAAGTCTGGTCGTGTGTACGCGGCATAAGAGATCTCCTTTCCTCTGTAAAACCAGCAACCAAGACATCGGCAGAGCTCCTGGCACTGTTAGAGGATCAATTCCAGCCTAAACCACTAGAGAGTGCAAAAAGATTTTGGTTCTATCAGCGGCAGCAGCAGCCAGGTGAAGAAATTAAGGATTATGTTCTCGCCCTTCGCATGCTAGCCTCTACCTGTTCTTTTGGGGAGTACTTACCTACTGCACTGAGAGATACGTTTGTCATGGGACTGAACAGTGAGTCTAGCCAAAAGAGACTGTTAACAGAGAAAGACCTTACCCTTACAAAGGCAATTGAGAACTTCAGTGATGGAGATGGTTGTGAAAGATACAGAGCAATTGAACCCCCAGGGCAGAAGGGAAGAGGTGAAACAGGAAGTTTTCAGAACAACAGTCAAGCAAACTGTCGCAAACTGGAAATACAGACCCTCATCAATCCAGTAGTCTTGCTTGCTACTGTTGTGGGAATACAGACCATGACCACAAGTCTAATTGCGTTAAGACAGGCCATCTTAAACGAGTGTGCCGTAGCACGAAGGTGTGAGATAAACAGCCTTTGAACCCCAAGACAAAGACATATATGGTGGGAAGATATACATCATCATCTGAGTCAGAGGATGAGGAAGTGCTCCGCAGACATACATCATATGCATTCAGCACCCTCTGCAATGACTGTAGAGGTAACCGTTGAGGGAAAGAAACTCAAGATGGATGTAGACACAGGAGCAGCAGTTTAAGTTATCACCCAGAAACAATGGAGACAACTTCAGACACGAACAACTGTTCGCCCAACACCAATCAAACTGCAGACATACTCAAAAGATACTCCACCCACTGGGTTACGCGAAAGTACAGGTATTGTACAAGGGTCAGATAAGGAGACTGCCATTATTTATCCTGGAAAATGGGGGACCCCTTCTCTATCCCTCGGCTGTCGGGTGCTGCCGCTGCCATCCTTTCGGCTTCACTTCCTGGTTCCCTACTGCGCCTGGGTAACTTGCGCTGCACTCAATGCATCTCACTGGTCTCTGCTGTTTTCTGCGACCCGTGTGTCTCCCAGAATACAGCGGGGGGATGGGAAGTGGCATAGACACCCGCAGGTGGCTCGGGTATCTATGTCCGGAAGTGGGAGCAAAATACCTGTATTAGACAGGTATCTGCTTCCCCTCCCGCCCCCCCGACTCAATTTATGATTTGAGCCAGAGGGGAGGGGGGAAATCAGGCACACTGATTTCATAAAATGCCCCTGGACAAGGGCAAGAATCTTCACAATAGTTACCCTCTCTTGACAGGTTATTTCAGAGGATGCCTGTTACCTACAATCACTATGACCACCTTCAAAAACCCTTAAACCCGCTATCCTGATAAACCCTATGCCTGCAGGTACATACAAACTCTCAACACACTTTTGATACCATCTTGATCTCCAAAAGACCACATGTCAGTTTCTAATGCATTTAAGTGCACTCCACATCACCTACTGATTAGGGATGAGTGAATCTCCTTGAGTTTTATTCACAGAGGGATTTACACAATGCAAAGGGAGGGGGAGGCAGGAGGTATTGAAGGGGCAAATTCTACAGCCAGGGGGAAGGGCAGACAGCAGCAAAAATCAAACAGAATTCTGTAGCCATAGGTTGCCCATCTTTTACCAAAACAGGACAGTCAAAAAAAAAAAAAGATAGGCAGACCTCAAAGGGAAGGTAGAGATGCTGTCCCCAAGGGAAGGCCATGCATTAATGTCACATAGGCGCCTCTCACTTCATCCTTACCACCCCCTATATGATTAATGGATAGATTCATGCATTGCATGAATCTATCTATGGCCTCTACTGCCACCCCCTATTCAGGTGTCCAGCCCCTTTTCGACTGAATTACAGTGGCGGAGGTGTTTTCTTGAAGCACCTGATTAAAGCCATAGGCTCTAATAGGCATTGCGCTTGGACTCCACCCAGATGTGTTAGAAAAGCAAATGAATATTTGCTTTTCTAACACTGAATCGCCTCTGTTACCCATTTCCTGATTGGCTGAAAGGTTAGGCGATCCTATTGGACGCCTAGGAATGGAGGAGACTCACGGCGTGATCTCAGAAGGGAAGGGGACAGGGAAGATGCTGCAAGATGCCTGCCAAATCCTGTCCCCCTGCCCGATGATCCCCAATGTGCCCGCCAATCGGGTGTGGACCGGCAAACAGCGCGGGGGGGGGGGGTTGAGGTGCTGAGTGGGGGGCTGCTTGGGGGGCAAACAAAAATCACCAGTCGCCCCTGGCTGTCACATGGGGGTAAAAGGTGGCAACCACTAAAGTGACCTCTTCCTTTTTTCCCACCTCCTCCTCTATATTCCTCCTCCCATTCCTCCTTCACTCTTTTCATGTGATTATGGCATTGGGAGAGGCTCTGTGGAGCTGTTTTTCACCCCTCCAGTGACTCATCGCATAAGAGGTATTAAAGCAAGGTAGTGAAGTGATTAGTCTAATGCCTAGTACACACACAATGAGAAAATAGGACAAAAATAATGCTTTTGGAATGATCATCTGATAATCTGATCATTACTACACAGCTTTCAAGAGCCAATCACAACAGTTCATGTGAAAATATCCAAAGGGATAAGCACGAAAATGTTCCTCGTATGATAACAGTACGAACGATTTTCATGTAATTGGTATAGTATATGTAGAAAAAAAATTGTGTGACCAAGACCGCGCATGCTTGGAACAGTGGGTGTGGCCAAATTGCATTAACAGTGGGAGGGCTTAAAGGGGCATGGTTAAATAAAACAAAGGCTTTCCTGTACCCATAAAATATGCTTAGATTGCTGTGCCACAAGCAAGAGTCTCACAGAGACTTACTTCTCCTAGTCAGAGCGCAGCTATGCACCTATTTTCCTCCTCCTCATTTTCTGCTCATGTCACTATTTCCTGTAAATCGGCCATGATGAGTCAACGGAATTACAGGCAACAGCTAACCCTAGGGCCGGTCAACATAGATCTGCTGAAACTACCTTAGGCCAGAATCCAGAGAACAAACTGTCAGTTCAGACAGTGGCTTGGCTTAAGTGATTGCTACAAACAATACCAATGTGTAGGCGAGAGTAGAGAAAGGAATGTCTCCAGTGTTAAAAAAGGAAATTCTGAGTGGGTGGACTGTGATAATAGAGAGGCGATAGACTACTGGAAAATGAATAAAAATTCTGCTCCTCTTGCTATCCTATGGGAAGCCTTTAAATCTTATATCCGAGGAGCTAGACGAGCAGTGTGGTCAGACTTATAATGGGCAGAAAATGCGTCAGCCACTCTTAAGCTACCCAAGACCTTTCCACAAGTGGGCAACCACCTACAATCTGCACGAAGGGAGGTCTTTCTCCTCTACCAGTGGTGGCTGGTGCTCAAAAATTTTTTTTTGGGGGGGGGCGCAAACAATAAAAAAAATTCTAAAAAAAAAACATCAATTGCAGACTCACTGTGCCATCAAGTACCACCACTGTGCCATCAAATACCGCCACTGTGCCATCAAACGCAGCCACTGTAACTGTGCCCATCAAACGGTGCCACTGTGCAATCAAATGCAGCCACTGTGCCATCAAACGCAGCCACTGTGCCATCAAACGCAGCCACTGTTCCCATCAAATACCACCACTGTGCCATCAAACGCAGCCACTGTGCCGCTCAGTTGCAGCCACTGTAACCATCAAATGGACTGTGATAATAGAGAGGCGATAGACTACTGGAAAATGAATAAAAATTCTGCTCCTCTTGCTATCCTATGGGAAGCCTTTAAATCTTATATCCGAGGAGCTAGACGAGCAGTGTGGTCAGACTTATAATGGGCAGAAAATGCATCAGCCACTCTTAAGCTACCCAAGACCTTTCCACAAGTGGGCAACCACCTACAATCTGCACGAAGGGAGGTCTTTCTCCTCTACCAGTGGTGGCTGGTGCTCAAAAAATTTTTTTGGGGGGGGGGGGGGGGGCACAAACAATTAAAAAAATTCTAAAAAAAAAAACATCAATTGCAGACTCACTGTGCCATCAAGTACCACCACTGTGCCATCAAATACCGCCACTGTGCCATCAAACGCAGCCACTGTAACTGTGCCCATCAAACGGTGCCACTGTGCAATCAAATGCAGCCACTGTGCCATCAAACGCAGCCACTGTGCCATCAAACGCAGCCACTGTTCCCATCAAATACCACTACTGTGCCATCAAACGCAGCCACTGTGCCGCTCAGTTGCAGCCACTGTAACCATCAAATGGTGCCACTGTGCCATCAAACACAGCCACTGTGCACATCAAACGCTGCCACTGTGCCATCTCCAATGTTGTCACTGTGCCATCAAATTCTCCCAATAATGCCACTGTGCCATCAAATGTTCCCACTGTGCCATCCAATGCTGCCACTGTGCCATCCAATGCTGCCACTGTCCCATCCAATGCTGCCACTGTGCCATCAAATGCTCCCAGTGCTGCCACTGTGCCATCCAATGCTGCCACTGTCCCATCCAATGCTCCCAATGCTACCACTGTGCCATCAAACGCTCCCACTGTGCCATCCAATGCTGCTACTGTCCCATCCAATGCTCCCAATGCTGCCACTGTGCCATCCAATGCTGCCAATGTGATCCCCCTTCGCCCCTGCCCACTCGCCATCTGCTGGACACTTACCTTGTCGTGGGTGACGGCGAGCGTTGTCTTCCATGCGTCTTTTCCTCTCCATGTGTCTTCTCCCGTCCTCCTCTCCTTCAGTCCTCTCCTATGATTGGGCACCTGATAGGCATCCAATCACAGCGCCTGACGTTTCAGCCAATCAGGCGACCAGTAACAGACCCGGCCATCTGATTGGCTGAGAGGCGGGTCAATGTTAGCAAAGCGAATTCCCTCGGCTTTGCTAACATTGAGCTGAGTGACAAGGAACGCACAGCGTTGTGCCCGCTTCTCACTTTTTCGGACGCCTATTAGAGCTTATAGCTCTAATCAGGTGATTCCAAAAAACACCCCCACCACTGTAATTCAGGTGCCCGATGACCAAAAAGGGGCCGGGCACCTGAATAGGGGGTGTCAGCAAACAACCATAAATAGATTCATGCAATGCAAATTAAGCTGTAGAACACTTGTAGGATACCTGGATCTTTCAGCCTACTTGGCGATATCCACAAGACTGGATTCTCTTGGTTACTTTGGCCCTTCCGGGCTCTTGTTAAGAAAACCCCTGTACGTGGTGTTCTTCTAAAGAGTCCCCCCCTGGAATGCTCGAAGTTCAATGGGTCTCTCCCGGACCGGAGACAGCACCCATCCACCTCAGAATCCTCCTCTAGTTTCCATGCCTTGGGCTAGCCAGGCATTAAAGTCAGCGGGTGGAACTGCACCCCAGGCCGTAGCCTTCCTGGGGGCTGGTCAGGAGGACCAGGACCTTGTAATCAGCACTTCATACTGGACCGGAACCCCCGAACCACATGACGTCCGTGTCTTAAATGCCCTCTCCCAGAGGGCACAGGGAGGGGGCCACTCCCACTGACCTGGCTCCGAAAGAGAGTAACTTAAGTGCCTGACCAGAGAATAGTTCCACGCTTGCCACCAGAGACAGTGCCCCCTGTGGCCAGGCTGAACAGCTCACAATCCAGTCAGACTGACACAGAAGTCAAATTTAGACAAATAGACCCAAACCAAACTGTAGTTTGGGTAAAGTTTTAACTGAAAAACATAGTGTGTGCTCTTCAGGAGCCCGGCGCTACACATGTAAAAGCATACAGTCCAATAACAAATATAGAAAAGGTATATATGTGGAAACAGTTCCAGTTATGTGCAGAACCACCGCTGTACTGTTGAGAATATTATGTTAAGCCAGTAATTGTGACCAAGTGCACGTCACTTCCGTTAAAAACACTTTTACGGCAGTATATTGAAGTGCATTAGTGTACTTTTACGGCAGTATATTGAAAGTGCGTTAGTGCACTTTTATGGCAGTATATTGAAGTGCATTAGTGCACGTTTACAGCAGTATATTGAAGTAGATTATTACACATTTACAGCAGTATATTGAAATGTGTCAGTACAGTTTTACTGTACTGTATACTGTAGTGTGTCAGTGGAGTGTGTCTGTGTAGTGAGTACTCAAGTTAGAGTTCACCAAACAACACTTTCCATTGATTAAAGTGCATCCAAGTACACATTTCCCCTTCTCTATTATATTTCGGTGATAAGCCCTCATTCTCATGTCTGGAAGGCCAACAGGTAGAGGAAAACTCCCATGGCACTGTGAGGGGGCCAGCAGTGTCTGTGTCCATTTCCTCTGTTTAGTGATGTTGCCCATGCAATTGATGTTATCCTTTGCATTGTTTAAAAAGGCTGTCTGATCCCGGCTTCTCTGTTCTTCCCCTTCTTCCACAGTACCTGATCTATCGGCTGATAGAACAGAGGCTGGGGACAAGCTGCAAATGCTCAGCTTGGTGTGTATTGCTAGAGTGTTTTTTTTCCTTGGGAGAGTGCATGTGATCAGCACTGTCCAGAGAGATGGTCAGGGGTCCAGCAGCCTTATAGGACAGTCAGAGTGGAATAAAAACTCCTCCTACAAGTTTTAACCAGACAGTGAAGTCACAAGACTGCTCTAACTCCTGATGGAAATAAGGTATTTAGCAGTTTATATTTACTAAAATAATAGCATTCCATGTTCTGTGTACTGTATATTGTGGGAGACCAGATATAGTGAATTCCAGGTCCTGGGTTTAGTAACACTTTAAAGAAAAATAAACACCATTATGTTTAAAACAAACGGCTTTGAGAGTGCGAGAGCGGCGTTAATATTGCCTCACTGATGAAGCCTGCATGCCTTCTCGGGGGCATACCAGACCCTTAGGTCCGGTAGGGATTTTAGGGGAATCCCCTACGCCAAAAAAAATGGCGTGGGGTCCCCAGAAAATCCATACCAGACCCCTATCCGAGCACGCAGCCTGGCCGGTTAGGAAAGGGGGTGGGGACGAGCGAGCGCCCCCCTCCTGAGCCGTACCAGGACGTGTGCCCTCAACATGGGGGGTGCCTTGGGGAAGGGGGGGCCGCGCGGCCCCCCCACCCCAAAGCACCTTGCCCCCATGTTGATGAGGACAAGGGTCTCTTCCCGACAACCCTGGCCGTTGGTTGTCTGGGTCTGCGGGCGGGGGGGTTATCGGAATCCGGGAGCCCCCTTTAATAAGGGGGCCTCTGGATAGTGCGGTTCTTCGGTTCTTCTTGCCGGGCCACCTCTTCTTCTTCCAGCTCTTTTACTAGCGGTGGCCCGGTCTTCTGTTGTCACCGCCGCCACCACCTTCTGTTCTTCTTCTTCTGGAGATGTTAACTCGACGCTCTCTCCGGCCACAATGCCAGGGACGCGGTGAGCGGCGACTTATATAGGGACAAGGGGCGGGGTCACCGGTTGATGTCACATGGGGACCCCGTCCCCTTATGATGTTACAGTCCCGGCATCCTCCGGTCCCGGAGAGAGCGTCGGGTCAACATCTCCAGAAGAAGAACGGAAGGCGGTGGCGGCAGCGGCGGCGGTAATGACGACAGAAGACCAGGCCACCGCCCGGCAAGAAGAACCGAAGAGGGGGGACAAGGCCCCCTGAAGTTGGAAGAAGAGGGCGGCGATGAAGAAGAAAGCCGGGCTCCTCCGCTAGTAAAAGAGCTAGAAGAAGATAGCGGAGGAGTCCGGTGAGAAGACTCCCGAAGACAGAAGACCCCCCGAAGCTGTGCAATAAACTATTTGAACCCTTGTGTGTTGTTTTTTTTTTACAATTGTTTTCACGGGTGAATAGGTAGGGGTACGTTGTACCCCATACTCATTCACATAGGGTGGGGGGCTGCTATCCGGAGGCCCCCTTATTAAAGGGGGCTCCCGGATTCCGATAAGCCCCCCGCCCACAGACCCCAACAACCAACGGCCAGGGTTGTCGGGAAGAGGCCCTTGTCCTCATCAAAATGGGGACAAGGTGCTTTGGGGTGGGGGGGCCGTGCGGCCCCCCTTCCCCAAGGCACCCCCCATGTTGAGGGCACGCAGCCTGGTACTGCTCGTACTGCTCGTCCCCACCCCCTTTCCTGACCGGCCAGGCTGCGTGCTCGGATAGGGGTCTGGTATGGATTTGGGGGGGGACCTCACACCATTTTTTTCGGCGTAGGGGATTCCCCTTAAAATCCCTACCGGACCTAAGGGCCTGGTATGCCTCCCAAGGGGGAACCCATGCCATTTTTTTTTTAATTTGGCGTGGAGTTCTCCCTTAGGATTCATACCAAACACAGTGCCTGGTATTGGCAGGAATCCAATTCGGATCCCCGCACCAGTGTGACCCCGGCCAGCGATGCTTGTCGCTTATTGGGAAAGGAAAAGAAACATTTTTCCTTTTCCCCGATGCGTGCGAGCCAGCTCGGCGCTGGCTCCTGCGACGGAGCTCGTAGGGTGTCAATCTCGCCGATAGAAGTGGCGAGATTGACACAATATCGCGGTCACCTACTGTATCTCCCAAAAGCGAGAGTGGGTTACATACAGTATCTCACAAAAGTGAGTACACCTCTCACATTTTTGAAAATATTATATTACACATGTGACAACACTGAAGAAATTACACTTTGCTACAATGTAAAGTAGTCAGTGTACAGTTTGTACAACAGTGTAAATTTGCTGTCCCCTCAAAATAACTCAACACACAGCAATTAATGTCTAAACCACTGGCAACAAAAGGGAGTACACCCTTGAGTGAAAATGTCCAAATTGGTCTCAATTAGCCATTTTCCCATCCCAGTGTCATGTGACTCGTTAGTGTTAAGGGAGCAGGTGTGTTAAATTTGGTGTTATTGCTCTCACTCTCTCATACTGGTCACTGGAAATTCAACATGGCACCTCATGGCAAAGAACTCTATTTGAATCTGAAAAAAATAATTGTTGCTCTTTATAAAGATGGCCTAAGCTATAAAGAAGAGTGCCAAGACCCTGAAACTGAGCTGCAGCATGGTGGGCAAGACCATACAGCAGTTTAACAGGACAGGTTCCTCTCAGAACAGGCCTCGCCATGGTCTACCAAAGAAATTGGGTGTATGTGCTCGGCGTCATATCCAGAGGTCGTCTTTGGGAAATAGACGTATGAGTGCTGCCAGCATTGCTGCAGAGGTTGAAGGGGTTGGGGGTCAGCCTGTCAGTGCTCAGACCATACACCGAACACTGCATCAAATTGTTCTGCATGGCTGTCATCCCAGAAGGAAGTTTCTTCTAAAGATGATGCACAAGAAAGCCTGCAAACAGTTTGCTGAAGACAAGCAGACTATGGACAGGGATTACTGGAACCATGTCCTGTGGTCTGATGAGACCAAGATAAATGTATTTGGTTCAGATGGTGTCAAGCGTGTGTGACGGCAACCAGGTGAGGAGTACAAAGACAAGTGTGTCTTGCCTACAGACAAGCATGATGGTGGGAGTGTCATGGTCTGGGGCTGCATGAGTGCTGTCCGCACTGGGGAGCTACAGTTCATTGAGGAAACCATGAATGGCAACATGTACTGTGACATACTGAAACAGAGCATGACCCCCTCCCTTCAGAAACTGGGCTGCAGGGCAGTATTCCAACATGATGACAACCCCAAACACACCTCCAAGCTGACCACTGCCTTGCTAAAGAAGCTGAGGGTAAAGGTGATGGACTGACCAAGCATGTCTCCAGAATTAAACCCTAGTAAGCATCTGTTGAGCATCCTCAAACAGAAGGTTGAGGAGCGCAAGATCTCCAACATCCACCAGCTCTGTGATGTCATCATGGAGGAGTGAAAGAGGACTCCAGTGGCAACCTTCGAATCTCTGGTGAACTCCATGCCCAAGAGAGTTAAAGTGGTTGTAAACCCTTACAAACCACTTTGATCTACAGGTAATCCTAGATCCAAGAAATATCTCTTAAACCTACACGGTTTTGGAGATATTTACGAAAAGACAGGCACGCGCCGTAGACAGCGGCGAGCAGGCGCACTGGGCATGCTGCTGCTAATGGCGATATGCCGTTAGTGGCGGCTCCTGTGTGCATGCGTAGGAGTGATGTCATCGCTGCTCCAGCGATGTGAGTGGCCGGAGCAGCGATAACCAGAAGAAGATGGACGCTCCGTGCTACAGGGGACAGCTGTGACATCGCTGGCTCCTGTGTCAGGTAAGTGACACATAATGGGCTACTATGCAATGCATAGTAGCCCATTATGCTTTACCTTTGCAGGGAGACAAAGAGGAAGTAAACCCATCAGGCAGTGCTAAAAAAAAATGCTAGCCACACAAGATATTGACACTTTGGGCTCAATTTGGACATTTTCACTTAGGAGTGTACTCACTTCTGTTGCCAGCATTTTAGATATTAATTGATGTGTGTTGCGTGATTTTGAGGGGACAACAAATTTACACTGTTATATAAGCTGTACACTCACTATTTTACATTACAAGTGTAATTTCTTCAGTGTTGTCACATGAAAAGATATAATAAAATAATTAACAAATATGTGAGGGGTGTACTCACTTTCGTGAGATACTGTATATAGTTACATAGTAAGTTAGGTTGAAAAAAGACACAAGCCCATCTAGTTCAACCAAAAAATAAAAAATAAATACAATCCCATATACATAATCCTTCACCCACAGTTGATCCAGAGAAAGGCAAAAACCCCAGCAAAGCATGCTTCAATTTGCTACAGCAACAGGGTGGCTAGAGTGATGCCATTAGTGAGGGAACATGTCCAGAAGTGTCATGGATCCAGGGGCGGGCTGGGCCGGGGGGCAGGGTGGAAATCTCCCCCCAGGCCGTCTAACTTTTAATCAAAACAGGCTGTTTGCTGACATTTTTTTTTTTTTGAGGAAGTCGGCCGCTGATTGGCTGTGTTGCTGCTGCGCTGCATTCTGGGAGTTGTAGTCTGGTGGGTAGAGACTGGAGGGAACTGAGCAGCGAAGCAGGTAACTTCTATTCCCGGCAGGGAGACCCATCACTTCACAGGGGGGCCGGTCAGCCAGCAACTTCAAGCTATCATTCTCCTGCTGCTGTGTTAACTCTCCTACTGGCTGCTCTCCTATAACCTCTCTCTCCTTTCAGGACACATCACGTTTGTTTCTGTTCAGATTCTTTCATTTATTCCAGGCTGATTTCACTCATGCTTCATCCCCCTCCCCCTCCCTCTGTGCACTCATCTCTCCTGGTCGGTACAATCTTGCTGTAGGTAAGTCACACTCTCCTTGCACCAATTCACTTATCTTTTTCCCATTCATTTTATCTTCTCTCCTGTTTTGTAATTCTGCTCTCCTCATATAAATCACTGTAGCCTCTCAGCTCTGGGCATTCCACACATGTACTTGGGCTGACACCCTTTCCATCCCAGTTTACTTTTGCCTAATACAATAGTTCTGTCAGAATCATGCCTCTAACACATGCAGCCCCTCACTCTCCATTAACTTATACTACAGAATTTGGGCTTTTTCACACTAGTGCAGTGACTGGCATTTTTCCACACTGAAAAAAATACCAGTCACTGCTAGAGCACATAGAATACAGCTGTTCTCTATGTGCCCCATTTACACTGCAGTACCGTCCAGAGGTGCGGTGCAGTAAGCTGCAATAATATACAGTAATTCTACATTTTATCGCAGTGCACTGGATGGCACTGACATAGTTATCAATCAGTCCTTCTCAAACTGACAGAAACGCAGCAGCATTTTTTTTTCCTTCCAGTGACCCCACAGCACGTCACAAACATTATGGCACTATTACCCCCATTCCCTCTTCCACCTGGGGGGGGGGGGGGGGGCGCAGTTTGCTATCTTTGCCTGGGCACTGGATGACCTTGTCCCTGCGTTACACAGAGGGATCACCTGCAGAAAAGACTCGGGAATGGTACAGTACATGATGTCCTGCTGGGAGCTGGCCATTCCCTGTGGGTCCTGCTGGAACTAATCATGGCCTGTTGGCAGTGGCGGCTGGTGCTAAAATATTTTTTTTGGGGGGGGGGGGGGGGGGCAAACTGAAAAAAATGTGAAAAAAAAAATTATTCGCAGCCACTGTGCCAATCAAATGCTGCCAGTGTGACAGTGTGCCACCCGCTTGCCTTCTGCCCTGCACTTGCCCTGTCTTGTGGGGCAGCAGGTGACAACGAGTGGGTCCTTCATGCATCTCCTGCACTTCTTTTCCTCCCGTCCTCTCCTCCCATCAGGCGTCCAATAGCGGCGCCTGTTGTTTCAGCCAATCAGGTGACAGGTAACATGACCTGAGCAACCTGATTGGCTGTGAGCCAGGTCAGTGTTAGGAAAGCAATGTCTTCGGTTCTCTAACACACCAATAAGTAATCGGCGAATGCACAGCAGTGTGCCTGCTGTTTTCCCTTTTGGAAGCCTATTAGAGCCCATGGCTCTAATCAGGAAGCCTATTTGAGCCTATGGCTCTAATCAGGCATTTCCAAAGAAACTCCACCGCTGTAATTCATATGCATGGCGCAGCGGCAACCATATATAGATTCATGCAATCTATCTATGTGAGAGAGCGAGTGACAGGGGGGCAGCGCTCATGCACCTTTATGGATGCACCACCGCTGCCTGTTGGTCCTACTGGGAGCTGGCTATGGCCAGTGCCCAGCAGGACCCACAGGCTGGGAGCTGGCCATGCACCTGTAGGTCCTGCTGGGAGCTTATCATGGCCTGTAGGGCTCTGCTGGCCACTAGCCATGGGTAACCTTGTAATACAAGGTGGGCATAGATAGTGAACTTATTCGGGGTTAAAGTGGGCCACGTGACTGGACTTGCCCCCCAGGCCTAAGGCTGTCAGCCCCCCCCTGCATGGATCTGCCACCTAGGGGTTAAAATAGTGCAGACTAATTTCAGTGATTGGTAACAGGCTGCCTTATTTAACCACTACAATACAGGGCACTTTCGCCCCCTTCCTTCCCAGCCCAATTTTCAGCTTTCATCGCTCTAGCGCTTTCAGTGACAATTGCGCGGTCATGCTACACTGTACCCAAATGAAATTTTTATCATTTTGTTCGCACAAATAGAGCTTTATTTTGGTGGTATTTATTCACGACTCCGTTTTTTATTTTTTGCGATATAAGCGCAAAAAAGCGGAAATTTTGAAAAAAAACAATATTTTCTTTTTTCTATTTTAAAAGAAATCGAATAAAATCAAATTTTGTCATAAATTTAAGCCAAAATGTATTCTGCTACATGTTTTTGGTAAAAAAAATTCTGTTAAGTGTATAATAATTGGTTTGTGTGATCACGGACATATGTACGCAAATGATCATGTACATATGTGTGCAGGTGATCACGTACATATGTGTGCACATAATCATTGGGACAAGTGATTTTAGTGGGACATATGTGGGGGACATGTTTTTATTATTAGGGACATGTGTTTTTATTTTTTGGGGACATGTATGTTTTGGGGACATGTGTGTTATGGGGACATATGTGGGGACTGTGTTTACACTGTGTGGTGTGTTGTGTGTTTACACTAGACTGAAGATCAGTGAGTAAAAAGCTGTAAAAAACAGCTCATACTCACTGATCATCAGCCGGCTGCAGCAATCTGCTCTCCTCTCCTCAGCGATGACTTCTGTGTGAGGAGAGGAGGAGCCGATTGCCTAGCAACCGGCTGTTTGTTTACATCACATGACGGCCGTGATTGGACACGGCCGTCATGTGATCAGGAGGACCAATCATAGAGCCCTCCTGCCGATCTGAGATGCGCCGTGTCCCGGTGACACGGGCGCATCGGGATCGCGCCGCTGCGCGGGCACGCGCGCGCGCGATCCCGCTCCTCCTGATGGACGTTCCTGAACGTCCTATCAGGAGTAGACGGCTCCCACCCGGCCGTATATGTGCATTGGCCGGGTGGGAAGTGGTTAAACACCTCAGTAGCACTGTCTTTGCTGTCTGGTCTGCAGCTCATACCTGTTCCAGTGACTGCCTGTTCCTGTGATCCGATCTGTTTCCTGTGTTTGACCCGGCTTGTTTGACTACGATTGATCTCTGCTATCCTGACCCTGGTCTGCCTTGTAACCAAGCTCTACTCTACACTGCTTGATAGCCTGTTGCCGAACTTTGCCTGTATCCTGACCATTCTCTGCCTGTCGTCTATATTTACATCTGATCATCTGTTACCAAACCCGGCTTGTCTGACTACGTATTCAGTGTCTTCCCAGCTTACCAACCTGCTTCCTGTTTCCTGCTGCACCAGCTGAACTGACAATACTAAAGACGAACCAGGCACTCATACACCGCCAGGCTCTTGCGGCCACTGTTGCAACATCGGTGGCCCTTGGGCCGGGGTTGTACGAGACAGCCTTCCCACTGCATGTCAGGCTCATCCAGCAGGTACGTAACAAGAAGGCTCAGGATGCCCAAAGGAGGGTGTACAACCGTCAAATAAAGTCAGACAGTTTCAAGTAGGAGATGGGGTGGCTGTTCTGATACCCACAGTGGAGTGCAAGTTTTTGGCCCATTTGAAGTAGTGGAAAAAGTAGGTGATGTGTACTACAAGTTACACCATCTGGAGAAAAGAAAGCCATACTAAGTTTATCGTGTAAACTTGTTAAAACCATGAAGAGACAGACAACAGGTTTCCGCTGTTGTAGGTGTCAAATCAGAGGACACTGCAGGGGTTGACCTGGTGCAGGTTGTTGCTACCCTGTCTAAGCCACAAACACAACAGGCGAAAGAGTTTCTGCAGAGAAATAGAGAAATGTTTTCAAGATTGCCTGGTCTCCCCAACGTCATCGAGCATGACAACCCAGTGTGAAGATCAGTTTAAAGCCCTATTGTATCCCAGAAGCACATAGAAAGGCAGTGTCTGAAAAAGTTAAAAGAATGCTTGAGCTTAATGTCATTGAAGAATTGGAGAGTGAGTGATCGAGTCCCATCGTGTTGATAGCAAAGCCCAACGGCACCCTGCACTTCTGAAATTACTTTAGGAGACTTAATGAAGTTTCAAAATTTGATGCCTTTCCGATGCCCCAGGTTAATTGAGAGGTTGGGTCCCGTCCGGTGTATCACCACGTTGTATCTCACAAAAGGGTACTGGCAGAGTCTCCTCAGCAAGAAAGCAAGGGAGAAAAATGCTTTTTCCACCCCAGGACACCACTTTCAGTATAAAAGAATCGAATTTGGCTTACACTCTGCCCCAGCCACATTCCAAAGGGCAATGGACAAAACATTACCCTTCGATCTATCTGGATGATATTGTAATTTTCAGTCCCTATTGAGAGACCGATCTTCCCCGGGTTCAGGCAGTCATAGATGATGAGATTCCTTTCTCTCCAGTAGTTCAACTTTGGCGTAGAGCACAGACCCAAGAGACAGCATCAAAATGCTGATGCCCTCTCCTGAGTACACTGTATGATGTCAAATGGTGCCTCCAACACCTCCACATTAAACCCCGATGAGGGGGGGGGGGGGGTTTAGAGATATGTACAGGATGCCAAGGATGGGTTCTGGACAGGTGTTATCTGGCACCAATATTTTGGTTATGGTCTCTTTACGGGAAATGTGTGTGTACTGGGGTAGTCATATAAAGCAGAGGACTGAATCACAGTCCTCACTGTATTAGTACAGACTTATTTGGGACCCGGAATTTTGGAGGGTCGTAGTGACAGTCGGGTTGGAAAAGGATCTCCACTCCTGATTATGGGGACTCCAGTCCCTACAGGGTTAAGCAGCCTCCAGGAAGCAGCACATAAAACAGGAAGCTTAGTTTTAAGGGTGGGGTGTAGGAGTTGGAGAGAGAGAGACCTGTTGGAGTTCTGCACACATGCAGTTAGCTGCCAAGCAACCTGAGTTGCACTGTGCTAATCTTGGGGTAAATCCTGTGTATGAACTTTACTTTATGTTTCCTTTATAATGTTTGTGCTGAAGATAAGAGGACTTTTGTGTTTCATTTTCTGAAGTTTTGGTTTGCCGCTGGAAGCTCTCTTGTGTTTGCTTAAAGAAAATGTTCTTATATTTAAGAATGGGGGTTATTTGTGAAAGGCAAATCCAATTAGCACTACAAGTGCACTGCAAGTGCACTTGGAAGTGCAGTTGTTTTAGATCTGAGGGGGACAGACATGCAAGGAAAATAAAAAATAGGATTTTTTGTACTCACCATAAAATCCTTTTCTCTGTAGTTCACTGACTGACACAGCTCCTTTACATAGACCATTGGGTTGTTACGCCACCTTCAGGAGAGGACTAGGCAGAACATGTTAACATGTGCAACAAAACCAGAACCTTCTAGTTCCGCCCAAGGGGCAGTCCCTTAGGTAACAACCCCCCAGCCTGCATCCTGCAACCTCAGTACGTCAACAAGCAGTATAACGTAAAAAATAGGAGGGGAGGGTGCTGTGTCAGTTGGTGAACTACAGAGAAAAGAATTTTACGGTGAGTACAAAAAATCCTATTTTCTCTTACGTTCACTGACTGACACAGCTCCTTTACTTAGACCATCGGGACATCCCCAAGCAGTGCCAAAACGAGGGGTAGGAAACAGCATAAAAACTTCACCCAGAAAGGCATGTGGGAAACAGCATAAGGCTTCACCCACAAAAAAACAGAATGTGGGAAACAGCATAAAATTTTCACCCACAAAAACAGAGTGCTCCTTAATCTAGGAGTCACCACCTTATCTAACCGTCTCGGAACTTGCGGTAACAATGCAGCAGTGCATTTACTTAAAGATAACTGTGTTTCTTGTAAAAAAAACAGCAAAAAATTAAGTGCAATCGCAAATTACACAGCCAACCTGCAAAACTTTGTGGCCAAAACAGGCATCAGCCTATGTACTGACATCTAAATTGTAGAATTTCGCAAAGATGTGAACAGATGACCAAGTCGCCCCTTTACACACTTGAGCGTCAGACGCTTGATGTCAGAAGGCCCAAGATGTTCCAATTGCCCTGGTGGAATGGGCCGTGACCGGAAAGTGGGGCACCTGCCCCTTCAAGGTGTAGGCCTGTACTACAATCTGTCTGATCCACCTGGAAATGGTGGCTGACGAGACCGCTATGCCTTCTTTCGGACCAGCCACCGAATCAAACAAAGAGCCTGACTTCCGAAAGGGAGCTGTAGCAGTTTGTAGTCCCCAAAAAGGAAGGGGACGTGCCCCTTCCTTTTTGGGGACTACAAAAAGATTGGAGTAGAACCCTCTGGAACAGGTACTATCACCCCGCGACTTAGCAGGTCCCTTACCGCCCCCAATAGGGCCTCCCGGTGAGTCGGGAGTAAGGGTATACTGGAGGTGAAGAATCTGTCTGGTGGCCAAGAAAGAAACTCTATCTTGCAGCCAGAGGAAATCAGACCGCAGACCCATTGGTCAGACAGCCGAGAGGCCCACTGGGCTGCAAACTCCCAAACCTTCATGAGGTAGCACTTTTGCTCACAGGCTTGTTAGGCTTTCAGTTCCAGGGACGCTTTTGTCCTTCAGAGGTCATCCTGTCGGGCTGGGGATGTTTAGCTGAAGCCACGGGCAGATAAAAAAGCTGTTTGCCTATGGCATGGCTCCTTAGCCTTCCTGGCCTGTGGGAGTAAGGTACTCTTACCATCTGTGGAATTTTTAATAATGTCATCCAATAAGGCTCTAAAGAGCCGCTCACCAAGGAAGGGTAAATCCGTCAGGGCTTTTTTTTAGATACTTGGTCAGCCAACCAGCATTTTAGCCAAATCAGGCGCCTCAGCACCACTGTTTACACTGAAGCCCTGGATAACAGAGGGGGGGTATCCAGGGCTGCATCACAAACGTACTTAAGGCCTTGCACTAACTGGTCTGCTAGTTTTACTGGTCTGCTAGTTCCACGCAGGTGGGAGAAGCCTGTTGCTCCCCCAATTTGCGGTGCAAACGTTTTGCCCACTCAGTAAGTGTGTGTGACACAAGTGCGGATGCCAGTACTGGTCACGTTGCTGACCCCACAACTGTAAACAAGGAATGGGACACTGCCTCGGCCTTCCTGTCCATGGGATCCTTAAAGGCAGGAGTCCCCTCTACCGGGATCGTGGTTACTTTGTTTAACCTGGATACTGGGGGGTCCATGACCGGAGGAGCCAACCATTTTTTGAGAAGGCTCTCCTCAAAGGGGTAACACACCGCCATGTATTTGGGGACCGAAAAGGTCCATTGCGGTCGATCCCAATCCTTGTATATGAACTTATCTAAATAAGTCAGATACGGAAACACCTTAGGTGTACGGGCTGGCTTACGGGACCCAAAAAGGACCACTACATCAGCAGAGGGATCTACTGTATCCTGAATTTTCAGAGTATCATGCACAGCTGTGATAAGTGCTCCAACAAGCGCTTTGTTGCACGCAGACCCGGACGGAGACTCATCCTCACTGTCCGATTGATCCTGGTCAGCGTCATCTGAAACAACAGAGCAGGGATCACCAGCCTCAGCGGGGCCCGAGTCTGCGTCAAAGCTCTCCCCGGAGGACGGGGGGCAGGGGCTGCTTTTTACCGCCTTTGTGCCCACGCACCGCCTCCATCTTGGCAACGAACATGTTAAGGACCACCGACAAAGCGTCCAGGGGCACTGTCTGCAGGCAAACTGGTTGCAATTGCCTGGATTTCGGGAGAAGAAACACCAGTTTCTGAAGCCATGCTGACCCTACCCTGTCTGCCACCTGTTGGGGACTTAGGACAGTGATGGTCCCACCCTCCTAACTGCTGTAGGCTGAGGGGCCCCCACCGCAGGACTCACCACCCCGACCGAGTTCTGTGATGTCCAGCTAGGTGTGCCTGTGTCAGCTCCCAGATGCTTGTGAGAGGAAACCGCGCTGTGCTGAGCCCCAGAGAACAGCACTGAGCATGAAAAACGTGTTTAGGCTTCAACAAAATGGCCACCGAGCCTCCAGTACAAAGGACATAATCACAGGGAAAATAGCCCTGGACTACAGAAAAATTTAGTCTGACCATGCTTGTCCCTGGTCACACCAAAAAATGGCCACGAGCACTGTATGCATAGAGAGACAGTGAAAACAGGCAGAGGAAATGGTGGCAAGCAGCGCTACAGTGATCAGCAGACACAGATTTCCAGAAACCCAGGGAAGAGACCTTACAGACATCCAGGGAACAGCCACCCAGCGCAGCCCCCACCCAAGGTGAGAGCCCCCCCAGGGGCCCCCATCTATGTGGCACACACACCGCTCAGCAGCCCGTGCAGCATCCCCCATGGGGGGGGGAGACAGGCACAGAGAGGAGAGGGGGGGTGAGGGACCCCCGAATCTACCTCCCAGGGAATGCCCAGCTGCTCAGTCCCACTGAGGCAGGGAGAGCTGTACTTACCAGTCCTGACTAGCTAGGGAACATTCCATTACAGATCCACTCTCTGATCAGTACAGGGTGGCTGCTGGCCCAGCACACTGTGACGAAGACATCAGTAGCCCAGTCATATGTGTGACCTGGAGCATTACGCTCACCGGCCACCCCTGGAGCCTGGGGGACATGTTGTGGCCGACCCAGCATGGTCTGCACACGCTTGCTGGCCAGGCTGGGGAGACTACAAGGATAAGGGTATTCAGCCTGTCACCCAGCTGGCTATTGATAGCAGATCCCAGGATCTAAATCTTGTGCAAAAGGCAAACTTCTGCAGAAAAAATCCATGGATCGATGGGCCTGCAGGGTTCCTAGGTCCTTCTCCTTCACTAGGCAGAAAAAAACTGAGGCTGTAGGATGCAGTCTGGGGATTTGTTACCTAAGGGACTGCCCCTTGGGCGGAACTAGAAAGTTCTGGTTTTGTTGTACATGTTAACATGTTCTGCCTAGTCCTCTCCTGAAGGTGGCGTAACACCCCGATGGTCTAAGTAAAGGAGCTGTGTCAGTCAGTGAATTTAAGAGAAAACAGCATTTTTGCTTGCACATGATTGGATGATAAAATCAGCAGAGCTTCACCTCATTTCAGAGCTTCCCCTCAGATCTACAGAGACTGCACTTACAAGTGCACTTGTAGTACAAAGTGGATTTGCCTTTTGTTTCAATTATTTTTATTAAGATATTTTCACATAAAAACATTCCATAATATTTCATTATATAACATTAATAAACATGCTTAGCATACATATAAATAAAACAAAACACATAATCACCACAATCGACAAAGTTCTTGGATCAATCCCATAGTAAAAAAAATATAAAATATTTTCCACGGTCTCTCCCCTCTCCCATCCCCAAGGGGAAAAAAAAAAACACAATGAAAAAACAAAAAAGCCTTTTTAAAAAAAAAAAATGATCCAAACTTATTATTGAATTATAATCTTTTTCTTTAGTGAACCTCACTCACTTATTAATTATTCCCAATCGTGTTTATCCTTTATCCCATACTGTAACCCTAATATTCTATGTGCAGTGGATGACATTTTGGACAAAATTTAGTTTTTGCCTCAGAACAGTAGGGGTTCTGAGGGTTAATTACGTAGGTTGGCCTTGACATCAGTCTGGCTGGGCTGTGTTGGAAGTTCTGCCTGGTGATGTGAGCAGTGAGGTGCACATGACAGGCCAGAAACAGGCCTGGTTGGACGTTTTGAGTATCAACCTTCTCTGAACCAATCAGTGGGAGTGCCTGGCCCTGCTGGGGAGTCTGGGAAGGGGTACTTAACATGTGTGGGTCACGTGTTTGAGAGAGAGAAGTTTGTGAGGCCCGTGTGGTCTATTCTGGTTGCAGGACAGGGGTAGCCCCGTGAGAGGTCCTGGTCACGGGGTGTTCGACACCCTGCAACATGTTCCTGTTACAGGCCCCTGATAGACCTGCATGGTCTGGGGTAGGGATCCGTCTGTTCCCGAGTCTCAGAACTTGCTGGTCTGAGGCGCAGTAACTGATGGATTATTCAAGGTGTCCGGGTGTGCTCTCGGCTTGGAGAGGCACCACAGCTCATGGGGAGGACTCTTCGGAGGAGGGTCGGCAAGTGGGATCCTGAAAAGTGCCTGGTTACTGAGTTGGAAAGGACATTGATGAATTCACGTTTTTCCAGTACCATTGAGGAGACGGGAAACGCTCCAGGTACTGAGAAAAAAGGTTCCTGCTCACCCTTAGTTACAGCTTGTATACGTTCATAGGATTGCTTCAAGTTTTGAGTCAACGTGCTGACTACCATGATCTCTGGCTAGAGCTCTGTTCAGCCTTGAAGTACCCAACTGCGAGTGGCTACTCTCTGGGTGGAATTAGAGACTTTGCTAGACCTGCAGTTTAAGATGCCTGAGTTCTTCACCCGTGCCCTCTGTTCACGTGAGAGACTGCGTTATTGGATGTTACTACTGCAAAATAAAACCTTTTAAAAAGGACTTTATCCATGTCAGTGTTCAAGTCATTGGGTATCAACAATGGGAACCCCTAGACGTGGAAGAGCAGGCCAAGAGAAGGTAACTGGTAAGCCCAATAAGTCAAGGCCGCCCTGCAAAGGTTGTGGCCGCTACATATGCAAAACCTATTGTGTTTATTTTGAAGAGGAGAGATTTGCCTTTTGTAAATAACCCCCAATGTCTTATGTTTAAGACAAATAGCTTTGCACGTGGTCCTGAGGAGCTATACCCCAGAACTTTACAAGTGGTAGAAAACTTTTAGCAGATGCTAGCATGACAAATGTGAAGAAAGGTTCCCTGCAGGCTTGTAAAGGGAAAAAAAAAAAGCTGAAATGACAGCTTTGAAAAATATCTAGATTAACAAAAGCACATAACACTTTGCTAAGAACATGTGGTGTTTCATTCTTTTGATTGTTTACAGATATGTACAGGTAATAAATTATAAATTAGCGACCACTTTTATTTGAGTTGGCTTTAACAAAATGTAGATTATGAGATAGTCATAATACTTTAACAATAATCATTTTACAAGGTCACTTAAGTGTTGTGTTTTTTTTTACCGGCAAAACTTGATGTCATAAATGCCAAACAGTGTAAACCCTATTTGACATTTGTTTTAATATAGTGTTTGCCAACATTTAGTAAAAGTTGTTCAGATTACGCACAGTAAGACATTTTTACCTGAAATGTAATGTCAACTACATCAATGATCCACAAATGAGTGTAATTATTGCTGGTATAAGTGTATTTTTAAAGTTTCTAGCACTTGACTGCAAATGTGCATAAATTAAGTTTGCCCTGTTTTTTGCCAGAGGGTTAAACTATATAGTATAAACACCAACCCACTTAAAATTCCTAGAACAAACAAAAATACATACGGTATGTATGTTACTGTATATGCAGTTGCTAAAGTGTACATTAACCACTTCCCATCCAGGCCAATTCTGACATTTCTCTCCTACATGTAAAATTCATATTTTTTTTTTTTTGAAAATTACATAGAACCCCCAACCATTATACATGTTTTTTTTTAGCAAAGACCCTAGAGAATACAATGGCAGTGGTTGCAACTTTTTATCTCGTATGGTATTTGCGCAGCAATTTTTCAAACACTTTTTTTTGGGGAAAAAAACAATTTCATGCTTTAAAAAAAAAACATGAAAGATTAAAGATAGCGCATTTTTTTTTTTTTTTTTTTTTGCATAATGTGAAAGATTAAGTTATGCCAAGTAAATAGATACCTAACATGTCATGCTTCAAAATTGCACAAGCTTGTGGAATGGCGCCAAACTTCGATACTTAAAAATCCCCATAGGCAACGCTTTAACATTTTTTACTTTTTTTTTTACAGAGGAAGTCTAGGGCTAGAATTATTGCTCTCGTTCTAACGTTCGCAGTGATGCCTCACATGTGTGGTATGAACACTGTTTTGATATGTGGGCGGAACTTATGTATGCGTTCGCTTCTGCACACGAGCACACAGGGACAGGGGTGCTTTCATTTTTTTTTTTTTATTGTTAATATTTCACTTTGCCTTTTTTAGTTTGAAAAAGATAATAATAATTTTGATCACTTTTATTCCTATTACAAGGAATGTAAACATCCCTTGTATAGGAATATGGCGCGCCAGGTCCTCTTTACAGTGAGATATGGGGTCAATAAGACCCCACATCTCACCTCTAGGTTGGGAAGCCTGAAATAAAAAATAAAAAAAAATAAAATAAAATGATCTTGGCTTCCCAGCCAAGGCGGTGCCATTCGTTTGAATGCAGAGGCTGGGCGTGACATCATAACATCGCGCATGGTCTTCGAACGAACATAGAGACTTTGGAGACCATCTGGTCCATAGGAAATCTCTATGGTCACCATCTGGGGCCAGCGGATCCCGTCTCCGACTCACCGATGGAAGCACCGAAAGGACGATCAAGTGGCAGAACAAGCTATGATTGTTCTTAGGCCGCGTACACACGGGCGGATTGTCTGCCCAACTAAGTTCGGCAGACAATCCGACAGACAGTCCGTTCAAAATTAGCATGAACGGACTTGACCACACATGATGAGCAGACAGTCCGCTGAAAGCGTGCGTGATGACGTGTACAGCACGTACGACGGGACTAGAAAAACGACGTCCTATACACTGCAATGCAACCTTCGGCCGTGTAAACCCTTTCTGAGCATGCGCCATACTTAGTCCGTCCAACTTGCCTACACACGAGCGGACTGTCCGCTGAAACCAAGTTTGGACGGACAAAACCAAGTTTGAACAGACTGTCTTACGGAAATTCCGTAAGACTTTGTTCGTCAGACTGTCCGCTGAAAAAGTCCGCTGAAGCCCACACACGAGCGGATTGTCCGCTGAAACACTGTTCAGCGGACTAAGTTGGGCAGACAGTCCGCCCGTGTGTACGCGGCCTTATGGTGTAGGGAATCGCCGGCTGAAAAAGCCGATATCTGAATGAAGCCTGTAGTTGCAGGCATAATTCAGATATACCCACACACAGTCAAGGACGTCATATGACATACCTTGGGTGGGAAAAGAGAACAAAATACTGCCCCGCCCCCCACCCTGCTCCCTAACAGATAAACTTAACAAAAGCCTTCATATACTTACCAGCTACCAGGAAGTGGTATGCTGCTGGGTTTCATGACCTGATAATTCCTGTTGTTTTCTGGGGTCTGACTGTGTTGAGGAATGGGTTCTGTGTGAGGCAGAGTTACTGGTTGCCTGTTTCGGCTAAGACAACCTGGAAGAGTTAACGAAAGCAACTTCCGAACAAAATGAGAGATCGTATAAAATTTTACATGGGGTTTCTCTCTGAATAATGTATGTATGTGTATAAAAAATATGTAGATTAATCTCAACTTTTACATTTCTGAATATATCTGGTCTCTATTCAGACTGGCTATTTTTTTTCTGAAAAAAAAAACCTAGAAATTACCTATCAAATACTCACTGTAATTTTCCTTTCTCGATGGACTCCATAGCAGCATACGTATGAGTTAACCCTGCCTTTTCTCCTATCCCATAGGACCTACTGCCATAAATTTTGCCTCAGAGCCACAGGCCACTTTCCATAACTAGTCTACTTATGGCACTGGGAGGGAACTCCTGCTGTCAGGAAAGGAAAATTATGGTAAGTATTTGAAAGGAAATTTTCAGTTTTCCTGACAGACTCCATGGCATCATACGTATGGCAAATAACTAGCCATTCACACCAAGGGTGGGAAATGCTAAACAATATTTTAATTTGGACTGTCAGACAGGACTTTAAAACCAAAATTGACAGAAGATAAAGAGGCATAATAATGAGCCATAAAGGTGTAGATCGAGGACCACAAGGCCTCCCTAGAGATTACATCAAGAGGCACAAGCCGCAAAGCTACCCAAGATGTAGACACACTCCTGGACAAGTGAGCTGCCACCGCATCCAGAGGAGCCAAGCCCTTAGCTCTATTAGCCTGTCGAATGGCCAGGACAATCCATGCCACAATCATCCTAGATGAGGCACGTTTGGGTCAGTCCCAGTATGTGGGGAAACTGGCTGTTAGTGAAGGGGGCAAGCATAATGCCCCTTCACTATCTGAGCATCCTTCACCTCTGCCATGTCGCCAATTTCCTGGCTGAGTGATTGCTTTAGCATGTGACACAAATGTGACACAAATATGGTAGTCATTAGCAATGGCAATATAGCCTCCTCTGAGCAGTATTCTGCTTATTAGACACATGTACTGCATCTTCTCTAACCTCTTCATCCCTATGGTTGTGAGTCCTGTTCTTTTGATACGCTATGCATGTACCCCTTCAGAGAATTCAGACCAGGCAATTTAGATGAACAAATAAAGATCTTTTACTGAAGTAGTTGCAGGTGACAAGTGACATTTCTCAAAGACATCTTTCATATACATTCCTGTACTAAAGTTCTCTAGTATCCCTGAATAGTGTCCCATGAGATGGTCATACCTTAAGCAGAAGGCTAAATCCATAAGGGGTCCTTCTCAGGACAAGAGCCCATAATTAGGCAGTATATCCACATGAGGTAGCAAGCAATGCCTTAAAGTCAATGATTTGGCAGCTTGGCAGTCTTTCCCCAGGACATCCCTTGATTATTAAAGTACCTCTGAGTCCCTATTTATATGGTATGACCTGCAGGGGGTGGTTACCTTCTGAAAATAGAAGGAAAACCTGGCCAGCAGCGTTAACCCTTCTTTCTCAGGCACCACCAGTTCAACAGGTCAACCTAAGGACACAGTTATGCATTGTAACAATTTGCAACAAAGTTGACCTGGGTAAAAATACACAAAACATTTTTTTTTAACACTTTAGAACCTTCTTAGAAGCATGTGCATACATGAGGGTCAACTCCCTGGGTTATGAAAATTTATCTGACCAATCCCATCCCTGATGAATGTTTGGAAGTGTTTTAACAGAACTATTTTTCTTCTGGGGCTCCTTTCTGTGAGGGTGCCTGTGTAAAGGATTGTTACATGGCCTTGCCTCTGTTTGAGGCGTGTGTTGAAGAACAAAGAATACGCACTTTAGTTAGAACTATTTCCTAAAGAAAGGCAGGCTGAAAAAGATTCTTCTTTCTGAATAGTGTGGTAAAAGAGCTGGTTTGAAGCTGTCTGGACGTCGTAAGGAAGGTCCATTCTCCATGCAATAGGATATCTTTGACTGCTTCTAAATGGATAAAAAGTTGTACTTTTGCAGCTAAAAAAATACTGCTCTTACAAGGTCATAGATCTGTGCTTCACTACTTCCAGCATTTATCACGAGGCCACC
This sequence comes from Lithobates pipiens, assembly GCF_037356315.1. NCBI lineage: Eukaryota > Metazoa > Chordata > Amphibia > Anura > Ranidae > Lithobates > Lithobates pipiens. The sequence goes on along the minus strand of NW_027507764.1, from coordinate 275,546,663 downwards.
TTTAAAGGGCCAGCTGCCATTTCAAAAAAACTGTTCTTGATTTTTGAGGTTTTCTTTGAATATCCCACACCCATAAACCCTGTCGCTTTTTCTTTTTGATGAGCCTAACAATAGATAGTTAAAAGACTAAAGTGACTTGTACCCAATGTATTTTTTGATCAGCCGCACACTAAGAACCAGACTCCGAAATTCGAAATGCTAGACCTCTAAGTTGCCTGGGGGGGCATCACATACCATTGCTCAGGGGTGCTTAATTTTTGGCAACCAATGTGGGGCTTAATGAGATTTTTTGTTTGTTTTGTTAGACATAGCAATTAAACAGAGAAGTGTGACTTTTGTCTTGGTACTGTGGGGTAAGTGTTTCAGTGGGCTGTCTTATTTAGAAAATACAAGAACTATTGCAGAGTTGTTTATTTTCCATGCAGAAACATGGCCTTTTCCATGATTGAAAGTTTACTGGCAATTGTCGTTTTAGCCAGGAATCTCAGAGTCTTTCTGCTGCAAAATTGTGGCACCAGAACTGTGAATAAGGTCAGAAGACTCAGAAACATTGATGTCTGGCAATCTGCCACTGACCCACGTGGAGGGAGCCAAGAGTGGAAGGTATATTATGGCTTCTTAAGGTATTCTGCAATGCCAGGATTTACTAGCTGCTGCAATGGATCTTTACACTTTTTCTTAAATGTACTTACTTACAACCTTTTACACTGCATTTATATGTATGTATGTATGTGTGTATATATATATATATATGCTAACCACTACAGCACTGTGCTGCCCTGAATCTATATATATATATATATATATATATATATATATATATATATATATATATATATATATATATATATATATGTGTGTATGTATGGATAGATAGATAGATAGATAGATAGGTGTCACATTTTTGCTGAATATTAAAAAGACAACATTTTCATAGACAATATGGAACTTTATGAAACATGAATCAATAGTAATTGAAAAGCATATAATGTCACCACTTACCTATGACTCTATATACAGAGATAAAAAGCAATGTCAAAAGTATAAAAGCTGTATTCCACACCCAAATGTTTGGATCAACAGCAGATATTCCCAGAAACATGAAAACAATAGTTTCAGCTCCACTTGCCAACATCTTCATAGTATATCTCACAGTAGTAGCAGATTGTTCAGAAATATTGGCTTTTACATATTTTTGGCAAAAAATTCCACAAAATGTAATCCTGAGATAGAAAAGAAGTTTTTGTTAAGGATACTGAATTTATGGCTAGATCAATGGTATTTTCTGTATTTTATAAATATGTACTTAGCCAAAAAAGTGAAAACGAATGCAGTAAACACATCTAAGGATCAATAAGCTGTAATATAAGGTTTACTTTACAGTAGCACCTCCTAACATTTGAGTTTAAGAGCTAAAGCAAAGCAAAAAGCAAAACAAATGCAAAAAACTCTTAAACTCAACTCCATAAAAGCCTGTGTCAATGTACACATAGGCTTTTAGCAGAGTTTAGGAGCTGCTGTGGATAGCCGAGCTTCAACCTCCTGAATCTTCCAAGAAGAATCTTGTTCAGGATAGGAACATTTTGACCACTGACTGCAGGAAAACCGCAAAACGTGGCAAAAACTGTGTCAAATAGATTTTGCCACGTTTTTTGCATTTTCCCTGTGGCCGCAGTATATAACTGCCAAGCATACATGAAGCCTACAGAATTTTATTTTTTTGGGGGGGGGGGGGGGGGTAAGATATCTTATAACTGTAATTTCATGTTTACTATGTAAAATAGGTTCTTCAGAAATCAGGTATAAAACTTGTGGTCTAGACTTGCTGGTCCTTCTCAACTGAAATAAATATACCCCCGAATATGATATTCGCCACTATGGAATTTATGGTCACATAAAATGAAACAGTGAACTTTTATTGCATTATTGGAATTGTTACATTGGGGGATAATTGTACTTTAAAACACATTAACATTCTGAATATTTCTAGGGTCAACAAGCAACTTTCCAAATATCAATTTCTACCTCTATTTTTTCTTTCCATGTGCTTTGAAAGCAGTTACCACAGGTCCAGCCCAGAGAAATCCTTGTTTTGTTTACATTCAGTCTGTCTGCAATCTGTATTGATCAACAACAGTGTAATAAAGAGTGAGGCTGCTGGTTTCAGTGTCTTCAGTACTAGGAACCATGAGTGATCATTTCTAATCAGCACTGCACTAAGTAATAACTAAGGCCCGTTCACACCTGGGAGTTTTGGGATTGCGGTAGAATTAATGTAATTCTGACCATGATCTCAAAACATACTACAATTGCAAATGCAGGTTCAAGTGCATGATTTTCAATGGCACCTAAAATGTGGTGCAGTTTCTCAGTGATTGTTGTGCAATTTATCCAGCGGCAATCTCTTCATGTGAAATTTGTTAACCAAAAGGCAAGAGTTGCTTTTGGCTGACAAGATTCACGAGCTACGATGTGCTGTGATTGCTGTGTGATAAATCATGTGACAATTGCGGGAAAAACCACATTGCTTTTTTAGATGCCATGGAAAATACTGGCATTTTGCGTTTTGTGATTGTAGTGTGTTTTGAGATCGCAGGCAGAATTACAGAGATTCTGTCACAATCCCAAAACACCCAGGTGTGAACAGGGCCTAAAGGAACAGTTAAACTCCTCAGAAAATGACCTACATATGTTTGTTTAAGCCCCCATATCCCTATTCCTCTGATTCAGAGCATGGATTTCTAAAGGGGTTGTGATTCCTAGCAATCTATGGCAAGCCTGCAAGCTATGTCTCCTGCAGCTTGTTCCAGTCTCTAAGCCCCTGTACACACGGTCGGAGATTTCGACAACCAAATCCGTCGGATTTTGTCCGTTGGATCTTGTCCGAAACTGTTGCATACACACGGTCGGACAAAGTTGTCAAAAAATTCGATCTTTCAGAACGTGATGACGTAATTTCGTTACGATGGGACTACATTCAGGCTAGTAGCCAATAGCTTTGATGTAGGAATTTGATCTGAGCATGCGTGGCACTTGGTCCGATCAAAATTCTCTACACATGATCGGAGTATGTCCGTTCGGACCAGTTTGTCGGAAAATATTTCCAACAAGTTGGAAAATTGGGTCCGACGGATATTCGGATGGAATCAGTCCGATGCATGCCACACACAGTCGGATTATCCGACAACACGGTCCGATAGGACACATTCCGACGGATTCTCCGACCGTGTGTACAAGGGCTAATAACTCCTATAGCATGCCTGCAGCTTCTGACCATCTGCTGCTGCATGTCTGTAGCCTCTTAAGCTGGGTACACGCGGTCTGAATATTGGAAGGAATTCAGATGGAACCAGCCAATATTTGGACCATGTCTACAGCTGTCCTTCTGACAGAAGCCCAGCCTGCTGGGTTGAACAAAAAAAAAAAACAATTTGTGCACCAGGTATTTCAGCTTTCTGCATCAAGTAAATTGATTACTTCTGATCTATTGTTTAAAACATTGAATGCTGAATACTTACGCAAGGATTGCAGAAAGGGAAAGCATCTCTGATGTGAGATAAGACAGATATGAAATGACAAAAACAAATCCAGGTTCAATTATCCTCACATGTTTGGTAAATCGAGTAACCAAGCTCAGAATGTATGCAAATATGATTCCAACTATCGTTCCCCCAATGCTTACGACAAAAAAAGATACTGAAACAAAGAATACAAATATTTCAAACAAGAATAGTTGCAGAACCAACGTTTAAAATACAGTCTTGCAGTATAGACATATACTGGTTCAGATGCAGTAAAGGTTCATTATAATGTGGTATAGGGTTGGTATAGGTGTAGTCTAGGTTTGGAATAAGTTCTGTGGTCAAAGCATACACTTTTACACTGTTGTTTTTTTTTTTCAAAATTGTTTGAATTTTTTTGTTTATAGCACAAAAAATAAAAACTGCAGAGGTAATCAAATACCACCAAAAGGGAGCCCTATTTGTGGGGAAAAAAGGACATCTATTTTACATGGGTACAGCACTGCACGACTGCGTAATTGTCAGTTAAATCGACACAGTACCGGATCGCAAACAATGACCTGGTCAGGAAGTGGATAAAACCTTTTGAAGGTTAATAGGGGTAGGCTAGAAATAATTGACATAGTGTGGAAATTAATATAATGATTTTATATTTGGACCATAAATACACTTTAAATCACAGTAATTGATTCACTTGCAGCGAGTATTTGATGAATGTTACATTTACTGCTTTAAAAGTATGATCATTACTAGTTGTATACCGGTGCCTATGTTTTTTTTTCCAAAAAACTCACAATAAAGCCATTCCTTCAATAAAAATATTGTTTCTTGATCATACATCACAGGACACAGGAGCTTCATTACATAGTGGGTTATATAGGCACCTCTGGTGATTGGACACTGGTTAACCCCAATTAAGGAGAATTACCCCTCCCATATGGGAGGCACCTCCGTTTTTTCGCCAGTGTCTATGGTGGTTGGTCACGTAAAACTTTAGCTCTGTGAAGGTCCCTGTGGGGGCCTAAGGGCTACAACAAACCGGATCCATACCTCGGGCCGATATTTGACTCCCAAGATGGTATGGTACCCGGGCCTCGTCAGCCGAAGAAACGAGGTTTGGCCTGTAAGTCCTCTCCTATTGGAAGACTGGGCTCTGGGAAAACCAGACTTGGTGTACTGTTTATACAGAGCGCACAAAAGTTTCTGGCAGAGTCTTTTACATGGTCCAGGTAGGAGGCTCTTCCGAGAAAGAGCCCCAGATAAACCTGAAGGTTGGCTAACACTGTCCGCCGTGATGGGTGAAGGCTGGAATTTGTCTGTTTCAGCAATTCCTGCGGCGGGGACAGGTAAGGGAAGTTAATGCTATATATATAATTATATGATGGATTTCTTCATTGTGAGTAGTTGTATGTCTTACCTGGTTTCCACCACTAGAGGGAGTAAGAGCAGCCTGATGCATACTTACATGCCTTTCAGTACACACGCTCAGTGAAGCCTGGTTCTCCAGCTGTCTCACGTCTCCACTACAGTCCCTGCCACAAACAAGGTAACACAGGGGTCCCACGTAGTCTGGGGGTCCCATGCAGCTCCGGTGGAGTTCTCCTTTCCCCCCCAGGTCCCCCGGTCCTCGTGCACGCGCGTGCACGCGTGCCAGGCGCGTTCCCGGTCTAATGGAGGGGGGGTGTGGTTGTGAGCCGTGCAGGTCAGTGTGCACGGCGCTGTGCTGCGGAGGCGCCAGGCGGCAGATTTAAAAAGCCCAGAGTGTCAGGGGGCTTTAAGTGGAGACACAGGAGCTGTGGGCAGTAAGCATCCAAGGGGATTGGATCCAGGCAAACCTTAGACACCTACTCAGCATCAGGTTGTGCAGTTTACGCATATATATTTATTGTGAGACTTTAAGCACAACAGTGATTGCACTTGTACTAGTACCTCTGCTTTGTAGCTTAGGACTATGTCTCCTCGTAAGAGGGTCTCAGGGGGAGGTAGCAAAGGCACTGGTAAATCACCGCCTAGGTCCAGGGGTTCTAAAAGGCCTGTAAGTTACAATCCCCCCCGCAAGACTGGAGCCAGCCTCTCAAGACGAGTCAGTGCCCCTGTCAGGTTTTGCAGCCTCTCCTAATGTCCCAGCCCCGGTTTATGTCACTGAGGACTCCCTTAGGGCTACATTGGAGGGTTTTGAAGGGAGAATAATGAATTTTATTTCTGCTTCCCTGAAAGATAGCAGGAAAAGGGGTAGATCCCCTCCCTCTGCTGAAATTCCTCTCTCAGATGATTCTTCTGAAAATGAGGAGAGATCCCTGTCTTGGGACAGGGATTATGAGCAGTCGGATGAATCAGAGGAAGAGGAGAGAGTCCCCTCCTCCCAGGCGCTCAGAAAATAGGTGCAGTATTATACTGAATTGGTGCGTTCCACATTCAGAATGCCTGCTGCTGAAGTCGCTACGTCCTCTGTTTCTTCCCTGGGAGTCAGGAAAGCCCCACAGACTGCCTATTCCTTTCCAATTCATCCCTTAATGGATGAATTGTATAAGGATTGGGGACATCCCGATAAACTGTTGCTCCTCCTAAAAGGTTTTCTATGCATTATCCTCTGGAGGAGAGTTTCACCAAGAAGTGGGGGGTCCCATCTGTTGATGCGGCTGTTTCTTGCATGAATAAAAACCTGACTTGTCCCTTGGATAATGCGCAGGTATTTAAAGATCCAACTGATAAGAAGCTGGAAACCTTATTAAAAGCCTCCTTTTCCATGACTAGCGCTGTAGTGCAACCTACAGTCGCAGCCGTGGGGTTGTGCCAGTTCCTCAAGGAACAGGTTAAGCAGATGCTTGGGCTCCTTCCCAGCGAGGAAGTAGAGAAGTATGCAGAAATGGCTCATATTCTGTGTTTCATGATTGATGCGATTTTGGATTCTGTCCAACAAGCATTACGTTTGTCCCTCATGTTGGTACACATGCGAAGGGCCCTATGGCTAAAGAATTGGGCAGCTGAGCTGTCATGCAAGAAGAGAACGTTTGTTTGGAGAAGAATTAGAAACATTTCAGGGGGTAAATCTACTCTCCTTCCAGTCAAAAGGAGCAAGCTTCCTTCATTCAGACGTGCTCTCTCTCCCGGAGCATCAAGCTCTAAGCAGTGGCGACGGCCTTCTCAACCCTCCTCTACAGGAAAGGCTCAGGGCCGAGCCCAGGGGCAGAAAAAGACTTGGGGGCGAAAGCCTGCCAAGCAGAGCCCAAAAGCTTCCTTGTGAAGGGGCGCCCCCGCTCGGCCGAGTGGGGGAAAGGCTCCTGCAGTTTGCGGGAGCCTGGCGGGAAGAGATCCGGGACAAGTGGGTGATCTCTTCGGTATCTCTGGGCTACAGGCTAGAGCAGTGATGGCGAACCTTGGCACCCCAGATGTTTTGGAACTACATTTCCCATCATGCTCATGCACTCTGCAGTGTGGTTGAGCATCATGGGAAATGTAGTTCCAAAACATCTGGGGTGCCAAGGTTCGCCATCACTGGGCTAGAGTTTCAGGAGATTCCACCTTCTCGCTTTCTAAGGTCAAGGATCCCCAGGGATCCAGTGAAGCAAAAACTGTTATTTCTGGCCTTAAATCACTTACTATCCCAGGGGGTGATAGTAGAAGTGGACCCAAACGAACAGGGTTCAGGGTTTTACTCAAATCTCTTCACCGTTCCGAAGCCAAATGGAAGTGTCAGACCTATCCTAGATCTGAAGGATCTGAACCGTTTTTTACGCATCCGGTCCTTCCGAATGCAGTCAATCCGCACTGTGGTCTGCAAGGGGGAGAGTTTATGGCATCAATAGATATCAAGGATGCATATCTCCATGTGCCAATTTTTCCCGCACACCAAAAATTTCTAAGGTTCGAGGTAGAGCGCCACATTTTCAATTTGTGGCCTTGCCGTTCGGGCTTGCTACGGCCCCTCGAGTCTTCACAAAGATTCTGGACCCTCTCTTGGCAAACCTAAGAGCTCAGGGTATAGCCGTCATGGTTTATCTAGACGATTTGCTTCTCATGGAGAAAACAGTAGAGTTCCTGAACCACAGCGTCACCAGAACGCTAGAACACCTGGAACGCCTAGGTTGGCTCATAAACCTAGAAAAGTCGTCCCTACAGCCTGCCACCAGGTTGGAATACCTGGGTATGATCATCGACACCGCTCAGGGCAAGGTGTTTCTTCCAAGGCCTTGGCCATTGGGGATCTGGTGCGCCTAATTCTGGGCAGGAGATCTTCCCCCATTCGTTTGTGCATGAGACTGTTAGGGAAAATGGTTGCCTCCTTCAAGGCCGTCCCATTGGTCCAGTTCCACTCAAGGTCTCTGCAAAGATGCATCCTTGCGGCTTGGAACAGGAAGCCCCAATCCTTGGATCTTCCTATGCGTCTATCCCCAGGGACACGCAGGAGTCTCATCTGGTGGTTACAAACCAAGAATTTGCTGAAGGGCAAAACTTTTCTTCCTCTTTCATGGAAGATTATCATGACAGATGCCAGCCTGACAGGCTGGGGAACAGTGTTGGAGGAGACGTGCTTGCAAGGGAAATGGTCTGCGATTGAGAGGCTATTGCCCATAAATGTCCTGGAGATCCGGGCAGTTTATATGGCTCTCATAAAGTGGTCTTACAGACTACGAGGTCTCCCTGTTTGGGTTCAGTCCGACAATGCCACAGCAGTGGCCTATATCAATCACCAGGGCGGTACCAGGGGTCTGGTGGCCCAAAAAGAGGTGAATCGCATACTTGTCTGGGCAGAAAAGCATGTTCCGTGTCTTTCTGCAGTCTTCATTCCAGGAGTGGAAAATTGGCATTTTCTGAGCCGCCAGCAGTTGTGCCCAGGAGAATGGGCTCTGCACCCCGACATGTTTCGGAACATATGTCACAGGTGGGGTACTCCAGACGTAGGTCTGTTTGCATCCAGGTTCAACAGGAAACTGGACAATTTTGTGTCAAGGACAAGAGATACACTTGCTCAGGGGTCAGATGCTCTGACAGTTCCCTGGGATCAGTACAATCTGATCTATGCCTTCCCCCCGAGCCCGCTTCTGTCGCGGTTCCTGGGAAGAGTCAAGAGGGAGGCAAAATTGGTCCTTTTGGTGGCCCCGGCTTGGCCCAGGCGACCGTGGTATGCAGAGATCATGAAGTTGGCAGTAGGCAGGCCATGGATCCTCCCTCTCCTACCAGATCTGCTCTCACAGGGTCCAATTTACCATCCTGCTTTACGCAGTCTGAATTTCACGGTTTGGCTGCTGAGACCCACATTCTGAGAGACCGTGGCCTTTCGGGGCCAGTCCTTTCTACTCTGATCAATGCCAGAAAGCCGGCCTCCAGGCTTATTTATTACAAAATCTGAGGGGCATATGTTTCCTGGTGTGAACTCAGGAAATGGCATCCTAGAAAGTATGTCATTAGCAGGATCTTGGCCTTTCTCCAGTCAGGCCTAGAAATGAATTTGGCCATAAGCACTATCAAGGTGCAGATTTCGGCCCTGTCAGTGTTTTTTCAGAAGCCACTTGCATCGCATTCCCTGGTGCGGGCTTTCATCCAGGGGGCCATGCGGATAAGACCGCCAGTCAAACCTCCGGTATGCCCTGGGGATCTAAATTTGGTTCTCTCGGCTTTGCAGGGGCAACCATTTAAACCTTTGCATCTGGTTTCATTAGTTCTCCTGACTAAAAAATTGGTCTTCTTGGTAGCCATATCTACGGCTAGAAGAGTATCAGAGCTAGCAGCTCTTTCCAGCAAGGAGCCATATCTAATTATTCATAAGGACCGGGTGGTCATGCGTCCCATCAGGTCCTTTCTACCTAAGGTGGTTTCGGGATTCCATTTGAATCAAGACGTAATCCTACCATCCTTTTTTCTGGACCCACAGTCCGCAGAAGAAGAATCTTTGCACACTTTGGATGTGGTTAGAGCAATCAGTATATATCTTCAAGCAACTGCTCAGATAAGGAAAACTAATTGCTTGTTTATTTTGCCGGAAGGCCCTAGGAAGGGCCAGGTGGCGTCAAAATCCACTCTCTCAAGGTGGATTAGACAGGTTATTTCTCAGGCCTATAGTATAGAGGGGAAGATTCCTCCTTTTCAAGTGAAAGTGCACTCTACTAGGGCTGTAAGTGCTTCTTGGGCAGTGCATCACCAGACCTCCCTGGCTCAGATCTGTAAGGCTGCAACTTGGTCATCAGTTCACACATTCACCAGATTCTATCAGGTGGATGTCAGAGGGCAAGAGGATATCGCCTTCGGGCGCAGTGTACTGCAGGCTGCAGTTTTTCCTCCGGTCCCTGGCGGTCTATAATTATGATCTGTGTCTCCCTCCCCTCAATCTGAGCATTGCTTTGGGACATCCCACTATGTAATGAAGCTCCTGTGTCCTGTGATGTATGATCAAGAAAATTGGATTTTTATATACAGCTTACCTGTAAAATCCTTTTCTTGAGAGTACATCACGGAACACAGGGCTCCCGCCCCTCTTGGGTTTTACGTGGTTTCTTATTGCTTTGCTACAAAACTGAGGTGCCTCCCATATGGGAGGGGTTATATAGGGGAGGAATTCTCCTTAATTGGGGTTAACCAGTGTCCAATCACCAGAGGTGCCTATATAACCCACTATGTAATGAAGCTCCTGTGTCCCGTGATGTACTCTCAAGAAAAGGATTTTACAGGTAAACTGTATATAAAAATCCCATTTTATTTTACTTAGGACATTTACTTTGTGTCTTTCAACTTTTCCATACCCCTTTCACTCTATTATTATATGAAAACAAACTATAAATAGAAAAATGTTTTGGTCCAAATCACTTGCTGACACCCAAAAAAGGTAGGCACCTCATCCCCTGCTATATATAAATTTAGTGAAACCAGGGAAGGGAGAAAAGGGGGGAAAAAAGAAAAAAAGGGGGATTTTTCAGCGGTGCTAGATATAATGCAAATTAGACAGAAAATACTAAAAAGTTCATAATAATTTATTGATGTACATTAAAAAAACACCATAACATCGCATATAATACACAGGAATAGAGAAAACAGTATACGCATTGCTAGTCGTCAAGATGAATCCCAGATGACAGGCTGACAGCACTTGTTCCCAACATGTTTCGCAATGAGCTTCCTCAGGGGAAGTGTGCGATTAACAATAAATTTAATAAAGAATTAATTAATATACATCAGACAAAGTGTGTTACAAAAAGCAAATTAACATATGATGAAAAAATACATATAATGACCCCAGTGTGTGAAATCTAAAAAATGGCGCTTACCGCCTATCGCCAAGCAGGCCGCATACCGGGAATCAATGAAGATGGAAGAGAAGTTGCAATCACCAGGCCAAAATCAAAAAGCCACCAAGCCTAGTGGAGGGCATAGATGGGGGTAAGCCAGTGCTAGGAGAGGTAAGTAAATAGGGATAAATGGAACATAGCAATGTAGCAAAAAATGCAAAACATAGAATCCTAAGAGACTACACAGATTAAAGTAAAATATTAATGTTTAATCAATGAGAAAATAACCTCAATTATATGAGGAAAAAAGGGCAAGAGCCTCCATAAGGAAATACATTGAGGCGCTAAAAGAATCCTATCATAAAAGGAAAATAATTATATTTAGAATGTAAAATAACAGATGAAATAAAGGGGATACATGAGTATAGGTAGATACAATGCTGGGAAATGAATAAATAAAAAAAAAACAAAAAAAAACAGAAGATCAGTGAAGGTAAAAGTATACTTACACCTATTGTAGTAGTTGAAATAAAAACAAACAAAGGTGTGTAGACTTATAAGGGGCTGTTCGCGGGGTATGAATAAATTGGCCAAAAAAGTGTGCGGCCAGCAGACAGGTTGGTGCACCAGATACGCTGCCCCTGGAGACAATAGCTTCCTTTCTCTCTCAGTTGCAATACTTTTGCTGTCCCTTAGGAAGCTATTGTCTCCAGGGGCAGCGTATCTGTCTCTTAGGAATCTATGTTTTGCATTTTTTGCTACATTGCTATGTTCCATTTATCCCTATTTACTTACCTCTCCTAGCACTGGCTTACCCCCATCTATGCCCTCCACTAGGCTTGGTGGCTTTTTGAATTTGGCCTGGTGATTGCAACTTCTCTTCCATCTTCATTGATTCCCAGTATGCGGCCTGCTTGGCGATAGGCGGTAAGCGCCATTTTTTAGATTTCACACACTGGGGTCATTATATGTATTTTTTCATCATATGTTAATTTGCTTTTTGTAACACAGTTTGTCTGATGTATATTAATTAATTCTTTATTAAATTTATTGTTAGTCGCACATTTCCCCTGAGGAAGCTCATTGCGAAACATGTTGGGAACAAGTGCTGTCAGCCTGTCATCTGGGATTCCTCTTGACGACTAGCAATGCGTATACTGTTTTCTATATTCCTGTGTATTATATGTGATGTTATGGTGTTTTTTAATGTACATCAATAAATTATTATGAACTTTTTAGTATTTTCTGTCTAATTTGCATTATATCTAGCACCGCTGAAAAATCCCCCTTTTTTTCTTTTTTCCCCCCTTTTCTCCCTTCCCTGGTTTTACTAAAACTATAAATAGTCTGCAATAGTTTTACACATAGCACTTGCCTACATAAAAAAGAAAAAAAAATGTACATTGTCAGCTTAAAATAAAAATTAAAAAAACATAAGCAGGATATTTATTAAAGAGTGTGCCAAACAGCCTTAAATGTTGATTTTAGGTAGGTAAATGGTATAGCACTATAGTCAAGTCAACTGATGCATATTGATACTGCTAGATTTGGTTTGAGCATCTAAGTTTCAATGACCTCTGTCACAAATGGGTTGAAAAGAGGAAATCTAATATTTCATCAGTTAGCAAGAAATGTTGCAACATTATCTTCCCCATTTTTATTTTGCAAACTATGCTATTATGTCTGGACAATTGTATGGAAAACAAAAAAATTGGGACAAGTGTTTTTATTTGGATAGAAATCAATATTTTAAATAAACATGCATATGACTGATTGTTGCATCATCATGATTTGCGCAAGCATAAGAATGTAGCATTGTTTGGCTGTGGCTAGGAACAAGTGAGGTCAACTCTATGCTTTGTGTAATATCAAGCCCTCCTTTGTTTAAGTTGTAAAGCAAGACAAAGCAAGTACATAAAATGCTTAGTGAGTTACTCAATGTATTCAGTGGTATCTAGTGTACAGAGACTGGATTGATATCAAACAGGTTAATACTCATGAAGGATTATTTTCCAAACTCTGGTCAATTATAGCCTGCAGCTGACCAAGCGGAAAATTTGCAATAGAGTAGTTGAACAGAAGTCGAACAGTAGTCCTTGCTGAATTTCGATCCATATATGATCAACGTAAGGAACAAAACTCATGCTAGACATTGGATGGATTTAAGAAAAAAGTTTTTTTATTGATTTTGTTAACCATTTTAGCCCCGGATAATTTTGCACTGCGTCGCTTTAAAGTGGTTGTAAACCCTTACAAACCACTTTGACCTACAGGTAAGCCTAGATTAAGGCTTACCTGTAGGTCCAAGAAATATCTCCTAAACCTATACGGTTTAGGAGATATTTACCCAAAGACAGCCACCACTGTCTATGGCACATGCTCCGTAGACAGCGGCGCGCGGCGCACTGGGCAGGCCGCAGATCGCGGCGATATGGCGCGAGTGTCGGCCCTGTGCGCATGCGCGGGAGTGACATCATTGCGGCTCCGGTGAATCACAGCACCGGAGCAGCGAGACCCGGAAGTCGCTCCGGGATCCATGGCAGCGGCAAAGAGGAAGATGGAGGACCGCTTCGGGGGCTTCGTTCTCAGGTAAGTTATTCACAATGAGCTAGTATGCTATGCCTACTAGCTCATTATGCCTTTGCCTTGCAGGGTGTGTTTTTTATTTTTTTCCCTTTACTTCCTCTTTAACTGACAATTGGTCATTCATGCGACATGGCTCCCAAACAAAATTTAAGTTTTTTTTCCCCACAAATAGAGCTTTCTTTTGGTGGTATTTGATCAACTCTGCGGTTTTTATTTTTTGCGCTATAAACAAAAAAAGCGACAATTTTGAAAAACCACATTATTTTTTGCGTTTGCTATAATAAATATCCCCCAAAAATATATATAAAAAAAAAAATTTTTCCTCAGTTTAGGCCGATAGCCATTCTTCTACATATTTTTGGTAAAAAAAATCACAATAAGCGTTATTGATTGGTTTGTGCAAAAGTTATAGCATCTACAAAATAGGGGATAGTTTTATGGCCTTTTTATAAATTTTTTTTTTTTTTACTAGTAATGGCGGTGGTCATTGATTTTTATCATGACTGCGACATTATGGTGGACATGTCGGACAATTTTGGGGAGATTTTGGGACCATTCACATTTATACAGCGATCAATGCAATTAGAATTGCATTGATTACTGTTTAAATGTGACTGGCACTGTAGGGGTTAAGTGTGTCCTAGGGATGTGTTCTAACTGTAAGGGGGATGGGCTAGCTGTGACACATCACTGATCATAGCGCCCGATCACAGGGGGCTATGATCAGTGACACTGTCACAAGGTAGAACGGGGAGATGCTTGTTTACATTAGCATCTCCTCATTCTTCCTCTCTGTGAGACGATTGCGGGTATCCCCATGGACATCGAGTCCGCGGGACCCGTGACCCAACTCATGGAGTTCCCGATGCACACACAATGGCACGGTGGCAAATTCAAAGGGACATACAGGTACGCCCATTTGCCCAGCCATGCCATTCTGCCAACATGCATTGGCATGCGCCGGTCGGGAACCAGTTAAATAGAAAAACATAGAACATACAGTACATCGGTGACCACACAACAAAGTCGCCACCTTGAGATTGAGGGCCATACAAATAAAGGGCCATCTAAAATAACAGAGACTAACTATATACAGTGCCTTGCAAAAGCATTCACCCCCTTGGCATTTGTGTTTTGTTACCTCACAGCCTGGAATTAACATGGATTGTTTGAGGATTTGCATCATTTCATTTACAGAACATGCCCACAACTTTGAAGATTTTTTTGTTATTGTGAATAGTGATGGCCGAACGGTTCGCCCGGCGGTCGTTTCGCGGCGAATTTCCGACTTTCGCCGTCCGCGGGTTCGAACGCCTTTTTCCGTCGTTCGCCCCGGCGGACTTACGTGTTTAATGTATACAAGAACTTTAACCTTTCGTGACACGTTTATCATGTGTTACAGGACAACCAATTGAGACATGACAGCTCATGGACACTTGGACATTCCCCCTAACCTATAAATACACCCGATCCGGTGGCCATTTTACATTCTTTCTTCTGTCACTGTAGGGAAAGGATCCTGTGTGGAGTAGGGACAGAGAAAACGCTAGCTATTTGGTACACAAAAGTTCTTTTCAGGACTGGTATAGGTGTTAGGTCAGCAGCCTGAGTTTCTTTTGTCAGTTTAGATAAAGGGACAGAGCGCTGTATGCTGCTATTTTAGGGACAGCTCAGCCAGATTAGTCTTTCTTCATCATCATCATCATCATCATCATTAGCTGTTACTATCAGGTCCACAAAAGAGCTGTTCCAGCTAATCGTTCCAGCCTACTCTTTTTTGCCAATTTGTATAGGGACAGGCAGGAAGCAGTGTGTCAGGCAGTGAGGATAATTTTAAAGACTTGCTGTTACTATTAGTTCCACAAAGGTTCTTTTCAGGACTGGTATCAGTGGTACGGTAATAGGCTTGTACACGTATAATATTCTTTCTTCCAAATATAGAAAGAATATTATACTTGACTGCTGCCCTTCTGCTGCAGTCTGCTAATCATTCACAACTCACTTGTTCCACAAAGCTCTTTATCAGGACTGGTAACTTGGTCTGTCTAGGGTGCTACGGTACATAGGCTTGGGTGCGGTACAGTCTGCTGTTCTGTAAGGACCGCTATCGGTCCACAATACATAGGGTTGCCGTGCACTACTGCTGACCGCTGCCCTATACTGCAGCAGTCCTTCATTGGTATAGGGACTGACGTACAGTCTGCTAATCACTAACACACAACCTGCTTGGTCCACAAAAGTTCTTATAAGGACTGGTAACTTGGTATAGGGTGCTACGGTACATAGGCCTGAGTGCGTTACAGTCTGCTGTTCTGTAAGGACCGCTATCGGTCCACAATACATAGGGTTGCCGTGCACTACTGCTGACCGCTGCCCTATACTGCAGCAGTCCTTCAGCGGTATAGGGACTGACGCACAGTCTGCTAAACACTAACACACAACCTGCTTGGTCCACAAAAGTTTTTATAAGGACTGGTAACTTGGTATAGGGTGCTACGGTACATAGGCCTGAGTGCAGTACAGTCTGCTGTTCTGTAAGGACCGCTATCGGTCCACAATACATAGGGTTGCCGTGCACTACTGCTGACCGCTGCCCTATACTGCAGCAGTCCTTCATTGGTATAGGGACTGACGTACAGTCTGCTAATCACTAACACACAACCTGCTTGGTCCACAAAAGTTCTTATAAGGACTGGTAACTTGGTATAGGGTGCTACGGTACATAGGCCTGAGTGCGTTACAGTCTGCTGTTCTGTAAGGACCGCTATCGGTCCACAATACATAGGGTTGACGTGCACCACTGCTGACCGCTGCCCTATACTGCAGCAGTCCTTCAGCGGTATAGGGACTGACGTACAGTCTGCTAAACACTAATACACAACCTGCTTGGTCCACAAAAGTTCTTATAAGGACTGGTAACTTGGTATAGGGTGCTACGGTACATAGGCTTGAGTGCGGTACAGTCTGCTGTTCTGTAAGGACCGCTATCGGTCCACAATAGATAGGGTTGACGTGCACCACTGCTGACCGCTGCCCTATACTGCAGCAGTCCTTCAGCGGTATAGGGACTGACGCACAGTCTGCTAAACACTAACACACAACCTGCTTGGTCCACAAAAGTTTTTATAAGGACTGGTAACTTGGTATAGGGTGCTACGGTACATAGGCCTGAGTGCGTTACAGTCTGCTGTTCTGTAAGGACCGCTATCGGTCCACAATACATAGGGTTGCCGTGCACTACTGCTGACCGCTGCCCTATACTGCAGCAGTCCTTCATTGGTATAGGGACTGACGTACAGTCTGCTAATCACTAACACACAACCTGCTTGGTCCACAAAAGTTCTTATAAGGACTGGTAACTTGGTATAGGGTGCTACGGTACATAGGCCTGAGTGCGTTACAGTCTGCTGTTCTGTAAGGACCGCTATCGGTCCACAATACATAGGGTTGACGTGCACCACTGCTGACCGCTGCCCTATACTGCAGCAGTCCTTCAGCGGTATAGGGACTGACGTACAGTCTGCTAAACACTAATACACAACCTGCTTGGTCCACAAAAGTTCTTATAAGGACTGGTAACTTGGTATAGGGTGCTACGGTACATAGGCTTGAGTGCGGTACAGTCTGCTGTTCTGTAAGGACCGCTATCGGTCCACAATACATAGGGTTGCCGTGCACTACTGCTGACCGCTGCCCTATACTGCAGCAGTCCTTCATTGGTATAGGGACTGACGTACAGTCTGCTAATCACTAACACACAACCTGCTTGTTCCACAAAAGTTCTTATAAGGACTGGTAACTTGGTATAGGGTGCTACGGTACATAGGCTTGAGTGCGGTACAGTCTGCTGTTCTGTAAGGACCGCTATCGGTCCACAATAGATAGGGTTGACGTGCACCACTGCTGACCGCTGCCCTATACTGCAGCAGTCCTTCAGCGGTATAGGGACTGACGTACAGTCTGCTAAACACTAATACACAACCTGCTTGGTCCACAAAAGTTCTTATAAGGACTGGTAACTTGGTATAGGGTGCTACGGTACATAGGCTTGAGTGCGGTACAGTCTGCTGTTCTGTAAGGACCGCTATCGGTCCACAATAGATAGGGTTGACGTGCACCACTGCTGACCGCTGCCCTATACTGCAGCAGTCCTTCAGCGGTATAGGGACTGACGTACAGTCTGCTAAACACTAATACACAACCTGCTTGGTCCACAAAAGTTCTTATAAGGACTGGTAACTTGGTATAGGGTGCTACGGTACATAGGCTTGAGTGCGGTACAGTCTGCTGTTCTGTAAGGACCGCTATCGGTCCACAATACATAGGGTTGCCGTGCACTACTGCTGACCGCTGCCCTATACTGCAGCAGTCCTTCATTGGTATAGGGACTGACGTACAGTCTGCTAATCACTAACACACAACCTGCTTGTTCCACAAAAGTTCTTATAAGGACTGGTAACTTGGTATAGGGTGCTACGGTACATAGGCTTGAGTGCGGTACAGTCTGCTGTTCTGTAAGGACCGCTATCGGTCCACAATAGATAGGGTTGACGTGCACCACTGCTGACCGCTGCCCTATACTGCAGCAGTCCTTCAGCGGTATAGGGACTGACGTACAGTCTGCTAAACACTAATACACAACCTGCTTGGTCCACAAAAGTTCTTATAAGGACTGGTAACTTGGTATAGGGTGCTACGGTACATAGGCTTGAGTGCGGTACAGTCTGCTGTTCTGTAAGGACCGCTATCGGTCCACAATAGATAGGGTTGACGTGCACCACTGCTGACCGCTGCCCTATACTGCAGCAGTCCTTCAGCGGTATAGGGACTGACGTACAGTCTGCTAAACACTAATACACAACCTGCTTGGTCCACAAAAGTTCTTATAAGGACTGGTAACTTGGTATAGGGTGCTACGGTACATAGGCTTGAGTGCGGTACAGTCTGCTGTTCTGTAAGGACCGCTATAGGTCCACAATAGATAGGGTTGACGTGCACCACTGCTGACCGCTCACCTATACTGCAGCAGTCCTTCAGCGGTATAGGGACTAAGAGTTTTGTCACAGGGTCATTTAAAAAATGACATGCAGAGGAAGAGGCAGGCCCTTCCGCAGGGGTGGTAGGGGTAGGGCAGGAGCAACAGGCTTGAGCCAAAGTGGGAAGTTGCAGAAGGTGCGTTCAATTACTTTAAAGGATGCACCAGACTTGGTTGAGTGGCTCGCTCAGCCTTACTCTTCTGCACCCTCCTCATCCTCTCGATCTGCACCCTCTTCTTCACTCTCTGCTATGTGCACCCCCAAAGACACTACCACCAACAACACGACCACCACCACCACCACCACATACCTTCCGCTTGAGTCACTGGAATTATTTTCCGATCCATATCAAGAGGACATTTCTGATGCGCAGCCACTCTTGGTATTGGATCAGGAAGAGGAGGTAGCAACAAGCGCTACTCAGCAGTCTGACGCCAGTACCCAGATCAGCCCAAGGAGGAGGTTGGTCCCCGGTGTTGCTGCCTACTCTACTTATAGCGGTGGGGAAGGTGACGTTGATGATGACGTGTCTAGTGATGTCACGTGGGTGCCCACAAGAGAGGAAGAGGAGGGGAGTTCAGAGGGAGATATGGACCAGCAGATAGGGAGGAGAAGCAGCAATGACTTACATTGCACAGCAGGGACAAAGCAGACTGCAAATGTATCAGGAGCGAGTCATCGACCATGTACGGTCACATCTGGCGCTCCCAGGACACCGGCACATGGCTCCGCAGTGTGGGCTTTTTTTAACGTGTCCGCTGCTGACAATAGCGTTGCCATCTGCAATCTTTGCAGTCAACGCGTTAGTCGCGGTAAGCCCAATACTCACCTAGGGACGACCGCCTTAAGAAGGCACATGAGCAGCCATCACCGAGCCCAGTGGGAGCAACGGAACACACAAAGCCACACTGCAGGCTCTCACCGTCCAGCCTCGTCTTCTACTTCTCCTTCTCCTCTCTCCTCACAATTGTCCTCCACTCCACCTTCCATCACGCCAAGCTCACATTTTTCTGCAAAAAGGCAGGCTTCCGTGGGCCTAATGTTTGAGCGTAAAAAAATGATGACGCCGGATAACCCTCTTGCCCAACGGTTGGCGGCTGGCTTGTCAGAACTCATAGCCCGCCAACTACTGCCATATAAACTGGTGGACTCGGAGGCCTTTCGCAAATTTGTGGCCATTGGAACACCACAATGGAAGGTCCCAGGAAGGAAGTATTTCTCAGAGAAGGGCATCCCAGAGCTATATGGCCATGTTCAGCGGCAAGTGAATGTATCTCTGGCACACAGTGTCGGTGCCAAGATACATCTGACCACAGACACGTGGTCTAGCAAACACGGGCAGGGAAGGTATATCAGTTTTACTGCCCACTGGGTGAACCTTCTGACGGCCGTCAAGCATGTAACCCGTGGCACCCGTGTAGATTTGGTTTTACCGCCACGGATTGCATGCAGGCCTGACTCTTCTTCTCCTCCTCCTACTCCATCCTCCTCCCTCTCCTCCTCAGCTGCCTCCTCCTTTTCCGCTGCTAGCGTCTCTTCCACTGCACCGCCCAAGCTCCCCAGAACCTATTCCACATGCCAGGTGAGACGTTGCCATGCCGTGCTGCGTCTGTTGTGCCTGGAAGCAAAGAGCCACACTGGCCCGGCACTCCTTTCAGCTTTGCGTTCACAGGCAGATGAGTGGCTAACACCGCTCAATTTGACAGTTGGTAAAGTGGTGTGTGACAACGGTGCCAATCTGCTTAGCGCATTGAAACAGGGCAAAATCACGCACGTGCCGTGCATGGCACACGTCTTAAACTTGGTCGTGCAGCGATTCCTTGTCAAATACCCTGGGGTCCAGGACATCTTGCGGCAGGCAAGGAAAATCTCGGCCCATTTCAGAAGATCTTACACGGCCATGGCTCGCCTTGCTGACATTCAGCGGCGACACCATCTGCCGGTCAGACGTCTTATTTGCGATTGCCCGACGCGATGGAACTCAACCTTCTATATGCTTGATAGGCTGCTCCAGCAGAAACGTGCAGTTAACGTCTACCTGTATGAACTCTGCGAAAGAAACGGTTCTGGGGAGCTGGGTTTTTTTTCACCGCGCCAGTGGCTGCTCATGCGCGACACATGCAGACTTCTGCGGCCATTTGAGGAGATCACCAAACTGGTCAGTCGCAGCCATGGCGCCATCAGTGACATGGTACCTTATGCCTTCTTTCTGGAGCGTGCATTGCGTCGTGTCATTGATCAGGCTGTGGAGGAGCAGGAGCGGGAAGATGAGGAAGTCGCAATGCTGGATGAATTCCCAGGGGGGGCTACTCTATCTGAGACAAGTCAACAACAGGAGTCTGATGAGGAGTCAGAGGAGGATGGTGCCGGGGCGGATGAGCAGGAGCAAGAAGAGCATGCTTTAAACCTTTCTGGGATCCCTGTTGTGCGAGGATGGGGAGAGGAGAATGAAGAGGACGACATTATCCTGGATGATGAGCAGGAGCCAGGCCACCACACCGCTTCCACTTTAGTGCAAATGGGGGCCTTCATGCTCCAGTGTTTTAATAGGGACCCCCGTATAAAAAGCATGAGGGTCAAGGACCAGTACTGGGTGGCAACGTACTTAGACCCCCGGTACAAACACAAAATGGCGGAAATGTTACCGCCGTCGCAGAGGGCTGTCAGAATGCAGCACTTCCAGGCCTTGCTTCGAGAAATGCTGCATTCTGCTTTTGCGTGCGCTGGCAGAGGAGCAATTCCCACTCCCAGAGAAGGATTTGCGGGTACCAATCCAACAGCGCCTGCAAGAAGAGGCCGGTTTGAAGATGTGTTGGTGACTTCGGATATGAGGTCATTCTTTCAGCCGACCCATCGACAGGTGTCATCCGGATCCAGCATCAGGGAACGCCTAGACCGTCAGGTGTCCGACTACATTGGGTTAACGGCCGATGTGGACGCTCTGAGGAGTGATGAACCCCTAGACTACTGGGTGGGCAGGCTTGACCTCTGGCCAGAGCTTGCCCAATTTGCAATCGAACTGTTGGCTTGCCCCTCATCCAGTGTCCTGTCCGAAAGGACGTTCAGCGCAGCAGGGGGGATTGTGACCGATAAGCGTACTCGCCTAGCTCACCACAGTGTTAACTACCTCACATTTCTAAAAATGAATGAGGCATGGATCTCGGAGGAATTCAACACATGTGATCAGTAGACCATGTATATGTCTATAAACAATTTTTGGAATCAAGCACACAGACCTTCTTAATTCATTTGGCTCACTTCCCTGACCCAAAAAAGCACACCGTACTATATGCCCCTACCCTCCTCTTTGAAGAGGTTGAGCGGTGTCATATTTCTACTGGGGCTGCTTATTATGAGGGGTTCCCACCATCCCTGTGCTGTGCTGACTTCCTCCTGGGTGTTCTTATTATGAGGGGCTCCCACCATCCCTGTGCTGTGCTGACTTCCTCCTGGGGGTTCTTATTATGAGGGGATCACACCATCCCTGTGCTGTGCTGACTTCCTCCTGGGGCTGCTTACGGTGCTGCTGTCAGCGCTGTATGTCACGGAGCTGCTGTCAGCGCTGTATGTCACGGAGCTGCTGTCAGCGCTGTATGTCACGGAGCTGCTGTCAGCGCTGTATGTCACGGAGCTGCTGTCAGCGCTGTATGTCACGGAGCTGCTGTCAGCGCTGTATGTCACGGAGCTGCTGTCAGCGCTGTATGTCACGGAGCTGCTGTCAGCGCTGTATGTCACGGAGCTGCTGTCAGCGCTGTATGTCACGGAGCTGCTGTCAGCGCTGTATGTCACGGAGCTGCTGTCAGCGCTGTATGTCACGGAGCTGCTGTCAGCGCTGTATGTCACGGAGCTGCTGTCAGCGCTGTATGTCACGGTGCTGCTGTCAGCGCTGTATGTCACGGAGCTGCTGTCAGCGCTGTATGTCACGGAGCTGCTGTCAGTGCTGTATGTCACGGAGCTGCTGTCAGCGCTGTATGTCACGGAGCTGCTGTCAGCGCTGTATGTCACGGAGCTGCTGTCAGCGCTGTATGTCACGGTGCTGCTGTCAGCGCTGTATGTCACGGAGCTGCTGTCAGCGCTGTATGTCACGGAGCTGCTGTCAGCGCTGTATGTCACGGAGCTGCTGTCAGCGCTGTATGTCACGGAGCTGCTGTCAGCGCTGTATGTCACGGAGCTGCTGTCAGCGCTGTATGTCACGGTGCTGCTGTCAGCGCTGTATGTCACGGAGCTGCTGTCAGCGCTGTATGTCACGGAGCTGCTGTCAGTGCTGTATGTCACGGAGCTGCTGTCAGCGCTGTATGTCACGGAGCTGCTGTCAGCGCTGTATGTCACGGAGCTGCTGTCAGCGCTGTATGTCACGGTGCTGCTGTCAGCGCTGTATGTCACGGAGCTGCTGTCAGCGCTGTATGTCACGGAGCTGCTGTCAGCGCTGTATGTCACGGAGCTGCTGTCAGCGCTGTATGTCACGGAGCTGCTGTCAGCGCTGTATGTCACGGAGCTGCTGTCAGCGCTGTATGTCACGGTGCTGATGTCAGTGCTCTGTATTACGGTGCTGCTGTCAGTGCTCTGTATCTCCTGCACCCTCTTGTTTGCCTACCCTGGTCCCTGACCTTCCCTCTCCTCCATTGCCTTCATTAGCTCCATAGTCCTGAATTGTCAGAACAATTTCCCAAATAAAAAAAAAATGCTTGTAGTTATCGATCCCAAATTCACCTCATACATGTATTATGCTATTGTCCAGGTGGTGGGACTACGTGCTACCCCCTAATAATTACCCCGTGGCCGCAAATTCGACCTAAAGGTTTGCGAAATTCGCCTCCCATTGAAGTCAATGGAGCCCGCGGCGAACGGTCGTTTTCGCGAACGTTTGTGTCCGTTCGCGTTTCGCGTTCGCGAAACGTCCCGTCGGAAGTTCGTCCATCACTAATTGTGAAGCAAACAACAAATAGGACAGAATAACAGAAAAAGTCAATGTGCATAATTATTCACCCACCTAAAGTCAATATTTTGTAGAGCCACCTTACCTCCAAGTCACTTTGGATAAGTCTCTATGAGCTTGCCACTCCTTACCATTGTGAATTTTGCCCATTCCTCTTTGCAAAACTGTTCCAGCTCCTTTAAGTTGGATGGTTTGCACTTGCGAACAGTAATCTTTAATTCTGACCACAGATTTTCTATTGGATTGAGGTCTGGGCTTTGACTAGGCCATTCCAACACATTTACATGTTTCCCCTTAAACCACTCAAGTGTTGCTTTAGCAGTGTGTTTGGGGTCATTGTCCTGCTGGAAGGTGAACCTCTGTCCTAGGCTCAAATGACACACAGAATGGAGTACTCAAATAACAAACTTTCCAAGACCGAAGACTGAGTCTCTATAGTCAAGGTATGGCATTGTAAGTAGTTAGCATGTCGTAGCTGAAGATAATGGAACAAAAATAATGGTTTGAGAGGTGCTTAGCTATCAATTGGTCAAAGGTAAGTAGATTGCCTGCCCGCCCCCCAGCCCCCCTTACAATGTCTCCCACTTTTTTTATTCCATGCGACGCCCACACCCCTGGATCTGGCAATGTATAGAAATGCAGAAAGACAAGGGTTCATCCAGGGGACTTTATATGAAATACAACACTCAGGATTGGCTGAGACATTAATTAATATATAATATAAATAGTGTTCTGAGGTGACAATAATGGGCATAAAGCAATAATTCATCAAGTATTTAATTGAAATCAATCGGAAAACAATAAGAAATAATAATTGATGCAGATACAATATATTACTATGTAATTAAGTTGAATCAATTGTATATTAAATAAAATATAATTAGTATAATATCTCACAACATAATTTTATATCATACAATATATCATAATAATAATAATAATAATATTAATAATAATAGGTATAATAACATAGTAAATAATATATCATATAGTAAAAATAGATAATAGATAATAAATAGCAGCAGTACACCCAGAATAATTTATTTTAGATACTCCCAACCAGCTGCTCCTGATGAGTGGATATAAGTCCACGAAACGCGTCGAGCTTTCACCCTTGCTGCTATATCACAGTATCCATAGTTCTTATCAGGGGTTCTATTAAAGGGTGGAGACATTGATTTATTTATTTATTTTTTACTACAATATGTTCATCATGGTCGTGTCGATTCTGGGTGTACTGCTGCTATTTATTATCTATTATCTATTTTTACTATATGATATATTATTTACTATGTTATTATACCTATTATTATTAATATTATTATTATTATTATGATATATTGTATGATATAAAATTATGTTGTGAGATATTATACTAATTATATTTTATTTAATATACAATTGATTCCACTTAATTACATAGTAATATATTGTATCTGCATCAATTATTATTTTTTAATAATTTTTTATTGTTTACCGATTGATTTCAATTAAATACTTGATGAATTATTGCTTTATGCCCATTATTGTCACCTCAGAACACTATTTATATTATATATTAATTAATGTCTCAGCCAACCCTGAGTGTTGTATTTCATATAAAGTCCCCTTGTCCCCCATGTCCCCCTAGATTTTTTCCCCCTTGTGCATGTATAGATTAGGGATGGAGACCTTTGTGCGGGATGTCCAAGGTCTCATATAAAGTCCCAACTTTGTTCTCCTTTTATTTCAAGGGTTCATCCAGAATGGGGGAGAGGTCAAAACTCCTGAAAATTCGGGCTGCATTACTTTTGGTAGATTTTCCAGGCTTTAATGGTGGCTTTCAGAGACCTCGTCGGCAGTAGGGTAGATCTATTCCCTCTAAATGAGCCAAACGTGTAAAAAGTGGAGTCAAATTCAGGGTCTTATAGTCCACAATGTCGGCATTAATCAGAATCCTGAGATAGGTCAACATGGATACCCAGCGCAAAGGGAGCACTGGGTCCGCCACCGCTCTAGCTCCTGAATCCAATAGAGGATTTGGACCAGTTTACCCTTAGTCCAAAAGCATTCAGAATATGCAGCACCACCTCCATGGAGGGCCCTGGATCCCTAAGGAAAATATTCAGGTCATCGGCGTACAACACAAGGCATTCCTTAATTGTACCCACGCCTTCACCTCAGGGGAAGATTGAAGCGCTATCACAAGGGGTTCCATCATTACTGCAAAAAGGAAAGGCGATGGAGGATACCATTGTCTCGTACCTCTGCCTATAGGAAAAAAGCGGAAAACAGAATTCAAGCCTGATCGCCACCTGAAGACTACCATACAATAGTGCCACCAACCTGTGAAAATGCAAACCAAAACCCATCAGTTCCAGAACCCTGTGTATGTACTGCCATCCACAGAGGCAAATGCTTTTTCTATGTCAAAAGACACTAGAACCATTGTGGACTGGCTGTCATGAGGAACTTGGAGGTGTGTGAAGATCCAACATAGGTTGTTTTTTGTAGACTTTTCAGGCATATAGCCGGTCTGGTCAATATCTACTAGGGACAAGATGACTCTGGCTAATCTGTTGGCTAAAACCTTAGTGAGAATTTTAAGATACATATTCAGCAGAGCTATCGATCTATAAGAGGAGCAGGCAATGGGATCTTTTCCTGGCTTAGGCAAAATAATCACATAGGCCTCCAACATTGATGGGGGAGGGTTTGTTGCTCTAGACCAGTGTTCTTCAAACTGCGGCCTGGGGGTCGGATGTGGCCCTTTACTTGCCTTTATCCGGCCCGTGAGGCATTTTTCCTACCACAGACACCTACAGTAGGGGAAATTCCTGACACTGACATCAACAATAGGGCACAATTCCTCCCACTGACACCAACAATGGGACATAATTCCTTCCACTGACACCAACACACTACTTCTCCCCCTAATACCAAAGATCGGGCATTGTTTACTCCCACTGGGCACAGTGCGGCTCCCCTAAAAGTCTGAACAACAGTAAACTGGCCCTTTATTTAGAAAGTTTGGGTGACCCCTTTCTCTAGACAATGTTCAAAAAGAACACAAAGTCGGGGAGCTAGCTTCTCTGCATAGGTCCTATAAAGCTGATCCGGGAACCCATCAGAGGCCGCTGCCTTGGAAGGCGCATGTGGCAGCTTCAATCTCCAGGGGAGTAAGTTTTGCCTCCAAGGTGTCTCTATCAGTGCTGGTAACACCATGTCACTAAGTAGCTGTCAGAAACCATGAAATCAGGCCGAGACAGAAGTACAGTTAAATCACACTTGTTTAATAATAAAAGTAAAAAGCACAAACGTAGTCAAAACATAGCCAAAGTTCAGTAACCGGAATGGATAGTCAGCCAAGCAGAAGTCAGGGATCAATGTAGTGGAACAGCATGCCGGATCTAGAGCCAGAAGGGATGTCAGCAAAGCAAGTCTTGAACAGGATCACAGAAGATGTTTCTGTGATGTTGACCAAGGCGAAGGCAGAGCTCCTCTGGACTGAACGGCTTAAGTAGGCAGGACTGCCGAGCAGGACATCATCAACAGCTGAGTAACTGTGGAGAGATAAGAGCTGGCAATTAGCTGACAGCTGAGCGGCCATCTCAGAGAAGGAAGGGCTGAGCCCAGCACAGACAGTAGCTTCCCCAAGGAGTCAACGTCATAGGGTGGTATGGGTGAGTAAAGTGTAGTACAAACTCATTCAGAATACTTGAGGGGTTAGTGATTAGGTCACCTCCAGCAGTCTTAATAGCAGGAATGTTGGAGTTAGTTTTATGCTCGGCCACCAACATAGCCAGGAGTTTACTGTTCTTGGGCAAAAAGAGACTCTGCCTTGTGTCTACATTCAGTATGTGCCAGGTCAGAGAAGTGCACTGAAAAAAAGGCACCTCACCTCCAACAGAGAGGTGCAAGAATTATCCATTGGGAACTCAGTGTTTTCATCCATACACCTCCTTTCCTTCTCTTGCAAACCCCCCATCTCATTATTATGATCCTTACAAGTAGGGATGAGCCGAACAACCCCTGGTTTGGTTCGCAGCAGAACATGTGAACAGGTAAAAAATTTGTTCCATTACGTGAACGCCGCTAAAGTCTATGGGACATGAACGTGAAAAATCGAAAGTGCTAATTTAAGGGTTAATATGCAAGTTATTATCATAACGTGTTTGGGCACCTGGGTCCTGCCCCAGGGGACATGCATCAATGCAAAAAAAAGTTCTAAAAACTAACGTTTTTTTGGGAGCAGTGATTTTAATAATGCTTAAAGTGAAACAATACCATGCATATAAGCCTTTAAAATGAGTACTTTTGAGTTCTCCCATAGGCTTTTGAATTTGCCGCAAACAGCCCAAATGTTCAAGTCGAACTTATGTTTGACTCGAACATCGGCTCATCCCTACTTACAAGTTGTTTTTGTAGCCGAGATACACTCACCCCTGAGCACGGATTTGAATGCATCCCAAACTACCGGAGACGGGGTCGAATGAGCATTAGTGGGCCAGTAGGAGGAGATGGTGGATTGCACTTATGTGGAAACTTCTTCAACTTGCAGCCAACCTGGGGACAATTTCTATGTTCCTCTGCCAGTGCATGCAGGCACCAAAGATCAACATACAAAGGGTTAAGGTGGGAAACCCCCTCTGCCAAATATGAGCCATCACCAATTAAAAATAAGAATTGAGAGTTTCCAAAGGCCATGTCCAGCCTAGCAGAGGATTGGTGAGTTCCAGAAAGATGACAATAACACTTACCTAGAGGATGTTTCCAGCACCATATCTCTTGTAGATCAGCGGCTGAAGCCCAAGAAAGAAGCTCAGTAGAGCCAGGGCTATTGGGGTTGAATGAGTCCAAGCCAGCATCCAAAATAGTATTATAGTCCCCAACAAGCACTAAGCAAGGATATCAAGAACCACTGCCACATATTGACCCCATATTGATATTAGAGATCACCTGATGTATAGTGCAAGGAATAAGAATTGAGAGTAAGTAGCATGTAGCGCTCATTGGTTCCAAGGCCTGCATAGGGCGAAAACCCTGGTAACATCAAGGTGAGTCTCCTGGAGAAGTAGGTTGTGTGGCTTGAGTAGTTTAGGAAATTAAAAAACAGCAGCCCTTTTAAACTTGTCAAGTCCTTTAACATTCCATGTTTTTAGCCATTGGTAGTGGTGAGACAAGCAAAGGTAAGTATATAAACTAAATAGACAAGATAAAATATTGCATGATGGATCATTCATCCAGCACTGTAAATGGGATTATGGAAACCAGTATGACAATTAAAGGGAAACCCATAAAGAGAAAAACTAACCATCCCTGCTGTTATACTAGAAAAAAATAAAAATAAGTTCCAGTATGCAGCCTATAACTATAACTTAACCAACAAAAGGGAGAACACTCCTTATGCATGATAGTCCGACTGTCCTTGCTGATACATAGAACCTCTCAGAGAGACTTCATAGGAAAGAGGGAAATTGCAACTGTGCTTTACACCACAACTTGGAAAAATGCAGCTCATGGCCTCTGAGTAGGATTGAAGCATAAATGGGGACTCTGCAGTGTCAAAGCAACATCCCAATAGTTGAAGAAGTGCACTAGGAAAGGCAGAGGTGGAGCACCAGTGTTGGAATTTCCTGTATGAACTTAGTGGGCCCGCTACACCCCATAAGTCAGGGGAAGAGCATCCACGGTCAGCAGCTGCTTGAAAAATTGCTATGCAAATATGGCTGGCTTAGCACCCCCTCAGGCAGCCCCACCACCCGCATGTTATTCTTGCATTGCCTGTCCTCCACATCATCTTCCCCCTGTTTTCTAGTGCTCTTACCAGGCCCTGCAGCTTTGTTAGTTGTGTACTGTGAAAGGTGGGGGAGTCTTTCACTTCAAGTGGATTTAAGCCCAATTCATTAAATTTGAGCGGGGCACAAATCTGCGGTGTTTTCTTATCTCTCTTCAAAGCACTAAGTCCCGTGGCTTTCTCCTACTCCATTATTTTGTTTTTAGCATAATAACTTCTGACAATTTCTCCGTCTACAGAGATAAAACTATACTGAAATTTGTGTCGGAAAGGTTGCTATAAATATATTAGAAGAGAGGTAAATTATTCACAGGACAGCTCTGAGAGTCTCTGCCTATGTGGAGTGGGTGGTGTACCTTTCCTTCAATCAGCTGTTTTGGCTGTGTGCTTAGACTTCACACTTAGTGCTGAACAGGAAGAGAAAATCGCTATCATGATGTGAACATTCTAAAGAATATATAAAGCTGAAGACAGCAGATATACATGTAAAACTTACGTAGGGAGATTTGCTTCATCCCTGTGTATCAGCTGGGGCTGGTCACTTCATTGGGTATATGTGAATGTTTACATCCACTTTCAGAGATGCGGTCCTCCGTGGTTTACAGTCTGTCTCTGATTTTATTGAGGCAAATGAGGGTGCATCCTGCCAAATAATCAATGCGGACCA
Source organism: Lithobates pipiens (assembly GCF_037356315.1). Lineage (NCBI taxonomy): Eukaryota > Metazoa > Chordata > Amphibia > Anura > Ranidae > Lithobates > Lithobates pipiens. Next base: position 275,516,921 of record NW_027507764.1, on the reverse strand, counting down.
TCAATGCCACTTTGGATTTTGATGTCGCAGGGGGGCTTGACCTTGGAGCAGGTGCTGCCACTGGAGAATCCATCCTCATGACCTGTAAGTGGAAGTGGGGGGAAGCCACGGTCAGCAGCAGGATGGCGGATGAGGAGCTTGATTTTCGGCAGCGCAGATCGTTGAGGCAGAGGATCTGACAGTGGCTTTGCTTTGTATTTGGATGCCATATAAAGACTCGCTCAGCTGACAGGGTGCAGCTGTGAATGGGAGGAGCTGGATAGCGGGGTTAAATTGATCTGTCGACAGGATAATTCCCAGAGCAGCACAGGCCGCATACACACGGGCGGACTGTATGGCCTACTTAGTCCGTCGAAACACATTTCAGCAGACAGTCCGCTCGTGTGTGGGCTTCAGCTGACTTTTTCAGCGTGCAGTCTGGCGTACTAAGTATTTCGGATTTTTCGAAATTCTGTCCGTCATACTTTGGTTTCAGCGGACAATCCGCTCGTGAGTAGGCTAGTTCGACGGACTAAGAATGGCGCATGCTCAGAAAGGATTTACACGGCGGAAAGGTGCATTGCTGTGTATTGGACTTCCTATTTCTAGTCCCGTCGTACGTGCTGTAGACGTCATCGCGCAAGCTTTCGACGGACTGTTTGTGCATCCGTGTGTGGTCAAGTTCGTTCATTCGAAAGTATGACTGACTGTCCGTCGGATTGTATGACGGACTAAGTAGGCCATACAGTCCGCCCGTGTGTACGCGGCCACAGAGCTCTGGAGAAGTGCGAAAAGCTTGGTTCCCATCCCAGCTCTGCACATAGAATGAATTAATTACCTCAAGTCCGGACACCTTCGTCCCTTTCCAGTCCAGGCCAATTTTCAGCTTTCAGCACTGCCACACTTTGACAATTACTCAGGAATGCAATACCCAAATGAAAAATTTATCATTTTTTTTTAAAACAGATAGAGCTTTGTTTTGGTGATATTTAATCATTCCTGGGATTTTTATTTTCTGCTATATAAAATGAAAAAAGACCAAAACATTTGAAAAGGGGTTTCTCTTAATTTTTCAATTTTGATCATTTAAAAAAAAAAAAATGTAGGCCAAACCATATTCTGCTACATTTCTTTGGTAAAAATAATCAAAATCAGTGTACATTATTTGGTCTGTGTGAAAGGTACACACACCTGCCTTTTGCATACACATAGACTTAGCATCCCAGTCTTAGTCTGTAGGGTTCAATATTGAGTTGGCCTTTCTTTGCAGCTATAACAGGTTCAACTCTTCCGGGGAGGCTGTTACAAGGTTTGGGAGTGTCTATGGGAATGTTTGACCATTCTTTCCAGAAGCGCATTTATGAGGTCATACACTGATGTAGACAAGAAGGCCTGGCTCACAATCTCTGCTGTAATTCATCCCAAAAGTATTCTATCGGGTTGAGGTGCAGGCCAATCACGTTCCTCCACCCCAAATGAAACAAAAAAAAAAACAGCTCCAGGTGAGTGAGTCTAGTTTGCTTTGCTTTTAAAATCATTTTTTCTCAACATCAACTTAGTTGTGTGTATGTATACATATATACATGCTTTTTTTCTATTATTTTGTGTATATTGTTATTACTATACAATGATTTTGAATAATGTGTCGAGTTTGCTTCAAGTTCAATTGGTGCATCAGATTCCTTCTGGCAGTGGATCTGGACCAAACTCTTCACATCAGATTTGAGTGTATGTACTGTGTACTCCAGACAGGTTAACTTTGTGGTACCAGCTGAGTACTTTTTTTAATTGGTTAGTTCACCTGTAACCTAATGATGACACATTAGAGCAGTATATAGGTGATTGTGGTGACTAGTTTCAATAGGTAAAGACTAAGTACTAACATTTGCTCAACGTGCTTCTACCTCTTTGTCCCCTGCTCCACCTGTCAATCACTGGTCATATGAAGCTTTAATAAAAAAGGATTTTTGGAAGTGCAGCCCGCCAGAATCATTTCATTATGTTCCTCCACCCCAAACTCGCTCATCCATGTCTTTATGGATCTTGCTTTATGCTCTGGTACGCAGTCATGTTGGAACAGATAGGGGCCATCTCCAAACTGTTCCCACAAAATTGGGAGCATGAAATTGTCCAAAATGTCTTGGTATGCTGACGCCTTAAAGTGGTTGTAAACCCTTACAAACCACTTTGACCTACAGGTAAGCCTAGATTAAGGCTTACCTGTAGGTCCAAGCAATATCTCCTAAACCTATATGGTTTAGGAGATATTTGCCCGAAAACGGGCACCGCTGTCTACGGCGCATGCGCCGTAGACAGTGGCGCGCAGGCGCACTGAACGCGGCAGTTCCAAGAATGGAGCTGCCGCATTTGTCGACTCCCGTGCGCATGCGCGGGAGTGACGTCATCGCGGCTTCGCCGAATGACAGCGGCGGAGCTGCGAGACGTCACCAGCAAGATGGATGCGGCGGACTACAGGGGACAGCGCGACTTCGCTGGCTCCTGTGTCAGATAAGTGACACATAATGGGCTACTATGCGATGCATAGTAGTCCATTATGCTTTGCCTTTGCAGGGAAAAAAAGAGGAAGTAAACTCATCAGGGTTTACTTCCTCTTTAAGAGTTCCCTTCACTGGAACTGAGGGGCCAAGCCCAACCCCTGAAAAACAACCCCACAACATAATTCTCCCTTCATCATATGATTTGGACCAGTGCACAAAGCAAGGTCCATAAATACATGGATGGGTGAGATTGGGGCGGAGGAACTTGACTGGCCTGCATAGAGTCCCGACCTAAACCTGATAGAACACCTTTGGGATGAATTTGAGTGGACACTGCAAACCAGGCCTTTTTTTCCACATCAGTTCCTGACCTCACAAATGTGCTTCTGGAAAAATGGTCAAACATTCCAAAGAGACACTCCTAAACCTTGTGGGCAGCCTTCCCAGAGGAGTTGAAGCTGCTATAGCTGCAAAGGGTGGGCCAACTCAATATTGAATCCTATGGACTAAGACTGGGATGCCATTAAAGTTCACATGCGTGTAAAGGCAGGTATCCCAATACTTTTGGTAATATAGTGTGTGTGCGCGAGAAGCCATGTGGGGGATACAGCAAACATGTGGAAGAAGGTGCTCTGGTCAGATGAGACCAAAATTTTACTTTTTCGCCTAAAAGCAAAACGATATGTGTGGAGGACACACCACCCCCACTATGAAACATGGTGGTGACAGCATCATGTAGTGGGGATGCTTTTCTTCAGCGGGGACAGGGAAGCTGGTCAGAGTTGATGGGAAGATGGATGGAGCCAAATACAGGGACATCTTAGATGAAAACTTGTCTGCCAAAAAATTGGGACTGGGGCAAAGGTTCACCTTTCCAGCATGACAAGGACCCTAAACATACAGCCAGAGCTACAAAGTAAGGAAAGGTTTAGATCAAAGCATCTTCATGTATTAGAATGGTCCAGTCAAAGTCCAGACCTAAATCCAAATGAGGAGGCATGAAAATTGCTGTTCACAGATGCTCTCCATCCAAAATGACAGAGCTTGAGCTTTTTTTGCAAAGAAGGAGCAAAAAATTTCACTCTAGATGGTGGTAGAAGGTATAGGTGGTAGAAACATACCCAAAAAGACTTGCAGCTGTAATTGCAGCAAAAGGTGGTTCTACAAAGGATTGACTCATGGGGGCTGAATACAAATATACACCACACTTTTTCATATATTTATTTGTAAAATATTTTGAAACCCATTTACCTTCCTTCCACTTCACAATTATGTGCCACTTTGTGTTGGTCTATCACATAAAATCCCAATAAAATAAATTACTTTTTTGGTTGTAACATGACAAAATGTGGAAAATTGCAAAGGGTATGAATACTTTTTCAAAGCACTGTATACTCACTGGCCACTTTATTAGGTACACCTGTTTAACCACTTCAATTCAGGGCATTTTCACCCCCTTCCTGCCCAGACCAATTTTCAGCTTTCAGCGCTGATACAATTTGAATGACAATTGCGTGGTCATGCAACACTGTACCCATATTCATTTTTTCCCCACAAATAGAGCTTTCTTTTGGTGGTATTTGATCACCTCTGGGGTTTTTATTTTTTGCACTATAAACAAAAAAGAGCGATTTTTAAAAAAAAAAACACAATAACACAATATTTATTACCTTTTGCTATAACAAATATCTCATTAAAAAAAAAATCCTCAGTTTAGGCCGATATGTATTCTTCTACATATTTTTGGGAAAAAAAAATAGCAATAAGCGTATATTTATTGGTTTACGCAAAAGTTATAGCGTCTACAAAATAGCAGATATATTTATTTGGATTTTATTGTTATTTTTTTTTTTTTACTAGTAATGGCGGAGATCTGCAATTTTTTTCGTGGCTGCGATATTGACACTTTTGACGCTATTTTGGGACCATTCACATTTATACAGTGATCAGAGCTATAAAAATCCACTGATTACTGTGTAAATGTGACTGGCAGGAAAGGAGTTAACACTAGAGGGTGAGGAAGGGGTTAAATGTGTATCCTAGGGAGTGATTCTAACTGTAGGGGGAGGGGACTCACAAGGGGAGGAGACCGATTGGTGTTCCTCTGTACTGGGAACACACCATCTGTCTCCTCCCCTCTGTTTACACACACAGACCCATGCTCCTGCTGTGTTCACGGGCAATCGCGGTTGCCCGGCGGACATCGCAGCCACCGCCGCTGCTCACGCGCCCCCTAGAGGCTTAGGAAGTAAAATACATAATATGACGGTGGCCTGGAGGGACAAAGGGTTCCTGTCAAAGTCATATCACTATGCTCGATAGTGAAGTGGGTAATTGCTTGGTAACACAAATTGCCAATCAGCCAATCACATGGCAGCAACCCAATGCTTTAAGGCATCTAGACGAGGTTCAAACCGAGCATCAGAATGTGGAAGAAAGGGGATTTAAGTGACTTTGAACGTGGCGTGATTATTGGTGCCAGAAGGCCTGGTCTGCATATTTCAAAAATTACTGATCTACTGGGATTTTGTCATTGAATTTCTGTATTCTGGCAGCAGAGGTTGCTTGGAACAATGAGGCCCCGGTGGCTGCATTTTCTCGTGGTCTCTCGGATACCATCAAGCATGAAATAGCAGCCCGAGATATACACATTGAGCTGGAGAAGATGATCACATTTGCCATCCTCATTGACTCCAGACTCAGAGACAGACTCTTTTAAGAAGCCTCCTGTATAATTGTCTCCAAGCTTTTCAGTCCCACCCTTGCCTCCCTCACCTCCCATGCCTCCTGGTATGGTTGGTCATTAAAGATGAAACCATGCACTTGGACTTCACGCATCTCTCTACGGATGAGAGAACATTTAGGAGGAGGGAGAGATTGTGCCAGGCAGGTCACTTTTTGAAGTCTTGTCCTACCGGTCCAGGGAACGCCCGAACCTTGAGATTCTGTCATGAACAGACCTTAGGTGGCGTTGTTGTCACCAGTTATCCAGAAGGATAAGCCCCTGGTTTTGGTTACCCTTTTTTTTTGGGCTGAGTCATCTGTCGAGATACAGGCTCTAATCAACTCTGGGGCTGCAAGCCTGTTCATTAAGGCTGCATTTGTATCGAAGCACTAGATTCCGCTGCAGCTGCATATCACTCCACTTGCCATTGAGGCTCTTGATGGGAGACCTCTACAGCCTGCCCATGTGACTTATGAGACGGTTCCATTGTCCATGGCCATAGGGGGTCTTTACCATGAGATAGACCGATTTCAAGTTGTTTCCTCACCTACGTTTCTGATGATTATTTGTTATCCTTGGTTACAGAGACACAACCCCTCTTTTGATTGGTTCCGTGCTGAGGTTCTTTCCTGGTCACCACAATGCAGTTAAGACATGTTTCCAGAAGGTAGCCAAGGTCCTGTGCATGTCTTCTCTCTCATCCCTGCCGGAAGAGTACCGCGATTTTAGCAATGTCTTTGACAAAGGTCAAGCCAGTAGTTTGCCTCCACACCGGTCGTATGATTGTGCAATTGACCTTAAACCTGGTGCCATACCCCCTCATGGCCGGGTTTACTCTTTGTCGGTCTTGGAGGATAAGACCGTGGAGGAGTACGTTGCAGATGCACTTTCTCGAGGTTTGATCCACAAATCCTTGTCTCTTGCTGGTGCTGGTTTCTTTGTGAAGAAGTGGAGTGATGAATTGAGACCTTGTATTGATTCTAGGGGTCTCAATCGTTTCATGATTAAAAATACTTATCCGATTACGTTGATTATGGAGTTATTTGACTGCCTCAAAGGAGCAATGGTTTTCACAAAGCTTGATTTGAGAGGGGCATACAATCTTGTGAGGATTAAGGAGGGCGATGAGTGGAAAACTGCATTTTCATACCGAACAGGCCATTATGAGTACCTCGTAACGCCTTTTGGCCTTTGTAACGCCCTGGTAGCTTCCAGAAATTTATTAACGATGCCCTCCGAGATTTGTTGCTGTTATGTGTGGTGAGTTATCTCAACGATATCCTCATATTTTCCAAGTCCCTGGAGAGCCACCACACAGATGTCTGTCATGTGCTTCAGAACAATCTCTATTGTAAATTGGAGAAGTGCGAATTCCATTGTGAACAGGTTAAATTCCTGGGTTATGTAATTTCCACTGCTGGTTTTTCGATGGACCCAGAGAAACTTTCAGATGTCCTACAGTGGCCCCGACCCATGGGTTTACATCCTCTACAGCATTTTCTTAGCTTTGCCAACTATTATCGGAAGTCTATTCGTAACTTCTCTTCTCCGGTCAAGTCCCTGACTGATATGACCAGAAAGGATAGTAACTCACAGTGTTGGTCTCTGGAGTCCATTAAGGCCTTTGAGAGTCTCAAGGCTGCCTTTGTTCCTGCTCCTGTGTCGGCACATCCTGATCCTACGTTACCATTTATCCTCGAGGTTGATGCTTCTGAAACTGCAGTTGACGCCCTTCTGTCTCAACGTCCTACCTCTGAGAGTGCTATGCATCCTTGTGGCTCCTTTTCCAAGAAATTGTCACCTGCCAAGTGCAATTATGAGATTGGTGACAGAGAGCTGTTAGCAATTATTTTAGCCCTGAAAGAATGGAGATATCTCCTCAAAGGTACCACTGTGCCGATTCTCATTCTTACTGACCATAAGAATCTCACAATCTGTTCTGAGGCTAAACACCTCTCTCCCAGAAGGGCGAGATGGGCTCTTTTCTTGTCTAGTTTCAATTACATTGTCTCATTCTTACTCAGTACTAAGAAGTTAAGGGCTGGTGCTTTGTCACAACAATTTTCCTCTACTTCCAAGATGGAGTCTCACTTCTCCTTTGGGTGACAAAATTCTTGCTGTTCGGGTTCCTGCTCCTCCTGAGAAATCTTGTGTCCCAGAGAGTCTCCGTACTGCCATGCTCCAGACTTACCACTCTCCCAAGGCTGCTGGCCACCCTGGGAAGAATCAACTCTTTTGGGCCATTCCCAACAATTCTGGTGACCTAGTCTACGTGCTGATGTAACTGCCTTTGTAGCTGCCTGTGTTTTCAGAGTAAGACTCCTACAACCCATACCCAATGGAGAGAGGCCCTGGACCCACCTGTCTATGGATTTCATTGTGGAGTTACCCAACTCCCAGGGCTACACAGTTATCCATATGGTGGTTGACCGGTTCTCGAAAATGTCTCATTGTATTCCACTTAAGAAGTTGCCCACTTCTAAGGAGCTGGTTTCCATTTTTGCTCAGGAGATCTTTCACTTACATGGGCTAAGCAAGGCAATTGTCTCAGACAGGGATAGTCAGTTTGTGTGGAGCCTTTTGTGCACAGTTGGGAATTCAGCTTGCTTTCTCTAATGGGGTGGCAGAATGAGCCAATCAGTCCTTGGAGCAATTCCTAAGTTGCTGTATTTCTGACTATCATAACAACTGGTCAGACCTACTACCATGGGCTGAATTTGCTCACAAGAGTGCCCTGAATTCTGCCTCCTGATTGTCCCCGTTTATGGCAAACTATGGTTTCCAACCTTCCATGTTGCCTGACTCATTTGTTCCGCAGAGTATTCTTGCGTTAGAGGAGCATCTCCGTGGTCTTCATTTCACTTAGGCACAAGTCCAGGAGGCTTTGCAACATGCTAATGATAGGTACAGACTCTATGCTGACCGCAGACACCTGCCTGTGCCTTCCTACCAGGTTGAGGACAGGGTCTGGCTGTCATCTCGCAACTTCAGACTTTGTGTTCCCTCTCTGAAGTTCTGTTCCCTCTCTGAAGTTCGCACCTCAGTTTATTGGGCCTTTCCATATTCTGCGCAGGAGTAACCCTGTGGCTTACGCATTATACCTTTGTTCTAATATGCAAATCTAAAATGTATTTCATGTCTCCTTATTAAAACCTTTGGACTGCAACTGCTTTACCACCTTGGTGCATTGTCCTCACCCTGTACAGGTTGAGAACCATGGGGACTATGAAGTATACTCCATTGTTGACTCCTGTAGGTTCCGTGGGTGCATACAGTACCTGGTTCATTGGAAGGGGAGGACTCTGTCTTTCTCAGTGATAGACATTTTCCCCTCAAGCCTGGTGGCCCTCCAAAGGGGAGGGGTCATTGAGGAGGGAGTACTATCAGGGCTGGGCTCAGCCCTTCCTTCTCTGAGCTGGCTGCTCAGCTGTCGGCTAATTGCCAGCTCCTAACCCTCCACAGTGACTCACCTCTTGATGATATTCTGCTCATCAGTCCTGCCTACTTAAGCCGTCCAGCACAGATGATCTATGTCTTCGCCTTGGTCTCATCTCTAGATACGCTCTCCTGTGTTCCTGTTAAAGACTTGCTTGGCTGACTTTATTTCTGGCTCCAGATCCTGTTTGCTGTTCTACTACGCTCATCTCTGGCTCCCTGACGCTTTGGCTTGTCTGACCATCGTGACATTGTTTAAACTTCACAGACCACCTGAGCATTGTTGCTGACCATGTCCATCCCTTTATGGCTACAGTTTGCCCATCTTCTGATGGCTACTTCCAGCAGAACAATGCACCATGTCACAAAGCTGAAATCATCTCAAACTGGTTACTTGAACACTACAATGAGTTCACTGTACTCCAATGGCCTCCACGGTCACCAGATCTTAATCCAATAGAGCATGTTTGAGATGTGGTGGAGACGGAGATTCCCATCATGGATGTGCAGCCAACAAATTGCGTGATGCCATCATCTCAGTATGGACCAAAATCTGAGGAATGTTTCCAACACCGTGGTAATTCTATGCCATGCAGAATTTAGTCCAGAAGGCAAAAGGGGGTCCAACCTGGTACTAAGCGCAAGGTGTGCCTAATAAAGTGGTGTGTGTGTGTATGTATACATATGCAACAAAAATGTTGGCAACAAAAATGTTGGCAACAAAAATGAGTACACCCCTAGTGCCCAATTAGCCATTTTCCCTCCCTGGTGTCATTTGACTTGTTAGTGTTACAAGGTCTCAGATGTGAAGCAGGTATATTACATTTGGTGTTATTGCTCTCACTCTCACTGGAAGTTAAACATGGCACCTCATGGCAAAGAACTCTGAGGATCGAAAAAAAATGATTTTTGCTTTACATAAAGATGGCTTAGGCAATAAGAAGATTACCAAGATCCTGAAACTGAGCTGCAGTACAATGGCCAAGACCATACAGTGGTTTAACTGGACAGGTTCCACTCAGAACAGGCCTTGCCATGGTCGACCTAAGAAGTTGAGTGCACATTCTCAGCATCATATTTAGAGAAATAGATGTATGAGTGCTGCCAGAATAGCTGCAGAGGTTGAAGGGGTGGGGGTGGGGGTTTCATCCTGTCAGTGCTCAGACCATATGCCACAGACTGCATTAAATTTGTCTGCATGGCTGTCGTCCCAAAAGAAAGCCTCTTTAAAGATGATGCACAAGAAAGCCTGCAAACAGTTTGCTGAAGACAAGCAGACTAAGAACTTGGATTACTGGAACCATGTCCTGTGGTCTGATGAGCCCAAGATAACTTATTTGGTTCAGATCGTGTCAATCGTGTGTGGCGGCAACCAGGTGGGAAGTACAAAGACAAGTGTGTCTTGCCTACAGTCGAGCATGGTGGTGGGAGTGTCATGATCTGGGGCTGCATGAGTGCTGCCAGCACTGGAGAGCTACAGTTCATTGAGGGAACCATGAATGCCAACATATACTGTGACATACTGAAGCAGAGCATGATCCCCTCCCTTTGGAGACTGAGCTGCAGAGCAGTATTCCCACATGATAACGACCCCAAACACACCTCCAAGATCACCACTGCCTTGCTAAAGAAACTGAGGGTAAAGGTGATGGATTGACCAAGCATGTTTCCAGACCTACACCTTATTGAGCATCTGTGTGGCATTCTCAAATGGAAGGTGGAGGAGCGCAAGGCCTCTAACATCCACCAGCTCCGTGATGTCGTCATGGAAGAGGACTCCAGTGGCAACCTGTGAAGCTCCGGTGAACTCCATGCTCAAAAGGGGTTAAGGCAGTGCTGGCAAATAATGATGATCACACAATTGACACTTTGGGCCCAAGAGTGAGGGGTGTACTCACCCCTACTGGCAACAAGAGTGAGGGGTGTACTCACTCTTGTTGCCAGCAGTTTGGACATTAATGGTTGTGTGTTGAGTTATTTTGAGGGGACAGCAAATTTACACCATTATACAAGCTGTACATCAGCCTCTGCCAAACTTTGTCTTGAGTTCATTGATAACATATTTAATTTAGTATCCCGGAGACTTAAAATAATGGTATCTCCTACATTTTCAACAAATCTTTCCTTAAATCCGCTAACTCTCGTCCTTTTTCAGCACATGCCCTGTTGGGTTCTAAGTATGTTGATAAAAATTGTTGATTCAATATATGATTAACTGGAGGTGTTAATATTCCAATAAGAGGTGCTGGATCTCTGCTCATGACTATGCAGAATGCTTAAGGATTAATGCACGTGGAGTTATTAACAACATTAATTAAGCATAACATAATTTCCTTGCAATTTCCCATGCCTGGAGGGTCGCATGTGCTGCACACAGTCTGCCATGCAAGCGCATAGCTGTATATGGACATGCCCTTAAAAAATGCATACATCGGATTTTCCCCATCAATTGCACTCCTGACGTATTTCCTTTTTGTAAATACATCAGACCAACATGTGCCCAGGAAACCACACTCGCCTTGTACAGCATGCCATATAAGTGAATGGCTGTACTGAATTTTAGATGGCACATAACGCCAACAAAAAATGCAAATCTTTTAACCTCTTGAAGACAGCAGATAAAGTTAATCTTTTGATTGTAGTATTCTTTTGTAGATTCATTTCCAAAACATAGTTAAAATACAAACAGCAGTTTTAAACAAATTTTTTTTTTTTTTTTTAAAAAGCCTCTCTCTTTTAAAGCTTCATTACTGATTTTAAAGCTGATTGTTAATAAATAACAATTATTTATTCTGATTGTGAATGTTTCCAAAACAGGTATTTGTGGTATTGAGGCAGATGCAATAAAAGCAGCAGAAAATACAGTATTGATTTAATATTTTTTAAACCTATACATACCAACACCTTTGACGCAATCCACACCTGTCACATTTTCACCTCCAATAGCAACGAAGGAATCAAAAACGTTGTACAATACCTAAAGAAAGATAGATATCAGATTATATTTTTTGTGTGCTTAAAAAGATTGTACTTTTATTTTCTTAGAAGCTTAATTTACTGACAAGTAGAAACACTCAAAAAGACAGATGTCTGAATATAAGAGTTTTCATTTCACGCACATTTAGAGTTGAAAATTGGGAGATTTACATAAAACTTTTTTGTAGGGGTCACCCCCACAAGGGCCTTTAAGTTTGTCCCAGGTTCTTTTTTGCAAATAGTTGCAATAGCAGCCAGGCACACAGCAAAAACCAGTCCTTTGGGTCAATAAACAGTCTAGGGGTTGTCTGTAGGATATTCTAGATATTATAGAAATCTCAACAGTAACAAAAGGACACTCTTTTCTCTGCAGATACAGTACTTCTTAGAACAGTCCTTTCAGCAATAACACTGGGTCACCATAAACAATGTTCCAGGCCAGGCAAGCCTTAGATTTTTTACTCAGATCTAAACTCACAGTGTCCCTAGGTATCTGGATGCGTCCCTCCAGTCTCAGGCAGACAATTTGTCAGGGAAACTTTCAGACCGGATCCCTAGTGTAACCCCACTCTTAGCTTCATGGATTTTACCAGAACAGGCCCCCCAACTCTGCCACAGCTGGGCCCTCAATGGGAACAGGAGCCCTTCCGCCCGGGGGTTTCAAGAACAGGGCAGCTACAGACTATTTTGCTCACTCCCAGTCACTATCTAGGCACCTTCCCCCAGGAATTAGCTGAGACAATATAAATATTCAGCTCATGGCAGGATCTAGGGGGGTGCTGGGTTGGGCTGTGCTCTCCTTAAAATTTCAGTTGCACCCCTTCTGCTTTCATGCTGTTGCTGGCCGTTGAACTCTTTCTCCCAGGGCTGGGACAACGAAGGTGCAGTGGATAGAGGCATGGGGTGCACTGGGAGCTCCAGCAGTTCCCTGCTCCCTCTTCTTCTAAAAGAGGACAAACAAATGCATAGCAATGAATTAAAGTAAATATTTTCACTTGATAACTGAACTTTCACTACAAACAGTCGTATTTATCTTGATCTCCAATCTATGCCTGCACTAGTTGAAGGAAAGAGAATTGCTTGATTCCCCCATCAACACATTCAGTGTTGATGGGGGAGTCCCTCTTGGTGTGCTATTGTACCCTGACAGTGGGAGGTTGTCCTGCCATTAGAATACAATGATTACTGCTGCTGCCACCTAGAGAAATCCATCTATGGCCAACTTTAGAAGTGCCCCTTTTCTTTTTATCTGTCATTCTTGTTGCCTACAATTCAAGAGGGACTCTTGGGACTCTAATATTGGGGGGGGGGGGGGACTCTGGGGACACTTTTGTAAAGGGGGTAATCTGAGGATCTTATGTAACTTGGGAAAGTCTGGGAACTCTCTTTTAAGGGAGTGACTCCAGGAACCCTGATGTGAGGATGGGGGTGGTTTTGGGGAGCCTAATGCAAGGGGTCACCCCCCTTGCATTAGGCTCCCCATCCTCACATCAGGGTTCCTAGAGTGGGGACCTTGATATAAGGGGAGCTCTGGAGACCCTGAGGAAAGGCTGAGGAACCCCAGGGACCCAATGTAAGAGGGTGGAGGGACTCTATGGACCGTAATTTTAGGGGGTGACTCTGGGGACCCTGACATTAGGGTGGGACTCTAGGGAGTCTAATGTAGAGGGGTGCTCTGCGGAAACTGCTTGAGGGGGAACTCTGATGGGATTCTTGATGTAAGGTGGGCTTTTCCTGTTGCTGCACTCTATGGGGTTAGTAAAGGTTGTACTTGCAAGTGTAATTGCTCCAGAGCTTAGTAAATGAGATAAGGTTTCACTTTGCAAAGAGTACCCAATCAAGTGTGTAGCGCCAGTACTCCTAACGAGTACACGCTATTTGTTAAATTTAGTTTTTGCCCAAAACTGGGCTGTAAAGAAGTTCTGCCTGGTCATAGGTGAGGTTTTACAACTGTGGGAGACTTTAAAACACAGTCTGGTTGGACACATTGGGTACCAATCTTTGTCTCAGAACAAGTTAGTGGGAGTTTGTCTCACTGAGTAATCCGGGAAGGGGTACTAAAGGTGCCAAAGTCAAGTGGTTCGGGGTTCCGGTCCAGAAGTTTTTGCTGACTCCGTGGTCTTCCTGACCAGCCCCCGGGGGCCCTCATGGCCTGGGTTGCAGATCTATCCGTTTCTGGCTAGTTTGAGGCACAGTAACTCGAAGGAGGATTCTAAGGTGTTCCGGTGCCATCTCGGGTTTTGGAGAGGCCCAGCAACTCTACATGCGACCAGGGGAGGACTCTTCGGTGAGAGAGGCATGCACAAGGCTGGCTGCTCAGTAAGAGCCTGGAAGCTGAGCTGCCATGGACGTTGATTGAATCCACAATTCTTTTGGTATTGCCGGACCGTCTGAAAGATTCTGGAACAGTAAGAAAAGTTCCTACTTCTACCCTTCCAGTTGTAACTGAGGCCGCGTACACACGCGGGGACTGTTCGGCCAACTTTGTCCGCTGAACAGTGTTTCGGCGGACAGTCCGCCCGTGTGTGGGCTTTCAGCGGACAGTTTCAGCGAACAGTCCGCTGAACAAGGTTTTTCGGAAATTCCGAAAAAAAACTTTGTTTCAGCGAACAGTCCCCTCGTGTGTAGGCTTGTTCGTCAAACTAAGTTCCGCGCATGCTCAGAAAGGATTTACACGCCGAAAGTTATAATGCAGTGTATAGGACGTCGTATTTTTCGTCCCGTCGTACGTGCCGTTCACGTCATCGCGCACGGTTTCAGCAAACTGTTCGTTCGTCGTGTGTGGCCATGTCCGTCCATGCTAATTTTGAGCGGACTGTTTGCTGAAACTGTTTGACGGACAAAGTTGGGCGAACAGTCCCCGCGTGTGTACGCGGCCTAAGTTTCGAAGTTTTCAACCAAGTCTGTGTGAGAGACTTTGAAAAGCTAGAATTACCTGTTGGCTGCTAAACCCAGAACCTAAGGATTTATCCAACAGTTAAAGAGTCCAGTTGCGAGCGGCTGTTCCCTGGACTGTGTACATAGAGAGAGACTTCTATTGAAGTCAGCAGTTCCAAGCACCTGAGCTAAACTCTACCCTGATACCCTCTATTCCCAACTTAGAGACTGAGTTTGTTCAATCGTTTTATGCAAAATATAAATTCTAACAAGGAATTCAAGTGTCGGTCTCTACAATTACTGGGTTATTAACCCTGGGAACCCCTAGACAAGGACGACGTGTATGAGCTGGAGGAGGTAATCGGTAAGCCCAGAAAAAAATCTGCCGCTCCTTCGGGGTTAAGTGCTACACGTGCAAGGAAAAAAAAAAGCATTTATGCTTGCACATGATTAGGTGATGGAAGTCATCAAAGCTTCTGCTTATTTACTAAGCTCTGAAGCAACTGCACTTGCAGAATGCATTCTATTTGCCTTTATTTGCCTTTATTAAATCAACCCAAAAGTGTTGTTTCAATGTCACTTACTCCTGATCCCTGAACTCTCTAAATTATGTGATACATAACATAGTCCCAACAGTTGCTGGTTTTAATGAGGTTCTTCTTTAAGAAAGGCTCAAGCCACGTACACACGGGCGGACTGTCTGGCCTACTTAGTCCGCCGAAACACATTTCAGCGGACAGTCCGCTCGTGTGTGGGCTTCAGCGGACTTTTTCAGCGCGCAGTCTGGCGGACTAAGTATTTCGGAATGTTGGAAATACTTTCCGCTGGACTCGCATTTCGGCGGACAATCCGCCCGTGTGTGTGCCAGTCCGCCGTACTTTTGAAATGAGCGGACTTTTCCCGCCCGGAGAAAAGTCCGCTCATTTCGAGCGGGTATCCAGGTAGGCGGGGCCCGCGACGGAGACGTCGCTGGCCCCGCCGCCTGGTATGGACTTAAAGGGGAACCCCAACGCCGAAAAAAATCGGCGTGGGGGTCCCCCCAAGTCCACAACAGACCCTTGTCCGAGCACGCTACCCGGCCGGCCAGGAAAGGGGGGCGAGCGAGCGCCCCCCCTCCTGAGCCATACCAGGCCACGTGCCCTCAACATGGGGGGGTGCCTTGGGGAAGGGGGGGCCGCGCGCCCCCCCCCACCCCAAAGCACCTTGTTACCATGTTGATGAGGACAAGGGCCTCTTCCCGACAACCCTGGCCGTTGGTTGTCGGGGTCTGCGGGCGGGGGGCTTATCGGAATCCGGGAGCCCCCTTTAATAAGGGGGCCCCCGGATACCGGCCCCCCACCCTATGTGAATGAGTATGGGGTACAATGTACCCCTACCCATTCACCTGTGAAAAAAAGTACAAAAAAAACACAACACAGGGTTAAAATATTTTATTGCACAGCTCCGGGGGTCTTCTGTCTTCGGGGGTCTTCTCGCCGGACTCCTCTGCTATCATCTTGTAGCTCTTTTGCTAGCGGAGGAGTCCGGCTTTCTTCCTCGCCGCCGGCCTCTTCTCCCGACTTCGGGGGTCTTGTCCCCCTCTTCGGTTCTTCTGCCGGGCCACCGCGCCTTCTTATAGCTCTTTTACAGGCGGTGGCCCAGTCTTCTGTCGCCACCGTCGCCGCCGCCTTCCGTTCTTCTTCTTCTTCTTCTTCTTCTTCTCCAGGAGATGTTGCCTCGACGATCTCTCCGGCCGGAATGCCAGGGACGCGCTCCGCTGCCACTTATATAGGGACAATGGGGCGGTGTCACATGGCTTTATGTCACATGGGTTGGTCACATGGTGACCCCGCCCCCTTACGATGTCATATTCCCCATGTGACATCAACCCATGTGACCAACCCATGTGACATAAAGCCATGTGACACCGCCCCATTGTCCCTATATAAGTGGCAGCGGAGCACGTCCCTGGCATTCCGGCCGGAGAGAGCGTCGAGGCAACATCTCCTGGAGAAGAAGAAGAAGAAGAAGAACGGAAGGCGGCGGCGGCGACAGAAGACCGGGCCACCGCCTGTAAAAGAGCTATAAGAAGGCGCGGTGGCCCGGCAGAAGAACCGAAGGGGGGGACAAGACCCCCGAAGTCGGGAGAAGAGGCCGGCGGTGAGGAAGAAAGCCGGACTCCTCCGCTAGCAAAAGAGCTACAAGAAGATAGCGGAGGAGTCCGGCGAGAAGACCCCCGAAGACGGAAGACCCCGGAGCTGTGCAATAAAATATTTTAACCCTGTGTTGTGTTTTTTTTTGTACTTTTTTTCACAGGTGAATGGGTAGGGGTACATTGTACCCCATA
This sequence comes from Lithobates pipiens, assembly GCF_037356315.1. NCBI lineage: Eukaryota > Metazoa > Chordata > Amphibia > Anura > Ranidae > Lithobates > Lithobates pipiens. The sequence continues at coordinate 275,500,105 of NW_027507764.1, read as the reverse complement.
CTCATTCACATAGGGTGGGGGGCCGGTATCCGGGGGCCCCCTTATTAAAGGGGGCTCCCAGATTCCGATAAGCCCCCCACCCGCAGACCCCGACAACCAACGGCCAGGGTTGTCGGGAAGAGGCCCTTGTCCTCATCAACATGGTAACAAGGTGCTTTGGGGTGGGGGGGCGCGCGGCCCCCCTTCCCCAAGGCACCCCCCCATGTTAAGGGCACGCGGCCTGGTACGGCTCAGGAGGGGGGGCGCTCGCTCGCCCCCCTTTCCTGGCCGACCGGGTGGCGTGCTCGGACAAGGGTCTGTTGTGGACTTGGGGGGGACCCCCACGCCGATTTTTTTCGGCGTTGGGGTTCCCCTTTAAGTCCATACCAGGCGGCGGGGTCAGCGACGTCTCCTTCGCCGGCCCCGCCTACCTGGAGACGTGCTCGAAATGAGCGGACTTTCCTCCGCGTGTGTGGGCAAGTCCGTTCATTTCAAAAGTAGGGCGGATAGTATGGCGGACTTAGTCCGCCGTATTAGTCCGCTCAAAAAGTGCCGTGTGTGGGCAAGTCCGTTCATTCGAAAGTATGACGGACTGTCCGTCGGATTGTCTGATGGACTAAGTTGGCCAGACAGTCCGCCACGTGTGTACGCGGCTTCAGACAGACAAGTGGTCACATTTAGTGTGCAGAAAAGCATATGTGATGGAAAGGTTTAAAAAAAGAAAAAAAAGGGATGCTTCATTCTGAGGTTATGTGAGATGTGTACTGTATCTGTGAGAACATAGTACTATTTTGTGGGTACAAAGACTGTGGTATATGTGTGTAAAATATACAGTGACTAGGCACAGATTCAGTTTAATCACCCCCCTTTAAGCTCCATCCTCTGTTAGGCAAAATCTGTCCTCTGCCTGACTTCCTACTGACCCCTGTCTTCCGCCCTGTTGACCCCATACATTGCCCTGCTGAGTAGTGTCCTCCACCTTGCTGACCACTGCACACTGCCCTGCAAACTACTGACCCTATCCTCTGCCCTGCTGACTCCCTATACGCTGCCCTGCTGTAGCCCACTACATCCTAGAATCCTCCAGAAGACAGGGTAAAGCAATCAAACCTGTAGACAGTAAAATCCAGAACAGCCCATAGAAATCACACGCTGCTCAACGGATTATAGGTGAGCCACAAGAAGTAAATTTGCCTTAACTGGCAGCCTATCTAGAAGGGTGGTACACTGCAAACCATTGCTGTAAATGGGAAAGGTGCAACGGGCTTTAACCCTTTTACTGCTGAAGCCATTTTTCTCACTTTGAGCACTCATACTAAAATGCTAATTTTTTAACACTTAAACACCCAAAACATACACTACCGTTCAAAAGTTTGGGGTCACCCAAACAATTTTGTGTTTTCCATGAAAAGTCACACTTATTCACCACCATACGTTGTGAAATGAATAGAAAATAGAGTCAAGACATTGACAAGGTTAGAAATAATGATTTGTATTTGAAATAACATTGTTTTTCCATCAAACTTTGCTTTCGTCAAAGAATCCTCCTTTTGCAGCAATTACAGCATTGCACACCTTTGGCATTCTAGCTGTTAATTTATTGAGGTAAGCTGGAGAAATTGCACCCCACGCTTCTAGAAGCAGCTCCCACAAGTTGGATTGGTTGGATGGGCACTTCTGGCGTACCATACGGTCAAGCTGCTCCCACAACAGCTCAATGGGGTTCAGATCTGGTGACTGTGCTGGCCACTCCATTACCGATAGAATACCAGCTGCCTGCTTCTGCTGTAAATAGTTCTTGCACAATTTGGAGGTGTGTTTAGGGTCATTGTCCTGTTGTAGGATGAAATTGGCTCCAATCAAGCGTTGTCCACTGGGTATGGCATGGCGTTGCAAAATGGAGTGATAGCCTTCCTTATTCATTTATTTAATGAAGATGCCAGTTGGGGACCTGTGAGGCGTCTGTTTCTCAAACTAGAGACTCTAATGTGCTTATCTTCTTGCTTAGTTGTGCAACGCGGCCTCCCACTTCTTTTTCTACTCTGGTTAGAGCCTGTTTGTGCTGTCCTCTGAAGGGAGTAGTACACACCGTTGTAGGAAATCTTCAATTTCTTTGCAATTTCTCGCATGGAATAGCCTTCATTTCTAAGAACAAGAATAGACTGTCGAGTTTCAGATGAAAGTTCTCTTTTTCTGGCCATTTTGAGCGTTTAATTGACCCCACAAATGTGATGCTCCAGAAACTCAATCTGCTCACAGGAAGGTCAGTTTTGTAGCTTCTGGAAGGAGCTAGACTGTTTTTAGATGTGTGAACATGATTGCACAAGGGTTTGCTAATCATCAATTAGCCTTCTGAGCCAATGAGCAAACACATTGTACCATTAGAACACTGGAGTGATAGTTGCTGGAAATGGGCCTCTATACACCTATGTAGATATTGCACCAAAAACTAGACATTTGCAGTTAGAATAGTCATTTACCACATTAGCAATGTATAGAGTATATTTGCTTAAAGTTAGGACTAGTTTAAAGTTAGCTTCATTGAAAAGTACAGTGCTTTTCCTTCAAAAATAAGGACATTTCAATGTGACCCCAAACTTTTGAACGGTAGTGTATATTTTATGAAAAAGGAATCCTGTAGTAAAAAAGAAACAGAGCATGGGGTTTTAACCTGTAAGTGCTCAGAGCTGAATACTTATGGGTTCATTTTTTTACAGGGGAAATCAGCAAATGGATGTACACCAATCTACCATCTCTCTTCAACCTCCAACATCTGTCACAATGGCACTGGACAACCCAGTCAGTACAGGTAAGCCCAAAATCCAGATACACCACATCTACAGGCCTTCCTTTATCTAACTGGCAACTTACCTCCTCATAGAAGGTTAGTAGATTGGTTTGGCAGGAACGACTCTTCATGAATCCATGCTGATTACTGCTGATACCGTTCTCATTACTAAAATCTTGTATATAGTGCCTTATCGTCCCCTCCAAGAGTTTACATACTATTAATGTTAGTCTAACTGGTCTGTAATTCCCAGGGATGTATTTTGGGCCCTTTTTAAATATTGGTGCTACATTGGCTTTTCTCCAATCAGCTGGTTCCATTCCAGTCAGTAGACTGTCAGTAAAAATTAGGAACAATGCTCTGACAATTATTTGACTGAGTTCCCTAACTACCCTCAGGTAAAAGCCATCTGGTCCCGGTGATTTATTAATGTTAAGTTTCTCAAGTCTAATTTTAATTCTGTCCTTGGTTAGCCATGGAGGTGCTTCCTGTGATGTGTCATGAGGATAAAGACAGCAGTTTTGGTTACTGATGCCCCCCCCAATTCCCTCGTGAAGACTGAGGAGAAGAATAAATTCAATACCTTCGCAATCTCCCGATCCTTTGTAACCAGATGTCCTTCCTCATTCTTTATGGGGCCAATATGGCCTGTCCTCCCTTTTTTACTGTTTCTTAGGATCTTTTTTACTCTCTATGTGTTTTTCATGTTCTGTCTTAGCCATCCTTATTGCACCTTTACTTTTCTTGTTGTATTCTTTATAAAGTCTAAATGCTGATAATGATCCAGACAAATGGAAGAGGAACCGCGCCTTTTAAGTGCAGTAAAACGGTAAATTTTAATAAAATTTTAAAAATCAATAGACTCACAAAAGTGGTTCATAGATGGGCATTGTAATAATTTCAGCATCCGCTAGTTGCCATCAGAGATGAGAGGCCATCAGCTGTAAATCCGTCAGAGGGATAGATGATGTGGATTGTCCCAGGCCCGGAAACACCACTGGATACGATGTTTCCGGTGGTTGTGGAACGCAAACACTAGAAACCAGTGCTGGCGGGGATCGGCATTCTGGGCATCACTTCTGGGTTAGCGGGGAGGAGCTAGTGTTCAAAACATGTGTGTCCCTTCTTCAGGCTTTATGGTGGCCATTTTAGATAAGGTCCTTTTATACCCACGTCACGTCACGTGATTGTTACCATAGCAGCATAAGAAGGAAGTAACAAGAAGGGCTCTATATAAAAAACTACAACGCTAATGGTAATCATGAGCATAGAGTGATGGGGGAAAAAAGTATACATACATGAGAATAAACATAACTAAGATATGGATTGTTAGAATTGTAAAACAGAGGGGAATAGCAAGTGACATAATAATAATAATAATAATAATAATAAATAAAAATAAATTTAAAAATGAGAATAAATGAGAATAAATGAGAAAACCATAAGAGAAATACAGATGTGATGGACTATAGATATTACTTATGTTTAATGCAAATGATGACTAGGATATGTCTAGTTTAATTTTAATGTGATTGTGAGGAAATTATACATTGATTATGGGGACATTTTAGATGTTTTAGAATATTAATATAATTATGAGGGATAAATTATATAAATAATAAATGGTAGTATTTCAAAACAGTTGAATTATAAAAAAAAAGTGGTAAAAAAGGGGTGGTAATTTTTTTTAAAGGGGTGGTGAAAAATAGGGTGGTAAAAAAGGGTGGTAAAAAAATGAAAGGGGTGGTAAAAAATAGGGGGTGGTAAAAAAAAGGAGAATAAAGGATAAACTGTAAATAAGCGCATGGGATATGAATTATATTAGTATTCTGAATGTGTATAATTTATAATTTATAACAGAGTATTTATTTCAATTGTTTCATTCAACCCTCCAGGGGATAAAGTGTCCAAAAAATAAATCCAATAATTCTCCCTCTCCCAGAGTTTTTTGTAGCGTTCAGCTGGAGGGAGGGTTTTGGGTATGGATTCCAGCACCCATACTCGTAGACCTGTAGTGGATTTTTCATGAACTTCGAGGAAATGTCGAAGTTTTGGTGTTTGCTGGATTTACAGCTGATGGCTTCTCATCTCTGACGGCGACTAGCTGATGCTGAAATTATTACAATGGCCATCTATGAACCACTTTTGTGAGTGTACTGATTTTTTAAATTTTATAAAAAATGACAGCTTTACTGCACTTAGAAGGCGCCATTTCTCTTCCATTTGTCTTTTTCAGAGCACTTTTTACATTTCTGCTCGGAACTGGCAGCCCCCTATGGACAGTTTCTTTAATTATTTTAACTATTTTAATTATTTTACCTTATACTTCATGGACATTACTGACATTACGTGTTTGTTTACTAGTAATATTCAGAGTGCGCTGTATTATCTTTTATTTTTATTATTTTTTGAAGGCCTTCTTCTTCTTGCTTTTATATGCATTTTTACATTGACTTTAAGCTATCCAGTACTTTTGCTCACTCTTTTAAATTTATTACCCAATTGGATGCATTGGCTAATGCCCTTAACTTCATCCCTTTGGATTCCACCTCTTCCCTAGCTCCCTTAGTGATATCATCTCTCACATTCACTTGTACATTATTCGTGATATATAGGCATACCCCTCCCCCTTTTTTACCCTCTCTATCCTTGCGATAAAGAGTATACCCTTGAATGTTTGCCAGCCAATCATGAGAGCTGTTGAACCAGGTCTCTGAAATTCCCACAAAATCCAAATCCTCCTGGTACAACAGTATCTCTAGTTCACCCATCTTGTCCGCCAGGCTCCTGGCACTTGTGAACATGCCACGTAGTTTAGACTGATCCCATATTATCCTCTTATTGGGTGTTCCAAGACTGTAACTAGGACTTGCTACTATACTTACCTTGGGCTTATGTGCTTTGGACAACCTACCACTAATGCCCCCAATACTACCATCTGGAATATGTTTGGGTGGCACAGTGGTGTAGTGGTTAGCACTCTCACCTAGCAGTAAGAAGGGTTGCTGGTTCAAATCCCAACCATGACACTACCTGCCTGGAGTTTGCATGTTCTGCCTGTGTGGGTTTCCTCCAGGTACTCTGGTTTCCTCCCACAATCCAAAGACATGCAGGTAGGTTAATTGGCTTCTGTCCAAAATTGGCCCTAGTATATGAATGGGGACCTTGTATTGTGTTCTCCTTGAGGGTAGGGACTGATGTGAGTGTGCAATGTACAGGGACAATTGTAGACACTCACTCAGGATGGACTGGTGTCTTTATTCAACCTTGCCAACTATGTTCCACACTGACTATCTCTACCGCTGGATCCTCCCCCATCACCTAGTTTAAAAACCCCTCTAACTTTTTGGCCACCTTCATTACCAGCTAATCTGCACCCTCCTCATTTAGGTGCTGTCTGTCCCTTCTATAGTACTGGTTATTGACTGAGAAGTCGGCCCAGTCCTCCAAACTCCTCTTTACTGCACCAGCTCTTCAGCCATTTACTTCCCTAATCTCCCTCTGCCTTTCTGATGTGGCTCAATGTAGTATTCCTGAGTACCCCAAGCATTCTCACTGTCTACAATATACATCTGTGGTCAGACAGTAAACACATTATTTTACCTTCTATTCACATTTAACTGAACCAAAAGGCACAACCATCCATATTAACCCCTTCTTGCCAACAGTATTCATATATGTAGCCTCACAGAAGCGGCCCTTTCTCCATGGGGCTGTATATATGCATATCTGTGCATGCAGCGTGCTCCCAGCACAGAGACCCTGCTCTCACCGGGAACCCTGAGTCACATACTAACGATCGGTTTCTGGTCGCCTGATCGTTGTGATAGCCTCTGATTGGCCCGCCTCTGCTTTTTCTCTCTCTCTGAATGGAGAGAAAGATACATTGTATTTTTTTTCCTCCTTGCAGGGAGAAAGTTGTAAACAAACAAAAGTGTGTAGAAACGTTTTTTTTATAATTGATATTAAAATTTGTGCGAACATGCGAACACCGTTAAAGTCTATGGGACAAGAACATGAAAAATCTAAAGTGTTAATTTTAAAAGCTTATATGCAAGTTATTGCGTTAAATAGTGTTTGGGGATGAATGCAAAAAAAAGTTTTTAAAAACAGCTGTTTTTTCAGGAGCAGTGATTTTAATAATGCTTAAAGTGAAACAATAAAAATAAAATATTCCTTTAAATATCGTGCCTGTGGGTCCCCTTAGTCTGCCTGAAAAATGGAGCCTCTTTCTGATGTGTTTTACCGTGCTGCAGAAAAATTACATTTCTACAGGAAAATGTAATATAAAATTGCTTGCGGCTGTATTGCCGGATCCTGGCAATATATATATAAAAATCAATGAAGGACTTGTCAAAAACTGTATTGTGGTTTTTACTTTTTTTACACTTTTTTTGTTGAATGAGTAGGGGTACAATGTACCCCATACCCATTCACATAGGGGGGACTGGGATATGGGGGCCCCCTTGTTAAAGGGGGCTTCCAGATTCCGATATGGCCCCAGCCCACAGACCCTTCCAACCAATGCCCAGGGTTGTGGGGATGAGGCCCTTGTCCCCATCAACATGGGGACAAGGTACTTTGTGGGGGACCCCTTAACCACTTCAATACAATATATTATATACTGTACTCTGCACTGTAATATATATACTACACTGACTGCACTCTATACTCTGGACTGCAGTATATATTAAGTTAAATATTTATTAAAAAATTGTAATTACATGCCCCTGCTAAACAGGGGCAGAAAAATTGGGCCTTGAGTGGTGGTGGTGCCCTAAACCAAAAATATTGTTGGAAGCTTGCATCATCAAGATTCAGGAGCAATAGGATAGGCAGCATAGGTAGTCTTCAAGAGGTCCCAGATCCATAGCAAATTCAATCAGTTACATCAGCATCAGGGGCTTGATAGCTACTGATCCAGGACTGATTCAGTTTTATAAATGTGAGCCTATCATTGGAGTCTGTGAACAGGCACACTCTTTGATTTGTTACAAACCCTCCAGCAGCACTGAATGCGCATTCAGAAAGCACGCTGGATGCAGGACAGGCCAGTAGCTTGATTGCATATTTAGCAAGTTCTGGCCAGTGGTCCATCCTTAAGACCCAGTAACCCAGTGGATACTCCATTGGAAAGGTCTCCAAGTCTGCTCTTCCCCCTAGATATTCCTGTACCATATAATGCAGATGCTGGCTACGATTGCTTGAACCCATAAGGCCTTAGCACTGAGGACTGAAAAATAGTTTAATGGCATTGGTCAGCCAGGCCACCTTCTCCACCGCTCTTACTCTGACCAAACGAACAGAGCCTCAGAAACACGTTGTCCAGCACCAGGAAATATTGCTGGACAATGTGGTGCTTCAGGCATGGCCTCCTGAAGATGTTTCATTTTCTGCTCCCACTGCGAAGGCAGGATGAGACCTGCAACTTTACCCTTGTAACCAGTCTTACCAAGTACCACTCAAAACAGGAAATCCCGTTATTGGGTACTAATAGAAGCTTCAGAATGTGACCCATTATCAATTTCATATTTATGATGTTTGGAACTTAAAGACAGAGCCAAACTCCAAAATCCCATAACTAAGCACTTTTTATCACTCTGGGATAAAACAAAAATCACACATCAACTACATTAACCACATGACGCTTCTCTTCTTCTGACACTTCATATATAAGTGTCAGAAGAAGAGAAGCGCCACACCTCTAAATGAGTGGAGTGGGCCGAGAATGAAGCGAGGAAGAAATGATGCTGTGGAGGAAGATGCCGGACGAGAACACTGGAGCAATAAGCAGAGAATGAAGAAGATGGAGGAAGAAACCAAAGGAAGAAGGAAGGAAGAAGGAAGAAGACCCAGAGAAGATGGAAAGAAGAAGACTTTAATAAAGGAGTTGTCAAAAACTGTCTCTTGTCATTTTTAACATTTTTGTCACTTTTTTGTGAAACGATAGGGGTACTTTTGTACCCCGTTACCATTTCACACAGAGGGGGGCCAGGATCTGGGGGTCCCTTTGTTAAAGGGGGCTTCCAGATTCCGATAAGCCCCCCACCCGCAGAACCCCACAACCAATGGCCAGGGTTGTGGGAATGAGTCCCTTGTCCTCATCAACATGGGTACAAGGTGCTTTGGGGGGCTACCCCAAAGCACCCTCCCAATGTTGAGGGCATGTGGCCTAGTACGGTTTGGGGGCGCTCTCTCGCCCCCCTCTTTTCCTGTGGCCTGCCAGGTTGCATGCTCGGATAAGGGTCTGGTATGGATTTTGAGGGGGACCCCACCGCCATATTATTTATATTTTTTTGGCGCAAGGTTCCCTGTAAAAATGCATGGGGGTCCCTCGAAATTCCATACCAGGCCCTTCAGGTCTGGTATGGCATTTTGGGGGACCCCCACGCATTTTTTTCTTCATTTTGTTTTTATTCTTAATGCTAACATGACCTGTGTGCAAATATCCTTAAAAAAAAACATAAAACCATGAACCAGCGTAAAAAAAAAAAAGTCAAGTTGAAAGGTGCACCTGTTCAACATATGTAAATGCATTTACGTTGCTTGACATTTACTAAGATTTTGCAGATGCAGTGAACCAAAGCCTTTGAACTTGTGCAAATGCCGCATGCGCAGTGCATACATTGACCTTGCGCAGTTCTAAGTGTATTTGCAGGCGCAGCAGGCTTGTTCAGAGAAAGTTACTCTCTCATTCTATTTTGGGCATATTTGTTACTTGGACAGTTATAACTATACTTCCTCACATCACCCACATCAGCCCCATAATATTGGCACTTCCACCTTCTTTAAATTCTGAGTTGAAGAATGCGTGCGCCATGTCTATAGGGGCGCACCAATCGCTACCTCCCGTACGCTGAGAATATAATAGTAAATGGGGAATTGCGCTGTGTTACAGGTGCAAATGTTTTGTAAATACGAAAACGGCTGTTGTGCATTGGCATGCACCTCAACTCATGGCGGAAACCGTTCGTAAATCAGCCCCAATGTCACATGCTAAAATGGCAGCTATTGATTGTAATCAAATACCAAAATTTGAAAAGTTATGGCACCCATGGATAAAGTATAATTTTTCATCTAATTTCAGTGACCCGGTCCTATTGCCATGGTAACAGATTAACTGACTCATAAAATCATCCAGTTATTCATTTCGTGGAAAGTAAATAGTATGTTAAACTGGGGCTTGGACCGACCTTGTGAACTTTCTCTTTGTCTCTCTATTTCTTCTCTTCTCCCTTTTCTTCCTCTCCCCCACTTTTATATCATAGCTCTTTTTTCAGAGCGCACCTGATTTGTATTCACATAACCAATGAAACTTTAATAGAAACTTCAGCAGCAATAGGGGAGGGGGGCGGGCACTGACACAGAAGCTGGCAGGCAGGGAGGGAGGAGGGAGAAAGGACAGAGGAGGACAGGAGAGTTTGGGATGATGGAGGCACGTAAACTGACCACATTGTCAGGGCTCAGCAGCCATAATGAGTTTACAGGGGACAGGACATAGCCAGGCAGGATCAGCCAGGTTTTTTAGGTGATAGAAGGGGCCAAATTACACCACACAAGCACTGTGCTGTATAACATGCTTTAAGGGAACAGGGTCAATCTAGGGGATCTAAGGGTCTTGTCTTCTGGTGAATGGGGCGCGCTGTGCTCTGGGAACTGTGTGTGTCCCAGAACACAGCCAGCCATTCACAAAGCACCATGGGGCTCCCGCATGTGCAGTAGGAAACGGGCAGTGAAGCCACAAGGCTCCACTGCCTGTTTCCCTTAGTTCAAATGGCGGTGCCGGGACCTGATCTGATGGCCTCGGCCGGCCGATATTACGGGCACCCTGGACAGGTAAGTGTGCTTATTAAAAGTCAGCAGTTACAGTGTTTGTAGCTGCTGACTTTAAAAAAAAATTTCAACCAGCCAATTACAGCACTGGAGCCACAATACCCCGAAGTAACCTCTGGGAGAGATGTCGCTGGCCGGAGGGGGAGATGAGGATGGCTGCGGGGGCTTCGTTCTCGGGTAAGTAATTCATAATGAGCTAGTATGTTAAGCATACTATGCAGGGGTATTTTTTGTTACCCGGGTTTACAACTACTTTAAGATGGTCTGAGTATATACAGTATACTGGATGGTACATATGTTTATTATGTCAGTTCAATGTATATGTTCTCTTGATATATTTTCACTTTTGTATCTGTTAAAGTGTAGAAAAAACTTGTTTAAATAAAAAACTTGTTTAAAAATGTTTAAAAAAAAAAAATTATTAACACTTCTATTTCTGAAAGCATTCTTAATTTGCAGCAATTTTTCACACCTGCCTAAAACTTTTGTACAGTACTGTATACATGTATATAAAGGCATATAAAGAATATGTTTTCTTGTAAATGTTATATTTAGGTACTAACAAGGTAATCATTAAACTTTATGTTTTTTTGTAAAACTGTAACTTGAACAAAATTATCTTCTTTAAAAATAATTACATGTTAACTTTACTGACAAGGCCATAGGATTTTAAAGAAGGTTTTTTAGAGAACAATCATAACTCCAATAAAGCAGCTTTTATTGACACCCATAAAATATTTCACTATCCCTTCTGAAACTAGCAGTTTTATCTAGATCAGGTGACTCTGATGAATCATTCAGGCTTGTCAGTGATCGAAGCACCTCAGCGGATATGGACGATGAGCAATCCCACTCTCCTCACAATGGCCACAGTCAAAAAGAGAAAAGGAGGCTCCAAGGGTATATATTGTGGTATGGACTCATGCATAGATGGCCAAAAAGGTATAAAAAGCACACATAGTGTAAATCCACATAACAAAAAATTATTAGCAAAATTCAATAGTTACACTCACAATTAGAAGTAAGACAAGCACTTGTCTATCCAATAGGGTGATGCAATGGGAACAGTAGGCTCGACCCTACACTTTTATTCCACAAATATATTGTCTGGGGTGTCATCCTACTGTGTATATATCTATAGATATATATTAACAAAGATGGCGGCATCTCTTGCACTACAAGCCTCGCTTTGGCACCCTCCAGATGCATTACAACAAAAACCGAAAGTGACGTTGGTCGTTTCAAACCCCGCTATGTATAGCTGGGATTTGAGCAAACCTAGCGAGTAAAAAGCATGAAGTGACATATTAAGAAAAATCTGGAAACAAGCAATGAAACGCACCGCAGGTCATTTCAAATCTCGCTATGAATAGCCGGGATTTGAGCGGACCTTATGAGTGAAAAACCGGACGTGACGTAATAAGGAAAAACCTGGAAAACAAGAAATGAAACACACCACTTAGGGTCTTACAGCGCTTCAAGCCTTGCTGTGAGTGGCTGAGGTGTGGGCAGAATTTGCAACCCAAATAGGCGAAAATGGAGTATTGTGGTAAAATATGGATGACAGAAGTAAAGATGGACTCGAGATAAAGTGCACCACTTCAAGCCTCGTTATGACTGTCAGATTTGAGCTGAAAAAACATAAACAAAGACTGGAATAATACTAATTAACCACCTTCAAACCGGACCATTTTGCTGGTAAATGACCAGAGGTCTTTTTACAATTTGGCACTGCGCTGCTTTAACTGGTAATTGCGCGGTCATGCAATGTTGTACCCAAACAAAATTTGCGTCCTTTTCTTCCCACAAATAGAGCTTTCTTTTGATGGTATTTGATTGCCTCTGCGATTTTTATTTTTTGCGATATAAACGTAAAAAGACCGCAAATTTTGAAAAAAAATGATATTTTCTACTTTTTGTTATTAGAAAAATCCAATAAACTCAATTTTAGTCATACATTTAGGCCAAAATGTATTCAGCCACATGTCTTTGGTAAAAAAAAGTCAATAATTGTATATTTATTGGTTTGCGCAAAAGTTGTCACATCTATAAACTAAGGTACGTTTTCTGGAATTTACGCAGCTTTTAGTTTACGACTGCCTATCTCATTTCTTGAGGTGCTAAAATGGCAGGGCAGTACAAAACCCCCCCAAATGACCCCATTTTGGAAAGTAGACACCCTGAGGAAATTGATAAGTGGCATGTTGAGCCCATTGAATATTTTATTTTTTTGCCTCAAGCGATTGAATAATGACAAAAAAAAATTATTTTTTTTTTTTTTACACAAAGTTGTCACTAAATGATATATTGCTCACACATGCTATGGGCATATGTGAAATGACACCCCAAAATAAATTCTGCTGCTTCTCCTGAGTATGGGGATACCACATATGTGGGACTTTTTGGGAGCCTAGCCGCGTACGGGGCCCCGAAAACCAAGCACCGCCTTCAGGCTTTCTAAGGGCGTAAATTTTTGATTTCACGCCTCACTACCTATTACAGTTTTGAAGGCCATAAAATGCCAAGATGGCACAAACCCCCACAAATGACCCCATTTTAGAAAGTAGACACCCCAAGCTATTTGCTGAGAGGCATTTTGAGTCCATGGAATATTTTATATTTTGCCACAAGTTGCGGGAAAATTACAAACTTTAATTTTTTTTTATTTTTTTTTCACAAAGTTGTCACTAAATGATATATTGCTCACACATGCTATGGGCATATGTGAAATGACACCCCAAAATAAATTCTGCTGCTTCTCCTGAGTACGGGGATACCACATATGTGGGACTTTTTGGGAGCCTAGCCGCGTACGGGGCCCCGAAAGCCAAGAACCGCCTTCAGGTTTTCTAAGGGCGTAAATATTTGACTTCACTCCTCACTACCTATTACAGTTTTGAAGGCCATAAAATGCCAAGATGGCACAAAACCCCCACAAATGACCCCATTTTAGAAAGTAGACACCCCAAGCTATTTGCTGAGAGGCATGTTGAGTCCATGGAATATTTTATATTTTGCCACAAGTTGCGGGAAAATTACAAACTTTTTTTTTTTTTTCACAAAGTTGTCACTAAATGATATATTGCTCACACATGCTATGGGCATATGTGAAATGACACCCCAAAATAAATTCTGCTGCTTCTCCTGAGTATGGGGATACCACATATGTGGGACTTTTTGGGAGCCTAGCCGCGTACGGGGCCCCGAAAACCAAGCACCGCCTTCAGGCTTTCTAAGGGCGTTACAGTTTTGAAGGCCATAAAATGCCAAGATGGCACAAACCCCCCCCAAATGACCCCATTTTGGAAAGTAGACACCCCTAAATTTAGGGGTACACTAGTGAGACTAGGTAATAAATGGCGGGTGCCCTGAAACTATAAAAAAAATAACTAACCAATCAGCGTCACCTGTAACAGGTATATGGTGATCACTGGTGAAAGGGTTAACTAGGGGGCAATCAGGGGGCTTTATGCGGTAGTATATGGGGGTCCCTGGCGCTATAAAAAGCTGCGGCGAACCTAAATACCTACCTGCCTAACTAGCGTCACCTGTGACACTAATACAGCGATCAGAAAAACGATCGCTTATTAGGCTGGGTTCACACTGGAGCGATGCGGGAACGCCACGAATGCGCGGCGGGTTCCCGCATCGCATGCCTCCCGGCGGCAGTTCACACTGCCCTATGCGAACTGCTGGGAGTGTCAGTGAAATGTTAATGACACCCCCAGATCAGTTCGCATATCGCAGTGCGATCTGCAAACTCGGATCGCATGGTGTGAACACCCATGCGATCCGATTCTGCTGCGGACCAAAAAAAGGGTCCCGTGCGAGTTTGCGGCGGGTGCGGCGGGTGCGACACGAATTCAGCCATACTATCTGTATGGCTGAACTCGAATCGCACAGAGATCGGATGTGATTTGCACTGCAGTGCGGTGCGAATCACATCCGTTCTCATAAACCGCTGCAATGTGAACCCAGCCTTAGTGACACTGGCGACGGGGGGTGATCACGGGGTTAAACCTTTATTGGGGGGGTTAGGGGGGTACCTTAGAACTAAAAGGGGCTAACCCTAACTGCCCTAACAGTTATTACAGTCACAAATGACACCCGCCGGGTGATCAGGGGGTTAAACCTTTATTAGGTAATAAATGGCGGGTGCCCTGAAACTATAAAAAAATAACTAACCAACCAGCGTCACCTGTAACAGTTATATGGTGATCACTGGTGAAAGGGTTAACTAGGGGGCAATCAGGGGGCTTTATGCGGTAGTATATGGGGGTCCCTGGCGCTATAAAAAGCTGCGGCGAACCTAAATACCTACCTGCCTAACTAGCGTCACCTGTAACACTAATACGGCGATCAGAAAAATGATCGCTTATTAGGCTGGGTTCACACTGGAGCGATGCGGAAACGCCACGAATCCGCGGCGGGTTCCCGCATCGCATGCCTCCCGGCGGCAGTTCACACTGCCCTATGCGAACTGCTGGGAGTGTCAGTGAAATGTTACTGACACCCCCAGATCAGTTCGCATATCGCAGTGCGATCTGCAAACTCGGATCGCATGGTGTGAACACCCATGCGATCCGATTCTGCTGCGGGCCAAAAAAAGGGTCCCGTGCGAATTTGCGGCGGGTGCGGCGGGTGTGGCGGGTGCGACGAATGGCTGAACTCGAATCGCACAGAGATCGGATGTGATTTGCACTGCAGTGCGGTGCGAATCACATTCGTTCTCATAAACCGCTGCAATGTGAACCCTGCCTTAGTGACACTGGCGACGGGGGGTGATCACGGGGTTAAACCTTTATTGGGGGGGTTAGGGGGGCACATTAGAACTAAAGGGGGCTAACCCTAACTGCCCTAACAGTTATTACAGTCACAAATGACACCAATGCAAAAAAAAAAAAAAAAAGCAATTGGTGTCACTGTGACTGGGGGGGCAGGGGTAATTGGGGGGTGATCGGGGGGTAAAGGGGGGGTGTGAGTGTGCCTGGCATGTTCTACTGTGTAGTGTAGTGCTTGTGCAACTCACCGATGCTCTCTCCTCGGTGCCGGAACGAAAACTACCGACATGGAGGAGAGAATACATCACTTCCTCTCCTGTGTTTACATTACAGGAGAGGAAGTGATGTCACCGGACAATTTCATTCGCCGGGAGCGATCGCGAGGGGGTGGCCATGAATGAATGGCCGTCCCCTCGTCCGGGATCGCTCCCGAACGAATACCGACCGCCGCAGGCACCGGGCGGGGGCCCGATCGGGCCCCCGACCCGCGGGAGGCAAGGGACGTACATGTAAGCCCTTATGCCTGCCCGTGCCATTCTGCCGACGTACATCGGCGTGCGGCGGTCGGCAAGTGGTTAAGGACTACGTTAAAAATGGTTAAAATAATAGGACCTAGTCTGAGCCAAAATTCTAGAGGAACCACAACACATTCAAACTAAATCCTCCATTCGCTATATCTGAATATAAAAATATATAGATATAAAAAAATATATATATATAACAAATTTTAGGAAAAAAAAAAATATATATATATATATATATATATTTTTTTTCCCTAAAATTTGTTATATATATATTTTTAGGTGGATAAGTATGAAAATTTTTTGTATATGTGACCCGAATGCTCTATGTTGATAAAAATAAATATATATATATATATATATATATTTATATATATATATATATATATATATATATATATATATATATATATATATATATGTATATATCAAATTTTGAATTTTTGAGATTTCACATTTTAAATTTAATGCACCAGGTTCAATCCTGTCAAAATTAAGTACAAAGCAAAAACAGAAAAGCGAATAACAATATTACATATTAATAGCCATATTAGATGTTAAGTCATTAGATATATATTAAAAAAAGAGGGGGAAGGGAATCCCAACCAAATATATTCAAACAAAAAGATGAAAAAGATGACATCGAACAGTCATCCAAGGATATAAAAATATTGAATTGAAAGTTGTTAATAAGCCCGGTAAATAATAACTCTATATGAGTAGTGGAGTGTATTGAAGAACCTCTAAGCCCTTGTACACACGGTCGGACAAAGTTGTCGGAAAATCCGATCGTACGTAACATGGCAACGTTATTTTGTTACGACGGGACTACGTTCAGGCTAGTAGCCAATAGCTTTGGTCTAGGAATTTGATCTGAGCATGCGTGGCACTTTGTCCGATCAGAATTCTCTACACACAATCGGACAAAGTCCAATCGGATCATGTTGTCGAAAGTTTTATAGCCCAGCTCTAAAACTTTGTCCGTTGGATATTCCAACAGAAACAGTCCGATGGAGCCTACACACAGTCGGATTATCCGACAACATGGTCTGATCTGACATTTTCCGTCGGAATGTCCGACCGTGTGTACAAGGGCTAAGATTTGTTTATGAAGGAATTAATGTCCCATTCCACATAAATTCCCTGGGGGGTGTGGGACTGTAATTTGTAAATATGTTCCTCTATTTCCATAATGCTGTCAAGCTTTGAATCTACCTCAATTTGTTTACAACCCTTCTCGAGAAACCTCTTGCATAAAACAGCAGCTTGTGATTTAAAAGTATCGAGGTCAGTACAATTCCTACATAACTTCACAAATTGGCCCCGTGGAATTGAGCGTAGCCATGAATGATGGTGACAACTGTCAATCGGTATAAAACCATTACGGTTGGTAGATTTGAAAAAAGTCTTATACTTAAATTGACGATCACAAATCTCTATCTTCAAATCCAAAAAAATGGACCTTCTGTCTGCTATACTCATATGTCAGGGATATACCTGGTTCAGTTGTGAAAAGAAATCTGTCAATGTTTATGAACAGCCCCCCCCCATAGGAGGAGGATGTTGTTGATGTATCTAAATGAGATCAATTTAGATCCACCTTGGGCATAGATGAAATCCTCCTCTCATTTGGCCATGAGGAGATTGGTGAGGCAGGGGCAAATTTAGCCTCTACTGCCACGCCTCTCTGTTCTAAATAGTATCGACAGTTGAACCAGAAATAGTTATGCTGTGTAGCAAACTTCAATAATTCAATGATATATCTACCTTGAACTGAACAAAGCCATGCCCTATGATGACAGCCATCTGTGGGAATTAACTTATTTAGATCTTTAGGTCTTAATCCTCAATTGTTGATTTACATTCTCTAGTTCCAGATCTATACAATTAATTCTACATATATTAGCTTCATAGGACAAATAAATACCTCCATGATTGGTATTTAATTGGGAAAAAATTGGTCCAAGGACTCTAGATTCCTGTTCCACAGGAGGAGGATGTTGTCTATATACCTAACCCAGCATACCAATTCTAGTCTCCTCTGGGCATAGATGACGCCCTCCTACCATTTGGCCTTAAACAAATTAGCCAAACTCGGGCAAATTTAGCCCCCATTGCACCTCCCTTTTGTTGTAGATAGATAGAATTTGTCCTCAAACAATAAATAGTTATGCTTGGTTGCAAACAATAACAAATACATAATAAACATTTGTTGGGACTGAGGTAGAGATCCACTGCCTCCAATCCCAAATGATGGGGATGCACCTATATAATGAAGCCACATCTGCTATAGCCAACAAATAATCCCCCTATATATCAATACTTATGAATAATTTAATAGTACCCTTAGTATTTAAAAAAAAGAAAGGTGTTTTCCTCATAAGAGGTTGTATATAAAAAGCGTCTAATCCGGGAGATAATGGAAACTATTCCGCTCATGGTTGTACAGAATTTTGTGTACTTTCGGAAGATAATACATCACCGGAATTCTAGGAGCTAATGGGATTAAATATATATTTTCCTTCTTATCAAGAATTCTATCATCAAAAACCCTCCCTACCTTTTGAATATGGTTGTAGTAACCCTACATGTAGGTAGTTCACTGTTAGTCTTGCAATCTGCTAAGATTCTATACATTTCATAGTAGAATACCGCCCCCCCCCCCCCTATCAGGGGGCGGAATACCAAATCTTTTTTCACATAACCTTTTTAAGCCTAAACTAACATTGGGATGTCCTCATGCCTTTTTTCATAGCCAGTAGCCAATAGCTGCCTTAGCATGTTAGCATACACACGAACGGATTTCTCGATAGGAACTGGGTCCGGCGCAGTTCCGGCGGAAAAATGTGAAACATGTTCTATTTCTAAGGTCTGTCAGATTTTTGGACAGCAAAGATCCGATGGAGCCCACACACCTTTGCTGTCGAAAAATCCGATCTTGTGTACGCGGCACTAAAAACACTAATAGACGAGGCCACTGGGCCTAAATGGTTAACCACTTTCTGCCGGCTACAGCACGGACTTCCAGTTCTGGCCAGGCATCTACTAGCATCATCTCAGTAACACGCTACAAATGCGCCCCCTCGGGCACGCATCATGGGAAAAATGTGATGGCCCTTGAACACAGCCAATCACAGAACTTGGTAAATGGCCAATTACAGCGGCCATTTAACATGTGATTGCCAAGTTCAATTACAAGTAATTTCAAATTTAAACATATGATATCATCTCTGATTGACGACTCTCCTTCCCTCACACAGACAATGTGTCAGGGAAAGAGAGCATCTGAGATCGTGAGTTGCATACATTGTATTACAGTTACTGTCTTGGTTATCACACTGTATTAACACTGCCCAAACAGTGTCAGTGTTACTGTGCCATCAGTGTTGCCGTGCCATCAGTCCATAGTGTCACCATGCCATCAGTGTCACAATGTCACCATGCCATCAGTGTGCTTCAGTGGCACAGTGTCACCAGTGCCGTAGTGTCACACAGTGCCACAGTGCCATCAGTGCCTCAGTGTCACAATGCTTAGTGCCATCAGTTTATCAGTGCCATCAGAGTCACTGTACCATAGTGTCCCCATGCCATCAGTGACACCAGTGTCACAGTGCCATAGTGGCATCAGTGCCATAGTGTCAGTGTCACAGTGCTGCATATCAGTGCTGCCTTATTAGTGGAAACTCATCAGCGCCCATCAGTGTAGCTGATTAGTGCTGCTTATCAATGCACATCTGTGCAGCCTCATCAGTGCAGGCTTATCAGCAGCCATCTGTGCAGGCTCAGTGTCACCGTGCAATAGTGTCATTGTGCCATCAGTGCCACTGTGGTATCAGTGCCATCATTTTTACCATGCCAGTGTCACACAGTGCCACATATCAGTGCAGCCAGTGCCATCAGTGTCACAGTGCCATCAGTGTCACATTTCCATCAATGGGACATATCATTGCTGCCTTATTAGTGGAACCTCATCAGCGCCCATCAGTGCAGCCTCATCGGTGCAGGCTTATCAGCATCCATCTGTGCAGCCTCATCACCATCACCATGTCTAAAAAATGATTTTCAACTGAAGAGGCATACCAAATTCTAAGTGCGGTCAACGAGAGCAGCAGGGAGCTCTCTGTATCTGATTCTGCTACAGATTCAGATTCTGGCTCCGATTTCAATTACGGGCCAGGGCTAAGCAGCGGGACACTGATAGACTCAGATGAGGAGGATAGTGTGCCCGCCAAACCAAGGAATTCTGGTGAGGAGGAGACCATGGCATTCACCAGTTGCACAGTGCCATCCACTATTAGTGCAGTACCTCTGCAAGAAAGGCTAAGTACTAGTGGGGTGTCACCTCAGCCCCAAAGGGTTAGGACCCATGCTAGCCTAAACTATGATCTTCAGAACCCTCTGTGGCTTCTTCCTAATTCAGGAGCAGCTATCTCAGCCAAAATATATAAGAAGTAGTGTTGCGCAGTACTGGGTTGGGTGATATTATCCTGAGAGGTTAGTAAATTCTGTCCACATCACAATAATTAAAGTTAGATGTGTTATCGCCCAGACTAAAAGGGGATATATGGGCGGCTAAAATTGGCGAAATAATATGAAAAAAATGATGCTCAAGTGTGAACGAATATGAGTGGGTGACTTCTACGTCACAATGTGAATAGCAAAGTATATCCAATGGTAAGCAAAATAAATAGTGATTCTTAATGCGATTAACAAAATCGCATAAGAAGTGCCAGTGCTAGATAGTGAATAAATCTATAGAAATATCAACTACACCATAAATAAAAACCAATGTGCATAAAAAAGTCATTAAAAAACACAAGAATTATGTGAAACAGGTTTGCTAGTGGCTAGGAAATCGCATAAAGTGCCAGTGCCGAAAATTATTGTAAATAAATGCGTATAAATATCTTTATACCATGTGCTAAATTGTGTAAATACGGTGAACACGTAAAATCATGTGACATACACAAAATCGTGTCAAAGAAAACAACACATAAGAAAAGGATCTCTGTAAAAATATTCTCAGTAAGTGTGCACAGTGATTTAAAAAACTATATCAACCAATAGATAAAAAGATTGCACAATCACATATATCAGGTTTGTGTCCATTCAAGATGTGCGATAACTGGTGGCGATTATATTCAAAATCGCATGCAACAAAAAACGCATGAAGTGCTGGTATCAGATTTTTTTGTGCACTGTAAAGTAACGTTGCAAACAGTGATGGTATTAGTGATGGTGACTATATCCCGCGTGGTCCTGTGTACTCAGGGTATGGATGTCCCCTTACCTTACAGCTGTAAGGTAACAGCGTTTGACATGTATATCCTCAGGCTTCCTGGTGGTCTTTTATCCCTCGAGGTCCTATCCTTATGGCCCCGGAAACTGGCGTCTCCTGCCTATTACACCGTGTTGGTCTCCTTAAGTGGACGTTCAGCGGTACTCAGCATAGGGGGGGGGGGGGGTTGTTAGGTTGCCTCAGCGGTGGTTGTTATGTGAGGGTTAAACAGATAAAAAAGGGGAGCCCCATAGTGTAGTAATTTTGAACAAGATTTAAGTTTTATTTAAATATAGTGGATAAAATACTCACAAACATATAGAGATTTCTTTGCAATGTAAAAACGAGCCTCGAGCTCGATTACGTCACTTCCGGTAGCGTCCCGACGCGTGTTCGTCACGGTCACGTGACTTCATCTCAGCCCCCCCAGGTGAACACAGAGAATTTTGCCCCAATAGATTTTTCGTTTTGTTTTAACAAAAAATTTACAGAGGATTTATTATCACCAATTGTGGCCCAGTGCAACCTGTATGCACAACAATATATAGGAAGTAACCCAATGTCCTATTATTCCCATCCCTATTAATGGAAAGACCCCAAAAAAAAATTGTTATGTTATTTTCATACTGGTCCACCCATCCCATGCCAATCTACTCAGAAGTAATGCCAAGAACCAGATATTTTATGATAATGAGGTCCATTATAATGACAACACTCAATGCCCTCCTCGAAATGACCCAGCATATGACAAATTATATAAAATTTGTCAACTTCTAAATTAATTTTCCGAAAAATTCCCCCAGATATTTACCCCAGACCAAAATATCTCAGTGGATGATTCGCTTGTCCACTTTACTGGCAAGCTGGCCTTAAAGCAATTCATCCCCAGCAAAAGGGCCCGATATGGGGCAAAAATGTACAAATCATGCGACAGAGCCACAGGGCACACCTATACTTTATGGGTGTTAAAAAAGGAGAGGACACCGAGCTGCATCCCCCTGAATGCCCAGTTTACATAGGAACAAGTGGGAAAGTTGTTTGGGACCTCATATTCTATTAACAACCTTTAAGACTCCAGTATGACTCCAGTATGTGGTACCAAGAAGAACAGCAAGGGCTTTCCTCAACGGCTCGCTAATTTTAAACTAAGAAGAGGGGACGCGGTGAGTTTGTGGAACAAGGAAATTCTGGCTGTGAAGTGGAGGGGCAAAAGGAAGATCTACATGCTGTCTTCAATCCACAATAATACCTGCATGGAAATCCCAAGAAGCAATGACCCAATGCAAAAAACAAACATATGTCTACGATTATAATTTGCTCATGGAGGGGGGGAAGTGGACTTCAATGATCAAATGATCCAACCCTACCTTGCCATGAGAAGAACCCACCATTGGTATAAAAAAAAGTCTCAATTTATCTTTTTAATTTTTCCATATAAAATACTTATGTAATATTCTGCACATCCACCAAAAGACCTGTATCCTTCTTTGGCTCTCAGGAGGAAATCCTCATGGACCTTATATACCCAAAGGGTCCACAAGAAAATATTTGATCAGATGTGATAAGCAGACTCCAGGAATGCCACTTTCCTGAGAAAATCCCTCCCAGACAAACAGGCCAAATAACGAAAAAAAAGGTAGAGTGTGCTCCAAAAGAGGAGTTAGAAGAGACACCTCTTATTGTCCACAGTGTCCTTCCCAAACAGGCCTCTGCATAGGTGACTGTTACCATCGTTACCTACATTATTAGTGAAATATGGTAAACATATTTATTAATTACTGCCATTTACCCTCACACCCCTTATTCCACTGTTCGAACTGTCCCTGGCCTGTTATTCGACCACGCCTTTGCCTGTGTCTAAAGTGTATATACCTCTGCTTGCACCGGAACTGACCCTGGCCTGTTATTTGACCATGTCGTTGCCTGCCGTCCAAAGTGTACATACCTCTGCCTTCTCTGGAACTGACCCTGGACTGTTTGACCATGTTTTTTTTCTGCCTCTTGGACTGATCTTTTAGCCTGCTACTGGAGTGGTGGGATTCATAACACAGAGATCTAACATATGTGAGGGGCTCCAGAACTGTTTTTCTGGTTGAAGAAAACAAATGTTTTGGTTTTCTCATTCGTGGATTAGTGTCTGGAGACCGGAGGCTTCAAAGAGATTTTGGGTGGGAGAAGCCTCTACCCCTGTCCCCATTCTTTCCTGGCCAAGGCCCTATGACTGATACTTCTGCCTGCTGCTGACTTACTACCACCATGCCTCTGCCTGCTTCCTGTACTATGGACCATGTTTCTGCCTACAATCAGGACCAATATTTTTGCACTGTTGACAATATCTCTGCCTGCTGTCTGTACTGGCCATGGACTGTATATGGACAGTATCCCTGCTTGCTGCCTGTACTGACTATGGGCAATATTCCTGCCTGCTGCTTGGACAATTCTGTTCATTGTCGCTGACCACATCCCTGTCTGCTACTTGGACTAATGCTCTCCTCTGTGGACAGCTGAACTACTAAAACCACAGGTAATCTTTTATGTACATTTTGCTCAGTAATTCTTGGTATGTACATGCTATGTGATTGAAATATAAAGGGCATTCAAAAATGTAATAGGTAGTCAGAAATTTAGATGTGTAATTTATGCTCATAGAACGCCTGGAGGTGCTACTTGGATGTTGGGCCTCTTTAATGTGGTCAAGCTGTTTAAAAGTCAAGAGGAGTAGCAGAATGTATTTTGGGGTGTAATTTTTGTTATGTACATGCTGTGTGTTAGAACTATCTTATAAACAGACAACTTTGTGTAAAAAAAAAGGGGGTTTTCTTTTTTTTCAACATTTTTCCAAAAACTTGTGGAAAAAAATGGCACATTCAAAAGACACATTATGCCTTGTGGAATATATGTTGGGGTGTTCGCTTTCCAAACTAGGGTAATTATGTGGGTAATTTCACTGTTCTGATGTGTCAGGGCTTTCAGAAATGAAATAAGTAGTTGAGAAATTAGATGTGTCATTTATGTCCCTAGAACATCTGACCGTGCTCCCTGCATTTTGGGCCTCTCTATGTGGCCAGGCTGTGAAAAAGTCGCACACACGTGGTATCCCCATACTCAGGAGGTGTAATAAATAAATCTTAATTTTGCAAAGAACTGTGGGAAAAAAATTAAAACTCACCATGCCTCCTACTAAATCGCTTGGAATGTCTACTTTCCAAAAATGGGTAGTTTGTACTTTCCTGGCTTGTTCTCAAGAAATGAGATAGGCCGTCGTACTGACAGATATGATCAATTTTCAAGGATTAGCAGCATAGCTTGTAGACTCTCTAACTTTCACACAGACCAAAAAATATACACCTGTTTGGGTTATTTTTACCAATGCAATGTAGCAGTATACATTTTGGCCAACATTTATGAAAAACTAGTAATTTGCAAAATAATTTTTTTTCCTGTCTTTTTTCTAATTTAAAACGCAAAAACTAGAAAACCCAGTGGTGGTTAAATACCACCAAAAAAAAGCTCTATTTATGTTAAAAAAAAAAAAAAGGACAAAAATTTCATATGGGTACATTGTAGAGTTGCCAACTCATCCCTTTAAAACCAAACACATATGAATTACACAGGTTCTGAGGCAAATTTAATGCAGATAATGCACTAAGTCAGTTTAACCACTTAAGGACCGCCGCATGGCAATGTACGTCGGTGCAATGGCACCGACAGGCACAAGCACGTACATGTACGTGCTCGCCTTCCAGCAGGTGGGGGTCCGATCGGACCCCCTCCCGCTGGATGCGGCGGTCCGTTTCGCTGCAGGAGCGATCCGGGATGAGGGGATGGCCGTTGGTTTCTGGCCATCCCCTCTCGATCGCTCCTGGCGAATGAGAAGCTTCCTCCCACTGTGTATAGTAAACACAGGCAGGGAGGAAGTGATGTCATCCTCCTCGGGACGGTCTTATTGACCGGACTACGAGGAGAGGACACAGTAAGTGTGCACCAACACTACACTAACACATAGGCACACACAGGTACACAAACCCCCCCCCCCCGATATACTACCCAATAATGGTTTTAACCCCCTGATTGCCCCTAGTTAACCCTTTCACCCCCTTTTGCCAGTGTCACTAAGCGATAATTTTTCTGATCGCTGCATTAGTGTCACTGGTGTCGCTAGGTAGCTAGTTATTTTTTTAGGTTCACTGCCAGGTTTTTATAGCGCTAGGTACCCCCATATACTACCCAATAATGGTTTTAACCCCCTGATTGACCCTAGTTAACCCTTTCACCAGCGATCACCGTATAAGTGTCACTGGTGACGCTGGTTAGCCAGTTAGTTATTTAGGTTCCCCGTCAGGTTTTTATATAGCGCCAGGGACCCCCATATACTACCTAATAAAAATTTGAACCCCCTGATTGCCCCTAGTTAACCCTTTCACAAGTGATCACCGTATAAGTGTTACGGGTGACTCTGGTTAGTTAGTTTGCTTTTTATAGCATCAGGGCCCCCGCCATTTATTACCCAATAAAGGTTTAACCCCCTGATCACCCGGCGGGTGATATCAATTAGGTTTTAGGGTCAGGGTCTGCGTCGCCCCAGGCAGTGCTAGGTTAGTGCCAGTACCGCTAACACCCACACGCAAAGCATACACCTCCCATAGTGGTATAGAATCTGAACAGATCAATATCTGATCTTATCAGATCTATACTAGCGTCCCCAGCAGTTTAGGGTTCCAAAAAAGCACATTGTTAGCAGGATCAGCCCAGATACCTGCTAGCACCTGCGTTTTGCCCCTCCGCCCAGCCCACCCAAGTGCAGTATCGATCGCTGTCACTTACAAAACACTAAACACGTAACTGCAGCAATCGCAGAGTCAGGCCTGTTCCCTGCGATTGCTAACAGTTATTTTTGTTAGCGTTTTATATTTAAATCCGGAAGGCAGTGCTTGGTTTCGGGGTCCCGTACGCGGCTAGGCTCCCAAAAAGTCACCCACATGTGGTATCCCCGTACTCGGAAAAAGCAGTAGAATTTATTTTGGGGTGTAATTTGACTTATGCCCATAGCATGTGTGAGCAATATATCATTTAGTGACAACTTTGTGCAAAAAAAAAAAAAAATTATATTCCTGCAACTTGTGGCAAAATATAAAATATTTCATGGACTCAACATGCCTCTCAGTAAATAGCTTGGGGTGTCTACTTTCCAAAATAGGGTCATTTGGGGGGGGGGGTTTGTGCTATTTTGGCATTTTATGGCCTTCGAAACTGTGATAGGTAGTGAGGAGTAAAATCAAAAATTTGCACCCTTAGAAACCCTGAAGGCAGTGATTGGATTTTGGGGTGCCGTATGCGGCTAGACTCCCAAAAAGTCCCACATATGTGGTATCCCCGTACTCAGGAGAAGCAGCAGAATGTATTTTGGGGTGCAATTCCACATATAACTATGGCATGTGTGATCAATAGATCATTTAGTGACAACTTTTTGTAAACTTTTATTTTTATTTTTTTTGGGTCATTATTCAATCACTTGGGACAAAAAAAAATATTCAATGGGCTCAACATGCCCTTCAGCAAATTCCTTGGGGTGTCTACTTTCCAAAATGGGGTCATTTGGGGGGGTGTTGTGCTATTTTGGCATTTTATGGCCTTCAAAACTGTGATAGGTAGTGAGGAGTGAAATCAAAAATTTGCACCCTTAGAAATCCTGAAGGCAGTGATTGGATTTCGGGGTGCCGTACGCGGCTAGACTCCCAAAAAGTCCCACATATGTGGTATCCCCGTACTCAGGAGAAGCAGCAGAATATATTTTGGGGTGCAATTCCACATATAACTATGGCATGTTAAGCAATATATCATTTAGTGACAACTTTTTGTAAACTTTTTTTTTTGTGTCATTATTCAATCACTTGGGACAAAAAAAAAATATTCAATGGGCTCAACATGCCCTTCAGCAATTTCCTTGGAGTGTCTACTTTCCAAAATGGGGTCATTTGGGGGGGGTTGTACTGCCCTGCCATTTTAGCACCTCAAGAAATTAGATAGGCAGTCGTAAATTAAAAGCTGTGTAAATTCCAGAAAATGTACTCTAGTTTGTAGACGCTATAACTTTTGCGCTTATTGACATTTTTTTTTACTAAAGACATGTGGCTGAATAAATTTTGCCCTAAATTAATGACTAAAATTGAGTTTATTCGATTTTTCTTATAACAAAAAGTAGAAAATATATTTTTTTCTCAAAATTTTCGGTCTTTTTCCATTTATATCGCAAAAAATAAAAATCGCAGAGACAATCAAATACCATCAAAAGAAAGCTCTATTTGTGGGAAGAAAAGGACGCAAATTTAGTTTGGGTACAACATTGCATGACCGCGCAATTACCAGTTAAAGCAATGCAGTGCGAAATTGTAAAAAGACCTCTGGCCCTTAGGCTGAAAATTGGTCCGGGGCTGAAGTGGTTAATTACCACCATAAACAACCACAGAACCTGTGTAATTAATGTGCGTTTGGGTTTAAAGGGATGAGATGGCAACCCTAGTACAGTGTTTCATGACTGAGTAATTGTCATTCAAAGTGTGACTTGAGTACTAAAAATGTATCTGGGCAGGAAGGGGGTATATGTGCCCAGTAGGCAAGTGGTTCAACACTGATGGATTGGAAAGACCAGAATGAATAACTCCTGAAGAGTCAGTTCTGGTATGATTCACACTAGGATTCATAATTAGGTATCTCTCTGTTCAGCTTTCTAATATATTTGTTAACATCAATAAAAGTATTGAACTTGTCTAAATTTTTAGGGGGGGACAAATTTCAATCCCTTATCTAAAATCATTTTCTCCTCAATGGTTCGTTGTACTTGGCTACGATTAAAAATACCTTGGCTGGCCAATTTCTTTTTTCCTCTGAACTCTCCTCTAAATGTTTACATTTTAAACTTTTAGTCCTCATACACACGGACCGGGCTTTTTTGAGCTTTTTTTGCTGCTTAAAAATGCCACTCC
Source organism: Lithobates pipiens (assembly GCF_037356315.1). NCBI lineage: Eukaryota > Metazoa > Chordata > Amphibia > Anura > Ranidae > Lithobates > Lithobates pipiens. The sequence goes on along the minus strand of NW_027507764.1, from coordinate 275,471,942 downwards.
ATGTTATTCAATGGGCTCATATACACCATGGCGTTTTTGAGATGTAACAGGCATTTAAGCTACAAAAAAAACAAGGACCAGCGTGTTCTGAGGCTCCAGCGCTAGAGCTGTAAAAACGTCAACCTTGTCCAGCATTTCCATCTCTATTCAAAATAAATGGTTCCCTATGGTTCTCTATCATGGTGCAGGTGTTAGTGCTCTATATCACGATGCTGGTGCTGGTGATCATCTCCTGCACCCTCTTCTTTGCCTACCCTCACCTTCCCTCACCTCCATTGTCTCAAGAGTCCTGAATTTTCAGAATTTCACATATAAAAAAAGAATGCTTGTAGTTGTCGATCCCAGATTCACCTCATACACGTGTTATGTCAAGGTGCTGGTGTCAGATCACTCTTTCACGGTGCAGGTGTCAGTTCTCTATATCATGGTGCTGGTGATCATCCCCTGCACCCTCTTCTTTGCCTACCTTCACCTTCCCTTGCCTCCATTGTCTCAAGAGTCCTGAATTTTCAGAATTTCACATCTAAAAAAAGGATGCTTGTAGTTGTCGATCCCAGATTCACCTCATACATGTGTTATGTCACGGTGCTGGTGTCAGATCACTCTATCACGGTGCAGGTGTCAGTGCTCTATATCACGGTGCAGGTGTCAGTGCTCTATATCACGGTGCTGGTGCTGGTGATCATCTCCTGCACCCTCTTCTTTGCCTGCCCTCACCTTCCCTCGCCTCCATTGTCTCAAGAGTCTTGAATTTTCAGAATTTCACATATAAAAAAAGAATGCTTGTAGTTGTCGATCCCAGATTCACCTCATACATGAGTTATGTCACGGTGCTGGTGTCAGATCACTCTATCACAGTGCAGGTGTCAGTGCTCTATATCACGGTGCTGGTGTTGGTGATCATCTCCTGCACCCTCTTCTTTGCCTACCCTCACCTTCTCTCGCCTCCATTGTCTCAAGAGTCCTGAATTTTCAGAATTTCACATATAAAAAAAGAATGCTTGTAGTTGTCGATCCCAGATTCACCTCATACATGTGTTATGCCACGGTGCTGGTGTCAGATCACTCTATCACGGTGCAGGTGTCAGTGCTCTATATCACGGTGCTGGTGATCATCTCCTGCATCCTCTTCTTTGCCTACCCTGACCTTCCCTCGCCTCCATTGTCTCAAGAGCCCTGAATTGTCAGAATTTCACATATAAAAAAAGAATGCTTGTAGTTGACGATCCCGGATTCACCTCATACATGTGTTATGTCATTGGCCATGTGGTGGGACTATGTGTGCACAGCTAGTAATTATTTTGTGGCTGCAAATATGACCTGTAGGTTTGTAAAGTTCACCATCCCTGTGATGTGCTGACTTCCTCTTGGGGCTGCTTATGGTGCAGGTGTCAGTGCTGTATATCACGGTGCTGGTGTCAGTGCTTTATGTCACGCTGCTGATGTCAGTGCTCTCTATCACAGTGTTGGTGTCAGATCACTCTATCACGGTGCAGGTGTCATTGCTGTATGTCACGCTGCTGATGTCAGTGCTCTCTATCACGGTGCTGGTGTCAGATCACTCTATCACGGTGCAGGTGTCATTGCTGTATGTCACGCTGCTAATGTCAGTGCTCTCTAGAGGTCGACCAAAAAAAAAGGGCTAACTTGCGTTTGAAAGACCTCTGCGCAAATACCGCGTCACATAAAATATTGCAACAACCGCTATTTTATTCCCTAGGGTCTCTGCTAAAAAAATATATATAATTTTTGGGGCTTCTGAGTGATTTTCTAGCAGAAAATAGTAATACTGGATTTTTACTTGTAAGCAACAAGTGTCAGAAAAGATTTAGTCTTTAAATGGTTAAACTGAGAACTTCTACACAGGGAGTTCAGCCCATTGAAGAAGAAACATTGTATCACTTTGATCTTTTCTTGGCAGCCTGCCCAGAGAGGAGGAAAGTCCTTCACTGATGTCTTCAGGCAACTTACATTGACTTCTATTACAGAAGTCTTTTGCAAGTCATAATAAGCATAATGAGCAATGTTTTTGCCTTTAAATTCATCGTAAAGAACGTTCGTACACATTAACGAACCTAACGACAATTCGTATTTCGTACGAAACAGAATGGAATTTTGGACACGAAATACGAAGTACAAATTAATTTTATTACGAATCAAAACGGAACAGAACTAAACTAATTTATTATAAAAAAAAAAGGAAAAATATGTTTGTTTCAAGATTTGAAACACAGAGGTGATATGATCAAATTGAATGAATGGAGATATTCACAGTTAAAGAACTTTATATCAGGGCTTTCACACCCGATAAGATCAGATGAAATACGATTGTGTATGGAAACTGGTTAAACATTGTATTGCGCAGATTTATAAAATAATTACAGGTATAATGGAACCAAGAATACCTTCATTCACAGAAAAATGGGAAATGGAATTGGGAACACAGTTAACAGATGACCAATTAAAAAAAATACTAAGAGCGGCACATTCAGTGGATATTAGCAGCATAGAAATAAATTATAAATTGTCAGATGGTATATAACCCCTGTTAAAGCACATAAATATCAGGCAGAGAAATCTTTAATCCGTTGGAGGGGCTGTAACTCGCAGGGGAATATGACACATATCTGGTGGGAGTATCCCAAGGTTAGAGAGTATTGGCAGGTGGTGCAGCAATATATAAAGGAGATTACCAAACAGGAGGTAACAGACAACCCTTGGAGTCGTTTATTCCATAATACAAATAAAACAATGAAACAGTATCTCACAAAACTGAGTACACCACTCCCATTTTTGTAAATATTTTATTATATTTTTTTCATGTGACAACACTGAAGAAATGACACTTTGCTACAATGAAAAGTAATGAGTGTACAGTTTGTATAAGGCTGCGTACACACGAGAGGATTGTCCGTCCAACTTAGTCTGCTGAAACGTGTTTCAGCGGACAGTCCGCTCGTGTGTGGGCTTCAGTGGACTTTTTCAGCGGACAGTCTGGCGGACTAAGTCTTTCGGAATTTCCGTAATATTGTCCGTCCAAACTTGGTTTCAGCGGACAGTCCGCTCGTGAGTAGGCAAGTTGGACGGACTAAGTATGGCGCATGCTCAGAAAGGATTTACACGGCCGAAGGTTGCATTGCAGTGTATTGGACGTCATATTTCTAGTCCCGTCGTACGTGCTGTACACGTCATCGCGCAAGCTTTCAGCAGACTGTCTGTTCATCGTGTGTGGCCAAGTCCGTTCATTCAAAAGTAGGACGGACTGTCTGTCGGATTGTCTGACGGACTTAGTTGGACGGATAGTCCGCCCGTGTGTACGCGGCCTTACAGTGTGAATTTGCTGTCCCCTCAAAATAACTCAACACACAGCCATTAATGTCTAAATCACTGGCAACAAAAGTGAGTACACCCCTAAGTGAAAATTACCAAATTGGGCTCAATTAGCCATTTCCCCTCCCAGGTGTCATGTGACTTGTTAGTGTTACAGGGTCTCAGGTGTGAATGGGAGCTGGTGTGTTAAATTTGGTATTATTGCTCTCACTCTCATACTGGTCAGAGAATCGATGTTCTACATGAAGATGACCTAGACTGGAAGAAGATTGCCAAGACCCTGAAACTGAGCTACCGCATATTGCTCAGGAACCAAAGGTTGTACGTGGCTGGGAGGCGGTAGTTAGGGATCATGTGATCCTTAGTGACCCAAAGGACTCAGAAGCGAATGCCTCTACAAACTTACACTGCATGGCCTCCCTGATTCTGCAAATTCAGCGAAAGGCCCTTAGGATTCGTGGTATCAAGGAGAGGGATCATTACTGGCTGGCAACCCTTCTTGATCCACGTTACATGGGTAAGGTTGCAGAACTCATCCTGCCTTTGTAGAGGGAGCAGAGGATGAAACATCTTCAGGAGGCATTGAAGAAAGGTTTGTGCAATGCATTTCCAGACCCTGGGAGGTTACAAATTCCTGGTGCTGGACATCGTGTTGCTGAAGCTTCGTTCAGTCAGAGGAAGAGTGATGGAGAAGGTGGCCAGCTGACCGATGCCTTTAAACAGTTTTTCAGTCCTCAGCACCAAGGTCTGATTGGTTCAATCAACCATCACCAGCGTCTGCATTATATGGTGCATGAATATCTTGGGGCAAGAGCAGACTTGGAGACGTTTCCAACAGAGCATTACTGGGTTACTGGGTCTTGAGGATGGACCACTAGTCAGAACTAGCTCAACATGCAATTGAGCTACTGGCCTGTCCTGCATCCAGCGTGCTTTTTTGAATGCACATTCAGTGCTGCTGGAGGGTTTGTAACAGATCAACGAGTGCGCCTTTCCACAGATTCTGTTGATAAGCTCACATTCATAAAAATGAAGTCTAGGATTAGCAGCTATCAAGCACCTGATGCTGATATAACCGAATGAATTTGCCATGGATCTGGGATCCTTTGAAGACTGCCTATGCTGACTATCCTATTCCACCTGAATCTTGATGATGCTAGCTTCCAACAATATTTTTGGTTTAGGGCACCACCACCACTACAGAAGGCCCAATTTTCCTAACCTTGTTTAATAGGGGCATGCGATTACAATTTTTGACATAAAATTTCAACACAGGGCCCGTTCCTGCGCTCACCAAGAGTAACTGGGAGGGCTTACAGTGTTCTGGTACCACCAACACCTAAGGCCCAATTTTCTGCAGAATATATAGGGCAGGCTGTATAGTATATATACTGCTGTTTAGAGAATATAGTGCCTGCGGTCCTGGGGGACCCCCACGCTATTTTTTTAAATTTGGGTGGTGCGGGGTTCCCCTTAATATCCATACAAGACCCAAAGTGCCTGGTAATGCACTGGGGGGGGGGACCCATGTAATTTTTTTCAATGATTTTTATCTATATTGCTGGGATCCAACTACAGCCGCGAGTAGTTTTAAATTAAAAAAAAAATCTTTAGAAATGTCATTTTGCTTTGGTATTGTTCTAAGCATGGGAAGAAAGCACTATTTTACAGGCATACTAAGGACATCCTCCAGGCACGATATTTAAAGGAATATTTCATTTTTATTGTTTCACTTTAAGCATTATTAAAATCACTGCTCCCGAAAAAAATGCAGTTTTTAAAACTTTTTCATGCATTGATACATGTCCCCTGGGGCAGGACCTGGCAATAACTTGCATATAAGCCTTTAAAAGTAGCATTTTTGATTTTTCACATTCGTGTCCCATAGATTTTAACGGTGTTCCAACACATTTTCTGCCTGTTTGCATGTTCTGCTGAAAACCGAACCGGGGGCTCATCCCCACTGCAATGTACCCATTTGTTAGCTATGGTAACATGATAGGTCTAGCCAAACCTCATAATGATGGTTTGATCTTTACTCTTGGAATACACTCTGTGCTATGACACCTTGCTTTTGTATAATGCGTAAGGAGCTGCTGATATTTGATTGGGCCTGTACTCTGCCTTTCCATCCCCAGTGAATTGACTCTCCCTACTTGGCACAGCTGTGGAACAGTACTGATGTGAAGCTTAACCACAAAGGACAATCACACAATAACAATGCATCAAAACAAATACTGTATTAAACAAATACAGTACAATACCGTACAATACAGTACACTTTGCTCATTGGCTCCCCCTGGAGGTATGGTGCAGTCCCTTGCTACAGCAACTATGCGCAAGGCCTCTCAGTGAAAGATGCAGTCTTTAGTCTTCTGTCTTCTGCTAGCTTTTATACTGCAGTGTATTGTAATTCAAGGGGTTTTAACAAGAGAGAAAAGGCAAAATAAACTGACGATTTAGACTGTTGCGGTGGTGTGACACACCTATAACTTCCTTCAGTGTATTTGTCTCTGAGCCACACAGTGTTGGTATCTCATTGAGGCATAGGCTTGAGGGCTGCTTGAATTCAAACTAATTGAGTGTGACCCTTTTGTGGAACTACAACTGGGACAGCAGTTGTTGTGGTATGGGTCTAAGTGTGTAAAGTGTGTTAACAATAACGGACTGTGGGCAACAGACCTCTCACCACACCAGACCTGGAAACTGGAAACCTCCGCTCCCATTGTCCTGGTCCTGCTACCAGCCAGCGTCGTCACAATGCTTAGTTCCGCAAGAAGACCAAGACCCTCAAATGGCTCCGTCAGATGTCTCTGGATCCTTCCCGATCCAGTCACACTGTCTCTCCAGCACACAGGTATAAGGCAGGATTGTTGGCTGTTCCGCTCCGCAGTTGCTGTAGGCCGCGCTCTCTGGGACACCTCCTCACAGATCCTTGTAGGCAGGCCACACATCCCGAAGAGAAAAGAATGGCTGTACAGGGCTTTTTATATTTTACCCAGCATGCAGTTCAGTACTGAGTGTTTATGGGTAGGTTACTTGGCATTGTGGGTAGGTAAGTCCTTGTATAATGTGTTAAACAATGAGTCACTTCCTGTAACACTTCTCTATGTTCTTCAAACAGAAATCAGACAAAGTCCCTTCTACATTTAGGCCACTAGATGGTGCCAAATACCAATTTATAATACTGTCCAAAGTTCAACATTACATAGCACTAACAAGCAAAAATACCAGCGCTACATATGTAACCTTTAGGTATTTATTGCCCCAGAAGTTTGGTTAAGCCAAACTTGCCAATGTTCTTGTTACTTTAAATCTTCAATAAAGTAATAAACTAAAAAAAACCTCTTCCAAACACTCTGCCATAGTGCAACCTAGATTGTCTGGCTTTGGATTTCTGATTACGTCAGAAGCAGGATGGACCGAATTTTGATCCATCTAGTACCAGCTTAACTGCATGCCAACCAGCTTGGTTTGTACTTGGTTTGGCTGCGCGAATCGCTGTTATGCTACGTCAGTAGCATAAATGGGCAATATGGAGTCGCTGCCTGGCTCCCGCGATCGCCCGCGGCACACAGAGAACCAGCAGCTGTGTGTGTAAACACACAGATTTTTGGTTCTCTGAGCAGGGAACTGACAGATCATCTGTCCATAGAGAGTATTGGCAGCAATCTGTTAGTTTCCCTGCACAGTCCCATCCCCCTTCAGTTAGAACACAAAATAGGATACATATTAACCCCTCCCCTGCCCCCTAGTGTTAACCCCTTCACTTGCAGTAATTAATGCAATTTTAATTGCACTGATCGCTGCATTAATGCCAACGGTCCCAAAAATGTGACAAAATTGTCCGACGTGTCTGCCATAATGTTGTAGTCATGATAAAAATTGCTGATCGCCGCCATTACTAGTAGAAAAAAAATATTAATAAAAATGCCATAAAACTATCCCCTATTTTGTTGCTATAACTTTTGCGCAAACCAATTAATATCCACTTATTGAGATTTTTTTTTACAAAAAATATGTAGAAGAATACATATCAGCCTAAACTGAGGGGAAAAAAAAAATGTATTTATTTTTTGGGGGTATTTACTATAGCAAAAAGCTAAAAATAATGCGTTTTTTTTTTCAAAATTGTCGCTCTTTTTTTGTTTATAGCGCAAAAAATAAAAAATGCAGAGGTGATCAAATACTACCAAAAGAAAGCTCTATTTATGGGAACAAAAGGACGTCAATTTTGTTTGGGAGCCACATCACAGGACCATGCTATTGTCAGTTAAATCGACGCAGTGCCGAATCACAAAAAGTGGTCTGGTCTTTGGCCAGCCAAATGGTCCGGGGCTTAAGTAGTTAAGAGAAAGGAGTGACTGTGAATAATAGCATATTTGAATTTTACAAAAGTGTTGGACACTGTTCCCCATGCACTGCTAGCGTGTAAATTTACAGGATTAAGTTTGTAAATTGATATGCCCGGTACACACGACTGGACATTCCAACGTCAAAATCCGTCAAAATCCGTCTGATTTTTTCAGACGGATTTTGGCCCAAACTTGTTTTGCATACACGCGGTCGCACAAAGTTGTCGGAAAATCCAATCGTTCTGAACGCGGTGTCTCGTGATTTATTCTGATCATGCGTGGCACTTTGTCCGTCGGAATTGTCTACACAGGATTGGAATTTAAACGATCAGATTTTGTTGTCGGAAAATGTAAGATCCAGCTCTCAAACTTTGTGTGTCGGAAATTCAGACGGAAAGTCAGATGGAGCCCACACACGTTTAGATTTTCCGACACCGCGATCCGATCACACATTTTCCATCGGAAAGTCCGACCATGTGTACAGGGCAACAGAAAACTGGCCAAAAGACCAGTTTTTGGCCGAAATTTGTGGATAGACGAGCTCCGACTATCCATGATAGGATAGTGAAAAATATCCCAGATCCCCCCAAAAATAACTTTTTTCTCGGGGGAAAGGTTTTTTCCCCTGTAAACTGTGTTTTGCTTGCACAAGAACTAGATGCCAAAATTTGAAAAGGAAAAATTTTACTTCCACGACTACAGGAAATACATATGAGATCAAAGATTTCATTTGTTGCAACACCGAGGGAGCAGTTTACACGCTAGAGTGTAGTTGCGGCCTCCAATATGTAGGCCGCACCAAGAGACCCCCGAAAATACGGTTAAAAGAACACGTACAAAACATTATAAAGGGATTCGACAAACACAGTGTGTCAAGACACTTTGCAACTGTCCACAATAGGGATCCCTCTCCGTTAAAGTTCTAGGGAATAGAACCCTATGTTAGACATTGGCGGGGAAGCCATAAAGTGAGAACTCTAAGCCAACTTGAATCCAAATGGATTTTTATTTTGGACACTTTTGCATCACAGGGTTTAAACATAGACTTTGATCTAAATTGTTTTATTAATGATTTTTAAAATTTTTCTAATAATTTTTAATATTGATTATTACCATATACCCTCTATTTACATATTTTTAGACTTTCTTCTGGAATTTCATTCTAGTCAAATATTTATAAATGATCATAGATATATTTTATATACACTATGATAATGAATACCTTGGAGAAGGGGTTTGCGATACACTTACACTTTTTTTTTTTTCTCACGCCTTCATATATTTTTATATTTTTATATTCATATATTTTTCATATTTATTTTTGCATTTTACAAACCATTATTTTTTATATATTATCCAAATCATTGTCTGTTAATTATTCAAATTATTACCTTCTATCTTATACTATTTTTAATCTTCTCTGACATTTATTTAGTCTATCTCTTCTAGTTGGTTATATCTAACTAGTTTGATTGGTTTTAAAACTTTTAAATAAAGTATATTTTAACATTAGAAATTTACATGTACATATCAATGGGATTATGTACACTTCCGGTGTCACCAACCCTCTGACCGGTCTGCAACTAATTTGCTTGCATTATAATATTGTCCACTATATCATTTCCGGTGTCTAATATACAAAAAAATGGTCGCGATTGAACTTCCGGCCACCGGACTCCAACAAAATGGCTGCTATAGTAATTAAGCTGAGGCTTATAAGGGACACTTCCTACTCTCTATCTATTCCCTGATGAAGTCACGTGACGGTGACGAACACGTGTCGGAAAGAGAGAGAGAGACACCGGAAGTGACGTCTAAGCTCGCCGCTCGCTCTATGTACACACTGCTGTCTGTTTTTTTGCTTCAGAATGTGAGTAACCTAATATTAATAAATACATATTGAAGTTCAAAATTACTACACCATCAGTACCGTCTTTTATACCCTGTGAGGTACATCCGCCCTGAGATATTCCGTTGTGGGATATGAGGAAACCCCTGTTGTGATTGAGATATATGCTGTAACCTTACAGCTGCAAGGTAAGGGGACACCCACCCATTCACCCAACGGAGGGAAAGAAAGGATTGTTGCACCGATTTGCTTGCATGACCCATACAGCACTGACACTTCAATCCCGGAATGTTTTGTGTTTGAAGGTTGCACCAGCAGCATTGGCACATCCACTATTATATGGACTGCTCAATTGTTTGATTATTTAAAAGCACTGGCACTTTACTTTATGATGTCTCTGCCGGTTTGCACAATTTTATTATATGCATTGCACAGTCAATTTATTTATGTCTGTTAGCTGCTATTTATATTCATATGTTTCTTTTTTATTTTCACAGTGAAGTTTTGCACTAGCCACTTTAATGTTTATGAGTATTTTGCACAATTAAGGTTTGGCACTTGGCACTTTATCTGTAACGTTTGTGGGCTACATATCTATATAGGAAAGATAATTTTTTTAGCACATATGTACTTGGCTTTTATTACCATTTATTTTTGACTATTATTTGGCGCGATTCTGTTTGAGCACGCATGCTCTACAGGGACATATAAAGTGAATGATAGTTTGATAATGGTGATCATTTTTTAGCACCTATCTACCTCGTACCTATTATTACTCTTCTGTCCCACCTATACTATTCTTTCCCTTTATTCATTTCTATTCTACACTATCTCCCCTTAATTTCCCCTATCTATATACTGTGCGGCACTACCACACATATATATATCCATTATTATACTATGTTAGAATTGGGTGAAGTACAGTTTAATCTGTACAGTAGTGCATAAATCAAGCAAAAATAATCTCTTATATATTTGCAGTGTATGATCATATGCATAGTCAGCTGACCCTTCATCATAAATGTTTAAAAACTACAAACAGAAAGACATTTAATGAAACTGTAACATATAATTGATGAATATATTGAAAAAGATCAAATATATTGAAAGATTATTATTAATACATGGAAAAACTACTCTAGGGACCTATTTGTATAGAGGTCAGTAAAGTCGTCTTTTTCATACAATAGGTCATAGGGTCACAAGAAAAAATATGATGTCAAAATACAGGATAAATAAATTGTGAATAGTAGTAGATTCAAATAAAAAAGGAAAATGTATATCCCTCAAATTCATAAAGGCTGGTGCAGGCAGATTTTGTGAAAAAGTCTCTCATGCATTCTAAAAGTGGTAAGGAGTGCACAAAACTCATTATCCTGTCTAGAACTTGTACTTGAATTTGGCTCAAGCTGCACCACTTTTAGAATGCACGAGAGACAAGCAAAATCTATCTGAGCCAGTCTGTCGTTCTGTCTATACACCAAAAGAGAATTGGTCTTAAAGGGGTTATAAAGACAGACACAGAGCAGCGGCCGGCCCTGCCCTGCCCTGCCCCCTCTCTCTCCAGATTGGCTAACTGACTTTGACAGCAATGGGAGCCAATGGCACTTAATGCATTCTATGCATTAAGATAAATAGCCTTTTGTATGCAGCAGCCCCTTCGGCCCCCTAATACTTACCTGAGCCTCTGTCCAGCGATGTCCACGAGTGTCTCGGCCATCTGAGACAACCTGATTGGCTGAGACACAGCAGTGGTGCCATTGGCTCCCACTACTATCAAAGTCAGTTAGCCAATCAGGAGAGAGGGGGACTGGGCCACTGATCCATGTCTGAATGGACACTGGGCGCTGTGGCTCAGCTCAGGTGCCCCTATAGCTATCTGTTGGCTGTGGGGGCACTCGACAGGAAGGAAGGGCCAGGAGCACACAAAAGGGACCAAAGAAGAGGAGGATTGGGGCTGTTCTGTGCAAACCCACTTCCTGGAGTAGGTAAGTATAGCATATTATTTTTATAGAAAAAAAAAACAAGACTTTACAATCACTTTAATTCGCTCCACTTTTAAATTTGGAGCATTCAATACGACACAATGTTAAAGTGGCACATTGTAGAACTACCTGGCTTTGGTGAACGAGTCGCTGTCAGAACAAAAAGTGTCCCAAAATGCTTCATGAATTTGGCGCAATATATTAACAAGAGGGATTAAGGCCATAAAATTGGTACAACAGCTTTATCGAATTCCCCTCATATACTTAAAAAATAAGGAACACCACTATGGATAAAATGAAAAATGTAAGTGAAGCGCTATTAACCACTAAATCCTTCCAGCCCCAGAAGGATTTAATCCCTTCCTAACCAAGCCTTTTTTGCGGAAAGGCACTGCGTCATTTTAACTGACAATTGCTCGGTCGTGCGATGTTGTACCCAAACAAAATTGACAACTTTTTTTCCCTACAAATAGAGCTTTCTTTTGGCAGTATTTGATCACCTCTGCATTTTTTTTGTGTGCTATAAACAAAAAAGGAGCGTAAATTTTGGAAAAAAAAGCAATACTTTTTACTTTTTGCTATAATAAGTATCCCCTAAAAAGATCTATCTATCTATCTATCTATCTATCTATCTATCTATCTATCTATCTATCTATCTATCTATCTATCTATCTATCTATCTATCTATCTATCTCTCTATCTCTCTATCTATCTCTCTATCTATCTATCTCTTTATCTCTATCTCTATCTCTTCCCCAGTTTAGGCCAATATCGATTTTTTTTTTTTACCAAAACATTTCATAATAAGCGTATATTGATTGGTTTGCGCAAAAGTTATCACGTCTACAAAATAGGGGATAGATTTATGGCATTTTTATTATTAATATTATTATTTTTTTATTAGTAATGGCGGCGATCTGCAATTTTTATCATGACTGCAACATTGCAGCAGACAGATCAGACACTTTTGACTCTATTTTGGGACCATTGACATTTATACAGCGATCAGTGCTATAAAAACGCACTGATTACTGTATAAATGTCACTGGCAGGGAAGGGGTTAAACACTAGGGGGCAATCAAGGGGTTAAGTGTGTTCCCTCAGTGTGTTCTAACTGTAGGGCGGATGGGCTCACTAGAACATGATAGTGGTCACTGCTCCCGATCACTTGGAGCAGTAGATCCCTGTCTTGTTGCTAGGCAGAACAGGGACATGCCTTGTTTATCCACTTCAGCCCGGACCATTTTGCTGGTCAAAGACCAGACCACTTTTTCGGCACTGCTTTGCTTTAACTGACAGATGCGCGGTTATGCGACGGGGCTCCCAAACCAAATTGACGTCCTTTTTTTCCCACAAATAGAGCTATCTTTTGGTGGTATTTGATCACCCCTGCGTTTTTTATTTTTTATGCTATAAACAAAAATAGAGTGACAATTTTGAAAAAAACATATTATTTTTTACTTTTTGTTATAATAAATATCCCCCAAAAATATATAAAAAAACATTTTTTTCCGTCAGTTTAGGCCAATACGTATTCTTCTACATATTTTTGGTAAAAAAAAATCGCAATAAGCGATTATTGATTGGTGTGCGCAAATGTTATAGCATTTACAAAATAGGGGATAGTTTTATGGCATTTTTATAAAAATAAAAATTTCTACTAGTTATGGTGGCGATCAGCGATTTTTATTGTGACTGCGACATTATGGTGGACACATCGGACATTTTTGAGACCATTGTCATTTATACAGCAATCACTACTATATAAATGCAGTGATTCCTGTGTAAATGACACTGGCAGTGAAGGGGTTAACCAGTGGGTGGCAGTGTAGGGGTTAAGTGTTCCTAGGGGTGTGTTACTAACTGTGGGGGCTGGGCTTTAATTTAGTAAACAATGATCTCTGCTTCAATCACACGGAGCAGAGATAAGTGTCACTGGTTGCTAGGCAGAACGGGGAAATGCTGTTTACAACGGCATTCCCTCGTTCAGCCGCCCCGTAAGACGATCGCGGGTATGCCCGCGGTGACCGAGTCCGGACTCACGGGGGTCCCGACCAGCACGCGAGCGCGCCGGCAGCGGCGCGCCTGCGATGGCAGGGTGGCATTAAAGATTGGATGTACCTGTACGCCAATATGCCTGCCCGTGCCATTTTGCTGACATACATCGGTGTGCGCTGGTCGGGAACTGGTTAAATAGGCATCTCCCTGTTCTGGCTCTCTGTGCCACTGGCGGACATCGAGTCCACGTGCATGCGCCCACTAGCCGACAATGATGGAGTGATGGATGGGTACATCATTTGCGCACCCGTGCCATTCTGCTGGCGTAGATCAGCACGAGGCGGTCAGCAAGTGGTTAATCCATCGTATGAAATATCCAGTGATATCAAGTTATATTCAAATAAATAAATAAATCTATATAATAATGTGTTCAATTAATGTTCATATGCTAAAACTTTTCTGCATTGAATTATTGTGACTTCTATCACCACCATGGATATTAGCTTTTTAAATAGGTAAAACTGCTTTTAATTTTCCATAAACAAGTAGACATGTGCATTCGTTTTCGTCCGAATGCATTTTCGTCCGAATTTAGGGTATTTTCATTATCATTTTAACAAACGATAACGAGCGTTCAGAATCTGAAAACCAAAAGATCCGACATAAACAAATGCTTTATTTTCATTTTCGTTGTGACAACAGTTCAATATAGATAGGAGATTCAACATGACGCTAACAATAGTGATCTGTGTCCATTGAACCTTTGGTGGAATGTGCCTAACCTTAGCTCTATTAGTCCAAGAATATTCTACATAGAGAGAAAAGATTCAACATAGAGAAAAGATTTGACATAGAGAGGAAAGATTCAACGTTATAGAGACAGTAGCCAAAAAGCTTGAATGTGCCTAACCTAACTCTATTAGTCCAAGATTATTCGACATAAAGATTTGACAAAGCAGTTGGCGCGAGCAGACATTTATGGTCAAATGCTCTGCCCATAGGCTATAGAAGAATTCTAATGTTGGTTGACTAGTAACAATAATTAATAAATATAATTATTACTAGTGTCATACAACATTAGAATTCTACTATAGCTTGTAGGCGGAACATTCGACTGGAATCGTATGATTGTGGCGTCGTACAGTTTAGCTGCTCTGTCATAGTTACATAGTTAGTCAGGTTGAAAAAAGACACAAGTCCATCCAGTTCTTCTTAGAACATTCGACAGACATCATAAGCCTTCAATGACAGATTCAACTTTAATTATTTTGGATTTTCAGACAAATGCATTTTTTAACGAAACAAAATGAATAAAAACTAATTTCGGGAGTAACTAAATAAATTTATTTTTCGGACGAAAACGAAATTCTGAAATGAAATATTTCAGTGTGCACATGTCTGTAAACAAGCAGCAATGTTCAATTTGAAACCTTTTAAGAAAATAATTTGAGTCTTTATATGACCAGTACATTTTACACAATATAGGCATTTGATATCCTTGTTGAGAAAGAAAATAGACCATTTATCATGAGTTTAAAGACATTTAAAAATGAGAACATTAAAACCAGAACTTTCAGGGTGCATGAAACCGGGGTTCCAATAAATATGACATATTAAGGTCTTACCACTGTAACTGCATCATTCAGAAGAGATTCTCCAAAAACAATGATAAATAAGACATCATTGACATGAACTTCCTCAAATACGGCTAGAACAGCAACTGGGTCCACTGCAGCAATGAGGCTTCCAAAAAGGAGGAACTCCAAAACACCAATCTGTAAATCGCCTTTAGAAAAAAAAAAGGTTTTATTTTAATAATAGGTCTGTTTTTCATATAGAACATATGACATATTGCCCTCATGTTGTAAAGCGCTGCGCAAACTGTTGGCACTATATAAAACCTGTGTAATATATTAATAACATATAACATATGTTCTCTTTATGATTAGTTAAAGGTGTTGCGAGGACAGCCTTTACTATTATTCTTCACAGTTGTGTTTCCACCATCCTATTTCTCCCACGGAAGGGATGTTGGGTGGAACAGGATGGTGGATTAGGATCTAGTTTGGAATTCGTTTTAGGTCCACAAACTGCAGCGGCCAGGGAAGGTGCAAGACTTCATCTGCATCAAACCACAATTTGACACCAGCTGTGTGAATTGGATTTTTATGGTCTTGGTAAATAGTGCTGTCTTCGGGAAATAATGTCTGCAATATGGGTGCACACGGTCAGTCAAAATTTTTACATATTAGCTGGTAGTAACTCTACCTTTCAAGGTGATGATGGGGCCTGTAGAATACAAAGATCTAGCTGTCCAAACCATGATTTCGCCACCACCTTACATTACCGTTGGCACAAGACCGTTATCTTGGGACGGTGTTCTTTACAATAAACACGTCCGGTGGTTGGGAACAGTGGGATGCTCGATTGATCTATTTCTATTAGATCTATTTGATCTAGTCTTCCATTGATCTATTGTCCACGATTTATGGGTGTTGTGCCACTCTCTCCTCCTCTGAGCATTAATATCGATCACTAGTGGTTTGGCAATTGCAGCTCACCCGTGAATGTTTTGCTTATGGAGTTCCCTTTGCAAAGTTTTTGTGGACATGGGCTTTGGAAGACTGAGATTGAGCTCTGCAGTCACTTTTGAAGCATTTGTTTTCTTATTCCAATGTCCTTTTGTCTCTTTCGCTCAGTTGACCATGTCAACCATGCTTGTGCTTATCAGATGACGGTTTCCCAGAAACTGTATATAAGTACATAACCTTTGATAC
The DNA here is from genome assembly GCF_037356315.1 of Lithobates pipiens. Classification (NCBI taxonomy): domain Eukaryota; kingdom Metazoa; phylum Chordata; class Amphibia; order Anura; family Ranidae; genus Lithobates; species Lithobates pipiens. The sequence goes on along the minus strand of NW_027507764.1, from coordinate 275,455,648 downwards.
TGTACCTTGCAACGCCACAATAAATAAGCAACTTCATTCACAGAGACACCAGCTAAGCGGGCACCAACAATGGGCCCTCTTTGAAACTCAGTAAGCTCTTATATGACTCTGTATTACTACTAGCAGTGTACGCAGTGAATGAAGAAAGTGAGCCATCACACCTGTTAGCTAGGTGTCTCATCACACAGTGGATGCCAAAAAATGTTACATAATTTCCGCTTTCAACATGAAACATTTGGTCACTTTGACATCTGCAAATCATGTACACAGTGTTACCATATTTTTTGCCAACCCTGCATATGGTACAGCTAGAACTTGTAATAACTTGTAATAATTACTTGTAATAATTGTTTCATATCAGGCGGCACAGTGGTGTAGTGGTTAGCACTCTCGCCTTGCAGTAAAAAGGGTCATTGGCTTGAATCACAACCACAACACTACCTGCCTGGAGTTTGCATGTTCTCCCTGTGCCTGCATGGGTTTCCTCCCACACTCCAAAGACATGCTGGTAGGTTAATTGACTTCTGTCCACAATTGTCCCTAGCATATGAATGGGGACCTTGGATTGTGGGCACCTTGAGGGTAGGGACAGATGTGAGTGTGCAATGTACAGGGATAGGGACAACTGTAGACACTCACTCAGGTTGAACTGGATGGACTGGTGTCTTTATTCATCCTTACTTACTATGCAACTATGTATCAGAGCTTGCTATCATGCATGCATGTGATCATCTGTACCAAGCCTTATGAAAAGCAGGCAGGACTCCGAGGCGAAACAGCATCTTTAGCCAAGTATTGTTGTTATATTTTCTGTTACTATTACATTTGTTATCTGTATCTGTCATTATTCAACCGCTTGCCGACTAGCCGCCATCATTTTACTGCGGCAGGTCGGCATGATCATGCAATCACAAGCCCGCTGCACTGCAGGGGTGCCAATGCAGTCATGATGACCACTGGCCACGAGCGATCGCGGGCATGAGAGGCAGAACACGGAAGTGTGTGTGTGTAAACACACAAATCCCTGTTCTGCTCTGTGAGGAGTCACAGATTGTGTGTTGCTAATATCTAGGAACCACAATCTGTCACTTCCTCTAGTGAGTCCTCTCCCCCTCCAGTTAGAAACACGTAGCAAGGAAAACAGTTAACCCTTTGAGCGCCCCCTAGTGTTAACCCCTTCTCTGCTAGTGACATTTTATCAGTGCATTTTTATAGCATTGATCGCTGTATAAATGCCAGTGGTCCCAAAAATGTGTCAAAAGTGTCTGATGTGTCCACTATGATGTTGCAGTCCCGATAAAAATTGCAGATCACCGCCATTACTATTAGAAACAAAAATTACTAATAAAAAACTATAAATCTATCCCCTATTTTGTAGACGCTATAACGTTTGCGCAAACCAATCACTATACGCTTATTGCGTTTTTTTTTTTACCAAAATATGTAGAAGAATATATATATAATAAAAAAATTGCATTTTTTTTTAAATGGGGATATTTATTATAGCAAAAATTACACAATATTGGGGGTCATTTACTAAGATGAATGCGCTGCGCTGGTTCATACCTTAATTGGTGCTCCGGATAAATCATTAATTGAGCGTGTGAACCGGTGCACTCATATGCGCAACAGCAATAATAATTTGCCATTGATAATAGCGCATGCCGTATCATTAAGAGTCCATTCACACAGGGGCAACACGACTTCCAGCGTGACTTTGGGAGGCAACTTGGACATGACTTGAGTATGAATCACAGCGCAACTTGGGGCAACTTCAACACGACTTGGGGCGATTTACAACATGACTTTAAGTCGCCCCCAGACCAGGTGACTTTAATTTTAAATAAAAAACTGGCAAGGGTTCCCCTCCAAGAGCATACCAGGCCCTTAGATCTGGTATGGATATTAAGGGGAACCCCACGCCAAAATAAAAAACATGGCGTGGGGTTCCCCCTCAAAATCCAAACCAGACCCTTATCCGAGCACGCAACCTGGCAGGCCACAGGATAAGAGGGGGAATGAGAGAGCGCCCCCTCTCCTGAACCATAACCAGGCCACATGCCCTCAACATTGGGAGGGTGCTTTGGGGTAGCCCCCCAAAGCACCTGGTCCTAGGGCCTCATCCTCACAACCCTTGCCCGGTGGATGTGGGGGTCTGCGGGGGGGCTTATCGGAATCTGGAAGCCCCTTTAAGAAGGGGGAGGCTCCCACTGTGTGACTCTTCTCTTCTTCTGACAGTTCTTATATAACGAAGGGCGTGGCCACCCGGTGACCCGCCCCCCTATGATGCACAGATCCGTTATAGAAGTGTCAGAAGAAGAGAAGTGTCACACAGGGGGAGCCTCCCATTAATGCGGAGCAGTCCAAGAACAAAGCAGGGATGAAGACGCTGTGGAGGAAGATGCTGGACAAGAACACCGGAGCAAGAAGCAGATGATCGGAGGAAGAACATGGAGACATGGCAGCACAACAAGCTGTAGCACTGAGCCCTGTCCTGCATCCTTCCGAGTTGCCCAGTGTGCTGTGAACAAAATATATAGTCCCTGACCATGCTTGCTGGAACACGTGTCAGCAGTAATGTGGCCCTTTGTGGCCGACTGCCTTGCCCAAGGATGCCACAACATTGCATTGCAACTGGGAACCTGCCATTGTGCTACAGTACATTCTGCAAATTCACGGAAGGAGGCAAAATACACCAGATGAAAAGACAGGAATTGTGAAGCCAGTAGTTTTGACAAGCTTGAATTTGGATGTTGGGCATGTGGATGGCAGTGACTTTGGCAGCAGAGAAAATTGCCTGCTGTAGTCTACAGATGGTGATGTGCTACTGGCAGACAGGGCCGAAACTAGGGGGGGCAGGGGTGGCAGAATTAGTGATATATTATATGTAGTTACATTGTTCCAGCTTGAAACAATTTAACTATAGTATGTACTGTATGTATCATACCTGACTGATGCCTCTTAAGCTGCAGAGAAAGGCACTAGGAAATCTGTCCTCATTTCCTTTCTAGTCTCAAAAGTGAGTAATCAGAGGTCTTTTTAGACCCCTAATATTGCACCAAAGCCCCCCAACAGGGCTTCTAAAAAAATATAAAAAATAATATTGTAAAAAAAATTATTAAAATTGTAAATAATAATTAAAAATAAATGGAAAAACCCACTGCCCTACTATCTCCAACCTCGAGCCTACTAACATCATCCTGTTTGGGTGGGAGGGTTTGGGGGAGGCGCCAAACGAAGTCTTTGCCCCGAGTGAAAGAATGTCTAGCTTCGCCACTGCTGGCAGACATGCTGCAAGGACCTGGGGCATTCTGCACTATACCATTATCCCTGTCAGTGGAGGCTGTTGAGAGGTCATGAGGTATAGCAGGGGTAGACCAGAAAAGTCAGGAGTAAGGAGGAGCAGAATTGCATCCCTTTTGTGTGTATTTCAGGTGCTCTTGCCAATGGGCTGAGTAGTGGGAATGCCTTGTCAAGCATGTGGTACCCAAATGGCTGTTGCGTGGTAAACGCTTGATGTGTTTGAGGCAAAGTTTGCAAATTGCAACAGTGCGATCGGCTGCACATGTGCTAAAAAAAAAGTAGACCGGGAGATAACAACTCCACAATCTGATGGAATATATTGGTTTCTCTCTACTTTTTCATTATGGCTGCCTCTTTGGGGTTGTGCCTCATCCTCACTTTCCTCCTCCTCTCTATCCGGCACCCAAATCACATCAGTGACCTCATCCTCATCATCATCCCCTCCATCCTCATTATTACTGGAGATAACTTGGCAATATACTGCAGCTGGGGGAACATGACTGCCAATCTGTTGTTTACCAGTGTTCTCCTCTCTCTGTAGACTCATGTTCCTACCATCCACAACCTCAGAACCAAGATCTGAATCAAGTAATGGCTGTGCATCATCAAGGGGCAAGTGGCTGATGCTGTGTTCCAATAACTCAGCTGACTCTTCCATGCCTGATGCTGGGGCTATGTCAGTAGTAGCTGTGGACAAGGAGGCAGAACAAGCCACTCTGGCAGCTGCAGTGTACTGTGCACTTGTCTCTTCTTGAGTGACGGAGGATAATGACATTTTCGTATGCCAGTCCATCCTCTGCGTGCTATGGCTGGAGGTCACTGGCATCACCACTAAACAGAGGAAATGATGCCCTGCCTGGCTTCAAACCTGTGGGTGCCATCCATATATTGTACAAGTCAAGCATGCATTTTTTACATATATCCATCCATCCATATGAGTGAGTGACGCCCGGGACTAGGAGAAGGATTCTATTAGGAGAAAGGGCCAGGCTGGGTATAAGCCAAAGGCGTTGGTTGATCCCCTGAAATAGGGGATCAATTAGAGCTGATAAGGAGCTAATATTATTGGTGGCGCCATTGTTCACATGAGGTGAGCGATGCCAGTTTTATCGTCAGGGATCATCAAGTCTCTTGGCTAGAATCACTACAATCAATAAACTGTTTTAAAAATTGTCTTACAAATATACAGTATATTTGAAATAAAAATCTTTATTATTTCTGCCAGTCACAGGCTGTGTGATGCCCCTCCAGCCTGTGTTCTAGAATAAGAGGGAAGTGAAGCCTCCATTAATCTACATGTAATTTCCTGCCTCCGTTATGATTAGCTGGTTAGTGGGCATGGAGGGAGGGAGCTGGCTGTCATTTACTGTCAATACACCCACATGTGTGACTCTGTAGTCACATGAGCTGCTCAGATGTGAGGAAATATTCATTGTTAAAAAAACTCCCTGAAAACGGAGCATGTGCAGAGCTGCCAACACTGCTCTGCAAAGTCCCTACCTGAATTGAGAGCTTGGACAGAAGTGGGAGATAGAGAACAGCAGGATTAACCAGTTTTTTTTACAGGATACAGAAAAGGCAATTGCATAGTGAATGAGTGAGTATGAACAGCATGTAATACAGGATTTACTGATAGTTTATGATGTGGTTTTAGTTACACTTTAACTTCAGCCAGCAGTCCTCTGCTGACTGAAAACCCTTTGCTTTAATTAAAAAGATAGAAAATAAAAATCAGCTTACCCATTATTCCTGTAAGGTAAACACCATAAAGTGATAGTCCAGTTGTAGCAGCATTCCAGACTGTCCCTATTACAGCATAAAGAAGGATAGTTCCAAGATTTCCAAAGAATAGTCTGTTTGGCATGAAGTATCCAGCATCTAGTACAATAGGTGGCAATAGGTAAAAGAAAAATACTGTTGGTGTCATTGTAAAGGAAGCAATGTGATCTGCAGCCCATACTATTCCACCTAGAAGCAGACCAAGCACAATCAAAAGACAGCTCTCTGGCACAATTGAAGTCACTTTATGCGATATGTGAAAACCTGTAAAGAGAAAAAAAAAAGCTATTTCAGGGCAATTCCAAATGATGTGAATATGTTAATCCAATTTTAAAAATAATGTTAAAGTCGGTATTCAATTATGAGAAGAAAAAAAAAAAATCATAGAACATAACTTGGGACTATAAGGAAAAAGTTAAATGTGACTTACAATGCTGTTTGAACCCTGCTATAGTAAACTGTCTACAGGACCTTACTTTTGATATACATTTTTATTTAAGGTTTATAGAGATACAGTTTATCAAGCAGAGAGTATATGCAAAAATATACAGATATGTCAAGGTTCAATAAACTAAAGAGAAAGATATGTACTTAGGCCGGCCATACACAGTTCGATCCTAGGCTGGTTCATAAGGAACCGGCTGAGATTTGGACTGTTAACAGGCAGGCTTGTTGTACCCAAGTTGATCAATCAATCAAGCCTGCCTGTTAACAGTCCAAATCTCGGCCGGTTCCTTATGAACCCACCTAGGATCGAACTGTGTATGGTCGGATTCTCTTGCGGTTATCGCTAGCAGCTGTTAGTGATAATAACTGTCTTATCCCGGTGTCTGTCTTCTCCCGGGATGGCTTGGGAGTCCATGTTTCTATATTGCCTATTACAGAATCATGTTAACAGCCTTTAAACATTAAGGCAAGAAAACAAGGAACCATATCACTAAACTAGGAGAGGGCAAACAAGGTCATGTCAGCATTTCCACTCAGTATGACAATAAGACCCCTTTCACACTGGGGCCACCCGTGCGCTCGCGGTAAAGCAATGCTTTACCGCTGTTTAAGCAGCGCTTTTTGGCCACTAGCAGGATGATTTTAAACCCCAAAAAATGGTTAAACCCCCCCCCCCCCGCTTCCGAATTGCTTTTCATTGCAACCGGCAGGGGCATTTGGGAGCACTGTATACAGTACTCCCAAACCTCCCAAATATCCCACTGGCAGGAATTTTTCTAACATCCCGCAAGTGCAGCGGCCGGGTGTGAAAGCACTCATTGCAGAGAAAGGGAGGCAGTTTTCAGGCGCTTTACAGGTGCTATTTCTAGTGCTAAAATGTCTGAAAGCTTCCTTAGTGTGAAAGGGGTCTAAGTGAAAAATGATGTATGTACAAACTTTATCAACGCAAATTTGAAAAACTAAGCAGGGCCTGAAATAATGATGTTACACACGAGGTAAAATGAGGGGAACCCGGGTCTAAATTACAAAAGTATGACGTGAGCTGAAATGCAAATATCAAATCATTTGTTGGGTTTGTTTTAATTGGATGAAAGTTTTAACATGTTGTTTACTAAAGATGAGCCTGATGTTCGAACATTGGGTGTTCATTTGTTCGCTGAACAAACTAACAAATGGGGTGCTCCTGGGAGGTTTGCCTGCTGCTGAGCTCCCCATAATGAACTTCGATCTCGCAGTGCATTGATTGCTGCTGATTGGCCAAAGCATGTACCTGACCTGTATGCTTTGGCCAATCACAGCCTGATGTACTGTGAAAGTCACGATTAGCAAAAGGCAGGGTGCCTTTGGCCAATCATGGCTCAGGGGCTAAGTCCATGCCCCACACTATATAAGGCTGCTTACACGGCAGCTGTATGTAGTGTGTATTAGTGGAGATTAGGCACTTCTGTGTCATCACTTATCACATATTTTTTTCCTTAATCATTTTTCTATTTCTCCCTTAATTTTATTTTATTTTTTGCAGTATCAGGTTATATTGCTGCATTATTAGTACTTCCCCTTCTGTGTCGCAGGGGCTATTCCTTCTGCGTCAGCACAACAGTGGTATCAAAAAATAAAGGGATTTTTCCATAATTGCTGTCCCTTATTTTGCGTGTTATTGAGCCACAGCATGCAGAAGAATTTTTCTGCACCTGTTTGACAAGTGCATGTAATTTAAAAAAAAAAATCGAATTTTTAACAGCAGGACCCATTTGTGTGCCCAGCAAGAGTAACTGTGAGGAGTTACAATGTTCAGGTACCACTAGGGATGGGCAAAGGGTTTGGGCCTCACCTAACACCCAAACTTTCTGGACACTTAGTGGGATGTTCGCCCACCGAGCGCACAGTCAATAGGTTGTTAAGGCTTCCCCGTTGAGAGCTAAAATTTAAACAAATAAATTGTTAAAATAAAAAAAATGGAAATGGAAAAACTATGTGGGGGGGGGACCCTTTGGGTCTGGTATGGATTTTAACCACTTCCCTACCGGCGCATTGTAAAATGATACCTGCAGGAACACTCCCTCCCTCCTGTAGCCCATCGCAGAAATATTTGTTCTGTCCTGAGTTGGACGGCTAACCTGGAACCCCCACTGTGGCTGCTCCAGTACAACCTGAGTCGCAGGCCATCCCTGCTGATGCGCCAGTCTCTGTGCAGGCACCCGCCTTGAGTATTACCTCTATAAGAGGTATGTCTGGTTCCGCTGCGCTTCCCCAGCAATTTGGGGGCAACCCAGTTCAATGCAGAGGGTTTCTCAATCAGGTTGAGATATACTTCGAGATGCTTCCCCAGGCATTTCCCACGGACAGAAGCAAAGTAGGTTTCGTGATATCTTTGCTTTCTGAGAGAGCCTTGGCCTGGGCTAACCCTCTATGGGAGAAGCAAAAACCTGTTATCTTGAGTTACCCTGAGTTTGCGGCCTCCTTTAAAAGGGTATTTGACATTCTCGCATGCTCCACTTCTGCTGCCAAGTGCCTCATGTCCATCAAACAGGGTACAAGAACTGTTGCCGTCTATGCCATTGAATTACGTACTCTGGCAGCAGAGGTTGCTTGGAACAATGAGGCCCTCGTGGCTGCTTTTTCTCATGGTCTCTCGGATTCCATCAAGGATGAGATAGCAGCCCGAGATATACCCACTGAGCTGGAGAGCTTGATCTTGTTTGCTATCCTCATTGACTCCAGACTCAGAGAAAGACTTTCTTTTAAGGAGCGCTTGCAGAAGCCTCCTGTACGTTTGCCTCCGAGCTTTGCAGTCTCACCTGTGCCTCCCTCACCTCCCATGCCTCCTGGTACCGAGTTGGTCAGTGAAGATGAACCCATGCACTTGGGCTTCATGCGTCTCTCTGTGGAAGAGAGAGCCTTTAGGAGGAGGGAGAGATTGTGCCTTTATTGTGGCCAGGCAGGTCACTTTCTGAAGTCTTGTCCTACCCGTCCAGGGAACGCCCGAACCTTGAGGTCCTGTCATGGACAGACCTTAGGTGGCGTTGTTTCGTCCCCAGTTATCCACTTTCTGAAGTCTTATCCTACCCGTCCAGGGAACGCCCAAACATTGAGGTCCTGTCATGGACAGACCTTAGGTGGCGTTGTTTCGTCCCCAGTTATCCACTTTCTGAAGTCTTGTCCTACCCGTCCAGGGAACGCCCGAACCTTGAGGTCCTGTCATGGACAGACATTAGGTGGCGTTGTTTCGTCCCCAGTTATCCAGAAGGATAAGCCCCTGGTTTCGGTCACCCTTTCTTGGGCTGAGTCGTCCATCGTGATACAGGCTCTAATTGACTCTGTGGCTGCAGGCCTGTTCATTGATGCTGCATTTGTTTAGCAGCACTCAATTCCGCTGCAGCTGCGTGACACTCCACTTGCTATTGAGGCTCTTGATGGGAGACCTTTGCAGCCTGCCCATGTGACTCATGAGACGGTTCCATTATCCATGGCCGTAGGGGCTCTTCACCATGATATAACCCAATTCCAAGTTATTTCCTCACCCAGGTTCCTGCTGGTTATTGGTTATCCTTGGTTACAGAGGCACAACCCCTCTTTTGATTGGCTCTGTGCTGAGGTTCTCTCCTGGTCACCACAATGCAGTCAGACATGCTTCCTGAAGGTATCCAAGGTCCTGTGCACCTCATCACTCTCCTCCCTGCCGGAGGAGTACCTCAATTTTAGCTATGTCTTTGACAAGGGTCAAGCTGGTAGTTTGCCTCCACACTGGTCTTATGATTGCACAATTGACCTTCAACCTGGTGCCATACCTCCACGTGGCTGGGTTTAGCCTTTGTTGGTCTTGGAGGATAAGGTCAGTATGATAGAGGAGTATGTTGCAGACACACTTTCTTGAGGTTTCACCTGCAAATCCTTGTCTCCTGCTGGTGATGGTTTCTTCTTTGTGAAGAAGAAGAGTGGTGAACTGAGACCTTGTATAGATTATAGGGGTCTCAATCATGTCACGATAAAGAATGCCTACCTGATTCCATTGATTACAGAGTTATTTGACTGCCTCAAGGGAGCAACATTTTTCACAAAGCTTGACTTGAGAGGGGCATAAAATCTTGTGCTCATTAAGGAGGGCGATGAGTAGAATACTGCATTTAATACCAGAACAGGCCATTATGAGTACCTGGTAATAACTTTTGGCCTTTGTAACGCCCCGGCAGTTTTCCAGGAATTTATTAACAATGTCCTCTGAGATTTGTTGCAGTTATGTGTGGTGGTTTATCTCGATGATATCCTCATATCTTCCAAGTCCCTGGAGAGCCACCACACAGATGTCTGTCGTGTGCTTCAGAAACTAAGAGAGAACAATCTCTACTGTAAACTGGAGAAGTGCGAGTTCCATCGTGAACAGGTTACATTCCTGGGCTGATGTTACTGCCTTTTCTAGCTGCCTGTTGTGTTCAGAGTAAGACACCACGACACCTTCCAGTGGGCCTCCTACAACCCATACCTAATGGAGAGAGGCCCTGGACCCACCTGTCAATGGATTTCATTGTGGAGTTGCCCAACTCCCAAGGCAACACTTATATCCTTATGGTAGTTGATCGGTTCTCAAAGATCTGTCATTGTATTCCACTTAAGAAGTTGCCTACCTCTAAGGAACTGGCTTGCATTTTTGCTCGGGAGATCTTTCGCTTACATGGGCTACCCAAGGTGATTGTCTCGGACAGGGGCGGTCAGTTTGTCTCCCGGTTTTGGCGAGCCTTTTGTGCACAGTTGGGAATCCAGCTTGCTTTCTCTTCTGCGTATCACCCGCAGTCTAATGGGGCTGCAGAGCGAGCCAATCAGTCCTTGGAGCAATTTCTAGGTTGCTATATTTCTGACCACCATAACAACTGGTCAGACCTATTACAAACAGTGCCTTGAATTCGGCCTCCCGATTGTCTCCATTTATGGCGAATTATGGTTTCCAACCTTCCATGTTTCCTGACTCGTTTGTTCCACAGAGTATTCCTGCATTAGAGGAGCAGGATTAACCCAGTGGCTTACACGTTGGACCTTCCTCCTAGTATGCACATCTCAAATGTGTTTCATGTCTCCTTATTGAAACCGTTGGTTTGCAACAGATTTACCACCTTGGTGCCACGTCCTCACCCTATTCAAGTTAAGAACCATGAGGAGTATGAGGTACAATCCATTGTTGACTCGCGTAGGGCGCATACAGTACCTGGTGCATTGGAAGGAGTACGGTCCGGAGGGACGCTCCTGGTTTTCATCCACGGATGTACATGCCCCTGTCCTCCTCCGCAAGTTCCATAGATGTTTTCCCCTCAAGCCCCCTCCTCAAAGACCCCTCAAGGTCCTCGGAGGGAGAGGGGTCTTTGAGGAGGGGGCACGGTCAGGGCTGGCTTAGCCCTTCCTTCTCTGGGCTGGCTGCTTAGCTGTCGGCTAATTGCCAGCTCTGATCTCTCTCCACAGTTACCCAGCTGTTCCTGATCTTGCTCATCTGACCTGCCTACTTAAAGCTGTCCAGCTCACTTCATCTCTGCCTTCGCCTTGGTCACATCACAAGAAACCATCTCCCGCGTAAAGACTGGCTTGCTGACATCCCTTCTGGCTCCTTATCCTGTTTGCTGTTGCTCCATTTGATTGCTGATTACCCGATCTGGTTATTGAACTCTGGACTGGCTGACTACTTGATCTGGTTACTGGACTCTGGCTATGCTTTGACTATGCTTACTCTATTTACCTTTTTATTTTTTATTAATAAACAAGTGTGATTTAATTGTACGTCTGTCTCGGTCTGATTCATGGTTTCTGACACCTACATGCTTTGGCCAGTCACAGCACACTCAGCTGAGAGAGCCATAATTTGCCAAAAGCAGGGTGCCTTTGGCCAAACATGGCTCAGAGGGACCATGTGCCACTTCAAATACTCAGCTGAAGATCTGCACAGACTAAGGAACATCAACACCACATTGCCATCTTCCATACAAAAAATACTTCAAACAGAACAACTATTAAAAACCGGACGACAAGCAGCTCCCAACCACAGGAAGACATCTATTCGACCACTACAATTAGAGTGCGCCTTGATTAACGCCAGGTCTGCAGTCAAACATAGACTGGAAGTACACGACTTCATCATCGAGAACAATGTAGACTGCCTCTTCATCACCGAAAACTGGTTAACTTCTGACTGCATCATCCTCACCGAATTGGTGCCGGAAAACTACAGGATCCTAACCGAACACTGGATAGGGAAAAAAGGAGGAGGCCTAGCAGTGATCTTTAAAGGTCACTTGGATCTCACTAAACCATCATCTCAGAACCCAGTGCCTTTTATGGAAACCCTGACGCTACATCTTCAACCAACACCCCATGACACCACTCATATTCTACTGTGCTACAGACCACCAGGACCAAAGTCCAATCTTCTTTCACCCCTTACGGAATCCTTCGCAATGCACACCCTAAAATTCAAAAATTTCCTGGCACTCTGAGATTTCAACCTTTGGGCAAATGAGCCCAAAGACCCCATCACAACTGCCTGCATCAATCAACTAGAAGAACTGGGTCTCCAGCAACTGATAAAGGCTCCCAAGCATGGGTCAGGACACACCCTGGACCTCATTTTCAAACAGAACATTGACGTCAACATACTCGACAACATAACATTGCCATGGACGGATCACCACGCCATCAAATTCAAAATCGCTACCAACATCACCAACGAAAAACGGAATCCTGTAACAACAACGCACTGGACCAGATCGCATAAAAAACTGTACTCCGAATCCTTCAAATCCACTCTGTTCAACAAGATAACTACAATAACCTTAAACCACTCTACGGTGGAAACACTCAACTCCCTGAACAGGGCATTGCTGCAATCAGCAGACTCGGTAGCACCAAAACGCAGGGCTCTCATTAGGAAGAAAAACTCTGGATGGTTTAATAGCTCCCTCGCCGTACTAAACGCAGAAGAGCGGAAAGAACATGGAGAAGAAATACCACAGAGAAAAACTACTTTAACTACAAAGGTCTCACAGAGAATTATCGGAAAGCAGTCTTCAAAGCCAAAAAGGACCACTTCTCATATACAATCTCAAGGGCCGCAAACCAACCACGGGAACTGTTTAAACTGGTTAATCAATCAATGAATCCGGTGTGCCTAGAACCCCCAGAAAGTGAATTCCAGGATTACTGTGACAAACTGTCGGATTTTTTCATCGATAAAGTCAAAACCATCAGGGAAACAATCTGTCAGAAGAAAACATCCGACCTCAGACAGCAAATACATAAAGAGGATGTCTGCACCAACATACCGCAACCGCCAACATTTTCACTATCCCCAATTACCGTAGACACCGCAAAAAACATCATTAATAAACTGCTTGACAGTACCTCACCTATTGACATCATCCCCACAAAACTACTGAAAGAATGTTCCGACATCGTGGCTCCAACCATAACCCACCTCATAAACCAATCATTCCACAAAGGGATTGTTCCCAGCATCCTCAAACAAGGCATCGTCAAACCTCTACTCAAGAAACCAAACCTGGACCCTCAGGATCCAAATAACCATAGGCCAAATACAAGCCTCAACACCATTTCTAAGATCATGGAGAAAGCTGTAGTACATCAGCTACAACTCCACCTGGATACTCACAAACTCCTGGTCCCAAGATTTGGGACGACGCCCTCGAAGCAGCAGATGACGGAGAGCCGTGTCTCCTCATACTGCTAGACCTAAGTGCAGCGTTTGATACAGTAGATCACAAGACTCTACTCGTCCGCCTCACAGAAGTAGCCGGAGTCCAAGACATAGATCTCCAATGGTTCACGTCCTTCCTAGGAAATCGGTCACAGACAGTGAAACTAGGAAAATTCCTCTCCGAAACTCTGGCAGTCACCTGCAGAGTCCCTCAAGGCTCTCCTTTGTCACCCGTTCTCTTCAACATTTACATTCTCCCACTCCTTCAAATCATCAGATGCTCAGATCTCTGCCTCCACTCTTACGCTGACGACACACAACTTTATTTCCGGATCAATGGAAAAAAAGATCAACAACTTGAAAACTGCCTCAAATCAATAGAGCACTGGATGACCACTAACTCCCTCCAGCTGAACGAATTAAAGGCAGAGCTTCTTATCTTACAACCAAATCATAAGCCCGCAACCAAAACCTCCTGGTCTCCACCAACCTTCTTTGGGCAGACTATCTCCCCAAAGACCAAAGCGAAGAGTCTCGGGGTTATTTTAGACACACAAATGTCAATGGATGCGCAAATAGGAGCAGTAGTCAGTGGATCTCACCATCTGCTGCGCATGCTTCGCAGACTCATCCCTTTTATCCCAAAGAATGACAAAGCAGTGGTAGTTGGAACAATCATTAATTCACGACTGGACTACACAAATTCGCTTTACATAGGATTACCACATTATCAACTTGCGCGATTACAACTGATCCAAAACACGGCGGCAAGGCTGATAACAGGAAAAAAAACCTGGGAATCCATCTCTCCTTCACTGAGGAGCCTACATTGGCTAACCGTAAAAAATCAGATCACGTTCAAGACCCTTTGCCTCACCCACAAATGCGTGCATAGAGAAGCTCCGCAATACCTAATGGAGAAAATAAATCGTTAGACACCAAACCGCAGTCTTCGATCAGCCAACAAAAACCTCCTCCTCGTGCCCAAAGCCTGGTATAAATCCAAGGGGGATCGGAGATTCGCTGTCCAAGGGCCTCGGCTATGGAATGCTCTACCAATCAACATCCGCCTGGAAGAAAATCACCTGGCTTTTAGGAAAAAACTCAAGACCTTCCTCTTTTAGCAGATGATCAAAACTCGCCACAGCGCCTAGAGGCGATTCAGTTTGCATTGTGCGCTATACAAGTATTTCATTCATTCAAGTCCACGCCCCACACTATATAAGGCTGCTTACATAGAGGCGGTGTGTAGTGTTGTTGGCGTGTACAGAGAGATAGATTAAGCAGGCAGGTTATTTAGTTTGTGGCAGTTAGGGATGGCCGAACGGTTCGCCCGGCGGTCGGTTCGCAGCGAATTTCGGCTGTTCGCGGGCCGCCCGATCGGCGGACTATTGCCGCTGTTCACCCGGCGGACTTCCATGTTTACTGTGTAAAAGAACTTTGACCTATGATGACACATCCATCATGTGGTACAGGACAGCCAATTGAGACATTACAGCACATGGACACTTGGACATTCCCCCTAACTTATAAATAGATCCGATCCGGCGGCCATTTTACATTCTTTCTACTGTCACTATAGGGAGAGGTTGCTGTGTGGAGCAGGGAGAGACTGCAGTGACCCAAATCGCTAGCTATTAGGTCCACACAAGTTCTTTTAAGGACTGGTATGGTATAGGTGTAGTTCAGGATATAGGTTTGAGGCACTGCTATTCAAGTCATTGTTGCAGCAGCCTGTCTTTTGTCAGTGCTGAGAGAGGGACAGGACGCTGTGTGCAGCAGGGACAGTCAGTTTCATCATTAGCTGTTACTATTAGGTCCACAAAAGTCCTTTTCAGGACTGGTATGGTAAAGTAGTACAGGATATAGTTTTGAGTGATATTCAAGTTATTGTTGCAGCAGCCTGTGTTTTGTCAGTTTAAATATGGACAGACAGGAAGCTGTGTGTGGCAGTGAGGGACAGTAAGTTTAATCAGTAGCTGTTACTATTAGGTCCACAAAGGTTCTTTTCGAGACTGGTATGGTAATAGGCTTGTACACGTATAATATTATTTCTTCCAAATATAGAAAGAATATTATACTTGACTGCTGCCCTTCTGCTGCAGTAGTCCTTTATGAGTATAGGGACTGAGGTACAGTCTGCTAATCATTCACAACCTACTAGTTCCACAAAGGTCCTTATAAGGACTGGTAAGGTATAGTGTACTACAGTCTATAGGGTTGAGTGAGGTACAGTCTACTAATCCTTAAGGACTAGTATAGGTCCACAATATATAGGGTTGAGGTGCACTACTGCTGACTGCTGCCCTATTCTGCAGCAGTCCTTTATGAGTATAAGGACTGAGGTACAGTCTGCTAATCACAACCTACTAGTTCCACAAAGGTCCTTATAAGGACTGGTAAGGTATAGTGTACTACAGTATATAGGGTTGAGTGAGGTACAGTCTGCTAATCCTTAAGGACTGGTATAGGTCCACAATATATAGGGTTGAGGTGCACTACTGCTGACTGCTGCCCAATTCTGCAGCAGTCCTTTATGAGTATAGGGACTGAGGTACAGTCTGCTAATCACAACCTACTAGTTCCACAAAGGTCTTTCTAAGGACTGGTAAGGTATAGTGTACTACAGTATATAGGGTTGAGTGAGATAAAGTCTGCTAATCAAAACCTACTAGTTCCACAAAGGTCCTTCTAAGGACTGGTAAGGTATAGCATACTACAGTCTATAGGGTTGAGTGAGGTACAGTCTGCTAATCCTTAAGGACTGGTATAGGTCCACAATATATAGGATTGAGGTGCACTACTGCTGACTGCTGCCCTATTCTGCAGCAGTCCTTTATCAATATAGGGACTGAGAGTTTTGTCACAGGGTCATTAAAAAAATTACAAGCAGAGGAAGAGGCAGGCCCTTCCGCAGGGGTGGTAGGGGTAGGGCAGGAGCAACAGGCTTGAGCCAAAGTGGGAAATTGCAGAAGGTGCGTCTGATTACGTCAAAGGAAGCACCAGAATTGGTTGAGTGGCTCACTCAGCCTTACTCTTCTGCATCTTCTTCATCCTCTCGATCTGCACCCTCTTCTTCACTCTCTGCTATGTGCACCCCCAAAAGACACTACCACCAACAACACCACCACCACCACCACCACCACCACTACATACCTCTCGCTTGAGTCACAGGAATTATTTTCCGATCCATATCAAGACATTTCTGATGCGCAGCCACTCTTGGCATTGGATCAGGAAGAGGAGGTAGCAACAACCGCCACTCAGCAGTCTGACGACAGTACCCAGATCAGCCCAAGGAGGATGTGGGTCCCTGGTGTTGCTGCCTACTCAGAGATCTCTACTTATAGCGGTGGGGAAGGTGACGTCGATGATGATGTGTCTAGTGATGTCACGTGGGTGCCCACAAGAGAGGAAGAGGAGGGGAGTTCAGAGGGAGATATGGACCACCAGATAGGGAGGAGAAGCAGGAATAACTTACATTGCACAGGAGGGACAAAGCAGGCTGCTAATGTATCAGGAGCGAGTCATCGACCATGTACGGTCACATCTGGCGCTCCCAGGATGCCGCCACATGGCTCTGCAGTGTGGGCTTTTTTTAACGTGTCCGCTGCTGACAATAGTGTTGCCATCTGCAATCTTTGCAGTCAACACATTAGTCGCGGTAAGCCCAACACTCACCTAGGGACAACCGCCTTAAGAAGGCACATGAGCTGCCATCACCGAGCCCAGTGGGAGCAACGGAACACACAAAGCCACACTCCAGGCTCTCACCGTCCAGCCTCGTCTTCTACTTCTTCTCCTCTCTCCTCACAATTGTCCTCCACTCCACCTTCCATCATGCCAAGCTCACGTTTTTCTGCAAAAAGGCAGGCTTCCATGGGCCTAATGTTCGAGCGTAAAAAAATGATGACGCCGGATAACCCTCTTGCCCAACGGTTGACGGCTGGCTTGTCGGAACTGATAGCCCGCCAACTACTGCCATATAAACTGGTGGACTCGGAGGCCTTTCGAAAATTTGTGGCCATTGGAACACCACAATGGAAGGTCCCAGGAAGGAAGTATTTCTCACAGAAGGGCATCCCAGAGCTATATGGCCATGTTCAGCGGCAAGTGAATGTATCTCTGGCACACAGTGTCCGTGCCAAGATACATCTGACCACAGACACGTAGTCTAGCAAACACGGGCAGGGAAGGTATATCACTTTTACTGCCCACTGGGTGAAACTTCTGATGGCCGTCAAGCATGTAACCCGTGGCACCCGTATAGATTTGGTTTTACCGCCACGGATTGCATGCAGGCCTGGCTCTTCTTCTTCTCCTCCTCCTCCTCCTACTCCATCCTCCTCCCTCTCCTCCTCGGCTGACTCCTCCTTTTCCGCTGCTAGCGTCTCTTCCGCTGCGCTGCCCAAGCTCCCCAGAACCTATTCGACATGCCGGGTGAGACGTTGCCATGCCGTGCTGCATCTGTTGTGCCTGGAAGCCAAGAGCCACACTGGCCCAGCACTCCTTTCAGCTTTGCGTTCACAGGCAGATCAGTGGCTAACACCGCTCAATTTGACAGTTGGTAAAGTGGTGTGTGACAACGGTGCCAATCTGTTTAGTGCATTGAAACAGGCCAAAATTACGCACGTGCCATGCATGGCACACGTCTTAAACTTGGTCGTGCAGTGATTCGTTGTCAAATACCCTGGGTTCCAGGACATCTTGCGGCAGGCAAGGAAAATCTCGGCCCATTTCAGAAGATCTTACAAAGCCATGGCTCGCCTTGCTGACATTCAGCGGCGACACAATCTGCCGGTTAGACGTCTTATTTGCGATTGCCCGACGCTATGGAACTCAACCTTCTATATGCTTGATAGGCTGCTCCAGCAGAAACGTGCAGTTAACGTCTACCTGTATGAACTCTGCGGCAGAACAGGTTCTGGGGAGCTGGGTTTTTTTTCACCGCGCCAGTGGCTGCTCATGCGCGACGCATGCAGACTTCTGCGGCCATTGAGGAGATCACCAAACTGGTCAGTCGCACCCATGGCGCCATCAGTGACATGGTACCTTATGCCTTCTTTATGGAGCGTGCATTGCGTCGTGTCATTGATCAAGCTGTGGAGGAGCAGGAAGATGAGGAAGTCGCAATGCTGGATGAATTCCCAGGGGGGGCTACTCTATCTGAGACAAGTGAACAACAGGAGTCTGAAGAGGAGTCAGAGGAGGATGGTGCCGGGGCGGATGAAGAGCATGCTTTAAACCTTTCTGGGATCCCTGTTGTTGTGCGTGGATGGGGAGAGGAGAATGAAGAGGACAACATTATTCTGGATGATGAGCAGGAGCCAGGCCACCACACCGCTTCCAGTTTAGTGCAAATGGGGGCCTTCATGCTCCAGTGTTTTAATAGGGACCCCCGTATAAAAAGCATAAGGGTCAAGGACCAGTACTGGCTGGCAACGTACTTAGACCCACGGTACAAACACAAAATCGCGGAAATGTTACCGCCGTCACAGAGGGCTGTCAGAATGGAGCACTTCCAGGCCTTGCTTGGAGAAATGCTGCATTCTGCTTTTGCGTGCGCTGGCAGAGGAGCAATTCCCACTCCCAGAGAAGCAGTTGCAGTTACCAATCCAACAGCGCCTGCAAGAAGAGGCCAGTTTGAAGATGTGTTGGTGACTTCTGATATGAGGTCATTCTTTCAGCCGACCCATCGACAGGTGTCATCCGGATCCAGCATCAGGGAACGCCTAGACCGTCAGGTGTCCGACTACATCGGGTTAACGGCCGATGTGGACGCTCTGAGGAGTGATGAACCCCTGGACTACTGGGTGGGAAGGCTTGACCTCTGGCCAGAGCTTGCCCAATTTGCAATCGAACTGTTGGCTAGCCCCTCGTCCAGTGTCCTGTCCGAAAGGACGTTCAGCGCAGCAGGGGGGATCGTGACCGATAATCGTACTCGCCTAGCTCACGACAGTGTTAACTGCCTCACATTTCTAAAAATGAATGAGGCATGGATCTCGGAGGAATTCAACACATGTGACCAGTAGACCATGTATATGTCTATAAACTATTTTTTTAATCGAGCACACAGACCTTCTTTCTTCATTTGGCTCACTTCCTTGTACAAAAAAAGCACACCGTACTATATGCCCATACCCTCCTGTTTGAAGAGGTTGACCGGTGTCATATTTCTCCTGGGGCTTCTTTTTATGAGGGGCTCCCACCATCCCTGTGCTGTGCTGACTTCCTCCTGGGGCTGCTTATTATGAGGGGCTCCCACCATCCCTGTGCTGACTTCCTCCTGGGGCTGTACCTCTGCTGTGCATATTATGAGGGGCTCCCACCATCCCTGTGCTATGCTCATTATGAGGGGCTCCCACCATCCCTGTGCTGTGCTGACTTCCTCCTGGGGCTGCTTATTATGAGGGGCTCCCACCATCCCTGTGCTATGCTGACTTACTCCTGGGACTGTACCTCTGCTGTGCATATTATGAGGGGCTTCCACCATCCCTGTGCTATGCTCATTATGAGGGGCTCCCACCATCCCTGTGCTATGCTGACCTCCTCCTGGGGCTGCTTACGGTGCAGGTGTCAGTGCTGTATATGACAGTGCTGGTGTCAGTGCTGTATATGACAGTGCTGGTGTCAGTGCTGTATATCACGGTGCTGGTGTCAGTGCTTTATGTCACGCTGCTGATGTCAGTGCTTTATATCACGGTGCTGGTGTCAGATCACTCTATCACGGTGCAGGTGTCATTGCTGTATGTCACGCTGCTAATGTCAGTGCTCTTTATCACGGTGCTGGTGTCAGATCACTCTATCCCAGTGCAGGTGTCATTGCTGTATGTCACGCTGCTAATGTCAGTGCTCTCTATCACGGTGCTGGTGTCAGATCACTCTATCACGGTGCAGGTGTCATTGCTGTATGTCACGCTGCTGATGTCAGTGCTCTCTATCACGGTGCTGGTGTCAGATCATTCTATCACGGTGCAGGTGTCATTGCTGTATGTCATGCTGCTGATGTCAGTGCTCTCTATCATGGTGCGGTTGATCATCTCCTGCACCCTCTTCTTTGCCTACCCTGACCTTCCCTCTTCTCCATTGCCTTCATGCGCTCCACAGTCCTGAATTGTCACAATTTCACATAAAAAAAGAATGCTTGTAGTTGTCGATCCCAGATTCACCTCATACATGTGTTATGTCATTGGCCATGTGGTGGGACTATGTGTGCACAGCTAGTAATTATTTTGTGGCTGCAAATTTGACCTGTAGGTTTGCAAAGTTCGCCTCCCATTGAAGTCAATGGGGCCCGCCGCGAACGTTACGGTTCGCGAACTATCGGCCGCGTTCGCGAAACGTCCCGTCGGAAGTTCATCCATCACTAGTGGCAGTGTATTTGATTGTATATATATATATATATATATATATATATATATATATATATACATATACACACACACACACACACACACACACACACACACACACACACACACACACACACTCTGCATTTAGTGTAGCCTATATATACAGTGCATTCTGTGGTGTACTGTTTCCAATAAACTTTAGGCGGTGTACACAGTATATAATACAGTGTAGTGCGTTGTTACAAAAAAAAAGGGAAGACGATAACAGATCATCAAAGTCTGATCGGATTTTGTTGTCGGAAAATTTTAGATCCAGCTCTCAAACCTTTTCCGTCGGAAATTCCGACAGAAAAAGTCTGATAGAGTCCACACACGATTGGATTTTCCGACAACATAATCCAATAGGACTTTTTCTGTTGGAATTTCTGACCATGTGTATGGGGCATAAAACATGCCATGCGCTGCTTGAATTGGTCTGCCTAGGGGACAGGAGCCACACTGGGGCAGAGATTCTGTCAGCTCTGCAGGGGAAGGTTCAGAGGTGGTTGACGCCACACCAGCTTCAGCCAAGGCCCAATTTTTCTGAAGAGTATATAGTGCAGTCCGTATAGTATATATACTGCAGTTCAGAGTATATAGTGCTTGGGGGACCCCCACACCATTTTTTTTACATTTTGGCCCGGGGTTTCCCTTTAAGCATTATTGAAATCACTGCTCCTGAAAAAATAGCCGTTTTTAAAACCTTTTTTTACCTTGATACTTGTCCCCTGGGGCAATACCCAGGTCCCCATACACTTTTTATGGCAATAACTTGCATATAAGCCTTTAAAATTAGCACTTTTGATTTTTCATATTCGTGTCCCATATACTTTAATGGTGTTCGCACAAATTGTTTGCCTGTTCGCATGTCCCAGTCTACTTTACATAGTTACATAGTTACATAGTTAGTCAGCCCCCTTTCCCTGCCACCGCCTCCCTATCCATGGGTCCCGGCCCCTTTCAGGATGCCAGACACATGGACACCTATGGCGGGGGTGTTTTTTTTAAGCACCTGATTAGAGCCAGAGGCTATAATAGGCTTCCACAGACACCACAGCCTGGTAAGTGCTGGACCTCCTGTGCCGGAGGGGAATTTTTGCTATAAGTGTGCCGCGTGGGTGTGGGCTGTCAGTGTGTTGTGAGCACGGGGGGCTGTTAGGCTGTCATGCTGTCAGTGTGCATGTTGTTAGTGTATCGCGGGGGGGGGGGGGGGTCTAGTGATGTTATTTGATTCTGGGGCTGTATACTCTGTACTGGGATTCTGGGATGTATACTCTGTACTGTGATTCTGGGGCTGTAAACTCCTGACACTATGGGTGGAAGCAACTGGAATACAGGGGACGGAGTGGGAGGATTCTATCAGGGGTGGGGCTTATGAGAAGTGGGATCGGTCAGAGAGGAACGGCGGGGTCTGGCGCCCCCATCCTAAAACTTCACCAGCCACCACTGGCAGTACCGCTTCAACTTCTCAAGGAGACACAGGACAGAGTAGCTCCACAGCAGACACATTGCACATATCACTTTTGTTTAAACTAAAATGTGACAATACATTTTTAAACATAGCAGGCTGCAATACCATAACTTCACCACCTTGCTCTGGCAGCACTTCAATAAACTCATGAATACTTTTGTTGTCAGCAGTGACAGACCACATTAACCCGTTACTATCATAGGACATTTCAGACATTTTAGTTTGACCATTTAATATATTCTCACCACCAAGGTCAAGTACCCTCTTATCTATCAGAGCATCCACAGTTGTCCCGGGTAACCTCCAGCTCCAACATACAGAGCTCCCTGGAGGTTTCTAGGGACACATCTACAGCCTTATATACTGTTACCTCATTAAGCATCACATTATCAACATTAGTCAACTGAATATTGTCATACTCCTTAGTAAGTTTCACATGAACACATTCAATGTTAACACTTGCCTCTCTACTAGACAGGGCACTGCAACAAGGAAAGTCTTTTTCTGCATCAACAGTGGATCTCCAAGTTGGGATCACTTCCACTTCAGTGTGAGCAATCACACAGTCTTTCCCATGACTTCAACAGAAACACTTTTACCCATCAGTGTAACAGGTCTTGCCATGTTCACTTGAGTATGTTGACTCTCTTCGGTCGTACATTTACCAACCAACTCTCCCTGGTGGCCACAGGATGAAACGACAGCAGGCATCTCCAGCTATTTAGCACCCCCTACAGGCACAACAATGTTGCAATGTGATATTGGAGTGGAGATAGATAGAACCTGTTGGGAACCGGTTAGTGTGTTCGTGCAGTTTTACTGTAGTATCAGTGTAGTGCATCCGTGCAGTTTTACTGTAGTATATTGTTTCAAATCACATTTTAGGAAACCAGGGCCAAAATGTATTCTTTTACTTAGAGTATATTACACCCTGGATTTGATTTAGTGAAATGTAAAGTGTATCGATTCGACCTAGGCTTAATTTACTAAAGGTAAAACAAAATGATTTGAAGTTTGCACTCATGTTAAGTTTTCCAAAAATGTAAAAAAAAAGAGTCATTTTAACTGCATTTGTTATTTTGCTTTATAATATTATAATATTCTTAAATGAAAAATGTTATTCTTACAAGCACATTTTATATAGGTGTGGAATGTATGTATTTTCACATGGAATTTATTTTATTTTTATTTAAGGAGTGGGCCTATTTTCCAAACTTGTTGTTTACAAGTTAAAGTCATTGTTTTTTGCTAGAAAATTACTTAGAACCCCCAAACATTATATATTTTTTGCAGACACCCTAGAGAATAAAATGTCGGTCGTTGCAATACTTTTATGTCACACTATATTTGCGCAGCGGTCTTACAAGCACAATTTTTGGGGAAAAAATACACTTTTTTGAATGAAAAAATAAGAAAACAGTAAAGTTAGCCCAATTTTTTTCTATATTGTGAAATATAATGTTATTCCAAGTAAATTGATACCCAACATGTCATGCTTTAAAATTGTGCCCGCTCATGGAATGGTGACAAACTTTGGCACTTAAAAATCTCCATAGGCAGGGTTTAAAAATGTCTACAGGTTACCCATTTTGAACTGCAGAGTTATTATTGCTCTTGTTCTAAAAATCGTGGTGATACCTCACATGTGTGGTTTGAACACTGTTTTTATATGCGGACGCTACTTACGTATGTGTTCACTTCTGTGTGCGTGCTCGGTGGGACGGGGCACTTTAACATTTTTTTTTCTTATTTATTTTACTTTATTTTTTACACTGTCCTTTTAAAAAAATATATATTTGGTGACTTTTATTCCTATTACAAGGGCTGTAAATATCCCTAGTAATAGAAAAAAAGCACAATGGGACTTCTTTAATATGAGATCTGGGGTCAAAAAGTCCTCAGATCAGGGGGGGGGGGGGGCGTGGCTACCGCGCTGCTGGATGGACGTCTGCTAGCACAGCTCCGCTCCAGCAACGGGAACCGAGCGACATATACTCACCACTGCTGACTTGTAGACACCTTACCGGACGTCTGAAGACCCGGGCACCCGGGTGGAATGTCCAGGAAGCGGAGAGGAGCGGTGGCTCCGAAGAAACTGGATGATTTCTTCAGACGGGCAGGCCGCGACCCGCGGCAAGATGGCGCCGGCCCATGCTCACGCGCGGCCTCCGCCTCAGACGGCTCTGCAACAACCAGCCCGGAGAATGGAGAGGGAGATTACCGCCGCTCCCCGGAGGTCTCAACGCCACTGTCTCGTAGCCCGGCCAAATCCAAGCCACGAATGGCATCGGACACCATACAGGTGAGCAAGAGCCGGGATCCTTTAGAAGACATGAGGGAACTCATTGACCCTTTCACTGCCTTCCCTACCACGGATGGGCCTATTTCTGACACAACCCTGAAAGAGATGCTTCTCTCAACCCGCACCTCTATGCACAATGACATGCTTCATTGCCTTAATAACTTTAAAACTGAGGTAGGAGAGCTGGGCTCAAGAGTTGATCATATTGAATCTAAAATGGGAGACTTTGCCGCTTCACACAATACCCTGATTGACATGCATAGCGACCAAGCCGAAGAAGTCGCATGGCTCAAAGCTAAAGTCGCAGACCTAGAAGACAGGTCCCGCAGAAATAATATTAAGGTGCGGGGGGTCCCGGAGGATGTCCTCCCTGCACAACTTCAGCAGTATGCCCAGGACCTTATGAAGGCATTCC
Source organism: Lithobates pipiens (assembly GCF_037356315.1). Lineage (NCBI taxonomy): Eukaryota > Metazoa > Chordata > Amphibia > Anura > Ranidae > Lithobates > Lithobates pipiens. Next base: position 275,430,850 of record NW_027507764.1, on the reverse strand, counting down.
TCCCCTCCCTGCCCCAAACGGAGCTGCAAATAGACCGTATTCACCGGCTGCCCAAACCTGCTTTTCTCCCTGACAATATACCTCGTGATGTCTTAATGAGAGTTCACTTTTTTCAAATGAAGGAGCAACTCATGTCTGCTTTCCGCAAACAACAGAACCCCCCTGCAGAATACGCTTGCATACAATTGTTTGCCGACCTCTCACAGTTTACTATGCAGAAGCGCAAATCCCTTCTGTCGGTAACTAAGGGCCTGCGTAACCACAATATTCAGTACAGGTGGGGCTACCCAGTTAAACTGACGGTCACCCACGAGGGCAAAGCTACTGTGGTCACCTCCATTGATGAGGGCCTTGCATTGTTGCGATCATTGGACATTCTCCCTGCCCCGTCTTCAGATGGCGCTTCCCCCTCCTCCAACGACCATTTACCGATGGACTGGCAAAAGGTGGTGCGCAAGAAGAAAAATAAATGAAGTCAGCCTTGGATACACGTCTGTGGATGTGTCTATGTTCTTTTCTCAATGATAGTGTTCCCGTTGCACTGAGTCCCCCAACTCAGTGTGTTTATTCTCCCCCCCTTGAATATTTGCAGCTGTTATGCCTCTACGTGCAGGTTTGCACCTACTTTTTTACAGAACTTCGTTTGCTTGTTTTTATTTTTATTTTTTTTCTCTCCCCCCCTTTAATCCCTTCTTAAAGGATCTGGTCGGTCTACCTGTCTTTCCATTCACCACTCTCCTAGCAAGTCTCCTTGGAATATCAGAAGAAGACCTTTGGGACACTCTGGAATCGTGCCTGCGGTACCCTCATTACCTTTTCTTTATCTTTGATGACTAATGATGGCTATTAATATAGTTTCGTTTAATGTTAATGGTCTCAACCACCCTGCTAAGAGGTTTTCTCTTTGGAAAGAAGCGGTTAAATTAAATGCCGATGTTCTCTGCATCCAGGAGACCCACTTCGCTGCCGACTGTGTGCCCCAATTTCGCCACAATGTCCGCACATTTTCATGGCTTCTTGCCAAGAAGCAAAAAGGAGTCCTAATTGCTATCAAGGATTCAGTCGCATTCACCATGAAGGACCTTCTAGCTGACCAGGAGGGTCGTTATCTTATCCTGGTCTGCGAACTCAACAACAAACCCTACACTGTAGTAAACCTGTACGCACCCAACTCTCACCAACTACGCTTTCTGAAACGCCTTCACAAGAAAATTTGTGCCAACAAGATGGGATCGGTAGTGATATGTGGAGATCACAATCTGACGCCGGATTGCAATATGGACACTACCTCCACAGCTAGACGACAACCATCTTCACTTCAACCTCTCCTGCATGCGGAGGACTTGTTTGATGTTTGGAGGTGTCAGCACGCAAACGAGCGTGATTATTCTTATCACTCTTTAAGGCACAATTCATATTCTAGAATTGATTTAATTTTAGTTGATAAACATCTCTTGCAGGCAGTGTCCTCCTCCACCATACATGACATCACATGGTCTGATCATGCTCCTGTTTCTGTCGTGGTGATGGAGGGGCACACTCCAGGCCCTGCGTATCTGTGGAGGGCTAACACTCGTATTTTTCAAAAACCAGAACACTCTGCGAGTGTAGCCGCTAACCTCTCTGAATTTTTCTCCTTAAATGACCAGTCGGTTTCAGATCCAATGTTGCTATGGTGTGCACACAAAGCATATATAAGGGGTGTTATGTTACAAATATGTGCAAGAGAAAAAAGGCAGAGGACACAAAAACTTGACCAAATTATCCATAAGATTAGATCGTTAGAATCACTTAATAAGACATGTGCGACTTTGCAACTTGCGCAAAGTCTTGCCCAATATCGCTCTGATCTCAGACTTCTTTTGATAGAACAATATGACAAACATGTCAGATATTTCAAATTGTCCCACTACTCTTCCGGGAATCGGGCAGGCAAGTTTCTTGCCCAAAGGCTTAGAGCAGCAAGAATTAAGTCAAAAATTTCGTACCTTCTACATCCTCCACATAAACGGAAAATCTACAACCCCAAGGAAATAGCAAACTCCTTTGCTGAGTACTATGCCTCGCTCTATAATCTAAAAAATGACCCCAACACCCCTCAACCAAATGAACATACTATAAAGGAGTTCTTAGCGAAAATTAATGTACCCTCCCTTACCCCTGATCAACTTAACTCCTTGAACTCCCCTATTACGGAGCCTGAGATTAGAAGAATCGTTAGAACCCTCCCTCTGGGGAAGTCTCCAGGACCAGATGGGCTCCCCAATGACTATTATAGGTCTTTTCAAGACAACCTCACCCCAACACTTATAAATGTTTATTCAACAGCAATGTCCTCTGCCTCGTTTCCTGCAGAAATGCTTAAAGCATATGTAGTTACCATCCCGAAACCGGGAAAGGAACCCACTTCACCTGCCAACTTTAGGCCGATCTCTTTGCTTAACTCTGATGTTAAGCTATATGCGAAAATCCTCGCACATAGACTACTCACGATCCTGCCTGGACTGGTGGGTGCTGACCAGGCGGGCTTCACTCCGGGCAGGCAAGCTTCTGATGCCACGAGAAGAGTTATTAACATTATGCAATACGCCGGGACCTGTCGGATGCCTTCTCTGCTCCTCTCTTTGGATGCGGAGAAGGCATTCGACAGGATTCATTGGGGTTATATGAGACTCACATTACAAAAATATGGATTTACAGGCCCTATCCTATCGGCCATAATGGCCCTCTACTCGTCCCCCTGTGCGCAAGTCTATACATCTAATATGCTGTCGACCACGTTTACCATTTCTAATGGTACCAGACAGGGGTGCCCCCTATCCCCTTCTATCTTTAACTTACTCATAGAGCCCCTAGCCGAAAGGATTAGAACTCACCCTAATATTGCCGGCTTTGACCTTCCACATGGTTCACATGTTATCAATTTATTCGCGGACGATATCATTCTGTTTCTAACCTCACCACGAACCTCCCTTCCTTACGCCCATAGCACACTTATAGAATTTAGTAATGTATCCTACTATAAGGTCAACTGCACGAAATCGCTTATTTTCCCGTTAGGACTTCCCTCCCCCATCTGTGAATCTTTACAGAAAACTTTTCCCTACACCTGGAACAAAGATGGTATAACATACCTTGGTCTAAAAATTACTGATCTCAAGACGATAGCGGACACTAATTACGGGCCCCTCATAGACAAACTTACTAAAGAAGCCAAACGCTTGGCTACTACTGAACTGACCTGGTCGGGCAGACTTGCTACATTTAAAATGCTACTTCTCCCTCAAGTTCTGTATGTCTTCCGGACCCTGCCTATCCCGGTAAAATCGAAACATATCAAAGCTCTCAACTCTCTACTTAAAAATTTCATTTGGAAAGATTCGAGACCCAGATGCGCAAAACCTTTACTGACCAAATATAGGTCGGCCGGGGGGATGGGTCTGGTTGACATACAGGACTACTACAGAGCTTCTATCCTTACTCAACTGCGGAAGTGGTTCCACCAACCGGCGGACACCCCTTGGTGCAGTGTCGAACGTGCCCTGAGTCCGACCAAAGATCTTAAACAGCTTCTGTTGGTCGACGCCCTACACCCAACTCCCACACATAGCTTACCTCCCACTCTCCGTGCCTCCCTGGATACCTGGAGGACTTTTTTAAAACTCCTTCTGCCATCTAACAGACTGACTACCATCCCAATACCCTTATCGACCCTACAACAGTCCATACCCAACTTGTCACTCATGAGCTGGCAGGAGAAGGGACTTCAACTTATCTCTGACCTGTATGATGGGAACTCCCTTATCCCGTTGGACACTCTCCAACTTTGTTTTAATTTATCATCTTCTGACAAATATAAATATAACCAAATTCATCACTTTTGCAGATCCATCGCTACACCCACCATTCGCCTTTCAAAAGAGGCCTGGCAATTTTATAATACTACCCCTATATCTGTTAAAGGTATCTCCTTATTTTATAATCTATTCCAATGTAAAATGGACTTTGTTAAATCACCCCCCTATCTCAAATGGGAAGCCGACCTGTAGATGACCTTCACTATTCCACAGTGGAAGGAGGCTTTCAAGTGGCTATACAGGGCCTCTAAGTGTGTGAACCATTGGGAACTGTCACAAAAGATTGCCCTGAGGTGGTATCTTACCCCATACAGGATTGCCCAGTTTGGTAGGGATGGCTCACCGTTATGCTGGAGAGGATGTGGGGAAGTAGGCAACTTACTCCACATGTTTTGGACTTGTAAACATCTCACTAGCTACTGGAATTCCATATTCCGCTCGCTCTCCAGCATCACGGGAATTATTACTCCCCCCAGCCCGACCCTGGCCATACTAAATTTGGGAATAGATTCTTTTCCACCAGAATTTAGAGTAGTGGTTACCCACGTATTGATAATTGCCAGGTCTCTAATCACAAGGCATTGGGAGAGCAACAAAGCCCCAGATGTAGCCAAGGTTTTTCTTACTATGCAGACCCATTATACCTATGAGTCACTAATAGCAGCAGCAGGGGGAAACAAAAAATATTTTGATAACAAGTGGAAATGTTGGACTACTTGGTATAAATGTAAGAACTGAGGGGTTTCCCCCAGCCGAGTAGACTGGACTAGACCGACTACACCCTCCCCGTTCCTTTTCTGACTCCCTTCCTTACGCCCCCTATTACAATTTCTTGTGTACATAATATTCGGTGGAATAATGTTATAGCTGAATACTGATATGACTGTGCTTCCGCAGCCCAGGGATGTCAGATGGTTAGCTTTACGTATGGGTTAATATATATATATGATTCACATCCTGATACTCCCTGGTCTGCGCATCTGTTGCAATTTGCATCTGTTGGTTTATTCACACCATTGTACCGATATCCTGTAACTGGGGTTTCTGTTTTGTGTTTTGTTTTTTGTTTTTGTTTTTTTTGTGTTTTCTCCTGTTGTTGTTTTTTTTGTTTTGTTTTTTTTTCTCTTTTCTTTCCTTTCTTGCCAGTATGCCTAATACAATGTGGAGATCGGCATCTGTTACTTGCTGGGCAATGTATTTTCTTTTCGCCCTATGTATCCTGTATTTCTGTACACTAAAGAATTTAATAAAGACTATTTACAAAAAAAAAAAAAGTCCTCAGATCTCACATTTACACTTAAATGCAAAACCCCCCCAAAAAAAAATCTTTTAAAAAGTAAATAAAATATTTCCCCTTTAAGACCATTGGGCGAAAGTGACATTTGACTTTGCTTCCGTCATCCAATGTTATGGAGCTGAGTGGGGGCCATCTTTCCCTCACTCGGCCACTTTTATCTGAAAGCGGACCACTCGCTGTTTAAGAGGATACCGGGATTATGGCAGTTATTTGCTGCCATAACAATGGCATTCCACATCAAAGTACCAACGTATAATGATGGCGTCTGGGCCGTAAGTGGTTAAAATGGTTGTAAAGGCTAAAGGGTTTTTTACCTTCATGCATTCTATGCATGAAGGTAAAAAACCTTCTGTGTGTGGCTCCCTCTACAGCCCCTCCTAATACTCACCTGAGCCCCCTCTAGATCCAGTGATGTGCATAGAAGCCTTGGCTGTCCCAGGTCTCTCTCTCTCCTCATTGGCTGAGACACAGCAGCAGGAGCCACTGGCTCTCACTACTGTCAATCATGTGTTTTATGGATGCAAAGAGCAGGGCTCAGGGGGAATCAGTGCCCCCAATAGCAAGTGGCTTACTATTGGGGGCACTTGTCAAGGAAGAGGAGCTAGGAGTGCCAGCGGGGGACCCAAGAAGAAGAGGATTGGGGCTTTTCTGTGCAAAACCATTGCACAGAGCAGGTAAGTATGACATATTTGTTATTTTAAAAAACCAACAAACCTTTAATATCACTTTCACAATTAAAAGTCTGTATATAATATGAATCTGTATTTTTGTATTTCAATACTTTACTTTGACCGAAAATGGCTCCCTTTCCAGCTTTCTTCAACAGATACTGGATAAAACCTCATAAAAAATCTCCATACAGAAGCTAAAGGAGTGATAACCTCTGTATGCCCCTGTACACATGGTCGGAAATTCCGATGGAAAAGGTCTGATCGGACCATGTTGTGGGATAATCTGACGGTGTGTCCAACCAACAAGGTTTGAGAGCTGGATATAAAATTTTCCGACAATATGATCCGATCGGACCTTGTCTGATTGTTTGTAGAGAATTCCGATCGGACAAAGTGCCACGCATGCTCAGATCAAATTACAAGACCAAAGCTATTGGCTACTAGCCACAACGTAGTCCCGTCGTAACGAACAAACGTCATCACGTTCTGAACAATCTGATTTTCCGACAACTTTGTCCGACCGTGCATATGCAACACCAGTTTCGGACAAAATCCATCGGAAAAAAACGACAGATTTTGTTGTCGGAATGTCCGACCATGTGTACAAGGGCTAAGAATTATTTTGAATTGATTTTAAGATTCTATATGTAATTGGTATACTGTATATATATTATTTACAAGAGCTTAACCTTTTTTGAAATTAGCCAATGCAATAATGAAATTACACACAGAAAGCATGGTTTCTACATTTTCCTCAAGGTATCTTAACCTCCCTGGCGGTATTGCTGAGTCTGGCTCGGGGTGGAATTCCAGTACCAGACTCAGGGTTGCATCGCAGGATACAGGGAAAGTTCCTTATCTTGTCCCCTAGATCCTGTGATGTCTCCCCACTGTGTGTGTGAGCTGTCTCCTTGCTCGATTCACACAGTGCCGAGTTCCGCTGAGCTCCGTTCCCTGCAAGCATTGCGACACACAGGGACGGAGAACGGCACCAAATTCAAAAAAGTCAAAACACTGTACATATTCAGTAGACTGTAATCTTACAGATTACTGTCCAGTAATAATTTCTGCATGCACTTTTATATTATAAATACTGTTTTTTCTGCCTGGAATTTGGAGATTGTCCATAGCAACCAAAAAATGTCCCTTTATGTCAAAAGTGTTTTTAGACCAGCTAGAAAACAGCGATAATAAATTAGAATCACTTGCAGAATTGAGCGATAGTGATTTATGGGGAAATTTGTCATAAAACACTAAATCTAATGACAGTGACAATTCTGCAACTGAGAAAATTTCTGTGTTTTTGATTTGATTACATTATTGAATAATATTTTTTATTATTATATTATTATTTGATATAATTATTTGTAGTTATTTATTATATTATAATGTATGATTAATTTTTCAAACTTTATCATACCTGGGATGTCTACTAGACTCTGGTTTGGACAGATTTAAGTGAGTTATTCCTAAGAATTACAGGCCTACAATATAAAACGCCAAATTTCCATGCAAAATAATTGTACCGCTTTCAGCACCAAAAATCTGAAATAATCATACCGCCAGGGAGGTTAAACAAGTTGGTGGACCCATTTTTTAAATTAAAAGAAAAACTAAGGCCGGTCATAGCTGTATCGATATTCTTGTTGTGGGCAGGCTGCTTGTACTGAAGTCAATCCATCGATTGGCTTCGGTAAATAATGTATAGTATAGTTTTATATTATACTATACTATAGTATTATAGTATATAATGTATGGCTTGCTAATAGGCAAAAACAAAAATGTGTTCCATTCAATTCTTCCTTCTGTTGAAAGAGTAATGCTGCGTACAGACGATCTGACATTCCGACAAAAAAAACGTGGATTTTTTTCCGACAGACATTGGCTCAAACTTGTCTTGCATACACACGGTCACACAAATGTTGTCGGAAATTCCGAAACATCAAGAACATGGTGACGTACAAGACATATGACGAGCCGAGAAAAATGATGTTCAATAGCCAAGTGCAGCTCTTCTACTTGATTCCGAGCATGCGTGGAATTTTGTCCGTCGGAATTGTGTACACACGCTCAGAATTTCCAATCAACAAGTTTTGTTGTTGGAAAATTTGACCATAGAACCAGCTCTCAAACATTTGTTGTCGGAAATTCTGACAGAAAATGTCCGACACGCGGTCGGATGTTCCGACAATAAGCTCACATCGAACATTTGTTGTCTGAAATTCTGACCGTGTGTACGCGTCATAAAAGTTAATGTCAATTAAATAAATGTATACAATTAAACGTGGGCTTACATAAACAAGTACACATTAAGACGCTGACTCAAACCTTAATTGCATAGTAATGAACACTGAACAGTTGTCCTTGTAATTACAGAAAAGTTGGGTTACAATTAATGATTGCCTTTGGGAACATAATTCTGTTCCTCATTTTGCACTGTGTATTACAAGAAATTACTTAGATAATTGTTTCCTATTATTTTAAAGGGTGTCACGCCAATTAACCTTGACTAAAACACAAGCACACTTTTACAACAAAAGTTATTGCAGTTTAACCTTACTTAAAATATGCCCCAGAGTGGTCTGAGTTAAGTTTTACCAGACTTTCCAAGGTTAAATCAGCTAGTAACTAGCTCTTAAAATGCACACACACAAACATTAACAAGTTTGCAATGTCTCTCTTTATTGATTATTTTTACTTTTTTGTTTGTGACTTTTAAAACTTTAAGGTTGGCTATATCAAACAAGGTGTTTTGAGAAGAAGATGAGCTGTTTCTGTAAACTTTAAAAATATTTATGGTTTAATTAGTAAATTTCCCATTAATGATTAGAATTAGCATTACTATAAAACATGCACCTGATGAGTTCATATCAGTGTTTTTATTTAATGAAAAAAATGTAAATGTAAAAATAAATTTGATGCAAATGTAAGGAATGTATGGAGAATTATTATAGTTACATATTTACTTAGTTAATAAGGTTGAATAAAGACAGCAGTCCATCCAGTTAAACCTGAGTGAGTGTCTACAATTGTCCCTATCCCTGTACATTGCACACTCACATCACCCTCAAGGAGCCCACAATCCAAGGTCCCTATTTATATACTAGGGCCAATTTTGGACAGAAGCCAATTAACCTCCCTGCATGTCTTTGGAGTGTGGGAGGAAACCGGAGTACCCGGAGGAAACCCACGCAGGCACAGGGAGAACATGTAAACTCCAGGCAGGTGGTGTCGTGGTTGGGATTCGAACCAGCGACCCTTTTTGCTGCTAGGTGAGAGTGCTACCTACTACAGTGGGTAGCACTCTCACCTAGCCCACTATAGTCTGTCAGTGATTACAGCCATAGGGTTTGATTTACTCAAGGCAAATAGGCTGGTAATTTTCCAAGTGAATTTTCCATTATCTTATTGAATGTGGTGATAATTTACTTCTTCTTCAGAGAATAATTAACCACTTGCTTACTGGGCACTTAAACCCCCCTCAGTCCCAGACCAATTTTCAGCTTTCAGCGCTGATGCACTTTGAATGACAATTGCGCGGGCATACAACACTGTACCCAAATGAAATTTTTATCATTTTTTCCCCACAAATAGAACTTTCTTTTGGTGGTATTTAATTACAGCTCAGAGTTTTATTTTTTGCTAAACAAAGAAAAAAAGATGCAAAAAAAAAAAAAAAAAAAAATCATGTTTAATAGTTTGTTATAAAATTTTGCAAACGGGTCATTTTTCTCCTTCATTGAAGTGCGCTGATGAGGCGGCACTGATAGGCTGCACTGGTGGGCACTGATGGGCTGCATTGGTGGGCACTGATAGGCTGCATTGGTGGGCACTGATAGGCTGCACTGGTGGGCACTGATAGGCATAGTTAAGGCGGCACTAATAGGCACAGATAAGGCGGCACCGATGGGCACAGATAAGGTGGCACTGATGGGCAAAGATGGGCACAGATAAGGTGGCATGGATGGGTGGCACAGATGGGTGGCACGGATGGGTGGCACGGATGGGCACTGATAGGTATCACTGATAGATGGGACTGATGGGCACTGATAGGTGGCACTGATAGGTGGCTCTGATAGGTGGCACTGCTGGGCACTGATGGGCAGCACTGCTGGGCACTGGTAGATGACACTGATGGGCACGGATATGTGGCACTGGGGTGCAGCACCTTTGTTGAGGCAGATTGTGGGCACTGCTGAGTGGCACTGTGGGCACTGCTGGGTGGCACTGTGGGCACTGCTGGGTGGCACTGACGGGGGGCACTTACTTTTTTAAATGTGGCACTGGCAGGGGGCAGGTGGGCACTGGCAGGGGGCAGGTGGGCACTAGCAGGGTTGGCCATGATCGGGACTGATGTCCCGATCACGGCCGCAGGTGATCGGCTTTTTTTTTTCTCCTCGCGCTGACAGCGAGAGGAGGAATAATAGCCGATTACCGGCTCCGTTATATCACATGATCAGCTGTCATTGGCTGACAGCTGATCACGTGATAAGGGGTCGGGATCGACCCCTTGCACGGATCGCTGATCAGGCGAGTAGACTAGATCGTAGACTCGCCGATCACAGAGAGCGCCGCGCGCGCCCCTCAGGGGGCGCGTAGGGCGCTCGTGCACGGGACTACGTCTATTGACGTCGTCCCGGAAAAGGAGTTTCGCGCTGTAGCCGTCATTTGGCTATAGCGCGGATCTCAACTGGTTAAGCACATGAAAGGAAAATGAAAAACAAAAAATACTTTTTCGTGCAAATAATAGGATAATGGAAGTCAGCAAGCTACAGCTCAATCACTAAGCTATAGGAAAAATTCACTTGCAAAGTAGACAGCCTATTTAACTTTAAACAACCTCATTGTGTTAACACAAAATCAAAACTACTGCAAACAGCTTGAAAATGAGGGAAAGAAAATTCACAAGATGAAAGCAAATATCCAAGCACATGCGCATGCAGATTCTGTAATGCCCATGTCCACATAACACTAGCCATAGCTACACTATACAGGCATACCCCACTTTTAAGTACACAATGGGATTTATTTACTAAAGCTGGAAAGTGCAAAATCAGACTCACTTCTGCATAGAAACCAATAAGTTTCCAGGTTTTTTTTTACCAAAGCTTAGTTGAACAAGCCGAGGTTAGAAGCTCATTGGTTTCAATGCAGAAGTGAGCCTGATTTTGCACTTTCCAGCTTTAGTAAATAAACCCCATTGTGTACTTAAAAATGGGGTATGACTGTATTACCAAAAGCATTGGTACACCTGCCTTTACATGCACATGAACTTTAATGGCATCCCAGTCTTAATCTGTAGGGTTCAATATTGAGTTGGCCCACCCTTTGCAGCTATAACAGCTTCATCTCTTCTGGAAAGGCTGTTCACAAGGTCTAGGAGTGTGTCTATGGTAATGTTTGACCATTCTTCCAGAAGAGCATTGATGTCAGGCACTGATGTGGATGAAACGGCAATTTCCACTCTAATTTATCCCAAAGGTGTTCTATTGGTTGAGGTCAGGACTCTGTGCAGGCCAGCCAAGTTCCTCCACTCCAAACTCGCTCATCCATTTCTTTACGGACCTTGTTTGTGCACTGGTGCACAGTCATGTTGGAACAGGAATGGGCTGTCCCCAAACTGTTGCCACATAGTTGGGAGCATAAAGTTGTCCAAAATGTCTTGGTATGCTAATGCCTTGAGAGTTCCCTTCATTGAAACTAAGGGGCAAAGTCCAACCCCTGAAGATCAACCCTGCATCATAATCACCCCTCCACCAAATGATTTGGACCACTGCACAAAGCAAGGTCCATAAAGACATGGATGAGTGAGTTTGGGGTGGAAGAACTTGACTGGTCTGCAAAGAGTCCTGACCTCAACCTGATATAACATCTTTGGGATGAATTAGAGCACAGACTGCAAGTCATGCCTTCTTGACCAACATCAGTGCTTGACCTCACAAATGTGCTTTTGGAAAAATAGTCAAAAATTCCCATAGACACATTCCTAAACCTTGTGGAAAACCTTCCTAGAAGAGCTGAAGCTGTTATAGCTTCAAAGGGTGGGACAACTCAATACTGAACCCTATAGAACAAGACTGGGATGTCATTAAGTTCATGTGGCTTTATGTGTGATTAAAGGTAGGTGTCCCAATACTTTGAGTATTATAGTGTATATTTACTTTAATCAGCTGCCATTTCTAAAGGATCATTTGGAGCTTCTTCTTTTTTCACCTCCTGGGGCCTTCCAACTCATGAATATAATTCTGTAAACAGTGGGAGGCATTTAAAGAGCAACTGCAGTCTGCTCACATAATTTGTAAAAAAAAACATCTTTGCCACTTTGAAGCTTACCTCAAACCACTTTGCATATTATTTTATATATACTGTGATTTTCTACTTGCCAAATCTCCCTCCACTAAGTCTGGCTGCATCCATTTTAACTGTGGGCAGCTGAAACTGCTGCCTGTTCACTTCCTGGACACACACAGAGGCACCCCACCCATCTCTGCAGCCCTGCAGCTCTCATTGGCCCTCTTATGACTCCCCCCTTCCTGTCAGACTCTCACAAGAGTGAGTGAGAGAGAGCTGTGCATGATGTCATAAGCCTAGGCTTTTTACCAGACAAGAAACAGGAAGTGGGCTGTATTTACTGACAGAAAAAAAAAAGTTTTACTATGCAAAGTTAAACAAAAAGGGCAGAAGAAAATGACTGAAAGCCCGCTTTAAGGAGCATTCCTAAAACTAGAATACTGATCATCAAACATCTTCTTCTGTTGAAGTTTGCACAAACTAGAACTAAAAGTAGGATAAAAACAATTGAAGCTGAGTCTAGGCATATACACGTTCTGTAATGTGCACATGCACTTTAATTTTACTAAACTCACAACAGTAAAATTTGTTTGTATATGCAGTAAAGCATGCTTGTTATACTCACTGTGTAACCTAAGGGGTTAATCCTCCACATTGTGTAAAAAGGCAGTTTGATCCTGTCTTCTCTAAACCTCCCCTTCTTTTACTGTCCCCAAACCATCTGCTGATAGCACAGAGCCCTGGGAAGCGCTCTGCACTTGCTCAGTTTGTTGTATATTGCTAGAGAGTTATTTTTTTGGGGGAGGGGGTGCATGTGATCAGCACAGAGCCAATCAGACAGACGGTCAGGGGTCATGCAGCATCATAGGACAGTCAGAGGAGAATGAAACTTTCTCCTACAAGTTGCTGATGAGAAAATATATTTAGTAGTTTATATTTCCATGTTCTGTGTACTGTGTAAGACCAGATATAGTGAATGCAAGGTCCAGGGTTTAGTAACACTAGCCATACCTATATTTCATTTAGTCAGCTGCCACTTCAAAAGGATCAATTTGAGCATTTTTAATGAGTACACATGCAAAACACTAGATTTAGCAAAAGTTCACTATATGGACCACTTATGTATTTATACATGTTAATCATAACCCCCTTAACCATTTGCTTACTGGGCACTTAAACCCCCCTCCTGCCCAGACCAAATTTCAGCTTATAGCGTTGACTCGCTTTGAATGACAATTGCGCGGTCATACAACACTGTACCCAAATTACATTTTTGTCAACACACAAATAGAGCTTTCTTTTGGTGGTATCGTAGCTGAGATTTTTACTTTCTTGCTAAATAAACAAAAAAATTTAACATTTTGAAAATAAAAATCATGTTTAATAGTTTGTTATAAAATTTAAGGTAATTTTTCTCCTTCATTGATATGCATTAATGAGGCGGCACTGGTAGGCACTAATAGGCTGCACTGGTGGACCCAGATAGGCTGCACTGATGGGCACAGATAAGGTGACATTGATGGCCACTGATAAGATGGCACTGATGGGCGCTGATGGGTGGCACGGATGGGTAGAATGGATGGGTGGCACTGATAGGTGGCACATATGGGCACTGATAGGTACCACTGATACATGGCACTGATGTGCGGCACTGTTGTTGAGGCACTGATTGTGGGCACTGATATGTGGCACTTTGGGCACTGATGGGTGGCACTGTGGGCACTGATGGGTGGCAATGTGGGCACTGGTAGGTGGCACTGTTGCCTATTGCTAGGTGGCACTGGCAGAGGGCACAGGTGGACACTGAGGATCTGGTGGCAGATCGCCCTGATCGGGAGTGATGTCCCTCTCACAGCCGCTGGTGATCAGCTTTTTTTTTCTCCTCATGCTGTCAGCGTGAGGAGAAAAAATTACCGATTACCGTCTCTGTTGACATCACATGATCAGCTGTCATTGGCTAACAGCTGATCATGTGGTAAGGGGTTGGGATCAACCCTTTACTCTGATCTGTGATCCAGCATGTCTCATATAATTGCTTGTCACAGAGGGACACGCAGGCCGCTTGGGCATGTAAGAAGTCAAAGAACCTTGGGGTACACCACTAATGATCTTAGACCATTCAAAGTATGAATCATTAAACACTACTCTCTAAATTTGGTCTTTTAGCCAGTTTTCTATCCATTTACAAACTGATTTTTCCAAGCCTGTAGGCATTACACATTAGCCGTGTGTGGGGAACTATGTCAAACACTTTTGCAAAATCTAAATATACCACATCTACAGCCACCCTGTCTAAGGTTTTGCTCACCTCCTCATAAAAAAGTAATCAGATTTGTTTGACAACTTCTATCTTTCAAGAATCCATGCTGTCTGTTACTTTGAATATTTTTTTCCAGCAAGAACTCATCTATGTGATCTTTTATTAAACTCTCCAGTACCTTCCCAACTATAGAAGTTAAACTAACAGGCCTTTAGTTACTTGGTAAAGGCTTTGATCCCTTTTTACATATAGGCACTACATTGGCCTTATGCCAATCCAGTGGTACTATGGCAATAATTAAAAAGTCCCTAAAAATTTGGAACAATGGGTTTGAAATGACAGAGCTCAACTATTTTAGGATCCGTGGGTGTATGCCATCCGGTCCAGGTGCTTGATTCGCCATTATTTTGACTAAATATTTCTGGACCGTATCAATTTGGAGCCATAGTGGTTAATTTGGTGCTGTGTCAATATTATCCCCGTTATGGACATGAGCTCCCCCATGCTCCTTTGTATACACAGAGCTGAAGAAGGTATTTAATAAACTTGCCTTCTCTTTACCCCCAGTCACCCACTCCAGATTATTTTGTAAAGGGCCTACATGCTCAGACCTGACCTTTTTACTAGCAATATATTTGAAGAATGTTAGAAATTTGTCCTACTATCTTTTGCAATCTGTCGTTCGTTTTGATTTTTGCTTACTTTATTTCCTTTTTACATATTCTGGTATATTCTTTTTAATATTTAAATGATGATAGTGTTCCTTAATTTTTATATTTTTAAAAGCTCTTTTCTTTTTAGCCTGTTTAGGTTTTATTTTTAGCCTGTGCCCATGGGAATATACTTTGCAGTGTTTTCACATACACCAAAAAAAAGAAGTGTAGTGTTACAAAAACAAGAGACGTTTTTTGAAAAATCCTTTATTAGAAATGAAGAATGTCCCCCATCTTAGCTCCGTGTCTTCTCCCTCCACTTCTACTCCATCTGCCAATGACTACTTCCTCCGCTAATTCAGTCTTCCTCCGAAGCCATGGGGCGTGGCCACCCGGGGACATCAACCAGAGACCCCGCCCATCGTGATGTCACCCAGAGACCTCTGTCATGAAGGGGCAGGGTCTCCAGGTGATGTCACAAGGGGTGGGGTCTCAGAGTAATGCCCCATGGCTATATAAGAACTGGCAGACACCGGACCTGACAACAGCCAGTGCCAGAGGACTGGGTCAGTGGAGGAAGAAGTCATCAGCAGATGGAGAAGAATCGAGAGAAGTGGACAGAAAAGCATTGGGAGAAGGAGCAAAGGGAGAAGAACTGGAGGGAGAAGACAGAAGAGTTATGAAGGGGGACATTCTTTTTTTATTTAATAAAGACTGTTCGAAAACTGTCTCTTGTTTTTGTAATACTACACTTTAACATAGGGACAAGGTGCTTTGTGTTTTGGGGGGCACATGTTTTTTTTTGGTATGGGGTTCCCCCTCAGGATTAATACCAGACTCAAAAGGCCTGGTATGGATGGGGGGGGGGGCACAAAGTTTTTTGTTTTGTTTTTTGCTGTGGGATTCCGCCTAAAGATCCTCAGAGACAATTTGCATTCCACAGTTAAGATGATGACCCCGCCTTTTTTTCAAATCACTGGGCTGAAATCAGACCGACACAAATCGGACCAGTTAAAATGGCTCTCTAGGGAACTATTGATTTTTGCATGTCATGCGACTTGTGCTGTTTTACTAAACCATGGAAGAATATGGGAAGTGGAAAGATTTTGGTTCTAATTTCACCTTGTGCAGCCAAACTGAAGAGTGTAAATGCTGAAAGAACAGGTGCTGACTCTTCACTGGGGCAACTGCTCTTGCAGAGTGGAACTGCACAGTTTATTGGCTTTTAGTAAAGCAACCCATAGGACTGCTCTGTGACTGCTCTGTAATGCTGACACATTAAAAAGATCTCCTTATTGCTTTAGTGGGCATTCTAAGGCCGCGTACAAACGGGCGGACTGTCTGACGGACTTGGTCCGCTGAAACGTGTTTCAGCGGATAATCCGCTCGTGTGTGGGCTTCAGCGGACTTTTTCAGCGGACAGTCTGGCGGACTAAGTCTTTCGGAATTTCCGTAATATTGTCCGTCCAAACTTGGTTTCAGCGGACAGTCCGCTCGTGAGTAGGCTAGTTCGACGGACTAAGTATGGCACATGCTCAGAAAGGATTTACACGGCCGAAGGTTGCATTGCAGTGTATTGGACGTCGTATTTCTAGTCCCGTCGTACGTGCCGTACACGTCATCGCGCAAGCTTTCAGCGGACTGTCTGTTCGTCGTGTGTGGTCAAGTCCGTTCATTCAAAAGTAGGACGGACTGTCTGTCGGATTGTCTGACGGACTTAGTTGGACGGATAGTCCGCCCGTGTGTACGCGGCCTAAGGCAGATGACCAAGGTTCAAAGGCCTTCCCTGTGGATTATCCCCCATTAACTGTAAATATACCATTTGCTCTAGGTCGTTTAAGAAAAGAAACATAAGGTAAAGCACATAGATGAATCGTCCTAATAATCTGAAAAAAAAATAGCTCTATGAATATTGGAGTGAATTACCTTGAATTACCTTGTCAGGGTGTTGTAACTGAGCATCAAAAGCCTTGACAAGCTGTTATATTGAAAATGTTTTGGTTCTCTTCCAATAAAATCTGACAAAAAATAATATGTCAGCTTTATTATGTACTATTTTAAAGCAGTGTCATTTAACTGGAGTACTGCTTTTTAACGCTGAATTCCAGGCAGAGATAAGACACATTAACCTCTTCAGCCCCAGAAGATTTTACCCCCTTCCTGACCAGAGCACTTTTTACAATTTGGCACTACGTCACTTTAATTGTCGTGCAATGCTGTACCCAAACAAAATTTGCATCCTTTTTTTCAGACAAATAGAGCTTTCTTTTGGTGGTATTTAATCACCTCTGCAGTTTTTATTTTTTGGGCTATAAACAAAAGAACAGCAACAATAAAAAAAAAAAAAAAATGGGGGTTTTTGTAAAATTAGCAAGCAAAAAACGCAGCAAGACATACAGTAAAAAATTAGCAAACTGCAATATGTCAAAATGTCTGATGAGCTACTTTTCCACGTATATGGCAGCCCAGTGAAATCAACGGGATACCCTACCCGTATTCCAAATACATGGCAAACTGCACAGAAAATGCATGCTTTGCTGTGAGTTTCAGAAACGCACTACAAATTCACCAAAAAGCATGGTAGAAAACATACCATGCTCCACTATTAAAAAAAAAAGTTAAAATGCATGCAGGAATGTGAGTTCCCACTGTGCAGAGATATGAATTTCCATCCACTCCCTCCTATGTACTTGTATAAAGCTGACCATACATATGTGATCTAATTGGATACCGAGTGAATGGATAGATAGGTGGGAAATTGTACATAGATTGTACAACCAGATTGCATAGTGTATGGCCAGCTTTATACAAGTACATAGGAGGGAGGGGACATTCAGCTGTCAGCCACGTTCACATCTCCATGTAGTGGGAACTCACATTGCTGCATGCATTTTTTGGTGTTTTGGAGAGTTTTTTCGCTCACCGCGCATAGCACAGCACAATTACTTAAATGGACTGTCCTACGTGCAAAAATTGTCCCAAAGAAGCTCCAAAACTTTATTATAGTGGAGCATGGTGAGTTTTTTTTACTGTGGTTTTGATGCATTTGCAGTATATTTCTGAAATGCACAGCAAATCATAAATTTTCTGTGCGGTTTGCCATGAGTTCAAAAATAAACAGATGTGAATGGAGCCTCATTGTTCTTGTGTAAACAAACCAAATTCCCATTCATGCCCCCATTCACATTTACTAGCCACCTAGCTTAATGGAAGCGCATGCCTTTTTGGCTCATTTTTCCCGTGACACTACACATGGCAAAGTAGCTTATAGGACATTTTGGAGCGTTTTACATTTTTTACTGTACGTTTTTTTTGCATTTGTTGCTAGTTTTTTCACAAGGCAAAATGTGTGTTTGCTTCTGCATTTGGTGTGCAGTTAACAATTAATGCGTATTAATTTAATCCAAAGTGTATAAAGGTGGCCAAATGTTATGGAATCTGATTGTGCAATCTCTTTATAATCTTCTTTACCAAAACGAAATAATAGGAGGGCACACCATATATCCAATCACTCTGTATCCAATCAGGCAGGCCCTTGTACTACATAGTTGATGGCAGATCTAAAGGAGATTGTACAATCAGATTGTATAGTGAGCTTTATAGAACCCAGGACATACTTGTGTTTTTAATACTACAGCTCTATCCACATAGGCTGTTATCTGATTGCTCAGCTCCTGCACACTCTGCCAAATGAATGACCTATGGCTGTGTATTTAGTGATAACTGTATTTACTTACTGAATTGGAAAAACGTGCACCTGAGGAGGTGGGTGGTAGTGCTATGCTGGAGGAGGAGGGCAGATGCAGTGTGTGTTTGTGCGTGTTAATGAGGTTAGCTGGTCCTTTCTGTGTCAGATCCTAAGGTCTTAGCATGCAATGCTAAGCTAAGCAAGCAAAATACGGTAATGCATTAAAAAGGGCATACAAGAGAAAAATCAATAGTTCAACCTGTTTACAAAACACCTGTTAGAATTTGCAGTTCAGTTTTGGTCACCGGTCCTCAGAAAAGACATTGTTGAATTAGTAAGAGTTTAGCGAAGGGCAACAAAATGAATAAGGGGGATGGCGAACCTCAGCTATGATGATCAATTACATTGATTACAATTACTCACTTTAGAGAAGAGGGGCTTAAAGGGGATAGGTTTACATCATACAAATATATCAAAGGTGACTTTAGTAACTGTAAGAAACTGTTTATGCTAAGGTTCTAAAAGAGGACACATGGCAACGATTTAAGGTTAGAAGAAAAGAGGTTCTGGAAATGGGTCTTTGCTATTACAGCAGTACAAATGTGGAACTTCCCAGGAAGTGTTACTAGCTGAGAGTAAATAAATAGTAAACAAGGTATAACGACCCTATATAGATTAGTGTATATCTATAACATGCGTGATATAAAACACACGTATATTAATAACTCAAAACATAGAGATTAACCCTTACAATAAATTTCCATAACATAAACCTATATCAACATAAAAATAAAAAAGGGATGAGACAAAAACACCCAGTGTATGAACAATAAGTCCATATACATGAGTCACCAAACTGATTATCGGAGAGCTGATAATAAAGTCCTCCAAAAATAAGCCACAATATTCATAGAAAATCCACCACTAAGTCCAATGGGAAAAAAGGAATGTTCAGTCCACCACCAACATGCGATAAAATTTGCCGCTTACCAGAAAGCCATGACCCCCCACTACAGAGGGTCACACGAGACTTGTGAAAATGGATACCACTTCCAGCCAAGGGGGGGTCCTCGGTGTCCTCCTAGTTCCACCGCCCTAGTGGGGGTTAGGAAGAAGACTTACTCCCGGACGTCTTACTCAGAGGTCCAAAAAGGGACTCAAAAGCAGGGACATCAAAACCATAAAGGGAAAATAAAACTCGAAATAGTGTAAAATCCTTTATTATTAAAGATAAAAAAAGTAAAAATGCACTTACAAATGTGTAGAAGAAATTAAGCCTTAAGTCCGTTGCGCCGGCCAGACGCACACGGACAGACCCGTTCTCCTGGAAACCGTCACAAACACGAGGTGATGTATAGCGTACCGCTCAGCCCTACGCGTTTCGCAACCAAATTGCGTCATCCAGGGGCACGAGCGGCACGCTGTGTCACCTCCGTTTATATTGTCTCTAGCCATCCAAACCTCACTCTGGCCACCTGGCTGTTCCCGCCAAAACCAAGCCTCATTGTGATATCAACACCTGATTCGTCAGGTACTAACCCCCAAGGACCAATCCAAAACTAACCCCAATCGGATAACCACCCCCCATATGAGCAGCCAATCAGATTGGTTTCTAGTGTTTGTCTGAATTATAATAAAGCAGATGACCCGGTATGCAAAACTGCTGATATTTGGTGTTTTACTATACTTCTTGGGTCACACGCCCATCTAAATTGGTACATACCTCTAACTATTTTGGCAGAAGAGCTAAAAGAGAAGGAATGCACGTGGGACGCCATGTCAAAACCTCTCCCGCCCCACTTCCGGTTCCCGACCGTCCAGAATAGCCAAGCCTCACTATCAGACCCAGATGACTTCCGGTCCGGCGTGACCCAGTATACAAACTACTGGTATTTAGTGTTCACATAAACTTCTTGGGTCACATGCCCGTCTATGCAAGTACATATCCCTAACTTCTCAGACGGAAAAGCTAAAGAAGAAAAATAAAATAAACGTGGGATACCCTATTGAAACTTCAACCGCCCCACTTCCGGTTCGCGGCCATCCGATATAACCGGGCCTCGCTTCCCGTCTCAGCTGACTTCCGGTCTGGTACACCCAATCGATGGCTGTGCACGAGCCAGCCAAGCCTCGCTCCTGCTGTGAAAGGTCACATCCGGTGTGTGGTTGTGACAGCCTCACTCTCAAACCAATGTGTCACATCCGGTATCTGGTTAGATTGGAGACTACCAAGCCTCATTATCATCAGCTTGTAGCGTCCAGTGCGTCCCGTCCGGTGATCAATAACCATCCGCGCGAGCGCACAACTACTAGCCATATGGACAACACGATGTCCATCACACGGGTCCCAGTCACACAACAGCGCCTCCCAGTGCACCAATAGTGGAACAACACCCACCCCCGCACAGGTCAAACCTACATTGGTAGTTTAATGTTGACAAACTACTCCCACCCATACCAGCCCAGATACCCAACTCAGGCTATTATGGAAGCCAGTCAACATACCCCTGAGGACGCGCACATCCTTGCCACATTCTTCCAGTTCATGTTCACTCTGCGAATACCCTCTGAGGAGTTAGGAACCCCATTTATTGTGGGGTCTACAATGGGGACTGGAACTGATTTGCTGTAGGAATTTGTTTTGTTTTTATTATTTAATAATTTTTTATGTCCTTCGATGGATATGGTCTTGAGAATGGTGAATACATTTTCATACGGTTGTTTTTATTATCAGGCCAATGATGCTAGCCATTCTAAATCTGTTTTATTATTATGTTTAATTTATGATGCTGTGAGGACGGTCGGGAACCGGAAGTGGGGCGGGAGAGGATTTGACATGGCGTCCTACGTGCATTCCTTCTCTTTTAGCTCTTCTGCCAAAATAGTTAGAGGTATGTACCAATTTAGATGGGCGTGTGACCCAAGAAGTATAGTAAAACACCAAATATCAGCAGTTTTGCATACCGGGTCATCTGCTTTATTATAATTCAGACAAACACTAGAAACCAATCCGATTGGCTGCTCATATGGGGGGTGGTTATCCGATTGGGGTTAGTTTTGGATTGGTCCTTGGGGTTAGTACCTGACGAATCAGGTGTTGATATCACAATGAGGCTTGGTTTTGGCGGGAACAGCCAGGTGGCCAGAGTGAGGTTTGGATGGCTAGAGACAATATAAATGGAGGTGACACAGCGTGCCGCTCGTGCCCCTGGATGACGCAATTTTGTTGCGAAACGCGTAGGGATGAGCGGTACGCTATACATCACCTCGTGTTTGTGACAGTTTCCAGGAGAACGGGTCTGTCCGTGTGCGTCCGGCCGGCGCAATGGACTTAAGGCTTAATTTCTTCTACACATTTGTAAGTGCATTTTTACTTTTTTTTATCTTTAATAATAAAGGGTTTTACACTATTTCGAGTTTTATTTTCCCTTTATGGTTTTGATGTCCCTGCTTTTGAGTCCCTTTTTGGACCTCTGAGTAAGACGTCCGGGAGTAAGTCTTCTTCCCAACCCCCACTGGAGCGGTGGAACTAGGAGGACACCGAGGACCCCCCCTTGGCTGGAAGTGGTATCCATTTTCACAAGTCTCGTGTGACCCTCTGTAGTAGGGGGTCATGGCTTTCTGGTAAGTGGCAAATTTTATCGCATGTTGGTGGTGGATTGAACACTCCTTTTTTCCCATTGGACTTAGTGGTGGATTTTCTATGAATATTATGGCTTATTTTTGGAGGACCTTATTTACAGCTCTGC
Source organism: Lithobates pipiens (assembly GCF_037356315.1). Lineage (NCBI taxonomy): Eukaryota > Metazoa > Chordata > Amphibia > Anura > Ranidae > Lithobates > Lithobates pipiens. The sequence goes on along the minus strand of NW_027507764.1, from coordinate 275,408,384 downwards.
GATAATCAGTTTGGTGGCTCATGTATACGGACTTATTGTTCATACACTGGGTGTTTTTGTCTCATCCCTTTTTTATTTTTATGTTGATATAGGTTTATGTTATGGAAATTTATTGTAAGGGTTAATCTCCATGTTTTGAGTTATTAATATACGTGTGTTTTATATCACGCATGTTATAGATATACACTAATCTATATAGGGTCGTTATACCTTGTTTACTATTTATTTTAAAAAAATATATATTTTTTCCCACAATTAATCGTTTGTACAAGTTAAGCGCGGCTTAGGATTTTTCATTTTGTTTTCTCTGTATTTATGTGACACAGTGAAGCCGCAGCTGAACATCTATTTCTAAAAGTATTACACAACAGTTTATATATCTTATACCTTCCTTTTCACCTTAGCGCAGTTTTTTCTTCTTTTTCTCTGCCTTTCTTTATTGCCATATTTAGTCTGTAAAATAACTACCTCCAAAATGGTACTTTTGAACTATCATTCAGTAAAAGTTCTGGTAAACCGAAAAATACCAGTTTTACAATGTTCCACGCATTGAATATTCTGTGGTGAGACATACGATATACAAGATTTTTAAGACAGTTCACTTTACATTGTTACATTAAGATTTTCATAAGGTTGTATAAGCTTTAAATATGTTTGAAACTCTTAGTCAGGTTACAGGTGAAGGTTCATATTCTGCAACAGGGACGAGTGAAATCAAGAGTTTCCTTTTCCTCCAAATTCCAATGACAATCAGGAGATTTTGTTAAAATGTTTCATTGTAATGAAATGTACTAACATTTAAATTAAGGGTCTCTTTTTTGTGGTTTTTGAAGTTACAGTACTTTTAATGGCTCCTTGCAACTATTCGAAACCTGTTCTTGTCCAAAAAAAAAGACTCCTCTTATATTTTTTTCCTAATTTTTCACTGAAGCAGCTCAATGTGTCTTTTTTTTTCTGCTTCTGCTTTTTCAATTCCTGATTCAGCAAAATGTCATGAATTATTTAATCCCAGTTCTTCAAAGCTTAAAGTGGATGTATACCCATTTTTTTTTTTATTTGTATCTACAGGTAAGCCTATAATAAGGCTTACCTGTAGGTAAAAGGAATATCTCCTAAGCCTGTACAGTTTAGGAGATATTAACTCAGCTGCCCATGCGCTGTCAATGCCTGGCTGAAGGTCCAGACTTTGCCGGGAAGAAGTCTCCCGCGCTGATACGTAGGAGTGACGTCATCGTGGCTCCAACCACTCACGGCGCAGGAGCCATGAACAGGAAGGACATGCCAAGGGCAAAAACGGCGTGGACCAGCCTGCGATACGGGGACCTCGTTCTAAGGTAAGTATTTCATAATGAGCTAGTATATAGCTATATACCAGCTCATTATGAAATACTTGAAGTGTAAGTGTTAAGACTGCTAGGTATTATAAAGTGGAACTGGACTTTAAAACTGGATACATGCTATGTTATAGGGCAGTGATGGCGAACCTTGACACCCCAGATGTTTTGGAACCACATTTCCCAGGGAGGAAGGTACCTCTGATGGGGCACCTGATGTAAGGACAGACTCCGCTTGGGACACCTGATGGCATCTGGTGGCAGGCAACGTGGCTAGTGACGCGCTCATGGCTCCCACTGATTCTGCATTATGGTGAGTTGAATGATTTCATTTCATATTACAATGTAATAATAGAAATAATGTGCTTCAATCATCCTGACACCATAACAATCATGGCGCCGGGATGATTGAAGCGCTAACACCAGGTATTTGGAGTATCTTTATCTGCTGCTTGTCAAACTCTGGCAAACACATATTGCTATTGTGGTGTAGGATCGGGGGGCTGCTGTCTCTCCTTTCCCTCTCCTCCCGCATTCATCTCAGACTCTAACCACACCCATTCGAGCCACGCCCACATGTAAGCCATGCCCACTATTTACATAAACCACGCCCATATTTTCACCTTTTTTAATATGCCACACCTACAACCGCATGACCTGCCCCCTAATTATAATACAATTCCGCCTACTGCCAAAAAAGTGTCCCGATTTTTTTTTTTACAATGTTGGCAACTATGCACTCTGGATCTTGCACACTGTTATTTATTTTCTGACGAAAATGCTTAAACCTTGAGTTAACCCCTCAGGAGGCCCATAGTAAATGGAGTGGACTAGGCAGGAGCCCACCATTCGAGTCGAAAGTAAGTTCGTCTCGAACATCGGGTGTTTGTTCTAAATTGAAATGAACATATGGGGCGTTCACGGGAAATTCAAGCACAGCGGAATGCCCCATAATGCACTGCGAGGATCCTTGTGCCTTTGGCCAATCATGGCTCAGGTGGCTAAGTCCACGCCCCACACTATATAAGGCTGCTGCTTACACAGCGGTCGTATAGTGTAATGAATGAAGAGAGATTAGGCAGCTTAGTTACTGGTGTGCAGGCAGTGTATTTGATATATATATATTGTGAGGGGTTAGCTCGGCAGCGTGTGTGTGTGACCCCCTGGATGGGTTCACAACACAAAATCAGGCACAGCAGACAGCGTTGTAGGTGCAAAAAACAAAAGATGCGGTTTATTTATGCTACATGCAGTGAAACATATAACAGCCAAACAAAAATAAAACATGAAAATAAATCCTGGTCAGCTTGACCTCTAATTACACACTTAGATTCCCTGTCTAACAACTGAGTGCAGCCTTGTGCTGCACCAGTCCCTGTCTCTGTTGTAGAGATTTGCCACACAGGCGTTAACTCACCGCACAGAACAGGTGTCACACTCCCCAGTCTATACAACACAAAACTGGTTCCAGGATGGAGCATCTCCCTAAGCATGCTGGGGTTTTTTGTATAGGTCTTAATGAGCCCACTTACTTCAGCTGGGCTCATTAACTCTTCCCCTCTAGTTGTACAAGTCTGCATAAAGCCTGAATCTGGGGCACACATATTTCCCATCCTGGATACAACCAGGTGACTTTACCTGCATGCTGCCACATACCCCCCCCCCCTCTTGTTTCAACCTTGGGGTTGTAACACAAGCAGTCAGACACGCATGTATCCGAGACAAAGCATCCACATTCCCCATTTTAACACCAGGGCGATGCTTAACTGTAAAGTTAAATTCCTGTAGGGCCAGGAACCACCTATTTACCCTTCTATTGGTCTCCTTGTTTTGAGCCATCCACTTTAAAGGAGCGTGATCAGTTACCAGGTCAAAGTGCCTACCTAGCAGAAAGTACCGAAGGGAATCTAGAGCCCACTTCACTGCTAAACATTCCTTCTCAATTGTGGTGTAATTTACCTCATGGGACTTCAACTTCCTGCTGAGGTAAATGACTGGGTGCTCTTCCCCGTTCCAGACCTAAGAGAAGTCTGGTGAGTACAACACTGGCTGGCTACATAAGGCTGTTTTTAAGGACTGAAATGCTTCTTCAGCCTCTGGGGACCATTTAACCATGACCGACTCTTTCCCTTTTGTCAGGTTGGTGAGGGGCACAGCCTGAGAAGCAAAATGGGGAATGAATCGTCGATAATAGCCAGCGATTCCCAGAAAGGCCTGTTTCTTGCTGTTGGGACGTGGCCAACTCTGTATGGCCTCGACTTTATTGACTTGGGGTTTTATCACCCCCCTCCCAATAGTGTACCCAAGATATTTGGCCTCCTCCTGTCCAATGGTACACTTTTTTGGATTGGTCGTAAACCCAGCTTCCCGGATAGAGTCTAGGACTGCTTGTACTTTTGGCAAATGTGAGACCCAGTCTGTGCTATGGATAATCACATCATCCAGGTAAGCTGCAGCATATTTCTGATGGGGCCTCAGAATCGTATCCATTTTCCACTGGAATGTTGCCGGTGCATTCTGTAACCCAAACGGCATTCTCTTATATTGGAATGCCCCATCTGGGGTTACAAACGCAGTTTTCTCCTTGGCCGACTCGGCCAGGGGAATTTGCCAATACCCTTTGGTGAGATCAAGAGTTGTCATATATGTTCCCAGCCGGTCAATCAACTCATCTATACGCGGCATGGGGTAGGTGTCAAATTTTGTAACTTTATTCAATTGTCGAAAATCGTTACAAAACCGCCAGCTCCCATCAGGTTTGGGCACTAGTACGATAGGACTGGACCAGTCACTCTGGGACTCCTCTATCACACCCAATTCCAGCATCCTTTGAACCTCCCCACGTATTGCCTCCCGTCGGGCCTCTGGTATTCTATAAGGTTTTAGTTTTACCCTTTCTCCTGGCGGGGTGATAATGTCATGCTCTACGCCAGATGTTTGTCCCGGCAGCTCAGAGAAAATCTCTTTGCTACGAAGTACAAACTCTTTAACCTCCTGTTGTTGGGCTTTCGATAAGGTGTCTGCTATTCCAACCTCAGGAACTAAGCAATCAGGCTGTGCTTGTGACAAAGTCTCTGCGACTAGGGTTTCCCTATCCCTCCAGGCTTTCAGCAGATTGACGTGATAGATCTGCTCCGGCTTTCGCCTTCCTGGCTGTCTAACCCTGTAGTTCACCTCACTAATTTTTTCAGTTACTTCATATGGACCTTGCCATTTGGCCAGAAATTTGCTTTCAACCGTAAGGACTAGCACCAAGACCCTATCCCCCGGGGAAAAAGTACGGGTCTTGGCCCCACGGTTGTACACTCTCTGCTGTGCTAACTGCGCTTGGGTCAAATGTCCCTTTACGATTGGCATTACCTGTGCAATTCTATCTTGCATCAGGGCGACATGCTCAATCACGCTCCTGTGAGGAGAACTCTCATTTTCCCAAGTTTCCTTGGCGATATCCAGCAGCCCTCTTGGGTGTCTCCCATAGAGCAACTCGAAGGGTGAGAAACCCGTAGAGGATTGGGGTACCTCCCTAATGGCAAACATCAGATAGGGTATTAGACAGTCCCAATTCTTTCCATCTCTATCCACCACCTTCTTTAACATTTGTTTTAGGGTTTTGTTGAATCTTTCAACCAACCCATCTGTTTGGGGGTGATACACAGATGTACGCAATTGTGTCACTTTGTACAACTTGCATAGTTCTTTCATAACCCTGGACATAAAGGGTGTACCTTGGTCCGTAAGCAGTTCCTTACAAATACCCACGCGGCTAAAAACAAGAGATAGCTCTTTGGCTATGGTTCTGGCCGAGGTATTTCGAAGAGGAATTGCTTCCGGATAACGGGTGGCATAGTCCAATATAACCAAAATGTACTGATGCCCCCTAGCAGACTTCATTATCGGACCTACCAAATCCATTGCGATCCTCTCAAAGGGGACCTCAATGATAGGAAGAGGTACCAGCGGATTACAGAAATGTGGCATAGGTGCCGACTTCTGACACACAGGGTAGGAGGAACAATAATTTTCTGTTTCCTTCATGACCCCAGGCCAATAGAATCTCTGCAGTACCCTCTCTCTGGTTTTCTCGGTCCCCAGATGACCTCCCAGAATGTGCCCATGGGCCAATTCTAACACCAACTTCCTGTAAGGTTTGGGCACTACAAGTTTCTCAATGGTTTCTTCTGCCCTTTGAGCCACTCGATACAGCAGGTCCCTTTCCATAGTGAAGTAAGGATAAGTGCAAGTCTTATCTGGGTTCACTAACTCGCCATCTATTTTCACCACATTTTCCCGTGCCTTTATTAGGGTGGGGTCTTTTAACTGTTCTGTGGCAAAATTTTCCCTGTGAACCTCAAGATCCGAAAACTCCACAGACGGCATGTTTTCATCTGAGGATGTTGGCTCCTCCCCAGTTTCTCGAGTTTCCCCCGCCAATACCGACAAGGAAAATTCAGGAGAGTCCTCCCCACTCCCAGAGGAATTCTGGTCATCTTCCTGGTCTATAGGGGCACCAGTGGGGGGCTCAGGACAATCCCAGAGTTCCCAGAATTTTGGAAAATCCCTTCCCACAATAGCATCATGTGGTAAGTGAGACACTAACCCCACCTGATGAGACAGGTTACCTTTGGGGGTCTCAAAAAACACTGAAGTTACAGGATACTCTCGGGTGTCCCCATGCACACAAATAACAGCCACCCTGTTCTTCCCAGAGACCTCTGTAGTAACTAATTCAGCTTTTATCAATGTTACCAGGCTACCTGAATCCAGCAACACATCAACATTTCTGCGATTAATACGCATTTTACATAAATGTTTCTCAGGTCCCCGACTGGCAGTGCATGCAACTGTCGCAAACAGCGACTGACGTCTCTCCCTTATAAAGTCACATTGCATAGGCTCACCCACAACTGGGCAATTGGCTGCAATATGTCCCTCTTGCCGGCAGCGGTAGCAAATAATCTTTTTCGCTCCCTCTTGCAGCCTGGGCTTCCCGGGCTGCTCCCGCCAGACCTTAGGTAGAACTCCCACCCTCTCACTCTCTCCACCCTCACCCCTTGGAGTCATCTTACCCGCCACTGGGGATGATCTGGTCTTAGGGTGGAAAGTCAGTGAGTCCCTGGAAGAGGTGGTCAGGTTCTCTGTAGCCGAGTACCTCTCAACCAGATTCACAAGTTTATCTGCATTTTCTGGGTCTCCATGGCTTACCCATTTTTGGATGGCAGTAGGAAGAGCTCTCAGGAAACGATCCATAACAACACGTTCCACAATGTTTGGTGCGGTCAAAATCTCTGGCTGCAGCCACTTCCTGCTCAGGTGAATGAGATCATACATTTGAGACCTGGGGGGTTTTCCAACCTGAAAAGTCCAATTATGCACACGCTGAGCCCGGACGGCCAGGGTGACACCCAGCCATGCCAATATTTCTGTTTTTAGCACCACATAGTCTTTTGCTTGGTCAGGCTCTAGGTCATAATAAGCTTTCTGCGATTCCCCAGTTAACAGAGGGGCCACCAGTCCAGCCCACTGCTCCTTAGGCCACTTTTCCCTTTCAGCAGTCCTTTCAAATGTGGTCAAAAACACCTCCGGATCATCCTCTCCAGTCATTTTTGTCAATAAACGGCTCACACCAAAGGATGCGGTATTAGTGTAACCACTTGCCTCATTGGTCTGCGGACGTTGCTGTATTAATGTCTCTATTTGCTGTCGAAAACTCTGCTCTTGCTTCTGCAACAGGTCTATGAAGCGGGCTTCAGATTGCTGCCGGGCTTGTTGCTGAGCTTCCATACTCTGCAGGTGAGCTTTCTGCTGAGCTTCCAGACTCTGCTGCAAAGTTGCATTTGTCTGCTGCTGGGCTTGTTGCTGGGCTGCAAGGCTCTTTTGTAAACCCGCATTTGTTTGCTGCTGATTTGCATTTGCTAGAGCTAGCTGTCTCAGTATCTCCTCCATGCTGGCCTTTAAAAAAAAAAAAAAAAAACTGCCAAAATTCTCCACCAACTGTGAGGGGTTAGCTCGGCAGCGGGTGTGTGTGACCCCCTGGATGGGTTCACAACACAAAATCAGGCACAGCAGACAGCGTTGTAGGTGCAAAAAACAAAAGATGCGGTTTATTTATGCTACATGCAGTGAAACATATAACAGCCAAACAAAAATAAAACATGAAAATAAATCCTGGTCAGCTTGACCTCTAATTACACACTTAGATTCCCTGTCTAACAACTGAGTGCAGCCTTGTGCTGCACCAGTCCCTGTCTCTGTTGTAGAGATTTGCCACACAGGCGTTAACTCACCGCACAGAACAGGTGTCACACTCCCCAGTCTATACAACACAAAACTGGTTCCAGGATGGAGCATCTCCCTAAGCATGCTGGGGTTTTTTGTATAGGTCTTAATGAGCCCACTTACTTCAGCTGGGCTCATTAACTCTTCCCCTCTAGTTGTACAAGTCTGCATAAAGCCTGAATCTGGGGCACACATATTTCCCATCCTGGATACAACCAGGTGACTTTACCTGCGTGCTGCCACAATATATATATATATATATATATATATATATATATATATATATATATATATATATACATACATACAGTATCTCACAAAGGTGAGTACACCCATCAGATTTTTGTAAATATTTTATTATATCTTTTCATGTGACAACTCTGAAGAAATTACACTTTACTACAATGTAAAGTAGTAAATGCACAGCTTGTGTAAATTTTCCCTCAAATTAACTCAACATACAGCTATTAATGTCTAAACAGCTGGGAACAAAAGTGAAAATGTCCAAATTGGACCCAAACTGTCAATATTTTGTGTGGCCACCATTATTTTCCAGCACTGCCTTAACCCTCTTGGGCATGGAGTTCACCAGAGCTTCACAGGTTGCCACTGGAGTCCTCTTCCACTCCTCCTCGAGGACATCACGGAGCTGGTGGATGTTAGAGACCTTGCGCTCCTCCGCCTTCCATTTGAGGCTGTCCCACAGATGCACAATAGGGTTTAGGTCTGGAGACATGCTTGGTCAGGCCACCCCCTTTACCCTCAGCTACTTTAGCAAGGCAGTGGCTGTCTTGGAGGTGTGTTTGGGGTCATTATCATGTTGGAATACTGCCCTGCGGCCCAGTCTCTGAATGGAGGGGATCATGCTCTGCTTCAGTATGTCACAGTACATGTTGGCATTCATGGTTCCCTCAATGAACTGTAGCTCCCCAGTGCTGGCAGCACTCATGCAGCCCCAGACCCTGACACATTGTACCGGTATCCATTCACCAAAAAAAGTGTCAAAAAAGTGAAAAAGGAAACAGTTTTGGACAACTCCTTTATTAAAAAAAAGTGTACCGCAATGTCCATCCATCTTCAATCACGGCACTGACGGTCCTGAAAAAACCCCCAGAAAAACTCTGATGATGTTACGGGTGACCCCGCCCCTCTGACGTCACATGACATGACAAAAAATTTTTAATAAAGAAATTGTCCAAAACTGTTTCTTGTCATTTATACTTTTTTAGGTAAATGGGTACCCCATACACATTAACACGGGGGGGGGGGCGGGCGTTTTTAAAACTTTTTTTTGCATTGATACATGTCCCCTGGGATTGGACACGGGTCCCTGTACACTTGTTATCAAAACAACTTGCATATAAGCCTTTAAAATTAGCACTTTTGATTTTACACGTTTGTGTCCCATAGACTTTAACGGTGTTCACATGTTTGCGCAAATTTTTTGTCTGTTCGCATGTTCTGGAGCGAACCGGGGGGGGGGGGGGGGGGGGTGTTTGGCTTATCCCTAGAGTGGACGCTCTTACCTCTAGTTTGGGTTAATATCTGCATATTTTTTTACAGCCTTCAGTTACCTCCACCAGTGCCTATTTAACCCCTTCCTGACCACCCGCCGTGGATGTACTTTGGCAGGTTGGCTCCCCTGGGCAAAACGATGGTACCTTACATCGGTTTGCCTTTTGACCACTAGGGGGCGCAACGACAGAGCCGATGCACATGCGCGGTGGTTGCGATGACCGCCGGGCACCCGCGATCGCTCCACACAGATACAGGACAGAGATCTTCAATGTAAACATACAGATCTCCGTCCTGTCAGGGGTTAGGAGAGTGATCTGTTGTTCATACTAAGTATGAACAATGATCGCTCTCCTCACACAGGCAGCCCCATCCCCCCACAGTTAGAATCACTTCCTAGGACACACAATTAACTCCTTGATCGCCCCTACTGTTAACCCCTTCCATGCCAGTGTATTTTTACACAGTAATCAGTGCATTTTTATAGCACTGATCGCTGTATAAATGCCAATGGTCCCAAAAATGTGCCAAAAGTATCCAAACCAATCAATATACGCTTAGTGCGATTTTTATTACCAAAAATATGTAGAAGAATACACAATGGCCTAAAAAAATTGGGAATATTTATTATAGCAAAAAGTACAAATTATTGTGTTTTTTTTTAAATTGTCCCCTTTTTTTGTTTATAGCATAAAAAATAAAAACCACAGAGATGATCAAATACCACCAAAATAAATCTCTATTCGTGGGAACAAAAGAACGTCTTTTTTATTTGGGTACAATGTTGCACGACCGTGCAATTTTCAGTTAAAGCGAAGCAGTGCTGTATCGCAAAAAATTGCCTTGTCATTGAGCAGCAAATCTTCCGGGGCTGACGTGGTTAAAAGATACCAAACATTTACTCCAAAACTTAGAAGGTATTTCAGCTAATAAATCTTACATTTTAGTAACGGCGAACGTTATTTCCCTGTACACGATTATTAAACATACTGATGTCCTGGAGTCAATTAAATGGGCATTAAAAAGCTCAGAGCTTACAAGGACACATCAAAAGTTTTTATTTAAATATATGGAGTTTTGACTATTTCTGGTATAATAATTGGTACTTCCTACAGACTACAGGAGCAGCTATGGGAGTCCACTTTGCTCCTAGGGTGGCCAATTTGTTTTTGGCCCACTCTGAGTCAGAGGTGATATTTAACCACTTGACATCCATGCTATGGCTGAGTGACCACCACAGCATGGATGAGAATTCCCGGGAGGCCGTCATATGATGGCCTCCCCTGTGCACGCTCTCCTGTGTACGCTCTACAGGGCGTGCGTTGAACGCACTGTGATTATCGAGTCACTGAGACTCTGAGTAAGGGGCCTTACCATGTGATCAGCTTTCAGCCAATGACAGCTGATCACATGATCAAAACAAAAGCTCGGTGATTGTTTTTTTTCTCCTCACGCTGACAGCAGAGGAGAAATAAAAAAGCCAATCACCGGCTCATCTTAAAGGGACATTGGTCCTGAAATGGAAGAGGCAATTATGCCTCATATGCCATCTGAAAGTGCCCACAAGTGCCACCTATCAATGCCCACAAGTGCCACCTATCAATGCCCACCAGTGGTGCCAATCAGTGGCACCTAGAAGTGTTGCCTATCAGTGTAACCAATCAGTGGCCATCACTGCCACCCATCAGTGCCCATCACTGCCACCTATCCGTGCCCATCAGTGCCACCTCATCAGCATACATCAATGACAGACAAAAATTACCCGTTTTAAAATGTTATAACAAAATAAATAAAAAAACATTTTTTTTTTAATTCACTTTTACATTTTTTGGACAAAGAATAAAAATCGCACAGTTGATAAAATACCATCAAATAAAGCTCTATGTGGGGAAAAAAATGATAAAAATTAAATTTGGGTACGGTGTGGTATGACTGCGCAATTGTCATTCAAAGTGCATTAGCGATGAAAGCTGAAAATTGGTCTGGATAGGAGGGGGGTTTAAGTGCCCAGTAAGCAAGTGGTTAACAACAAACCCAAAGAACTAATTACTGTAGTTACCACGGATTCATAGAGGGGAGCCACCTCACTTTCATGGAAAGAATGAATCTACAAGAAAAAAACAGTATTGTCCTGCAAATATGCTGCAACAAGTGCAGTATTTCTGGATCTGGAGATTATAAATGTGGATGGGAGAATATATACCAAGAATTATTGCAAACCAACTGACCGCAATGGATATATACCTCTGGATAGCTGTAATTTTAAGCCATGGCTTTGCAACATTCCAAAGGGACAGTTTTTGAGACTGCGTAGGAATTGCACAACTGTGGAAGAATATCTCAAACAAAGTAAAATATTAGAAAAAAAAATGTGTTCAAAAAGGTTATAATAAGGAACTGATTCAGAGGGATAGAGGAGATGAAGACTCTAGATAGGAAAATGCTCATTAGGGATAACAAGAGAACATCAGAAGCAGGTTCAGAAGGGGAAGAAACCAGAATTCTTATGGACTTTAATGTACAGAGAAAAAAAGTAGAGAATATATTATAGAAACGTAATATTTTATTAAGTGATAGAACACTGTGTAAAGTCTTAGCTCCTGTCCCTAAATTTGAGTATAAGAAAGCCCCTAATCTTAGAACTAAACTAGCACCCCTATTATATTAGATCCACCTATGACAACAATGAGAAGGGGAATCCCCATGTTGGCAGGATTTTATGGATGCAAGAAATGTCTGCCTTGTAAGACCTTGAGGGTGAATGGCAGTAAGAAGAAAGAGTTTGTAGCCACAGCAACAGGGAATAAATATGCCATTAAAGATTTTATTTCATGCACCACTAAAGGAGTGGTATATATGTTGGAGTGACCCTGCTCCAAACAATGTGTTGGCTGAACCACCAGAAATATATAAATAAGGGTGCGAAAGCACATGAATAATATTAACAAAGTGAAAACCGATCATAGTTTATCCAGAGACAGGGAGGTCCACAATAGAGACTTGAGGGGTTTCAAATTCTGGGGTGTGGAAAAAGTCCAGGAACATTGAGGGGGGGGGGGGGGGGTGCAATTTTGTTAGATTTTTGAGTCAGCGTGAGTCATTTTGGATTGATGGGACAAAGGTCTTAGCCCCTAGAGGTTAAAACGTTGAATTTGACCTCAACTGTTTTATTCAAAATGACTAACATCTGAAAGGAGGGTTTTAGTTGTAGCTAAATGTATTTTGAATATGTTTCTGCAGGTTCTATTTATCTGGGCATATTTAGAAATGAGGGTATAGTAATCTCGCTATTTTCGTTTATGTTTTATATGTATTTTACATGTTTTCTTAATAAATGTCATATATGTGATAATTCTCCCTGAATTTTGCACATGGATAAACAAGGATGTAGCTGTTTTGCGCTTTTGTATGGTCATTTACATTCCAGAGATCGAGAGTTGCTCGATCACGGGTCCAGTACAGTCCCACTGCTGTGTATGTGTACACTTACTCACCTGTTTTTTTTATTTTATTAGGAGGCTGTATGTATGTCTTTATTGCACTAGGAACGATGGATATTTAAGGGCTTGTCAGAACTGGCTCCCTACCTACTGAGGAAGCCCAATTACAAGGTAACAAATATTATATGCTGGCTTATTTTGGTTTTAAGGTGAGTAGGTTTTTCACCTGGTGGAGGATAAGCACTAAAGCATGAATTTATTTTGAAGACACTTGGGTTATTTATTTGTATAAATATGAATTAAACAGAGACACTGGACTCTGGAGATTACTTTAAAATATGGACTTTTTTGTTATGTATAATGCTGTTTTGAGATAAACTTTTGAAATATATAAGTTGCACTGCATTATATTTATTATACAGTATATGTTATAGGGAACATCTGGAAATGATAAATGTGCCTAATAGGGATGAGCCGAACACCCCCCGGTTCGGTTCGCACCAGAACTTTCGAACGGACCCCAAATTCGTACGAACTTTAGAACCCCATTGAAGTCTATGGGACTCGAACGTTCGAAATTAAAAGTGCTAATTTTAACGGCTAATATGCAAGATACTGTCCTAAAAAGGGTTTGGGGACCTGGCTCCTGCCCCAGGGGACATGGATCAATGCCTAAAATGTTTTTAAAAATGTCCGTTTTGGCGGGAACACTGATTTTAATGACGATTAAAGTAAAAAAAAAGTGAAATATTCCTTTAAATATGGTGCCTGGGGTGTGTCTGTAGTATGCCTGTGAAGTGCCACGTGTTTCCTGTGTTTAGAACAGTCCCTGCACAAAATGACATTAAACGGAAATAACATCATTTAAAACTGCTTGCGGTTTTAATGTTATATCTGGTTCCTGCAATATGGTTGAAAATCATTGAGAAAAATGGCATGGGTAGCCCTCCCTGCAAATTACCAGCCCCTTTGAGTCTTGTATGCATATTAAGGGGAACCCCGTACCCATATTAAAAAAAGGAAATGTGTGTGGCCCCCAGGCCCTATATACTCAGAACAGCAGTATACAGGCGGTGCAAACAAGACAGGGACTGTGTAGGTTTGTTGTGTTAAGTTGAATCTGTTTGTAATTTTCAACTGGTACATTTTTAAAGTGTAGCTCCAGTCCAAAAAACTATTTTTAAGCTTTTTGGAAAACATAGGGAAGGGTTATCACCCCTGTATAATTTGTTTTGTCATACATCTTTTTTCATCTCACTTGCTGTTGTCTCCTTCCGTTTGCAAGCAGGAGATGTTTGTAAGTTGGATGTTTGAAAGTAGGGGCCTGCCCTATATGCTCTGCAGAAATGGCGGAACAAGGTGTTGGTTTTGCCACAACATTGTAAGCCCTCAAAGTGACTCTTGGTGGCCGCTGGAGTGCCCTGCTGTGAACGATTATATCAAGAATTGTAATTACATGCCATTGTTGAACAGTGGTTGAAAAATTGACCTTTGGTGGTTGTGGTGCTGGTGCTACAACACTATAAGTACTCACAGTTACTCTGGGTGGGCACAGGAACGGGCCCTCCTGTGAAATATTATATCAAGAATTGTAATTACATGTCCCTGTTAAACAGGGGCAGAAAAATTGGGCCTTAGGCACTGGTGCTGGTGCCACGACACTGCAACCTCTCCCATATACTCTAGTTTTATTGCAGGAATTAGCCCTGCTGCAAAGCATTGCATCAAAAATTGTAATTAACCACTTGCTTACTGGGCACTTAAACCCCCCTCAGTCCCAGACCAATTTTCAGCTTTCAGCGCTGATGCACTTTGAGTGACAATTACGCGGTCATACAACACTGTACCCAAATGAAATTTTTATCATTTTTTTCCCACAAATAGAGCTTTCTTTTGGTGGTATTTAGTTACAGCTCGGAGTTTTATTTTTTGCTAAACAAACAAAAAAAGATGCAAAAAAAAAAAAAAAAAAAATCATGTTTTAATAGTTTGTTATAAAATTTTGCAAACGGGTCATTTTTCTCCTTCATTGAAGTGCGCTGATTAGGCGGCACTGATAGGCTGCATTGGTGGGCACTGATGGGCTGCATTGGTGGGCACTGATGGGCTGCATTGGTGGGCACTGATAGGCTGCACTGGTGGGCACTGATAGGCATAGTTAAGGCGGCACTAATAGGCACAGATAAGGCGGCAAAGATGGGCACAGATAAGATGGCACGGATGGGTGGCACGGATAAGTGGCACGGATGGGTGGCACGGATGGGCACTGATAGGTACCACAGATAGATGGGACTGATGGGCACTGATAGGTGGCACTGATAGGTGGCTCTGATAGGTGGCACTGCTGGGCACTGATGGGCGGCACTGCTGGGCACTGATGGGCGGCACCGCTGGGCACTGATGGGCGGCACTGAGGTGCAGCACCTTTGAGGCAGATTTTGGGTGGCACTGTGGGTGGCACTGCTGGGTGGCACTGTGGGTGGCACTGTGGGCACTGCTGGGTGGCACTGTGGGCACTATGGGCACTGCTGGGTGGCACTGACAGGGGGGCACTTACTTTATTTCAGGATGGCACTGCGGGTGGCAGGTGGGCACTGGCAGGGGGCAGGTGTCCGCTGGAATTGCTGGCCGTGATCGGGACTGATGTCCCGAACACGGCCGCCGGCGATCGGCTTTTTTTTTTTTCTCCTCGCGCTGTCAGCGCGAGGAGGAATACTAGCCGATTACCGGCTCCGTTTTATCACATGATCAGCTGTCATTGGCTGACAGCTGATCACGTGATAAGGGGTCGGGATCGACCCCTTACACGGATCGGTGATCAGGCGAGTCTCACGGACTCGCCGATCACAGAGCGCGCCGCGCGCGCCCCTCAGGGGGCGCGCAGGCCGCTCGTAACCGGGACGACGTCAATAGACGTAGTCCCGGCAATCTAGGTCCGCGCTAATGCCGTCATTCGGCAATAGCGCGGTACCCAAGTGGTTAAACGCCCCTGTTAAACAGGGGCAGAAAAATTGGGCTGATGGCATCACCCAGAACCAGAAATGTTCTTCCAACATATCAGCGGAGGAGGAAGAGGATAGACAATCAACATAACAGGACAGTCACTCAGCATCAGCATAGGCAGTCTTGAAGGGATGTGATATTTCAAAAAAAATTATTCGGTTACATCAGCTTCAGGTGCTTGGTGGCTGTGGGTGATCCAAGACTGATTCATCTTGATGAAGGTCAGTCGATCAACTGATTCGGTGGAAAGGTGCACCCTGTGATCGGTAACAAAGCCACCAGCAGCAGTGAAGGTACGTTCCGAAAGAACGCTGGATGCAGGACAGGCCAGTAGCTCAATTGCATACTGTGCAAGCTCTGGCCAGTGATCCATCCTCAAGACCCAGTAAGTCAGA
Organism: Lithobates pipiens; assembly: GCF_037356315.1. Classification (NCBI taxonomy): domain Eukaryota; kingdom Metazoa; phylum Chordata; class Amphibia; order Anura; family Ranidae; genus Lithobates; species Lithobates pipiens. The sequence goes on along the minus strand of NW_027507764.1, from coordinate 275,392,421 downwards.
GGATTTTCGTTGGGAAAGGTGTCCAAGTCTGACCTTGCCCCTAGGTATTCCTGCACCATGTAAATCAGACGCTGGCGATGGTTGCTGGAACCGATCATACCTTGGGGCTGCGGACTAAAAAATTGTCTGAAAGCATCAGCCAGACGGCCACCTTCTCCACCGCTCCTTCTGACCGATGCCTCAGCAACACGTTGTCCAGGACCAGGAGTTTGTAACCTCCCAGTCTCTGGGAACGCGTTGCACAGACCTTTCTGCAAGGCCTTCCGGAGATGTCTCATCCTCTGCTCCCTCTGTGATGGCAAGATAAGGTCGGCAACCTTACCCTTGTACCGTGGATCAAGGAGAGTGGCCAGCCAGTAATGGTCCCTCTCCTTGATCCGAAGAATACGAGGATCCTTCCGCAGGCTTTGCAGGATCAGGGAGGCCATGCAGCGTAGGTTAGCTGAGGCATTCGGTCCGGAGTCCTCTGGGTCACTAAGGGCAACATGATCCACAGCTACCTCCTCCCAGCCACGTACAAGTCCATGTGTTTCTTGGGACTGTAAATCATCCCTACAAGACTGCTGCTGCTGATGCTGAGTGCCAGCCTCCACCTCCATGCTGACACAATCATCCTCCTCCTCCTCTTCCTCCTCCTCATCCTCTTCCTGTGTGATGGGTGGCACAGCAGGAACACTGTCTGGATAAAGGGGGCCTTGAGAGGCAAGGAAGTCCTCCTCTTCCTGCCTCTGTTCTGCCTCAAGTGCCCTGTCCATTATTCCACGCAGCGTATGCTCCAAGAGGTGGACAAGAGGTACAGTGTCACTGATGCATGCACTGTCACCATCCTTGTGGCCTCCTCAAACGGTGACAGGACAGTGCATGCATCCCTGATCATGCCCCACTGGCGTGGTGAGAAAAAACCGAGCTCCCCTGACCCTGTCCTGGTGCCGTAGTCGCACAGGTACTCATTGATGGCCCTCTGCTGCGTGTGCAGCCGCTGCAGCATGGCCAATGTTGAGTTCCATCTGGTGGGCATGTCACATATAAGGCGGTTCTTGGGCAGGTTCAACTCCTTTTGGAGCTCAGCCAGCCGAGCACAGGCATTTAATGATCGGCGAAAATGCACACAGACTTTCCTGGTCTGCTTCAGGACATCCTGTAAGCCGGGGTACCTGCCCAAGAACCGCTGCACCACCAGGTTAAGGACGTGAGCTACACAGGGCACTTGGGTCAGTTGTCCCTGTCGGAGGGCGGAGAGGAGGTTGGTGCCATTGTCGCAAACCACCATTCCTGGCTTAAGCTGGTGTGGCGTCAACCACCTCTCGGCCTGCCCCTGCAGAGCTGACAAAACATCCGCCCCAGTGTGGCTCCTGTCCCCCAAACAAACCAGCGCAAGCACGGCATGGCATCGTTTTGCCTGCGTACATGCGTAGCCCCTGGAATGCCTACGGAGCACCACTGGTTCTGAGGACAGAGCACTGGAAGAGGCCATGGAGGAAGAAGAAGAGGAGGGGGTGGAGGAGAGAGGTGTGTCACAACCAATAGTAGCATTTTGGAGGCATGGTGGCGGAACAACCTCCAACACTACTGTACCTTGTCCTGCATCCTTCCCAGCTGCCAGAAGAGTGACCCAATGGGCTGTGAAAGACAGGTAACGTCCCTGTCCATGCCTGCTGGACCATGAGTCAGCGGTAATATGCACCTTACCGCTGACCGCCCTGTCCAGCGAGGCAAGGACATTGCCTTCCACATGCCGGTAGAGAGCCGGAATCGCCTTCCCTGAGAAAAAGTGGCGTTTGGGGACCTGCCACTGAGGAACCGCACATTGTACAAACTCACGGAAGGGGGCCGAGTCTACCAAATGAAAAGGCAGCAGTTGAAGTGCTAGCAATTTAGCCAAGCTAGCATTCAACCGCTGGGCATGTGGATGGCTGGGAGTGAACTTCTTTCGCCGGTCCAGCAGCTGGGGCAGGGACATTTGCCTGCTATAATCGGACGTGGGTGTACTGCTAGCAGAGTGCCCGGAAGCACTTGGCTGTGACACACCTAATTCTACACCTTCATTCCTCTCAGAGCAGGTTTCAGAGAGGACTGAAGGTCTAGTGGGGTTGGAGATGCCAGCTGATGAGGAGCAAGGAGAGGTCCGCTTTGTTCTTTGGTGTGGGTCTTTGAGGTACGCTTGCCAACGAGCTGCATGGCAGGTCAACATATGTCTGGTCAAGCATGTGGTGCCCAAGCGGCTGATGTTTTGGCCACGCGAGATACACTTGAGACATATGTTGCAAATAGCAGCGGTGCGATCTGATGCATTCGTCTCAAAAAAGGCCCACACCAAAGAACTTTTAGAATAACGCACAGAGGCAGCGCCCTGCACAGGCAGAACTCTGCGGTGTGATTCAGTCGGTGTGCTGCCCCTAAGCTGGCCCCCGGAGGGCATCCTGCCTCATTGGACATGTGCCTCCTCCTCCTCCTCTCTCCTACCAGGCACCCACGTGGAGTCAGTGCCCTCATCATCCCCTCCCTCTTCATCGCTGTAGCAAACCTGGCAATATGCTGCAGCTTGTGGAACATGACTGCCAGATTGCTGTCCTTCTTGAGCATCCCCTCTCTCTGCATTCACGCTACTGCCTTCCTCTAGCTGAGTGTCATCATCAGAGCCTACAAAACACTGGGCATCCTCCTGGAGCATGTACCCAACACTGTGCTCAAAGAGTTCTGGAGACTTCTCAGGAGGACGTGGTGGGTCTAGGGAAGGAGTCACTGATGATGACATTGAGACGAGGGAAGACGATGCGTTGGCAGCTGCTTTGCTAGTACCCTGAGACTGGGTGAGAGAGGATGAGGAGGATGAAGAGGGCTTGGTCATCCACTCTACCAAGTCGTTGGCATGTTGCGGTTCAACATGTCCAGCTGCCGAAAAGAAGGACAAGCGTGTCCCATGGCCACGTGCTGATGACAATGCACCGCGTCCACGACCAGCACTGTTGTCTCTAGACACAGAGCCTGCTTGCCCTCTTTTATCGGCTCGCGCCTGTCTGCCTCTCCTTGCTGGCCTTCCAGACATGGTAATGACCTGAAGGGAGTTGGGTAAAACAGCAGTTGGGTAGTGTATATTGTGCTGGAGGCACACAACACCCACTAACTCCTGCAGATGCCTTTAGTATAGAACACCAGAGATAAAGGGGTATACTGTAATGGAGTCACACAACACCCACTAAGCCCTGCAGATGGCTCTATTAGAGAACAGCAATAAAGGGTAGATACAGGTGTATATTGTGCTGGAGGCACAAAACACCCACTAACTCCTGCAGATGCCTTTATTATAGAACACCAGAGATAAAAGGGTATATACAGATGTATACTGTGCTGTGCTGGAGGCACACACAACTTCCAATAACTCCTGCAGATGGCAAGTGGGCTCAAATAGAGAAGAGCTATGTAGGTGGATATACCGGTGTGTACTGGGTACAGAGCACGCAGACAGCACGCACAAGCTCCTAACACTACTGACTGCAAGCTCTATTATAAAAGATAGATCACTAGCTATATAGGTGAGGTGAGTATAGCGGTGTATACTGCGGTCAGGGCACACAGACAACAACCACTACACAACAGCAAGATCGAAAATCGGCCGATAACGATCGGTGTATACTGTGTTGAAGGTACACAGAACACCCACTAACTGCTTCAGACGCCAACACACTACACAAGGCCGCCGCGCTGGTGGCCTTATATAGTGTGGGGCGTGTACTACACAGCCTGAGCTATGATTGGCCACAGGCAAGGCATCCTGCCTGTGGCCAATCATGGCTCTCCTCGCTGCTGGCGCTGTGATTGGCCAAGCATGCGGGGTCACAGTGCATGCTTGGCCAATCATGAGCCAGCAATGCACTGCGATGATGCAGTGCATTGTGGGCCGTGAGCGCCACACGAATTTGGCGTGAACGGCCCATAATGTTCGGAATTCGCCGAACGGGCGAACAGCCGATGTTCGAGTCGAACGTATGTTCGACTCGAACACGAAGCTCATCCCTAGTGCCTAAACATGGCGGTACACTTTGTGGTATGTAAGGGCGCCTACACACGCCATAACCTACAGTGTCATAGTTGTTTATGGGCAGTGTAAGATCTAAGACATAGCTGTCCTTGACTGCTACTCTAAATAGATTTAGAGTAAGATCAAGCAATGTCACTGGAGGCTGTGACATAAGGAAACAAAACCCTGCCTCTACCAAGATGGCTGCCACCACCCAAGAGACATCAGCTGAAAGAAATCACAGGCAATAGTGATGGCTAGTTTGTTTCCCTCTGGCTGCTTTTTTTGGGCACGGTTTCCAGAGTTAAGTTTCTCTTGAACCCCTCTTATTCTTTGTAGTAATAAAAACAAAAATATGCATTTGTAAACAGTTATTCAAAACATAAGTGGATATTAACATTTATAGGTACAGTTATAGGTTAGAACACCAGTAATTGTTGATCCAGGGAATATCTGAATGCCTTCAGGGGGATCAGGTAGGAATTTATTTTCCCCCACTGGAGTAAATTGGGCCATGCTTTTTAGTTTTTTTTGCTTTCCTCTGGATCAACTGTAGGTGTAGGTTTGTCTATATGGAGGTTAGCTATTAATTTATTTCTTATTGGTTGAACTAGATGAACTTGTGTCTTCTTTCAACATGACTAACTATGTAACAGTGTAACTATTGTAGAGAGGCAAGCCCATGTCACTGTGTTTATTAGCAGTTTAAGACCACGTTCACATTGTGCTGATTCAACATCTCAAATCGTATGTCAAATTGCTGACTATTACTGGCAAAGGCACCAAATTTAAACCCGTGCAATGCCCACTTTTCAGCGCCACACTGATTCCCAAAAGTAGTTCCTGCCCTACTTTTGGTGATTTCAGGGGGCAATTTAAATAGACATTTGTGCATGAACCTGCACAGATGTCTCTGAAATCACTCTCAAAGTCGAACTGAAAGGCGGGATTGAAATCTTGCAAGTTCAGCTGACTTGTGCAATTTTAAACCCTCCTTCAACGTGAACCCAGGCTTAGCCAGATTTTTGGAAAGACAGGCATGCTGATTACACAGGTGTGGGCTGGGTTTATAATATTCCTGGGGTTAGAGCTCAGGGCTCCCAGTTGGAGACAGCTCCACCCAGCAAGCAGGAGGTCTGGTCCAGAAGTCAGGAGTGCTCCACCTAGAAGAGAGGTGGGAGCCAATACTGCACAAGGCTGCATGCTGTATGCACTGAGTTGTTGAGCATCCGGTCTGTGGGAGACAGACCAAGGCCTGAAGTGTCAGGCCAGAGCAGGAGTGCAGCCTTTACAAGCCAGGATGGCTGAATGTAATTTATTTGTGAAGCAGAATTGAAATGCTGAATACCCCATGCGAGGGAATCTATTGTGTTTGCTGAACTTTCTGTTAAATAAAAATGTGCAAAACCAGCCCTTTCACCTAGAAAAACGGGTGGTGGTGTCCTTACAGCTTTACACTTGAAGTGAGTTTCTACAATTGGTGGAGAATGCATTGGACAGGATTTGAGATCCCTGCAATAAACTAAGTTCATCTGTCATATGAACTGTGTTTGGTGCATGAGACTGCACAATCTGTGTGTGCAGGTGAGGAGAACTTGCAAGAGAAGAGTGACTTGCTCTAAATTTTTTTATTTTTTTTGCGGGACTGTGAAAAGTGTTGTGGCATGACTGAAGATGCTCTTAACCACTTCAGACCCAGGCCAATTCTGACATTTCTCTCCTACATGTAAAATTCCTAATTTTTTTGCTAGAAAATTACATAGAACCCCCAAACATTATATATGTTTTTTTAGCAAAGACCCTAGAGAATACAATGGCGGTCATTGCAACTTTTTATCTCGCACGGTATTTGCGCAGCAATTTTTCGAACGCGTTTTTTTCAGAAAAAAAACAGTTTTATGCTTAAAAAAAAAAACAGTAAAGTTAGCCCAATTTTTTTGCATAATGTGAAAGAGGAGGATACGCCGAGTAAATAGATACCCAACATGTCACGCTTCAAAATTGCACGCGCTCGTGGAATGGCGCCAAACTTTGGTATTTAAAAATCCCCATAGGCGACGCTTTAAATTTTTTTACTGGTTACATATTTTGGGTTACAGAGGAGGTCTAGGGCTCCCAGCTAGAATTATTGCTCTCGCTCTAACGTTCGCGGCGATACCTCACATGTGTGGTTTGAACACCGTTTTCATATGTGGGCGGGACTTACGTATGCGTTCGCTTCTGTGTGCGAGCTCACGGGGACAGGGGCACTTAAATTTTTTTTTTTTTTTTTATTGTTAATTTTATTTTTTATTTTTTAGTTTTACACTTAAAAAAAAAAAAAATAATTGATGACTTTTATTCCTATTACAAGGAATGTAAACATCCCTTGTAATAGGAATATGGCACGATCGGACCTATTTACAGTGAAATATGGGGTCAATAAGACCCCATATCTCACCTCTAGGCTGGGAAGAATAAAAAAAAAAAAAAAAAACGATCATGGCTTCCTTGCCAGATCGGCGCCGTTAATTTGAATACCGAGGCCGGGCGTGACGTCATAACATGTGACCGACTCACCGATGGAAACGGTGAGTCGGTAGAAGCACTGGAGGGCGGCGGGAGGGGGGGGGTCCCCTCCCGCCGCCCGTAAGAACGATCAAGCGGTGGAACAGCCGCTATGATCGTTCTTATGGTGTAGGGAATCGCCGGCTGAAAACGGCAATATTTGAATGATGTCTGTGGACTCAGGCATCAGTTAGATATAACCAGCAAAACCCCATGACGTCAATAGACGTATTGCGGGTCTCAAGTGGTTTTAAAGGAAGCAAGGATTGCTGAAATGAGAGACAGAGCTCTGTAGCTGGAGGGATTGTTACTGCCTGACTGAGCCCCATACATACCTGAACAGAGTTTGCCAAGGAGGAAGATGGTGGCTGTTGCCCCTAGCAATGCTGGTGCAAGGAGACCAGTTATGGAGATCTCAGCTGGAAAGAGTATGCAGTGCGGGAAGCCCGGACAAGACATGGAGCTAAGTGCACAGCTTGCGGTGCAGTTAGTGGAGGCATGCTGTTTTCAAGTGTCTGTTGTCCGATTTTTTTTATTTTTTTTTTACAAAGGGACATGACCAGCCAAAAGTCAGTGTCTGCAGTTGGGCAGCCTAGTCTCAGTGACTGGAATGAGCGACAGGCTGACCTGAAGTTCAAGAGGAGTGTAGTTGCCCGTATCAATGGCTGGTATGTGAAGTCTGCAGATTGGGTGAGAAAGACTGACTATGTGTCTGCGCACACTGGAGTGGAAGTGACCCCAAATGGGAGATCCACTGTCTGTGCTAAAAAAGCCTTGCCTGCTTCAGTGTCCTGTTCAGTGGGGAGGCAAGTGTTAAATTTAAAGCTGAAATGTGTGATAATTCCCATAGTGATAATGGGTTAATGCAGTATGTCAAGGAAAATGTAAAGGTTGATGTCTGGGATGAAGCTCCATCTGCTCACGGTAGTGAGGGTAATGTATTGCAACATGGTCTGGATAAAAATGTATGGTCACAATTAGTTTAAAACAGAGGTCTCAAACTGGTGGCCCTCCAGCTTTTGCGAAACTACAAGTTCAATCATGCCTATGGGAGTCATTCTTGTAACTGTCAGCTTTGCAATGCTGGGCCTCAGCCTCATGCCTCATGGGGCAACAGCTGGACTGGACTAGGCCGCCAGTTTGAGACCCCTGGTTTAAACCATATGTGTAATTTTTCTGCCTTGTGTCTCCTTGGGTAGATGGAGCAGTGCTACAGAGTGCTGCTGATTGGAGCACAAACATTACAGACTGGGATAGTATGGCCATAGAGATATTAGTGTGGTGGAAATAAATTTATGTAGGTAAAAGTGAGGTGGACACTATGGCTGCTGTGCCAGGGATAGGCCAAGGTCCATTGGCTGTTGCAGAGTTTAACCCTCTCATGACAGAAGGTCCGAGTGAGTGTAAACACACAGCAGAAGTTTTCTCCACAACGCACAACCGGAAAAATTATGTGTATTTTGTGATGACAGATATCCTTAACCACTTCCTGACCTGCTCCCATACATATATGGTGGCAGGTTGGCAGCCCTGCACAAATCGCCGTGTATGTACGTCAGCTTCTTTAAGAGAGCGTGCCCACTGCACGTTTTGAGTGGCCGGCGGGCACAATCGCCACTGGTCACTCACGATCGTGGACATGAGAGCCAGAATGGGGATTTGTGTCTGTAAATAACACAATTATTAATATTAATATTAACAATTTTAATAAAGATTAATAACAACATATACCACATCAAATTTACAGGAAAATATAATACCCAGAGCGTAGATTACCTGGACCTCCAAATTTACAAACATGAAGGAAACCTCGGCACCCATACCTTCTTCAAGGCCACAGACCGTAATGGGTACATTCCCACAAATAGCTGCTATCATCCTAGGTGGCTAGGGAATATACCCAAGGGCCAGCTTCTACGACTGTATAGGAACTGCAGTAAAAGTGACGACTTTGACAGGCAGGCGGAAACCATCATAGAAAGATTTAAGAAGAAAGGATACAAGGAAGAAAACCTCTGAAGATTGAAAAATGAAGTACAACGTATGGACAGGAAAAAATTGCTAGAAGATAAAAAGGAAAAACCAAAGCAAGATATTCAGGGTATCGCGTTCCTTACTGGGTATAACAGGCAGCATAAAGATGTGGAACACATCATCAAAAAGCATTGGCCGATTTTACAGGCAGACAGTTCACTCCAGGCTATATTGCCGAAAAAAACACGGTTCATCTACAGGAGGGCCCCAACACTTCCGAAATAAATTAGTGAAAAATGTGGTGGACCCACCAAAACAAATAAGAATCTCTGAGACCTTGAAAGGATTCTATAAGTGTGGAAAATGCCTCCCTTGCAGAAACAGCAAAAAGACAGAGAAAAAGAAAACCACTTTTAAATCCACCTCTAATGGAAAAGAATATAAGATCAAAGAATTGATCACTTGTAATAGCTCCCATGTCACTTATGTCATTGAGTGCCCCTGCCATTAAGCAATATGTGGGCAGGACCACTAGGGAGTTAAGGATCAGAATAAGGGAACATATTGCAAATATTAAGAAGGGCTTTCAGAAACACAGTGTTTCCAAACACTTCAGGGAGTTCCACAATCGGGACCCCTGACAAATGATTTTCTATGGAATAGATAAAATAAGAGGCCACTGGAGAGGGGAGGACAAAACAATTAAAGTATCCAGGAACGAAACAAAATGGATTTTTAACCTAGACACTCTCCAGCCAAGGGGAATGAATATAGATTTAGACCTCAATTGCTTCTTAACTAATTTCTAATAGTCGGTAGCCCGCTAGCCCCAACACTAGACAATTTACAAGCTTTATTTCTTAATTCATCGGTTTGGGTCAAATGTTATACATACAAATACATTGTATGTGTCAGAATGCACCTCTAGGAACTATAGCAAAACTTTGATAAGTAACAGGGATGATAGTGTTTGCCATATAAGCAAGTCACACATTAACAAAAAATACATCAGGTACACAAACACCCCAATATATATTATTTGAGGGACAGGACATACCTTTGATCTAAATTTTATAGCAGGGCCAAACGACTGGACACATTTTAAGTAAGAATTGCCCTTAATCCCTAATTAGGAGCAATAATAATTTAATGGTTCCCTATTCGGATTCAATATTGACTATAGCTGGGTAACACATAGTCAAAAGCACCACAACCATCATAGGTGAGGAAATAATAAAGTCTCAAATAGACCTTCCCTACACTTATATATGCATAAAAAGTCCCCTGCTTACCGAAAGGTTTCCTCTTAAAAAACTTTCTCTTAAAAAACTTTCTCTTAAAAAACTTTCTTTTAAAAAACTTTCTCTTTAAAAAACTTTCTTAATAAACTTTTTTATTATTTTTTAGTCTTTACATTTTTATATATTTTTTATTTCATGTTCAAATTTGCATATTTCATTATGTAGTGTTATACAAGCCTTTTAGAATTTTTATGAGTCCTTTTTGATATTAACTAGTCAACAGGACGTCATTTATCTAAATATATAAAAAAAACTCTCTTCTTTCCCGTGGGAAAAAAATTATCATTAGTAACTTCAGTTTTTTTCCTTTTTCCCCTTTTTTCCCTTTTATCTGGGAGTTATTAGATATATATTGCTAAGTTATGTTAGGTCTCCCCCAGGCAGAAGCAACTATATACTTTTTTCCTGAATGGAGTTGTAGATTTAACATTTTAAGTTTAGGTTTTAAAATATGAATAACAACAGTAATTGGATAATGCTAATGGATGCCAACAATAATGGTTACGGTTCATATAGGTATAAACAGAGGTAGGCTGCAGTGCTCCGAGGCTAATTTAATTTGTCAATATCAGCGAGGGACCTGACGTGATAGCGATCCGGGCCTGTCCCCGAGGGCGTTACGAACTTAGGGGGAAGTAATTGTATTCAGGCTTAGTAGATTAAGGGCATCCCATATTTAAAATGGCGCTGTTAGTTCAGCGCAAGCGCAGCGGAGCACTGCACCCTATTTAGATCGTAAGGTGCACCAATATGGCCGCTCCAGAGGACGTCAGAGTGACGAAACGCGTAGGGCGTGGCCACGTTGTGTGAACCCATCTGAACGGATAGAGACGAACGGCGGAGTTTTTACATGCATGTGCTTTTAATAATAAATGTGAGTAGCTTTTTTATACAAATAAACGAACGATTTGGTTAAGAACGTATTACACTATGGATGTATCTTTCCTCATGCATAATTAACGTTGGAGACTATACGAACGGAACAGTGAAACTTCACCCAGTGCACCAGCAGCAGCCAGAGAGCGACACAGTGGCTTACATTGTGAAGGTCCATCTAGCCCCATAAGGGGTGTAAGTTCTGGTGAGAGCATTTACATATTACAGCACTGAGTGGCGCACCGGGGGATGAAGGTTTCTAATTGAAGACCCGCACTGTTTGCATTAGTGGATGAAACGTTCCCTATTGAATTCACGTATCAATTACAGCAGTAGTCTGCGGTGGCAGTATTATCAGCCAAATATTAACATTGGACACATATTGGACGCACATGCGTCTTTATGCGACTATTGGCTGAACTTGGTTTCTGATCTCTAGCCTTTTTGCACTTTCTTTGCACTTATTTGCACGGTTCATTTTTTATGAATAAGGACACTGAAGGATATCAGTAGTATTTCTTAGGCTGTCTGAAAGAATTTTGTCATTTTTATATAGGAACGCAATACTGCAATGACCTAAGTGAATGTTTACTATATTTTTTGGTTTCACTTATAGCATGATGACACGTATATGATGACTCAATATTGATTGTATTCTCATGATTTTTGGATTTAATTATGATGAGACACATATGATGATTTAATATTGATTGCTTTTTTATAATTAGGAAGCATTTGCACTTTAACTGCATATAGCACTTTCTCACAGCACCAATTTGTGACGATAGGTTAATTTAAACACAACTAATCGGGTTTAGCGCCATAACCTTTTCATTTAACACTCTACATATTGTCCTAAACTGATTAAGAAATGTTATTTTTATTTTTGGATATTTATTATAGCAAAAAGTAAAAAATTTTGTTTTTTTTCAGAATTGTCGCTCATTTTTTTGTTTATATCGCAAATAATAAAAACCAGAGATGAGCAAATACAACCAAAAGAAAGCTCTATTTGTGGGAAAAAAGGACATTTTGTTTGGTTACAATGTTGCACAACTGCATAATTGTCAGATAAAGCGATGAAGTGCTGTATCGCAAAAAATGGCCTGGTCATTACGGGGGCAAATCCTTCTGGGGCTGAAGGAAAGTGGATGTAAACCCACTGCTCACCCAGTATAAAGGAATGGCACAATATTCATCTGTGCACATATACAAGCCTCCTGTGTGTACCCTTACCTTTCCTCTGTAACCCCCTTCAGCTGTAGGAGCCACTCAAAACTCCGGAATCGGTGAACAGTTCTCTTTTCCAGCATTTGGTGGGCGAAGTCGTGACATCACAAGATTCCCCACCCACCTCTACACTCTCCTACTCTTTCTGCTGGTGTCATGGGAGCTGACTGCGCCATGTAAATTCGCCTCAGTCAGCTGATCTCTGTGCCTACTACCACCTGCAGACTTTTAATAATTGGACACTTACCTGTCCCAGGGTCCAGCGATGTCGGGGGTAGAAACCCCGCTTGTCTCCCCAGCGGCGCCGGCATCGTAACTGTGGGTGCCCGGCTGTGGCTTCACAGCCGGGCACCCACTGTGCATGCACCAGCCGTGCTGTGTGCCGTGACTGGCTGTGCAATCATCTGGGACCTGTGACGTGTCCCAGATGATTGCTTAGAGGGAGGGGGGAGAGGTGATCTTCCTTCCGGTGCAGAGGGAAGTGACGTAAGGAGTAAGAAGGCAGATTAAGAGGGACCCCCTAGCAACAGCCATTAAAGCGGTTGTATACTCTTTTTTTTCACTTTTACTTACAGGTAAGCCTATATTAAGGCTTACCTGTAGGCAAAAAAAAAATCTCCTAAACCTGTATGGTTTAGGAGATATTCCCCTGGCAATGAGCCGCTGATTGCAGGGGTTTCTCGGCTGGAAGCCCAGCAGACGCCGGACCCTGCCGGAAAGAAATATCCCAAGCACATGCGCGGGAGTGACGATATCGCCGCTCCGGCCACTCACAGCGCCGGAGCCGCGATATCCAGAAGACATGCCGAGGGAACATGTCAGCTCCCTCGGCGTGTATCGGGCGAGATGTCGGGGTCTTGTTCTAAGGTAAGTATTTTATAATGAGCTAGTATGGGGTGCATACTAGCTCATTATGTCTTTTCCCTTGCAGGTATATAAAAAAAAATATTTCAGCTGGTTTACTACCTCTGGAGCTTCTTCATATGGGCTTCCTTAAGTATTCGCAGGCTGCAGATGTTTGACTGACCGAGCCACAAGTATGCCACTCCTGCGCATGCACAGAAGTCATGGCTGCGCCACGTTTCTCTCTATGGACAGCATGCTGTCCATTGATAGAATGGCGAGCATGCACCAGTGACATCACTGGCACTGCTAAAGTAAATATTGCCTAATCTGTTTACATTTAGGAGATATTTACTGTACCTACGGGTAAGCCTTATTATAGGCTTACCTGTAGATAGAAATCTTTAAAAAAAAAAGATCCTGTTCCTTTAAAGCATGTTATACAGCACATTGCTTGTGCTGTGTCATTTGGCCCCCTGTATAACCTGTAATACCTGGCTGATCCTGCCTGGCTATGCCCTCCCCTTTTGTAAACTGACCATGGTTAATCATGGCTGCTGAGCCTGACACCGTAGTCAATTTAGCATGCCTCCATCATCCATTCTCTCTTGTGTCCTCCTCTGTGCTCTCCTCTGTCCTCCCCCACCTCCCCTCCCTGCCTGTCAGCACTATGTCCATGCCCACCCCCTCCCCTCCTGCTGCTTAAATTACTGTTCAGTTTTTACAGTATCCTCTCTGTTTGTTAATGTAATCTGCTCCTGTGTCTTATAAAAAAAAGCATTTGTTTTTTATAAGGCACAGACACAGGAGCGGATTACATTAATAAACAGAGAGGATGGTGTAAATTTTACTTAGTTGGTTAACAACCACTTTAAAAGGCCTTTACTACCACTTTAATTATGTTTCCTACCCTGGCTGGAAGATCTACTGCTGTCATTCCCTATTAGTTAGGCATAGTGCAGTGCAAAACTTCAATCATCCAGTCAAGATAAAAAAGCAACTGTACACAATTGGATTTTGAAAGTGGTCAGATAATTGACATGAATATTCACACAAGAAGTTGAGTGAAGATTCACAACTTCTTTAGTAAATTAGCCTTATAATGTATATTCCATGGAAAGACTTTCCTGCAAGATTTGTGACAGATTTAATATTCACACTATTTCACAGTATATACAGTACATTATCTATCACAATGCGGAATCAAAGTAATCTAAACATTTTGTTGTATTTATTGCTTGAACTGGTTCTCACACCAGTCAATTACTGGTTTTATGCAATGGAATCAATCCACTTTTATCAGTTCTGGCTTTCTTACAATGTAGCACCCCTTAACAGAGATCACTTACCAAGAAAAACAAATGAATATAAAAATAGATAAATAAAAGTGCAGAGTGGCTTTTAGGAAGCACTGGCATATTTCTTTCCACAATACATAATAAAGAGCTTCAGCAGCCAACTTAGTCCCCACTTACCATTTCCTCCAAGCTACAGTTAATGCCATTTAATTTACGCAAAGTAAGCCATTAAATGCAAATTACGAGTAAATGTTATATGTATACATCCTTTGTTTGTTTTTTGTTTACATTTTCATGCATGTATTGACCATTGATGCCCCCTACAACCTTAAGGAAATGAAAAGCACTGTTCAATTGTCACAGGACAAAAGAGGACCAAAGAGATTTAATAGTTAATCTAATAGATAAAGGTTGTAGGATTGTGCCCTTGATCAAAGATTGATGAATTGATGTTGTATTAATGTTAGATCTTTCATCTTATAAATTAAATTCCAGAAATGTGCCTACAGGGTCACATATACACAATGTCAAGGCTAAAACAGAGCAAACCGTATACTTACCTTTCTCGGGAGCCCTTGTGTTGGACAAGAGAGGTATTCCACACTTCCAAATATTCAGTGTGGTTCCCCCTGTCAGCTTGTATGCCACAACAAGACATATGAGTTTGCAGGAGGAACTAAAGCATATGTTGGGGGTAAAAGGTAATTGACACAATGTAAGAGTCTGGGAGCAGCAAATCAGTGGGGATTCACCACATAGGCTGAAAAATAGGTAAGTATAGCACCTGTTCTTTTACAGTTTAAGCACATTGTATATGTTATTATGTAGTGACAGGGTCACTTTAAGACATATCTAAATCCAAGAACAAAAATGTAATATATTGCAGTCTACCTGTTCATAGATGCGATGGTTGCATTCATTTTCAGTCTAAGTACATTTTCTGCATGCTCAGAAAAATATCCCTTGATCCTCTCAGAAATCTAGTGTCTTTGAAACTTCCTATGCACTGAACTAAAATCTCAAACAAAAAAATAATCAGCCTTCCGTGCTATCTTCTTTGAGCTAAAGACCATCCCACCACTATGTTACACAGGAGAAGGGAGGAAGGAGGTAGTTATGTAGTCCTGTCCTATGGTGACAACACTGTTCCTCCATAGATACTGCACAGTAAGGTAGTGTTGTCACCGTAGAATGAAAGTTAAAGTGGTTGTAAAGGTAAAATATTTTTTTTACCTTAATGCATTCTCTGCATTAAGGTAGAAAACCTTTTAAGTGCAGCCCACAATGCACCTTAGCTCGATCTTGGTCCAATGCTGTGCACACCTGCAGCAGCTCTTCTCCCCTCTCCCCACTCTCCTAGGCTTGGCTGACAGCAGCAGGGACCAATGATAAGTTGTAAGCTATGCAGTGGAATAACATCCTTACAGGATGTCTCCAACTTACAAGCCAACCTCAATGCATTGTTTCATTGGGCAACTATGTGGCAAATGAGGTTTAATACTGATAAATGCAAAGTTATGCACTTGGGGGCTAATGCCGCGTACACACGGCCTGACTTTTCGACAGCAAAGGTCTGACAGAACGAATCCATCGGACAATCCGACCGTGTGTGGGCTGCATCTGACTTTTGTTTGGTGAAAAATCAGAAGGAATTTAGATTTAGAACATGTTTCAAATCTTTCCAACGGACTCGAGTTCATTCAAAAAATCCATTTGTCTGTATGCTAGTCCGATGGACAAAAACCGACGCTAGGACAGCTATTGGCTACTGGCTATGAACTTCCTTATTTTAGTCCTGTCGTATGTCATCACATTCAAATCCGTCGGACTTTGGTGTTATTGTGTGTGGCCAAGTCCGTTCATTCTGAAAGTCCATCGGAAGTCCGTCAAAAGTCTGTCGAGCCTAGTCTACGTAATATGCATGCATCATACATACTGGGGGAGTACAGCTGGGGAATCAATGGTGGAGAAGGATCTGGGTGTTTTGGTAGATCATGAGCTTAATAATAGCATGCAATGCCAAGAAGGGCAACCAAACATATAAGAGGCATGGAGGAGCTCAGCTATGAGGGAAGATTAGAGGAACTGAATGTATTCTCTCTTGAGAAGAGGAGATTAAGGGGGTTTATGATCAACATGTACAAATACATAAGGTGTTCATATAGTGAACTTGGTGTTGAGTTATTCACTTTAAGGTAATAACAGAGGACAAGGGGGCACTCTTTATGTCTAGAGGAAAAGAGATTTTCATCTCCAAATACGGAAAGGTTTCTTCACAATAATAGCTGTGAAATTGGGGAACATAGACTCCCTCCAGAGGTGGTTCTGGCCAGCTCAGTAGATTCATTGCTTTAAAAAGGCCTGGATCCTAGGTGTACATAATATAACTGGGTACTAAAATTTATAGGTAAAGTTGATCCAGGCAATATACGATTGACTTTGGAGGGATCTGAAAGGTTTTTTCTCCCCTGCTGGATTGGATCATACTTTTCTGGGATTTTTCGCCCTTCCTCTGGCTCAACTATGGGTATAGGATTGTGTATATGGGTTTGTATGGTTGTTGTTGTTTTTTGGTTTAACTTGATGGACTTTTTTCAATCTGACTAACTATGTAACTAATAGTTCCTGCTACTGTCAGTCAAAACCTGTGAGCAGAGAGTTGGAGTCAGGGATGAATAGACACACACAGCCCGGCTCAGGAGTGAGTGCCCTCACAGTGGGGCGGAGAGGCCAGGAGGCTATTCTGAGCAAAACTGTTGTAAGGAACAGGTAAGTATAATATGTATATTATTTTAGGGAAAAATTGTAAGTTTTACAGTAACTTTAAAGAAAAGACTAAAAAGAAAATAGAAAACGAATGCAGCCACTACAGTTACATAGTTTGTCAGGTTGAAAAAAGACACAAGTCCATCCAGTTCAACCTCACTTCATGGGAGGACTGATAAGCTGCAATATATACATTTCTTGTTTTTGAATTTAGATATGCATTCATGGAGAATAGAAGAAAATATGATTTTGGCAAACACATTTTGGGAGCTTAAAAGATCTAAAGCCAAAACCTTTTAGTTTTAGTTTTAGATGGAGTAGGAAATAGTTACAATCCATGTCAATATTTTTGCTGTGTCTCATTGGAAGGTTTTCTTTCACCTCTTCACAGTAAGAAGCTTGGAGAGATTTCCTTTAAGAAACAAGAGTCCCCAAAGGTAAATTTCTCAGCTATTCATGTTTTGTTGACAAAAGTGATTGTAAAGCCTAAACCTTTTTTAAATTAATGCATTAAGGTAAAACAATGTTTCAATATGTGTATTGCCCCCTAACCCTCCCTTATACTTACTCAAGCCCAATCTCGATCCAGCGCTGTGCCCTTCTGTAGCGGCTCTCTCCTCTTCTCCCTGCTCTCATGGGCTTTGCTTTGGCTCTGTCTGTATCTATAGATGCAGGCAGCACGGCTCATGATTGAGTCCACAGGTTTGCCACCATAGGAAGCAGCTTCCTATGGTGGCACGCTGAGAAAAGGAGGAGCCAGGTGTGCCAGCAAGAGACCCAAGAAGAAGAGGTTTGGGGACATTCTTTGTAATATCATTCCACAGAGCACCCAATATATCTGCCAAAAATTCATGATGATTGAAAGAAGTGTCCGACATGTTTCATAGTAATTTACTCTAGACTTTTGGAATGCATAGGGATTAATTTACAAAAGGGTTCAGATTGGGTTCATACTGTCCTATGGAGGGGCTCACAGCAGGGGTCCGGTGCGTCCCTGTTCACTGTTTCAGGTCCAATTTCGGTCCGAATTTTGGTCTGAATTCAGGCCTGAAACAGACCAGAAGATGCACAGGACTCCTATGCAATTGACTCCATAGCCACCCCGAACATGTGTGAACTGGCTGTATTGAGAGCCGGTCACAATCTCCTCCTATTCGAATAGTGTGAACCCAGCCTAAATGTTAACATAGCCCAATTACAGTTGTGTTAATTTAAAGGATAACTATGCTTTCACAGAGGTGGGTCCTTTTCACTCAGTCCACCTGTCACCTGATTGGACCCTCTATTCACCCCTGTGGACCAGCGGGTGTAAATAGAAGTGTGTCCGTTGACACCCATCTACCTCCAATCTGATCTGGCCCTCTAAAAACAAACAGAAGGGGATCCTTCCCCCTCTATCTAGGTGGATTGGAGGTGTAAACAGACAGGTAGGGTCCATTTACACCTGGCCTTCCGTAGACACAACAGGCTCTGTACGTGTCCGCTCTGCATAAACTGAGCGGAGTCGGACCTGTTTTCCTGTTTTTGCTGATCTAAATGGAGTGCGCTCCATGTGAAATGAACCATAAACAGTTTAGCAGCAGCACAGGCAGAATGCCATCAGAAAAAAAATTAAGGGATGATAGTAGCATGCTTTCATAATGACAGCATGTAGCATGTAGGGGATTCAATTATATTATTATGGTCCATTAAACAAACACTTACAGACCGGACCATTTTGCTGGTTTAAAGAACAGACCACTTTTTGCGATTCGGCACTGCGTCGCTTTAACTGACAATTGCACAGTCCTGCAACGTGGCTCCCAAACAAAATCGACGTCCTTTTTTTTCCCACAAACAGAGCTTTCTTTTGGTGGTATTTGATCACCCCTGCGGTTTTTATTTTTTGCGCTATAAACAAAAATAGAGCAACAATTTTGAAAAAAACGCATTATTTTTTACTTTTTGTTATAATAAATATCCCCCAAAAATATATAAAAAAACATTTTTTTCCCTCAGTTTAGGCCGATACGTATTCTTCTACATATTTTTGGTAAAAAAAAAATCGCAATAAGCAATTATTGATTGGTTTGCGGACAAGTTATAGCGTTTACAAAATAGCGATAGTTTTATGGCATTTTTATTAATCATTTTTTATTATTTTATTTTTTTTACTAGTAATGGCGGCGATCAGCGATTTTTATTGTGACTGCGACATTGCAGGGGACACATCGGACATTTTTGACACATTTTTGGGACCATTGTCATTTATACAGTAATCACCGCTATCTAAATGCAGTGATTCCTGTGTAAATGACACTGGCAGTGAAGGGCTTAACCAGTGGGTGGCAGTGTAGGGGTTAAGTGTTCCTAGGGGTGTGTTACTAACTGTGGGGGGGCTGGGCTTTCATTTAGTGAACACTGATCTCTGCTCCAATCACATGGAGCAGAGATCAGTGTCACTAGTTGCTAGGCAGAATGGGGAAATGCTGTTTACACGGCATTTCCTCCATTCAGCCGTCCCGTGAGACGATCGTGGGTATGCCCGCAGCGATCGAGTCCACGGGACCCGCGACCGGACTCACGGGGGTCCCGACCGGCATGCAAACGCGCTGCTGGTGGCGCGCTCGCGATGGCAGGGCGGCATTGAAGATTGGACGTACCTGTACGCCAATATGCCCGTCCGTGCCATTCTGCCGACGTACATCGGCATGCGTCGATAGGGAACCAGTTAACAATACAATATAAAAATGTTCACTCCTGACAATATAAAGCCATCAAATGGGCAATTATTACAATTTTGACAGTACATGAACAATATAAGCACAATGGTAACAATATGCAGTCATGAAACAAGCAAACAGGACAATATGTGGGCAACAAAAAGAACACAACTATTGATATTAGAGATTGAAGTATGGCAAACCTCATAAACAGCATCATAAAACTGCATAGCAATGTAGAGATTGTGAGTTTCAAATAGCATTTTAGTTATGATTAGTTTTATTTATTTAAATAGTATATTATTTAGCTTGTTACAGTATGTGTGCATGCTGTGTTGTTAAATTGAAATTATTTTTATGATTGTGTTGTTTATATATATATTTTTTTTACCAGTAGGAACATTGATCTGTCTATTAATCTTCATAAATCACATCCCATTGAAAGGGAATTTCTATTTTTTATTGTCTAAAATGGGTACAATTGTTGAAGACTTTGAAATGCCATCATGATTTTGCATGGTGGATTTGTTTATTGTTCTGCTTTGTAATTGGCTACAATTTTATATAACTTTATAACTTCATATAACTAACTATGTGTAGAGAGATTAAGGCCCCTTTCCATGTTCATCCGGTCCGCTCTGCAGACAGATAGAAAAATAGGATTCTCCGCAGAATCGGACCATAGTAGAGATGGATGATATCGGGTGTCCGCGGATGTTCATCCGCAGACACCCGCTATCCCATAGGGATGCATGTATGTCCGTATTTCATCCTCAAACGGATGGATGAAATCCAGACATACCGTTCACATGTGTGAAAGGGGCCTAAGGGTTATGTTCAAGGAAAATGAGAACCTGGAATAGGTGAAATGCCTTCAGAAGAATTGTTGGAGCGGCTTGCAGTTTTACTTATTTTAAAAATTGTTTCAATAAAACCTGCTACACTATTATAAAATTTACTTCTTCTTTACTGTTTATCACAAGTGATCTGAGAACTGTGATTTACAGCTGTGAAGAATAGTTAGTCATCTCTCCAGCTAGAAGTGCAGAGCAGCAAGCAGAGAGATTAACCCCATCTGGACATGAAGAGGCTGGGTGGCTTGTCTGACTGAAACACTGATCTTAACAGACTAATGATAAACTCTTATCATTAGTCTGTTAAGGTCCTTTTCACACTTGTGCAACTTGTCCTGTGACTTTGGACTGCAAAGTCGCATGACAAGTCGTACCCCATGATTTCTAATGAGAACCGTTCATATCTGGGCGACTTCAAGTCGCAGTGACTTCAAAGTAGTCTCTGCACCACTTTGGTCCGATTTTGAAGCGACTTGAGGTCCATAGACCTCAAGATTACACAGGCATTACTTCAAGTCATGTCAAAATTGCGTCAAAGTCATGGCAAAATTGTGGAAAAAAATCCTGCTTTACTGTATCTACTTGCTGCACTTTTATTTAATACAAGGAATACACCTGTTATTTGAATGTTCCAGTTACACTATATATGCAGTATGTACTGATGTACAGACATGATCTATAAAAATAAACTTTTAGGCTCAGTTCACACATATGTGAATTGGATGCGGTTTTCCTGCATCCAATTCGCATGACAGGAGAGTCTGGCCGGCTCTCCATGGAGTCGGTTCACACATCTCTGGGGCAGCCATGGAATGAATTGCACAGGGGTCCCGTGCATCTTTGGCTCTGTTTCAGGTCTGAATTCAGGCATACAATTAGGGCCAGATTTGTCCCTGAAATGGACTACAGGGATGCACTGAATCCCTGCTGTAAACCGCATCTATATTAGAAGTGAACCCAGCCTTAAAGAACAAGAGTATTTATGAACAATCAGAGGCAAGGAAGATTCTTAACCTTTTTACATGTATGTAGGCTCTCATAATAAAGTAAATTTAAAATTTAAAAATGCAATGATCTGAAATAATGAAAAATAAAGCTAACAAAACGTGCCAAAATGTAAGGCTAACTATCCTAATTCTATTCCTGCATTTTTTTTTTAACTAGATTGACTGATGTTATATTTATTTGAGATACATGGCACACACGCTGATCTGTTCATGGTAAACTTACATAACTTACTATACAGTACATACCAATGGCTAATGCAGGCCATACACAAAGCAATTTTTGGTAACTTCAACTAACATTCAATCAGGAGCCATCAAGTAGATGAGACAAACTAAACTGTTATATTTTCATGGTTTCTATAGAAACTATTAGTTGTAGGTTGCATTGATCCCTTTAGTCAATTTTGCAACCTAAATATGATTTCAAAAATGTAAGGCTGAAAACTGTTCTCTAGTTTTCATTGACCAAATCACAAATGGGGGGGGGGGGGGTAAATCTATTGAATCAAGTGCGAATCAAGAAGGCAAAAAAGGTATTATTCAATTTCCACCACAATTTTTATCATTTGCTTCCTTAAACCTAGAGTACATTTATTGTGTAAAAGCTAATAAAAGCAGCAGGTGTAAGGGCAGCATCAGCGTGGCACAGTGAATATTATGATCATATTAATTTGTCCAAGCTTTAAAGGAATTAAATTCCAAAAAATAAAAATCAAATAAAAACGTTTCTATTAAGTTGGTTTCAGTCAATATCCCACCCCATTTTAAGATTTTGAGATTTTGATTGCTAGAACCTAGCAAACATTTGTAGCTAAGACCTTGTTGAAAATTACAGAATTGTGTGGCTAAAATAAAAATAAAGTAAAACGTAAGGGATACAGAGAATATTTACATTTGTATTAATACACATGTTAAGCATAAATCATTAGACATTGGCAATAACCTTACTTTTAAATAAAATCTGAGATATATATATATATATATATATATATATATATATATATATGTATATACGCATATGTTAAGTCACTTACCAATTTTAGCCAAACTTGCCACAAGAATCCAGACTGCAATAATATATGGGTCCTGCACATGATGCCATTTAAAAGTGACTATCTGTAGACTGGTTAGTGCTCCAGAAGTATGACCCTCACCCTCTCCGGAAGATCTACTTTTGTTAGCCCCTAATACAGGGGTGCCAACTAGGCACAGCACTGCAATTGCCAAAAAAAAGTTAGTTTTCTCCATCCTCATTATTCCTGAGATCACTCTTCCTGTGCCAGCTGTGATCCTTAGATTTAGCTTCAAGATTCTATGAAATATGCTATTCCATAGTTCTGAAAGAATGCAATTCTAAAGCTGCATCTATAGATCGATATAAGTTGTTGCACCAGTTGATTGCTAGTCCAGTGCAATGGAATCAACCCAGTGTTATCGGTTCAGGCTTTCTCAGATATTGCTTCTCAAGTAACTCTTTAGAGTACTTTAGCAAAGATCAGTTACCTACAAAAATAAATAAATAAGAGTGCAGAGATGCTTCAGGTAGCACTGGCATGTTTCTTGTGCATGTGCTTTTATACCACCTAATGGGAGAGTTTTACCATCCTACAACTCCCTCCTCCTAGTTCTCAGGTACAAGGCACCGCCTTTTAGTTACTGCAAACTCAAGTCATTAAATGCTAACTACAAATAAATAGCGATTGTGTACATCACCTGTTAATTAAAAAGGTTTCAATTCCTCATTTACATGTCTATGCATACATTGATCATGCTAAGCCATAGATACCAGACAGTTTAGTTATTTTCATTCAGGCTATTGTTCTGAGTTTGCACAGAAATAATGTATGCTTTGCAGTCTTTGGATGTACTAGGTATAATGAGGAGAAAGGATGTTGTTTTAACAAACTACAAGTTTGCTTTATTTAATATAAATAGATATTGCAGCATAGCACTACAATGGAACTAGGGATATATATTACATCTGTGCAGATTATTTTCCTGGTTTTAGGGTACTTACTAGGTAAACTGACTGATAACATTAAACCAGCCATAGACTATTTGAATCTTAGCCAGTTTAGCAGGCTGATTGATTTGTCACTTCAAACCATGTATGGGCAGGCTGATTGTTTTGTACCCAAGTTGATTGATTGATCACAATAGCGCCGCAGGAAGGGATTTCCCCATAAACACAGTCAGTGTGCAACCAGTGGTTGCAGGGAAAAAAATCACACTGTCTATGGCCAGCTTTAGATTGGTGCATGCTGAAAAAAGGCCGCATACACTGTCAATATATTTTACTGTATTTCAAATCTCAGCCATTATTGGGCTGGCCATACATTATACAATTTTCTAGTACAATTTCAGTATAACGTCTCCTGAAGATTTACTTTCAACTATGTAGTGCAAGGTCCTGCCTGATTGGATACAAATTGAAAGTGTTGTTTAGGTTTGACCTCATAGTATATGTTTTTTTGTAAATCTAAATGAAAATTGTACAAGAAAATTGTATAATGTACAACCAGCTTTAGTCTGATACTTGTATGTATGTGACATGCTGTTCCAACACCTTCAGTATGATTTAGTAACAACAGGAAATTCTAATTCATGGTAATTCAATAAGCAGCACTGTTAAGTGAATGTTTACTAAATTTGATAAGCCAGGCTTCATTTGTTCAACGCACTAGGTCAGACATAGTTAGCTTAAATAACACAATGTCATAATGAGTATGATAAATCCTTAAAGGGCAACAACAATCCTCCTTAGGACTGCACTTAATTAAAAAAAAAAAAAATACCAGAGCATGTTACTATACCAACTGAAAATTATA
Organism: Lithobates pipiens; assembly: GCF_037356315.1. Taxonomy (NCBI): domain Eukaryota; kingdom Metazoa; phylum Chordata; class Amphibia; order Anura; family Ranidae; genus Lithobates; species Lithobates pipiens. The sequence continues at coordinate 275,368,177 of NW_027507764.1, read as the reverse complement.
TTCTATTTTATTAATTTATGAAGCTTTTGGGGATCAAACTGATCCCCATAATGCAAAAGAATTCAAGACTGCTTACCTGCAAAATATTGTAAGGAAGTGTTGTCTTAATATCTATTAGAACAGATTAGAGGCTCATTCACTGTACATTCTTTTACTGTCTAATGTCCGCAAGCCATATAGCAACTGCAAGTGGCACAAATACTACATAAATGTGCTAGCCATTAATAACATTTAAGTGAATTAATACATTGCAGGATTTAGTAAATGCACACAAATGGTGAGATTTGTCTAATAAATAACCAACTTTTGCTCTGGGAAGTGGAATTTGTATAAGCCTGGGTTCACACGGAAGGCGGGTTTGAAATCGTACGAGTTCAGCTGAACTCGCAAAATTTCAAACCGGCATTTCAGTGACTTTGGGAGCAATTTCATACACATCTGTGTGGGTTCCTGTACAGATGTTTATTGAAATCGCACCCCAAGTCACCAAAAGTAGTGCAGGAACTAATTTTGGGAATCAGTGAGGTGCCACAAAGTCGCCACAATTGCCGGCAATAGGCAGCGAATTGAAATGCGATTTGACATGTCTAATCATCCAAATGTGAACTTGGGGCTAAATGTGTATACAGTGTGTGTGTGTGTGTGTGTGTGTGTGTGTATCTATATATATATATATATATATATATATATATATATATATATATATATATATATATATATATATATATATTTGGTCTGTCCAAGGACAAATGTTTCATTGTTTTTCAGCATCAGAAAGATTCTTCCCTAGCAAGAATAATAGCAATGGTTCTGCTACACAAGACAAAGGTGAAAAAAGTATTGACCTTGATGTCAAATCATTTGAAGTATATGTAAACTTAATAAATAAAATCTTATATAATCTTTCAAACTAATCAAACGTTATGTTTCATTAATATCATAAATAGTAATCCTGCCATAAAGGTCTTTTTCAGAAACTTCCTATGAAGGGGAGATAATGCTCTGTCCCTGTCTCCCAATTGCTATCCTAAATTGCTGTGACATCACACAGACAAATTCCATCATTACCAACAGCAGGAAGCCCATCCTGAATAATGACATGCAGCCTCTGCAGCATTTGTGTAAACATTAAGTGGCTGCAAAGAGGATGAGGCCGATTGGCATCATTGGAATGAAAAAAGTAACATTAGTACATGGGAATCATTTAGGGTTCACAGTAATGTAGCATGCTAAATGTAATTCATTTAGGGTTTAGATCTACTTTTTCTGTATGTTCACTTTTTAGGTGATAATTATAATCTCAATTTTACTTTTAAATCTTGTGCAGTCACGGTCATATACGGAGGTTTGTCTCCACTAGGGGGCAGAATGGCTAACTAGGATTTGGTTATTGTACATGGGACTGGCTTAGGCCAGTCCTATGTGCTGGAGAGGCAGCTGTAGTGGAGGAGTAGGTAACCTGCTGGCACTTGTGGGACTGAACTCAGCATGCCTGCTCATTCAGGGAAGGTGAGAGTCCATAAACAGAATGAGGTTGTCCATTTTTTATTTTTTTTATTTCTAATCTCAGATCGAAAATTAAGAGGTTGCTACAGTTAAGAAAATATTGTATAACAGAAAAAAATTCCAAAGTGATAATGGGTATCATGGGTAATGTGTGGTATTGTATCTGTATTGTATTTCGGACGAAAACTGCACTGATTTAACGAAAATCGAACGATCTGGTATCGTACTAGAAACATTCTCACGTTTGTCTGTTCAGATAATATTGGATGCACTATTGTGATTGGCTCCCGAAAGCTGTGTACCAACTGTCAAATTATCGTACAAACGATCTGAAAGCGGTATTTTTCATCCAATAAACAGATCATGTGTACAAGCCGGTAGAAGTCTTCTCCAGAGCACCCCGCAAGAGGTGATGAATTTTGCTACTGACATATCCCGGGTTGTGTCGCTTGGATTGTGTCCTTTGGACTCACCCAAGCAGGGAGCTGTCTAGGACAAGATTAGGTATGCAGAAAGAGTGTCTTGCAGCACAGAGTTGCTGGGATCACAGGTCAGTAGGGATTAGAAGAGCTGTGATTCGGGTTGCAGGTGGAAACACATAGGGAGACCTTGAAGGTCACTGAGAGGGGAACACTGGAGAATACAGGAACAAGATAGACACTGAGAGAATATCAGCTTAGAGCAACACAGGGACTCGGACTGCTAAGGGGCACTGGCTACATGTGAACATGTGCGCTGGCCCCTTACTGTGTAAGAAAGCAAATTGGCTGCATCTTTGGTAACCACAGGTTTTCTACGTTAAATTATTATATTTAAGTGCTGCCTATTTACACTTTTAATAAAATTAAAATAAAAATTCCCGTTGATCAGATTTAAACCATGATGAAGGGATATGTTGGTGCTCAATGATACAAAAGCTGGAAAAGAGTGGAAGGCACATTGATTTTTCCTATTTGTGTTTATTATGCTAACACAATAAGTATAATGGGGTTGTGGATAAATAATTATTATATATTGTGTCTATCATAGTGTCTGATTTGGATAGCTTAAGAGGTCCTGGGTATAATATTATGATTGCATTGAATATTTTGAAAATATGATATCTTGACATTATACTTAAAGTATATTTAAAACTTAGACCCCCCCCTTTGCATTAAATATATGTCTTGAACGGGTTTTATAGTTGCCTGTAACCATGTTGAGGAAGTAAGAAATTTGATAAACTAGTATACAGACAGCAATGCAAATTTATGCTCCTTCATTCTAAGGGTGGCCTCAAAATATATTAGTGATTTGTGGGGATAAAAGGGGGCTAGCCAATTTGGAAAAAGATGAGATCTGAATACAAAGTAGCCTTGGATTTAGGGCTCTAGAATGGCTTGACCTAAAATGATATACTAGTGCCTGTGCTATCCTCCAGTGCTGAATCTTTCCTTCTGACTGATTTAAATATGTCAAATCACATGTTAAATCGCCCCGATGTGAATGGGGGCTAAAACCTGGCAGCTGATTGGTTTCTATGCAGAGCTGCACCAAATTTTGCACTCTTCAGTTTTAGTAGTTCAACCCCATTATGTTTACCATACTTTATCCTTTAAAGCTTCTTTTATTAGCAGTACACCCCTGTAATGTTTTAAAAAAAGATGCAAAAACAGCACACATCTAAATCAGCTCACACTATATCACCCACATTAACCACACCCCCTACTTCCATAGGTATATTGAAAGCTTGACATAGACCAATACAGCATTTCATCCCTGAATAAAACTGTCTTGCTGATGGCCAGTTTTACAGTTATGTCCTTATTCTTGTAGTTAAAAACTTGCCTGTACCCTTTTTTCTCATTTGAAATTGTGACCTATTGTCCCTAATTGAACTGTCTTTATACTGGACAATTTAACACTGCTATATCCCAGACAGTATCCTAATTACGGTATTAAAGACCCAGCCTGGTCCATGTCTCTAATAAATGTGGGTCTAGCCTTGCTATTTAAAGTGATACAGTAGTAAAGATCGTTTTTTTTTTTCTTTTACCTACAGGTAAGCCTATAATAAGGCTTACCTGCAGGTAAAATTAATATCTCCTAAACGTGCACCGTTTCGGAGATATTCACCCTAAATGCAGCCACTGACATTACCATGCACTCTGAAGGTCCAGCATAAGGTGTGATATAATCTCGGCTCTGGCCACTCACAGCGTTGGAGCCCAGGAACCTGGAAGAAAGGCTGGAGGAAGATTCCAGCTGTCTCAACGGTGACTGGTAAGTATTTCATAATGTGCTAGTATGCGATGCATTGTCTTACAGGTGTTTTTTTTTTTTCATTCTGCAGTAGTTTACTACTGCTTTAAAACTGACCTGCTGCTTGTAAATTTTACACAGCTGTGCCATCTTTGGTCTCTTAATTCTTGTTGATTACTTGTGTAATCATTTTCTCTAGTACATTTCAGCAAATTCCCCTCACTAAAATGTTCCTGTTGCTGGCCAATTTACACTGCTGTATCATCTGTAGTGTCTTAGTCCCTACTGAGAGACTAAAGCTGGCCATAGACGGTTCTAATGTCAGCCGATTCAGCAAGGACCGGCCGAGATTTGAACCATGTATGGGCAGGCTGATTGTGCCCAACCTGATCAATCGATCAACTTAGATACAACCAGCCTGTTGGATTTTTTCAAGCGATTATTGACAGTGGCTATAGCTGCTAGCAATAATCACTGTGTGTACTACACAGTTCCCCCGCCCTCTTTCCCACCGCCGGGAGAACACAATAGCTCTGCAGGATTATATCCTCAATCAACGCTGACTGTGTTGGTGGGGGAATTGAGCAACTTTCTTTCCTGCTACCCGTGGTTGCAGGAACGAAATTTGCTCCATCTATGGCCGGCTTAATAAAAATTAGCCAGCAGTAGGACAGTTTTTAACCACTTGACTTCTGGAAGATTTACTCCCTTCATGACTAAGCTATTTTTTGCTTTTTGGCACTGCATTATTTTAACTGGTAATTGCACTGTCGCTGTACACAAATTAAATTTATATCATTTTTTTCCCACAAATAGAGCTTTCTTTTGGTGGTATTTGATCGCCACTGGGTTTTTTGTTTTGTGTTTTTTGTTTTGTGCTATAAATGAAAAAGACTGAAAAATTTTAAAAAAACAACAATATATTCTACTTTCTGCTATGAAACATATCCAAAGAAATAAAATAAAAAAAATCATATTTCTTTCGAATTTAAAATAAATAAATGTAGGCCAATATATATTGTATTACATATTTTTGGTTAAGAAAATCAAATAAGCGTATATAGATTGCTTTGTGTGAAAGATTAATCAGTATTTTTTGCTAGAAAATTATTTAGAACCCCCAAACACTTTTTTTTTTTTTAGCAGAGACCCTAGGGAATAAAATGGCGATTGTTGCAATTTTTTATGTCACACAGTATCTGCGCAGCGGTTTTGCAAATGCAATTTTTTGAGGGAAAAATACAGTTTAATGAAAAAAAAAACCCACAATATTTAACCCAATTGTTTTGTAAAATGTGAAAGATGATGTTACACAAGTAAAATTGTGCATGCTTGTGGAATGGCGACAAACTACAGTACTTAAAAAAATCACTTTAAGCGACGCTTTAAACGCTTTTACAGGTTATCTGTTTAGAGTTACAGAATTATTGCTCTCACGCTAACGTTTATGACGATATCTCACATGTGTGGTGCAAACACCGTTTACAAATGCGAGAACTTACTCATGCATTCATGCGCAGGAGCATGGAGGGATAGGGGCACTTTAATTTTATTGTTTTCTTATTTATTTTATTTTTTCGTTTTATACTGTCCCTTTCATTTTTTATTTTTTTGTATCCCTTGTAATGGAAATAAGGATGACAGGTCCTCTTTATGGAGAGATCTGGAGTCAAAAAGACCCCCTCCTGCTGCTTCAGAAAGCATTCTAGCGGCTCATGAGAGAATCATGTGGTAGATACGTGATCTGGCGTAGGGTAGCCCCCAACGTAGATGTTCATTAGGCGGTCGGCAAGCAGATAATCGAAGACAGGGACATCCTCACCCAAATACCTGGCTTGTCAAACTGCTGGCCAATTGCTATTTGCCAGTCAAAGTGGGTCTGTTACTGTTTGATGTAAAAGCATGCGTCACTGCTAAAGCTATCTGTAAAAAAGCCTTTTCAAACCCAAATTAGTCAAGCGGGAGTGCTTCTGCTGTATCTAGGTCAAGTTAGTTATAAAAGAAAAAAAAATCAATTCAGTGAGACTGTCTGTAAAGATCTATAACGCCATGTGTAACAAAGGCATTCCATTAAAACATTTCTGTATTTTCAAAGTTGATCTCAAAGCCATATGAAAATATACTCTCCCAACTGTTCTGTATTTTCCTTTTTTGCACTGGTACATATGCTCCATGGCAGTGGCCAGAATCCCATTCCTATTTTTACAGTAGTTTGCATAATGACCAGAACTGACCACGATTTTCACTTCATTGGGATACATCTCTAAGTCTGGGTTCACAGAATTTAAAACAAGAATTTCTAAACCCTTAGAAAATCAAATGCAGGCAGATTTACTCGTTACTAATCATAGCACAAAAAAAATCCTTGATATCTTTAAAAGTGTCTGTTATGAATATTATTAGAATGTACTGTAGAAGAATCATTTATGCTTCATTATTTGCAGAAGACAAACTGGATCTCTATTAGTCTATATCAGTTGCAAAAGGTTTAACATACAGTATACCAATGAAGTGCTCCTATCATCCCTTAAAGCTGTGAACTCTTAGACTGCGGTTAAACTTGGACTTAGTTGGTTATTTCCTTGTCCACACCCACTAGCAAGGAATGAGGGTAGTTGTCTTGACATTTCTTTTTACATCACTGTAACTTTTTGCTTTGACCTGGTATCTCTCCACTCTAACTCATAGGTGTCAGGGTTCTGCTGCTGTGTTTGGTTGTCTGTACCAGGCCACCACACTGTTTCTCTGCAAAGTTGTTTTGTCTGTACCACACCTAAATGACCTTCATGTGCCTTTTTAGAACTGATTATCTCAATGCAGCTTGAATTACTGCTCTGTGTTCTCTTGAAAGGCAAACACCTTTCCGAGTTGACAACTCTGTTCTTAGTTGGCTGTATGGCTAAAGAAGTCAAGGTAAGACAGATGGTTACTTGCTATGCAAGTAGGTCAATATTTCTTGAGTCATTGGAACCACAGGTCTTGTGGTGTAACTGTGAAGACTGGTGAACTAGATGTTAGGGCTGGGCTCAGCCCTTCCTTCTCTGAGCTGGCCGCTCAGTTGTCGGCTAATTCCCAGCTTGCATCTCTCTCCACAGTTACTCAGCCATTGATGATCCTGCTCGTCAGTCCTGCCTACTTAAGCCGCCCAGTCCAGAAGAGCTCTGCCTTCCCCTTGGTCACATCACAAGAAACTATTGCCTGCATTTCTGTTTTGCTGACATCCCTTCTGGCTCCAGATCCTGCTTGCTGTTCCACTACTTTGAACCCTGACTTCTGGCTTGGTTGACTATCCGTTCCGGTGGTTACTGAACTTTGGCTATGTTTTGACCACTTCTGTCTCGTTCTGATTTCATGGTTTGTGACACTAGATATCTCAAGTGGCTTCTTTTCTCCTTGATCTTCCTGTCCCTCTTCGGTATTGACGACTACATGGGATAAATCATCTGCTACTTAATTTAACTTTCCTAGCTTATCAAAAAATGTCAAAATTGTACTGAAACAGTCTGTCTGTTCAGTAATGATAAAATGTTTTCCTTTTTTTTTTCAATCATAATTTTTTGATGTTGGCTCACAGTATACTTTCATCGCGTAGCTCCCTTACATTAACTATATTGGGTAGCAGATACCCCTCCTCTCCAAAAAATGTTTTTTTTTTGCTTTGAGTTTTTTTGTGTACATACTTTTTATATTTATGGTAAAGGGGTCACATCTTGAAATTCGTTTGCAATAACTGAATATCAGGGTAGGGAATGGGATAGCCGTATGACAGGCTACCTAAAAGAATTTTGGCAAAAATAACAACTTGATTCTGAGCTCACTTCCCTGTTCTTTAGGCTCAGTTCACACCTAATGCCGATGCAGGGGATCCCGCATCCATTTCGCAATAGTGGGACCCGGCCTCAATCTTGGTAAAGTTTTGGAAAAAAAATATTTATTGTACTGGCATATAAAATCTTTTGAAGAATATGTGTAGGAAGATATTAATCCCTTTGAATTAATCCGAGTCCAAATATTCCCCACTGTTGACAATATAGAGACAGAATTCAAGAAGGAGTGAAAAAAGATATTTAAAAAATGTTCAAAAAATCTGATGATGCTGCTTTGGACAAAATAAGCACAAAACTTTTGCCTCTAAAGATACATAGCTCCTATATGGGGAAGAAGAAAACACTTAATGATCAGCTAACAACAAGGGAATTTTTATTAAAAAAGATTAAAAAATTATTAGGGATAGAAAGAAGGCAAAGCCTATTCCAGACAGGAAAAGTTTAAACAACACACCAATGGAACAACTTTCACTTACATTTTTTGCAATCTACTTCTACTATGTCATCAGTTTCTGCTTTTTCACAGGCCCCCTTTAAACATAGTGGCAACTGGCCCCTCAAAAGACAAAAGATGGGTCGTCTGAACAATCTGCAAAAAAAATCATCTTTGGAGAAAACCAAACACTCTGAAACGAACAACTCCATGCAAGGGTGTTCTGCATCCTTGGTATCATGTAGTGTATCATATGTGTGGTGATGGAATCTCCCTCTGTTTCTTCTGTTGATAACATTAATGCCACGTACACACAATCGCAATTTCCGTCAATAAATTCTTGTACAAGCTTGTCTTGCATACACACACTCACACAAAAGTTCTCTGAACTTTCGACCGTCAAGAATGCGGTGACGTACAACACTAAAACAAGCAGAGAAAATGATGTTCAATGCTTCAGAGCATGCGTCGAATTGTTTCCGAGCATGCGTGATTTTTTACACGTCTGAATTGCATACAGATGATCATTTTTTCAGATAGCAACTTTTCCCGACCAAAAAATAGAGAACAGGCTCTCAATCTTTTGCTGGCTGGAATTCTGCCAGCAAAAGACCGAAGGAGCATACACACTGTCGCATTTTCCAACAAAAAGCTCTAATTGGATTGTGTGTATGCGACATTATGGTGACACTTCTACTCAGGAATCCGACACAAGTCTCAGAGACTTTTCCTCAACCCCTTCCATACACATGCATTGCAATAATCTTTTTCAGACACACCGCGTTTCAATGTAGACACTCAGATGATGAAATAACATACAGTGAACCTAAAATGAACATAGTCAATCTATCATCATATTCACTTACCATCCATCAACAAAAAGTGTTGAATAGAGGATTGAGTTTGCCCCAACAAAAATGTGTACAAAAGAAGCAAAGAGAATGCAGTGCTGTGCAATAATAGCCTCAATGATAAAAAAAAATACTATTACAATAACATCAATACTAAAAAAGAAAATATAAAATATGGAGCAACAAAAATTAGTAAATCAAGCAAGCTCACAGTGAAAATCAAGCATGTTCACAGTGAAAAAAATCCTTCCATCCTTGCAATACCATCAAAACTAAGTATACAAAAAGAGAAATGAATATAAAATATGGTGCTATGAAAATTAGTTAATCAATCAAGTTCAAAGTGAAAATCAAGCAAGAAAGTGAAAATCAAGCAAGTTCACAGTGAAAAAAATCCTTCCATTGAATAAAATGTGTCCAAAAAAACTATGTCTTCAGTAATCTTCAAATCCTCAGATATTAAAGTGCATACGTGCAATAATACTTCATAAAGTGACTTTTGTGAAGAAAAATCCTGTTCAATAGGAAGGTGACTTTGCACACGTGCTATGAGGATATCCTCAATGTTAAAACAAGAAAATAAGAAATAGTATTACACTGGAGAGTGTATTATTGTTTGTAAGTTTAATTAAAAAACATCGGGGTACACACATTTTAATGGTGCTTCCAGCGCACTAAATTATACAAAGCATAAAGTAGCAAAAATCCTCTTCCAGGTAGCTTCAAATCCTATGTGTGCCAGTAGTCTGCTCCCTCCCTTACATGTGACGACACAGGGCTAATCACGTTACTTCCTCAGGGGGATCCCCTGAGAAAAAGAGGATATGCAAAACCATCCTTAAAAAGGCATACAAAAAGGAACTCGATAAAAATCATCATGAAGTTTTCCAACCAACACAAAATAATTTGAAATATTTTATTAAAATATTGGCATGTATTGTCTATGGATTCACAGGTTCGTACCTCCTGCTCCTCTTATGACATACAGAGGGCCACCTCAATCAGGGATCGATTTCTTAAAAGTGAGTTCAGAGGGAATATGCGCCAAGATCCCTGTAAATACAAAGGTATCTACATGTGTGGGTCCTGCCACTATTATAAATATGTGTACCAACCCCACCATCAAACTACCTAATGGCAAACCCTATAATGCCAAGCATTTTACAAATTCTAGGACCCAGGGAGTTGTATACATATTATTATGTGATTGTGGTTCATTCTACATGGGATAAACTAAGGTGGAATTTTGGAGGAGGGCCACAGCATCAAGCCCCACAATCCCGAGTTACAATTAGGTTGATGTGATTGCACTACATGGTGGAAAATTACCAAAAAATTACTTTTTGCTATTGGATCAGATCCACCCCAACCCATGAGGAGGAGACTGGAGCAAGCTCCTCCTCCAGTGGGGGTTGAGGTGGATCCATAACCTTAAGGCCATGATATTCCCTGGCCTAAACAAAACAACCAATTTCAAAGCTTTGCTTTGTATCAGGAGGCATGGAAAAATAGATCTCCAATCACAATTCCACCTATAAGTACTAATCAATTATGGTCTCACTATTCTACTCTCCCTTTTTGCCTTGTCTCTGTTACAATGTCCACCTCTCAGCACCACTCAAGGGTTTCCCTAAATGGGATCTATCAACAGTTCTACAGTCCCTAACAAAGAGTCCTTCTGAGCCTTTGGAAGAATAACCTCTCAGGTATCTTACTTTTAAGACCGTGTTCCTGGTTGCCATTGTTTCTGCGCACAGGATCAGTGAGTTAAACGCTGTCAATTAAGGAACCTTACTTATCTATATTTCCGGATAGAGTTCTACTAAGGATGGACCAGAATTTCTTACCTAAAGTAGCTTCAATGCATTATCGAGCTCTAGACATTGTGCTTCCAACCTTCTGTGCAAACCCAACGGGGGAGAAGAAGACCTTTTTTCCCATGTTGGATGTCAGAAGGGCTTTGTTGTGTTACTTAGAAAAGATAAAGGATTTCAGACGTACAGATTCATTATTTGTTTCTTTTTCGGACAACAGGAAAGGTTGTCTCCAAGGACAACAAAGGGTAAACTCGGCCACAAGGGGGTATGGCACCAGATTGAAGGTCAATTGCACAATCATACGGCTGGCGTCAAGGCAAATTAGGCTTGAACTTTGTCAAAGACATCGCTAAAATCGCGGCACTCCTCTAGCAGGGAGGAGAGTGAAAAGGTGCATAGGACCTTGGCTACCTTCTGGAAGCATGTCTTACTGCATTGTGGCGACCAGGAGAGAACCTCAGCATGGAGCCAATCAAAAGAGGGGTTGTGCCTCTGTAACCAAGGATTACCAATAACCAATGGTAATTAAGGTGAGGAAATAACTTGGAATTGGATTACTGTATCTCATGGTGACGAGCCCCTATGGCCATGGACAATGGAACAGTCTCATGAGTGACATGGGCAGGCTGTAGGGGTCTCCCATCAAGAGCCTCAATGGTAAGTGAAGTGTCACACACCTGCACAGAATAGAGTGCTTCGATACAAAGGCAGCATTAATGAACAGGCCTGCAGCCCCAGAGTCGATTAGAGCCTGTATCTGGAAGGACAACTCAGCCCAAGAAAGGGTGACTGAAACCAGGTGGTAATCCTTCTGAATAACTGGGGATTAAACAATGCCACCTAAGGTCTGTCCATGTCAGGACTTCAAAGTTCGGGCATTCCCTGGACGGGTAGGACAAGACTTCAAAAAGTGACCTGCCTGGCCACGATCAAGACACAATCTCTCCCTCCTCGTAAAGGTTCTCTCATCCACAGAGAGAGGCATGAAGCCAAAGTGCATGGGTTCACCTTCACTGACCGACTCAGTACCAGGAGGCATGGGAGGTGAGGGAGACACGGGTGGGGCTGCAAAGCTCGGAGGCAACCGTACAGGAGGCTTCCGCAAGTGCTCCTTAAAAGAGAGTCTGTCTCTGAGTCTGGAGTCAATGAGTGATAAACTTCTCCAGCTCAGTGGGTATATCTCGGGCTGCTACCTCATCCTTTGATGTTATCCGAGATACCATGAGAATAAGCAGCCATGAGGACCTCATTGTTCAAAGCAACCTCTGCTGCTGATAGAGTACGGAATTCAATGGCATAGTCGGCAACAGTTCTAGTACTCTGTTTGGTTGACATGAGGCACTTGGCAGCAGAGCGTGCAGAAATGTCAAATACCCTTTTAAAGGAGGCCACAATTTCAGGGTAAGTCAAGACAATAGGTTTTTATGTCTCCTATAGAGGGTTTGCAAAGATATCACAAAACCTACTTTGCTTCTGTCCATGGGAAACGCCTGGGGCAGCATCTCAAAGTACATCTCAACCTGGTTGAGAAACCCTCTGCTTTGAACTGGATCACCCCCAAATCGCTGGGGAAGCGGAGAGGAACCAGACATACCTCTTATAGAGGTAATACTCGAGGAGGGTGCCTGCACACAGGCTGGTGCAACAGCAGGGACGGCCTGCAACTCGGGTTGTACCGGAGCAGCCACAGTGGGAGATTCCAGGTGAGCCATGTGGCTCAGGAGCGTTTGTAACACCATGGCAAACTGATCCATGCGGTGATCTTGCTCATCCAATCTGGAAAAAATATTTCCAACAAGTGGATTGACTGTAGCTTCTGAATTCATGGCCTTCGCCTACTGTCAGAAACCATGAAATCAGACCGAGACAGAAGTACAGTTAAATCACACTTGTTTAATAATAAAAATAAATAGAACAAACGTAGTTAAAAAATAGTCAGTGTTCAGGAAATGGACGGGTACTCAGGTAGACAAGCCAAACGTCAGGGAGTCTGAGATGAGCGTTGTAAAACAGCAAGCAGGATCTGGAGCCAGAAGGGGTGTCAATCAAGCAAGTCTTTTAACAGGAATGCTGGAGAGCATCTCTGTGATGTTGATTAAGGTGAAGGCAGAGATCCTCTGGGCTGGATGGCTTAAGTAGGCAGACTGACAAGCAGGATTTCATCAACAGCTGAATACCTGTGGAGAGATAGGAGCTGGCAATTAGCTGGCAGCTGAGCGCCCAGCTCAGAGAAGGAACACTGGGCGACGGGTGGCAGGTGACGTTCACTGATAGGTGATGATGGTGTGACAGGCAATGGTCACTGATGCGTGACAGGCTATGGTCACTGATGGGTGACAGGCTACGGATGGTGACGGGTGATGGTCACTGACGGGTGACGGTCACAGACAGGTGACAGGCCACAGTCACTGATGGGTGCACTGCTGACAGTCACTGATGGGTGGCGGGTGATGGATGACAGGCTACGGTCACTGATGGGTGACGCATGCACCACTGAAGGTCACTGATGGGTGATGGGTGACAGGCCACGGTCACTGATGGGTGATGGGTGCACCGCTGATGGTCATTGATGGGTGACAGGTGATGGGTGACAGGGCACGGTCACTGTTGGGTGACAGATGAGAAGGCGAGGTGATGGGACAAGTGTTGTGTTTGGTGCATACACTACAGAACACAGATCTGTAACTCGCTGCTCTACACTGGTATGGGAGGAGGGAAGAGGGAAGTGTGTAACAGGTAGTTACCGGTCTGTGTTTACATTTAGTGATCAGCAGCCCATCATGTGGTAAACAGCCGCCGGACAATGGCTGTTTACCAGCGTCGGTGATGAACAGTGTTCCCGGGAACACACTACCACCAACATGCATGCGCAGCGAGCTCGCGATCATGCACATACGCCATGAAAAGTGGGGAGGTACCATCTGGGATCGCCTGTGACTTCATCACGGACGATCACATGGTAAACAGCCATGCCCAACGGCTGTTCACCCTCATCGATGACGACGGTGTCTCTGTGACACGCTACCACCACTGCCAGTACAGGGCTGTGCGCACACGATCACGCGCATGCACTGTTTAAATGGACGGACGTCATATGACGTGACGCCCAGCCGTCATATGATGGTGGGCGAGCGGCAAGTGGTTAAAGACCAAGATAATTGCCTAACTTCTACACTCTTTAGAAAACAGACAGCGAGCAATACATTGTTACACGCTGATAGCGCCGATCCCACTGTGCTTATTAGCAGTATCCCTTATGCCCAGTGTCTGAGGTTGTGTCGCAACTGTACCCATCTTTAAGAATTTAAAATACAAGCCAACTTACTTAGTGTCCGACTTCGGGCAAGAGGCTATTGTAAATCCCTACTTTGTAGTGCTTTCAATAAAGCACTACGTCAATCTTGTAATTCACTTTTGTATAAAACCAAGATTGTCAAAACCAATAAAACAGTTAAATATATTCTATATATATAGTAAAATATGTACCCTCAACAACACAAAGACGTATGTAACATATTGGCAAATCATTAGCCAATACTCCAGGAGAACCCTATCCTTAACAAATACATCAGCATATGTCCAGAAATTACTTTTAGAAGATCGAGATTGTTGAAAAAAACTGACATCCAGTCATTACTCAATTCTAATTCTACACATCTCCAAAACGGCACTACCAGTTGTGGCAAATGTGCTTTTTGCCCGTGGATTGCTGCAGGCACCAGATATATGCTTCCGAACTGAGAAATGTTTGCCCCCCGAATTTTCATGCGGACTGTGGTACACAAGGGATTGTGTATCTCATGTTATGTAAATGTGGCGCCTTCTATGTGGAGAAAACAGCCAGGCATTTCCGTTCCAGAATTAAGCACCATGCATACTACTCAGCTAACAGCAAAATGGTGACCACCGTGAGTAGAGACTTGGATTTATATCACAAATTTGGCACTGGCTGTTATCCCCAAAGACCCCAGAGGCGGTGAATGGGACAAACATATGCTTTGTAGGAAGACTATCTGGATTGAGCACCTTAATGCCATCCATGCCCCTGGGATCAATGAGGCCCAACAGTACAAACCTTTTTATGAAATTTTCATACTCTCATTATTTTCTTTAATTGTAGATATTAAGGTTCCTCTATTCTAACTATTAAGCTGACTCATGACATGTCCCTGATCCATTCTCAAGCCCTCAAAATTGGCAATATGTATTGTCTCTTTATCATGGTTTCAAATACTAAAACATTCTGTTGTTTATTTTAATATGATGTTCATGTATTATGTCAGAAAATGTCTTTGACATCCAGACTTATATATTGAATACCTATATTTTTGGGTATGTCTATTACATTTTTGCTTTTTACAATTATTTCTGGATTTCAATGCTGTTACTCTTTTTTGTGTTTTTGGCTTTCTGTTTCTCTTCCTCTCAATACCACTTTTGAAGCATTCGTGCATATGAGTGTATCATTTTATTTTTTTGGTGGGGGAGTGGATCTTGGTTGGGAGTTCCCACACTTTTTTCCCCAGGACTTGACCCCTGGTGGCAAGTCTTGGGTAATTGCTTTATACATATTCCACTTTATTATTATTTTCTTTGTACCTGCTTTTATTTACTATAGATACTTTATACCTAAACTAGAATTCTTGATGGGATTACCTGACCCCCCAGCAGCTGCCCTGCATTTTGTCTACCTTAATTTGTTTTTAAGCGGTGCGATTATTTCCTATACTCCACTTTATATAGTAAGTACAATGTGTTCTTTTTGCATTAACTAGGTTACCATATACTTCAGATCTAGCTATATCGATTTTCAATAGCTTAATAAACATAAAGGTCACAATGGCCTCCTTAGTTCCCTATATTTCTCTCATCTTTTATCCCTTATTTTTTCTCCCTTTTTCTTGTCCCCCTCCCCCTTTTTTATTTTTTTCCCTCCCTCCCTTTTCCCTCCCTATTCGTGCATATGAGCGTATCATTTTTTTTTTTTGGTGGGGGAGTGGATCTTGGGTGGGAGTTCCCACACTTTTTTCCCCAGGACTTGACCCCCGGTGGCAAGTCTTGGGTAATTGCTTTATACATATTCCACTTTATTATTATTTTCTTTGTACCTGCTTTTATTTACTCCTTAGTTCCCTATATTTCTCTCATCTTTTATCCCTTATTTTTTCCTCCTTTTTCTTGTCCCCCTCCCTCTTTTTAATTTTTTTCCCTCCCTCCCTTTCCAGTCCCTATTGCTTCCCTTCCCCATTCCTTCCACCCCCCCCCCCCCCCATGCAGTTTAGATTTCATTAATTTTGTGAACATTTAGTCGACATTTTTTCCTATATACTTTTTAACTATGCTGGTTACTATGTTATGTACGTTCCCATATGCTGGTTACTATGTTATGTACGTCCCTATAGTTGTTTGGTTTGCTTCGTCCTGCCTTTATATAGACACTGTAGAACTGGCCACCTGTGGGTTATGTGAAAAGGTATACCTTATACCTTACTAATTATATTGTATGATATATAGTATATTATATTTGTATTTTTCCTTTTCATTTTTGTTAGTCAATCTGATTCTCCTGAAGAAGCGCAAGGCACGTAGAGCCTAGAACATTTCACCTGTCCCACATCTATCCATTCCATGCATGTGCTTCCACTGTGGAGACATTTGTAGTGTTAAAGCGGGAGTCCGCCGGGAGTCCGCGTTTTTTTTTTTTTAAAAAAGCCAGCAGCTAAAAATACTGCAGCTGCTGACTTTTAAAATAGTGACACTTACCTGTCCAGCGCGCCCGCGATGTCGGCACCCGAAGCCGATCTCTCGATCGTCTCTCGGGTGCTGCCGCCGCCATCTTGGGTATGGGAATCAGGAAGTGGAGCCTTTCGGCTTCATTTCCCAGTTCCCTACTGCGCATGCGCGAGTCGCGGTGCGCAATAAGGATGGACCCGCTGCCTCTGGGATCTGTGTGTTTCCCAGCAGGCAGCGGGGGACTTTCGGAAAGGGGCGTAATCTACGCCCCTTTCCGCAGAGAGCTATCCTGGAAGTGGGTGCAGATACCTGTACTGTACAGGTACCTGCACCCCCCTACCCCCTGAAAGGTGCCAATTGTGGCGCCGGAGGGGGGGAGGAATCCAATGAGCGGAAGGTCCACTTTAGGGTGGACCTCCGCTTTAAGACTGCAAGCAACAAAGGGTGACGAGGCCTTGCAGCTTTCATGTGCATTTGTAAATGTGTGCTAACTAAACCCCTACTTTTAACAGAAGGTTAGACAGGTAAATTTGGTTGGTCAGCAGACTGGTTGGTGAGTTGAGCTATGGAATTGTTTTTGTCTTATACCTAGAACATTTCTACATCATTTCCCTGTAATAGAACCACACTTTTGGATCCATCACAACAAAGGAATGATTTTTTAATCTCCAAGTTTCCATGTAGTTGTCAATTGATTATATACGTAGCTGCATTTTATCTTATATTTGATTTATGAATGTGGATTTTAATATAGATTTTCTATGTTTACAATAAAAATATATTTTTGCACAAATTGTTTGGTTGTGCCTAAAAAGTCTAAGCCTCTTTTCCAATTTTTCCTCTTTAACTTAATAAGACACGGCACTGTTTACTTTCTTAGTATTCACAGGACCACTCTGTGTTGATACAATTAATATTTAATCTCTGCAAATATGACATTTTTGTTGCAGGAGATGCCTGAAATCTGACTTGTATCTTAGGCAGACTTCTGGGAAAATTGGTGAGCCAATCACACAAGCAGGAAATTATGTTTCTGGGAAATGGTCAGTACACACTCTGTGCACAGAACAACTCCAGGTAGCCATATTGCAATGCATTCTCAGAAAATTACAGCGGCTGTAGATTGAAAAGGAAAGGTAAGCTTTAATACAATTCAATTACAATATGATTAGTGTCACAATTATATGTGCCATAATATTTTTTTCTTTATTTGCTATTTTTTGTTCCCACGAAAGTGGAATTACCCTTTCATTTACCAACTGAAGTCTGTTGGCATTGATGATTGTGTATGTACCCGAAGAGAAAACTGGTTACAGGAGTGTGTCCAGAGGGTGGTGATGAATATCTTTGGAATGGTCTGGAGTCGTAAGTGGGGTACCTCAAGGCTCTGTCCTGGGCCTAATTCTGTTTAACTTTTCATAAATGATCTATATCATTTGGTTGGCATAAATACATTATAGTTTTATCTCAATGTTTGCTGATGATACAAAGCTAAGCAGAGTAATAACTTGACAATAGGATATAGCAACTTTACAGGAAGACCTCAATAAATTAACGGGCTGGGCAACTACGTGGCAAGTGAGGTTGGTTGGGTCTCTCACAATGTTTAATATTGAAACATGAAAAGTAATGCACTTATGAGCTAAAAATATAGATGACAGTTTCCTTTGGGGGTATCAGGGATGGAAAAGGATCTGGGGGTCCTAGTAGATAACAGGCTTAGCAATAGCAGGCTTAATGGCCTAACCTTACGCAGTCTATCCCCCCTTCAGTCTATTATGAATGCTGCTGCTAGACTAATACACCTCACTAACCGATCTGTGACTGCTGTTCCTCTCTGCCAATCCCTTCACTGGCTTCCCTTACCCCACCGTATAAAATTCAAAAGGTTAACCACAAGGGGGCGTGGCCTGACCTTGCATGGCATAGGATGTGTATCTCCGGAGCTCCACTGAGTAATCCTGTCTCCCACAATAATCCTGCGACACCACAGCGCAAATAATCACCCGCATGGACCTGGAAGGCTTCCCCTATCTCCGGTAACCATGACCCCCCCGAAATCCTAGCGATCGGCAGCAGTGAGGCTGGCACAGTACCGCTGACATGTAAGTGAGGAGGGGAGGAAAATGGCAGCGCCAAGGAGACGGGAGGACAGCGTGAGGCGGGAGACACAGACAGGCTTCTTGAGGCTATTACACCATGCCGCACATCCCTTACATCACAAATTGAGGAAGTGCAAATGGACATCTCCTTAATGCGGCAAGACTTTCAGAAACTGCGTGAACGGGTCAAGGATACTGAGGCCCGTATTAGCAGTGTGGAGGACGCTCTCCCGCCATTACAAAACGGCTCTGACCACATGCAGAAGCAAATAGACCTAATGCTTGCTAAACAGGACGAAATGGAAAATTGCATACGCAGATGCAACATTCGATTGATTGGTCTTCCAGAAGGAGCAGAAGGTAAAGACCCAACAACTTTTCTGGAACAATTGCTGATTAACACATATGGCCGAGAATCTTTCTCCCCCATGCTGGCGGTGGAGCGCGCGCACTGTATGTCTGCCAGGCCTCCACCGCAGGGAGCACCTCCACGCACCTTTATTGCAAAGCTCTTGAATTATAAAGATAGAGATGCTGCCCTGCGTATGGCCAGGGAAAAGGGTAACATACCTGTCGGCAATACTAAAGTGGCAATCTTTCCTGATTTCTCTGCGGAAATCCAGAAACGCAGACGGAGCTTCATGGAGGCGAAAAGATTACTGCGTGCGCAACAAGTGAAATATTCCATGTTATTCCCAGCGCACCTCAGAGTGGAGGCCGGAGACCGGGCACTCTTCTTTGAACAACCCAGGGAGGTCATAGCATGGCTGGAGCGCAGAGCGACTCAGGATAGAGCTGTCTGAGAAACTGCTGGATGGGTGAGCTAAGCTCTTTTCTTTTTTCCCTTGGCGTCATGGAGCCATAGCATGTTACCCGATTTACTTATCCTGCTCCAACATCGCTAGTATGCTGGCTCTGATGCGTTCTGGGACTGGGCACATCTTTAGCGACCAGGCTTCCTGAGCCCTTTATCCTTTGAGGTCTTATGGACCTAGACAGAAGCCTTCCACCCCCAAGACAGAAGGAGGAAGAATTCTCATGCCTGCTGGTGGTGTCAATGTTTACGGAAGTTTTTCCTTTTTTTTGATGTCCCCACTGAGGGACTTTTTCTATATACATACCTGTTCATTTTATTTTTATTTTTTTCCCGGAGCAAGGGGAAATATGTTAGTCCTACTGACCAACTGCATAGTGCAGCGAAAAACTGCTCTATTGTCTGCTGGGACCTTTTATTGCGATGATGTGGTTGACCGCTGGGACTGGACCTTAAATTACACTTTTGCCTCTTCACACGGAGCACCTGTGTGTATTGTTATGCAGGGTGGCCTGTCTCATTTCACCTTCTGGTACCGGTGGCTACAGCTCTCTCTCAGGTTTATTTTCATCTGTTTTTTTTTGATTCGATGGAAATGGTTTTCCCAGACAGGCATTTTTTGTTTTTGAGGGACTATACCCGCACAAGTTGGGGCAGGTGCAGGCTAGGGTGGGGGGAGGGGGGTAGGGTATTTTGGGTTTTTATACAGAAGATTACTATAAATGTGTTAGAGAACATAATTGAAATATGTGTCGCTTTTACCAAATGTTTATTACAAATAATACATATACAGTTGCTAGCTGTGCTTGACCGAGAACTATTATCTGTGGGTGCGATCACAGGGGAGCTGTTATGTGGAACACTGGATGTATTCATTACTGTATATGACTTTGTATGGCATCTGTACGATTTCTTACCTGGAACGTGAGGGACCTGCGTGATAAAATTAAGCGCACGGCAGCCTTCACGTTCCTTAAGAAACAGAGGGCGGAGGTGATGGCGTTGGTTGAGACACATGTGGAAGGTGGAATGCAGATGGCCCTTAAATGCCCTTGGATTGGCTGGGCGTTTCATTCCACCTACACGTCCCACTCGAGAGGGGTTTCGGTGCTTATAGCTAAGTCTGTCCAATTTGAACTCTGCGAGGTGCTTACTGACCCGCAGGACAGGTATGTTTTTCTACATGCTAAGCTGTATGGGGAACCCTACCTAATTATGGCCTTTTATATCCCCCCTCCATTCACTATGTCATTAATTGTTGAGGGACTGACCTTTATGACCAGGCACCCCACGATTCCCGTAATATGGCTGGGGGATTTCAACACTACGCTTAATTCTACACTGAATAGGCTCAAACGCCCCGAGTTGATGGCAGGGAAAGTGGGAACCACTAGGCTCTCCAAGCTCCTAGCCACCATTCATCTAGTAGACACTTGGAGACACAAATTCCCTCATACGAGAGAATACTCATGCTTCTCACCCACCCATGGTTCCCTATCGCGCATTGACTTTATATTAATCTCTCAACAACTTACTTCCAGGCTCATGGAGGTAATGTTTTGCCCCAGACTACTTTCGGACCACAGCCCATATTAATAGCGCTTGGAGTACCCCTAAATAGGCCCCCACGGATGTTAAAAGCCAGCAGCTACTAATATTGCAGCTGCTGACTTTTAATAAAATCACACTTACCTGTCCCAGGGTCCAGCGATGTCGGCAGCAGATGACGAGCGATCGCTCGTCTCGCTGCTGCCCCCGCCGCCATCCTCTGTCAGGGAATCAGGAAGTGAAGCATTGCGGCTTCACTGCCCGGTTCCCTACTGCGCATGCGCGAGTCACGCTGCGCGTCTCTTCTGGTCCCCCGCTGTGTTCTGGGAACTGTGTGTTTCCCAGAACACAACGGGGGGGGACGTCTGCGGGGGTCTGTGGCGGTCCGCCCGGAAGTGGGTGCAGATACCTGGATTATCTAGGTAACTGCACCCCCTCCCCCCTGAAAGGTGCCGATTGTGGCACCGGAGGGGGGAGGGGTCAGATTAGCGGAACTTCCCCTTTAGGGTGAAGAACCGCTTTAAGGCTGACTCAGCAAATACATTTAACAAGGCTGTCTCGGAATTAAGCTCCATAGAACACACATACATAACAGATCCATCTCCGGCGAACGCGGACACACTCAGACTACAGTCGAGGGTAGTTTCCCAACTACAACATGAAAAGGTTCGGCAGAAACTTTTCTTTATTAAACAGAAACATTTTGAAACCGGGGAAAGAGCTGGAAAGCTACTTGCGTATTTAGTGCATAAGGAAGATAGACCCAGGATTGTTATTTTTCTGCATGGACAAGGAGATACGGTGATCACAGATCCTTCTGAGGTAATATCTAAATTTCGAGACTTCTTCGTGGACTTATACACCACTACGGTATCTGACGGCACTACCCCGATGGACAGATTCCTAGCGCAAGTTTCCCTCCCCCAAGTAACTGAGGATCAGGTGAAGGCTCTTGAGGCCCCTCTAACTACTAATGAAATAGTATGTACCATTGCGGAATTTGCAAAATCCAAGTCCCCGGGGTCAGATGGCCTTCCCATTGAATTTTATTCCCGTTACCAACATCCAACAGCCAAGGTGGTGGCGAATGGATGGTCCTCCCAGGCGTTTGGCCTCAGTAGAGGTACCAGGCAGGGGTGCCCACTATCCCCACTACTTTATGCTTTGGCTGCAGAACCCTTGGCGGTGTCGATCCGTGCAGACCGTGAGATCAGGGGGCTGACGGTAGGTCATCTGACTGAAAAAATCAGTCTATACGCAGATGACACGCTGCTATGCCTAGCCGACTCTGGCCCCTCCCTCGCAAAAGCCTTACGCATGATCGAGTGGTTTGGTAGCTTTTCCGGTCTTCGTATAAACTGGGGGAAGTCCCAAATCTTACCCATTGACAGTTTTCCCCCGTCAGAATCTCAAGCCAGTCTGCCCCTCCAGCGGGTTGGAACCATTAAGTATCTGGGTGTACATGTCTCTAGGAATCCGGCAGAATATATAGCGTTGAATATAGAACCATTATTCTCCCTAGTTCTTACTAAAATTCAAGCCTGGTCCCGTCTCCCCCTTGGGGTTTGGGGGCGCATTAATTTGATTAAAATGGTCTTATTACCTAAACTACTTTATATGTTGTGGCACACCCCGGTCTATTTACCGCTAAAATATTTTAAATCCCTTGAAAGTCCTAATAGGCACAAGCTTGCATGGCAGGCTCTGAAAAGCCCGACAGATATGGGTGGTACGGCCCTTCCCGATCTAAATCACTATTATGTTGCCTCACAATTGTCCCAACTCTTTTATGTGGACAAGACTGATAAACAATGCTTTCTTACCCTTCTCTGCCCCCCTTGGGTGCAAATTGCTGACGATCCGATAGCTGCTATATCGATAGGAGTCGGAGGCTCGACACTAGGACCAAGTAAACACTCCATGCTTTTTCACTACAGAAGAATATGGGAACTAGCGTTAACTAAATTAAATGTAATGTCACCAAATGACTATACTCCACTTTGGCATAACAAACAATTACCAGAACTTCAAAAAATTCAGAGTGTTCTGCTATGGGTCTCAAGGGGAATATACTACATGCATCACCTGATTCGCGGTGGAACTGTCACAACGTTCCAAACACTGCAGGAGGAATTTGGTGTTCCCGACAATATGCTATTCCAGTACCTTCAGGTTCGGCATGCACTTAGGGCACAGTTTCCGCAGTCACCGCCAAAGCCAACCCTATTATTGCAATAGTGAAGGATACAGACTCCAAAAAGCTTATTTCATGCTTCTATGGTATGCTCACGGCTCCTGTCTCGGCAAAGCTGGTGTATGCTTTAAAGTCTCGTTGGGAGGGCGATGTAGGAGAGCTGACAGATGCGGAATGGGAGGAGGCTCTGGAAACGTGCAAGATGGTGTCCCCCAGACTCCAAGATAGGTTATCTCAAATTTACATAATTCATAGGGCATACCTTACCCCCCTCAGGACCGCCAAGAATAATACAAACCAATCTGTGTTATGCCCTGTATGTACCCTTGAGACGGGGACTTTTTTCCACCTTATCTGGTCTTGCCCTAAACTTCAGTAACTTTGGAAACAAATAGTGTCCTTTCTACATGACGTCATGGGTTCACCCCTAGCCCTTGACACCAAACCCTGTCTCCTAGGGATATTTCCTGAAGTACTGGATAAATTTACCAAAACTTTCTTACAAGAAACATTGTTTTCCGCTAGAAAAGTGATAGCTAGACAGTGGATGAGATCCCTTCCACCCAAGGTAGATTGGAAACAGGAAGTTAATCTAACACTCCCATGTAAAAAATTCATATATAAAAATAAGAGATGCCCAGCTAAATACAATAAAATCTGGGATAGGTGGTTGCAAGAAGCTGGCACATGTAATTAGGAACTTTGGAGTACTGTTGAAATGGATGAAATGTCTATGATGTTACATTACTCGGCTATGATACCTATTGTCTATTGCGATGAAGAAATATTGCTTTATGTACTATTATGACTATGGTGAAGCACTTCTTGAATGTTCGGTGCTTTATACTATGATTGTAATCTCTGCAATAATGTTCAATAAACAACACCTGTTTAAAAAAAAAAAAAAGGTTAACCACAACATACAAGGCCATGCACAACATCGAGAAGGGCCCTCTTGTGCCTTCTGTATTGAATTGTACTATAATTGTGCTGTCTCCCCTCTGCATTGTAAAGCACTGCATAAACTGTTGGTGCTATATAAATCATGTATAATAATAATAATAATAGCATGCAATGCCAAGCTGCAGCAAGAAAATCTAGCAGACTATTAGCATGTATTAAAAAAGGTATTTACTCAAAAGCTATAACTATAATTCTACCACTTTACAAAACTCTGGTTTGGCCACATCTTGAGTAAAGATGGATGAACAATTCAAGCCAAGCATATGCTCGGCCCGAACTTTGCCCGTTTGCCCGTTCGGGAAACATCTGAATTTGCTGGTAGCTCAGTGGGATGTTCGCCTTCTGAGCGCTCGACAATGTACTGTGTGCTTTGCAGTGCATTCTAGTGTCCTAATTGTATGAAGCCTTGCACCTGACTGCTGTGTGTAGTGTGTTGAAGTGGGGATAGATAGAGCAGGTCTCGTTTTGCTGCTAGCAGTTAGTGTGTTCACTTATTGTGACTGTTGAATGTAGAGTGTTAGTTTAGTGTTAGTATAGTGTGTGAGAATAGTGTGCCAGTGTAGTGTGTTAGTGTAGTGCAGTTTTTAACATAGCATTACATAAAATTTAGTGCCGTATACAGTGTTATATACCCTTTTGTTTTGTTTTTTTGCTGCATGTTTTTTTATTGGGGGAGGGATTTATCCCCTGCCTGCCCCCTTTATTATAAATTGTCAGCCGCAGTTTTTCTAACTGTTATGTGGTGTTCCCCCTTTTTTATTGTTTTTTTTTATTTTTTTTATTGTTTTTACATTTCTGTCAGCATCAGTCCTCAATTTAAAATGCACCAAACACCACTTTTCATTGAATAAAGTGCAATTAAATTACACATTTCCCAGTATCTATAAATCTATTCTTTAAATTTGGATAATAAGCCTCACCATCATGTCTCGGAGGCCAACAAGATGTTCCCAAGCCACTATGAGGGGGCCAGTAGTATCTGTGTCCACAGGCAAAGGTGGACGTGGTCCATCCTCAGGCAGGGCACATTTGTCTTGGTTTAGTGTTGTGCTATCCAGCCACAGCATGTAGAGGAGGTAGTGCACTGGCTTACTAAACCAAACAGAAAAAAACAGCGCCAACCTAAGTGCAGTATAATAAAACACAGGTATTTATTCACAAGGTAATCCACTCACTCTCTATTGGAGTAAATCAGGCACATCGTTTATATGGTCATCAGGTACATCACAGGGCTCCCTGGGGTAAGCTGTCCTCTTTGGCTATGGATTCTCATCCGGTGGCGCCGGTGGTTCCCAGCGTCTCCGGCTCGGTATCATGGGGGTCAGCTGATGGATCGTTCGGGGTCGCGCTGTGATGACGTAGTTGCGCATGCGTTCGGCGCATGCGTGCTCCTTCATCAGGCATACCGACCACCATGTTGGAAGTGGTCAAATAGGGAAGGGGCGCTGTTGATTGGTCAGTGTAATTGTGATACCTCCCCTATGTGGGGCGGGGTTAATGCGGCCAGAGCTTAGTGTTTGTTTAGGTAAGCTGTGTGTTACAGGCTGGCTGAGGATAGCGCGGGACCGAATGTGTGTGTATCTACGTGTGAACATTAGCTGGAAAAATTCTTTTTTATATGTGAGAGTTAAAAAATGAAATTTTATTTAAAAAAAATATATATATTAAAATGTACTGGGAATAGATACAAATGTAAATGTCATAAAATAAGAAATGGGTAGAAAAAAAAAAATGATAAAAAATATATATAACATTAAAACATTAAAAATACAAAGAAGGAAGGAAATATATATCTATATATATATATATATATATATATATATGTGGAATAAGAGAGAATATATGGGAAAATATATATGAAAAATAGTAATAATATTGACTTATTCATTTATCATTATGGCAGCCTGTTTTTGTGTGTTGTTTGTCATCTCCTTTTTTCCATTTCCTGGTACGTATGGCGGCTGGAGCGCATCTGCGTTCCAGTCCGCCGCCTCTTCCGTTCATTCTGCGCAGGTGTGTGCCTCCTTCAGATCGAGGCTTGGTCCGAACGTGAGCAGTTTTCGGAAGACGGCGGTGATCGCGCATGCGGGTGTGGGGGTGTGGTGACGTCACCATCGGCACCAACATTTAAATAGCTGTCAGATACAGCTATGGTTGGGATTGCTCTGCAGGAGAACGGCGGCTTCCCGGTGTGCTGTGTGTCTTGCTTGGAGGTATGTTCTGTTCGCCAGTAAGCTCTACTATTTGATTCCTGTTGGATGCTTATGGTGTTTTCGAATCTCTCCAGCATACAGACTTTTTCATTATGGACGTATCATTGCCCACCAGTGGCCAACCCTTACGCTGCAGGTAGGAATATTATTTCCTTCTGCTGATTTTATTTTTGGTAATTACTTTTGTTTTACTTGCTGTAGTCTTTTTCTTCTCTATTTAGCCCTTCTAGGTCTGAACGTCATTTGTCGGCACGCAAAGATACTGACCAATCTAGGTTACAACATCGTCATTCTTTTTTTTTTTCACAATGGTTTTATTATTTATGAAAATAAGTAATAACAAGGGTGACAGGTAGAAAATAATAATAACATAAAGCGTATTGTACATGGATATGTGTTGTGACATTAGGTAATAGTACAGTGTGCTATAATATAAATGTGAGTCATATTTTAATGCAAACATAATAATCTCGTATATGGAAACAGAAAAACATGAGAATAATTTAATACTAGAGAAATAGACCAACAGAAACCCAGATCGAAGGGACAATGCATGGATTGGAGCATGAAATTAGAAGGACAGGGATCAGTTAATCTGAAGATTTAATCAAGATTTAATCTCAGAGGTTTATTTGACCAGGGTCGTGTAAGTGTTGGATGAGGTGAAGGAGTTCCAAGGTTCCCATACCTGGTGGAACGTGTCAGTGTTTTCAATTTTTATAGCCACTATCTCTTCCATACTTTGGATGTAGTTTATCTTAGTAAGCCAGTCTTTGATGGAAGGGATACCTTGAGAGTTCCAATGTGTTGGGATCAAACTCTTCGCTGCGCTCAGCAAATGTCTGATGAGGGATTTCTTGTATGCCTTATATGATAGGTGTGTTACATGGAGAAGGCACCAAGCAGCATTGAGGTCCCCTTTATACCCTGTGATGTGTCTTGTCCAGTGTATGACCTGCGTCCAGAAAGGTCGGATTTTAGAGCAGTTCCACCATATATGGAGGAAAGATCCCACTCCCTCCCCACATCTCCAGCAGAACATCGTCATTCTACGTCAAGTTCTAGACGCTCTAGATCACCCTCCAGACACCATAAAGATAGGTCAAGATCTGGATCTGGTCGTCATTCAACCCACTGTTCCAGCTGCTCAGAGAAAGCCTGCTGGGGTTGTAAAACTCACGTTCCAGAGGGTAAATCTCTCTGTGAGTCTTGTTATTCTAGAGCTATGAAGGAAAGAGGAGCCGGAGACCAGCAAGTGGAAGCATTGGTCAGGAAGGTGGTTCAAGAATCTCTGAACAAAGCAGAGTCTGATCGGATGTTTAATCCTCCTTCCATTACAGCTCTAGTCGATGTAGACGCAGACCCTGTAATTCCGGGTCCCTCCAGACACAGTGTCTCTCCAAGTGAGTCTTCGGACAGTGAGATCGATGAATCGACTGCAGGTTTTGATTTTTCTCTTGTTCCGCAGCTGGTCAGAGCGGTCAAGGATGCTGTAAAATGGGAAGAACCAGTTGAAGCACCCTCTAAACAGAGGAAGTACTTTAAACACCTTAAGAAGGATCGCCCGAATTTCCCCTTCTTGGGTGAGCTCGGTGAGATTATTTCAGACGAATGGGGAAAAGTGGAGAGGAAGAACTCCTTGATTTCCAAAATTGCCAAAATGTACCCGTTTAAAAGTGAAGACGTTAAATATCTGGATTCAGCCCCTCTTATTGATGCGGCACTAATGCGTCTGGTCAGGCATGTTACACTCCCTCTTGAAGATACCGTTTCATTCAAGGATGGTTTAGAGAGGAAGATTGACACCGACCTAAAGCGTATTTATATCACTGCAGGCATGGCTTGTAAGCCAGCTCTGGCTCTTGCAGCATTGTCTAAAGCCATGGAGTCTTGGACGGATGATGTTGGTGCGGCTTTGGGAAGCGTTTCGGAAGAACTTATCCGGAGTTCACCAGCACATGAACTGAAGTTAGCATCAGTCTTTTTAGGAGAAGCATCCCTTGATATTATCCGCCTAGTGGCACGTGTCATGCTCTCCTCAGTTACTGAGAAGCGCGCTTTGTGGCTTCGTTCGTGGGTTGCAGATCCTGCCTCTAAACAGGCATGGTGTAAGATTCCCTTTGAGGGGCCCTCCCTCTTTGGGAATAAGCTTGATTCTGCCATTACCCGTGCTACTGGAGGTAAATCAGGGTTCTTACTCCAGGATCGTCGCCTCTTGAGTCAGAGGAAAGTTCAGCCCAGACAAGAACAAGAGCGTGCTAGAGATGCTCGCCTTTACAGGCCTGGTCGTTAATTTAGGAAGAACTGGAGAAGAACTCAGTCTTCAGGCCAAAAATCCTCTAAGTCAACTACATCAGGGGTAGAGAGGCTTTTGATGTGGGGCCTGTCCAGTCGGAGCAAGTAGGGGCTCGGCTACTCCATTTCCGGCACGTCTGGGCAGCCTCGATTCAAGACTATTGGACTGTCAAGACGGTCTCCTCAGGTCATTCTTGGGTGTTCAACAGTCCACTCATTTATCAGTTTGTTCCTACAATCCTACCACTCGTGGAAGAAAAAAGAAAGGTACTCCTGTCTTACACAGATTCCCTGTTGGCCCAGGGCGCTGCCATTCTGGTCCCAACCAAGGAGAGATTTCAAGGGGTCTACTCCCCCCTTTTTATGGTCCTCAAAAAGAATGGCTCCCGGAGACCAGTAATCGACTTAACGCATCTGAACTCCTTCATCAAGAAGGAAAAATCCAAGATGGAGACATTACTAACAATACGTCAGTCAATACAACCAGGCGACTGGTTGATTTCCATAGACATGAAGGATGCTTATTTCCATGTTCCGATCGCAAAAGAGTTTCAGAGGTACCTTTGGTTCGCAGTGGGCCAATTACACCTTCAATTTGTATGTCTCCCGTTCGGGCTTACAACATTGCCTCGAGTGTTTTCGAAGCTCTTACTGGCTGTAGTAGCAATAATCTGGATCAAAGGTATACGATTACACCATTACCTAGACGATCTACTATTGCTTTCCTAAGACAGAGAACAGCTGCTGTTACATCGAACTCAAGTCATCTCGACACTCACGGAATTCGGTTGGCTGTTGAACCGGGAAAAAAAGTCATTTGGACCCAACTCAGTCTTTGATTTTTCTCAGAGCCCAGTTCAACACGGTAGAAAGTACCATTTCCTTGCCGGTGGAGAAAATTCCAGTGATCCGAGACAGGATTCAGCTTGCATTGCATTCTCCTCTTCTCAGAGCCTCGCAGTGCCTCAAGATAATTGGGACTATGGTATCCATAGCCCCCATGATAAAGTGGGCACAATGGAGGATGCGTCCTTTACAGAAGGGTTTTCTTCTACAATGGGACCAGGGGTCTCGAGACCATCTGGTCAGGATAACCTCCTCCATGCGGGAGAGTCTCTTCTGGTGGCTCCAACGAAAGAACCTCCTCAATTGCCATTCCATAGCTCCCGTCTCTTGGATCACGGTAGCGACGGACGCCAGCAACAGGGGCTGGGGCGCCCTGTGTCTGTCAGAAATAGCCCAGGGCGTATGGGAATTTCCAGCCCAAGACGTAGTTTCGAATGTTCTAGAGCTTCGTGCTGCTCTCCGTGCTCTTCAAGCCTTTTCTCACCTGATTTCGGAGACCTCGGTTCTCCTAAGGCTGGACAACACGACAGCAGTATCTTATATCAAGAGACAAGGAGGCACCCGCAGTCTCTCTCTGCTGAAGGAAGTAAGCCCAATCATGTCTTGGGCTCAGACGAACTTGTCAAATCTGACGGCGGTTTATCTCCCCGGAATTCAGAATGTCCAGGCGGACTTCCTCTCAAGGTTCTCTCTGAACAACGAGTGGTCTCTCCATCCCGAGATATTCACATGGATTCTGTCTCTGGGGATCCTGCCAGAAGTGGACCTGTTTGCCTCTCCGTGCAATTTCCAGCTGGAGAAATATTACACGAGGTGTCGTTGTCCCCAGGCCTTCGGTATGGATGCACTGATGGATCAATGGAGGTTTCGCACAGCTTATGTCTTTCCCCCAGTTCCGATCATCCTGCGATTCCTTTCAAGACTCAAGTGGGAGAAAGTCAAGGTGGTGACAGTTGCCCCATTTTGGCCCAACAGGCCGGGGTTTCCGCTCCTAATGCAGCTGAGTTTTCGGGATCCAGTTCCTCTCCCTTCCAGGGCAGATCTCCTGCTACAGGAAACATCTCTTCACCCATGCCCGGCCCATCTTCATCTGATGGTCTGGTTCTTGAAAGGGGAAGGTTGGAAGCATTAGGATGTCCAAGTACTGCTATCGCTACTTTACTGAATGCTAGAAGGCCAGGTACTAATAAGGTCTATCAAAGAATCTGGGTGAAGTTTGCTGACTATATTCCTTCCGTTGGCAGTTCCTGTAGTGATCCGAAGATTCAAGACATTTTGGGTTTCCTACAGACAGGACTAGACCTATCACTATCAGTGAGTTCCTTACGAGTTCAAATTTCGGCAATTTCTGCATTTACTGGCGTTTCCTGGGCCAAACACCGTCTTATCAGACAGTTTTTCAAGGGAGCAATAAGACTCAGACCCCAGAAAAAAACAAGATTCTCCAAGTGGGATCTTCCTTTTGTCTTGGATTTCTTTTCAGAGGAAAGGCCTGAGCATATGGTTCAATCATCTATCAAGGCTTTCTCTCAAAACTGCCTTCCTGGTGGCCATAACATCGGCCAAGAGGGTCTCTGAGATCAGCTCTCTGGGTTGCAAAGAACCCTTTCTGACGTTCTTTCCGGATCGTGTGGTCTTGGTTCCCATGTTAGGGTCAAATCCTAAGGTCACATCTGTATTTCATGAGAACCAGGAGATTGTTCTTCCTACTTTTCGAACTTCTGGAGATTCTAACATTCATCCTTTAGATGTTGGAGAAGTTCTAAAACATTACTTAGAAACCACAGCTCCCTTTCGGACTTCTGACCATCTCTTTGTCTACTTCCATGGAAAGAATAAGGGATTGCGTGCTTCTTCAAGAACCATTGCAGCTTGGATTGTTCAGGCTATTCACGGGCTTATAAAGCTAAGGGTTTGGCTCCTCCAGAGGCGGTGACAGCTCATTCTACCAGGAGCGTTTCAACATCATGGGCGGCTGCTCGTCATGTTTCTCCAGAAGTGATCTGTAAAGCGGCCTCATGGTCATCAATTAATACCTTTATGACACATTATTGTGTTGAGCCGGCTTCTTTTTCTTCGGTTAATTTTGGTTTACATGTCTTATCTGTTGACGGTGCCAATTAAACCTTTTTTCTGTTAACCAGCAATTTCCCACCCGGATGTATATGGCTAGTTATTTCCCATACGTTGGCTTCCATGGAGTCTGTCAGGAAAACTGAAAATGTATATCAAATACTTACCGTAATTTTCCTTTCCTGATGGACTCCATGTCAGCAGGAGTTCCCTCCCATTTGCTGGAGTAGGCTAAGTTACGGAACACAGTCTCTGTTCAGAAGCAAAGATTTATGGGAGTGTAGTCCTATGAGGTATGAGAGGTGGGATTAACCCATACGTAGGCT
Source organism: Lithobates pipiens (assembly GCF_037356315.1). Taxonomy (NCBI): domain Eukaryota; kingdom Metazoa; phylum Chordata; class Amphibia; order Anura; family Ranidae; genus Lithobates; species Lithobates pipiens. The sequence continues at coordinate 275,336,395 of NW_027507764.1, read as the reverse complement.
GCCATGGAGTCCATCAGGAAAGGAAAATTACGGTAAGTATTTGATATAAACTTTCATTTTTTTTCAATAAATGATAGTAAAAAACACTTTTAATAGTAGAATATGTGATGAGTAATAATTACTTAAATAGGACAAAAAACGGGGGGGGGGGGGGGGGGGGAGGGAAGTGTTTATACATATAATTATATGTACACATATACACATATATCCAAATGTACACAAGCTTCTGCATATGTGCACATGTGCACACATACATGGGGTCAAGAGGTTCTAAAAAGCACGTCAATCCCAAGTGTGTTTTTCCCGAAGGCTGTGCAACTCTACATACACATGTAAGTACTACGCATGGGGAGGTGCATGTATAGAGAGAAAAAAATGCGTATAGAATATGTGTACTTTATGAGGAAATTAATAGAAAATTATTATGAAAACATGCATGTATACTAATAAAGATTTGTATCTGGGGGTACTTACTCAAGCCGTAATTAAAAGGGCTTTGATCGTTTTTTTTTGTTTTTGATATTATTATTATTATGATGGATAGGGCCTATGGAGTTGATGTTAATAGTTAATTTTTTTTTAATTCAATTATAATTTTTTCCAAAAAAAATTCAAAAATTAATTTACTATTAACATCAACTCCATAGACCCTATCCATCATCATAATAATAATAATAATAATATCAAAAACATACCCCCAGATACGAATCTTTATTAGTATACATGCATGTTTTCATAATAATTTTCTATTAATTTCCTCATAAAGTACACATATTCTATACGCATTTTTTTCTCTCTATACATGCACCTCCCCATGCGTAGTCCTTACATATGTATGTAGAGTTGCACAGCCTTCGGGAAAAACACACTTGGGATTGACGCGCTTTTTAGAACCTATTGACCCCATGTATGTGTGCACATGTGCACATATGCAGAAGCCTGTGTATATGTGTACATATAATTATATGTATATACACTTCCCTCCCCCCCCCATTTATTGTCCTATTTAAGTAATTATTACTCATCACATATTCTACTATTAAAAGTGTTTTTTACTATCATTTATTGAAAAAATATATTTTTTTAATGATTAAAATCAAATTTCTTCAATTTTTAACCATAATTTTTCTTCTTATCATTATTACTATTTTTCATATATATTTTCCCATATATTCTCTCTTATTCCACATATATATATATTTTTTTCCTTCCTTCTTTGTATTTTTAATACATATATAAAAAAATATTATATATATTTTTTATAATTTTTTTTTTTTCTACCCATTTCTTATTTTATGACATTTACATTTGTATCTATTCCCAGTACATTTAAATTTTTTTTTTTTTTTTTTAAATAAAATTTCATTTTTTAACTCTCACATATAAAAAATAATTTTTCCAGCTAATGTTCACACGTAGATACACACACATTCGTTCCCAAGTTATCCTCAGCCAGCCTCTAAGACACAGCTTACCTAAACAAACACTAAGCTCTGACCACAATAACCCCATCCCACATAGGGGAGGTATCACAATTACACTGACCAATCAACAGCGCCCCTTCCCTATTTGACCACTTCCAACATGGTGGTCGGTATGCCTGATGAAGGAGCACGCATGCTCCGAACGCATGCGCAACGACGTCATCACAGCGCGACCCGAACGATCCATCAGCTGACCCCCGTGACGCTGCGATACCGAGCCGGAGATGCTGGGAACCACCGGCGCCATCGGATGAGAATCCACAGCCAAAGAGGACAGCTTACCCCAAGGAGCCCTGTGATGTACCTGATGACCATATAAATTATGTGCCTGATTTACTCCAATAGAGAGTGAGTGGATTACCTTGTGAATAAATACCTGTGTTTTATTATACTGCACTTAGGTTGGCGCTGTTTTTTTCTGTTTGTATATCCCTTAAAGGTGCTTTCTACCCTTGAACATGCTGCCTCCCTGCTTGTGCTAAGAAACCCTTTTTTCCTTGTGGCTATAAGCTACCATTTCCTGCTAATAACTGTACAATGTACTATTGACTATTGTCTGGCATTGCTTACTAAGAACTGCAGTACTTTGTGGATTTGTCTTTTGAAATACTACACTAGAAGTCCAAATACTGCTGTCACAGTACATACCTCCCATCTCCCCATCTTCCACCCCATTTCTTGTCTGTTCATCCTCCCCCTCCCCCCCCCCCCCCTTTGCCTTCCCATTAGTCTTCCTCCACCTTGGATATATGTAAACCAGCAGCGCAACAAAAAATCTGCTCTCCTTTACTTGGTTTACTAAACCACCTTCATCCTCTATGACCCAAGTGCGCAGTCCACCGTAGTTGCCAGAGCATTTTTTTCTGCTTCTTTGTCCACAGCAACTCCTGTCATAACTCCAGCATCATGTATAGAGGAGTTTGCTGAATTATTTGAACACAGCGCCAGCCACTTGCTTCTTGAGGATGCACAGACATTACTTGATTCTGATGTTGGTTCTGAGATAGAGGAAGGTGCAACATGAGCCTACAAAGAGGGAAGAACACTGATAAACAACAAATTGGCAGTCATGTTCCCCCCCACCGCAGTTGTCAAGTTAGCTCCAATCATGATGAGGATGGAGGCTATGCTGATGATGAGGTCACTGGCACGACTTGGGTGACAGATAGAGCAGAGGAGGAAAGTGAGAGTGAGAGAACCCCAATGAGGAAGGATGTCCTCCAGAGGCAGGCATCATGATAGAGTAGAGAACAGCCACCCTATGTCATCAGATTGTGGAGCTGTTATCTCCTGGCATCCTTCCCACAGCTCAGCTGTGTGGGCCTTTTTTGGCACATGCACAGCCTATCACGCTGTTGGAATTTTCAATCTCTGCTGCAAGCAGATCAAGCATGGCAAAAACAGCCATTTGGGTACCACATGCTTGACAAGGCATTTAACCTCCCACCACAAAGCCACTTACAAGGGACACAATTCTTCTCCTCACCTCTTATGTTTAACCCTCCTATATCTCATGACCTCTCAGCAGCCTCCACTGAAAGGGAGGATGGTATAGTAAAGGGTGTCACAGGTCCTTGCAACACATATGCCAGCAGCACACCACCAGCTGTAGCGTATAGCAGACAAAGTTCTTTGCCCCAGCTGTTACAGTGTAAAACAAAACCTTGCTACCCACATGACCAGTGTCTAAATTCCAGCTTGTCAAAATTGCTAGCTTCTGTCAGGAAGATCCTGCCAGTGACAGACGTTCCGGGCTTTCCGCTGTGCATTCGCGTGCGCATGTGCAGGCGGGGAGCGCGAGCGTGCGTGCCCATGTGCATGTGCCTGTTGGTGCCAGACGGGCTGTTTAGTTCTGACAGTTATACTGAGATCTTGCTGTCTGATCTACAGCGTATGTGTATTCTGATCCTGAGAACCTGTCTCCTGTGCTTACTTACCCGGCTTGTCTCCTACCATCCCTGCCATCCGCTTGCAACTGACTTCGGCCTGTCTTACTACCCTTTTGCTTGATCCTCTGGTACCTCTGCTGTCTGCCTGATTATTGACCCGGCTTGCCTGACTACCCTCCTGCTTTATTCTCTGGTACCTCTACTGACCGCCTGATCACCGACCCGGCTTATCTGACTACCCTGCTCTCAGTATCCTGGTTCCTGGTGCCTGTCTGCTGTCCAGCTTCCAGTTGTTGGTCCATCCCCTGCCTGCAGTCCAGTTCCAGCCTGAGTTCCTGCTCCGGTGTCCTGGTTCCTGTTGCCTACCTGCTGCTCAGTTCCAGCCTGCTGTACCCGCCTGCCGATCCAGCTCCTTCGTGGTCCCAGCCTGTCTCCTGATCCTGTCGGAGGTTCCGCTACACAGTGCTTCCTGGGTTCCAGATCCATCAGCTGCTGTTGATCCTGCCAGGTACTTGTGCCACTCCTAACTCTTGTGTTTTCTGTATACCCTACCAGGGCCCTCAGGTCGAGCCGCAAGAGAGGTCACTCCCTGCAGGTCGGGCTCGTTCACTAGGTACGTGACAGTGTCAGACAGCCATGATCGAGCCTGTGTAGGGAGCCTCTCCCATGGAGGAACTTTGTTTACATCTGGCAGGCCTTACCCAGGCTGTCAAGAGTCTCCAGGAAGGATACACTTGTCTCGAAGAAAAGGTTCAAGCACTTTCTTCATGCACTACCACCCAGGGGCCTCCTCTTCCGTCTACTTCTGCCTCCAGCACCACTTCTCCAACAGTAGTCATGTTGCCTCCAGAACTCAGAGTTCCCACTCCTGAAAAGTTTTCCAGAGAACAAAGTAAATTCAGGGAATTCCGGAACTCATGCGAACTGTACTTTGCTCTACAACCTCTCAACTTTTCGCTTGAGGCCACCAAAGTGGGTTTTGTGGTGTTTTTACTCCTGGGAGACCCTCAAGCTTGGGCTCATCGCTTGCTGGAGCAGAAATCTGAGGTGTTAACTAACCTGACCACCTTTTTTGACATGTTGGCCCAGCTCTACGAGGACCCACAGCTCTCCACAACTGCAGAAGCCGCCCTGCATACCCTCCAACAAGGGAGTAGGGCTGTAGATGACTACGTCGCAGAATTCCACCGTTGGAGTGCAGATACGGACTGGAAAGATGCGGCCCTCTGTTATCAGTTCTGTATGGGGCTCTCCGACCCCCTAAAAGATGAACTGGCTCGAGTAGGAATTCCACAAACCTTGGATGCCTTGATTATCCTTGCTATTCAAATTGATCGGCGGCTGAGGGAGCGAAGAGCTGAAAGAGGTGTTGGGTCCACTCGCCCCACCGGGATGTTGCCCAGGGTTCCTAACTACACCCATATGGCTCCTACTTCCAGTCCAGCCCTGGCACCCAACACTCTTGAACCCATGCAGCTTGGAGTTCTTCGACCCTGCTCTCACGATGGAGGAACGCCAATGTCGTCGGGTCAACAACCTATGCCTTCACTGCAGAGAACCTGGGCACTATATCAGGAACTGCCCTACCGAGCTCCGTAAGTGCATGTCTGTCTCTTCTGGTGCTACAACTGCTTGGCTTAAGACTTCCTCTCACCTCGCCCTTTGTGTCTCGTTGCAGCTCCCAGGAAGGGCTTTGCAAATCCCTGCTATCATTGACTCCAGGGCTTGTAGTTGCTTTATGGACTCCTCTTTTGCCAGTAAACATCAGATCCCTCTGTTGTACAAGACTCAAGGACTTTCTATCCACCTAGCCAATGGATCTGCAATAAAATCTGGACCAGTTATACAAGAGGCTGCCCCCCTTTCAGTTACTATCTCAAACCTGCACCAAGAACACCTTTGTTTGGACATTATCTCATCTCATTATCTCATCTCTATTGTTCCCTATCATTCTATCATTTTCCCTTTGACTGAGTTGTAACAAGAGACACTGAAAATATACATTGATGAAAACCCGAAGAAGGGTTTCATTCGACCTTCCACTTCCCCAGCAGGTGCGGGCATCTTTTTCGTGGAAAAAAAAGACCATTCCCTTCGGCTCTGTATAGACTATCGGGAACTGAATAAAATTACAGTTAAAAAATGGTACCCGCTTCTTTTGGTACCAGAGTTATTTTAGAGACTGGGGACTGCCACTATTTTCACTAAGCTGGACCTCTGAGGGGCCTACAATCTGGTCCATATCAGAAGTGAGGATGAGTGGAAGACGGCATTTCGCACCCCCTTCGGGCACTTTGAATACTTGGTAATGCCCTTCGGGTTGTGCAATGCCCCTGCTGCCTTTCAGTATTTCATAAATGATGTCTTCCGGAACTACTTGGATTTGTTCATCATAGTCTACTTAGACGACATCCTCATTTTCTCCTCTTCTCTGGACTCCCATCGTAAACATGTTAGATGTGTCCTAGCTCGGCTTCCGACAACACGGCCTGTACGCTAAGGCCAAAAAATGTGCGTTTGAGCAAGAAAGCATCCCATTTTTGGGCCTAACCATTTCTGTAGAAGGAATTAAGATGAATCCACAGAAGATTACCACAATCCTTGACTGGCCAGCCCCCACAGACAAGAAAGGGATCTGACGTTTCGTTGGCTTCGCAAATTTTTATACGAAAATTTATCAAGGGGTTCTCAGCTATCATCTGCCCTATAACGCAACTAACAAAGCAAGGGGTTCATTTTCATTGGTCCCCGGAAGCTCAGGCTGCCTTTGAGTCCCTCAAAAGACTGTTTACTTCTGCTGCTGTCTTGAAACACCCTGATTTCTCCTTGCCATTTGTCCTGAAAGTAGACGCTTCAGAAATTGCCATTGGATCGGTTCTCTCCCAGCAACAAGGGACCAAAGCCTTGCTATTTTCAGTTGCCTTCTTCTCTCGCAAACTGTTTTCTGCAGAAAGGAATTATGATGTAGGTGATCGGGAATTACTGGCCATAAAATCTGCTCTGGAGGAATGGCGATACCTTTTGGAGGGAGCTGCTCATCCTATTCGGATTTACACAGATCACAAGAAACTGGAATACTTGAAGTCCGCAAAGAGACTGAGACAGCGACAAGCCAGGTGGTCCCTGTTCTTTTCCAGGTTCTCTTTCCATGTTGCCTATCGGCCAGGCTCCAGAAACACGAAACCTGACGCCCTCTCCGGGATGTTCCATAAATCCAAGGAAACTTTGCCTCCTGACACTATTCTGGCCCCGGGGAAATTTCTCCTGCTACAGGAAGATCTGCTCACACAGATTAAGCAAGCCTCACTGGGGTCAGCACCCACCGTAGGAGCAGAACTACAGGCCAAGGATGGACTGTTTTGGTACGGAAGCAAAATCTTTGCATCTGAAGGCCTACGGATCTCAATTTTAGAACTTTGCCATGACCATGCACTGCCAGGGCATTTTGGTGTCACTAAGACTGCTGATCTTGTCCAGCGCACCTTCTGGTGGCCACAAGTACTTAAAGACTGTAAGAGTTACGTAGAGTCCTGTACTACCTGTGCTCGGAATAAGATCAGTAGATCCAGAGCCTGAGGATTACTGAAACCCCTGCCAATTCCGGACAGGCCGTGGAAAATGTTGTCCATGGACTTTATTGTCGACCTACAATACTAAGGGCATACTGCCATTTTTGTGGTGGTAGATCGGCTGTCTAAAATGGATCACTTCATCGAAGTGTACTCCCTCTGCTCCTGAACAAGCACAAATGTTTATCAGAGAAGTAATTAGACTCCATGGAATCCCAGCCAATATAGTTTCTGACCGCGGAGTGCAATTTACCTCTCAATTCTGGAAAGCTCTGTGTAAAGCCCTGGGAATTGCATCATTTTCCACCGCCTACCACCTTCAGACAAATGGTCAGACAGAGGGGACCAACCAGACCCTCGAGCAATATCTGCGTTGTTTTTTATCCTTTTCTCAAGATGACTGCGTTACTCTGCTCCCTTTGGCTGAATTTGCCTACTAATTCTGTGCATTCCGCTACAAAGCAACGTCTGTTTTTTGCCAACTACGGTTTCCACCCATCCAACTCCATTCCTGAATGTTCTGTGCCTGGAAACAATATTTTTTTTTTCCCTCTAACAATCAGTTACTACAGAAAACTATGGCAAAATCCCAGGAGCACAATAAGGAAGTGTTCCACAGGAAGAAACGGGGTGAATTGGTACTTGAACCTGGTAACCGTGTATGGCTGTCTGCTGTAAATCTAAAATTGACTTGTCCCTCCAGGAAGTTGGGTCCCAAATTCTTTGGCCTTTTTCCTGTAAAAGGGACAATTAACGAGGTGGCTTATGAGCTAGAGCTCCCGGATTCAGTCAAGCTCCATCCTGTTTTTCACGTTTTCCCTGTTGAAACCCTTTGTCTCTAACCCTTTTCCTGACCGGAACATGAATCCTCCGGATCCTGTAGTAGTGGATGGCAAGGAAGAATTTGAAATCGAGGCTATCTTGTAGGAAAAGGAATAATCAAGGCCAATTCTTGATCAAATGGAAAGGGTATGGCCCGGTAGAGAGCTCTTGGGAGCCTGAGGAGAACATCCACGCAAAAAGTTTAATCCAAGTCTTCAAGAGATCCCACCATGAGAAATGGGCCCAATTGGGCATCCAGAAGCTGCCCCTTGGGGGGGGCAATGTCAGCAAGATCCTGTCAGTGACAGACGTTCCGGGCTTTCCGCTGTGCATTTGCTTGCATGTGTGCGCACATGTGCTCCGGTGCGTGTGCATGCCTATTGGCGCCAGATGGGCTATTTAGTTCTGATGGTCACACTGAGATCTTGCTGTCTGATCTACAGTGTGTGTGTATCCTGATCCTGAGAACCTGTCTCCTGCCATCCCTGCCATCTGCTTGCACCTGACTTTGGCCTGTCTGACTACTCTTCTGCCTGATCCTCTGGTACCTCTGCTGTCTGCCTGATTACCAACCTGGCTTGCCCGTCTACCCTCCTGCTTTATCCTCTGGTACCTCTGCTGACCGCCTTATCACCGACCTGGCTTGTCTGACTACCCTGCTCTCAGTATCCTGGTTCCTGGTACCTGTATGCTGTCCAGTTTCCAGTTGTTGGTCCAGCTCCTGCCTGCTGTCCAGTTCCAACCTGAGGTCCTGCTCCGGTGCCCTGGTTCCTGGTTCCTGTTGCCTACCTGCTGCTCAGTTCCAGCCTGCTGCAACCGCCTGCTGATCCATCTCCTTCTTGGTCCCAGCCTGTCTCCTGATTTTGTCTGAGGTTCCGCTACACAGTGCTTCCTGGGTTCCAGATCCATCCGCTGCTGTTGATCCTGCCAGGCACTCGTGCCACTCCTGACTCTTGTGCTTCCTGTATAGCCTACTAGGGCCCTCGAGTCGGAGCTGCAAGAGAGGTTACTCCCTGCAGGTCGGGCTCATCCACTAGGTACGTGACAGCTTCCCATTTCCTGCCTTTCCGTCTGGTAGATTCTGCCCCCTTTCATGAATTTGCAGAATGTGCTGTACCACAATGGCAGGTTCACAGTCACACTTTATTTTCACCTAAGCTCAATCTAGCTCAGTACCATCACATGGAAGGCAATGTTTTGGCATCATTGGGCAAGGCAGTCAGCTGCAAGGTCCACCTTACTGCTCACCCGTGATCCAGCAAGGATGGTCAGGGACAATATATTTAGTTCAAAGCACACTGGGTAACTGCTTGCAACTAGGAAGGATGCAGGAAAGGGCTCAGTGCTGCAATTTTGCTGCCATGTCTGGTGTTGCTGATGGTGATGCGAGATCTGTCAGTTCCACCACTTCCTCCTTCCCCTCCATGTCCCCCTCTGCTGGAATTGTCCTATGAACCACCAGTACCCTCCAAGCATTTGAGGGGGCCATTCAACGAGTCAGGCTAAAAGATACCATTAAAAATAATCAATTTTAGATTTTTTGATTTTATGACTTAGTACTTTTCACTATTTTTAATTATCATCTTCTTTTTTTAAATATCTTTTTTATTTTTATTTTATATATTTATATTTATTATTTTTCATTATTTCCATTATTTAATATATATATTTCACATATCTTTGGATGTAATTGTGTACCTGCTTCCTCATTTCTCATTTTTGCTCTATTTAAATATTCACACTTTGCAGACTAACAGATAACCTGAAGAAGGGACGTGGCCACGAAACATGTAGTATCTCCAGTCGGTGATGGGTGATCTTTCTTGTTCCTCTGGTACCAGCAGCTTTTGGTCAGCCCCAGCAGTTTGCCCATCGTTGTAGGATCTCTTTGGCTGGCTTCCGCCAGGCTGTTATGTCACTTCCAGGCACCAAATGCAGTCCGAGCAGCCGTTGGACACCGGCCCTTACAGTTCCCGTGGCTACAGTTGCAGTCCTCTCTCCACAGAACCAATGGCCTACGGTTCTGGTCGGGCCCCTTACCAGTGGCGCTCCTGAACTTTCTGCTTCACGGCTCTGTGTAGTTTTGCCTGGGCCCCTGTGACATCCATGTGGCTCCAGCCTCTGAGAATTGCCAGATCCTTATCCAAGTCTCTGCATGACCAGTGACGGCTGGTGAAGTTTTAAGATGGGGGGGCGCCAGACCCCGCCCTTCCTTTTTGACCCCTCCCACTTCTCACAAGCCACACCCCTTATAGAATCCACCCACTCTGTCTCCTGTTTACATCATATACCAGGCTGTACATTATTCACAGGGCTCTTTACATCATATACCAGGCTGTACATTATACACAGGGCTCTTTACATCATATACCAGGCTGTACATTATACACAGGGCTCTTTACATCATATACCAGGCTGTACATTATACACAGGGCTCTGCACATCATGTACGTTTAGTCTAAGAAAGACTAAAAAAATAAAACGAATACAGTCATCACATTTAGGGACTGGAATAATGCAATATCTTACATGTTTGCATTTGGGTTCAATATCACTTGAATCCATAACTCAGAGCAGATCTACACAAGGTATTATTACTTAAAGTGCATGTTCACAAATAACAAACCTATGGTGTTCTGATCTCTGTGGAAGTACAAGTCCCAGGATGTCCTGTCCATGCCTATGACAATGGTTCCTCAGTCCCTCAGCAGCACAAACAGCTCAATGCTTGAATATCATCAGACATGTTGCATTATTTATATATATATATATATATATATATATATATATATATATATATATATATATATATATATATGTGTATGTATGAAGAATAACATCCGTGACCGGGCGCATCAGGGATCACGGTAAACGGCCGCTGATAGCGGCCGTTTACCACATGATCACTTGTAAACAAACCGGTGGCACGTCATGACACCGGTTCCTCCCTCCCCTCTCTGTACAGATCTGTACAGTGAGAAGAAAGAGGGGGAGAGATGGCAGCAGCTCTGTGGGCTGGATGTGAAGTGCCCACAGTGTTGCTCAGTGCCAATAATCTGTAGTACTCTGCCCATACTGTGCAATACTCTGCCACACTGTGCAATACTCTGTCGATTCTCTGCAACACTGTGCAATACTCTGCCAATACTCTGCCACACTGTGCAATACTCTGCCACACTGTGCAATACTCTGCCAATACTCTGCCACACTGTGCAATACTCTGCCAGTGCCAATACTCTGCCACACTGTGCAATACTCTGCCAATACTCTGCAATAAATTTTAAAAGAAACAAATAATTTTATTAATTTTTTTACCAAATTTTCAGTCTTTTTTAATAGCGCAAAAAATAAAAAACCCAGCGGTGATTAAATACCACCAAAAGAACGCTCTATTTGTGTGTGAAAAAAAAAAAGGACAACAATTTCATATGGGTACAGTATTACATGAGTAATTGTCATTCAAAATGTGAGAGCACCGAAGGCTGAAAATTGGTCTGGTTAGGAAGGGGGTTTAAGTGCCCTGTGGTCAAGTGGTTAAACTCTGTCCTTATGACTAATAGTTGTGCAAGAAGTCAAGCAGTGGAAAAGGTAATAAGTAATAAAAGAATCTGCAATTTAATATAAAACACAACAGCAGAACCAAAGCATTAACGTTATAATTCAAATCCTCATTATTAAACTTAATGAAAATGCATAGAAATATAAGAATTGAAGGCATAATTAGCAGGGTCAGACAAGAATGCAAGGGCAGTACAACTAACGCAGGAACTCAGACAATAAGAAACCAAAAGGATGATATTATGTGTTGGAGTTGGAGGGATGAGGAATGACTGAATGAAGATGTCCAGAAAACTGCACAGAGATAAGACAGTCTTATCAAGTAATTGAGGGATGTACAGGTATAGCAAGGAGAAAGCATTGTCACAGCTTTATAGAGCAGGTCAGGGAGGTTAGGAATACTGACAAGATTATGTGCAAAAGCAGGACTGCACAAAGGCACTACAATTACACATCAGCTAGGCAGCTGAGCTGGCAAATGTTCCTCAGTACACAGTACTAACAAAAAGCCTCAGGGCTGCAAGGCACTTACCTTGCTTCCAGCTCCGCTCAGGCCATGCAAAGAACAGAGCTGTGTGGTCACTTCCGGTTTTCGTAAAACCCGGAAGTAACCTCTAAATTAAACAACAATGCTCCCGCCCATAGTGATTCTACGGGCGATAGCTAATTGGCACTTTCGTTTGCGCCACAAGGCGGGTTAAAATCCCGCAAATGAAGCTCCACGTCTGCAATCTCATGATTGCATTGACGTGGTGTTTCCCATAGTGCACTGCGTCCGGCGCCCGGACACAGTGCACTTAAGGACCTTTTTTCAATTTTTTTTTTTTTTAAAGGACCAGTTTAAAAAAAAAAATTTTTTTTCATTTTTTTTCTTTGGTGACTGGGGGGGCGCCCAGGCGCCCAGGCGCCCCCTATGGATGGGCCACCACTGTGCATGACCCTCTATAGACTGCTGTAAACCTTGGTGATTACCTTCACTTTTTATAAAATAAAGAGTCTTTGCTTCATACCTGAGTATTTTGTTGTTCAGCACTGTCTTTTCCTCTGATTGTCTATTTACGTCTCATTGGTGTATGAGTTTTGGACAGCAGTGGCCACAGCTCCATTCATTCTTTTGGTTGTTTGCTTGGAATTTTTTCTATGCGCCTGGACATTTGTTTTTTGGTCTTTGATTTTGTACTCTCCCTATGGCTGCAGGACTTCATTCCTTGTGATCACCATTACCTCAGGGTTTTAGTAAATTTCTATTGATTACTGACATTTTATACTAGTATATAATATTATACATTTTTACATTGTATATATAGTATATAATATTATACATTTTTATCTATGTTTTTTCTAATGTTGCTTGTTAAGCTATTTTATGGTTGGCCGTATGGTCACATTGTACCAAGTACTCAATTTTTTATTATTTTTATTTTTACGTGTAATGTTTTTGTGTGTGTGTTTTTTTTTTTCCAGGTCATCTGAAAGACTTTCTAGGTTAAATTCCATATTTGTTCCTTTACTACAAACCAGATTATATCGTACCCCAATTCAGTTGTGGATCCGTACGATAGACCCACTGGTAACGGTTCTAGAATTCCTCATTTTGAAGCCTCGGAGATCAGCATGAGAAAGGCCTTTCTTGCTCTTCAGAGAGCCCATCAGTTTGAGTGCACACAGGGGTGGAACATATCCTTTTTGCAGAAATATCTAGAATTAAAAATCACCTCTAGGGAATTAAGGATCAAAAAACAGTGTGGGTTCTTGGATGAGGATGTGAAGAAGGATTGGCATCTCTTCTCTGAGTTCTGTACCAATAAATTAACTCATTATTCAGCAGAAAGATCATGAATTCGAGAAAGCTAAACATATGGTCACAGTCCAAGAGACTCAACTCCTATGTTTCTACACTTCCAGCCTCTTTGATAAATGGTCCCAGACCCTCAATCAGAACCTAAAAGGATAACTTGGTTCATACCAAATTGGGTAAATTTGATCAAGATTTTTAACTGGAAACATCTTAAACTTCCTGCCCATCTTCCCCCTCCACCACCCTCCACTAAATCCTCATGTCCTAACAGTAATTTTAGAAAACACAACCCTGTCAACCCCAAACATGTTGGCACATCTGTAACTTCCAGAAATCAGTCCATTTCCAATGTCGAGCCTCTGAATTTTTCCCAAAGTAGTAAGTCCATTCTGGTACTTCTTCTTCCATCCCAGCTCCCAGGGGTGGGTCCCTCACAAAAAAGGGATGTTCCAGCACGATATCTCATTCTCTATCAGGATCCTGCCATGCCAATGAGTGATTTGCTTGCTAAAATTTCGGAGCTCGGGTGTCCTAGTAGTCCCATGTATGTGACTGCCCAAGATGCAGAGGGCCCTAGTATTGGGCCTGTTAATTCTTATCCCATTTCCACGTCTAATGCCCCATACACACAAATGGAATTTCCTTTGGAAAAATCTTGGATGTTTTTTCCGACAGAATTCCTCTCAAGCTTGGCTTGCATACACACGGTCACATAAAATTTCTCGGAACTTTCGACCGTCAAGAATGCGGTGACGTACAGCACTACAACGAGCTGAGAAAATTAAGTTCAATGCTTCAGAGCATGCATCGAATTGTTTCCAAGCATGCATAGGAATTTTGCACAGACTTACAAACTTTTTCCGACCGAAAAATTAGGAACCCGCTCTCAATCTTTTGCTGGTAGTAATTCCACCAGCAGAAGTCCGATGGAGCATACACGCGGTCTGAATTTCTGACCAAAAGCTCACATCAGACTTTTGCTTGCAGAATTTCCGATCGTGTGTATGAAGCATAATAGATTTAGTCCCCCTTCAGGACAATATCAATACTCAAGTCACTTACCCCATCAGCCCCTCCTGTGTATCGGGTCACCACTCTCCCAGTGGTGACCCGTTATCACTCCATGATATGTATTTTTTAGAGCATTTTCCCACCAAACCATTGGAAGGAAAAATAATCTTTCACGAGGTAGACCTGGGGGAAGGAGAAACTTCAATAGATCATAAAAAAGACAGGAAAGGGAGCAACTAGCAGTAAATAGTACTATTAAAATCTACAATTTGTTTTCTCACACACTTACAGAAGTTGAACATTGTCTGCTTAAGAGAGGCCTTCGTTTTTCACCATTTGCTACTGCCAACAAATTTAGTCTTTCTAAAGATCTTAACTGTTTTATACAGAATTTAACAGTTAAACAGCATTATATTAAAAACACCAATGACAACTTTTCGTCCCAAATTGAGCCTTCGACTAGTCACAGCAGCGACCACAATATTTTCACTTTCAAGGACTTATGGGACTTATGGGATGAGGGTCATATTTATAGTCAACTTTGGAGGAGTGTTTTCAACCCTCCAGTCTTACACACCCCCTTTTGACCCATTCCATCTTTTATTCTTTTATTCCACTCAGTCTTGAGGTTCTTTTTTGGGCACCTATTATCAAGTGGTGTACAAGGACTAGGTTCAACTATGTGACAATAGTTTGAGCCACAAGTACAACTTATTACTAGGGATGAGCTGAACACCCCCCGGTTCGGTTCGCACCAGAACTTTCGAACGGACCCCAAGTTCGCACGAACGTTAGAACCCCATTGAAGTCTATGGGACTCGAACGTTCGAAATTAAAAGTGCTCATTTTAACGGCTTATATGCAAGATACTGTCCTAAAAAGGATTTGGGGACCTGGCTCCTGCCCCAGGGGACATGGGTCAATGCAAAAAAAACTTTTAAAAACTGCTGTTTTGGCGGGAGCACTGATTTTAATGACGATTAAAGTGAAAAAAAAAAGTGTTTAGAACAGTCCCTGCACAAAATGACATTTAACGGAAATAACGTCATTTAAAACTGCTTTTAATGTTATATCTTGTTCCTGCAATATGGTTGAAAATCATTGAGAAAAATGGCATGGGTAGCCCTCCCTGCCCATTACCAGCCCCTTTGGGTCTTGTACGCATATTCAGGGGAACCCCGTACCCATATTAAAAAAAGGAAATACGTGTGGCCCCCAGGCCCTATATACTCAGAACAGCAGTATACAGGCGGTGCAAACAAGACAGGGACTGTGTAGGTTTGTTGTGTTAAGTTGAATCTGTTTGTAATTTTCAACTGGTACATTTTTAAAGTGTAGCTCCAGTCAAAAAAACTATTTTTAAGCTTTTTGGAAAACATAGGGAAGGGTTATCACCCCTGTATAATTTGTTTTGCCGTCGGTCTTTTTCAGAGCACACAGACAGCACGCACAATCTCCTACCGCTGACTGCAAGCTCTATTTAAAACGAGCAAGATAGTTAGCTATATAGATGAATATAGCGGTGTATACTGCGTTCAGAGCATGCAGACAGCACGCACAATCTCCTAACACTGACTGAAAGCTCTATTTAAACGAGCAAGATATTTAGCTATATAGGTGGATATAGCAGTGTATACTGCGTTCAGAGCACGCAGACAGCACGTACAATCTCCTAACACTAACTGGAAGCTCTATTTAAAACGAGCAAGATATTTAGCTATATAGGTGGATATATCGGTGTATACTGCGTTCAGAGCACGCAGACAGCACGCACAATCTCCTAACACTGACTGAAAGCTCTATTTAAAACGAGCAAGATATTTAGCTATATAGGTGGATATAGCGGTGTATACTGCATTCAGAGCACGCAGACAGCATGCACAATCTCCTAACACTGACTGAAAGCTCTATTTAAAACGAGCAAGATAGTTAGCTATATAGGTGGATATAGCGGTGTATACTGCATTCAGAGAACGCAGACAGCACGCACAATCTGCTAACACTGACTGAAAGCTCTATTTAAAACGAGCAAGATATTTAGCTATATAGGTGGATATAGCGGTGTATACTGCGTTCAGAGCACGCAGACAGCACGCACAATCTCCTAACACTGACTGAAAGCTCTATTTAAAACGAGCAAGATATTTAGCTATATAGGTGGATATAGCGGTGTATACTGTGTTCAGAGCACGCAGTATACACTGCCTGTGGCCAATCATGGCTCTCCTCGCTGCCGGCGCTGTGATTGGCCAAGCATGCGGGGTCACAGTGCATGCTTGGCCAATCATGAGCCAGCAATGCACTGCGCCATCTCAGTGCATTGTGGGCCGTGAGCGGCACGCGAATTTGGCACGAACGGCCCATAACGTTCGGAATTCGCCGAACGGGCGAACAGCCGATGTTCGAGTCAAACGTGTGTTCGACTCGAACACGAAGCTCATCCCTACTTATTACCATCTGAACGACTAGCTCTTAAGGCCCTAGAAAATAATAATCATATCATTATCAAACAGGCCGATAAGGGTGGCAGTATAGTCATTCAAGGTCAGACCAAATATCTTAATGAGTCACTGAGGTTACTATCTGATAAGAACACCTATCGAGCCTTGCCCAATGATCCGCTTCCGGAGTTCCATTTGGATCTCCGCCACATGGTCCTTGGTGCTACCAGTGATAGTATTCTTAGCAATAAAGAAGGGCAGATTCTAACTCCTACTTCTTGCAGCACCCCATATTTTTACCACCTTCCTAAGGTGCACAAATCACTTTTGAATCCACCTGGTAGACCGATAGTGGCTGGTACTGTCAAAGAGTTGCCCGTAGCGGACTTGCCACTGGGCGCGCTGCGGGGCGTCGGTGTGTGCTGGTGCGCGCTGGCGGTTGCGCGTTCGCGTGTGCGCGTTCGCGTGCGTGCGCGTCGGTGCACATTGGCGCCAATCGGCCTACTTAAGTGTTCCCCCGTGGTGTGCTCGGTGCTGTCCGATCTGCAGCTTCCTGTGCCCTGTGACCTGTGACTTCGCTTGTGTTCCTGAACTCCTGTTTACCTGGCTCGTCCCTTGGATTTCCCTGTCTGCTGCCTGCCTTTGACCTCGGCCTGTCTCTGACCTTGCATCTGCCTGCTCCTTGTACCACGCTGCCCGCCTGTTGCCAACCCTGCTTGTGACCCGGACTCGAACTTGCTTATCCCTTTTCTGCACTACCTGCCTGCTGTCATCTGTGCCTGTGGCTGGACCTGCTCCCACCTTCTGCTTGCATCTGCTCCTCCATCTAGCCGTGAGGGACTGTCTACCTGTCTGAACCCTGCCGTCGGATCCCTCCTTCAGCAACTAACCCGCCAGGCTCTCATACCCGTCTGCGCTCCCGTGCCTCCTGTCCATCCTATCAGGGGCCGTGAACCAGACCTGTAAGGGAGACCTTCCCCTGCTATTTCGGGCTCACCTGTCAGGTACGTGGGTCTGACAGGTACCAACAGCTTTACCAGCGGACTCTCCCAATATATAGATTGGTTTCTCCAGCCAATTGAAAACTTCTCTTCCTATATAGGGGACTCTGGAAATGTTATTGACATCCTCCAAAACTACTCATGGTTGAGCCAATATCTTTGGGCATCCCTGAACGTGTGTTCTTTGTATACCTCCATTCCCCATGTGGTAGGCTTGGGAGCTCTCAATAATTTTTGGTCTAGAGACTCACGTTATAATTCCCATCAGGCCCAGTTCATACTCAAATGGACCAAGTTCTGCCTCGAAAATAATTATTTCTCTTTCCACGACAAGTTCTATCTTCAGACTAGAGGCACAGCTATGGATGCAAGCTTTGCACGCTGCTATGCGAACTTAACGATGGGTTTTTGTAAGGAATCTTTATTTGGAATAATAACCCCTATGGCAAACATTACATTTTTTATGGCAGGTATATTGATGACTTGCTCGTCATTTTGGATGGGACAGTTGATGAATTTTTGGCCTTTGTGGTGTATTGCAACAGCAACCCCTTAGGCCTCACATTCACACATGTCATCGACCATGATCACTTGTTTTTTTGGACCTGGAATTGACTCACAAGCATGGTTTAGTCATCACTATTAAACATTCCAAACCAGTTGGCAGCAATTCCTATCTACATTTTGGGAGCTACCATCACCCTTCTTGGAAGAACAACATACCCAAAGGGCAGTTCCTGAGCTTATGTAGGAATTACCCAACACCCTGCCTATAGAACCATCGTAGCCTCTTCCAACTCTGGTGCTAGGTTCATCACAGGTTTTTAATGGCAATTATACTGCCATTTCTAACATTATCCATAAGCCTTGGCCCATTCTCTGTTCAGACCCCAGGTTGGGCCCACACTTACCATCTGCCCCCAGGTCGTTTTCAGGAGAGCTCGTGCCCTGAGAAATGTTATTGTCCCCAGAAAACCCCCCCAAAAAAAACATGGACATCAGGTATTAATTTGATAACTGGGTTGAATTATTCCAATGTAAGAAATGAGGTAGCCTGACCTGTCAATTTATAACACATGGTCAGTCTTTCTTCCTTGATAGTTCTGGCAACACATATTCCATCAGACAATTCATTAAATGTTCCACTCAATTTGATGTCCTGTGGTGTCCATACAACCTTTTACATGTGGGTCACACCATCCAGACCCTGCGCACCAGGATTGGTGAAAACTGCAGATTCATTATAAAAGGTTTTAGAGTGCACAGCATTCCCCGTCATTTTGTTACTCCCCATGGTTTGAATTTTAAAGACTTGTTAGTCCTAGCCATCAAATCTATACTCTTGAGTGGAATGACAGAGAAGGAAAGATTTCTGTGTTTATGTCAATGCAAAACTCTGTGGATATATGATTTTCACTTGCCACCAGATGCGGATTGTCACTTGCCAAGTGAGGGTGTAACGGCGGGGATGCGGGGCAGGCGGTGAGAGATGTCATCTCTGTGCTTACCCAGTGCACCTCAGTGTAGTGTTCATAGCCGGCTGTGAGGGTGGAACAGATGTGATGCGGGGTGAGTGGTGAGAGATGATGTCCTCTCTCTGCTCACCCGTGGCGCCGCACTTCTAAAAGTGCAACCTTCGTGGCCCGGCTGCAAACAGGGGGGACCCCCAAGTTAGTGTACCTCCCAGCTAGCGTCAGCTAGTGCCAGATTGCCTGCTACATTATCACAGTTATAAATTAAAGCGATAAATCTCTGATCTTCACCATTACCAGTATAGTGTCAAATCTGCGTGAATTCCAGTATATATACCATACTTTGTAGAAGCTATAACTTTTGCACAAACCAATTAATATACACTTATTGGGATTTTTTTTTTACCAAATGTAGCAGAATACATTTTGGCTTAAATTTATGAAGAAATTCAATTTTTTGGATTTTGTTATTAGATATCTTTTATAACAGAAAGTAGAAAATACTGTTTTTTTTTCAAAATGTTTGGTCTTTTTTCATTTATATTGCAAAAAATGAAAAAATCCTGTGGTGATCAAATACCACCAAAAGAAAGCTCTATTTGTGGGGAAAAAAGGACATCAATTTTATTTGTGTACAGTGTCGCATGACCGCGCAATTGTGAATTATATTAACGCAATGCCATATCGCAAAAAATGGCCTGGTCAAAAAAACTAATTTTGGTAAAATGTTGCATGGCCACCCAATTGCAAGTTAATATAGCATAGTGCTGAATAGCAAAAACTGTTGTGGTCATAAAGGGGGTACAACCTTTGAGAGCTTGGTGGAGGTGGTTAAAGCGGTAACCCAAAACCAAAATATATTTTTCTTTTTTTCTTTTTAGGCTTTTTTCCCTCTGTTTTCACCTGGTGATCTGGCCAGTAACACACCCCCATCAATTATTCTACTTTGCTGCCTAAAAACCCCACTTTGGGGAAATTTTTCCTTTTTTTTGTACTTTTGGGGTGAGCAGCACCTTTCCACCTCTCCTTCTCTCATTGTGTCCCTTCTTTGCTATATATTAGCCCTTGTACACACGGTCGGACATTCTGACAATCAAATTTTGTCCGACGGATTTTGTCTGACGGATTATGTCCGAAACTGTTGCATACACACAGTCGGACAAAGTTGTCAGAAAATCCGATCATACTTAACGTAAGGACAATACTACGTTCAGGCTAGTAGCCAATAGCTTTGGTCTAGGAATTTGATCTGAGCATGCGTGGCACTTTGTCCAATCGGAATTCTCTACACATGATCGGATCATGTTGTCGGAAAATTTTATAGCCCAGCTGGAAAACGTGGTCCGTTGGATACTCTGACGGAAACAGTCCAATGGAGCCCACATACTGTCGGATTATCCGACAACACGGTCCTATCGGACATTGTCCATCGGAATGTCCGACCGTGTGTACAAGGGCTTAGAGTGCTTGCATTCTGGATGAAGGAGGAACAGAGACACCTTTATATAGCAGGGCTGTTAATCTAGAGGGAGGGGATTGTTAGATGCACTAGAATATTTAAATACACTAAACAAATAGAAGCCAAACTCTATAGCTCACATTTTATAAGCAGCTACAGCAACAGTTCTGTTCCTTGTGGGATAAAGGATTAACTGATTTTAAACACTCTTGTCCCTGTTAAATGGTTTGCCTCAACCCTCTAACTTATACACCTGCAGGATAGCTTGTTCTGTAGCAAAACAGACTTAATGGCAAGATTACAGGTAGAAATAGAAGAAAGAAAACTTAAAAAAAAACGAATGCTGCCCCCAAAACTAAAAATTGGTAAACTGCAATATAATGTTTGCTTTTGGGTTTAACCACTTCAATACCAGGCACTTTTTCAGCTTTCAGCACTGTCACACTTTGATTTAATAAACGAATAAAGACTGAAAATTTGCAAAAAAAAATAGATTTTTTTTGTTTCCGTTATAACATTTTGTAAATAAATAATTGTTCTTCATAAATTTAGGCCAAAGTGTATTCTATTTATTTGGTGAAAATAACCCAAATCAGTGTATATTATATTTAGTCTGTGTGAATGTTATATAGTCCACAAACTATTGGATATAAAGAATCTGAAAATTGATCAATCCTGATGTACTGACAGCCGTGGAAATCTCTTCTTGAGGCTCGAAAATGCCAGGACAGTATAAATACCCCCCAAATGTCCCCTTTTTGGAAATTAGACAATCCAATGTATTTAGTAAGAGGAATGGCAATTTTTTTAAGTTTAAATTTTTTGTCAAAATGTTTTGTAAAATGAAATAAAAAAAAGTCATTCTTTTTTTTTTTTTTTAACATACTGCCACCAGTGCAGTACAGTGATATCATATAACGGGCGTGGCAATAATCAAGGACACTGACTGGTGACAGTACAAAAAAAAAAAAATGATAACATTTTAATTTTTGTTTACACATTTTGTTTGCTTATAGCAGTTCATTAAATTGGTAAAAGTAAGCATTTTACTGAATGAAACTGATTCATTCAGTCTGTTTTGTTTGGTTTAAATGTGATTGGCCAGAGCTAATCACATGGTACAGATGGGCTGTGGCTGGCCTTGTCTGGACCACGTGATCACACTTACCAATCACAGCTTGGATAAAACACAGTTTTATCCAATAGATGGCATGAAAGGAAGTCATCCATTGTGAACAACCATCATGTGACCTACCGTGATTGGTCATGGTGGTCACATGACTGCTACCATCAACCTGCTATTGGCGGGCCGAAACTGCCCTGGCATCTCTGGCATGAACAGTTTTCAGGCTAGGTTCACAATGGTGCGATGCGGGAACCACATTGATTCCTGGTTGGGTTCCCACATTGCATCTAAATCACAGGCAGTTCACACTGCTCTCTGGGAATGGCTGCGGGTGTCAATATAAAATTAACAACACCCTCAAATCGCTTCACAGAACACAATGCGAACTCTGGAATCGGATTAAATCAGATTGCATAGGTTTGAACACCCAAGCAACCAGATTCCAGTGTGGTTACTGCAGCAAAAGGTGCGAATAACATGCAATTGCATTAGTGTGAACCCAGCCTCAATCTACTTACTAGCATCTGGCCCGGATGGGGTTTCTCATGAACACAGAGGGCTTTGCAGTTTAACTCATTAGGTTAAGAATGCTATAGGAAGTTCTCAACTCTGGGAGTAGATTCTTCATTTTCACAGATCTGGGTGAGGGAGAATCTATATTGTTGAGGTCAGACAGTTAGCAGCACCCTGCATATTTTAACTGTTACATGATGAGCTAAGACCAGCTTTAAAAAAAAAAAAAAAAAATACAAATTCAAAACTGAGAGAATGGCTGCTTATGGAGCTAGATACACTTACTTTGCTAAAAGCTGTGGGTTTGTGGTGCCAGATAGAAATGACTGCGTAGGAAGCCAGTAATATGCTGTACCCCATGGATGGTAATTAGGTTCCTACTCAAGTTCAAAAAAACAACTTGTAGGTAGCCTCCTCACATACAGTTAACTGTGACAGGACAGTTGATGGCTGAGAGGAGAAGTGGGACTACAATTTTATCATACTTACTTCCTCATGCAGAAATGTCATTTTATATTCAGAATGTGTTTGTGTTTTGCGAAATCCTGTTGAGGCTGTAACTTCTCTGAACTTATCTCCAGCAGCCATCTTGGAAAAGCCTCATGTTCTGATCAGTACCAAGTTCTCTTGAGATTTTGTCCACCATTTTCTGTTAGATTCCATATAAAAGAGGGCCCAGCCACCATTTTGAGGGGACATGTGTGTGGAAAGGTGGACTGCTTGTGAGGGAAAGCTAGGCTTTACTCAGGGAGAGTGTTACAGCCTACAGGGACAAAACAGGGATCCCCAGGAGTCCTGCCTATCTGCACTGCTGCTGTGCTTGTGATAGGAAGATGCACTGTCTTGGATGATCTTCTGTAAAATCATCAATGCTGCATATATGAACCCTACTTATGGACACCAGCCTATGGCAAGTAATCAAAATGTGCCTTGTATACCACTGATGTGCCTGAAGAGAGGAATAATAATTACAGTGCCAGATTACTGAGCTGTATTCTGTATCTTTGTTGAATGGACTATGAATCTGTGCCTTATATGCCAACAAGACAGTTTACTCAATTTTTGTAAATATTTTCCACGGTTGCTTATCTGGCAATTAAAGTTACTTCATTTACAATACCACACAGTGTGTTTCCCTCTATAATACAGCCACGCTAATTCCCCCCGCTTACATTTTGGCATAGTCGGCAGAATGTCAGAACCATCATCCACTGCTGCGGGATTGGCTAGCACCAGCTCTGGTACCGATCCCTAAATTTACTGACACAAATATCTCCCTGGCAGACTGGGTGGAGAGATTGGTCAGCTCAGCCAGCTTGTTCCAAATACCTGCTGAGAATATTTTAGATTTCGCTATGAACTGGGATGAGTGAATGTGGCCAGATCAGGCCAAGTCAGAAACCATTAGGAAGCTGAAATGATTTTACACCCAGTAGAAATAAATAATTGTGATCATTTTTAGCCCTGGCCAGTGATCCCTTTAAGCTGCTTAGAGGATAATCACAGCTTATTTTTCCCTTCCTGTCAGTGCTTGGAGGGAGGAACAGTAGGAATTTGATTAGCTGTTTTTGGAGAAGCTAAGCCTGCCCCAGCAGCCAAAAAAGGGATGTGATTGGCTGGTGGGAGTTAAACCAGCTAACGGGAATGAGAGCCATGGGGAGGGAGCAGCTGGACCAGGACTAGAAAAGCAGGCTCTGGGAAACACAGAGCAGGTGATGCAGATGAGAGAGGGAACAGGGGAAGCCATGAGGTGGCTGCACAATGGTGAAAAAGCCTGAGCAGGAATAAGGGAGTGTTTGCTAAGAAACACATCTAAAAGTTTTTTTACATTTATCTACCCTCCCTGCTGACAACACCAACTCTGGAAAAGAGCTCCACATCCTTACCACTCTGACTATAATGTACCCCCTACTCAATTTAAGATGAAACTGCTTCTCATCCAAATTTGTTGTGTGGATGTGTATCGCCATTGGCGGAGATTTAAAGATTTGTATATTCCATTTAAAAATTGTGTATGTGATTATCTGTGCATAAGCGTGTGAAAAAATCATTTGAATGTGTATGAAAAATTAATTAATGCTGCACTATCATAAATAGTTTATCTGTGAGTACTAACCACTGTCTGGGAGCTGAAGTATTTATTTTCAGCAATCATCAAATAATCAGAAAAACTATCATTAAATCATAAACAAAAAAACAGTAAAAGTCCATATAATTGTGAATGTGTTAGTCCCATACAACTTATGATATATATATCACGCCTAGGTAAGTGCTGCAAAAACGTAAAAGTACAAAGGGATTCACTGTGGTGTTTTCTACTTGCACATATGTACATAATTACATAGTTAGTCAGGTTGAAAAAAGACACAAGTCCATCCAGTTCAACCACAAAAAATAATAATAATACCTATAAATGTTAGTGCCCAGTTATATTATGTACACTTAGGAAATAATCCAGGCCTTTCTTAAAGCAATCTACTGAGCTGGCCAGAACCACCTCTGCAGGGAGTCTATTCCACATTTTCACAGCTCTTACTGTGAAGAAACCTTTCCATATTTGGAGATGAAATCTCTTTTCCTCTAGATATAAAGAGTGCCCCCTTGTCCTCTTTGTTGACTGTAAAGTGAATAACTCAACACCAAGTTCATTATATGGACCCCTTATATATTTGCACATGTTGATCATATCCTCCCTTAATCTCCTCTTATCAAGAGTGAATAAATTCAGTTCCTCTAATCTTTCCTCATAGCTGAGCTCCTCCATGCCTCTTATCAGTTTGGTTGCCCTTCTCTGCACTTTTTCCAGTTCCCCAATATCCTTTTTAAGAACTGGTGCCCAAAACTGAACTGCATATTCCAGATGAGGTCTTACTAATGATTTGAACAGGGGCAAAATTATATCTCTCTCCCTGGAGTCCATACCTCTCCTAATACAAGAAAGCACGTTGCTCACTTTGGAAATCGCAGCTTGGCATTGCATGCTATTATTGAGCTTATGATCTACCAAAACCCCCAGATCCTTCTCCATTATGGATTCCCCCAGTTGTACTCCCCCTAGTATGTATGATGCATGCATATTCTTAGCCCCCAAGTGCATAACTTTACATTTATCAACATTAAACCTCATCTGCCACATAGTCGCCCAATTAAACAGAGCATTGAGGTCGGCTTGTAAATTGGAGACATCCTGTAAGGACGTTATTCCACTGTATAGCTTGGTGTCATTTGCAAAGACGGAAATGTTACTTTTGATCCCAGACCCAATATCATTTATAAAGATATCAAAAAGTAAGGGTCCCAGCAGTGAACCTTGGGGTACACCACTGATAACCTTAGACCATTCAGAGTAAGAATCATTAACCACTACTCTCTGAATTCTGTCTTTTAGCCAGTTTTCTATCCATTTACAAACTGATATTTCCAAACCTGTAGACTTTACCTTAAACATGAGCCGTGTGTGCGGAACTGTATCGAATGCTTTTGCAAAAATCCAAGTATACCACGTCCACTGCCTCCCCTCTGTCCAAGGCTTTACTTACCTCCTCATAAAAAGAAATCAGGTTTGTCCGACAACTTCTGTCTTTCATGAATCCATGCTGTCTGTTGCTTAAAATATTTTTTCCTGCAAGAACCCCTCTATGTGGTCTTTTATTAATCTCTCCAGTATCTTCCCAACTATGGAAGTTAAACTAACAGGTCTATAGTTACTTGGTAAAGACTTTGTTCCCTTTTTAAATATAGGCACTACATTGGCCCTGCGCCAATCCAGTGGTACTATTCCTGTCATTAATGAGTCCCTAAAAATTAGATACAACGGCTTTGAAATTACAGAGCTCCCCCTCACTTGGAAGGCAGAATTGTTTTGGGAGGTGATTCCAACATTTCGTTTGACCACATGCTTGACAAAACCACTCTAGACAAAGCCAAACTAAAAAGACCTCCTAAACAGAGTCTACGAATTGCTTGTCTCCTCCATGACAGAGGTCTGATTGACTCTTGGAGAGAACTAAACCCTACGGCCAAAGACTACACTCACTACTTTGCACCGCAAAAAACGTACGCCAGGATTGACCATATCTTTATCCCTAACTCAGAGATCCACACTGCGACTCATGCTGATATCCACGAAGTTCCATGGTCGGACCACTCTCTTGTGACCCTGCGCATAACTAGTTCCCTCTCTCCTCCTGGCCCCCCTCAGTGGCTCCTTGGTAAGTCCCTTCTTTACAATCCAGTTCATTGCACCTTGCTGGAAAGAGATATTCGGGAATTCTTCAGTCTCAATGATACTGGGGACATTTCCCCAAGTAATTTATGGGGTGCGCATAAGGCGGTACTGAGGAGGAAAATAATTCAATTAGCGTCTAAACTAAAACGGGAAAGGAAAATAGATGTGGAAAAACTTGAAAGCGAATTTAAGTCCTGTAGTACAGCCCACAAAATCAACCCTACCCCGGAAACCTTAGCTAAGCTGGATTTGGCCCGTGTGGCCCTCAATTTAGCCCTTACGTCCAATGCGAACAAAGCTGGCTAAGTGGCAGGTTCTATCTACAGGCCGGTAAAATTGGTCCGCAGCTGGCAGCGAGACTCTCCCCTAAAATTAGGGCCTTCCCTTTACCCAAGATAAAATCCCGAGCGGGTACCCTTACTCAGAATCCCCATAAAGTACTAGAGGCCTTCCATACCTTTTACTCAAATTTATACTCCAATTCCACCCCGACCGACCTGAATGCTATTAATGCATTTTTAGATGAGGTGGCACTTCCCAAACTCTCAAATTCTCACCGTGACATCATGGACTCTCCTTTCCAGATCAGGGAGGTCCAGGACGTCATCAAGTGCCTCAAGCCCGACTCCGCTCCGGGCCCGGACGGATTTTCGTCATGATACTATAAAACCTTTTCTGAGGTCCTCTCTCCTTATCTGGTCCGGCTCTTCGACTCTCTCCGGGAGGGCTCCCAATTGGAGCCAGCGGCCAACCTCGCGTTCATTTCGGTCATCCCCAAGCCGGGCAAAGATCCCAGCGAGGTAGGCAATTACAGACCAATATCTTTAATTAATAATGATCTAAATATCATGACAAAAATTTTAGCGAACAGAATGGCCTAGTTTATCGGTAAATATATACACAAGGACCAGGTTGGTTTTATTCCGGGGAGACAGGGGCCGGACCAGATCAGGAGAGCTATTGACCTCATCTCTCTCTTGCAATCCTCTTGGGATGGGCACTCCCCTCAATCTGGATTTATTCTCTCCATAGACCTCCAAAAGGCCTTTGACACGGTTACCTGGCCGTACCTCTTTACCACTCTCCAAAAATGGGGCTTCGGCCCGATGTTTCTCACAACACTCTCTTCCCTCTATTCTTCTCCAAAAGTCCAAGTCAAATTGCAGGGTCATCTCTCCGACCAATTCCCAATCCTTCAGGGAACCAAGCAAGGCTGCCCTCTTTCACCCATTCTCTTTGCCATAGCAATCGAGACGCTTGCCTTAGCTATTAGACAACACCCAGATATCCATGGAGTACAATGTGGTCCGAAAACCCATAAGTGCGCCCTCTTTGCGGATGATGTGTTGCTGTTCATCACCGCCCCCCTCATCTCCACACTTAATGTTCTCCTACTCCTTCAAAAATTCGGGGTAATTTCAAGACTTCAGGTTAACATGTCCAAGTCTACCGCCCTTAACATATCCACCCCTCAGGAACTGCTAGATAGAATCAAAACCCACTGCCCTTTTTCTTGGAGTGCCTCCTCTCTTCCATACTTAGGTATTCACCTCACCCCCAAGATAGACCTTTTATACCGCCATAAATAAATATGGTCGCTCTATAAACTGTCCTGGCTGGGACGGGTAAATGCAATTAAAATGACCCTGCTCCCCAGGATCTTATATCTTTTCCGGTCCCTTCCCATACCCATTCCAAAACGTACACTGGATAAATTCCAGTCAGCAATCATTAGATTTATTTGGGGGGGGGGGGGGAGGGCACCGTCTCTCTAAGTCAGTTCTCTTCAGACCTAGGAAAAAAGGGGGTCTGGGGCTTCCTATCTTATGGTTGTACTTTCAAGCTGCCCAACTATGCCAATTTTCGACCATATACTCGAAAGGTCCAAAGCCCGACTGGGTAGACTTAGAAAGACAGGCTACTCCGCATCATACCCTCGACTTTCTCGTCTGGAGACCACAAAAAGAAAGGCCCCCGATCCTTTCTCCAACCTTGTCACATACTCTATCCTTGTGTGACACTCTTCACAAAAAACAGTCCCTGATTTCGCCCTGGCACCCCCTCGCACACATCTTCCATAACCCCCATTTCCCCCCTGGTCTCAATATCAAGGCTTTCCAGTGGTGGCTAGACAAGGGCCTCTATAGAATAGGACATTTTTTCAACTGCAATGGCCCCTTATCTCTTAAACACTGCATCTCCAAATTAGACATGCCACCCTCAGAATCTTTTCTCTACCATCAACTTTCACACTATCTGCAGGGGATTTGGACGAGCCATGACAAGTCTCTGTCGGTAACTCCATATGAGATTTGGTGCTCCTCAGCCATGGGAGTCAGGGGGGGAATTTCCCTTATTTACTCTGCGCTAGCTGACCCCCAGGGAAAAGCGAACTACATGGTGAGGTGGGAGCAAGACCTTCAGTTCGAATGGGATGTGGACACCTGGCACCTCAATTTCGCCCGCTCCTACAGGGGCATTCTCAATTACGCCCTTGTGGAAGCGGACCTAAAGGTCATATCTCGATGGTATCTGGTCCGCATCCCGGCTCACCAAGTTTTTCCCTCAGTCTTCCCCGCTCTGCTTCAGGGGGTGCGGTCTTCAGGGCTCTCTCCTGCACACGTTTTGGGAATGCCCCAAAATCAGGGGCTACTGGAACAAGATTTTCAATCTCATTCGCAAGTGCACGGGCCACGCAATTAAACAGGAGCCCACCACAGCCCTTCTCAACGCGGGCATACCCAGGGTTTCTAAACAGACGTACTCTCTAATCCACTTTATCCTCTGGGAGCCAAGATCACGCTGGCACACTCATGGAAACCCCCTTCAGTTTCCTTCTCCCAGGCAAAAACTAAAAATTTCCTGGATAATGGCACAAGAAAGGTGGCCATCAGGATCCTGGACTCGGCTGAGAAATTTAGACTTATATGGGAACCGTGGGCTGCTTACGTTGGAATATCCCTTTTACTCTGATATTCCTCCAGATCCCTACCCCCCCTATTTTACAGGTTCGCACGCGAAGGTTCCTGCCCTCCCCTTCCTCCTTAACCCCCCCCCCCCCTCTCTTCTTCCTTCTACACCATTCTCCCTCTCTGACTTCCTCTTTAACTACTTACCTTGTTGCGAGGCCGTCTTGACCCACCACATATACTGGAGTATACTGGGTGAAAGTGTGTCTTTACAACCGTTTAGGTTTTCGAATTTTGTTTTCCTTCCTTGCTTGTTTGTATATGATGTAAGTTTTGTATTTTATTACGGCCTCGGATTTGGGCTCCCATCCAGAGTTCGGGTTGGAGGGTCTGTTCTCCCTCGGCCCATTTCATGGCAACTTCCTAATGCTAATTGCATCTCCTCTTAGAGGTACTAGTATTTCTCAGGTTTGGGTTTCAGGACTGAGGGTCCTTATGGGCCTGTTTCGCTGGTTCTTCGGGGTCTCCTTGGCCAGCCCCCTCACAGCAAGATCCCTATGGGGTGGGGGGTCCTGGCCGGGGTTTGATCCTGGAGGACCTGGAAACAGGGTCCCGCCCGCTTATGTGTACAAGCTCTCCATCCAAGACCTGTTAGCGGAACTGGCTGGGCTCTCCAAGTAGACAGATACTCACAAGGAAGTCTACTCTATTACCCGGAACCCTTTATGTACTGTCTTCTTTTTTTTGGTTTTACTTCTTAGAGGGTATGTAGTTTCCTCATCCCCCCATATTTTGTCATACCTGCCTCAACATTCAGAGCCTGTTGACTTATGCTTTGTACCAATTTTGCCCTCTGCATTCTGTTGTCTTTGGCAGATGGTTGTTATTCTTGAAAGTTTTAATAAACGATTTTTGAAACTTAAAAAAAAATTAAAAATAAATAAATTACAGAGCTCAATTCTTTTAGGATCCGTGGGTGGATGCAATCAGGTCCAGATGCTTTATCCACCTTTAGTCTGTCCAAATATTTCTGGACCATATCACTTTTGAGCCTTTGTGGATTTGGGGATGTGTCACTACCACCCCCATTATGGACATGAGCTCCCCCATGCACCTTTGTATGCACAGAGATGAAGAAAGTATTTAATAAATTAGCCTTCTCTTTGTCCCCAGTCACCCACTCCAGATTATTTTGTATAGGGCCTACATGCTAAGACTTGACCTTTTTACTATTAATATATTTGAAGAATTTAATGGGGTTTGTCCTACTATCTTTTGCAATCTGTCTTTCGTTTTGAATTTTTGCATCCTTGACTTCGTTTTTACATATTCTTTTATATTCTTTGTAACATTTAAATGACACTAGTGTTCCTTCATGTTTATATTTTTAAAAGCTCTTTTCTTATAGTTTATAGCTTTTTTAACCTTGGCCGTGAGCCACATGGGTTTTATTTTTAGCCTTTTAAACTTATTGTCCATGGGAATATACTTTGCAGTGAGCTCACAAACAGTCTTTTTGAAGAATTCCCATTTCTGTTCTGTGTCCATTGATGCCAATATTGTCTCCCAGTCTAAGTCCTGCAGAGCAGCCCTCATCCTTGGAAAATTTGCTCTCTTGAAATTAAGTGTTTTTATCTTTCCCGTATGTGATTTTTGCTTACAGCTAACATCAAATGAAATCATGTTATGGTCACTGCTACCCAGGTGTTCCTTTATCTGAACATTAGTAATACACTCTGCATGGTTTGAGATTACCAGGTCCAACAGAGCATCATTCCTAGTTGGGGCCTCAATAAACTGGACCATAAAATTGTCCTGTAATAGGTTTATAATTTTTTGCCCTTTAACTGTCCCAGCAGTGCCATTACTCCAGTCAATTTCTGGTTAGTTAAAATCACCCATTATTATCCCTGTCCCAGCCCTTGCAGCCCTTTCTATCTGTGCAAGGATCTAAGTCTCTACCTCCTCATTAACACTGGGTGGTCTTTAACAAACGCCAATGATTAACTTCGAACTACGCACATCTGTATGCAGTTCCACCCATAATGCTTCAGACTCATCACACTCTCCATCCACCAGGTCCTCTTTCACACTCGCTTTGAGATCACTTCTCCCATACAGACAGACCCCTCCACCTTTCCTTTTTACTCTGTCTTTCCAAAAGAGTGCATAGCCAGGAATATTAATAGCCCAGTCATGTGAGGAATGAAGTCAAGTTTCAGCAATACCGATTACATCATAGCTCTCCTGATTCACCACAGCTTCCAACTCACCTATTTTGCTTGGCAGACTTTTGGCATTGGTGAACAAACATTATAATGCATTAATATATTTTTACCGGTCACATACTATCCTCTGAGGTGTTCCGAGATTGCAACTAGGAGTTGCTACTATACTTACCTTGGGTTTATGTGCTTTGGTTACCCTACCACTAATGCCCCTAATATTACCCTCTTGAATATGTTCCACGCTGACTATCTCTAACTCTGGACCCTCCCCCCCATCGCCTAGTTTTAAAACCCCTCTAACGTCCTTATTCCCAGCTGATCTGCACCCTCCTCTTTTAGGTGCAGTCCATCCCTTCTATAGTATCAGTTATCGACTGAGAAGTCGTCCCAGTCCTCCAGGAACCCAAACCCCTCCTTACTACACTAGCTCTTCAGCCACTTGTTTACTTCCCTAATCTCCTACTGCCTTTCTGGTGTGGCTCAATCTACCGGTAGTATTCCTGAGAATACTACCTTGGAGGTCCATTTCCTCAATTTAGCTCCCAAGTCCCTAAAATCATTCTTTAGGACACTCCATCTGCCTGTGACTTTGTCATTGGTACCAACGTGCACCATGACAGCTGGGTTTTCCCTAGCCCCTCCTAGTAATCTGTTCACCAGACCCATGATGTGCCGAACCCGAGCGCCCGATAGAAAACATACAGTTCACTTCAGGTCTTTGTTACAGATTGCCCTCTCTGTCCTTCTAAGAATTGAGTCCCCTACCACCAGAATCTGTCTTTCCTTTCCCTTCACTCCCCCCTCACTCTCACTGGAGGAGTTCTTTCTCTGGCAGCTAGGAGAATCCTTCAGCTCCAGCAGTGCTTGTCCCTGACTGGGATCACCAATGTCACTCAATGAAGCGTACTTATTGAGATGCTCCAGCCCTGGATCGGCCTCCCTGGCACTTGCCCCTCTACCCTTCCTGACTGTCACCCATCTACTCTTTGCTAGTGCCTGCACCTCTTTGTTTCCAACCACCTCTGTGCTGGCCTCTGCTGGCACCTACCGTGTACGCTCCTGGCTCTCCTTTAGTGTGGAGAGTCCACTCAGTGCTGACAGTTGCTTCCCCAGATTCAGAACCTGGGCTTCCAGGGAAACAATGTGCTTACATTTTGTACAGCAGTATTCGCCCTCGATCAGATGATTACATTTTTATATAGACTATTGCAAGTTGGATGCGGGTTTCTCCGCATTGTCACTGTCTCTCTATGGAGCTGGTTCACACATCTCCACAGCGGCTCAAGTGTGAATTGCACAGCCTTTACGTCTTTTGGTCCATTTCAGGTTCAAATTCAACCCAAAATTCGGGCTGAAATCAGACCTGAAACAGTGAATGGAGACACACCGGACACCTGCTGTGAGCCACATGCGTCTTAGATGTGAACTCAGCCTTACTGTTTTTTGTTTATGATTTGATTGTTTTTTCAGTTTTTTTCCTTCTTCTAGCATAAACTCCTTCCCCCTTCCCTTCCCATTACCCTTCCCTTCCCAGCACAAACAGCACACCTTCCAGTCTTACAGGAGTAGCGAGGAGGTGTACCCCCAGGCTGACCCCCCTCATCAACATTGTACCCACATCCGCTGCAAGTTCGGACAGTAGAAGTATCAGCTAGGAGAGAGCTGTGATAACAGCACTCCTCCATAAAGCAGATAACACAGGATTCTTTTAGATTGGACAGTACATGGCTTGATTACCCATTCCCTACCTACTCCAAGGACCCAATCCGGATTTCCTGGAAATGTGGGTAGGGTGTGGGTAATCAAGTCATGTAGCGTGCGATCTAAGAGGATCCAATGTAATCTGCAGTATGGAGGGGCACTCCACTGGCAGGAGTTGGGAGAGCACAGAAGGCCCACACCTCCTACCAGCTCTCTTCTTGCTGACAATTCTCCTGTCCGGACTTGCAGCTGGTGTGGGTACAATGTTCATGAGGGGCCTGAAATTGGGGACACGGCCCACCCCAGAACCCCCTTAGATCCAGCCATGTACAGATGGGCCCCCCACTAGGAAGGGTGCCTGTGGGCATATGCCTACAATGCCTATTGGGCAAGCCAGCCCTGACTCTGAGACAGAGTTTTCTGATTATTATCAAGATCATTTTTTAGGGTTTCTGCTCATGTCAAAACCTTGCTATTGTAGGGTCAATTCTGGTGTACGACTGTAAAAATGTAACCGAGCCCTGAGGCACACTGCTTACAACTCTAGATCATTCAGAAAACAAGTCAATAATCACCACGCTCTGAACCCCCCACAGATATTTCTTCTATATTTCTTCCATTTTGATTTAAAGGGTATGTGCTATGTTGCTTGCTGAGTTTTCTTTTTTGTGGTGTCATTCTCTACTCATGTATTTTAGCAAAGCCTATCACTGGCGATAAAAGAGAATGAATGCCAATATTCACCACCCTGTGCTATTATGTTGTACTGCTGGTTTTGAACCACTGAGTTTGATTTGTGCCAGAACTCTCGAACATCACAAAAGTTCGGACCCAAACTCCGAACCCTATTGAAGTCTATGGGACCTGATTTTGAAAAATCAAGTGCCCATTTTGAAGACTTATGTGCAAGTTATTGGCCATAAAAAGGATATTGGGGCCCAGATACTGGGGGACATGTATCATTGCAAAAATGTTTTTAAAAAAGTGAAACAATAAAAATGAAAAATTCAGTTAAATATAGTGCCTGAGGAGTTCCCTTAATCTGCCTGTAAATTGGTGCATCTGTACCATGTATAGAACCTGCTGCAGCAAAACTGACATATATAAAGATTTTCCCTGCAAGCTTTCTTTTTATTATAAAGAAAGACTTTGGGAGCCAGTCTGTATGATGAGACCACTATTTAGTGCACTCAGAACAAGATTAGAGATTTGTTGGATACATTCTGGTGTTTCTTTGGCAGACTTTGGATGGAAATAACACGTGTTCGCACCACAGTGAGCAAGCCTTATGTGAAGAAGCCAAATTATAGTAGACTCAGGCCAAGATTAACCAGATAAAGTCTGGAGTCTCTTTCACAGACTTTGAATAGAAGTAACAGGTTCAGAAAAGTTGGGCATTGGGTGTTAGTGGTGCCTCACAGTTACTCTTGGGGTGGCGTAGGACTGACAGTGTGTTCAAATAATTCAGCTGACACCTCTGTGCATGATGATGGGGCTATGGCAAGAGTAGCTGTGGACAAGGAGGCAGAATAAGCCACTCTGGCAGTTGTGGTGGACTGCCCACTAGTATCAGCTTAAGTGATAGATGATGGGGATGGTTTAGTAAGCCAGTTCACCACCTCCTCTGCATGCTGTGGCTGGATAGAAGCTTCTGCGGGCGTCAGTGCTACACATTTAAAAATGTTCATGTACTGTAAATGCTGCAAATTAGCTGTATTTACAGCAATGTTATATACCTGCATGGTAAGGATTGGAAAATGTTAGTAAGGATAAAGAAATAATGAATCTCTGTGAAAAAAATATTTCTATAACTTACAGCAGAGCACAGCTAATGTGCACTGTTGTCTAGAAGGGAGGTGGTTCTACCTATATAAAAGGGTAAATACCTCAATAATCCACTAAATACTTGCTGTAAGGTGTGTGTATATATTGTTCTTTATATAGTGGCATAAACCTTCTTTGATTGGCCTATAAAAAAAGGCAAACAGGAAAAAATGTTACAATGTATATTGACAACGCATTCTGTAATTTTATGGTTTCTTTAAGCAAGAAGACTGATCAGGTTGAACTTAGCAGGGGAAAACCAAATTACTGCAAAAAAAAAATAAAAAAAAAATAAAAAAGCTTTTTTTTTCATCTACATTTTACTTCTGCTACTATTTACTTTACAAGCGATTTCTGAAAATTTGTGTTTCTGTCTGCAAGTATATCCACAATGAGTGGACTGTTTCTGCAATTTTCCAGTTTTGCAATATTGGTATAATTGTTTCTGAGATCAGAGCCTCACAGGCAGTGAATTCTTGTAAGTACTCCCCTGAATGTTACAGATATAGAAAAGCAGAATTTCAAGAACAAAACTTTAGAAACTTCAAGCGTATTTTTGAATATATGAAAACTATATTGTATCTTAAAACAGTGGCATAGTGTGGGGGGTGCAGGGGGTGCTGTGGCCCTGGGCGTGACATTTAGGGGGGCACCAGTATGTGTCACTACTTGCTGCCTCCTCCTAATTTTAAGTTTCTGTGTCCTCCGTGCTCCGGACGCCATGTTCAGTGTCCGGTTCCCTGTGATTCGGCATATTGGGGTCATGTGAAGCGTAGTGCTGGCCTTTCCGCGATCGTTTCTGAAGTCCCGCCTCCGCACAGGACCCCCATACACCCAATTACAGTGTGCTGGACACTGGACATGGCAGCTAGAGCGTAGGGGAGAAGAGCAAAATTGTGAGCAGCTGCTCTCTTCTCCTCCTCCTATACGCCGGGCTGGTGCAGGCCAGGACGAGAAGGTGAGTGAGACTCCCTCATGAGTGTTGTGTTACTGGCCCCCAGGGTGGGGGGGGGGAGACTGTAGGCAGGATAGTATGGTGGACAGTGTAGTTTAGTATGGTGGTCAGTGTAGTGTAGTCTAGTGGTCAGTATAGTACAGTATGGTGGTGAGTATAGTGTAGTATGGTGGTGAATATAGTGTAGTATGGTGGTCAGTGTAGTGTAGTATGGTGGTCAGTGTAGTGTAGTATGGTGGTCAAGTGTAGTATGGTGGTCAGTATAGTGTAGTATGGTGGTCAGTGTAGTGTAGTATAGTGGTTAGTGTAGTATGGTGATCAGTGTAGTGTAGTATGGTGATCAGTGTAGTGTAGTATGGTGGTCAGTGTAGTGTAGTATAGTGGTTAGTGTAGTATAGTGGACAGTGTAGTGTAGTATGGTGGTCTTTGTAGTGTAGTATGGTGGACAGTGTAGTGTAGTGTGGTGGATGGTGTAGTGTAGTATGGTGGTCAGTGTAGTATGGTGGTCAGTATAGTGTAGTATGGTGGTCAGTATATTGTAGTATTTTGGTCAGTGTAGCGTAGTATGGTGGTCAGTGTAGTGTGGTATAGTGGTTAGTGTAGTATAGTGGACAGTGTAGTGTAGCATGGTGGTCAGTATAGTGTAGCATGGTGGTCAGTGTAGTGTAGCATGGTGGTCAGTGTAGTGTCATATGGTGGTCAGTGTAGTGTAGTATAGTAGTCAGTATAGTGTAGTATGGTGTAGTATAGTGTAGTATCATGGTCAGTGTAGTGGGCAGTGTAGTATAGTTGACAGTATACTGGTCAGTGTAGTGTAGTGGACAGTATAGTATAGTGGTCAGTGTAGTGGACAGTATAGTGGTCAGTGTAGTGTAGTGGTCAGTGTAGTGTAGTGGACAGTATAGTGGACAGTGTAGTATAGTGGTCAGTGTAGAGTGGTTCTCAGTGTAGTGAGTGGACAGTGTAGTGTAGTGGACAGTATAGTGGACATTATAGTGGTCAGTGTAGTGTAGTGGACAGTATAGTGGTCAGTGTAGTGGGCAGTATGGTGTAGTGGTCAGTGTAGTAGACAGTATCATGTTCAGTGTAGTGTAGTGGTCAGTATAGTGTAGTGGTCAGTGTAGTTCTCAGTGTAGTGGACAGTATAGTATAGTGGTCAGTGTAGTATAGTGGTCAGTGTAGTTCTCAGTGTAGTGGATAGTATAGTATAGTGGTCAGTGTAGTGTGTAATGGTCAGTAAAGGAATCAGGTTGGTCAGTGTTGAAATAAAGTAGGTTAGTGTAGTGGTCTGTATTGGAATCAGGTAGGTCAGTACTATTGTATTTAAAGGGACTCAGGGAGAGCTAAAAGGCTGCAGGTTAAGGGGCACAAATGACTTGCTTTGCCCCGGGTGCTTATGACCCCCGCTACACCACTGTCTTAAAAAAAAGGAAACACCAATTAAATAAATTATACAGGGCCGTCTTTAAGGCAGGGCAAAAGGGGAAGCTGCCCAGGGCCTTGTCATTGTTGTGGGACCCAAAGCAGCTGCCTCATTCTTGCCAACTATTCCAGTTTACATTCCCTTGTCCCTTGAAATTTTAGTCCTGTACTGCTACTAATGCTGCCCAGCTCTGCCCTATTGTTGTGTACAGATGACTCACCTGCAGACCTGTGTTTACATGTAAATACTGGCATTCATATGTAAATAGCAGTCACATGCATATGTAAATAGCTGAGGCCAACGGCATTGATATGTAAATAAAGGCAGCATTCATAGGTATATCATGCCCCCTGCAGTGAAGAGAAGATGTGCTGTAACCTATCGTAACCAGTGAGCAGTTTTATTGTACAGTAATCTCTAGCAGCCAATCAACAAGCAGAAATGTGCTGTAACCTCTAGCAACTAATCAGTGAGCCTTAAGGAGTGCTGTAACCTCTAGCAACCAGTCAGTAAGCAGTAATGATATGCTGTAACCTCTGGCAACCAATTGCAATAGCGGCCTGATCTGATACAGTAAACTGATTTTAAGTCTAGCTGCTGTTTATTGTATGTCTCAGAGAAGGTGGAGAGCGAAATTGCAAGGGTGGGGAGGGGCCCTAAGAAAAATTTTGCCCAGGGTCCAATCAATATTAAAGACGGCTCTGAAATTATACCTACCGGTACTTAGTATTTAAAATACCAATATCTATTTGGGACAAATTGGTCAGTTGCCTTCCTGTAGGCAAGAGGACAGTTAAATGCAGCAATTGCAGTGAATGCCTCTGGGTGAGAGTAGGGAGAAATGTGATTTTCCCTACTGACATGACTTTAAGACCTAGTAATTTTGCCTCATGCCTAACCATAGGCATTAGATGCTTGATGCAGTGCAGACAGGAAAATGTATATACAATCATATTTATCTTAGGGACACTAAAATTACCCCCCTGTTAGCAGACATTACCCAAGGTAATTTTTATATAAGCTGCATTAAATTCTTGCCTTTGGGACATGTCCACCGGACCCTAGGGGAAGCTACGTGGATCAATTTATATTGAGAAAGGAAAGTTATTAGATTTACCAACTAAACTAATGCAAAGAACCCAAGTCTTAAACATTTTCTATAGTATACATATAACACAATTTTTTTCTATCTATATATGGATAATTACACTATATTGTCAATAGTATTGGGACACCTGCCTTTACATGCAAATGAACTTTAAAGCCCTTGTACACACGGTCGGACATTCCGACAACCAAATCCATTGGATTTTGTCTGACGGATCTTGTCCGAAACTGTTGCATACACACAGTCGGACAAAGTAGTCAGAAAATCCGACCTTTCCGAACGTGATGATGTAATTTCGTTATGATGGGACTACGTTCAGGCTAGTAGCCAATAGCTTTGATGTAGGAATTTAATCTGAGTATGCGTGGCACTTTGTCCGATCGTAATTCTCTACACATGATCGGAGTATGTCCGATCGGAACAGTTTGTCAGAAAATATTTCCGGCAAGTTGGAAAATTTGGTCCGACGGATATTCCGACGGAAACAGTCCGATGCATACCACACACAGTCGGAATATCCGACAAAACGCTCCGATCGGACACATTCTGACGGAATCTCCGACCGCGTGTACAAGGGCTTAGTACGTAGGGTTCAATATTGAGCTGGCCCATGATTTGCAGCTTTAATTCTTCTGGGAAGGCTGTCAATAAGGTTTGGGAGTGTGTCTATGGGAATGTTTGATCATTCTTCCAGAAGTACATTTGTGAGGTCAGGCACTGATGTTGGACAAGAAGGCCTGGCTCACAGTCTCCGCTCTAATGCCACGTACACACGACCGGTTTTGCCGTCGGAATAATCTCTGAAGGTTTTTCCGACGTAGTTCCATCAGAGTTCCACTGAAACTGTGGTGCATACACACAATCACACCAATGTCTGATCATTAAGAATGTACAGCACGTATAACGGGACTAGAAAAAGGAAATTCAAGACCCAGTGTGCCACCCTTTGGGCTCCTTCTGCTGATCTTGTGTTAGTAGTAGTAGAAGTTTGGTTATAGACGATTCAGACTCCAGCTTATTCCGATCATTTTACTGCTGTTCAGTTTGTGCTTGTGGGTTTGTTTTTGGTTTTCAGTGCGTGTAGTCAGTTCGTATCAGTTTTTCAGTGCATTCTGGTCCGCTCGTTACTGATCTTCAGCTCACTCTTCACAGGCCTTGCTGTTCTTCAGTGCGTTCTGTTAAGTTCGTTCTGACAAGCCGACCATTTTGAAAGCATGGTGCTATATGGGGGCTTGGTGTTGGGGTTCATACTTTGACCCAAGAAAAGTCCATAAACAGGGTGAGGAGGAGTTCATGGACCAAGAATTGGTTACTCCAGCGTGACCAATTCCCGCACATGCCTCTGCTTCATGAGATCCAGGAGAATAATCCTAAAGATTTCATGAATTATCTGAGGATGACAGACCCCATTTTTCACCATCTTTTGGCTTTGCTGACCCCTTATATCAGCAGGCAGGATACCTGCATGCGGCAAGCCATCAGAGGCTAGTCGCCACCTTGCGGTACTTGGCAACTAGGAGAAGTCTACAGGACCTCAAGTTCTCAACAGGCATCTCCACCCATTGGATCATTATTCCAGAGACCTGTTCTTCCATCATTCAGGTCCTGCAGAAGGACTATATTAGGGTATAAGTTTTATCCCTTAACATCACATTATATGTATTTAATGTTTGCTAATGCATTGTATTTATTTCATCATTCCCTAATTACCATGATTGGAATATCCTGTGCATGTCCCCTTTATCCTCTTGCATGCTGGAAGCTTTTTTAATACTCTTTTACTGGCCTACATGCATGTTTGCCTTCACTAACCTCCCCAGTATGCTATCCCGGGCCCATATACACCTATAGCCTAGTCCCTTTAACAATGTATATTGTCAGCTCCATTGTACTGCTTTCCCTGAAACACCCCCTAAAATGTGTCCAAATGTTATGTGTTTCCTTAAATGTATTTATTTTATATTATTTTTTGGGGCTCCCAAAGTCACCTCAAACCTCCCCCCCATACAATTTTATCAATGGACCATCAGAGGGGGTGAGGAATCTGATAAGTGGGCCTTATATTTTTGTCTTTTTAAATGCTCCTTAAAATAAATGTTATACTGATGTTGTGCAAGAATGTTTTTGTGTAATCTGCTTGCAATGTTACGTGCAAAAGTACTTATATTTTTTTTTCTTGTTTGACGCCACAGTTTGTCCTCCACAGGAATGGCCAAATGTGGCCTCCCATTTTGCTGACCATTGGGACTTTCCCAACTTTGGAGGGTCTATAGACAGGAAGCATGTCCACATTGTGCCACCACCCCATTCGGGGTCTTACTATTATAACTATAAGGGGTTTAATAGTGTAGTGTTAGTGGCTGTGGTGTTGGCACATATGAGTTCCTCTACGTGGACACGTTTTCAGACTGGTGGCCTGGCATTGCCACCTGATGCGGACAATGTGGAAGGACTAAATGCAAAAAATAGTGCTGCGCTATCTTCAATAATAAAGTGCCAAGTGTCTGATATGTCAAAAAACAATTAATTAAATCAAGGAATATTAAATTATATTACCGTATATACTCGAGTATAAGCCGAGATTTTCAGCCTCTTTTTTGAGGCTGAAAGTGCCCCCCTCGGCTTATACTCGAGTCACCGCTGTCTGACTGCCCGAACAGCGTGTCGAGCAGACAGACAGCGGCCATTCTACCTTTCAAAAGCCGCGCCTCCGCCTCCGCCTCCGCCTCCGCCTGTGATAGGCGGAACACTCAATTTCCCAGCAGTCAGTGTTCCGCCTATCACGGACATCAGCTCATCCTCGGATGAGCCGATGTCCGTGATAGGCGGAACACTGACTGCTGGGAAATTGAGTGTTCCGCCTATCACAGGCGGAGGCGGAGGCGCGGCTTTTGAACAGGGGAATGGCCGCCAGGGCGCCGACGAAGAGCGGCGATCCTGGCATGGGACGACACGGAGGCTCGGGATGGGACGACACGGAGGCTCGGGACGGGACGACACGGAGGCTCGGGACGGGACGACACGGAGGCTCGGGACGGGACCGGACGGAGGCTCGGGACACAGGTAGGCTGGACACACAAGGCTGCACGGACACACACACACACACACACACACACACACACACACACACACACACACACACACACACACACAGGGATGGATGGATGGACACACACACACACACAGGGATGGATGGATGGATGGACACACACACACACACAGGGATGGATGGATGGATGGATGGACACACACACACACACACACACACACACACACAGGGATGGATGGATGGATGGACGCACACACACACAGGGATGGATGGATGGACACACACACAGGGATGGATGGATGGACACACACACAGGGATGGATGGATGGACACACACACAGGGATGGACGGACACACAGGGATGGACGGACACAGAGGGATGGACGGACACACACAGGGATGGACAGGCATATCTCACCCTCGGCTTATACACGAGTCAATAGGTTTCCCAGTTTTTTGGGGGTAAATTGGGGGCCTCGGCTTATACTCGGGTCGGCCTATACTCGAGTATATACGGTATATTAAATTAAATTAAATTATCCCAGGAGAGGTACAACATATGTTACGCTTTCCGCAATCTAGCCACAACAGCCAGAAGTGCAGAGTGCCAATTGAAAGTGCTAAATAAAAAGTGGCAAGTGCGAGAATGGACTGAAGATCCTTACTATTATAGTCTTATTATTGAGAGATAACAAGGAGGGAAGGAACAAAACCTCCCTAAAATAATCCACTCCTATTATCCCTGTGATCAAAATGGTATACAAGGTACAGGTGCACTCTATAAAAAAAAAAAATAATAATAATAATTAAATAATAAATACTAATAGTGTATATTTTATATAATTATATATAAAATAAATCCATCAGCAACCTAGCACCTACAGTACATAAATTAATAAATAATTGTATCCCAAAGTATTACGGGCAATAAGTAAATACCCAAAAAAGTAAATAAAATAAAATTGTGATTAGGATCGTATACACACCAGGTATTAAAAAAAAGAAAAAATATTAGGATTGATTAAATAAATTATTAGTGCAGAGTAACACAACCAGTTTGCCAAATAAGTGATCAAATGTAAAAAAATATAATAATTATAATAAAGTATTAATCATCCGGAAAAAAGTTTTGAAAAGGTTTTTTTCACTTGTGCGCTGTCACAGTCTCCTCACCCTCATTCGTTGCGTTACCACTGCGTGACTTCACCTCAGCAATCCTTTGAAAAAGTCACACGGTGGTGACGCAACACATGAGGGAGAGGAGACTGTGACAACGCACAAGTGAGTCTAGCAGCGCAGCGGCTGCAGGCTCATGCAGTGATCTGATTCTCAATGCGCTCTCATTCTTCTTTAGGCCGCGTACACACGCGGGGACTGTTCGCCCAACTTTGTCCGCTGAACAGTGTTTCGGCAAACAGTCCGCTCGTGTGTGGGCTTTCAGCGGACAGTTTCAGCGAACAGTCCGCTGAACAAGGTTTTTCGGAAATTCCGAAAAACTGTCCGCTGAAACAAAGTTTCAGCGAACAGTCCCCTCGTGTGTAGGCTTGTTCGTCAAACTAAGTTCCGCGCATGCTCAAAAAGGATTTACACGCCGAAAGTTATAATGCAGTGTATAGGACGTCGTATTTTTCGTCCCGTCGTACGTGCCGTTCACGTCATCGCGCACGGTTTCAGCAAACTGTTAGTTCGTCGTGTGTTGCCATGTCCGTCCATGCTAATTTTGAGCGGACTGTTTGCCGAAACTGTTTGACGGACAAAGTTGGGCGAACAGTCCCCGCGTGTGTACGCGGCCTTACATGTGAGTGACTCTTTATGCTGATTCAGCGGTATTTGTTGTAACAATATTGCGCAATGTTTCCTTTCTTCTTTTTCTAAACTGAACTACCCGTCTGGATTAAGCAGGAATATCTCCCCCCTCCTTTCTTTGTGGCTTATCTCTACTGAAGGAGGATAAGTGTGGCAATTTTCCCTGGGATATCTTCATTGATCTGAAGCTTCTTATGTACCCAGGACGAGTTACCCCCCTCTAGTGTGGACCTCCCTAGATAAGTAAATTTTTACACAATATTCATTTGCATATTAATACTTTCTATCAATGCAAACCTTTTTCCAGATGATTAATACTTTATTCTAAGTATTTAATTTGTTTTTTACATTTGCTCACTTATTTGGCACACTGGTTGTGTTGCTCTGCACTATTCATTTATTTAATCAATCCTAATATTTTTCCTTCTTTTTAACACCTGGTGTGTATACGATCCTAATCACGATTTTATTTTATTCACTTTTTTGGGTATTTACTTATTGCCCGTAATACTTTGGGATACCATTATTTATGTTGGTGCTAGGTTGCTGATTGATTTATTTTATATATAATTATATAAAATATGCGTTATTAGCATTATTATTTAATTATATTTTTTAAATTTATAGAGTGCACCTGTACCTTGTATACCATTTTGATCACAGGGATAATAGGAGTGGATTATTTTAGGGAGGTTGTGTTCCTTCCCTCCTTGTTATCTCTCAATAATAAGAATATAATACTAAGGATCTTCAGTCCTTTTTAGCACTTGGCCCTTTTTATTTAGCACTTTCAATTAGCACTCTGCACTTTTGGTTGTTGTGGCTAGATTGCGGAAAGCATAACATATGTTGTACCTCTCCTGGGATAATTTAATTTAATTTAATATAATATAATATAATATAATTTAATATTCATTGATTTAATTTATTGTTTTTTT
Source organism: Lithobates pipiens (assembly GCF_037356315.1). Lineage (NCBI taxonomy): Eukaryota > Metazoa > Chordata > Amphibia > Anura > Ranidae > Lithobates > Lithobates pipiens. Next base: position 275,292,083 of record NW_027507764.1, on the reverse strand, counting down.
GACATATCAGACACTTGCCACTTTATTATTGAAGATAGCGCAGCACTATTTATTGCATTATCTCTATTTTCAGTTTGGCTGGCCTGTTTTGAGTGTTTGCAGCTGTTTTCTCTTCTTTAAATTTTTTGCACTTAATATTCCTCTATCTATTTTTGCACTTGAGTATTTTTGTTTTCCTCAATGTGGAAGGACTCCCCTTCATCTTTATTGCAGATGAAGCCTTCGGTCTGGACAAGCACCTGATGAGGCCATTCCCCCAAAGGACCTGCACCCCAGAGAGGAGGGCTTTTAACTACCTTTGGCATAATGGCCAGCCGGCTCCGCCTGTTTCTGACAGCAATCCATATGGCGGACTACAAAATCAACCATATCATAAAACCTAGAATTTTTTTTTTTTGCTTGCTTTTCTTTTTAGCTGTCTCCTAGGTTCTCCTTGTAGTGCCAAGTGGATTTTTCTTTAGTAAATAAGCTCCATTGTCACTATAAACACAAAATTACTTACAAAACTGGTAATGGACATTGAAAGAAGAAGCCACACATTGTTATATTTCAAAATGTTTATTCTGTGTACATTCACACATGTGCATTTAGAAAATGTGTTAAAATCTTTTTTTTTGTTCACAATATTTTTTTTTTTATATATATATATTTTTTCCTTGATACATCATTTTTTATTTTTTTTAAAACAGTCATGTTTTAAAACATAACATACACAACTCTGTAACTTACAAAGTTCAACATATAAAAACTGAAGGCAATATCAGACATTATAGTGTCAAAAATGTCTTGATATTGCCGTAAATATGATGGGGTGATGTCACCCTGTAAAAGGCAAATTTTGAAGATGCACACAAATTGGGAGTCCAAATGGGTAATATCAACATGTACTATCTCCCATCATGGGGGATCAATGTACGTGTTTTGGGGGTGCAATCCCTTCCTCTCACCTACTAGAGTTATGAGGATGGGGTTGCACCCACAAAGCGCTTACATTGAGATCCCCTGATGGCAGATATCACATGTTGACACACCATGTGCATCTTCAAAATTTGGCTTTTAAAATGTACAAATACAAAAATCTTTTTGGGGTAATCTAAAAAGAAAGAAAACATGGTCGGATTTGTTGAAGGAAAAAGGGATTTTATTCTCCCCAAAACATTGATCATGTACTTCATTTCCTGCTGCATGATGTCTAGCCAATTTTGCATCGCGTCTATCTCCCCATTCCATGCCATAATTTGTTGAATGAGGGTTTGGGCGCTGGCCCTACTGAAACATTCCGCCACTTCCTCTTCCGCAACCAGAGCATCACCTAAAATTGTTGAAAAAACATGCATTTAGAAAAATTAAGCCATACATAGATTACCTGAAGCTGGGGTGTCAGACACTCACCTGGTGGAGTGCCCATCTCGCCCACTTTCTCCACCTCTCCTTCCTCCAGATCCGTGGGGGGGGGGCCTCGGGCTAACTTCCCAATCCGGCTGGCGAGGTTGGGGGTCCCTGGGATCCTCTGACTGTTGTCTGGGTCTTTTCTCCCCTATGATAATGAAACAAGAGGTATACTTAGCCCTTGTACACATGGTCGGACATTCTGCCAACCAAATCCATTGGATTTTGTCCGACGGATTTTGGCCGACGGATTGTGTCCGAAACTGTTGCATACACACGGTTGGACGAAGTTGTCAGAAAATCCGATCGTTCAGAACGTGATGACGTTATTTCATTACGACGGGACTACGTTCAGGCTAGTAGCCAATAGCTTTGATGTAGGAATTTGATCTGAGCATGCGTGGCACTTTGTCCGATCGGAATTCTCTACACATGATCGGAGTATGTCTAAACGGACCAGTTTGTCGGAAAATATTTCCAACAAGTTGGAAAAGTGGGTCCGACGGATATTCCGACGGAAACAGTCCGATGCATACCACACACAGTCGGATTATCCGACAAAATGGTCCGATAGGACACATTCCGTTGGAATCTCTGACCGTGTGTACAAGGGCTAAGTCAAGTTTGCAATTCATTCTAGTTTCAAACACATCTAGACAACAATGTCCTAAACTTCTTTTAATAGGACAAATTAACATGACCAAAATGTAGGTATAACCCTGTACCAGCTAAATACATTGTATTTATTGGCAAACGAACAATGTTTCCTAGTATCAATGTTTCCTACGAACGATTACTGTGCCCACGAAAATGAAAGTACAGTACAACAGTAAAGAAAAGTACATGGAGCAGCATGCAAGTTTCTTGTCATAATACTTAATTACATGAGTACTTACTTTTTTGAAGCACCTTCTTTATTTTGTGATACTGATCTGTCTTTCTCAGTTTTATGTCGGACAATCGATTCCTTAATTGGTCTTTAGACCATCGTACCCCAAACTTGTGCTCCAGGGTGTTGACAACAGTCGTCAAGATCTCATCGCAGATTGGGATGGGTGTACGGACCATCTTTCCCATCATAATCCTCCCTGCGCAAAATCCCAACCATCTCGACCATTTCATCAAAAGCCATGTTGGTGGCCTTCAATCTCCTCCTTCTGGATCCGGATGTTTGGGGCTCCGGGCTTTCCTCCTCGCTAGTGGAAAAATGTGTCTCTGCCATGTTTATCCTACTACTCCTACTGCACACCGAAGAGAGAAGAAGAGGGGAATATTCGTGAAAAAAAAAAACGTCAGGGGCGGCCGACGCGGGCGGTGTTTGACACATGTGCAGTGTATATAAAGCTAACGCACATCTGTCGTATGTACGATCTGTGTGTGGGACGAATGAACGGAAGTGGCGAGCAAATGTAAACGAAGGTAAAATTTTAACTTGGCCCATCACAGTGGCCTATACTGCTTCAAGATTGAGGCCTATATTGGGATAAGATTATTAGTTTAGGCTGACATTGGTGTTTTTGTTTTATCAAGCTAACACACATCGTACATCCGATCTGTGTGTGTGGGGGAAGGATGAACGGAAGTGGCGAGGATCCTAAACGAAGGTAAATTTTGAAATTGGCCCATCACAGTAGCATATACTGCTTCAAGATGGAGGCCTATATTGGGATAAGAGTATGTGAATTTAGACTGACATTAGTGTATTTGTCTTGTGTATTGTCTCACAGAAAAAAAATCATCAGTTTAAGGACCCAGAATTTCTGTCCAGTTTTATTGATAAGTACAGGGAGATGAGGAATTTGTGGGAGGTCAAACACAGTTTATATTATAATAAACAAGTAAAGAAGGCAACGCTGGAGAAACTTCTGGTATTTGTGAAGACTCTGGTCCCGAAGCAAACATGAAGTTTTTGAAAAAAAAATTTGGGATTTTGAGGAACATGTAGAAGAAAGAGCACAATAAGATCCAGGCTTCACTCAGATCAGGAGCATCAGCAGAGAATGTTTATGTCCCCAGGCTGTGCTACTTCAACAAACTGAGATTTCTGGATGACCAGACTGAAACCAGGGGATCTCTTTCCACCCTTCCCTGCAGCCTTCCCTGCAGCCTTCCCTCCACCCCAGCAGAGGCTTCCCAGGAACAACCTGGGCCTTCTATCCTGGAAGAAGTGGATGCGCCCAGCTGCAGACAGGTATATTAGTTTTTAGACATATTTATTGTCCTAATATTAATGATGTTAACTAGATGTTATAATTGCTTACATATCAATGATTTTATACCAAAAATGATTTATACATATCACTAGAAAGTAGTGGCCAAAAATGTGGGTGACCAGCTTGAAAAATGCTGGGGTCAGAATGATAGTCTTTTCTATTTATTAACATTCAATTTACAAGTTATTAGCTCAAAATTGTGTGTGATTGATGAAGCAAAAACTACAACTATGTTCCTTTTTTATACACAGGAGGAGCTCAGCCAGGAGGAGCGTCTGGAAATCATCAGCCAAGAGGAGGCCATGCCAAGCGTCAGCCAGGAGGAGGCCGTGCCCAGTGCCAGCCAGGAGGAGGCCATGCCCAGTGCCAGCCAGGAGGAGGTCGTGCCCAGTGTCAACCAGGAGGTGGCTGGGCCCAGTGTCAGCCAGGAGGTGCCTCACCCAATCCCAGGTGCCTCCCCTCTGCCTTACCACCAAAAGGCCCAGGAAGGGGACAGTGATGGAGGACGCAGCACTGGGCCTCATTAGAGAAGCCAGCCATTTCCTCAGGAGCCTCTTCAGCATTGGGGGGACCTATGGCTGCTATCTAGCCACCAGTTTGCTGGAATTGGAGAAGGGCCAATGCCTCCTCTGTGAGGGATTTTTTTCTGATGTCCTTCAGAAGGGGTTGAGGGACCAGCTTACTGAGAACAGCCACATATGTGAGCTCGCTCATCTTGCTCCTCCTCCTGCCACAAGTCCACCACCAGAGCCACAGCCTCCAAGGAAGGCTGCAGGCAAGAGAAGAAAGTGATGGCCTGGGTTCAGTCTGGTCTGACAGAAGACGCAGGCTGTTGTAGTACCACAAACTAGGGACAGATATGTCATCTGCTTCTGGTCCTGATCTCTGGGATTCCTGGACCAGATTGTGCTCCCTATTATATGGACTCCTCAAGCTACCAATTTTATTTTCCACAGACTTGTTGATGTGTGCCATGGGGGACCAAAGGCTTCGCAAACTCCAAAAGTTTGTCCAGCGTTGACTTCCTCTTTATTTTGTTACCCAGAAAAAAAGAATGTTTTATTTGCACAAAATACTTTCCTATGTGTTTTTCTTCAAATAGGACAGTTTGTTTGTGAGTAGGCAGGTACATTTAAAAAAGACAATGTCAAATTAACAAGGGACACCAACCTCCTTGAGGTTAATAAAAAATATAAGATAATAAAGTTATTGTGGTAACGTGACACAAAAAAAAAAAATTATATGCAGATCACTAGAAAAATAATTTTTAAGTAATCGTAAAATAAATCTTGATGAAATAAAAAATTATAAAAGATGAGTATAAGAAATAATTGTAAACATTATTATGGCTTTTAAAAAATAGAATATGATTCATGAGATGAGAATACATAATGAAGAAAGAAGTTTGTGAGAACAACTTCATTCTTCCAGCATTCTAAAGAAGAAAAGAAGGCACTGCATTAAAAGATCACAGAATTAGCAGCGTGAGGAATATGCTAGCTCCAATACGAACGGTAGTTTTACCCCACCGAGCGCTTCCGTCTCATACTTGCTTCAGAGCATGCGTCGTTTTAGGTCTGTCAGAACAGCATACAGATGAAGTTCTATTTCTAGGTCCATCAGAATTTTCATTAAAAAAAGTCGGATGAGGCATACACATGATCGGAATATATACGATGAAAAGGTTCAGTCAGACTTTTCCTGTCGGACATTCTGCTCATGTGTACATGGCATAATTCATCCCAAAGGTTTTCTATCAGGTTGAGGTCAGGTCTCTGTGCAGACCAGTCAAGCTCCTCCAGCCCAAACTCACTCATCCATATCTTTATGTACCTTGCTTTGTGCACTGGTCCAAATCATTTGGTGGAGGGGGGATTGTGGCGTGAGGTTGTTTTTCATGGGTTGGGCTTGGACCCTTAGTTCCAGTGAAGGGAACTCTTAAGGCATCTGCATACCAAGACATTTTGGACAATTTCTGCTGCCAACATTGTGGGAACAGTTTGGGGATGATCCCATCCTTTTTTAACATGACTGTGCACCAGTGCATAAAGCAAGGTCCATAAAGACATGGATGAGGAAGTTTGGGGTGGAGGAACTTGACTGGCCTGTACTGACCTCAACTGCATAGAACACCTTTGAGGTGAATTAGAGCAGAGACTGCAAGCCAGGCCTTCTCATCCAACATCAGTGCCTGATCTCACAAATGCGCTTCTAAAAGAATGGTCAAACATTCCCAAAGACACACTCCTAAACCTTGTGGACAGCCTTCCCAGAAAAGCTGAAGCTGTTATAGCTGCAAAGGGTAAACCAGCTCAATATTAAACCCTTCAGACTAAGAAAGGGATGCCATTAAAGTTCTTGTGTATGTAAAGGCAATGTGTCCCAATACTTTTTTTTTAAAGCTTCCTTTAGCACTGCTTTACATTGATGCAATTTGACATGCAATTTGATATGTCACATCGCATGCCAAATCGGCGGCAATTGCCGGCAATGGCAGCATCTGAATCGGTGCGACGCCACATTTGCGGCTAAGTAAAAGGACACGAAGACCCTTTTCACACGGGGCGGTGCGAAAGGTCCTGCAAGTAGCATCATTGGGGGCGGTTGGGGAGCACTGTATTTAGCACTCCCAATATGCCCTGCCCATTGGAATGAATGGGCAGCGCTTCCAAATCACATAAAAAGCACTTCGGAAGAGCCGCAACACAGGAGTTTTTAACTCTTCTTTGGGGTTAAAAACACCCCAATAGCGGCCAAAAAGCATCGCTTTAGTGTTAACGCAGCCACGGCCTTGTTGTAAGGGGATCTAAAGTAAAAATGAACAGTCACACTACTCTCAGCAGTAATGCACTGCAATATACTGCAGTAAAAGTGCACCAATGCACTGAAATGTACTGTGTTAAATGTGTAGTAACACACAGCAATATACTGCGATAAATGTGCACTAATATACTGAAATATACTGCATTAACCACTTAAAGACCAAGCCTCTTTCTGAGACTTGTTGTTTACAAGTTAAAGACAGTTTTTTTTGCTTGAAAAGTATTTAGAACCTCAAAACATTATACTTTTTTTTCTAACACCCTAGAGAATAAAATGTCAGTCGTTGCAATACTTTCTTTTGCGCAGCAGTCTTACAAGCACACTTTTTTTGGAAAAAATACACTTTTTCATTATAAATTAAAAAATAAGACAACAATAAAGTTAACCCAATTTTTTTATATTGTGAAAGATAATGTTACGTTGAGTAAATCGATACCCAACATGTCACGCTTCAAAATTGCACCCACTCGTGGAATGGTGACAGATTTTTACCCTTAAAAATTTCCATAGGTGACGTTAAAAAAATTCTACAGATTGCATGTTTTAACCACTTTCAGACTGGACCATTTTGCTGGTCAATGACCAGAGGTCTTTTTACAATTTTGCACTGCGCTGCTTTAACTGGTAATTGCGCGGTCATGCAATGTTGTACCCAAACAAAATTTGCGTCCTTTTTTTCCCACAAATAGAGCTTTCTTTTAAAGGTATTTGACTGACTCTGCGATTTTAATTTTTTGCGATATAAACGTAAAAAGACCGCAAATTTTGAAAAAAAATGATATTTTCTACTTTTTGTTATTAGAAGAATCCAATAAACTAAATTTTAGTCATACATTTAGGCCAAAATGTATTCAGCCACATGTCTTTGGTAAAAAAAAAGTCAATAACTGTATATTTATTGGTTTGCGCAAAAGTTGTCACATCTACAAACTAAGGTAAGTTTTCTGGAATTTACGCAGCTTTTAGTTTATGACTGCCTATCTCATTTCTTGAGGTGCTAAAATGGCAGGGCAGTACAAAACCCCCCCAAATGACCCCATTTTGGAAAGTAGATACCCTAAGGAAATTGATAAGAGGCATGTTGAGCCCATTGAATATTTTATTTTTTTGCCTCAAGCGATTGAATAATGACAAAAAAAAATTTTTTTTTTTTTTACACAAAGTTGTCACTAAATTATATATTGCTCACACATGCCATGGTTATATGTGGAATTGTACCCCAAAATACATTCTGCTACTTCTCCTGAGTACGGGGATACCACATGTGGTTGACTTTTTGGAAGCCTAGCCGCGTACGGGGCCCCGAAAGCCAAGCACCGCCTTCAGGATTTCTAAGGGCATACATTTGTAATTTCACTCCTCACTACCTATCACAGTTTTGAAGGCCATAAAATGCCAATATGGCACAAAACCCCCACAAATGACCCCATTTTAGAAAGTAGACACCCCAAGCTATTTGCTGAGAGGCATGTTGAGTCCATGGAATATTTTATATTTGGCACAAGTTGCGGGAAAATTACAAACTTTTATTTTTTTTTATTTTTTTTTCACAAAGTTGTCACTAAATGATATATTGCTCACACATGCTATGGGCATATGTGAAATGACACCCCAAAATAAGTTCTGCTGCTTCTCCTGAGTACGGGGATACCACATATGTGGGACTTTTTGGGAGCCTAGCCGCGTACGGGGCCCCGAAAACCAAGCACCGCCTTCAGGCTTTCTAAGGGCGTAAATTTTTGACTTCACTCCTCACTACCTATTACAGTTTTGAAGGCCATAAAATGCCAAGATGGCACAAAACCCCCACATATGACCCCATTTTAGAAAGTAGACACCCCAAGCTATTTGCTGAGAGGCATGTTGAGTCCATGGAATATTTTATATTTTGCCACAAGTTGCGGGAAAATTACAAACTTTTTTATTTTATTTATTTTTTTCACAAAGTTGTCACTAAATGATATATTGCTCACGCATGCCATGGGCATATGTGAAATGACACCCCAAAATAAATTCTGCTGCTTCTCCTGAGTACGAGGATACCACATATGTGGGACTTTTTGGGAGCCTAGCCGCATACGGGGCCCCGAAAACCAAGCACCGCCTTCAGGCTTTCTAAGGGCGTAAATTTTGACTTCACTCCTCACTACCTATTACAGTTTTGAAGGCCATAAAATGCCAAGATGGCACAAACCCCCCCCCCCCCCCAAATGACCCCATTTTGGAAAGTAGACACCCCTAAATTTAGGGGTACACTAGTGAGACTAGGTAATAAATGGCGGGTGCCCTGAAACTATAAAAAAATAACTAACCAACCAGCGTCACCTGTAACAGTTATATGGTGATCACTGGTGAAAGGGTTAACTAGGGGGCAATCAGGGGGCTTTATGCGGTAGTATATGGGGGTCCCTGGCGCTATAAAAAGCTGCGGCGAACCTAAATACCTACCTGCCTAACTAGTGTCACCTGTGACACTAATACAGCGATCAGAAAAACGATCGCTTATTAGGCTGGGTTCACACTGGAGCGATGCGGGAACGCCACGAATCCGCGGCGGGTTCCCGCATCGCATGCCTCCCGGCGGCAGTTCACACTGCCCTATGCGAACTGCTTGGAGTGTCAGTGAAATGTTAATGACACCCCCAGATCAGTTCGCATATCGCAGTGCGATCTGCAAACTCGGATCGCATGGTGTGAACACCCATGCGATCCGATTCTGCTGCGGACCAAAAAAAGGGTCCCGTGCGAGTTTGCGGCGGGTGCGGCGCGAATTCAGCCATACTATCTGTATGGCTGAACTCGAATCGCACAGAGATCGGATGTGATTTGCACTGCAGTGCGGTACGAATCACATCCGTTCTCATAAACCGCTGCAATGTGAACCCAGCCTTAGTGACACTGGTGACGGGGGGTGATCACGGGGTTAAACCTTTATTGGGGGGTTAGGGGGGTACCTTAGAACTAAAGGGGGCTAACCCTAACTGCCCTAACAGTTATTACAGTCACAAATGACACCAATGCAAAAAAAAAAATGCAATTGGTGTCACTGTGACTGGGGGGGCAGGGGTAATTGGGGGGGTGATCGGGGGTGAAGGGGGGGTGTGAGTGTGCCTGGCATGTTCTACTGTGTAGTGTCGTGTTGGTGCAACTCACCGATCCTCTCTCCTCGGTGCCGGAACGAAAAATACCGACACGGAGGAGAGATTACATCACTTCCTCTGCCTGTGTTTACATTACAGGAGAGGAAGTGATGCAATGCTTCACTTCCATTCGTCAGGAGCGATCGCGAGGGGGTGGCCATGAATGAATGGCCGCCCCCTCATCCCGGATCGCTCCTGAACGGATACCGACCGCCGCTGGCACCGGGGGGGGCCCGATCGGGCCCCCCACCGGCGGGAAGGCAGGGACGTACAGGTACGCCCATATGCCTGCCCGTGCCATTCTGTCGACGTATATCGTCGTGCGGCGGTCGGCAAGTGGTTAAGTTACAGAGGAGGTCTAGGGCTAGAATTATTGCTCTCACTCTACCGATAGCGGAAATTTCTCACATGTGTGGTCTCAACACATTTTTTTCATATGCGGGCGCTAGTCACGTATGCGTTCATTTCTGCACGCGAGCTCCACGGGACAGGACGCGTTTAAAAAAACATTTTTTCTTTTTTTTTTTACCTTTTTATTTTTTTTTCTTTTTTTTACACTGTTTTAAAAAAAATAAAAAAGTCACTTTTATTCCTATTACAAGGAATGTAAACATCCCTTGTAATAGAAAAAAACATGACAGGACCTCTTAACCACTTCCCACCCGGCCAATGCATATATACGGCCGGGTGGGAGCCGTCTATTCCAGACAGGCCGTTCAGGAACGTCCTTCAGGAATAGCGGGATCGCGCGCGCTCGCGCAGCGGCGCGATCCCGATGTGCTCGTGTCACCCGGACACGGCACATCTCAGATCGGCAGGAGGGCTCTGTGATTGGCCCTCCTGATCACATGACGGCCGTGTCCAATCACGGCCGTCATGTGATGTAAACAAACAGCCGGTTGCTAGGCAATCGGCTCTCCTCTCCTCACACGGAAGTCACCGCTGAGGAGAGGAGAGGAGAGCAGAACGCTGCAGCCGGCTGATGATCAGTGAGTATGGGCTGCTTTTTACAGCTTTTTACTCATTGATCATCAGTGTAGTGTCAACACACAACACACCACACAGTCCCCACACATGTCCCAAAAACACACATGTCCCCAAAACATACATGTCCCCAAATAATAAAAACACATGTCCCTAATAATAAAAACATGTCCCCCACATATGTCCCACTAAAATCACATGTCCCAATGATTATCTGCACACATATGTACGTGATCACCTGCACACATATGTACATGATCATTTGCGTTCATATGTCCGTGATCACACAAACCAATTATTATACACTTAACGGAATTTTTTTTACCAAAAACATGTAGCAGAATACATTTTGGCTTAAATTTATGACAAAATTAGATTTTATTGGATTTCTTTTCAAATAGAAAAAAGAAAATATTGTTTTTTTTCCAAATTTCCGCTATTTTTGCGCTTATATCGCAAAAAAAAAAAAACGGAGTCGTGAATAAATAACACCAAAATAAAGCTCTATTTGTGCGAACAAAATGATAACAATTTCATTTGGGTACAGTGTAGCATGACCGCGCAATTGTCACTGAAAGCGCTAGAGCGCTGAAAGCTGAAAATTGGGCTGGGAAGGAAGGGGGTGAAAGTGCCCTGTATTGTAGTGGTTAAATATGAGATCTGGGGTCCAAAAGACCTCAGATCTCATATTTACATTAAAATGCCATAATAATAATAAAAAAATATTGTCATTTAAAAAAAAAAATTGCCCTTTAAGCTATTTGCGGAAGTGACATTTTGACATCGCTTCTGCCCTGCAGTGATATGGAGATGGCATCTTCCCCTCACTCATCTCCATACCCAGGCAGGGGACAGACGCGATCGATTCTGCCAATGCCGACAGCTCTGGTAAGCAGCAGAGGGCACCGGATCGCGGCCGAGTAGCCCTCTCCCACCGCCAATAAAAGTGATCTTGTGGTGAATCCGCCACAGACACCACTTTTATCTTAAACCGGACCGCCAGTTGAAGACGAGGATACCGGGGTTATGGCAGCTAGCTGCTGCTATAACAACAATATCCTCCTTTAAAATACCAATGTATAACGAAGGCGGGTGGTCTGGAACTGGTTAAACATGCACTAACGCACTGCAATATAATGTGGTAAACATGCAATAATGCACTGAAATATACTGCATTAAATGTGCACTAACGCACTGCAATATAATGTGGTAAACGTGCAATAATGCACTTAAATATACTGTGGTAAACCTGCAATAAAACACTCCAATATACTGCGGTAAACGTGCAGTAACACACTGAAATATGGCAGGAAATCTGCCTTAACAAAATAAAATGACACTAAAGTAAAAATGAACGGTCACACTTCTCTCACACTGTACTATCACTAGATTCACACTAATGTGACAATAAAGTCAAAATCAACGGTCCCACTACACTCACACTGCACTATCACTAGATTCACTATAAACTGACACTCTACACTCACAATAGAATCACAATAGCCCATTATAGCACGCTAACTTGCTAGTACCATTGAACAGAGCCCTGTTCTATCTCTCTACACACCAATATTACACTGTAAATGGCCGTAATGGGAAGAATATTTTTATAGTGTGGGGTGGGACTAAGAGCAATGAGCCATGGTTGGATGGAGTCATCATCACAATGTGGAATCATGGCTCTGACAGTGCTATGTACCCTGATTGGGCAACGCTTTCATTGCTTCAGCCAATCCAGTGCACTGAGAGGCGGTGCTGTGCATTGTGATCATTCGGTGAGCCAGACAAACGACCCGAGAACTCATGCTCGTGCTGAATCGTTCGCCCAACTTTATTCCCTATTACAACTCTAACTTTACAAGTAGTCCCTCTGTATTGCACTCTATCTACCAGCCACCATAAAAGATACTAGTAGACCATGATCTACAGCAGTGGCGGCTGGTTCTCCATCGGTCAAGGGGGTGGGCGACAAACAAACCTGAGACATCTATTGCCCCCGGTCACTCCAGCCTGCTACCCCACACCAACCCCCCCATCGCCGGCTCGTTCAGCCTTTACCCCATCCAGGTCGTGGTTGCCTCTTCCCCCCTCTGTCTCCTCTATGTCCCGGTGGTCGCTGCTTCTCCTCACGGCCAATCTTGTCGTCAAACTTCTGCCCAAAAAGGCCTTAGGACTCCCGGCAAATCGGGTCTCAGGACCCACTTCCTGATTGGCCAGGTGGAGAAACAGAAAGACATTAGTGAATATTAGTTTTCTAATGTCACACAACTGGGTGGGCTCAGCCCTTTTTTGAAGCCAATTAGAGCCTCAGGCTCTAATAATGTGATTAAAAAAACCCTATTGAAATCCATATGTCCGGCACCCTGCATGTAGATTAGGGGGGCCGCACCCCTAATAGATGGGCCTTTACTGATCTTCAGGTTGCTGACCCCTGCTTTTGATATTTCAAATAAAACCAGAATAAAATCTCCATGAACATTTAACTGATTGTTAAAATAAACCAACGAGAGTTGTTGTTTGTGATTTTTAGTTGTAATAATTGTTATACAATATCATATTATGTTTGATTATATAATTTTTGTAAACTGCGGCTGTGCCCCCTGGGTTTGCATTTTACCTGACTCCTCTATGTTATACTTTTATGCTTTGTACACACAGTCGGACATTCCGACCACAAAATCCGTCTGTTTTTTTCCAACGGATTTTGTTGGAAACTTGTGTTGCATACTCACGGTCGGACAAAGTTGGCGGAAAATCCGATCGTCAAGAACGTGGTGATGTAAAACGCGTACGACAGGACTATAAAAGGGAAGTTCAGCACCACGTGCGGCACCCTTTGGGCTCCTTCTGCTGATCTCATGTTTATCGCGTGTTAGAAGTTTGGATAGAGACGATTCGCGCTTTTCAGACTTGTGCTTCACATCGTTACTGCTCTACAGTTTGTGCTTGTCGGTGCTTATCTGCTTATCAGTGCATGTAGTCAGTTCGCATTTGTTTGTCATTGCGGCCTACATTTATATAGTACACTTTGATTTTCAGTTTATTGTCCACTCATTTCTGTTTTTCAGTTTATTCTTTCAGGCCTTGCTATTTATCGGTGCTTTCTGTTAGTCCGTTCTGACCAGCTGACCGTTTTGAAGCAATGTTGCATGTACATAATCGTCAGTAGAGTTCATGCTGTGCAGGGGCTTGGTGTTGGACTTTTAGCTTTGACACAAGCCCAGTCCATGAACAGGGCGAGGTGGAGTTCATGGAGCAAGAATTAGTTGATCCAGCGTGACCAATTCTCGCACATGCCTTTGCTTTGTGAGATCTGGGAGAATAATCCTGATGATTTCAGGAATTATCTCAGGATGACGGACCCCGTTTTTCACCATCTGTTGGCTTTGCTGTCCCCTTATATCAGCAGGCAGGATACCTGCATGCGGCAAGCCATCACTTTGGAGCAGAGGCTCATCGCCACGTTGCGCTACTTTCCGAAAGGGAGAAGCCTTCAGGACCTCAAGTTCTCTACAGGCATCTCCCCCAGGCTCTGGGGGTCATTATTCCAGAGACCTGTTCTGCCATCATTCAGGTCCTGCAGAAGGACTATATTAAGGTAAGATTTCTCCTTTAACATCACAGTCTATGTATTTAATGTTTGCTAATATATTGTATTTATTTAATCGTTCCATAATTACCATGATTGTAATATGCTTTGTCCCTTTGTCCTCATGCATGCTGGCAGCTTATAAACTTCCTTTTTTGTCCTTCATGCATATTTGCCTTCACTAACCTCCCCAGCATGCTCTTCTGGGCCCATAAACACTTATAGTCTAGTCACTTAGCAATGTATTTTGTCAGCTCCATAGTAGTGCTATTTCCTTATCACCCCCTAAAATGTGTACAAATGTTATGTGTGTTCTTAAATTCATGCAGAGTGCCAAAGGCTTTTTTTTGTTGGCCAACTCATTAGGACCCCCCTCCCCCAACTGCTAAGTCAACTGATACCAATCCTCTATCTGCTGACTTTGCCAAACCCATACACACTATATCTACCTCTTTTGCGGTCAGATTTATGTATGAATTCACCAAAGCATGTAGTGCAAGGGTCTGCCTGAATACTTTCAAATGCTACTGTTTAAAGTTTTTTTCTCCTATGATAGGTAATAGCAGAATGTAAAAATGTGCTTCCATCTGTTGATTGTTTTTTTGTTTTGTTTTTTGATTATGACACTTCTTACCTGTCCATTGGGATGCAATAGTGTAAGTAAGGAGGGGCTGGACAAAGTATCACTTATTATTTATGCATTCAGCTCTCAATGAAGTGGAGAGGGTTACCTGTCCAAAAAATCCCCCCCCTCCGGGTGCGCTATGGTGCGAACGGGCGCACGCGGGTGCACGGGGTCACGAACAGGCGCACGGTTACCCGCGGGGGCACGCAGACTCGCCGTACGACCGTTCTTGGCGCCCAAAGGGCTACTTAAGGAATCTGCCTCTGTTCCTCCTTGCTGTCCAGTCTACAGCGTGTCCGGTGATTCTGCTATCTGCTTTCTGTTGTTCCTGATTCCCGTTACCCGGCCTGTTCCTTGACTTCGTTTGTTTGCTGCCTGCCTCCGACCTCCTGCCTGTCTGACTACATCTCCGTCTCTTCCCGTGTACCGCTGCTACCTGCCTGCTACTGACCCGGCTTGTTCCCGACTCTGTTGTCTGCCGCCTGTTGTTCCAGCCTGATTGCTAGTGCCTGCTGATACCCGCTGACTGCCACCTACTGTTCCAGCCTGACCTCCAGTGCCTGCTGTTACCCACGGACTGCCACCAGCTGTTCCAGTCATCCACCTGTGCCTACTGTTTGACCACATCCCTACCTGCCTACCGGGTGTCTACCATCCAGTGCCTCTGTGGATCTCTTGCTGCTGCGGGTCCGAACCTACCTTACTCCAGCTTGGCACTTGTGCCCTCTGAACTCTTGAATCCCTGTTTCCACCTCCAGGGGTTCTCGAGCCGGAGGCTTACGAGGAGCCGCTCCCTGCATTCTGGGCTCTCATACCAGGTACGTGACACAGAGCCAGAAGAGTGGTGGAGAATGCTTTTGGGATAATGGCCAGCCGTTTCTGCCTATTTTTGACACAGAGCCACATGGCAGAATAGAAACTGAACCATTTGCTTTCCCGCTGCATTCTGCACAATTTTTTTTAAAAAGTACTCTCCAAACTATCTGGCCTCAGTCTGGCCTGAGGCAGACTTTCCCGAACTTGCCAACCTGACGGTACTTGAAGCTGGCCATCCTGACTTGCCCCCCCAAAGCACCCGCGGGGTCAGAAACAGATACACGGAGTACGTTGCAGGTAGGGGGGCCATTGATATGCCAGACAATGTCTGAGAGGCCTTTTTTAAATAAATTTCTCTTTCAAACTGAAATAATATTTGTTTTCATTTACTGCTTGGGTTTGTTTTAGGTGTCTCCTAGCTTTTTTTTGTTTATTTTTTGGGCCTTTTTCTTCAACAGTGCAAAACAAATTTCTGTGCGAGATGTGGTGACAGTCTCTTCTTCAGATAATATTATTATGTTGTGGGTCTGCTACACACACACCTTGTTTTTGTTGTTAAAGCGGGGTTCCACCCTAAAGTGGAACTTCCGCTGATCGGAACCCTCCCCCCCCCTCCGGTGTCACAATTGGCACCTTTCAGGGGGGAGGGGGGGTGGAGATACCTGTCAAAGGCAGGTATTTACACCCACTTCCGGGCATAGACTCCCGTGGGAGTCTATGCCTCTTCCTGTCCTGCCGCACTGTCTGCTGGGGCATACACGGGTCCCAGAGACAGTGCGAACAATTCCTATTGCACTGCGCGACTCGCGCATGCGCAGTAGGGAACCGGGAAGTGAAGCCGATTCGCTTCACTTCCTGATTCCCTCACCTAGAATGGTGGCGGCAGCAGCCGAGAGCCGAGCGATCGATCGGCCTCGGCTGCCGGCATCGCTGGACCCCGGGACAGGTGAGTGTCCATTTATTAAAAGTCAGCAGCTGTAGTATTTATAGCTGCTGGCTTTTAATATTTTTTTCCCCAGTACAGTCCCGCTTTAATGTATGTAGTGCATTACTGACAAAAATATTCCTCATTTTCAGCACCATGACAGAAATGTGTGGAGTCATGAAAATGGCATGATTGGGGAAAATTCTAAAGCACTGTGGGTGTTGTTTACTAAAGGCAAATCCACTATGCACTACAAGTGCACTGCAAAAGTACACCTGAAACTGCACTTGGAGTGCAAAGTGGATTTGCCTTTAGTAAATAACACCTATTGTCACAGAAAACAACAACTTTACTACAAATACTGCTTTTGTGAATTGAAAAAGGAAGCCACACATTGTTGATAATTAAACTTTTTACCCAACGCACATTCACATGTGCGTTTATAAAAGGGTTTTACAACAAACCAACATATTTGGTGTATATAACATTATTTTTGGTAACATTAATATAACTTGCTGTTTTTGAGGAAACAGGCATGTATCAAAACATAACACACAGAACTGAGGAACTTACAGGGCTCATACACACTGACGTTTTAAAAAAGGGCTGTAAAGCTAGGAACAATGCCTGGAAAAAAATCAGTGTTAAAAATGTGATTTTATTAGCGTCTTGCTCTGGCGTCAATGTGCCTTTAACTGCGTTTGTAAGCATTAACGCTAAGGCGCTTTAAAAAAAAAAATCCCTCTGCTATTTTCCACTCCCAAATTTCCCAGAATGCAAAGGAAAATGAATAAACAACGCGTGCTATCATTGCAGGTGGCCATTTTGGTTGGAGAGAGAGAGGAGATGAGTGTGTCTGTGTGTGTTTTTGCTTGAGTATTTGTGGAGTTTTTGGTATTTTGTGTGCGTTTTCATCTGATTTTTGCATTATGGAGCCTGCTGTGCAAAAGATTGATGAAGCAATCCTGCTTATTACCTTGATGAGGATTCGTAGAAGAAGACAGTTGGAGGAGGATAGAAGCCGTAGACAACGTTGCATCTGGACCCATCCACTGATATCCTAGCGGCTGTCAGTGGGGTACTTCACCCAGATCTATGCAGAACTGCGCATACACCCGGAAAAGTTTTACAACTTTACTAGGATGTCTGTGACGCTGTTCGATAAGCTCTTGGAGAGACTCTGGCCACGATTGACCAGGATGGACACTGCTATGCGTCGCTCTGTTTCACCGGAGGAGCGGCTGCTAGTGACACTGAGGTAAGTGAAATAAGTACTCATATGGGATAGGGTTAGGTGTAGGGTTTATGGGTTACAAGGTGGGGGGTATGGTTTAGGCAATAGACGTTTGGGGTTAGGGCGTAAGGGATTAAAGTAGGTTTAGTGGGTTGAGGTTAGGGGGTAGAATTTTTATTTGTATACTGTTTTAATTAAATATTTTCAAATTTCTAAATTAGGTTCCTTGCCACTGGACAAAGTTTCGTGTCTCTATACCATTATTTCCTCCTTGGTGTCGCAACTGTCTCTGTAGTAACAAGGTCAACATGTGCTGCAATTTGGGAGGAGCTACATGACTCAGTCATGCCTCAGTCATTTCAAATTGCATCGGTGCCCTGGATGGTAAGCACATCAGGGTGAAGAAGCCTCCCCACTCCGGATCATCTTATTTCAATTACAAGAAATATTTTTCCATGGTACTCCTGGCATTGACTGATGCCCATCTAAAATTCCTTGCCATGGATGTGGGAGCTTACGGCAGCCAAGGTGACTCCCGCATATTTAGAGAATTGTCTTTCGGACGCCGTCTGCATGAGGGACACCTCAACATACCAGCCAGTAGGCCTCTACCCTCCACTGATGAACCAAGTTTACCATTGGTGATGGTTGCGGATGAGGCTTTTGGATTGGCCGAAAACCTTATGAGGCCATATAGTGGATATGGACTCAGCCATGAACAAAGAATTTTAAATTATAGGCTGAGCCGTGTACGCCATGTGGTTGAGTGCACGTTTGGTGTCTTGACTGCCAAATGGAGGGTTTTGCTGTCCTCCATGCAACTGGATGTGGAGAATGCAATCAAGGTGGTCCTGACATGCTGCATGCTTCATAATCTTCAGAGGAACAATGATAGGAGCAATGTGGAACCGGAGCCCAGCAACCCAATAAATCGTGTTCAATTTATGGATTTGCAGTCAACGGCACGGGTCATGACAATCCGCAACCAATTTGCCCAATATTTTGTATCTCCTGAAGGAGAGGTGTCATGGCAAGATGATCATATTTAAAGAACAATGCTGACATCGAATAAAGCTTGGATCCTGGTCTTAATAAAACACGTCATGTACATGTTAATGCTCTTTGTGTCTATGTTTCTTCTTTTGTTCCTCGAGTCCATTACATTCTGGGTGAGGTAATTGCATGATTGGCCTTTATCTCAAGAAAAGTGCTCTTTTCAATTTGCTTGGGACAAACGCATGTTGGCCTATTGGCTCTGCATGCGTTTGTCTCAAGCAAAGTGCTCTTTTCAATTTGCTTGGGACAAACGCATGCTTGGCCTTTTATGGCTCTGGATGCATTTGTCTCAAGGAAAGTGCTATTTTCAATTTGCTTGGGACAAACGCATGCTTGGCCTATTGGCTCTGGATGCGTTTGTCTCAAGAAAAGTGCTATTTTCAATTTGCTTGGGACAAACGCATGCTTGGCCTTTTGGCTCTGCATGCGTTTGTCTCAAGTAAAGTGCTCTTTTTAATTTGTTTGGGACAAATGCATGCTTGGCCTATTATGGCTCTGGATGCATTTGTCTCAAGGAAAGTGCTATTTTCAATTTGCTTGGGACAAACGCATGCTTGGCCTATTGGCTCTGCATGCATTTGTCTCAAGAAAAGTGCTCTTTTCAATTTGCTTGGGACAAACGCATGCTTGGCCTATTATGGCTCTGCCTGCATTTGTCTCAACCAGAGTATTAATGACTGGCGTTGTGCATGCTATAAAAAAAGACAGAATTTGTCAAGCTACATTTTTTTTTATTGAAGGAGAAAAGATTTATAACTGATGATTGCTGGGATGCCTGGTCACCTTGGGAATGTGGGGATTGTGGACGAGGGAAGGAATGGGGATGGCGCCTCTGCAAGTAAGATGGCGGTGTGAATTCTTCATAGGTGGGTGAGGGGTACAATGGGGTCTGGGGCATGGTGGGTGGCGTCTGGCGGAGAGGAGGGGGCTGATACAGAGAGGGGTGTGCTTGCACTGCTGAGGTCCCGGGGGCCATTGGGGGATCCTGAGATACAGTGTATGGAGGTGGCACAACACTGTATTTCGACTGTCTGTATTGAACACAGATGGTGTTCAATCGATCCATGCACTGTATCTCAAGGTCTCCACCCATGTCCTCCATTAGGTTGTACATGAGACGGCAGAAGCAGGCGTGCTTGTTGCTTGGATCCATGAAGGCATCAAAGCTGCGCCTCTCCTGCCGCACTTCCTGCAGCAGTGCAAGCCCCCTTTTCTCTGTCTCAGTAACAAACTCCCCCACCCTCTGCCGCTGGTTACGCCCACATCCACGCCCAGGGCCACAGACACCTCTATGACCATGCACCTCCCCGTGTTGGCTGACGCTGGATTCCTGCAAAACAGAATAAATATATAAATTGGCAGGCATGTAGATAGATAGACAGACAGACATAGACAGGCTGACATAATGGATGGACAGTTACCTCATGTGCTGTCTCCTCAGCGTGGCTTTCCACACTACTGTCACGGGGAGATGTGTGGGCTGAGCTGTCCATGGCAATGGGGGTGGGTCTGTCCACTGCCCGAACTTCTCCTGCCTCCTCTACTCTCTCGGCAATATTTGATGTCATCCTACAAAGAATAGAATTAAATAGTTAATTGACATTATACATAGAACATGCATATTGCCTGCAAAGAAATGCACAGGTTTAATTAAATTCCCAGGGTTAATTATATATAAAAAAAAATTAAAAAAAATTACTCTCTGGAGCTGTTTATCATGGCTTGCCTTAAAAAGGCCAGGTTTTGATGGTACACATGCTGCTTCCTTTTGGGGGATGGGGCTCCGGATCGTGCTGACCTCTCATCTTCAGTGAGGTCCCTCCTCACACGATCACGGAGGGATTTCCATCGCCGCTGAAGGACTAGTGGACAATATGTGGAAAGGAAGAGGTTAATTATGCATTCTACATTCATTACATTACAGAACAAACAGATCATGCATTCCATGAACATAGACTTACTTGTTTGTTTTTGGGTACCATGCGACATATCTTCCCACCCTGGGGTGATTGCTGCACTGATCTCCATCCACACCTGTTTTTTTAATATGTGGTCTCCATGCTGTGCAAGGTCCCACAGCTCAGGATGGGCCTCCACAGCAGTGATGAGTGCTGGTTGAGACACAGTGCTGGCCATGTTTGTTGCTCCTCCTAATATTTCCCACAATCCCCCAGGTGTGCAAGGGACTTTTGGGTAATCAGACAGGAATTTCCTGTTTTTTTCATTACATACAGTGACCAATCATATAATAAACATTTTTACAGCTTACTAACGATGACGCTAAAAAACGTTGGATACCGCGTTAATGAGCGTTTTTGAGCTTTTTCTAGCGTCGGCGTCAAAACAGCTCTAACTCTGGAGCCTCTGAAGGTGCTGGTCCTTGGTTTTTTTTGGAGCTCAAAAACGACCATGCCTGTTACAGCTCAAAAACGCCATGGTGTGTATGAACCCATTGAATAACATGGAGTTGCCTTCTTAAGCAGCAAAAAAATCTCAAAAAAGTCACTTTTAAAACATCAGTGTGTATGAGCCCACAAAGTTCAACTTTGAAAAGTGAAGACAATATCAGACATGAGTCCAAACTGTGTTGATATTGCCTTCATCACATGGGGTGCCACCCCTGTAAAAGCCAAATTTGGAAGATGCACACAAATTGTGACTCAAACTGGGCATTTTCCTTCTGATACCATGCCTAATGTCAACATGTGCTATCTCCCATCATGGGGGATCAATGTACGTGTTTTTCATCTCAGCCACTTTAGTAGCAAGGAAGGGGTTGCACCCACAAAACATTTACATTGATCCTCCAAGATGGGAGATAGCACATGTTGACACACTGTGTGCATCTTCCAAATTTGGCTTTTGTCAAAATATTAAACTGTTTTTTCAAATAGCTAGTTTTGGGTGTTTCAGATTCTCCCTAAAACATCAATGCTGTTCTTCATTTTTTGTTGAACATCATTGATGTTTTTCTTGAGATTTTCTAAATCGTGATTGCATCCCATTATCTCCCCGATAAGGATCTGGGCACTTTCACTGGTAAAATGCGATTCTTCTTCCGCAACATCCACATCACCTAAAAATAAACCAAAAAACACACCATGTATTATAAAAATGCAGGCATCCATCTATTACCTGAAGCTGTGGTCTCAGACACTCCCTTGTTGTGGTGCCAAATTATTCCAATTTCAACAACCTCTCCTTCCTCCTCCTCCTCTGCTTGTGCTTTTGGGATTTCCCCTTCTTTGGGAGGTGTGGGGTCCCTGGTGTCCTCGGACGTCCCGAGTCTTCTCTCCCCTATGAGAATGTAAAAAAGGAATACTTAGCACACTGATATTTGAGGGAAAAATAGGAATATGAAACATTGCTTGGAAGTGTCGTACAATTGTCTTTTTTGGCAGAGTTCAAAGCTAAAAACATTATTTTTGAGACTTTCTAAAGCTGGAATACTTACCTGTTTTGTGCAAGTTTGACAGATGGAGACACCCCTATAGTATCCATTGGAGCACATGTGTGGGACACCCGGAAAAAAAAGGTTGTTCTTGTGTCCCACACTAGGGCGCCTGAGTCTAGATGTGTAAACAGCTACTGAGTGTCCTCTCTTTTACACTGAATCAAGTTTGCATTTCATTCTATTACAAAGCCCTCTAGACAACAAACTTCTTTTGGCTAGAAATAGGCCTGAACAAATGTAGTTAACTGCAACTTGCCAAAACATTGTATTTGAAGTGGGCGAACGAACGATGTTTACTAAAAATGATTGTTGAACCCATGAACATGAAAGTGCCCATTTTAAACTGTACAACATTAAATAAAATCACATGGATCAGTATTCAAGCAATAATAATAATATGAACACAAGACAACTACTTACTTTTTTGAAGAACTCGCTTGATCTTTCTCTACTGATCGTGCTCCCTCAGTTTCAAGTCTGACCAGTATTTTCTTAGTTGATCCTTGGATCGTCATACCCCAAAATTCTTCTGAAGACTCTTCACAACTTTAGTCGTGATCTTGACCTTTCTGATATTTGGGTTTGGGTAAGGTCTATACTTCCCATCATAGTTGTTCCTCTTCAATATGTCCACCATCTCCAACATCTCGACAAAAGACATATTTGAGGCCTTAAATCTTCTCCTCCGGGATCGGGACGTTTCTGGCTCCGGGCTTTCCTCCTCCTCCTCTTTAGTGGAATAATTAGTGCGCACCTGCTGTGTCTCCGCCATGTGCTCTCCCCACTGCGCCAAAAGAGAAGGGGCGGGGAATAGACTAGAAAGAACATCAGGGACGGGCGGAGTTTCACGCATGCACACTGTATATAAAACATAACACGCGTGCATCGTACGTACGATCTGGGAACGGAGGAAGGAGGAACTGAAGCGCCAATCATTCGAACTAAGGTACCATTTTACCTTGGTACATCACTAGCCTATACTGCTTCTAGATTGAGGCTTATTTTGGGGCAAGTTTAGGAGAGTTTAGCCTGACATTAGGGTTTGTCTTGTGTTGTGTCTTGCAGAGAATATGGATCCCTTCAAGGAACCACATTTTCTGGGCATAATCATTGATATGCTCAGGGAGCTGCCCTGCCTGCGGCAGATGAACAACCCCTTTTTTAAGGACCTTAGAAAGAGGAAAATTGGTGGCCTAAGGAGTACATATCTGAGGGTGCGCAAGAAGGTCCAGAATTCCCTGAGATCAGGAGATGCAGATGAGGTTTATGTCCCCAGGATGTTGTGCTATGACAGGCTGCATTTTCTGACAGACCGGAGGGAACCCAGGCCAGCACTCTACCGTGTTCCTTCAAGGCTTCCTCCCCCCCCCCCCAGCTGAGGCTTCCAATGTCCAACCTGGGCCTTCCAGGCAGCAACATGTGGAGGGGCCCAGCTTGAGTCAGGTATAGCATTGTTCAACATATTTATTGTCATACATTTAATGATGTTAACTAGATGTTATTAATGATCAGTTAGTTCTGATTTAACAAAGTGTTTTACATATCAATAGACAGTAGTGACCAAAAATTATTGGGAAAGAATGAAAAATGCTGGGGTCAGAATGATAGTCTGTTCTATTTATTAACATTCAATTTGCAACAGCCATGAGCTGAAAATTGTGTGATTGATGAACAAAAAACTAAAACCATGTCCCTTTTTCATAGAAGTGGCAGCTGGGAGGAGGCTGTGGCAAGTGGCAGCCGGGAGGTCGACCATCGCCCTCCTTCACCTCCTGCCACAACTACAACAGCAGAGCCACAGCCTGGAAGGAAGCCTGGAGGGAAATGTCTAAAGAAGACCAGAGAGTGATGGTCTGGGTTCAGTCTGGTCTGACAGAAGCTGTAGGCTCTTGCATAACCACAGCTTGGGGACTAGGGATGAGCCGAACACTCTCCTGTTCGGCTCGCACCAGAACCTGCGAACAGACCTAAACTTCGTGTGAACTTTAGAACCCTATTAAAGTCTATGGGACTCGAACGTTCACAATCTAAAGTTCTCATTTTAAAGGGTAATATGCAAGTTACTGTCCTAAAAAGTGTTTGGGGACCTGGGTCTTGCCCCAGGGGACATGGATCAATGCAAAAAAAAAGTTTTAAAAACGGCCGTTTTTTCAGGAGCAGTGATTTTAATAATGATTAAAGTGAAACAATAAAAGTGTAATATTCCTTTAAATTTCGTAGCTGGGGGGTATCTATAGTATGCCTGTGAAGGGGCGCATGTTTCTGCTGCTTAGAAATGTCCCTGCACAAAGTGTCATTTGTGCAGGAAAAAAAGTCTTTTAAAATCACTTGCGGCTAAATTGTCGGCTCCCCGTAATACAGAGAACACTCAATGAGTGTTCTCTGTATTAGCCGACAATTCATTCATTCATTGATAAAAAAAAATAAAAAAAAGCGTGGGGGTTCCCCTAAATTCAATTACCAGGCCCTTCAGGTCTGACATGGATATTAAGGGGAACCCGTGTCAAATTTAAAAAAAAATTGACGTGGGGTCCCCCTAAATATCCATACCAGACCCTTTATCCGAGCACGCAACCTGGCAGGCCGCAGGAAAAGAGGGGGAACGAGAGAGCGGCCCCCCCTCCCTCCTGAACCGTACCAGGCCACATACCCTCAACATTGGGAGGATGCTTTGGGGGTCTGTGACCCCTCAAAGCACCTTGTCCCCATGTTGATAAGGACAAGGGCCTCATCCTCACAACCCTGGCCGGTGGTTGTGAGGGTCTGCGGGCGGGGGGCTTATCAGAATCTGGAAGCCCCCTTTAACAAGGGGACCCCCAGATCCCGCCCCCCTCCTGTTTGAAATGGTAAGGGGGTACAAAAGTACCCCTACCATTTCACAAAGAAAGTGTCAAAATGGTTAAATAAGACAAACACACTTTTGAAAAATTCCTTTATTAAAAATAAAAAAAAGATTCCAGCGGTGCTAATCCACTCTTGCTATCCAGCGACGGATCTCCGGGGTCCAGCGATGGATGATCATATCCAGCGACGGGGAATCTCTCAGTCCAGTGCTGTCCATACATCCTTCTTCTGTCTCCACTGCGGAGACTGCGGAGATCCCAGCGCTGACGTTTCTTATATTAGGAGGGCGGGGCCACTCGTCACCTGACCCCGCCCCCTCTGACGCTGGTGAAGGGAGCCAGGGGTTCCCCAGTGACGTATGGGTGACCCCGCCCCCTCTGATGTAACGGAAACCTCTGATGTAACGGAAATAAGTAAATAAATGATGATTTTTACATGTAGGAGAGAAATGTCAGAATTGTCCTGGGTGATCCAGAACGCCTGATGGCGCTCCCTGCATGTTGGGCCTCTGTATGTGGCCACACTGTGTATAAGTCTCACACATGTGGTATCGCCATACTCGGGAGTAATAGCAGAATGTGTTTTGGGGTGTAATTTGTGGTATGCATATGCTGTGTGTGAAAAATAAACTGATAATATGACAATTTTGTGAAAAAAAAAGTAAAAAAAATCTTGATTTTGCAAAGAATTGTGGGAAAAAATTACAACTTCAAAAAACTTATTATGCCTCTTACGAAATACCTTGGAATGTCTTCTTTCCAAAAGGGGGTCATTTGGGGGGTATTTGTACTTTTCTGGCATGTTATGGTCTCAAGAATTGAAATAGGCCGTCAGTACTTCAGGTGTGATCAATTTTCAGATATTGGCACCATAGCTTGTGGACTCTATAACTTTCACAAAGACCAAATAATATCCACCAATTTGTACTTATTTTTACCAAAGATATGTAGTAGTATAAATTTTGGCCAAAATGTATGAAGAAAAAATTACTAATCTGCTAAATTTTATAACAGAAACAAAGAAAAATTCATTTTTTTACAGAATTTTCTGTATTTTTTTTTTATAGCACAAAAAATAAAAAACCCAGCAGTGATTAAATACCACCAAAAGAAAGCTCTATTTGAGTGAAAAAAAGGACAAAAATTTCATATAGGTCCAGTGTTGCATGACTGAGTAATTGTCATTCAAAATGCGAGAGCACCGAAAGCTGAAAATTGGTCTGGTTATTAAGGGTGTTTAACCACTTCAATACAGGGCACTTAAACACCTTCCTGCCCAGACCAATTTTGAGCTTTCAGCGCTGTCGCACTTTGAATGACAATTGCGTGGTCATGCTACACTGTACCCAAATGACATTTTTATCATTTTTTTCCCACAAATAGAGCTTTCTTTTGGTGGTATTTGATCACCTCTACGGTTTTTATTTTTTGCGCTACAAATAAAAAAATACCGAAAATTTTGAAAAAAAAAATGTTTTTTTTTGTTTAAGTTTCAAAACTTTGTAAATAAGTACGTTTTCTCCTTCACTGATGGGCACTGATGGGGCTACACTGATGGGCACTGATAAGGTGGCACTGATGGGCACCAATGTGGCACCAATGAAGTGGCACTGATAGGCGGCACTGATGGGCGACACGGATGGGCGACACGGATGGGCGACACGGATGGGCAACACGGACGGACACTGATAGGTGGCACAAATTGGCACTGATAGCTGGCACGGATGGGCGGCACGGATGGGCGGCACTGATGGGCATGGATAGGCGGCACAGGTGGGCATGGATAGGCGGCACAGGTGGGCATGGATAGGCGGCACAGGTGGGCATAGATAGGCGGCACAGGTGGGCATGGATAGGCAGCACAGGTGGGCACTCATAGGCGGCACAGGTGGGCACTCATAGGCGGCACAGGTGGGCACTCAGGCGGCACAGGTGGGCACTCATAGGCGGCACAGGTGGGCACTCATAGGCGGCATCTGTGTTATAGTAATGGATGCCAATCAGTGCCAAACAATAATGCATGCCAATCAGTGATGCCCATTGTGGGCACTGATTGGCATCCATTATGGGCACTGATTGGCACCCATTGTGCTGACTGGCATCCCTGGTGGTCTAGGGAGGATTATGGATTTTATTACCTTTTCCCTGGTGGTCTAGTGGTGTCCTCGGGGGGGCTGTGCTGATAATCGATCAGCACAGACCCCCCCCTGTCAGAGGAGCAGCCGATCGGCTCTCCTCTACTCGCGTCTGACAGACGCGAGTGAGGGAAAGCCGATCACCGGCTCTTCCCATTTACACTGTGATCAGCCGTGATTGGACACGGCTGATCACATGGTAAAGAGTCTCCGTCGGAGACTCTTTACCGAGATCGTAGTTGCCGGGTGTCAGACTGACACCCCACAACAACGATCGCCGCGATGCGCGCCCCCGGGGGCGCGCAGCGGCTCATAATCCTAATCACGTCATATGACGTCCAGTTAGGATTATGAAACCACTTTGCCGCCGTCAATTCCCTATAGGGCGGGCGGCAAGTGGTTAAGTGCCCAGTGGTCAAGTGGTTAAATAATTGATGTCTACCCTGGGGACCAAAGGCTTTGCCAAATTTACCAGTTTCTCCAGCATTGCCTTCCTGTTTATTTGATTATGATACCTAATAAAGGTTTTTTTTGGTTAAAGAAATTCTTGCCTATGTGTTTTACTTCAAAAAGGACAGTTTATTTGTGAGTAGGCAGGTACATTTCAAAAATACAAAGTCAAATTAACAAGGGGCACCAACACCAAACAACCTCCTCAAGATTAAATAATAAAACAATAAAATAAAAAGATAATAATAAAAATCACGAAGATGAGCAAAATGTATAAAAAAAGAGATCTTGATTAAAAAAGCAACCAAAAAAAAAAATGAAAAGATAAAAATCCAAAATGATTCGGGAGATCTGACAAATAAAAATATTCTATTCATGAAATCAGGAAAAAGAATAAAGAAATAAGTTTGTGAGAATATGAGCAGCAAAACAACTTCATTCTTCTAGAATTATAAAGAAAAAGAGAATGAATGAAGGCGTACTGGTGAGGAGGCAGTGCCATCCACCAGCACCGCAATGCCATCCTCAGTCCCAAAGGGTTAGGTCCCATACCAGCCTTTCCTATTCCCTTCAGAACCCCTTATGGCTTCCTTCCAATTCAGGAGAAGCTATCATTCCCCTTTCACTGCCCAGCCAGGAGTCCAGGTGGACACAGAATATTTTTCACCAATCGATTTTTTAAACCTTATTTTTACTGAGGACCTGCTTGCATCAGTTGTGGTCCAGTGCAACCTATATGCCCAACAATTTATAGCAAGCAACCCAACGTCCGATTATGCCCGTACCTACGAGTGGAGAGCCTTAACAGTGGAGGAGTTTAAATTTTTTTTGGGCCCCACATTCTCTATGGGACTAAACAAAAAATATGTTTTACATTCGTATTGGTCTACCCTTCCCATCCACCACATGCCCATCTTTTCCTCAGTAATTCCCAGGACCAGATATCTCATGATTATGAGATTCCTACACTACAATGATAATACCCAGTGCCCTCCCCGAAATGACCCAAATTTTGACAAGCTTTATAAAATTCGGCCACTACTCAATTATTTTTCTGATATCTTCCCCCAGTTGTTTACCCCAGACCAACACATTTGCGTGGATGAGTCCCTTGTCAAATTTACTGGCAGGCTGGGCTTAAAACTATTTATTCCCACCAAAAGGGCCCGCTATGGGGTGAAGATGTACAAATTGTGTGACCGCTCTACAGGGTATACCTATGCCTTCATGGTATACGAAGGGGAGGACACCCAGCTACATCCCCTTAATTGCCCAGAATACATTGGATCGAGTGGGAAATTCGCTTGGGAACTCATAAACCCACTCCTGGAGAAAGGCTACCATCTGTATGTGGACAACTTTTATACAAGTTTATATAAAACAAAATATTATAACCGCGCTCTCCCATATACCAAATCCTAGTGAAAATCAGCTAACATCTAAAAATTACAAGTGAAAAATAATAATAATAAAAGTGATGTGTGAACACAAATATTGTGTGTACACTATAGACAATTAAGACCCAGTGAAAATAAGTTCATACACGATATAAACAATTAAATTCAAACAAATAAATAAATAGAGAGAAATTCATTGAAATAAATATAAACAAATTCATGCAATTAATAAAAATTCATTGAAAAACATAATGCACTAAATATATAAACAATAAAATGCGCCCAAATAATATATAAAGTGCTCAAAGAAAATGTGCAAACAACAATTCCTTTAGGGATACAAACACATGTGCCCAGTAAGTATACACAAATAAATAAATAAATAAATAAAAATCTAAAATATAAGCGTGGCAGTCCGTAGGCAGAAATATTTCTCCAAAGGGAATTTAGTGTAGATTCAGTGAAAAGCATAAACTTCCTTCACCACCACCGTGCTGATTAATAGTAAGAATGCGCGCTTACCAAATCCCAAAAACAAATAGGCATGTATAATCAGGAATCTCAAAAAATCATCACACCAGGACAGCGTCCCATCTTTCCACACGGTGGGATCATTCATAGAATATAGATATAAACTCCCATAGTGTAAATCTGTAAATAAAATCTTTTATTAAGTCATAGAAAGCATACTCACAAACATAAAAAGTCAAAACAGCGTTAAATGCCGACCAGCAAAACGAGCGCCCAAATGTCCCGTGATAGCGTCAAGCACGTCGAGACCACCCTACGTCTGTTTCGTCATATATGACGTCGTCTGGGGTATGGGCGGCGCGCTGACGCATCACGTTTAAATACACATAATAATAAAACCAAGCCTCGTTCTGAGCTGAGAGGAGAAAAAACCGGAAGCCCCGGAAAACCGGAAATGCGTCATACCAACATGGCGGCCACATGATACCACAGGCTACATGTTGAATAAGGGCAAAAATAGAAATAAAATCGTACCATGCTGACCATGCTGACTCAGTTTTGACTTTTTATGTTTGTGAGTATGCTTTCTATGACTTAATAAAAGATTTTATTTACGGATTTACGCTATGGGAGTTTCTATCTATATTCTATGAATGATCCCACCGTGTGGAAAGATGAGACGCTGTCCTGGTGTGATGATCTTTTGAGATTCCTGATTATACATCAGGATAGGAAGGAGAAAACGCACCAGAGGAAAGAGAGGAGGCAACAAGAAAAAGAAGAAGAGAGTACTAGGGGAAGGAATATATAATTTGAGTAATGCCGTCTTTGTAGAAGACAAGTTGAAGATATTGAACTTAGGCCTGAAGTATGCCCCAGATAAAAATCTGGACAAATTTGAAGTTTATATTGACTTACAAAAATTTGCAAAGAAGTTGAATATAAAGGAATTTTTTGCTAAGAAGGAACAAAGAGAAAAAACAGAGGAACATAGTATCTATAGACATTCCAATTTGAGAAATAATTCTACTTTCAATCCCAAAGCACAAATGAAAGTATAACAGTGTTCAAGAAAATGGTGGAAAGAGACCTTAGAGAACTGGAAATCACAAGATCTAAAAGTAAGGGCATATGGAAAACCATCAGACAACTGGAGACGAAAAAATATATAGTAATCAGGCCGGCAGACAAAGGGGGGGGACTGGTAATATTGAATAAACAGGACTATATGAATGAAATGGAGAACCTATTAACTGTACCAGACACCTATAAGAAATTGAAAGGAAATCCCAAGAAGGAATACGATAAAAATTTAAAAACATACAGTTAGGGCCATAAATATTTGGACAGTGACACAAGTTTTGTTATTTTAGCTGTTTACAAAAACATGTTCAGAAATACAATTATATATATAATATGGGCTAAAAGTGTACACTCCCAGCTGCAATATGAGAGTTTCCACATCCAAATCGGAGAAAGGGTTTAGGAATCATAGCTCTGTAATGCATAGCCTCCTCTTTTTCAAGGGACCAAAAGTAATTGGACAATGGACTCTAAGGGCTGCAATTAACTCTGAAGGCGTCTCCCTCGTTAACCTGTAATCAATGAAGTAGTTAAAAGGTCTGGGGTTGATTCCAGGTGTGTGGTTTTGCATTTGGAAGCTGTTGCTGTGACCAGACAACATGCGGTCAAAGGAACTCTCAATTGAGGTGAAGCAGAACATCCTGAGGCTGAAAAAAAAGAAAAAATCCATCAGAGAGATAGCAGACATGCTTGGAGTAGCAAAATCAACAGTCGGGTACATTCTGAGAAAAAAGGAATTGACTGGTGAGCTTGGGAACTCAAAAAGGGCTGGGCGTCCACGGAAGACAACAGTGGTGGATGATCGCCGCATACTTTCTTTGGTGAAGAAGAACCCATTCACAACATCAACTGAAGTCCAGAACACTCTCAGGGAAGTAGGTGTATCTGTCTCTAAGTCAACAGTAAAGAGAAGACTCCATATAAGTAAATACAAAGGGTTCACATGTAGATGCAAACCATTCATCAATTCCAAAAATAGACAGGCCAGAGTTAAATTTGCCCAAAAACACCTCAAGAAGCCAGCTCAGTTCTGGAAAAGTATTCTATGGACAGATGAGACAAAGATCAACCTGTACCAGAATGATGGGAAAAAAAAGTTTGGAGAAGAAAGGGAACGGCACATGATCCAAGGCACACCACATCCTCTGTAAAACATGGTGGAGGCAACGTGATGGCATGGGCATGCATGGCTTTCAATGGCACTGGGTCACTTGTGTTTATTGATGACATAACAGCAGACAAGAGTAGCCGGATGAATTCTGAAGTGTACCGGGATATACTTTCAGCCCAGATTCAGCCAAATGGTGCAAAGTTGATCGGATGGCGCTTCATAGTACAGATGGACAATGACCCCAAGCATACAGCCAAAGCTACCCAGTAGTTCATGAGTGCAAAAAAGTGGAACATTCTGCAATGGCCAAGTCAGTCACCAGATCTTAACCCAATTGAGCATGCATTTCACTTGCTCAAATCCAGACTTAAGACGGAAAGACCCACAAACAAGCAAGACCTGAAGGCTGCGGCTGGAAAGGCCTGGCAAAGCATTAAGAAGGAGGAAACCCAGCGTTTGGTGATGTCCATGGGTTCCAGACTTAAGGCAGTGATTGCCTCCAAAGGATTTGCAACAAAATATTGAATAAATAAATATTTTGTTTGGGTTATGTTTATTTGTCCAATTACTTTTGAGCTCCTAAAATGTGGAGTGTTTGTAAAGAAATGTGTACAATTTCTACATTTTCTATCAGGTATTTTTGTTCAACCCTTCAAATTAAACGTTACAATCTGCACTTGAATTCTGTTGTAGAGGTTTCATTTCAAATCCAATGCGGTGGCATGCAGAGCCCAACTTGCGAAAATTGTGTCACTGTCCAAATATTTATGGCCCTAACTGTAAGGCTTTGGAACACACTATTAAGAGACATTGGCCCATTCTGCAATCCGATAATGTTTTAAGAAATGTACTACCCAATAAGCCATCTTTTATTTATAGGAGAGCACCTACCTTGAGAAATAAGTTGGTAAAAATTTTTATAGATCCTCCTAAACAAATAAAGATTTTTTCCAACCTAAAAGGGTTCTTTAAATGTGGGAGGGTGTCTCCCTTGCAGACTCAGTAAGAAAAAAAACAGAAAAAAAATCAGAATTTATGTCCTTCACAAATGGAAATGAGTATAAGATCAATCAGCTAATTAACTGTAACAGCACTTTCGTTACGTATGTTATTGAATGCCCTTGCTGCAAACAATACGTAGGTAGAACCACAAGGCAACTATATGTAAGACTCAAGGAACACGTCACAAATATAAAAAACGGATGTAATAAACATAGTGTTTCTAGACACTTCCGAGACCAACATGGCGGGATACCACATGTATGGTATTTTATGCAATAGATCAGATAAAAGGGCATTGGAGGGGAGAAGATAAAAGACTAAAGGTATCACAAAATGAGACCAAATGGATATTTAATTTAGAAACCCTCCAACCCTTAGGCCTAAACATCGACCTGAATTTGAATTGTTTTTTAACAAATTATTAGATCAGATCTTTACCCCCTTGACTCCTTATGGAGAATTTAAAGGGTTTACATTTATTTTTGGGGGTATGAAAAGAGCAAAAAAAGTAGGGTCGAATATGATACATTCATAATATCGCTAGAAAGTGTATATATAGAAAAATGAAATCTCCAACAATGAAGGCCCCTCCCTTTTAGTAAGGAGAAAAAAAGAAAAGGATTTATCTATTTAAAGACAATAAAGCAAAAAATAAGAAGAATTTTGCGTTTTGTGTTCTGGGTCGAAGGTAGTACATTTATACCACTATTAAATATTCCCCTTATTATGTTTCTAATATGCAGTTGCAAATAGAGGAAATGGAAGACCGCAGCCGCCGTCAGAATCTGAGATTCAGGGGGATCCCTGAGACAGTAGGGCGGGACGCATTGCTGCTTACGGTACAAACTATCTGCCAACAATTGCAAGCGCTTGCTCTCCCCCAGGATTGGGAGTTCGAGAGAGTGCACAGAGCCCTAGGTCCCCCGTCAGTAAATGTAAATAGACCGAGAGATGTTATATGCAAATTCTTTCGTTTTTCCCAGAAAGAGTTAATAAGTCGCAAAGCATGGGAGGCAGGTGATATAGAATATGATGGAGTAAAGGTGAAAGTATTGCCTGACCTATCCCGGGCTACTCTGCAGCGAAGGGCAATGATGCGCCCACTCTTGGACAGAATTAAACATACAGGAGGGGCCTACAAGTGGGGTTACCCTATAGCATTGACTGTAAGAAAAGATGCGATGACTTTTAGTCTGCGACACCCGGCAGAACTCCCGGATTTGTTTTCCTTTCTAGGAACAGAAGCCTTAGAGGTACCGAACTGGCTCCAATCAATAACAGGACCCCTGAAAAGTAAAGACCTTTCGAAGGGGGAGGGACTTAAACCCCCAGAGAAGAGGAGAAATTAGATAGTAATTTTCAGCGGAACAATGGGGGGGGGGAGGTGGGGTGAGACTCTGCTAGGGACCATCTTTTCTGGACTCTTTTCTGGACTCTCTTGAAAAATATCTGCCCCTGTTTGGCCCCCCCTTTTTTTTGGTTTTTTTTTTTCAGAAGAAATGTTTTTGATTTCCCCTCCCCCCTTTTTTTTTTGGAGGTCTCCCTCGTGTCCCCCTTGTCCCTTGAATGAAAATTGGTAGAGGGTCCCCCTTTTTTTCCTTTTTTTTTTTTTTTCCCTTTCCCAGAGGGAGGGGGGGGGGGGGGGTTGGGCGTGGATGGGAAGATAGTGGTTGAGAATTTTTTTTTTTTGTAACACGGAGACTACTGTGTGGGCATTGATGATAGTGATGTAGTTGCACATTTGATTTTGATTCTGGTTTGTTGGGGTAAAGAAAGGGAAATGCTTGTCTATTTGATTATTCTTTTTCAGGGTGTAGAGAAGAAAGAGAAGTTTGGCGGGAACACCCAAAGGGGAAAAAAAAATGGGGTGCTCTCCGCTTACTCCTCTCTAAGGGAGTTAATGGGGGGGGGGGGAATATATAGTATATAAATATATAAAACATAATTTTATTTAATTATTTTTTTATTTTTTTATTTTTTTTTCTGTCACAGCTTTTATATAAGAATACACGAGAACACATTTGGGTAGTATTGGGAGTAATAATGGGAATATTGGCACTAATGGGGGTTGGTCCCCCTTTCTTTCTTTTCTAGACAGGGAGGGGACCTACCCCTGCGCAAGGATGACACGCAAATTGTGAAGCATTCTATATTTTTGATTGAGGGGGGTATAAATGTATAAAGCTTATAAGGGGGGGAGGGAAAGGGAAGAAAGGGGGAAAACGGGAAAAAGGGGGGAAGGAAATATAATATTGATATGTATGAGTTATATATATGTATATATGTTAATTTGTATAAGGTAAGAGGGAAATAGGGGGAGGAAGGAAAGAGAAGGGGAAGGAAAAAGAGAAAAGGGGTTAAATCCCTTGGTAAACTAGTGAAGTAGGGAATGATGGTCCTTCCCCTCCCCAGTTGCCCCCCCCCCCCCCAAGAGGAAAGTAGGGAAGAAAGAGAGAAAAAGAGAAAAAAGCTCTCCTTCAATAATCTTCAAAAATTGGAAATAGGCAATATGTTGATCAAGGAATGAGATAAACCCCTTCAGAAAACTTCACCACTTAATTCCATCATACCGCAGAGGGATTTAAAAACTCCCTTCTTTTTTTTTTTTCCCGGGGGCTTGGGTATTTAGTTATTATACTGTCTGTTATACTGTCTATGAAAATAGGAAAATGAAACACAAGAAAGGATAAGGTAACAACACAAATAGGATAGGAGGAAGAGGGAGGGGGAAGGGCAAGAAGGAAGGGGAAAGAGGGGGAGGGGAATGGGAGAGAAAGAAGGGAAAGGGAGAAGGAGGAAAAGAAAAAAGAAAAGGGAAATAACACGGGCACTTATTAAAGTAGGAAGTAGGAAGATAGCGGTGCATAAGAGAAATAGCGGGAGGTGGGGTAAAGAGAAGGGGGGAGTAGTAAAGTAGAAGATAGTAAAGGGGGGGAGGGGCAAGGGCACTCTAATTCACGCTGTCACTGTTAGGGTGAGTTCGGTAGGTTTGGTAGGTTTGGTAGGTATATAGGACGGGGAGGACCCTGTGGAGTAATTAAATAGAAGGAATAGGAGTTAGAGGTAATAAGAGGAGTGAAGTTAAAGAAAGGGAAGCAGTAAGAAAGAAGTAAAATTCTAGGGGAAAGGAGAAGGGGAAAGGAAGGGGGGAAAGAGAAAGAAGGGGAAAGGAGAAGGAAGGGAAGGAAAGGTTGGAGGGGGGTTTTGGGGGGGGGGGAGGAGGGGCGGTGGAGAGAGGAAATAGAAGCCAAGGGAAGAGAAAATATAGAAGGGACAGGGGAAAAGATAAGAGTATGAGAAGATAGAGGGAGGCCCAGGAATGAGAATGAGGGGGAAGGAAGGGGAAGGGAGGGGGGGAAAAAGGGGGAAAAAGATTAGAGGAATAGAAGAGAGAGGAGGAGGAAAGATGGAGAAGAGAGAGAGGGGGACCACGATAGTAAATGATGGGAATCACTCCCAATATGGAAATAAAATGAGCTGTGTAGTTGAAAAAAGTAAAGGTTGAGAAAGGGGGGGACTGGAGGGAGGGTATAGGAGCAGAGCACTCTGGCCGATTCAAGCCAACCCCCTAAATAGGTCTGCACCCACGCGAACCGTATAATTGGAGGTTCAGAGCGGGGTGCCTCCCTTAGGGGTTGATAGGACAGGAGGGGGGTTAGATTTAGATTAGAAAAGATTGGGGTTTTTTTTTTTTTTGCTCCTTTTCTGCCCACTACTGCCTTCTCATATCCCTCTGAAAGATGGAGGGGATAAGGGTAACTTCCATAAATGCAAAAGGATTGAATGTACCTGAGAAACGGAAGATACTCCTTAATGAATTAAAACGATCCAGTACGGACGTGGCGTTCATACAAGAAACACATTTTAAAAAGAGTGACCTTCCGTATCACCAGAATAGATTCTTCCCATGTGTATACCATGTACATAATCAAATATCGAAGTCTAAGGGAGTGTCCATCTTAATTTCGAACCGGGTACCTTGGGCTCTCCTGGATATGCGGAAAGATGTAGATGGACGCTTCCTTTTTATAAAGGGACAAATAGGGGGGGCAAAAGTTACGTTAGCTACTGTATTCGTGCCAAATGTACATCAAGATAATTTTATAAGTAAAACTCTGACTAAATTAATGGAATTTGCAGAAGGGAAAGTGATCTTAGGTGGAGATTTGAATATACCACTAAACCCTAAGGAAGATACATCATCAGGAGTCTCATCAGTCCCTAAGG
Organism: Lithobates pipiens; assembly: GCF_037356315.1. Lineage (NCBI taxonomy): Eukaryota > Metazoa > Chordata > Amphibia > Anura > Ranidae > Lithobates > Lithobates pipiens. The sequence goes on along the minus strand of NW_027507764.1, from coordinate 275,255,116 downwards.
GTGTCAGGGGGAAGATAGTGCGGAAGCTGCAAGAGATGCATTTGGTGGATGTATGGAGGCTATTACATGAAGGAGAGAGAGATTATACATTCTTCTCAAATCCGCATCAACTTTACTCCCGCATTGATCTCTTTCTGATACCCCATTACTTATTGCCATCAGTACAGAAAGTAGAGATAGGAAATATAACTTGGTCAGATCACGCACCAGTGACACTACAGATATCCATGTCAGGCCCGGCTCTATCCAAGGGGCGTCAATGGCGGCTAAATGAAAGTTTGTTGCAGATTCCCGAAATACGGGAAGATGTAGGGAAAGAAATGGAAATGTATTTCCAGATAAACGACACCCAGGGGAGCGACCCGGGCATGATATGGGAGGCGCATAAGGCGGTAATGAGAGGAGTGCTGATTAAACATGGCTCTAGATTAAAGAAAAGACGAGAAGAACAGATGGTAAAATTAGCAGATGAAATTCAGAAGTTGGAGACTCTCCACAAGAATATACAAACTACATCTATAGGAAATGAGTTGGCACATCTGAGGAGACAGTTGACCGATCTCCTCCGATGTAAAGCGAAGGCGGCAATCCAGTTCGGCAGGAAAATAACGTATGAACTAGGGGATAAGTGTAGCAAAGCATTAGCAGGGAAACTTAAAGAAAAGGGGAAGATGGTTTATGTCCCTCATATTAAAGGAGAAAATGGACGTCTGATTTCCCGACCCAATGAGATAGCTAAAAGATTTGGAGAATACTACTCTTCGTTATACAACTTGTCACTACCCCGAGTTCCCCAGGCTAAAATGGAGGAGTATTTATCAGCAGCAGGCCTATGTAGGCTCTCTTCCACGGAACGTAGTAGACTGGAAGCTCCTATAACGATAGAGGAGTTAAATGTAGTAATGAAAACAGTTAAACAAGGGAAAGCACCGGGGCCGGATGGATTTTCAATCCAGTATTATAAGAGTTTCCTCCCAATCTTAGGTTTGCATATGTTAAAGGCCTTTAATGCGATTGGTCAAGCCGCGGCCCTCCCACAGGATGCACTTAGAGTACACATCTCGGTAATTCCAAAGGAAGGGAAGGATCCCGCGGACTGTGGGAGCTATCGGCCTATCTCATTGCTAAACTGTGATTTGAAGCTTTTTATCAAACTGTTGTCCTCTCGCCTCCAACCATTATTAAACCAACTGGTACATCGAGACCAAGTAGGGTTTATCCCTACTAGGGAGGCGAGAGACAACACGGTTAAGGTACTCAACCTGGTCCACTATGCCAATCAAACTAAAACACCCTCTATTTTTTTAAGTACAGATGCTGAAAAAGCATTTGATAGGGTGAACTGGGGGTTTATGTTTGAAGTATTGAGGCATATGGGACTAGGTGAGCATATGATAAAGTGGATATCCGGAATATACTCCTCCCCGCAAGCTCTGGTTAAAGTCAATGGGGTACTCTCAGAGCCGATTAAAATCTCAAATGGAACACGGCAAGGGTGCCCACTTTCTCCTATGCTGTTCGCTCTTTCGATAGAACCATTACTGAATAAAATTAGGCTAAATTCAGATATTAGAGGTCTACAAGTTGGAGATAGGTGCTATAAAATCTCTGCTTATGCAGATGATCTGCTGTTCTCACTGGTTAGCCCACATATCTCACTGCCAAATCTAATGAAGGAAATAGAAGAGTATGGTGCATTAGCAAATTTTAAAATCAATTACTCAAAGTCAGAGGCAATGGGGGTAGCCCTTCCACGGGAAAAACAACAAGTGTTACAACCCAATTTTAAATTTAAATGGGTAGGGACGGCCTTGAAATACCTGGGCACACAGATCCCAGTAAAGATAGAAGAGACATTTAAGATGAACTTTCCCCCGCTCCTTAAGGCAGTTAGAACATTGTTAGATAAATGGCAACAGGGACAGCATTCATGGTTTGGTCGTTGTAACTCCATTAAAATGAGTATTTTGCCAAAATTTCTGTATCTATTGCAGGCTTTACCGATAGAAATCCCACCTGATTTTTTCCGTAAAATAGATACGATGTTTAAGAAATTTATTTGGGCAGGTAAGCGTCCGAGGATCAGTAGAAGCCGGATGACCATGCTAAAAAGAGACGGAGGCCTAGCAGTACCAGATTTACTTAAATATTATAAGGCAGTTCATATTGGGAGGATTATCGACTGGTGCCGACATACAGAATTTAAGATATGGATAGAATTAGAGCAAGAAATGTGTATAGTACCTCTCCGAAGAGCGATATGGTGCTATACAAAACTACCGGAATCCATGAAAAAACATCCTCTTATAGGCCCAACATTGCAAATAGGGTTTAGAATCAGTCAGAACCCTAAATTCTCGTCAGCACATTCCCCATTAGTTCCGGTGCTAGGTAACCCCAGTTTTAAACCAGGAATGGAGAGGAGGGACTTTAAGAGCTTGCGGGAAAAGGGGTATATGCAGGTATCACAGTTTTTGCAATCTAATTTCTGGCCAACAGTGACCATATTGACTCAACAGGGGGGCCAATTTGAAGTGAAGGTGTGGCAGGCAATGCAGCTTCGGCACTTTTTTGAGTCATTAGGTCCAGCAATAAACTATAAACGAGATCTAACTAGATTTGAAATATACTGTGAAGAGAAGGAACCTCTGTCTCGAACGATATCAAAGATATATACAATGCTTATAGCCCCTCCAGATAACTATGAGATGCCATGCTTTGTAAAGTGGGAAAGGGACTTGGACAGGACATTCTCATTAGATCAACGTCAGAGGATGATATACCTCTCGTTAAATACATCAATCTGCACTGGAATTCAGGAATTAAATTACAAGTTGTTGACGAGGTGGTACTATACTCCATCGAAGCTCCAGAGGTTTTCCCCTGGAGCTTCAGATCAATGTTGGAGGTGCAACGGGGGACGGGGGACTTTATTACATATTTTCTGGACCTGTCCCAGGATCAAACAGTATTGGAGAGACGTGCAAAAAATTATGCAAAAATTTACAGAATATCCAATACCAGATGACCCGGCTTTTTTTCTGTTGCACCTCTCACATATCCCAATAAGAAAATATAAGGGCTCGGCATTGTGTCATATGGTTAATGAGGCCAAGGGATGTATTGCCCGTTCTTGGAAAGATTCTAAACCACCAACAATAGCAATGTGGTTAAATAAAGTGAGGAAGGTGGGGGCTGTGGAAGATTTAATATACTCGGCCCAGGACAGAAGTGAGCAATATGCCAGGATATGGGCGGTATGGAATGTTTTCCTCTCTTCAGAAGAGGGAAAGAAACTGCTGGGGAACAGGGAAAGATAAGGAAACCACTATGTAGTGGGAGTAAGTAAATTGTATTCGTGGGAGGCAGAAAGGGGGCTCTTCTTCTTCTTTTTTTTTTTTTTTTTTTTTTTTTTTTTGGGAGGGTGGGAGGGTAGGGGGGAAAAAATTAAAATAAAAGGAGGGAAAGTGAAATACTTAATAATAGCAGAGATAAATAAGAAAGGGCTCTCAGTTATGTAAACCAGGGAAATGGTATTTTCGGCTGAGAATAAGACGGGCTGAGAACCGATGAACGTCTGTATGTAATCATGAAGATGTGTGTAATTGGATTCTGTAACCTCCTTGAAGTTTAAATAAAGAATATATAAAAATAAAAAAAAAATATTCCCCTTATATGGAGAATTTAAAGGGTTTACTTTTATTTTAGGAATATGAAAAAAGCAAAAAAGTTTTCGGTAGGGTCGAATATGATACATTCATAATATTGCTAGAAAGTGTATATATAGAAAAATGTAATCTCCAACAAGGAAGGCCCCTCCCTTTTAGTAAAAAGAAAAGGCTTTATCTATTTAAAGACAATAAAGCAAAAAAAAGGAAGAATTTTGTGTTTTGGGTCGAAGGTAATACATCCATACTACTATTAAAAAGAAAACATAGCAAAACCTGGTTTTATTTGATCTAAACTCCTCTTGTGTTCTTATATAGATATAGATATAGACTGGGATTTTTCTCACAAAATAACTTTGGGAGAAAATCATAACACCAGTTTTTCTTAATTTCAGTCCTCCTTCACCTTCCGGTTTTATCAGAATTTTTAATAGTTTTTTATTAGAGCTGTTCAGCTGATCCATGTCCAATTTAGATACATCCCCTCTTTTATTTAATTTTATTTTTATTCACATTTATATTTTTATTTTTATTTTATTTTTAATATAATTTTTTTTATCTTTATTGTTATACATATATATTTTTTTCCCAGAGATAATTTTAGTTTTAATATTGATTTTCATAGTGTTTTAAATATTTCATATGGCTATTTGTATGCTAATAGGATGTGTATGCACGCTTCATTTATCTAATATACAAGCATATGTATTGACACCAATAGATGCAGAGCGCATATATATTGTTTCTGTACCTAGTTTAATGTTAATTTATGTTTGAAACAATCGGGCTGAATGGCCATATAGCAGGAGAGGTTGCAGTCGTACTTGAGTGGGGTGTAATGCGATACCACCTGCATAAACACAAACGATACAGACGCTGGTCTAGCATCATGCGGAGCAATAACAGGGAAGTTCCCCTATCAAATATGGCGACAGAGGGTTCGCGCAGGCGCGCTATGGCACTACACCCTATAAAAGGGAAGAGGTGTACCAAAATGGCAGCTCCAGAGGACGTTGTATGATGAAACGCATAGAGCGTGGCCTAGGACATACACAGACTCTTCCTTCAAGCGGCAGTACTTGAATATACTTATATACTGCGGTTTTAAACTTCACCTTTGTGAGTAGTTTTCTTGCTTTATTAAATAAATACTGGATGTTTGTTATATTATCACGCTATGGGCGGTTTTGTTTCCTCAAATTTAATGAAAACAACACATCCCTGAGGTGACAAGCAGACTATTTGGGACCGGCAGAGAGCAGGATATCAGGATCAGCATATAGCAACACAGTGGCTAATACTGTGGAGGCGCTTCTACCCCTGCAGGGGCAGGGAAGTCGGTAAGTGCAAAATTTGTCCATTGCACAAAAATCGCACCGGGTCTTTTACCCCCCAAGGATTATTTGCACCAGGCACTTTGCACTTTTGGACTATTTTTTATATTCTTTAGCACAGCTGGTTATGGACACTGATTATAAGACTAACAATTTGCATCACCTAATATATTTTGCATTTTTGCACTTGTTACTTTAAATTCAATTGCGGCAATTATTTAAATTTTTTTAGCCTATTATTAATTATTCATTATTTATTGTGTATCACAAGGCATATATTTTAGCACAACGTATAATTTAATAGTAGTATCATCACTCACAAGTATTAATATTAGATAATTAAGGGTTTGGTAAATTTTTTCATATTATGAATTTAATTTTTTTTTTCACATGCACTTTACTGGAACCCACAAAATTTGTACATTGCACTTTATATATCTTTTGCACAGATTTTTTAGAAAAAACACCCATTAATTTATTTTTGTTTATCCCTGGGAATTATAAGGCATTTATGATTAGAGCAGATCGCCCTTACTACTAACATTCGTATTTCACCGTAAGGAAGAGCCGCAAGGTTCCTCAAAGCCTCATCAACAAGAAGCTAAGAAGAGGGGAGACGGCGAGCTTACGGAATGAGGAAATTCTGGCTGTGAAGTGGAGGGACAGAAGGGATGTGTACATTCTTTCATCGATCCACAATAATACCTTTGTGGAGATCAACAGGAGGTATGGCCGAGTTCCTTAAGCCAACATGTATCCACGAATACAATATGTTCATGCGGGGTGTCGACTTCAATGACCAGATGCTCGAAACCCTACCTTGCCACAAGACAAACATACCAGTGGTATAAAAAAGTTTCCATTTATTTATTTAATTTGGATATATACAACAGCTACGTTATTTATCACAAATCCACTGAAAGACTCAAATCCTTCCTTGCCTACCAAGAGGAAATCACCTCTGTCCTTGTATTCCCAAAAGGCCCACCAGAAACCATTCGATCTGATATGATTAGTAGACTCTCGGAGCGCCACTTTCCCGAAAAAATCCCTCCCAGACCAACAGGCCAAAAACCATCCTTTTTGCCTGCCTCTTGGACTGATCTTGTACCCTGCCACTGGACTAGTGGGATTCATAACACAGGGGTCTAACATATGTGAGGGGCTCCAGAATTGTTTTTCTGGATGAAGAAAACATTTTTTTTGTTTTCTCATTCCTAGATTAGGATCTGGAGGCTTCAAAGAGATTTGGTTGGGAGAAGCCTCTGCCCTATCCCCATTCTGTCCTGAACGAGGCCCTACTTTTGCCTGCTGCCTGTAGGACCTATGCCATCATGCCTCTGCCTGTCGCATGAACTGACCACACCACATCGATGGACCATGTTCCTGCCTACTACCAGGATCAATATTTTGCCACTGCTGACAATCTCTGCCTGCACTGACCCTGTACTGTATATGGACAGTATCCCTGCCTGTACCGACTATGGAAAGTGTTCCTGCCTGCTGCCTGGACCAGTGCTAACCTCCTGTGGACAACTGTGCTACTAAAACCACAGGTAATCTTTTTTTTTACCCTTTGGTCAGCAGAATGTTTTCTGTAATTATTGATATGTGCATGCTATGTGTCCCTAGAACACTTGACGGTGTTCCTTGTATGTGGCCAGGCTGTATAAAAGTCTCACAGATGTGGTATTGCTGTACTCAGGAGGAGTAGCAGAATGTATTTTGGGTTGTCATTTTTGCTATGTACATGCTATGTGTTGGAAATATCTTATAAATGGACAACTTTGTGTAAAAAAAAATGCGTTTTAATTTTTTTCCACATTTTCCAAAAACTTCTGGAAAAAAATGAACCATTCAAAAGACTCATTATTCCTCATAGATTATACGTTGGGGTAATTTTGTGGATGTTTCCTGTCAGGTTACCTTGAGGCGAGGTGACAGGTGCACAGTAGGGATCTGGAGTGTACCGCAAGGTTGTGGACCCTACGGCTGACTGCTGCAGACGGGGGACAGATCAAACTGGGGTTAGAGCGTAAGATTCCCTGGGGCGCGGAGTCTACGAGCCAGCAGGTGTTCACCAGCGCCTCTGGTGGTGAGGATGGACTTGGCTGCAACTGGCTCCAGGTCGCGACCCCCAGGGTCCCCCAGCTAACACCCACAGTAGGCAACAGGAGGATAGGGATGGTGAAGGACAAAGCCAAGGTCGGGGCCACAAGCAGACAAGAATAGTCGGGTACACGCCAAAAGGTCAGGATCACAGGCAAACAGGGATAGTCAAGACACGCCAAAGTCGGTAACGGAAAACAGTAAAAGAGCACATGGCAGGAAACAGGAAGCTAAACACACAAAGGAATACACAATGGTTGATCAACACTGATGGCCTGCAGTGCACAGGTTAATATAGGGCTCCCTGATAGGGCCTGGGGTGGAGCCATGCTTAGAGGAGAGGTTATAAAAACCACCAGGTGGAAGTGGCTGGCCTCTAGTCTGAACACATGAGGGGAGGTAAGCAAACACAGGAAGATCACTGCATAACCATGACATTTCCATTGTCCTGGTACTCCAGGACCTTCAAAATTATAATAGTTAGTCAACAAGTTAGATGTGTCATTTATGCTCCTAGAACACCTGATGGTGCTCCCTGCATATTGGACCTCTCTATGTGGCCAGGCTGTGAAAAAGTCCCACAAATGTGCTATCGCCATACTTAGGAGGAGTAGCAGAATGTATTTTGGGGTGTCATTTGTGGTATACACTTGCCAAGTGAGAGAAATAACCTATTACAATGACAATTTTGTGGAAAAAAATCTTAATTTTGCAAAGAATTGTGGGAAAAAAATGACAACATCAAACACCTCACCGTGCATCTTACTAAATACCTTGGAGTGTCTACTTTCAAAAAGGGGGTAATTTGTGGGGTATTTGTACATTCCAGAAGTGATCAAATACCACCAAAAGAACGCACTATATGTATGAAAAAAAGGACGAAAATTAATTTGGGTACAGTATTGCATGACTGAGTAATTGTCATTCAAATTGAGAGAGCACTGAAAGCTGAAAATTGGTCTGGTCATAAGGGGGGTTTAAGTGCCCAGTTGTCAAGTGGTTAAAATTAGTGCTCCTGAAAAAATGGCCATTTTTAAAACTTTTTTTTGCATTGATACATGTCCCCTGGGGAAGGAGCCGTGTCCCCAAACCCTTTTTAGGACAATAACTTGCATATTAGCCTTTAAAATTAGCACTTTTTATTTCGAACGTTTGAGTCCCATAGACTTTAATGGGGTTCTAAAATTCGCAAACATTTTTGGTCCATTCGCAGGTTCTGGTGCGAACCAAACCTGGGGGTGTTCGGCTCATCCCTACTCCTGAATATTAGATCAATTTACAAAACGGGTAGAACTGCTTTATGCTGTGTCAATCCATCACGTGCACTGGATCTTTCCAAAAATTGTACTATGTGATCATTGTTTGCAACTATGTGATTTTTGTTTTTTGCCATTGTATGTATATGTATTTATAGGAATTGTAATGGGTCATTTGCTCTATTTACATTGAATCATGATTACCATTATGTATTATACTGTTGATATATACAATAAAATTAATCTTTCTTCCCTATTCTGATGCTCAGTTTGAACTTCAGCAAATCGTCTTCACACACATCTAGATGCCTAAATGCATTGTTTTGCTGCCATGTGATTGGCTGATTAGCACTTTGTGTTACCAAGCAGTTGAACGTGTGTACCTAATAATGTGGCCTGTGAGTGTAAGTCTTGAAGGAATTCAAAAATTACTCTTGTTCAATTCCTAGCATGTGAATAAACAAGCCCCATACTCCCAGAGAAATATTCAGGTCATTTATAGGAAGCCTTAATGTATTTCGAGACATACTATGTGTATTCACTATCCAGGTGGTAGAATATTGATTTACTTCAATGTTTAAAGCATACAGGAAGTCTGAAACTCAGATTTAAAAGCAAGAGGTGTTAATTGGTGCACTGAATAGAATACAGAATTTGATCTTATTGCAAAATAGTTTTGAGTCAGATACAGATTAGAATACAATACAGGCCACTTTAAGCACACAAAGGTTTTAAAACACTGAACAAAGCAGAAAACAGATACTAGATAATATATCATTCTCTTTACAATATTTCACAATTGTTTTCTTCAAGACGTGTTTTAAACTATTTTTAATATGAGCATACATACATGAATCTACTAAATATGATTTTACAAATGTAAATATCAAAATAAACTTAGATTATGGCATGTTTAAACTGTTTTTCTAGTGCAGGTGAAACAAATTGAATTAAAAATTCAGCAATAATAATAATTATTTTCAAAAGATCAGAATGGACACTTCCCCCGTTACTTTTTTTCCTGTGTGGTTGGAATAGCCTAATGCCGTGTACACGCGACCGGACTTTTTCGATGGACTAGGTCCGACGGTCTTTCTGAACTAAATGGACCTAGCCACACATGACCAGACTGAGTCCGTTCGTAAGTCTGTTCATTTTGAGCGTGATGACGTAAACGGGACTAAACAAGGAAGTTCAATAGCCAGAAGCCAATAGCTGCCCTTGCGTCATATTTGGTCCATCAGACTAGCACACAGACGAACAGATTTGAAACATGTTTTATTTTTAGGTCCGTCAGACTGTTGGGGAAAAAAATTCCACTGGAGCCCACACACAATCAAATTGTCCGACGGATTCCGGTCCGCTGGACCAAGTCTGCCGGAAACTCTGATCGTGTGTACGCGGCATAAAAGGAAACTTGTACTTTTGACTCAGAAAATGTTGAAGCCAAAGCTTCAACATGACAGCCAAGGAATAATAATTTTTAAAATAAGTAGCAACATGACAACCAACATCATTCTCATTTGAAAGGAGCACTTTAAAGTGATTTTGTGCTGCCAAGCAAGACTAAAGCTGGTGCATACGGATCGAAATTTAGCCAGTTCAGCAGGTACAAATCACATTTTGTTCTGTATGTGGCCTTCCCTGTCCAATAGAAGTCAATTGGTAGAATAACTTCTGTTGAATGGGACTGCTGAAAAAGTTGTATTCAATCAGCCACTGCAGCCAATCATATGCAGCGCTGATCAGTGTATTATGACAGCGAAGGAGTCCCACTGTCAGAATACTAAGGATGAGCCGAACACCCCCCGGTTCAGTTCGCACCAGAACCTGCGAACAGACCTAAACTTCGTGTGAACTTTAGAACCCTATTAAAGTATATGGGACTCGAACGTTCAAAATCTAAAGTGCTAATTTTAAAGGCTAATATGCAAGTTACTGTCCTAAAAAGTGTTTGGGGACCTGGGTCCTGCCCCAGGGGACATGGATCAATGCAAAAAAAGTTTAAAAACAGCAGTTTTTTCGGGATTAGTGATTTTAATAATGATTAAAGTGAAACACTAAAAGTGTAATATTCCTGATGTGTGTGTCACCCCGCCCCCTTCTGATGTAACGGAAACCTGCGTTACATCAGAGGGGGGCGGGGTCACCCATACATCATTGGGGAAGTCCGGCTTTCCTCACTAGTGTCAGAGAGGGGCAGGGTCAGGTGACGGGTGGCCCCACCCTCCGCATATAACAAATGTCAGGACGACGGGATCCCCGCAGTGTCTCCTCCGTGGAGACAGAAGATGGATGGATGTGCTGCGCTGGATCAGATCAGCCATCGCTGGACCCCGGAGAGCTGATCATCCGTCGCTGGATAGCAGAGTGAATTACCACTGGAATCTTTTCAAAAGTTTTTTCAAAAATTTTTCAAAAGTGTGTTTGTCTTATTTAACTATTTTTTACACTTTCTTTGTGAAATGGTAGGGGTACTTTTGTACCCCCTTACCATTTCAAACAGGGGGGGCTGGGATCTGGGGGTCCCCTTGTTAAAGGGGGCTTCCAGATTCTGATAAGCCCCCCACCCGCAGACCCCCACAACCACCGGCCAGGGTTGTGGGGATGAGACCCTTGTCCCCATCAACACGGAGACATGGTGCTTTGACAGACCCCCAAAGCATCCTCCCAATGTTGAGGGCATGTGGCCTGGTATGGTTCAGGAGGGGGAGCGCTCTCTTGTCCCCTCTCTTTTCCTGCGGCCTGCCAGGTTGCGTGCTCGGATAAAGGGTCTGGTATGGATTTTTAGGGGGGCCTTCACGTCAATTTATTTTTAAATTTGACGCGGGGTTCCCCTTAATATCCATACCAGACCTGAAGGGTCTAGTATGGATATTTAGGGGGAACCCCACGTCAATTTTTTTTTTTAAATTGACGCGGGGTTCCCCTAAATATCCATACCAGACCTGAAGGGCCTGGTAACTGAATTTGGGGGAAACCCACGCTTTTTATTTATTTTGTTTTTATCAATGACTTTCAATGAATGTTCTCTGTATTACAGGAGCCGACAATTCATTATACCCGCGAGTGATTTTAAATACATTTTTTTTCTGCAGAAATGACACTTTGTGCAGGGACAGTTCTAAGCACGGGAAACATGCGCCCCTTCACAGGCATACTATAGACACCCCCCAGGAAATTTAAAGAAATATTACACTTTTATTGTTTCACTTTAATCACTTTAATCATTATTAAAATTACTGCTCCCGAAAAAACAGTCATTTTTAAAAAAAAAATTTGCATTGATCCATGTCCCCTGGGGCAGGACCCAGGTCCCCAGATTCTTTTTAGGACAGTAACTTGCATATTAGCCTTTAAAATTAGCACTAGATTTACATTAGATTTCTCCCATAGACTTGTACAGGGTGTTCCGCGGCTTTTCAAATTTGCCGCGAACACCCCAAATTGTTCACTGTTCGCTGAACAGGCGAACAGGCAATGTTCGAGTCGGACATGAGTTCGACTCGAACTCGAAGCTCATCCCTTCAGAATACAATAGCAAAGAGAAAAGGTTTCATCCACCTCACTTGTGTGAATGGGGGAAATTGTTTGTTTTTTCTTTTCTGCACGGCCAGGTGGGTGTACAAAAAAAAACTATGCATGTATACTCAGCTTAATAAACAGGTTCACTCATAGCCTACTCACATTAATTGCTTTTTGTTTTTACTCCTCATTTACTCCTCTATTTAAGTGTATTTTGCCACCCCCAACGGTTGTGGAAGTTATATGCGGCTTCATAGCAGCTTGTACAAAAAAGTGGCAAACACTCTAACCTATAATTAGCATTTGCAGTAAGGTGCACATGTAATGGCAATGCACATCACAAACAAGCAAACAAAAGATTTCCCAACACACTTACCTGCTAGCCTGCAAAACAACCAAATTGACCCTGTCTTCCAAAACCAAGAAAAAAAAAGAGAACTAAAGAAGTAGTGATACCAAGATAAAGAGACAGAAATCACTAACAACACTAAAGAAACCGAATAACAGAACAAAAGAGATGGGTTCTCTTATTAGTTTAATGTAATGCCATCTGTCACCAACATTAAGGGAAAAAAAAGGAGTATTAGTATGGGAATATAATCCTCAAAGCAAGAAGCAAGAAAAGATGTAAAAATATTATGGTTTAACCCAACTATACCTGATGGACTGTCCCTGGGTAGGATGTTTACATGGCTTAACCCCCCCCCCACGCCCCCTTTCAACTTCGAAATTTGATGCACCCTTTTTCACGGAGGCTCTATGCTTTTGAGACCTTAAGTGAAAAGTACGATATTCCCAACCAATTGTTCTATTTTTATCTATAAGCTAGACACTTCTTTAGCTTCAAATCACCAACTCTAAGCCCACGTACACACGGTCTGAGATTTTGCCAACCAAATCCGTCGGATTTTGCCCGTCGGATTTAGTCCGACGGATTGTGTCCGAAACTGTTGCATACACATGGTCGGGCCAAGTTGGCGAAAAATTTGATCTTTCAGAACGTGATGACGTAATTTTGTTACGATGGGACTACATTCAGGCTAGTAACCAATAGCTTTGATGTAGGAATTTGATCTGAGCATGCGTGGCGCTTGGTCCGATGAAAATGTTCTACACATGATCGGATTAGGGAAATATTTCCAACATGTTGGAAAATTGGGTCGGACGGAGATTCGGACGGAATCAGTCCGATGCATATCACACACAGTCGGATTATCTGACGACACGGTCAGATAAGACTCATTCCGACAGATTCTCCAACCGTGTGTACAAGGGCTAACCCTTGACAAGCCCACAGCCTTCGAACACCTATGTGCCCAGGGACCCCACCAATTATATCTAATCTCCTCCATCTATAAAATCCTCCTTTTTTTTTTTTTTTTTCCACGTCAGAAGTCCTATGCTAGAGACTCATTCACTTTGCAACTCATTTATATCTCAGCATGGTATCTCATCATCGTGGTTTATAATTCTTATTTTCACTATCCTTTATTAATAATCCGTCAAAAATTACAAATCTTCCTAAAACACAGCTACGCATCGACAGCCTACTTATATTATTTATCCTTTACCCACCTTACCCCTTCCCTCCCTGATCCCCGCCCCCCCACCACATCCCCCCCACACGCCCAAATGCAGAGGGACCTCAATATGCTACCACTATATCTCCTATATCTCTCTCTATGCATTCCTTTTAATCTATAGGGTGTCCCATCTCAGTTATCCATGGGGTCCATATTCCTTTCCACTCTCTAAGATTTCCTCTCCTTACATACAATGTCTTCTCTTTCCATACTAGTTCGTTAATACTTTGGGTCCATTCTCCTGCCGCGGGGGCCCTCTCGGCTTGCCATCTTTGCGCAATCAATCTGCGTGCTTGATATAGGCATCGTACCACTGCCACCGTAATGTTCTTTCCTTCTCTCGGCTCCTGCCTACATCCCAACACGCACAGAATCGGGTCCATTGCCATTTCTAGCTTGAAGATCCTATTAATACTCGCCACCACTTCTCTCCAATATGGAAAAAGCTTTGGGCAGCGCCATACCATGTGTAGAAGATCTCCCTGTCCCCGGCATCTAGGGCATCTGTCATCTAATCTCCTACCAAACAAGCATAATCTTTTAGGCGTGTAATAAGCCCTATGCACCAACATCAATTGTGAGATCTTTTGGGAAGGGGAGATCGAAGTCACTGGCCCTAATTCCATTATTCTCCTCCACTGCGTATCTAATATTTCCCCTACGTCCTCTTCCCATTTCCTCTTCAAATTCAAATGATCAATTTTCTGGTTGGGATTCATACCTAGCTGCTTGTAAATTCCTGAAGTGCACCCCTTTGCCCTATCTGACATGAGTAACTTCCGAAATAGAGGTATTTTATCCCACTGTGGCGTATTTCCCCCAAACTGTGCTGCTAAGGCGTGTCTCACCTGCAGGTAACTAAAAAATGAATGTTGTGGTATATCGTATGTTTTTTTTAAATCCGAGAATGTCCTTAAGACCCCTCCATCATAAAGATGGATCAGTTTAGTTATACCCTTCCTTTCCCATGATTTAATCTTACCAATAATAAATATTTCCGGTAAGTTTTTATTGTCCCAGAGAGGTGTGAATTCTGACAGCCCTGAAAAGCCCATTTTTAATTTCACCGCTTTCCAAATCTTACCTAACATTTTAGTTATCGAATTATTATGCTGAAAGGAGTCAGCCTCCAGGACCTCCGCTATAAGCTCATGTGGGGCTCCTATCATTCTAATCCCTCCTTTTAGCTTTCTTGCCTGCTCCGAGTCGCAACCCGCCAGGTGCTGCATCTGCGCCGCCAGGTAGTAATTCCCAGGGTGTGGGACCGCCAGGCCTCCTCTATCTATTGGCATCTGCAGCGTCTGGAGTCGTATCCAGGCCGTACCTTTCCTCCAGATAAGCTCCCGAAAAAGGGTCTCCAATTTCTTAAACCATTTTTTACATATCCATACCGGCGCATTATGCAAAACATACAGCAGCTGTGGCAACCAGATCATCTTGATCAGGCTGCAACGACCCATTACTGAAAGCGGGAGTTTACTCCAGACGTCACATTTGCGCTTAAATTTATGCAGAAGAGGAATTAAATTTTTATTGATATATTGATCAGGGTTCAATGTCAAATATATGCGGAGGTACTTCGGCGCATCTACCTCTCTCACCCTTAACCCCGGCAGCGGAGCTGCAGCATCCAGGGGGTCGACTCGGAGCAGCTCGGACTTTGCCCAATTAATAGCCAGCCCTGAAAATTTTCCGAAACCTTCTACTAGGGTAACTGCCTGCGCCAGAGATGGTCCTGTATCTCCCAGGAACAGTAACACATCATCTGCGTATAAAGCGATCTTTTCCTGTCTCTCTCTGCTTCTTTGAAATCCCCTGATCCCGGAGTTGGCCCTAATAGCTATAGCTAATGGCTCTATGGCCAACGCAAAGAGCAGAGGGGACAAGGGACAACCTTGCCTTGTCCCTCTGCTCATTTTAATCTTTTCTGAGTACCTACCATTGGCCCTTACCCTGGCGCTAGGGGCATTGTACATCTTTTTAATCCAGCCAATAAAGGCGGGGCCCATTCCTACTTTCTCCAACACCCGCCATAGAAAGTTCCACTCTAAGCTGTCAAAAGCTTTTGTTACATCCAAAGACATTATGGCCCTCGCCCCCACGTTCTCTGCTGGGATCTGCATATTTAGGAAAGTTCTTCTGATGTTCATACTAGTGGATCTTCCCATAATAAACCCCGTTTGATCTGGGTGTACTAACTTTGTTATGAATTGATTCAACCTATTTGAAAGTACTTTAGCTAAGATTTTTTAATCCGCATTCAATAGCGATATTGGCCTGTACGAGGCTACTTCCAGCGGGTCCTTATCCGCTTTGGGGATCACTATAATCGTTGCCTCAGTCATTGATGCAGGTAATTGTCTCCCTTCCGCTGAGTCTATTAATGTCTTATGCAACTCAGGGAGTAGCAGTTCTCCATAGTATTTATATATTTCTACCGGGAGCCCATCCGGGCCTGGGGCCTTCTGATTTGGCATCCCAGCCACTGCCTGTTGTTGCTCATTAATAGTTATCGGGGCGTCTAAGATTTCCCGTTCCTCCCGAGTAAGAGTCACCATTTCCAGGTTTTCCAGGAAACTATCCATTACACCTTCCTCCCCTGATCCTTGTGACTGGTACAGCTCCCTATAGTAATTTCCAAAAATTTCTACTATCTCCTCACCCTTGCATGATGGCGCCCCATTTGAGTTTCTAATACTTGAAATGACTGAAGGGGGGAGAGTTTGTCTTAACCAACTGTGCGAGCAATCTACCCACACCCTCCCCTTCTCCAAAATAGCGCTGTTTCACAAATATTCGTTTACTCTCTTCTTTTTTTATAATCGCTATTTTATAACCTTGTTGTTTATTTAACCAAATTTTTAGATTTTCTGGGGTTGGGTCCTTGACATACGCATTCTCTGCCTCTAAGAGTTCCTTCCTAATACTCTCCTCCCATAGCTTGGATTTTCTCTTCATTCTTGCTACCTGCTGGATCAATGTACCCCTAATAAATGCCTTTAGGGTATCCCAGATTACACTCACTGGCGCCGTGCCCGCATTAAAGCTTATAAACTCTCTTAATCTTAGTTTAACTTCCACTTCGTCCTTCATAAGTTCCAGCCAAAATGGACTAATCTTCCAGCACGCTTGAATTTTTTTAACCCCCGTATTAATCATGACCCTCACCAGGGAGTGGTCTGAGATCCCTCTAGGCATATATTCTATCTCCCTTATATTTTGTGCCATTTCCACGTTTCCTATAACCATATCTATCCTAGAAAGGGTACCATGAGATCCTGACGAGCAAGAGTATTGTTTAACTCTCGGATGCCTCTCTCTCCACAGGTCCTTTAATCCTATTTCGTTCAGGAAGCAGCTCAGCCTGGTTTCACCTATGTCCCCGGACCGCACCTTGGGGGGGAACCTATCATAGTTTACATCCAGGACTTCATTGAAGTCTCCCATCGCTATAATCGGGATGTCTTCTTTATCCCCAATAAATTCCATCAGTTTGTACATAACTTCCATTTTAAACGGTGGGGGTATATATATATTTGCCAGAATGCAGTAGCTACCCTCAAGTTTACCGTACAGGAAAACATATCGACCCAACTCATCTATGCTGACCTGGTTGCAGGAGAAACTCACCCCCTCCTTTATTATCACGCTTACCCCCCTTGAATAGGAGGAGTATACTGAGTGATATTGTTGTTGATATTTCCTGTTATTTAACAGTAATTTAGACATATTGGTTAGGTGGGTCTCCTGCAAACAAGCCAGTCCAACATCAAATCTCTCCAACATAGCAAAAACTATCGCTTTCTTTACCGGGGTGCCCAAGCCCCTCACATTCCAAGACCCAATATTAATGGTTTTACCCTGTATCAACTGTACCATCAGTTAAAAAAGAAGACAAACTAACAAGCGGGAAACGCCACACAGCTAAACAATGAACAACTACGTGATGCTTATAAAATATAGAGTCGACCTCCTTAAATGAACTTTCACATTTGTACATGAGTAAATGGGCCCATTTGCTGGGTAAACCTATCAATCTACAAATGCGGGACAAGATTTGGGCCTCCACCTTTAAAGCCTCTAAATGTGTTACACAAAGAGAAATGGCCAGAAAAATCCTTATGTTCTGGTATAGAAGTTTGGCCCCTCAGTCTCCCCACGCTGTTGGCGATACGGGACTGACACTGGTTCCTTATTTCACATCTTTTGGGAATGCTCCCTGATACATCCCTTTTGGAGGGAGGTGGGGTCATTGGTGCTAGGGGTGACGGGGTGGCCCTCCCATATGAGCCCTTAAACTGTTTGTTGGGCCTCCCTGTTCCAGGTTTACCTAAAAATACAAACCAGTTGATCTCCTATATTCTATTAGCTGCTAAGAGGCTCATCCCGCTATCCTGGCTGTCCTCCCTGGCCCAGGTTCCTTTATCTGTTGATCGAGATACGGAGAATGGAGTATCTGACAGCCTCTGTACACGATTTAGTCCCCCAGTTTGATAAAATCTGGGAACCCTGGGATCGGTCGGAATTTGGGGCATCCCCGCCCGGTAATCCTCATTAACCACAACTGGCCGATGTAGCACCGCCTACCTGGTACTTACCCCCTCTCATCCCCCTTCTTTGGTACTAGATTAAGCTGCCCCCCCCCCCCTTGGTGTCTCACTTTGCTAATCATAAGTGTGTTATTATTATGTTGTCACGCTATGGCATCCCGGCCCGCTGTAATAAGGTTATTTTACCTTTTATAAACTGTATGTTATTTACCTTTTCTGTTATAGCCATGTGCCCTGCATATGTGGACGTTAACCTCTAGCTTCTATAGTCAAAGTTTTTGTTATACTCTTTAATCATTTATGTTCAATGATTATTCCAATGCTTAACTTCATTGTATTTATCTTGAAAATTATTTAATAAAAATACAATTAAAAAAAAATATATATATATTATGAGAAGAGTTTGGTGTCTGCATGGCACCTGGAGTCACGGACAAAGGTACGTGCAGGACCATCGAGACAGGACAGGCAAACCAAGCTGGCCTGGGGCCCCAGTGAGACACCGGCCACCACTTCCTATAAGCTGCAGCCTGTAGTGTGGCCGAGCTCCTCTTCCTTCCTCCTGCAGTTCACGTGGTACAGGAGATTCAGTTTCCTGTTCCCGGCCGGACTGACAGGAAGTGCACACACTGAGTGCTCACTTCGTTTCAGTTCGACTGGCCGGGAACAGCGTGGTATGCGGTAGGGAGGGGGCTTAAAAAGAACAAGGGGGGAGTAGTAAGGGGGGGAGGCAGTCATCATGACCTATTTAGTAATAAAAATATGGTAGCTTGCTGACCATAATAAAAACAATTACCATAGAAAATTTCCATTTTCTTTCTTTACCATCCCATTTCCATCTTATTGTTGTTTTTTTGAATCAGGTAATATTTATTAAAGCTTTTTGCAAAAATGTACAAAGCAGAGAAAAGACTCTACAGTACACTCTACTGTAGGGTCTTCTCTCTGCTTTGTAAATTTTTACAAAAAGCTTTAATACATATTACCTGATTAAAAAAAGAAGCAATAAGATGCAAATGGGATGGTAAAAAAAGAAAATGGAAAGAAAGCTATGGTAATTGTTTCTATGGTAAATCTTTCTTGTTTGCTCTCCTCATTAAATATCATTAGATATACTGTGTTCACTGTACAAGATGTTATCCCTTATCCATAATTTATATGCCCAGCCATATGGGTGCTTTAACCACTTCGCGCCCGTGCTATAGCCAAAAGACGGCTACATCGCGGACTCTAACTGCCGGGAGGGCGTCCCCGGACTGTTTACTTCCCCTGTGCGAGCCGCCGCAGGCACGCATCGGGGAAGTTCTGTGTTGGACACAGCCAATCACAGATCTTGCTAAATGGCCAATCACTGCGGCCATTTAGCACTCGATCGGCGTGTCCAATGGGAGGTGATCTAAACATATGAGATCATCTCTCGTCTCACAGAGACAGCGTGTGAGGAGGGAGAGATGAACGGCTGCAGCTGCAGCATCACTGAAAAGTAAGAACACACACACACATACACACACACATGCCCACCTGTCTCCAGTGCCACCTATCAGTGCCATCTGTCCCCAGTGCCACCTGTCCTCAGTGCCACCTATCAGTGCCATCTGTTCCCAGTGCCACCTATCAGTGTCATCTGTCCCCAGTGCCACGTGCCACCTGTCCCCAGTGCCATGTGTCCCCAGTGCCACCTGTCACGTATCATCAGTGCCACGTATCAGTGCCAACTGTCAGTGTCACGTGTCATCAGTGCCATGTATCAGTGCCATCTGTCATCAGTATCAGGTGTCATCAGTGCCACGTATTAGTGCCATCTGTCATCAGTGCCACGTATTAGTGTCATCTGTAAGCAGTGCCACGTATCAGTGCCATCTGCCATCAGTGCCACGTGTCATCAGCCAATCACAGATCTTGCTAAATGGCCAATCACAGCAGTCCATTTAGCACTCAATCGGCATGTCCAATGGGAGGTGATCTAAACATATGAGATCATCTCTCATCACCGGCTCTCCCTCCTCACACAGAGACAGCTTGTGAGGAGGGAGAGATAAACGGCTGCAGCTGCAGCGTCACTGAAAAGTAAGAACACACACACACACATACACATGCCCACCTGTCTCCAGTGCCACCTATCAGTGTCATCTGTCCCCTGTGCCACCTGTCCCCAGTGCCACCTATCAGTGCCATATGTCCCCAGTGCCACCTGTCCCCAGTGCCACCTATCAGTGCCATCTGTTCCCAGTGCCACTTATCAGTGTCATCTGTCCCCAGTGCCACCTGTTCCCAGTGCCATGTGTCCCCAGTGCCACCTGTCACGTGTCATCAGTGCCACGTATCAGTGCCACCTGTCAGTGTCACGTGTCATCGGTGCCATGTATCAGTGCCATCTGTCATCAGTGTCAGGTGTCATCAGTGCCACGTATTAGTGCCATCTGTCATCAGTGCCATGTATTAGTGTCATATTAGGGCCTTCAAAAGTGTAATAGGTAGTCAACAAGTTAGATGTGTAATTTATGCTCCTAGAACATGTGATGGTGCTCCCTGCATGTTGGGCCTCTCTAAGGGGCCAGGCTGTGAAAAAGTCCCACACATTTGGTATCATAATACTCGGGAGGAGTAGCAGAATGTATTTGGGGGGGGGTGTTATTTGTGATATACACATGCCATATGAGAGAAATAACCTATTACAATGACAATTTTGTGGGAAAAAAATAAAAAATAAAAAAATCTTTATTTTGCAAAGAATTTGGGGAAAAAAATTACAACACCAAAAACCTCACCATGCCTCTTACTAAATACCTTGGAATGTCCACTTTCCAAAAAGGTGTTATTTGGGGGGTATTTTTACTTTTCTGGCTTGTTCAGGTCGCAAGAAATTATCTAGGCCACCAGTACATCAGGTGTGATCATTTTTTTATGATTTGCACCACAACTTGTAGATTCTCTAACTTTCACAAGGACCAAATAATATCCACTAATTTGGGTTATTTTTACCAAAGATATGTAGCAGTATAAATTGTGGCCAAAATTCATGAAAAAAAATAATAATTAGCAAAATTTTATCACAGAAACAAAAAAAAATTCAAAATTTTCGGTCTTTTTTCATTTATAGCGCAAAAAATAAAAAACCCAGAGGTGATCAAATACCACCAAATGAAAGCTCTATTTGTATGAAAAAAAGGACAAAAAATTTACTGAGTAATTGTCATGCAAAGTGTGAGAGCACTGAAAGCTGAAAATTGGTCTGGGCAGGTGGGAGTTTTAAGTGCCCAGTAGGCAAGTAGTTAAGACCTCATTGTTTACTGCCACAATGCTTCCATGTTGGTGTGTACATAAGACCCCTTTCACACTGGAGCGTATTGCAGGCGTTATAGCGCAATCCGCCCTTAAAGTGCTGTCAAATTCACTCCAGTGTGAAAGCCTGAGGGCCTCCCCCTCCTGCTGTATCAGACTTTGATCAGGAAAGCTTACATGCATTACCAGGATGTGGTCAGTCTCTTAACCCCCAAAATCACTGAAGCAGTGGATAAAGCTATTTCACAAGGGATGGAGCAGATGAACTAGGAAATACAGAATAATTCCTATAGGCTTAAATTAAATTAAAGATACTTTAATTATAACACAGCACAGACAAAAAAAAAAAAAGTGGAAGAGACCTTGAAATTCGCTCAAGATGAAACAAGAATAATAGGTCCACCTGAGTCATATAAGGCTAACAAATTAATGTATTTTTGCTCCAGGTGCATTGCAGAGGTTTTGGGGTTAGATTCTTCCTGTGTAGCAGAGAGGGCTCATTGAGTAGGAATACAATCTAAAGGTCTTTCATCTCCTAGTCTTCTTCTGACTAGTAATAGTCAGATATTTAAATTATACTGCCAAAATATCTTTAGCACTACATGAAAACACGCAATCTATCAATAGATGGTCACAATCTACTTATTTTTGTGGATTATTTTGCTAAAGTCACGTTTCAGATCAACAGAACATATATACGCAATTCCAGAGAACATTGATCCATTCAACCCTTGTTTGAAGGCCCTTTTACTTTTTTAACTGCCTAGGGGTGGATTTGAGTTTGTGACAAGACATTTTACTACATTGAAAATATTGAAAATGTCATAAATACATCTTCAGTACTATTAAATCCTTACCTGTGTTTTTTTTTTTTTGTCTAAATTAAATTTCCAACCATATAAGATATGTTTTATTTACATAACATTTGTGTCAAATGTTTAAAGTTTATACAATACAAAGTTTTTAAAATATATACAAACAGTCTTACATCTCAGAGTTCATATATATTTATCTCTATTGTGGGGTCTCGGCAGCTGCTAGGATTTAGAAAAGATTGATCCATGTGGAAGAAAGAGAAGCCACTATTGGTTAACTGTTTATTTTATTTGAAGATTGATGTCAGTGGTTTATTGATGTTTTCTTGTTATGGGATTATGCTATGTTTTTAATAATTACTCTAAGACAATAAGCTTGTTAATAATTGTTTGCATTGGTTACACTTGCATCCATACTTGAAAAAAGTTTAAACTCCTACTTATATACTTTACAAAGAAAGAACAAATATGAAAATACTGTCTTGGAATGTGAGGGGTTTAAGATCTCCTTCAAAAAGAATGAAAGTTTTTTACGACATCTTAAAAGACTACATACTGACATAGCATTACTTTAGGAGACACAGATGATGACATCAAACGCATGTATAAGCCATGGGTAGAGGAGGCAATAGCTTCTCTGCAGTGGGCTGTGAGTAATACGTTTACTTCATAAAAATCTATCCTATAATGTAGACAAAGACCATTTAGGTTGTAAATTAACTACTGGTATTCACCTAAAAAGTTGTTACATGTAACATGGCCATCACTAATATTTATGCACCAAATACACCTAGAAAATCATTCTATCAAGATCTCACTACTTTGGTTTTGAAAGCTCCTGTAGATCACCACATAATGGGAGGGGAAAAGTGGATTCCCGCCTAGCAGAAATAATATCTACTATAATCCATCACGCACAAGCAAGATTTGGGAAGCAATACTGAACATTCACAAAGTAATACTAGCTCTTGAATATGCCAAATATGCCAAACCCTTTCCAGATAAAGATACAGCTATTATTACATTAGATGCTGAAAAAGCATTTGATAATGTCAATCTAAAATGGCTCTTTATGGTAATGAGCAAGATGGGTTTTACAGGCTCCCTAATAAATGTTATTACTTCAGGGTGTATGTCAGATCCCATTATCTAAGGGAACTCGCTAAGGCTGTCGTTTGTCACCATTACTGTTTAACTTAGAGATTGAGCCCCTGTCTAGAGTCATAAATGACACTCCCATCTTGTAAGGAATCAAAATAGGTGATTTAACACTTAAATCAGCATTATTTGCAGGCAATGTTCTATTTTTCTCTTCAAATCCAATAAAGGATATGTCAATACTACATTATATTTTTAACATCTTTAAGGGCTGCATAGGGTTAAAATACATTTTTCTAAAAGTGATATTTTGCCATTAAATACTTCCCCATTTAAAATAGCTACTCAATATATCACATGCCTAGGGATAAAAATAAGAAGAGAGCCTTCATCACTATATTTTTTGAATTACCCACCACTTATTTCTAAAATTGTATCAGAGTTGGAAGCATGGAAGAGTCTTTCAATCTCACTTTTTGGAAGGTGTTATCTTTATAAAATGGTCTCCTTCACTAAACTTTTATTTCCAATGCAGACCATCCCACTTTTACTCAAACACACAGGCATCAAAACAATAACTAAAGTCATAACATCCTTTTTATGGTGATCAAAAAAAAACACGGATCTCTATTTCCAAGCTATTCCTCCAAAAGAGGATTTGGTCTTTCTAACATTAGGATTTATAACCTAGCATGTCTTTTACAAATTGGTATAGGTTAGTTATTAGAAAACTAACTACTCAAATAAGACACTAGAGGCAGAAATTGTGTCTCCTCTAAATCTAATATATATACTGCATTGCAACCCTAAAACTCTACCTGATAAGCTACGAACCAATTTACTTTTACAGGACACCCTTGTCACATGGCACACAATTAGCAGATCTCTAAAACTATCATTGGTGATCTCTAAATATCTTCCTTTGCATGGAAACCCAAAAATAGACAATGCAACCAATGCCAAACTTTTAGACATATTGAGAGCAAAAGCAATACAAACAGTGATGCCCATTTACCATCAAGAACCATTAAAATTAAAATCTTTTAGAGAATTAACTACAGGATTGCTACTAACAGAAGACAATACATACTATTACAACCAACTATCTAAAAATATCAAGTCTTGTTTGAAAATAGACACTTTTCAGCAATCTCATAATAGACCATGCAGTACAATGTCAACGATACTCAATATGTGGTACACAGACACTTTATTACCCATCTTATTGAAAGTGTATAACGAGGCATTTCAGACTGGGGTTCTGCCTGCTTCTATGAATGAGGCAATAATTGTTGTACTATTAAAACCAGGGAAAGATGCTAATCTGCCTGACTTGTTTAGACCTATTTCACTTCACACAACCAACGTCAAGTTATTGGCTTGGGTATTGGCAACCAGATTAGCTGCAGTGATACATAAACTGGTTCATAGGGACCTGTGACAAATCTGGATTTATCCCTACTAGCCTCTTCCCGAGTGTCCAGGATGGAGTGCTTGAGATGGGGTGCAGATTTAACTCTGTCCCACCTGCCAGGTTATTGGATTGTGGTGAAAAATCTTCACCTGTTCCCCACAAATGTTGTGATTTGGAAGCAGGAGAGCCTATTTGTTTGGAAGACTGGTGCCATCTTAGGTCTTTTTTGTGATCTTAGTCATCCTTACCAGTGCTTGTCCTTTTGGCAGGCCCATCCACCAAAATGACCCATAACCTATCAGGCAGTTGATTGGCGATTGTGTGAAGCAGAGGATCCTTCCAAACTAGATGGATGAAACGGAACTGCCGGAGCCATGCTAGAGTGGTACTATTCAAATTGCATGCTGGGCCATACTTACCTTTTTTTACTTGCTTAAAAATCCTATTTCATTTTCCCTTTGTGAATGGGAACTATAATACTGGAGTGCCTGGTCACATCGGTAAAAGTAAAGCAGTATTTTATTACTCAAAAGGGAACGCACAAAACAAAATGTCCACACTTCTGGTACAAAAATCGAACAATTAGCCCACCACCCATAAAACTTGTCCATTACCTGGGTAACGTCCCTGCCTGCCTCAATGGTCCCAAAAAGGTTTCCAGACACTAAGAAGGGTCTCAGTTATAAGCACTCCATCGCTTTAACTCCTCAGTGTGTCCTGATGCACAGTTCACTACACAGACACTTGCTGCTGGCATTCTAATCCTCTTTCAGCAACTTCTGTAGGTGGGTAACCCCTTCAGGACTAAAGCCCTGTAATCAGGGTTTGGAGACTGTTTCCCACCCAAACTCTCTGAGCTTCCAAATGAGGAATTACCAATTCTGAGCACACTGGAAAGCAGTTCTCTCTTCTCTAACTGGACTATCCCAGACCGTCTCACCATGTATGGGTGAGAACCCCTGAATACTTAAAAATTGCTTTTCTGACACCAACATAGCAGCATACATGTGCTATAGCTAAGCCCCTATATCCACCCAGGGGACCTGTTTAAATCTACAGTATAAAAAGAAAACCTCCCCCATTCTCCTTTTTGTCCTTAAGATCTACACCCACAAGACTGTGATGTTGTGATAAGTCCCTACCTGCCTGCATTGGAGACTGTCTGGGTTCAGCCTCTCCCAGGCTCAGTCCAACTTCTTAGGTTACTAAATGCACCAAGTTGGGGAGCCCCTTCTGCTGAATTTTTGTGGCTATGAAATTTTCTAACTAGAGACATTAGAACTTCATGTATTGCACCTGAGCTGATGTTTGGTTACTGTAATCCATGCTGCATGTGTTTCTCTGCACATCTGAGCTGGTGTTTGGTTGCTGGAGACCACGCTGCATGTGTTTTCTCTGCACACCTGAGCTGAATCCTGGTTGGGGATGGCCGAACTATTCGCCCGGCGGTTGGTTCGCGGCGAATTTGGCGTGTTCGCGTTTCGCCCGATTGGCGGACTATTGCCACTGATCGCCCGGCGGACATATGTGTTTACAGTGTGAAAGAACTTTGACCCATGATGACATATCCATCATGGGGTACATGACAGCCAATTGAGACATTTCAGCTCATGGACAATTGGACATTCCCCCTACCTTATAAATAGACCTGATCTGGCCATTTTACATTCTGCCTTATGTCAGTTTAGGGACAAGACACTGTGTGGAGCAGGGAGAGATTGTAGTGACACAAATCGCTAGCTATTAGGTCCACAAAAGTCCTTTTAAGGACTGGTATAGGTGTAGTACAGTATATAGGGTTCAGTGCACTGCTGTGCTGGTGATTGCAGCAGCCTGTCTTTTGTCAGTGTAGGGACAGGACGCTGTGTGCAGCAGGGACAGTCAGTTTAATCACTAGCTAGCTATTACTATTAGGTCCACAAAGGTCCTTTTAAGGAGTGGTATAGGTGTACAGTTTATAGGGTTCTGGTGCACTGCTGTGCTGGTGGTTGCTGCTGTCTTTTGTCAGTGTAGGGACAGGACACTGTGTGGAGCAGGGACAGCCAGTTTAATTACTATGTATTACTATTAGGTCCACAAAAGTCCTTTTAAAAACTGGTATAGGTGTACCGTATATAGGGTTGTACACGTATAATATACTTTCTTCCAAATATAGAAAGAATATTATACTTGACTGCTGCCTGATTCTGCACCTGTCTTTTATCAGTGTTGGGACTGAGGGACAGCGTGCAAACCACTAGCTACTAGGTCCACAAAGGTCCTTGTAAGGACTGGTATATGTGTACAATATATAGGGTGCTGGTGCAGGGCTGTGCTGCAGATTACTGCCCTATTCTGCAGCAGTCCTTTATAAGTGTAGTGACTGAGGGACAGTCTGAAAATCACTAGCTACTAGGTCCACAAAGGTCCTGTAAGGACTGGTATAGATGTACAATATATAGGATGCTGGTGCAGGGCTGTGCTGCAGATTACTGCCCTATTCTGCAGCAGTCCTTTATCAGTGTAGTGACTGAGGGACAGTCTGCAAATCACTAGCTACTAGGTCCACAAAGGTCCTTGTAAGGACTGGTATAGGTGTACAATATATAGGGTGCTGGTGCAGGGCTGGGCTGCAGATTACTGCCCTATTCTGCAGCAGTCCTTTATCAGTGTAGTGACTGAGGGACAGTCTGCAAATCACTAGCTACTAGGTCCACAAAGGTCATTGTAAGGACTGGTATAGGTGTACAATATATAGGGTGCTGGTGCAGGGCTATGCTACAGATTACTGCCCTATTCTGCAGCAGTCCTTTATCAGTGTAGTGACTGAGGGACAGTCTGCAAATCACTAGTTACTAGGTCCACAAAGGTCCTTGTAAGGACTGGTGTAGGTGTACAATATATAGGGTGCTGATGCAGGGCTGTGCTGCATATTACTGCCCTATTCTGCAGCAGTCCTTTATCAGTGCAGTGACTGGGGGACAGTCTGCAAATCACTATCTATTAGGTCAATAAAGGTCCTTGTAAGGACTGGTATAGGTGTACAATATATAGGGTGCTGGTGCAGGGCTGTGCTGCAGATTACTGCCCTATTCTGCAGCAGTCCTTTATCAGTGTAGTGACTGAGGGACAGTCTGCAAATCACTAGCTACTAGGTCCAAAAAGGTCATTGTAAGGACTGGTATAGGTGTACAATATATAGGGTGCTGGTGCAGGACTGTGCTACAGATTACTGCCCTATTCTGCAGCAGTCCTTTATCGGTGTAGTGACTGAGGGACAGTCTGCAAATCACTAGCTACTAGGTCCACAAAGGTCCTTGTAAGGACTGGTATAGGTGTACAATATATAGGGTGCTGGTGCAGGGCTGTGCTGCAGATTACTGCTCTATTCTGCAGCAGTCCTTTATCAGTGTAGTGACTGAGGGACAGTCTGCAAATCACTAGCTACTAGGTCCACAAAGGTCCTTGGCAAGACTGGTATAGGTGTACAATATATAGGGTGCTGGTGCAGGGCTGTGCTGCAGATTACTGCCCTATTCTGCAGCAGTCCTTTATCAGTGTAGTGACTGAGGGACAGTCTGCAAATTACTAGCTACTAGGTCCACAAAGGTCCTTGTAAGGACTGGTATAGGTGTACAATATAAAAGGTTGTGGTGCACTGCTGCTGACTGCTGCCCTATTCTGCAGCAGACTTTTATCAGTGTAGGGACTGAGGGACAGTCTGAAAACCACTAGCTACTAGGTCCACAAAGGTCTTTTTAAGGACTGGTATAGGTGTTCTATTTGGTGTGCAGTATATAGGTGTGTAATACACGTATAAAATAATTGCACATATAGAAAGCATAGTATAGTGCGTTTCCACTGTGCAGCATTGTGACTGCTGAGCGGTTCTGCAGCGATACTACAACGAGTGACAAACACAATAAAAAAAAGTATTATATCTGGTGTGATAGACCAGTGGCCCCCAAAAACGATTGAAGCGGGGTGTTATATACCTTCTTCCACATACATACTGCACTTCTCTAGAGACTTTTGTCACAGGGTCATTTAAAAAATGACAGGCAGAGGAAGAAGCAGGCCCTTCCGCAAGGGTGGTAGGGGTAGGGCAGGAGCAACAGGCTTGAGCCAAAGTGGCAAATTGCAGAAGGTGCGTGTGATTACTTCAAAGGACGCACCAGACTTGGTTGAGTGGCTCACTCAGCCTTACTCTTCTGCACCCTCCTCATCCTCTCGATCTGCACCCTTTTCTTCACTCTCTGCTATGTGCACCCTCAAAGACACTACAACCAACACCACCACCACCATATACCTTCCGCTTGAGTCACAGGAATTATTTTCCGATCCATATTAGGACATTTCTGAAAGGTAGCCACTCTTGGCATTGGATCAGGAAGAGGAGGTAGCAACAACCGCCACTCAACAGTCTGAGGACAGTACCCAGATCAGCCCAAGGAGGAGGTTGGTCCCCGCTGTTGCTGCCTACTCCGAGATCTCTAATTATAGCGGTGGGGAAGGTGACGTTGATGATGACGTGTCTAGTGATGTCACATGGGTGCCCACAAGAGAGGAAGAGGAGGGGAGTTCAGAGGGTGATATGGACCAGCAGCTAGGGAGGAGAAGCAGGAAGAACTTAGATTGCACAGGAGGGACAAAGCAGACTGCTAATGTATCAGGGGCGAGGCGTCAACCATGTACGGTCACATCTGGCACTCCCAGGACGCCGGCACATGGCTCCGCAGTGTGGGCTTTTTTTAATGTGTCCGCTGCTGACAATAGTGTTGCCATCTGCAATCTTTGCAGTCAACGCATAAGTCACGGTAAGCCCAAAACTCACCTAGGGATAACTGCCTTAAGAAGGCACATGAGCTGCCATCACCGAGCCCAGTGGGAGCAACGGAACCCACAAAGCCACACCCCAGGCTCTCACCGTCCAGCCTCGTCTTCTACTTCTCCTTCTCTCTCCTCCTCACAATTGTTCTCCACTCCCCCTTCCATCACGCCATCCTCACGTTTTTCTGCAAAAAGGCAGGCTTCCGTGGGCCTAATGTTCGAGCGTAAAAAAATGATGACACCAGATAACCCTCTTGCCCAATGGTTGACGGCTGGCTTGTCAGAACTGATAGCCCGCCAACTACTGCCATATAAACTGGTGGACTCGGAGGCCTTTCGAAAATTTGTGTCAGTGCCAAGATACATCTGACCACAGACACGTGGTCTAGCAAACACGGGCAGGGAAGGTATATCACTTTTACTGCCCACTGGGTGAACCTTCTGACGGCCGTCAAGCATGTAACCCGTGGCACCCGTGTAGATTTGGTTTTACCACTACGGATTGCATGCAGGCCTGCCTCTTCTTCTCCTCCTACTCCATCCTCCTCCTTCTCCTCCTCGGCTGACTCCTCCTTTTGCGCTGCTAGCGTCTCTTCTGCTGTGCCACCCAAGCTCCCCAGAACCTATTCGACATGCCAGGTGAGACGTTGCCATGCTGTGCTGCATCTGTTGTGCCTGGAAGCTAAGAGCCACACTGGCCCTGCACTCTTTTCAGCTTTGCATTCACAGGCAGATCAGTGGCTAACACCGCTCAATTTGACAGTTGGTAAAGTGGTGTGTGACAGCGGTGCCAATCTGCTTAGTGCATTGAAACAGGGCAAAATTACACACGTGCCATGCATGGCACACGTCTTAAACTTGGTCGTGCAGCGATTCGTTGTCAAATACCCTGGGGTCCAGGACATCTTGCGGCAGGCAGGGAAAATCTCGGCCCATTTCATAAGATCTTACAAGGCCATAGCTTGCCTTGCTGACATTCAGAGCGACACAATCTTCCGGTCAGACATCTTATTTGCGATTGCCCGACGCGATGGAACTCAACCTTCTATATGCTTGATAGGCTGCTCCAGCAGAAATGTGCAGTTAACGTCTAACTGTACGAACTCTGCGGCAGAACAGGTTCTGGGGAGCTGGGGTTTTTTTCACCGCACCAGTGGCTGCTCATGCGCAATGCATGCAGACTTCTGTGGCCATTTGATGAGATCACCAAACTGGTCGGTCGCAGCCATGGTGCCATCAGTGACATGGTACCTTATGCCTTCTTTATGGAGCGTGCATTGCGTCATGTCATTGATCAAGCCGTGGAGGAGCAGGAGCAGGAAGATGAGGAAGTCGCAATGCTGGATGAATTCCCGGGGGGGGCTACTCTATCTGAGACAAGTCAACAAAAGGGGTGTGACGAGGAGTCAGAGGAGGATGGTGCCGGGGCGGATGAGGAGGAGCAAGAAGAGCATGCTTTAAACCTTTCTGGAATCCCTGTTGTTGTGCGTGGATGGGGAGAGGAGAACAAGGAGGACGACATTATCCTGGATGATGAGCAGGGGCCAGGCCACCACACCGCTTCCAGTTTAGTGCAAATGGGGACCTTCATGCTCCAGTGTTTTAACAGGGACCCCCATATAAAAAGCATAAGGGTCAAGGACCAGTCCTGGGTGGCAACGTACTTAGACCCCCGGTACAAACACAAAATGGCAGAAATGTTACCACCGTCACAGAGGGCTGTCAGAATGGAGCACTTTCAGGTCTTGCTTCGAGAAATGCTGCATTCTGCTGTTGTGTGCGCTGGCAGAGGAAGAATTCCCACTCCCAGAGAAAGAGTTGCGGGTACCAATCCAACAGCGCCTGCAAGAAGAGGGCGGTTTGAAGATGTGTTGGTGACTTCTGATATAAGGTCATTCTTTCAGCCGACCCATCGACAGGTCTCATCCGGATCCAGCATCAGGGAACGCCTAGACCGACAGGTGTCCGACTACATCGGGTTAACGACCGATGTGGACGCTCTGAAGAGTGATGAACCCCTGGACTACTGGGTTTGCAAGCTTGACCTCTGGCCAGAGCTTGCCCAATTTGCAATGGAACTGTTGGCTTGCCCCTCATCCAGTGTCCTGTTCAAAAGGACGTTCAGCGCAGCAAGGGGGATCGTAACCGATAAGCGCACTCGCCTAGCTCACGACAGTGTTGACTACCTCACATTTCTAAATATGAATGAGGCATGGATCTCGGAGGAATTCAACACATGTGACCAGTAGACCATGTATATCTCTATAAACAATTTATTTAATCAAGCACACAGACCTTTTTTCTACATTTGGTTCACTTCCTTGTACAAAAAAAGCACACCGTACTATATGCCCATACCCTCCTGTTTGAAGAGGTTGAACGGTGTCATATTTTTGGGGCCCAGCAGCGAGTTGCTGGTATCAGTGCTGCTGTCAGTGCTCTCTATCTCGGTGCTGGTGTCAGTGCACTCTATCACGGTGCTGGTGTCAGTGCTCTATATCACGGCGCTGGTGTCAGTGCACTCTATCATGGTGCTGGTGTCAGTGCACTTTATCACGGTGCTGGTGTCAGTGCACTCTATCACAGTGCTGGTGTCAGTGCTCTATATCATGGTGCTGGTGTCAGTGCACTCTATCACGGTGTTGGTGCCAGTGCTCTATATCATGGTGCTGGTGTCAGTGCACTCTATCACGGTGCTGGTGTCAGTGCTCTATATCACGGTGCTGGTGTCAGTGCACTCCATCACGATGCTGGTGTCAGTGCTCTAT
Source organism: Lithobates pipiens (assembly GCF_037356315.1). Lineage (NCBI taxonomy): Eukaryota > Metazoa > Chordata > Amphibia > Anura > Ranidae > Lithobates > Lithobates pipiens. The sequence continues at coordinate 275,222,905 of NW_027507764.1, read as the reverse complement.
ATCACGGTTCTGGTGTCAGTGCACTCTATCACGGTGCTGGTGTCAGTGCTCTATATCACGGTGCTGGTGTCAGTGCACTCTATCACGGTGCTGGTGTCAGTGCAATCTATCACTGTGCTGGTGTCAGTGCAATCTATCACTGTGCTGGTGTCAGTGCTCTATATCATGGTGGTGGTGTAAGTGCAATCTATCACAGTGCTGGTGTCAGTGCTCTATATCACGGTGCTGGTGTCAGTGCACTCTATCACGGTGCTGGTGTCAGTGCTCTATATCACGGTGCTGGTGATCATCTCCTGCACCCTCTTCATAGCCTACCCTGACCTTTCCTCTCCTCCATTGCCTTCATGCGCTCCTGAGTCATGAATTGTCAAAATTTCACAGTTAAAAAAAGAATGCTTGTAGTTGTCGATCCCAGATTCACTTCATACATGTGTTATGTCAGTGGCCATGTGGTGGGACTATGTGTGCACAGCTAGTAAGTATTTTGTGGCTGAAAATATGACCTGTAGGTTTTTAAAGTTCACCTGCCATTGAAGTCAATGGGGCGGTTTGCATTCGCAAACTTTTGGCCACGTTCGTGGTTCACGTTCGCAAAACATCCCGTCGGAAGTTCACCCATCTCTACCCTTAATATCCGTATAAGACCGAAAGGGGCTGGTAATGGGCAGGGGAGTACCCATGCAATTGTTCTCAATGATTTTCATCCATATTGCCAGGACCAGACATTACATTAAAACTGCAAGCAGTTTTAAATGACATTTTTTCCGTTAGAAAATGTAATTTTGTGCAGGGACTGTTCTAAACACAGGAAACACGTGCCACTTCACAGACATATTATAGACACCCCCAGGCACGATATTTAAAGGAATATTTCACTTTTTTTCACTTTAACCACTTGCCGACCGCCTCACGCCGATGTACGTCGGCAGAATGGCACGGGCAGGCATAAGCACGTACATGTACGTGCTTTGCCTCCCGCGGGTCGGGGGCCCGATCGGGCCCCCGCCCGGTGCCTGCGGCGGTCGGTTTTCGTTCGGGAGCGATCCCGGACGAGGGGACGGCCATTCATTCATGGCCACCCCCTCGCGATCGCTCCCGACGAATGGAAATCCCCGGTGACATCACTTCCTCTCCTGTAATGTAAACACAGGAGAGGAAGTGATGTATTCTCTCCTCCGTGTCGGTATTTTTCGTTCCGACACGGAGGAGAGCGGATCAGTGAGTTGCACCAACACATCCCACACACAGTAGAACATGCCAGGCACACTCACACCCCCCCTTTACCCCCCGATCACCCCCCCCAATTACCCCTGCCCCCCAGTCACAGTGACACCAATGTCATTTTTTTTTTTTTTTTTTTTTTTTTTGCATTGGTGTCATTTGTGACTGTAATAACTGTTAGGGCAGTTAGGGTTAGCCCCCTTTAGTTCTAATGTACCCCCCTAACCCCCCCAATAAAGGTTTAACCCCGTGATCACCCCCCGTCGCCAGTGTCACTAAGGCTGGGTTCACATTGCAGCGGTTTATGAGAACGAATGTGATTCGCACCGCACTGCAGTGCAAATCACATCCGATCTCTGTGCGATTCGAGTTCAGCCATTCGCCGCACCCGCCGCACCCGCCACACCCGCCGCACCCGCCGCAAATTCGCACGGGACCCTTTTTTTGGCCCGCAGCAGAATCGGATCGCATGGGTGTTCACACCATGCGATCCGAGTTTGCAGATCGCACTGCGATATGCGAACTGATCTGGGGGTGTCAGTAACATTTCACTGACACTCCCAGCAGTTCGCATAGGGCAGTGTGAACTGCCGCCGGGAGGCATGCGATGCGGGAACCCGCCGCGGATTCGCGGCGTTTCCGCATCGCTCCAGTGTGAACCCAGCCTAATAAGCGATCATTTTTCTGATCGCCGTATTAGTGTCACAGGTGACGCTAGTTAGGCAGGTAGGTATTTAGGTTCGCCGCAGCTTTTTATAGCGCTAGGGACCCCCATATACTACCGCATAAAGCCCCCTGATTGCCCCCTAGTTAACCCTTTCACCAGTGATCACCATATAACTGTTACAGGTGACGCTGGTTGGTTAGTTATTTTTTTATAGTTTCAGGGCACCCGCCATTTATTACCTAATAAAGGTTTAACCCCCTGATCACCCGGCAGGTGTCATTTGTGACTAATAACTGTTAGGGCAGTTAGGGTTAGCCCCCTTTAGTTCTAAGGTACCCCCCTAACCCCCCCAATAAAGGTTTAACCCCGTGATCACCCCCCGTCGCCAGTGTCACTAAGGCTGGGTTCACATTGCAGCGGTTTATGAGAACGGATGTGATTCGCACCGCACTGCAGTGCAAATCACATCCGATCTCTGTGCGATTCGAGTTCAGCTATACAGATAGTATGGCTGAATTCGTGTCGCACCCGCCGCACCCGCCGCAAACTCGCACGGGACCCTTTTTTTGGTCCGCAGCAGAATCGGATCGCATGGGTGTTCACACCATGCGATCCAAGTTTGCAGATCGCACTGCGATATGCGAACTGATCTGGGGGTGTCATTAACATTTCACTGACACTCCCAGCAGTTCGCATAGGGCAGTGTGAACTGCCGCCGGGAGGCATGCGATGCGGGAACCCGCCGCGCATTCGTGGCGTTCCCGCATCGCTCCAGTGTGAACCCAGCCTAATAAGCGATCGTTTTTCTGATCGCTGTATTAGTGTCACAGGTGACGCTAGTTAGGCAGGTAGGTATTTAGGTTCGCCGCAGCTTTTTATAGCGCCAGGGACCCCCATATACTACCGCATAAAGCCCCCTGATTGCCCCCTAGTTAACCCTTTCACCAGTGATCACCATATAACTGTTACAGGTGACGCTGGTTGGTTAGTTATTTTTTTATAGTTTCAGGGCACCCGCCATTTATTACCTAGTCTCACTAGTGTACCCCTAAATTTAGGGGTGTCTACTTTCTAAAATGGGGTCATTTGGGGGGGGGGTTTGTGCCATCTTGGCATTTTATGGCCTTCAAAACTGTAACGCCCTTAGAAAGCCTGAAGGCGGTGCTTGGTTTTTGGGGCCCCGTACGCGGCTAGGCTCCCAAAAAGTCCCACATATGTGGTATCCCCGTACTCAGGAGAAGCAGCAGAATTTATTTTGGGGTGTCATTTCACATATGCCCATGGCATGCGTGAGCAATATATCATTTAGTGACAACTTTGTGAAAAAAAAAAAAAGTTTGTAATTTTCCCGCAACTTGTGGCAAAATATAAAATATTCCATGGACTCAACATGCCTCTCAGCAAATAGCTTGGGGTGTCTACTTTCTAAAATGGGGTCATTTGTGGGGGTTTTGTGCCATCTTGGCATTTTATGGCCTTCAAAACTGTAATAGGTAGTGAGAAGTGAACTCAAAAAATTACGCCCTTAGAAAGCCTGAAGGCGGTGCTTGGTTTTCGGGGCCCCGTACGCGGCTAGGCTCCCAAAAAGTCCCACATATGTGGTATCCCCGTACTCAGGAGAAGCAGCAGAATTTATTTTGGGGTGTCATTTCACATATGCCCATGGCATGCATGAGCAATATATCATTTAGTGACAACTTTGTGAAAAAAAAAAAAAAAAAAAAAAAGTTTGTAATTTTCCCGCAACTTGTGGCAAAATATAAAATATTCCATGGACTCAACATGCCTCTCAGCAAATAGCTTGGGGTGTCTACTTTCTAAAATGGGGTCATTTGTGGGGGTTTTGTGCCATCTTGGCATTTTATGGCCTTCAAAACTGTAATAGGTAGTGAGGCGTGAAATCAAAAATTTACGCCCTTAGAAAGCCTGAAGGCGGTGCTTGGTTTTCGGGGCCCTGTACGCGGCTAGGCTCCCAAAAAGTCCCACATATGTGGTATCCCCGTACTCAGGAGAAGCAGCAGAATTTATTTTGGGGTGTCATTTCACATACGCCCATAGCATGTGTGAGCAATATATCATTTAGTGACAACTTTGTGTAAAAAAAAAAAAAAAATTTTTTTTTTGTCATTATTCAATCGCTTGAGGCAAAAAAATAAAATATTCAATGGGCTCAACATGCCTCTTATCAATTTCCTTAGGGGGTCTACTTTCCAAAATGGGGTCATTTGGGGGGGTTTTGTACTGCCCTGTCATTTTAGCACCTCAAGAAATGAGATAGACAGTCGTAAACTAAAAGCTGCGTAAATTCCAGAAAACGTACCTTAGTTTGTAGATGTGACAACTTTTGCGCAAACCAATAAATATACAATTATTGACTTTTTTTTTACCAAAGACATGTGGCTGAATACATTTTGGCCTAAATGTATGACTAAAATTGAGTTTATTGGATTTTTCTAATAACAAAAAGTAGAAAATATCATTTTTTTTCAAAATTTGCGGTCTTTTTACGTTTATATCGCAAAAAATAAAAATCACAGAGGCAATCAAATACCATCAAAAGAAAGCTCTATTTGTGGGAAGAAAAGGACGCAAATTTTGTTTGGGTACAACATTGCATGACCGCGCAATTACCAGTTAAAGCAGCGCAGTGCCAAAGTGTAAAAAGACCTCTGGTCATTTACCAGCAAAATGGTCCGGTCTGAAAGTGGTTAAGTGTCATTAAAATCAGTGCTCCCGAAAAAACATCAGTTTGTAAAACTTTTTTTTTTTGCATTGGTACATGTCCTCTGGGGTAGGAGCCGGGTCCCCAAACCCTTTTTAGGACAATAACTTGCATATTAGTCTTTAAAATTAGCACTTTTGATTTCAAACTTTCGAGTCCCATAGATTTTTTTTTAAATATCTCTTTATTAGTTTTTTACATATCCATTATACATTTCACCATTTACATTCATCGCTCTTATGAGCTTCCATAAAATCCATTCATACTCATGTCCTCAAATACTATAAAATTGTACATATATATTTATACATTCATATCCCTCTTACTCCTTTTTTTTCTCCCCTTTTGGTGTGGCTTGCCCTATCTCCATACTGTTTTATCCTGATGCTGTTATGGAATTTTCTATCCAACTTACCCATACTCTCTTATATTTCTCTCCATGTCCTCTACTCCAATATGTTTCCCTATATAGTGGTAGATTACTATTTACTAAATTTTTCCACTCTGTTAACGTTGGAGCTTCCACCTTCTTCCAATTCAGCACTATTGTCTTTCTAGCATAAAAAAGCAACAGACCCACCATTATTCTCCTTCCTATAGGGGTGATATTATTCCCTACTAGTCCTAATAGGCAGATCTCTGCCTCTTGATTTAAAGAGACTGATGTTACTATAGTAATTACTCTCAAAACCTCCCTCCAGAATATCAATTTATACAAGACCAGAATATGTACATGAAATTTCCTGGGGTGCCTGCACATCTCCAGCAGTTTTGAGAGTTTGTTGGAAATATTTTGTATAATTTGTATGGCATATAATAACTTCTATGTATTATTTTAAATTGTATTAATTTATCTTGCAGAGATACTAATATTTGGGGTGGAGATCTCCATATCTCCTCCCTGTTTTATCTGCTAATGTTGGAACATCTCTTGTCCAGCTTTCACATAGCTTACTTATATCTGAAAATTGTAGCTGTATAAAATTGAAATTTGCTTTTTTTTGTTCTTTTTCCTTACCATTTGCTCTAATTCTGTTTCTATAAATTGTGGGATCCCCTCCGGGAACTGAGTCAATAAAGCATGGACCAACTGCATGTATCTAAAAATGTAGTTCCCAGGTATATTCCAACATTTCTTTATTTCGGCAAATGAAATAATTCTCCCTTTGGGTACAACTTGTGATAGTTTTTTAATCCCAAATTTAGTTAATGCCCCTGGATCTTGGATGGAATCCAAATGTGGGAGCTCTGGCTTTCTCCATAATGGAGTGTTTGGGGATAAATCCACTCTCAAATGAACCTCTTTTGCCATGGCTGCTCTCCATATTTTTACTGTCGTAATCATCGAGGGAGTCAGATCTTACCTATATATTAATCCGTGGAATGGCAATGACTGCAGTGCCTCCCACGACTGGACCACTGCTGCCTCTACCATCGTGGCAGAGTCAAATCCATCCAGATTCAGCCATCTCCCTATCGTCACCAACTGTGTAGCCATATAATATTTATAAAGGTCTGGGAAAGCCAATCCCCCCTGTACCGCCAGATGCATAAGTACGCTTAGTTTAATTCTAGCTGGTTTGCCTTTCCATGTAAATGTAGAAAACATACCGTGTAGCTGTGTAAAAAACTTCTTAGGCAACCACTGCAGAGAATTTCTAAATAAATCCAGAAATTTAGGAAGAATCTTCATCTTTATTAAATTTATAAGTCCCAGCAGCGACAGGGGCAATGCCTTCCAGATCTTTAACTTTTATGCCGCGTGCACACGTAGCCAACTATCCGGCGGACTTAGTCTGACGGACTTCCCGCCGGACTGTCCGCCAGACTTTCCGAACGAGCTACTTGCCCACACACGGCACTTTTTCAATGGACTAATACGGCGTACTAAGTCCACCGGACTATCCGCCGTACTTTTGAAATGAACGGACTTGCCCACACACGCGGAGGAAAGTCCGCTCATTTTGAGCGCGTCTCCAGGTAGCCGGGGCCAGTGAAGGAGGCGTCGCTGGCCCTGTCACCTGGTATGGACTTAAAGGGGAATCCCTATGCTGAAAAATCGGCGTGGGCCCCCCCTAGGTCCACATCAGACCCTTGTCCGAGCATGCTACCCGGCCGGCCAGGAAAGGGGGTGGGGACGAGCGAGCGCCCCTCCCTCCTGAGCCGTGCCAGGCCGCGTGCCCTCAACATGGGGGGTGCCTTGGGGAAGGGGGGGCCGCGCTGCCCCCCCACCCCAAAGCACCTTGTCCCCATGTTGATGAGGACAAGGGCCTTTAATAAGGGGGCCCTGGATACCGGCCCCCCACCCTATGTGAATGAGTATGGGGTACAATGTACCCCTACCCATTCACCTTTAAAAAAAAAGTAAAAAAAACACAACACACAAGGGTTAAAATCGTTTATTGCACAGCTCCGGGGGTCTTCTGTCTTCGGGGGTCTTCTCGCCTGACTCCTCCGCTATCTAGCTCTTTTACTAGCGGAGGAGCCCGGCTTTCTTCTTTGCCGCTGCCCTCTTCTTCTGACTTCGGGGGTCTAGTCCCCCTCTTCAGTTATTCTTCCCGGGCCACCGCGCCTTCTTCTAGCTCTTTTACAGGCGGTGGCCCGGTCTTCTGTCACCGCTGTCGCCGTCTTCTGTTCTTCTGTTCTCTTCTTCTCTTCTTTTCTTCTCTTCAGATGTTGCCTCGTCGATGTCTCCGCTCACAATGACGGGGACACGGCGCACGGCGACTTATATAGGGACATCACCGGATGGATGCGTTTGTTCGTTAACATTGTTACATCTGCAAATGCTAAATCTATTCTGGACGCTGTTTTATAGGAGGCATAAAAACAGGATTAGACTCTTTTTTTCTGGATTTCTCCATCTCCAAATTTCCGTTACTCCTGTCACCTGAGCTCAATTATACAAGTCTGCTGAATATTGCTTAGGAGATTTTGGTCTATCCAGCTCTGGCAATAGAATTGAATTAAAATCTCCAATAAATAATAACTTTGCTGGGAGATATTCAATTATTTTCTCCATTATCTCATTCAAAATCCTCACCGCAAATGGGGGTGGTATATAAATTGCTACTGTAATGTATCTTTGCTGCCCAATTGTATACAACAAAATAACATATTTTCCTTGTAGGTCTATAAAGGCCTTCTCTATTTCTCCCAGAAAAGTTGTATTTACTAAAATGGATAATCCTCTAGCATAGGAGGAATACGTGGCATGGTATGCTTTTTTTAAAGTTCTTAATCTTTTACCCATTAAATGTGTCTCCTGAGGTATGATCAATTGAGAACTAAATTTTCTTATATATTGAAACACTAATGCTCGCTTAAACTTCAAGTTCAATTCTCGAACATTCCATGAGAGTATTGAATAGCTATTATTTTTACCTGTCATTATATTGGAAGTGTGGAAAGTTTAAACACCTCCACCACATCATAGAGAACGTCCATAGGGTTCTTAAGCCACACCCTTGTTGCTCCCATCCCTACTTCCCCCTTACACTTCCCTCACCTCTCTCCCCCCATCCCGCCCCATCCCCTTCCACACCCCTCTCCACATTCACCTCATCCCCCTCCTCCCATCCCACCCTGTCCCTTTCCACTCCCTTCCCTGTTCTGCAACCCCATCCATTCATGGATGGGAATGGAGAGGAACTTCTCCTTACCTCTTCTTCACTGAACATAGTATATATTAGACATGTGCAGAGTAAAATATTTCGTTTCGGAATTTCGTTTTTGTCCGAAAACTTAATTTATTTAGTTACTCCCGAAATTCGTTTTTATTTATTTTGTTTTTCGTTCAAAAATTGCATTCGTCCGAAAATCCACATGAATTACGGTCGAATCTGTCTTTGAAGGCTTATGGTGTCTGTCAAATGTATAAAGAAGATTCGACGGAGCTAGTATATAGCATACTTTAGAACCCCTGTTAAAGTCTATGGGACTCCAACGTTCAAAATCTAAAGTGCTAATTTTAAAGACTAATTTGCAAGTTACTGTCCTAAAAAGTGTTTGGGGACCTGGGTCCTGCCCCAGGGAACATGTATCAATGCAAAAAAAAGTTTTAAAAACTGAAGTTTTTTCGGGAGCAGTGATTTTAATAATGATTAAAGTGAAACAATAAAAGTGTAATATTCCTTTAAATTTCGTAGGGGGGGGGGGGTGTCTATAGTATGCCTGTGAAGGGGCGCATGTTTCTGGTGCTTAGAACTGTCCCTGCACAAAGTGTCATTTATGCAGGAAAAAAAGTCCTTTAAAATCACTTGCGGCTATTATGCCTGTGTTACATCAGAGGGGTTCGGGGTCACCCATACGTCACAGGGAACCCCGGGTTTCCCCTTGCGTCAGAGGGGGGAGGGGTTAGGTGACGGGTGGCCCCGCCCTCCGTATATAAGAAACGTCAGGCCGCCGGAATCCCTGAAGTGTCTCCTCCGTGGAGACAGAAGAGGATGGATTCGCTGCGCTGGATGAGATGAGCCATCGCTGGAGAGATGACCGTCCGTCGCTGGATAGCAAGAGTGGATTACCGCCGCTGGAATCTTTTTATTTAATTTTTTAATAAAGGTATTTTTCAAAAGTGTGTTTGTCTTATTTAACTATTTTTTACACTTTCTTTGTGAAATGGTAGGGGTACTTTTGTACCCCCTTACCATTTCAAACAGGGGGGGCGGGATCTGGGGGTCCCCCTGTTAAAGGGGGCTTCCAGATTCTGATAAGCCCCCCGCCCGCAGACCTCCACAACCACCGGCCACGGTTGTGGGGATGAGGCCCTTGTCCTCATCAACATGGGGACAAGGTGCTTTGAGGGGTCGCAGACCCCCAAAGCATCCTCCCAATGTTGAGGGCATGTGGCCTGGTACGGTTCAGGAGGGAGGGGGGGCCGCTCTCTCGTCCCCCCTCTTTTCCTGCGGCCTGCCAGGTTGCGTGCTCGGATAAAGGGTCTGGTATGGATTTTTAGGGGGACCCCCACGTCAATTTTTTTTTTATTTGACGCGGGGTTCCCCTTAATATCCATACCAGACCTGAAGGGTCTGGTTATGGATATTTAGGGGGAACCCCACGTCAAATTTTTTCTTAAATTTGAGGCAGGGTTCCCCTTAATATCCATACCAGACCTGAAGGGCCTGGTAATTGAATTTGGGGGACCCCCACGCTTTTTTATTTATTTATTTATTTATTTTTTATCAATGACTTTCAATGAGTGTTCTCTGTATTACGGAGCCGACAATTCATAATAGCTGCGAGTAATTTTAACCACCTCAATACAGTGCAGTTACACCCCCTTCCTGACCAGACCAATTTTCAGCTTTCAGCGCTCTCACAGTTTGAATGACAATTACTCAGTCATCCAACACTGTATCCATATGAAACTTGCGTCCTTTTTTCCACACAAATAGAGCTTTCTTTTAGTGGTATTTAATCACTAGTGGGTTTTTTATTTTTTGTGCTATAAATAAAATAAAAACGTAAATTTTGTGAAAAAAATGCCTTTTTCTTTGTTTCTGTCATAAATTTTTGCTAATTTAGTAAATTTTCTTCATAAATTTTGGCCAAAATTTATACTGCTACATATCTTTGGTAAAAATAACCCACATTAGTATATATTATTTGGTCTTTGTGAAAGTTATAGAGTCTACAAACTATGGTGCCAATCACTGAAAATTGATCACTTCTGATCAGGCCTTCAGTACATCGGGTGTACCTAATTTCTTGAGACACTAACAAGTCAGGAAAGTACAAATAACCCCCAAATGACCCCTTTTTACAAAGTAGACATCCCAAGGTATTAAGTAAGTAGCATGGTGAGTTTTTTTAAGTTGTCATTTTTTCCCACAATTCTTTGCAAAATGAAGATTTTTTATATTTTTTTATTTTTTTTTACTAAATTGTCATATTATCAGGTTATTTCTCACACACAGCATATGCATACAACAAATTACATCCCAAAATACATTCTGCTACTCTTCCCGAGTACGGCGATACCACATGTGTGAGACTTTTACACAGCCTGGCCACATACAGAGCACCAACATTGATGTAGTACCTTCAGACGTTCTACGAGCAAAAATGACGCATCTCATTTCTCAACCACCTATTACACTTTTGAAGTCCCTGGAGTACCAGGATAATGGAATTTCCCATAAAATGACCCAATTTTGGAAAGAAAACACCCCAACATATAATCTGTGAGGCATAATGAGTCTTTTGAATGGTTAATTTTTTCCAGAAGTTTTTGGAATATGTGTGTGAGGAGGAGAACCCGGTAACATCCCGTTACCGCGGTTTGTTTACATTTTAGTGATCGGCTGTGAAAGGATCACAGCCGATCACGTGGGTAAACAGCCGGCCAATGGCTGTTTACCAGCGTCGGTGACGAGCAGTGTTCCCGGGGAACACGCCGCCACCGCCGTGCACGCGCAGCGTGCACGCGATCGCGCGCATGCGCCGTGCACGTTCGGGGTGTGACCATCTGTGATCGCCCGTGACTTCATCGCGGCCGATCCCGTGGTAAACAGCCATAACAGCTCCGTGACACGCCTCCGTGACTCCGTGACACGCCGCCACCGAAGAAACAGGGATGTGCGTGCACGATCGCGCGCATTCCCTGTTTAAACGGGAGGCCGTCATATGACGGCCTCCCGCCACAATAGGTGCACCGCCTGGCCGTCATTTGACAGCCGGCGGTCGGCATCTAGTTAAAGGACTTTTTTTCCTGCACAAATGACACTTTGTGCAGGGACAGTTCTAAGCACCAGAAACATGAGCCCCTTCACAGGCATACTATAGACACCCCCCCCCCCCCCCTACGAAATTTAAAGGAATATTACACTTTTATTGTTTCACTTTAATCATTATTAAAATTACTGCTCCCTGAAAAAACTGCCGTTTTTAAAACTTTTTTTTGCATTGATCCATGTCCCCTGGGGCAGGACCCGGGTCCCCAAACACTTTTTAGGACAGTAACTTGCAGAATCTTTTCTCTCTGTCAAATCTTTTTTTTCTGTCGAATATTTTCTCTATATAATCTTGGACTAATAGAGGTAAGGTTAGGCACATTCGACCCCAGGTTCTATAGACAGATTGTTATTGTCAGAGTCATGTCGAATCTCCTATTCTATATCGAACTGTTGTAACAATGAAAACGAAAATAAAGCATTTATTTATGTCGGATCTTTCGTTTTTCGGATTTTGTGCTTTCGTTATCATTTGTCAAAACGAAAACGAAAATAGCTGAAATTCGGACGAAAATGCATTCGGACGAAAACGAATGCACACGTCTAGTATATATTCCATGTTCAGTACCCAACATATCCAAACAAAACTACAAAAAAACTGTCACCCCTCCATTCTATTAATGGGTCTCAAACCGCACCTTTATACACCTTTGTCCTTCCCTTTTATCATTCCAAAAATTATATTAAAATTATATTATCAATCTATATAACAATCATAATTTATCATGCCACAATTGTACATAAAAAGTAACCAAAAAAAAAATAATAATAATATACATTTAAATATATATATATATATATATATATATATATATATATATATATATATATATATATATATATATATATATATATAATTTTTCCTTCCCTTGTGTTGTTGACATATATAATATTTATCACAATTTATCCCTTTATACATTTTAAGAGAGAAAAAAGAGAGAGAGAAAAAAAAGAAAAAATAAGGGGGAGAAAAAAAAAGTCTATATTTGTGCAACACTCTATATTTGTACAACACTCCTCTTCCAACCACCCTCCTTTGTTTCCCAGGTGCCGTTCTCCTATATATATATTTCCTGACAGACTCCATGGCAGCCTACGTATGGGTTAATCCCACCTCTCATACCTCATAGGACCCCACTCCCATAAATCTTTGCTCCTAATCAGAGACCGTGTTCCTTTTTTGTCCTCCTCCTTAAGGACCAAAGGGGTAGTTCTTACCAGAAGGAGTGGTGAATCCAGTTCTGGTTCCTGTTCGCAGTTTGCATGCATGATGGAATTTTCTGTTGTCTGGAGTCTAGTATCCCAGCTACTAGCAGGGAGGACATGGGGATGTATGCCCTGAAGAGCTTACTATCCAGCCACTGGCTGGCAAGCGGCAGTATGGCCATTCGTCCTAGCTACTAGCGGGAGGCCTTTCCCTTTAATTGATCCCCAAGATCGTGCCTATGGATGGGAGCCAGTTCGGGTGGTCGCTGCACTGGAATGGTATCGTATGGCAGCCTGTGTATGTGTATGTTGTCTTCTCTGTGTCCTGTGCCGATCGTTTTGGTGGGGGATGGCGGCTGGATCACATATGCGTTCCAGTTCGCCGCTCTGTTTCCTGTATTGCGCAACTGCAGGCCTCGGTTGAGATTGAGGCTTGGTTTGCTCTTGCGCAGTATGGTAAATATGGCGGCGACTGCGCATGCACACGAGCGCCGTGGGGACGACGCCATCGGCGTCATGACATCATCCGGCGGCAGTTTTAAAAACCTGTCAGATTCAGACAGGTTTGCTGCTTTCTTAGCAAAAAAAAAAAAAAAGAGAATGGAAGTTTTCTCTGCTTGCTCTGTGGAATTTGGATGTAAGAGTTTATTGCTTAAACCTGGCTGAATTAATTCTTTACTGGCTAACTGATTTTAAGCACTATCTGTAGTGTGTCATTCATTGATTGATATTTTTGCTCTTGTTGCAGCTTGTCTGAATATATTCCTATGGATGTCTCCTCGCCCCCTTGTGGCCAGCCCTTGCGCCGCAGGTAGGATGGAATTTTATTGTTCCTTTCTGCCTGTTTGTTGGGTTGGTTTGGGAGTAGTAAAGTTTTTCCTTTTGTTTTTCTCCCTGCATCTATTTTTAGCCCTTCCGTACTGGATCTTCGTTTGTCAGCACGTGAAGATAATACTCAGTCTGGGTCACGTCGTGGCCATTCAAGATCAAATTCGGGACTTCATAAGTCCTCTTCCAGACACCGCTCTGACAAAATCAAGGTCCGGGTCTTAGCACTATTCCCACCACCATTCTGGTCACTCGGAAGGAAAATCCTGTTGGGGTTGCAGAGCTAAAATTCCGGAAGACAAATCGCTATGTGATTTATGTTTTTCTCGAGTCGCAAAAGAAAGAGATACTAAAGACCAGCAGGTAGAGGCTTTGGTCAGAAAGGTGGTTCAAAAATCTCTGAATATATCAGACGCCACGCATGCGGCCGTTCCTCCCTCTGTGCCAACTTCAGTTGTTGAGATGGAAGACCTTGAGGTCCCGGGTCCCTCCCGCGACAGTTGTTCCTTCAGTGGTTCCTCTGACGGTGAGGCTGAAGTGGATGTTGCTAATGCAGGGTTTGATTTCTCCCTGGTTCCTCATCTGGTTGGAGCAGTCAAAGACGCACTAAGATGGGAAGAGCCGGTGGAAGCACCCGCTAAACAGAGAAAATACTTTAAGCATCTTAAAAAAGAACGCTCAAATTTTCCCTTTTTGGGGGAACTAGGTGAAATCATCTTGGATGAATGGAGCAAAGTCGAAAGGAAGAATTCTTTGATCTCCAAAGTGGTGAGAATATATCCATTTAAGAGTAAGGAGGTGAAGCACTTAGAGTCTGCTCCTCTTATTAATGCGGCCTTGATGAGACTGGTAAGACATGTCACGCTCCCTCCTGAAGACACCGTCTCTTTTAAGGATGGTCTTAAAAGGTAAATCGATATAGATTTGAAGCGTATCTATATTACGGCCGGGATGGCCTGTAAGCCAGCATTGCCATTGGCAGCTTTATCTAAAGCTATGGGGTGTTGGACTGATGATATGGGTGCGATTTTGAGAAGCATTATCGAGGATGCATTTAAGAACTCTCCACTATACGAGATGAAGATGGCGTCAGCTTTTCTGGGTGAGGCATCCCTGGACATTATTCGCCTAGTAGCACGTGTCATGCTGTCTTCTGTTACAGCTAAACGGGCCTTATGGTTACGCCCTTGGGTGGCGGATCCGGCCTCCAAACAGAACTGGTGCAAAATTCCCTTTGAGGGCACCTCCCTCGTTGGGAATAAGCTGGATTCAACTATCGCACGTGCTACCGGGGGGAAATCTGGATTCTTACCCCAGGATCGCTGGCTTTTAGGTCACAAGAGGGCCCAAGCAAGACTGAATGTGGAACGTGCTAGGAAAGCACGTCGTTACAGGCCGGGTCATGAGTTTAGGAAGAACTGGAGGAGAAACCAGCCTTCTGGTCAGAAGTCTTCTAAAATAAACTCCCTCCAGGAATCGAGAAGGCGCCAAGTCTTTTTGATATAGAGCCTGTCCAGGCGGAGCAGGTAGGGGCCCGTCTATACTCCGTTTCTGCCATGTCTGGGCAGCCTCGATACAGGACTTTTGGGTCATCAAAACAGTTTCCCAAGGGCATGCTTGGGTGTTCAGCAGTCCACCCATACACCGCTTCGTTCCCACGAGTCTTCCTCAATCAGAAGAGAAGAGAGAGGTTCTTCTGGCTTACACGGATTCCCTTATTACTCAAGGCGTGGCCATTTTGGTCCCAACAGGGGAAAAATTTCAAGGGATCTATTCCCCTCTTTTTATGGTCCTCAAAAAGAGCGGGTCTTGGAGACCAGTCATCGACTTGACTTATCTAAATTCCTT
Organism: Lithobates pipiens; assembly: GCF_037356315.1. Taxonomy (NCBI): domain Eukaryota; kingdom Metazoa; phylum Chordata; class Amphibia; order Anura; family Ranidae; genus Lithobates; species Lithobates pipiens. The sequence continues at coordinate 275,207,682 of NW_027507764.1, read as the reverse complement.
TATAAAAAAGGAAAAATTCAAGATGGAAACTTTACTAACTACACGACAGACAATACAACCAGGCAATGGTAAGTCTTGATAGATCTGAATGAAGTATACTTTCACGTCCCAATACGCAAAGGACTTCCAGAAATATCTCAGATTCTCAGTGAACCAAAGACATCTCCAGTTTGTTTGCCTCCCGTTGGGGCTTACAACATCACCGCGGGTGTTTTCAAAGCTCTTACTGGCGGTGGTCGCCTTGATCAGAGTCAAAGGTATCAGGTTACATCATTATCTGGATGACCTACTTCTGCTGTCACAGGACAGGGAGCAGTTGCTGTCACACCGAGATCAAGTTATCTCTACTCTGATAGAGTTCAGTTGGCTATTAAACAAGGAAAAAAGTAAAATTACGTTAAGTATTGATATAAATTTTCCGTTTTCCTTGTATCCTACTATATAAAAAAAAAATATTTAACGTATGTTTTTGATAATATTCAGTGAAGATAAAAAAATAAAAAAAATAATAAATAAATAAATACATATTCTACATTCCGTATAGCAATCTATTTCCAACCACCCCTCCTATATTCCCATGTGCCATTGTCCTATTTATATATGTTACCAATTGTTACCAATACCAACCTATACTAATCCATGAACAAATAACCATAAACATACATATATATTCATACACACACATATACACATACCCCCAAAAAACAAGGGGGGTCAGAGAGACAAATGGGGGGGGGGAAGAAAAAAAAATAACTAAAACAAAGAGTCCTATAGACTTTAATGGGATTCTAAAGTTCACGAGAATTTTCGGTCCGTTCGCAGGTTCTGGCGTGCACCAAACCGGGAGGGTGTTCGGCTTGTCCCTACTCAGGAGGTGGATGTCCTCTTTGATCTCATCAATATTATACAACTGCAAGAGCTTTACAGGCTTTTATTCTCCTCTTTGTCCCTTAGTAAGAAGTCGTGTTGAATTTAAAGTAGAGTTCCACCCAAAAATAGAACTTCCGCTTTAAGTGATGGTGAATCCTGACATGCCACATTTGGCATGTCATATTTTGGGGGGGAGCGGGTACCCTATTTTTAGAGGCATCCAGCTCCCACTTCCTCCCACTTCACGCCAGAAGGAAGTTCACCTCTCCCCCCTCCCTCCCTGCAATCTTCTGGGACATGCCACAGATCTGAGAAGATTGCCCGGCCATTCACAGCGCATGAAGCCACAGCTGAGCACCCACAGTTACAATGACGGCACCGCAGAGAGGAGGGGGAGAGGAGCAGGCTTCATTTGCCCACATCACTGGACCGTGGTACAGGTGAGTGTCCAATTATTTTAGCTGCTGACTTTTAAATAGGTGGAACTTTAATGAAACAGTCTCAGTGGGAAATGGACATTTTCATTTTGTGTGTCTTCCTTTTCGGACTTTCCACCTCATGATGACCTTTATGGAAGTCCTAATATCTGTGTAGCCCCTCTGAGGAAATGGGGATGCTTCAAATCCATCATTACTTGGATGGTATACTACTGTTGGTTCAGAGTCCAGATGACCACCTAGTTCAAAAGGGGATTCTTCTAGCCAGCCTGAATGTTTTGGCAGGATAAGAGGTGTCAACACGGTTGGCATAGATCTGACTAGTCATTATTTCAGAGGCCCAGTTCTGTGCTCAAGCAAGTACTTTTCTCCTTTTTCCTTCTTTGAATCGGCCAAGCAGTTGTCAGCTTCCCAATGCAGGGGTCTCCTGGAAACAATGATGTCTTGCATCCCTATGTTATCCTGGGCACACTGAATTCTCTATATGTTCCAAAGAATTCGATTTTTTGCCACTTGAGGCAGCTATTGAGCTAATTCAAATTGCTTCTCCTCAGATGAACAAGAGCCTCTGTTGATGGGTATGTCAGGGGAACCCTCGCTTGATCCCATCCGATAGGTTTATTTTCCCAGACCATTGTCACCACTAATGCCAGTACTTGGTTCCCAATGAATGGGTCTTTAATTGGAAGATCTTCCGCATATGACTCAAGTATAGGGCCACCCTCAGCTGAGTCTCCTTGCATCACCATCCATTCACAGGGTGCCTCTCTTCTGACCCTCACCTGTTGGTGGAGAAAGTCGACACTCTCACCCAAGGAATAGTCACCAAGCAGATGCTTATTCTCTACTGCCTTTGGTCATGAAGTTCCAGGCCCACAGGCCTTGGGTTTACCCTAGCCATGGAGCCTAGTCATAACCAACCACTTCAGTTACCAGGAGGTACAAAACCTGTCCCAGGAGGGACTGGAAATTGAGAGGGAAGGATTGGAGGACTTGGGCTGATCTCTGGAAGTGGTTCATTCCTGGCAAGGTTGCAAGAAGGACGTTTACAAAAGTTATTTACTCCGATGTCTGGAACAGGTTAACAGTCTTCGCAGCTGAGCAGAATTTTGATCCTCACAATGCAGAGATTACCCAGTTACCCAAGGTGGCTTCTATTTTCATCTTACAAAGTGGCAGTTCCATCCTTACCGGCAGAGACCACTCCTAGCCTAAACTGGGTGTGCAAAGTATCCAAAAGGCCTCCAGGAGGCTGTTTGTGTTTCCATCAGGTAAATTCAGAGGAGGAACCTACAGCAAAACCTTGTCTTCTTGGAGAGTCATGGTCACTCAGAAAACATACAGTGCAGCCAGGCAAGAGCCTCCAGAAGTTACATAGTTAGAGAGTAAGTGATAGAGGCTCATTCAGCTGGGTCTATTTTTACATCTTTAAGTTTTGGCAGCACATGAAAAAATGTCTATGGAGTAATCTGGCAAGCAGCAGGCTGGTTGATGTAGTGCACCTGCCTCAGGCGCTACAGGAAAGATCCAGGGGCTCATACATCAATGGACTTTGATTGAATGGCAGTCCAGGCTTCCATGTCCATTGTAAAAAAAGTTTGATTATACATTTCAGCACTACCTTTTTAGCTCATTATTTATCACATGTATGCTGCTATTTTGGCATCAGGGGAACATTGTATCAAATTCTTACCATAATTTTCCTTTCCTGACGCCAATCCATGGCAGCATATGAACCCTCCCTTTTTTTATCTTGTTATTTTTCAAATTTCTCAAAGTTTAAATGAAAAAGTGAAAATACAATTTGAAGTCAAATCAAGAAAGATCAATTCTGACCATCAAAATACAAGGAATATTCAGGAAACTTAAAAATAAACTCCCACTCTGGCCTAGACATTGATTTTTGACAACATACCAGCTTTGCTCTTATATGAAAATAATTATTTGAAAAATGATGCCTAGACCTGACACTAACAATCATATTCTAATCACTCACCACCACAGGTGCGCTAAAGAACTTGATCTACCTCAAAAGGTGGTAGTACAACTGAGCAAAATCCCTAACTAGGGCTCAGAGCATATTCTGCTCTTTGCTCATAAACCATTGATCTTTTGTAGATATCAAGAAGGCACATATAAACTCCTCACATGTTAATACAAAACCCCATTCAAATTGCACCAGTTACTTTAGGAAGTGTAAAGCCTGTGATGCAATTCTGAGAACAACCCAGCAACATTCTACTGCATGACACATCCATTTTCATGAGAAATTTGTAAAAAATCACTTTTGATAAATCTCCTGCCAAGGTGTGTACCTGCTATGTGGGAATAAGTCAACCCTCCAACCCCAGAGCACTGGTTTGCATCTGTTAATGTGATCAAACAAGTAAAAACCACACCATTTTTTTGTTTTTGTTTTTTCCTCTTCTTGTTCCCCATCCTACCTTTCTCACTTCCTCCCTTTATCCCTTTCTATTTCCACCTCCGCTCATTACACATCTTCCCATCTCTCTGCCCAACACCCCTACTTCCTTTCCTCTCCCTTCCAGGTTTCTACATTTGAATACAAAGCATAAAATAAATAAGTTGGAAGATAAAGCTAAGGAACTCTTACAATGGCAGTGATAAAGTCAATATTAACTTTACACAAAAATAACAATGCTGGCAACCAGGGTGTTTTTGTTGAGCTGATGTGTGTTAACTAACACGTGGTATTGCAGATAAACCAGAATGATGGAAATTAGACATTATATAGCACCTGTTTTTTTTGTTTCTTTTTTTTTCAGTTTTGTTTTGTCATGTTTACTTTTGTATATAAAGCACTTGTTTAACAATTTTGCTACCAGAGCAATTTTTCATTTTTAACAATTTTTTTTTTGTTTAAATCGCCATGCTCAGGTCAAAATAACAAACAGCAGACAGCACAAAATTTGTGATAGTAAATTATCAATATAATATTATAAACAGTGCAGCGCTAATAAAAATATGATTCAAATATTAAATACACATTATGTTTACCTCGACACAAACCAAATATTCCTATTAACCAGGTTTCTGCCCGCCCACTGTAAAATGACAGTGGTGTGGTGTGGCTCTTGTTCTGGGACACCAGGCAGTGTGGTGATTGCAGCTGTGCCATGTTGCTAAGACACGGCACAACTCCAATCTCTGTAAAGAGCTGTGTCCAATCACAGCCGGTCACATGTAAACACAGAGATGCCGGTAATTGGCGCTCCTCGCCTCACACTGACAGAGTGTGTGGCGAGGAGAGCCGATCAGCAGCATCTCCACGCAGGAGGACATCTACACATGTAATTAGGGCACTGATCATCAGTGCCCTGATTACAATATAGTGCCAATAGTGGCCATTAGTGATGCCAGTCAGTGCTGGCTATCAGTGCCGCCTAACAGTGCTGTTCACCAGTGCCTATCACTGCTGTCCATCAATGCCCATGAGTGCCACCCATCAATGCCCATCAGTGCCCATCAGTACTGCCTATCCGTACAGCCTATCAGTGCCCACCAGTGCCACTATTAGTCCCCACCAGTGCCACCTAGCAGGGCCCATCAGTGCCGCCTATCACTGCTCATCAGTGCCACATATCAGTGCCACCGATCAGTGCTCATAAGTGCGGCATATTAGTGCCTCCTCATCAGTGCCCATAAGTGCCATCCCATATATGCCCACACCAGTTCAGCCTATCAGTGCCCATCAGTGCCACCTCATCAGCGCACATCAGTGAAGGAGAAAAATTACTTTGTTACAAAAATTTACTGACAGAAACTAAATAAAAAACATATTTTTTTTTATTGGTCTTTTTTTTTGTAAAAAATAAAAAACCCAGCAGTGATTAACCTCCCTGGCGGTATCCCTGAGCGTGACTCGGGTTTGGTTTTTTCTTGTATTATCGGTAAGCCCAAGTCACACTCGGGGTAACATTGCAGAGCGGAGAGCGGAGATCTTACCTTCTCCCGGCGCTGCAGCAATGTTCTCCGCTGTCCTCCGTGTCCTCCCCTGTGATCGCTGACGCGATCGCCGGCGAGGTCACGCCATCCTGACTTCCTGGTTCCATTCTCTGCGAGCAGCAGCAGCACACGGGAGCGGAACTGGGCGGGAATTTCAAAAAGTGAACACAACACAAACACATAAATAGAGGTGATACATTGTAATCTGAGAGGATTACACTGTATCATCTCTATCTGACTGATAAACTATACAGTGCCCCTTGCCTCCAATAAAATAAAATATAACATGGCATCAAAAAGCGCCAATTCGCTACAAAATCGCCATTGGACCAGCTGAGTGACAGCCGTAGCGACACGGAGTTGCTCGCAGAAATTAGCGATAGCGAGTCGTGGGGAGATTTGTCGTCTGACACTGACACGGATCTGACAAGTGACAGCGGTGATGATCCTGCACCTGACCTCAGCAATGTGCGCAATTGGTGCCCTATCGACTGCGATACAGACCAGGTAGCGCCGCCAAGATTCCCCTTCACTGGATCAACTGGGATGAAGGTAGATGTCGAACGTGACAATACTCTGGCATACCTGCAATTATTTCTCACTGAGGATGTAATTGAAAAAATTGTCACAGAGACAAACCGCTACCAGGTACAGCAATCCGCTACGCTGCATGCCAGGTTTTCCCGAAGCAGAAAGTGGGAACCAATGACCAAAGAGGACATCTGGCAGTTCCTGGGACTCATTATTCTTCAGGGGGTGGTGGGGAAACTACTCCAGAAATGGTACTGGACCACCAATAAATTACTGGCCACTCCGTTTTTTGGCACCGTGATGTCCGAATACCGTTTTTCCCTCATCATGAAATATTTCCATTTCACGAACAATGAAGAGTTTGATGAGGCCACGCATCCTGCACCCAAACTCAAAAAAATCTGGGAGGTATCGCAAATTATTGTGAGCAATTTCCAGTGGACCTACATGCCAGAAAGGGAAGTGTCTGCGTGGATGAAAGCTTGATGGCCTACAAGGGACGCCTGAGCTGGATACAATTTATTGCATCCAAAAGAGCGATCCTACATGCTCTGCGAGTCATCCACCGGGTACATCTGGAATTCGGTCATTTACACCGGTAAAGGCACGAAGTTCAACCCCAGGTACAGCGGCTATGGGATGGCCACATCATCAGTCCTCACACTGCTGGAGCCATTGCTGAACCAGGGATATTGTGTCACCATGGACAACTTCTATACGTCTCCGGAACTTTTTGATGTTTTGCTAAAAAACAAGACCGATGCGTATGGTACTGTTAGGCCTAATCGACGTGACATGCCATCTCTGTTCTCCAGGAAAAATCTAAAAACCGGAGAAATGGTTGCCTGGCAGAAGGGTAAGATGATGGCAATGCGATGGCGAGACAAGAAGGACGTGTGTCTCATGAGCACGGTGCACAATACCTCCACTGCCATGGTCCACACCAAACGTGGGAAAGATGTGCTGAAGCCGCAAGTCGTCATAGACTATAATTGCACTATGGGAGGTGTGGACAGAGCCGATCAGGCAATGACATTTTATCCAGCTATGCACAAGCAGCAAAAAAAATATTATAAAAAGATTTTCCGGCATCTTCTGGAGCAATGCCTTTGGAACGCATATGTCCTATACAGAGCACAGAGTCGCAAGCCTCTTATTCATGCCGATTTTACCTGGAAGGTGGCTGAGCAGATTTTCCTCGAACACCAGACACCATCAGGATCTGCGATCAGACCTGGACGACATGCTGTTGATGTTGTCAACCCAGAACACCTAACAGGTCGTCACTTTGTGGACTACATACCACCAACCGCAAAAAAGGCAGCACCTACCAGGATGTGTGTGGTTTGCTGCTCAAAGAGAGATAGCAGTGGAAAAAAAGTCCGAAAAGAAAGCCGGTTCTATTGTCCGGATTGTGATGTTGGACTGTGTGCTGTACCTTGCTTCAAAATGTATCACACTCAGGATATTTATTGAATTTTCTTTGTTTGACAAATTTCATTATTATTTTGCATTACATTATTGAATAAAATTATATTATTTATCAGATTATAATTCATGATTTTGTGTTTCAAACTTTATCACATCTGGGATGTCTACTAGAGCCTTGTTTGGTCAGGTTTTGGTAAGTAATTACTAAGAATTGCAGGCCTATGATACACAACACCAAATTTTCATGCAAAAGAATTGTACTGCTTTTGGAATAGAATTCCTGACAGAATCATACCGCCAGGGAGGTTAAATACCACCAAAAGAAAGCTCTATTTGTGTGAAGAAAATGATAAAAAATTAATCTGGGTACAGTGTCGCATGACCGTGCAATTATTATTCAAAATGCGACAGCACTGACAGCTGAAAAATGGCCTGGGCAGGAAGGGGGTGTAAGTGTCCTATAGGAAAGTGGTTAAACAGCGTGAAAGTTGTGGATGGAACATATATTACTAGACATGTACAGAATGAAAACATGTAATTTGTTTTGTTTCGTTGTTTCGTTATTTACATGAATTTGTTTAGTTAAATTTGTTTCATTTGTTTAATTCATTTTCAGAATTTGTTTAATTTATTTGTTTTTGAATCAATTCAAATGTAGTGGGTATTGCAGCCAAAGACTTACATGAACACAGATAGGCTACATGTACCTTAACGCAGATGACTGCATGTACACAGGCTTTCCAGCCTGATAGAGGGGAGAGAGCTGGCTGTCATGTCTGCATGGGCTCCCCCCGCCCCCTCTTCCTGTTTTTACTTACTGAGTAGGGATGAGCTTCGAGTTCGTAATTTTACGAATATTGTGGGCCGTTTTCACCAAATTCGAGTGGCGTGTCACAGCCCATAATTCACTGTTGCATCACAGCGCATTGCTGGCAGATGATTGGCCAAGCATGCACTATGACCCGCGTGCTTTGGCCAATCACAGCGCGATAAGAGCGGAGAGCCATAATTGGCCAAAGGCAGGGTGGCTTTGGCCAATTATACCTCGGGGGATTTAGTAAACGCACCACACTATATAAGGCCGCCTGGAAGTTGGCCTTGTGTAGTGTTTTCCAGCATGCTGAGAGAGAGATAGAGAGAGAGAGACAGTGTCATTTCATTTGATTTAGAGCAGGTAGGCGAGTCAGTTAGCTGCAGTCAGTGTATTTAGTATATATATGCATCCCAGGTGTTGTGTATATACAGTATATATATATATATATATATATATATATATATATATATAATACACTGTATTCAGTTTAGCTAGATCCGTTCCTGTTATTCTCTTCATAATATACTTACAGGCAGGCATCTGCAGTATTTTCAGTCAGTGTACTGTATCCTGTGCACAGTGTGCAACTAAAGCTAACTGCAGACAATTGCTGGTGTTCTCTTCCTAACAATACCCATAGGCAGGCAGCTTCAGTATTTTCAGTCTGTGTACTGCATCTTGTGCACGGTGTGAAACTAAAGTTAACTGTATACAATTGCCGGTGTTCTCTTTCTAATAATACTTTAGGGAGACAGCTGCAGTATTTTCAGTCAATGTACTGTATCCTGTGCACAGTGTTCAACTAAAGCTAACTGCAGACAATTGCTGGTATTCTCTTCCTAACAATACCACAGGCAAGCAGCTGCAGTATTTTCAGTCAGTGTACTGTATCCTGTGCACAGTGTGCAACTAAAGCTAACTGCAGACAATTGCTGGTGTTCTCTTCCTAATAATACTTCAGGCAGGCAGCTGCAGTATTTTCAGTCAGTGTACTGTATTCTGTGCAGTGTGCAACTAAAGCTAACTGTAGACAATTGCTGGTGTTCTCTTCCTAATAATATCACAGGCAGACAGCTGCAGTATTTTCAGTCAGGACACGGCATCCCGTGCACAGTGTGCAACTAAAGCTAACTGGAGACAATTGCTGGTGTTCTCCTCCTAATAATGATGAAAAAAGAGTGGCTAGTTGATTGGACTTTTCAGGCACACAGATAGTTAGTCTAAAAATAGTCAAATTTATTTAGTCAAATGTATAAAAAAGAACATTAATGCATATAAAGAATTAATAAAATTAATATTAGTACACCCTCATACAATAAGTCTGACACCTTAAGCCGCGTACACACGTAGCCGCCTGTCCGACGTACTTAGTCTGGCGGACGTCCGCCAAACTGTCCGTTGGAATTTTCGAACGGGCTACTTGCCCACACACGGCACTTTTTCAGCGGACTAATACGGCGTACTAAGACCGCCGTACTAAGTCCGCCGTACTTTCGAAATGAACGGACTCGCCCACACACGCGGAGGAAAGTCCGCTCATTTCGAGCGTGTCTCCAGGTAGGCGGGGCCCGCGAAGGAGACGTCGCTGGCCCCGCCGCCTGGTATGGACTTAAAGGGGAACCCCCAACGCCGAAAAAAATCAGAGTGGGGGTCCCCCCAAGTCCACAACAGCCCCATGTCCGAGCACGCTACCCAGCCGGCCAGGAAAGGGGGGCGAGCGAGCGCCCCCCCCCCCTCCTGAGCCGTACCAGGCCGCGTGGCCTCAACATGGGGGGTGCCACCCCAAAGCACCTTGTCCCCATGTTGATGAGGACAGGGGCCTCTTCCCGACAACCCTGGCCGTTGGTTGTCAGGGTCTGCGGGCGGGGGGCTTATCGGAATTCGGGAGCCCCCTTTAATAAGGGGGCCCCCGGATACCGGCCCCCCACCCTATGTGAATGAGTATGGGGTACAATGTACCCCTACCCATTCACCTGTAAAATAAAAGTACAAAAAAAAAAACACAACACACAAGATAAAATACTTTATTGCACAGCTCCGGGGGTCTTCCGTCTTCGGGGGTGTTCTCGCCAGACTCCTCCGCTATCTTCTTGTAGCTCTTTTGCTAGTGGAGGAGTCCGGCTTTCTTCCTCGCCGCCGGCCTCTTCTCCCGACTTCGGGGGTCTTGTCCCCCTCTTCAGTTCTTCTGCCGGGCCACCGCGCCTTCTTATAGCTCTTTTACAGGCGGTGGCCCGGTCTTCTGTCTTCTTCTTCTTCTTCTTCTTCTCCTTCTTCTCCTGGAGATGTTGACTCGACGCTCTCTCCGGCCACAATGCCAGGGACGCGCTGCGTGGCCACTTATATAGGGACAAGGGGCGGTGTCACATGGCTTTATGTCACATGGGTTGGTGTCACATATGACCCCGCCCCCTTACGATGTCACAGTCCCCATGTGACATCAACCCATGTGACCAACCCATGTGACATAAAGCCATGTGACACCGCCCCTTGTACCTATATAAGTGGCAGCGCAGGGCGTCCCTGGCATTGTGGCCGGAGAGAGCGTTGAGTCAACATCTCCAGGAGAAGAAGGAGAAGAAGAAGAAGAAGAACGGAAGGCGGCAGCGGCGACAGCGGCGACAGCGGCGACAGAAGACCGGGCTACTGCCTGTAAATGAGCTATAAGAAGGCGCGGTGGCCCGGCAGAAGAACCGAAGAGGGGGACAAGACCCCCGAAGTCGGGAGAAGAGGCCGGCGGCGAGTAAGAAAGCCGGACTCCTCCGCTAGCAAAAGAGCTACAAGAAGATAGCGGAGGAGTCCGGCGAGAAGACCCCCGAAGACGGAAGACCCCCGGAGCTGTGCAATAAAGTATTTTATCTCGTGTGTTGTGTTTTTTTTTGTACTTTTTTTTTACAGGTGAATGGGTAGGGGTACATTGTACCCCATACTCATTCACATAGGGTGGGGGATCGGTATCCGGGGGCCCCCTTATTAAAGGGGGCTCCCGGGTTTCCGATAAGCCCCCCACTCGCAGACCCCGACAACCAACGGCCAGGGTTGTCGGGAAGAGGCCCTTGTCCTCATCAACATGGGGACAAGGTGCTTTGGGGTGGGGGGGCCGCGCACCCCCCCATCCCCAAGGCACCCCCCATGTTGAGGGCACGCGGCCTGGTACGGCTCGGGGGGGCGCTCGCTCGCCCCCCTTTCCTGGCCGGCCGGGTAGCGTGCTCGGACAAGGGTTTGTTGTGGACTTGGTCCCCCCAATTTTTTTCGGCGTTAGGGTTCCCCTTTAAGTCCATACCAGGCGGTGGGGCCAGCGTCGTCTCCTTCGCGGGCCCCGCCTACCTGGAGACCCGCTCGAAATGAGCGGACTTTTCTCCGGGCGGGAAAAGTCCGCTCATTTCAAAAGTACGGCGGACTTGCATACACACGGCCGGATTGTCCGCCGAAATGCGAGTACGGCGTGCAAATTTTTGTGCAAACCGAAATTCTAAGTCCGCCGTACTGTCGGGTCAAAAAAGTATGCCGGAGGCTACACACGGGGGGATTGTTTGGCGGACTTGAGTTTGCCGGACTTTTCTACTGGATTGTTTGATCGTGTGTACGCGGCATAACAGTAACAATAGCATAATATGAAACCACATCCACAAACAGAAACAAAAAAACATTTTTTTTGAGATACAGTCTTCAAGTAGAGATGTGGATATTGTGAAAGGATTGAGTCAGAAGTGTGAATCCGGGCATGAGTGATTCAATCATTAGCTCGTTGGCACACTATTATCGTGTGCACTCACAGTATCACCCTGTGAAAGCACCTCTCAATCTAAATACTTCCTCTTCTTAATTAGAGATGGCCTTACAGTTCGCCCGACGGTCTGTTCGCCGCAAATTTTGCTCGTTCGCGATTCGCCAAACCGGCGGACTTCTGGCGCTGTTCGCGGCGGACATATGTGTTTACATTGTGAAGAACTTTGACCCAAGACACATCCATCATGGGGTACAGGACAGCCAATTGAGACATTTCAGCACATGGACAATTGGACATACCCCCTACCTTATGAAGAGACCTGATCTGGCGGCCATTTTACATTCTGTCTTTTGTCAGTGTAAGGAAAGGACGCTGTGTGGAGCAGGGACAGTCAGTCTAATCACTAGCTATTATTATTATGTCCACAAAAGGAAGTATTTCTCACAGAAGGGCATCCCAGAGCTATATGGCCATGTTCAGCGGCAAGTAAATGTATCTCTGGCACACAGTGTCGGTGCCAAGATACATCTGACCACAGACACGTGGTCTATCAAACACGGGCAGGAAAGGTATATAACGTTTACTGCCCACTGGGTGAACCTTCTGAAGGCCGTCAAGCATGGAACCTGTGGCACCCGTGTAGATTTGGTTTTACCGCCACGGATTGCATGCAGGCCTGCCTCTTCTTCTCCTCCTCCTACTCCATCCTCCCTCTCCTCCTCGGCTGACTCCTCCTTTTCTGCTGCTAGCGTCTCTTCCGCTGCGCCGCCCATGCTCCCCAAAACCTATTTGACATGCCAGGTGAGACATTGTCATGCTGTGCTGTGTCTGTTGTGCCTGGAAGCCAAGAGCCACACTGGCCCTGCATTCCTTTTAGTTTTGCGTTCACAGGCAGATCAGTGGCTAACACCGCTCAATTTGACAGTTGGTAAAGTGGTGTGTGACAACGGTGCCAATCTGCTTAGTGCATTGAAACAGGGCAAAATTACACACATGCCATGCATGGCACACGTCTTAAATTTGGTCGTGCAGCGATTCGTTGTCAAATACCCTGGGGTCCAGGACATCTTGTGGCAGGCAAGGAAAATCTTGGCCCATTTCAGAAGATCTTACACGACCATGGCTTGCCTTGCTGACATTCAGCGGCGACACAATATGACGGTCAGACGTCTTATTTGCGATTTCCCGACGCGATGGAACTCAACCTTCTATATGCTTGATAGGCCGCTCCAGCAGAAACGTGCAGTTAGGCTGCTTTCACACTGGGGCGGGAGCAGCGTCGGCGGTAAAGCTCCGCTATTTTTAGCGGCGCTTTACCGTCGTTTTAGCGGCGGTGTGCGGGCGCTAGCGGGGTGGTTTTAACCCCCGCTAGCGGCCGAAAAGGGGTTAAACCCGCCCGCAAAGCGCCGCAAAGCGGCGCTTTGCTGGCGGTATTGCCGCGGTGTCCCATTGATTTCAATGGGTACGAGCGGTATAGGAGCGGTGAATACACCGCTCCTTCACCGCTGCAAAGATGCGGCTAGCAGGACTTTTTTCACCGTCCTGCCAGCGCATCGCTCCAGTGTGAAAGCCCTCCGGCTTTCACACTGGAGTTAAAGGTGCCGGTTTTTTTCAGGCGTTACACAGGCGCTATTTTTAGCGCTGTAACGCCTGAATACCGCCCCAGTGTGAAAGCAGCCTTAATGACTACCTGTACGAACTCTGCGGCAGAACAGGTTCTGGGGAGCTTGGTTTTTTTTCACCGCGCCAGTGGCTGCTCATGCATGACGCATGCAGACTTCTGCAGCCATTTGATGAGATCACCAAACTGGTCAGTCGCAGCCATGGCGCTATCAGTGACATCGTGCCTTATGCCTTCTTCATGGAGCATGCATTGCGTGGTGTCATTGATCAAGCCATGGAGGAGAAGGAGCAGGAAGATGAGGAAGTCGCAATGCTGGATGAATTCCCAGGGGGGGCTACTCTATCTGAGACAAGTTAACAACAGGAGTCTGAAGAGGAGTCAGAGGAGGATGGTGCCGGGGCGGATGAGGAGGAGCAAGAAGAGCATGCTTTAAACCTTTCTGGGATCCCTGTTGTTGTCCGTGGATGGGCAGAGGAGAATGAGGAGGACGACATTATCCTGGATGATGAGCAGGAATCAGGCCACCACACCGCTTCCAGTTTAGTGCAAATGGGGGCCTTCATGCTCCAGTGTTTTAACAGGGATCCCTGTATAAAAAGCATAAAGGTCAAGGACCAGTACTGGGTGGCAATGTACTTAGACCCCCGGTACAAACACAAAATGGCGGAAATGTTACCACCATCACATAGGGCTGTCAGAATGGAGCACTTCTAGGCCTTGCTTAGAGAAATGCTGCATTCTGCTTTTGCGTGCACTAGCAGAGGAATTCCCACTCCCAGAGAAAGCGTTGTGGGTACCAATCCAACAGCGCCTGCAAGAAGAGGGCGGTTTGAAGATGTGTTGGTCACTTCTGATATGAGATCATTCTTTCAGCTGACCCATTGACAGGTCTCATCTGGATTCAGCATCAGGGAATGCCTAGGTGCCCAACTACATTGGGTTAACGGCCGATGTGGACGCTCTGAGAAGTGATGAACCCCTGGACTACTGGGTGGGCAGGCTTGACTTGAATTTGCAATGGAACTGTTGGCTTGCCCCTCATCCAGTGTCCTGTCCGAAAGGATGTTCAGCACAGCAGGCGGGATCGTGACCAATAAGCGCACTCGCCTAGCTCACGACAGTGTTGACTACCTCAGATTTATAATAATGAATGAGGCATTGATCTTCGGAGGAATTCAACACATGTGACCAGTAGACCATGTATATGCATAACTCTATAAATGATTTATATAATCTAGCACACAGATCTTTTTTCTACCTTTGGCTCACTTCCTTGTACAAAAAAAGCACACTGTACTATATGCCTGTACCCTCCTGTTTGAAGAGGTTGAGCGGTGTCATATATCTCAGTGCTGGTGTCAGTGCTCTCTCTCTATCTCGGTGCTGGTGTCAGTGCTCTCTCTCTATCTCAGTGCTGTTGTGGTGTCAGTGCTCTCTATCTCGGTGCTGGTGTGGTGTCAGTGCTCCCTATCTCAGTGCTGGTGTGGTCTCAGTGCTCTCTATCACGGTGCTGGTGTAAGTGCTCTCTATCACGGTGCTGGTGTCAGTGCTCTCTCTCTATCTCAGGGCTGGTGTCAGTGCTCTCTCTCTCTATCTCTGTGCTGGTGTCAGTGCTCTCTATTACGGTGCTGGTGTCAGTGCTCTCTATCACGGTGCTGATGTCAGTCCTCTCTATCTTTGTGCTGGTGTCAGTGCTCACTATCTCGGTGCTGGTGTCAGTGCTCTCTATCTCAGTGCTGGTGTCAGTCCTCTCTATCACGGTACTGGTGTCAGTGCTCTCTCTCTATCTCGGTGCTGGTGTGGTGTCAGTGCTCTCTACCATGGTGCTGGTGTCAGTGCTCTCTATCTCGGTGCTGGTGTCAGTGCTCTATATCTCGGTGCTGGTGTCAGTGCTCTCTATCTCAGTGCTGGTGTCAGTGCTCTCTATCTTGGTGCTGGTGTCAGTGCTCTCTATCTTGGTGCTGGTGTCAGCTCTCTATCTTGGTGCTGGTGTCAGTGCTCTCTCTCTATCTCGGTGCTGGTGTGCTGTCAGCGCTCTCTATCTCGGTGCTGATGTGGTCTCAGTGCTCTCTATCACGGTGCTGGTGTCAGTGCTCTCTATCTCAGTGCTGGTGTCAGTGCTCAGTCTCTATTGCGGTGCTGATGTCAGTGCTCAGTCTCTATCACGGTGCTGGTTTCAGACAGTGAGGGAGATAGAAGTGGAGAAGCCAATCAGCAGGCATTGCCAGCACCATGGCTGAGGATCAACACTGGACTGGCACCTCCGGACCACCGCAGTGAAGCCTGGCATAGGTGGGTGTAAGGGCCGGGCAGAGGGAGCGGCACAAGCACAGGTTGGCACACTGGGACACTGGCACAGGACTGCGCTGTCCTGACCGTGGCACTGATCATCTCCTGCACCCCTTCATAGCCTGGCCTGACCTTGCCTCTCCTCCATGGCCTTCATGCACTCCTGAATTGTCAAAACTTCACAGATAAAAAAAGAATGCTTGTCGTTGTCAGTCCCAGATTCACTTAATACTTTTGTTATGTCAGTGTCCATGTTGTGGGACTGTGTGTGCACAGCTAGTAAGTATTTTGTGGCTAAAAATATGACCTGGAGGTTTTTAAGGTTCGCCTGCCATTAAAGTCAATGGGGTCCGCCGCGAACCGCAATCTTTTGGCCACGTTCGCGGTTCACTATTCCAAAAATAGCACATGCAGGCAGTTGATTCAGCTAGCCTCAGTATAGTAGTGTATTGTATACCGGGCACAGTGTGCAGCTGAAGCTCACTGCAGACAATTCCTGTTTTCTTCCTAATAATACTACAGGGAGGCAGGCTATTCAGCTAGCTGCAGCATAATCAGTATATATATATTTATATATACACCCCAGCTTTGTGCAGCTACATCTCACTGCAGGCCATTCCTTGTGTACCTATTCCAATACATCAAAGACAGTATGTCTGGAAGGCCAACAAGGAGAGGCAGACAGTCACAGGCCAATAAAAGAGGGCAAGCAGGCTCTGTGTCTAGAGGCAACAGTGCTGGTCATCATGGGCACGGTGCATCCTCATCAGCACGTGGCCATGGGGCAGGCTTGTCCATTTTCTCAGCAGCTGGCTGTGTTGAGCCACAACATGCAAGAGTTGGTAGAGTGGACGACCAAGCCATCCTCATCCTCCTCATCCTCTGTCGCCCAAGCTACCTTGGCTGCCAATGCAGGTGGTTCCTTGGACTCAAGGTCATCATCAGTTACTCCTTCCCTAGTTCCACCAGAGGAGACCCCCGAACTGTTTGACCACAGTGTCGGGTACATGCTTCAGGAGGATTCACAGCGTTTTGAAGGCTCCGATGATGGTACCCAGCTTGAGGAAGGCAGTAACGTGAGCCCAGAGAGGGGTTGGCCAAGAAGGACAACAAACTGGCAGTCATGTTCCCCCAGCTGCAGTATGCTGCCAGGTTTGTTCCAGGGATGAGGAGGGAGGGGATGATGAGCTCACTGACTCTACGTGGGTGCCTGATAGGAGAGAGGGGGCGGAGGAGGAGGAGGCACATCTCCAACGAGGCAGGATGCCCTCAAGGAGCCAGCTTAAGGGCAGCCAACTGACTGCATCACACCACAGAGCTCCGCAAGTGCAGGGTGCTGGTGACTCCACGTGTCATTCCAAAAGTTCTGCGGTGGCCTTTTTTGAGATGTGTGCAGCAGATCGCACCATTGCTATTTGCAACATTTGTCTAAATTGTCTGAAGCATATCAAGCATGGACTAGACAACAAGCGCTTGGGTACCACATGCTTAATCAGACATATGTCGAGCTCCCATGCAGCCCATTGGCAACACTACCTAAAAGACCCACACCAAAGAACAAGGCGGACCTCTCCTTGCTCCCC
Source organism: Lithobates pipiens (assembly GCF_037356315.1). Lineage (NCBI taxonomy): Eukaryota > Metazoa > Chordata > Amphibia > Anura > Ranidae > Lithobates > Lithobates pipiens. The sequence continues at coordinate 275,190,410 of NW_027507764.1, read as the reverse complement.
CTCATCAGCTGGGATCTCCAACCCCATTATACCTTCAGTCTTCTCTGAAACCTGCACTGAGAGGAATGAAGGCGTGGAATTAGGCGTTCCACTGCCAAATACTTGCGGGCAATCTGCTTTCGGTACACCAACACACCAACGTGCGATTATAGCAGGCAGATTTCCCTACACCAGTTGCTCCACTGGCGAAAGAAGTTGCCTCCCAGCCATCCACATACCCAGCGGTTGAATGCTAGCTTGGCTAAATTGCTAACACTTCAACTGCTGCCTTTTCAGTTTGTAGACTCTGCCCCCCCCATGCCTTTTTTTCACGGAAGGCGATTCCAGCTCTCTACCGGCATGTTGAAGGCAATGTCCATGCCTCACTGGACAGGGCGTACAGCAGTAAGATGCATATTACCACTGACTCATGGTCCAGCAGGCATGGACAGGGACGTTACGTATCTTTCACCGTGCACTGGGTGACTCTGCTGGCAGCTGGGAGGATGCAGGACAGGGTGCAGTAGTGTTGGAGTTTGTTCCACCACCACACCTCCAAAATTCCACTAGTGGTGATTCTGCCATACCTCTCTCCTCCACCCCCTCCTCTTCTTCTTCCTCCATGGCCTCTTCCTGTGCTGATTTGTCCTCGGAACCAGCGGTGCTCTGTAGGAGTTCAAGGGGCTACACAAGCACGCAGGCAAAAAGATGCCATGCAGTGCTTGAGCTGGTGTGCTTGGGGGACAGGAGCCACACTGGGGCAGAGATTCTGTCAGGTCTGCAGGGGCAGGCTCAGAGGTGGTTGACGCCAGCTTAAGCCAGGAATGGTGGTATGTGACAATGGCACCAACCTGCTCTGAGCCCTCCGACAGGGACAACTGACCCATGTGCCCTGTTTGGCTCACGTCCTTAACTTGGTGGTGCAGTGGTTCTTGGGCAGGTACTTGGGCTTACAGGATCTCCTGAGGCAGGCCAGGAATGTCTGTGTGCATTTCTGCCGGTCATATAATGCCAGTGCTTGGCTGGCTGACCTCCAAAAGGAATTGAACCTACCCAAAAACCGCTTAATCTGTGATATGCCCACTGGGGGGAACTCAACGTTGGCCATGCTGCAGTGGCTGCATAAGCAGCAGAGGGCCATCAATGAGTACCTGTTCGACTACGGCACCAGGACAGGGTTAGGGGAGCTTGTTTTTTTCCCCACACCAGTGGGCCATGATCAGGGATGCATGCACTGTCCTGTCACCATTTGAGGAGGCCAAGAGTATGGTGAGCAGTGACAGTGCATGCATCAGTGACACTGTCCCTATCGTCCACCCGTTGGAGCACACACTGCATGGAATAATGGACAGGGCACTTGAGGCAGAACAGAGGCAGGAAGAGGAGGACTTCCTTACCTCTTAAGGCCCCCTTTACCCAGACAGTGTTCCTGCGTGCCTGCCGATCACACAGGAAGAGGATGAGGAGGAGGAAGATTGTGTCAGCATGCAGGTGGAGTCTAGCACTCAGCATCAGCAGCAGTCTTCAAGGGTTCATTTACAGGCCCAAGAAACCCATGGACTTGTACTTGGCTGGGAGGAGGTGGCTGCAGATAATGTCATCCTTAGTGACCCAGAGGACTCCGGACTGAATTCCTCAGCAAACCTACGCTGCATGGCCTCCCTGATCCTGCAAAGCCTGCGGAAGGATCCACGTATTTGTGGTATCAAGGAGAGGGATCATTACTGCCTATCAACCCTCCTTGATCCACGTTACAAGGGTAAGGTTGCGGACCTTATCTTGCTGTCGCAGAGGGAGCAGATGATGAAACACCTTGCAGAAAGGTTTGTGCAATGCGTTTCCAGAGCCTGGTAGGTTACAATTTCCTGGACAACGTGTTGATGAGGCTTTGGTCAGTCACAGAAGGAATGGTGGAGAAGGTGGCCATCTGACCGATGCGTTCAGACAATTTTTTAGTCCGCAGCCCCAAGGTATGATCGGTTCCAGCAACCATCGCCAGCTTCTGATTCACATGGTGCAGGAATACCTAGGGGCAAGATCAGACTTGGGCACCTTTCCCACCGAAAATACTCTGGGTTACTGGGTCAGGGTCTTGAGGATGGATCACTGGCCAGAGTTTGCACAGTATGCTATTGAGCTACTGGCCTGTCCTGCATCCAGCGTTCTTTTCGGAACGTTCAGTGCTGCTGGAGGCTTTGTAACCAATCACAGGGTGTGCATGTCTACCGAATTGGTCGGTTAGCTGACCTTCATAAAAATTAATCAGTCTTGGATCACCAGCTACCAAGCACCTGATGCTGATGTAACCGAATAATTTTTTTTAATGTGAGATCCCTTCAAGACTGCCTATGCTGATGCTGAGTGACTATCATGTTATGCTTAGTGACTATCCTCTTCCTCCTCAATGTTCATGCTGATTTCTGTGCTCCAAATAGAGTATCTGTGAGGAGTTGCAGTGTTGTGGCACCAGTGCCTTAGGCCCGATTTTTCAGCCCCTCTTTAACAGGGGCATGTAATTACAATTCTTGATCTAATATTTCACAGCAGGGCCCATTCCTGCGACCACCAAGAGTAACTGTGAGGCCTTACAGTGTTGTGGCAACACCACCACACTGTCCACCAACAAAGGCCCAATTTTTTTGACCCTGTTCAACAGAGGCATGTAATTACTATTCTTGATCTAATATTTCACAGTAGGGCCCGTTCTGCACCCACCAAGAGTATCTGTGAGGGCTTCCAGTGTTGTGGCAACACCAACACCTAAGGCCCAAATTTCTGCAGAGTATATAGGGCAGGCCCCTACTTTCAGACATCCAACATACAAACGTCTCCTACTTGCAAACGGAAGGAGACAACAGGAAGTGAGAGGAAATCTACCCATAGGAAGAGAAATTCTCTCCTGTAATGCCACGTACACATGATCGGAATTCCGGCCAGAAAAAGACTGATGAGAGCTTTTCATCGGAAAATGCGACCGTGTGTATGCTCCATCGGAATTTAGCTGTCCGAATTTCCGCCAGCCAAAAATTGATAGCATGTTCTCAATTTTCCCAACGGAAAGACTTTCTATCGGAAATTCCGATCGTGTGTATGAAATTCTGACATGCCAAAAATTACACATGCTCAGATTCAACTACGAGACAGAAGCGATTGGCTACTGGCTATTGAACTTCCTTATTCTAGTCCTTCATACGTGTTGTATGTCACCGTGTTATAAACGATCGGAATTTGGTGTGACCGTGTGTGGGCTTGAGCTTGAGCTGAATTCCGTCGGAATTCCATCTGGAAAACCATCAGAGCTTTTTCCGACGAGAATTCCGAATCCTGTGTACGTGGCATTAGAGTTCCTTGTTTCACGAAAAACCCAAAATTTTCAAAATCCAATTATTATTGGGACAGAAAGTGAGGTGAAATCTTCTGAACAGGTGCACAGACAGCAAAACAAATGTTACTACAGGGGTGATAATCCCTCCCTATGTTTTCCAAATAGCTTAAAAAAAGATTTTTTGGCGGGAGATACAAGTAAATAATGTACCAGTTCAAAATTACAAACAGATTCTACTTAAAGCGGGGTTCTACCCTAAAGTGGAACTTCCACTCATCGGACCCCTCCCCCCCTCCAGTGTCACAATTGGCACCTTTCAGTGGGGAGGGGGGTGCAGATACCTGTCTAAGACAGGTATTTGCACCCACTTCCGGACATAGACTCCCACGGGAGTCTATGCCTCTTCCTGTCCCTGCGCGCTGTCTGCTGGGACACACACGGGTCCCAGAGACAGTGCAGACAACTCCTATTGCACTGCGCGACTCGCGCATGCGCAGTAGGGAACCGGGAAGTGAAGCCGCAATGCTTCACCTCCTGATTCCCTCACCTAGAATGGTGGCGGCAGCAGCTGAGAGCCAAGCGATCGATCTGCCTCGGCTGCCGACATCGCTGGATCCTGGAACAGGTGAGTGTCCATTTATTAAAAGTCAGCAGCTGCAGTATTTGTAGCTTCATAGTTTCATAGTTTCATAGTTAGTAAGGTTGAATAAAGACACCAATCCATCCAGTTCAACCTGAGTGAGTGTCTACAATTGTCCCTATCCCTGTACATTGCACACTCACATCAGTCCCTACCCTCATGGAGCCCGCTATCCTAGGTCCCCAATCATATACTAGGGCCAATTTTGGACAGAAGCCAATTAACCTACCTGCATGTCTTTGGATAGCTGCAGGCTTTTAATAATTTTTTTCACAGTGAAATCCCTCTTTAAGAACAAACCTACAGTCCTTGTCTTGTTTACACCGCCTGTATACTGCTGTTCAGAATATAATGGGTGGGTAATTTTTCTTAATAAATTTTGGCCAAAATGTATACTGCTACATATCTTTGGTTAAAATAAGTACAAATTGGTGTATATTATTTGGTCTTTGTGAAAGTTATAGAGTCCACAAGCTAGGGTACCAATATCTGAAAATTGATCAGACCTGAAGTACTGACGGCCTATCTCATTTCTTAGATCCTAACATACCAGAAAAGTAAAAGTACCCCCCAAATGACCCCTTTTTGGAAAGAAGACATTCCAAGGTATTTAGAAAGAGGCATGGTGAGTTTTTTGAAGTTGTAATTTTTTCCCACAATTCTTTGCAAAATCAAATTTTTTTTCTTTTTTTTCCCACAAAATTGTCATATTAACAGGTTATTTCTAACACACAGCATATGCATACCCAAAATTACACCCCAAAACACATTCTGCTATTACTCCCGAGTATGGCAATACCACATGTGTGAGACTTTTACACAACATAGCCACATACAGAGGCCCAACATGCAGGGAGCACCTTCAGGTGTTCTGGAGCACACAGACCAATTCTGACATTTCTCTCCTACATGTAAAAATCATAATTTATTTGTTAGAAAATTACATATAACCCCAAAACATTATATATATGCTTGTTTAGCAAAGACCCTAGAGAATACAATGGCGGTCATTGCACGGTACTTGCACAGCAATTTATCGAACATGTTTTTTTGTGCTTTACAAAAAACAAAACAGTAAAGTTAGCCCAAAGTTTTTGCATAATGTGAAAGATGAAGTTACGCTGAGTAAATAGATACATAACATGTCACCCTTCAAAATTGCATACTCTCATGGAATGGCGACAAACTTCGCTACTTAAAAATACCCATAGGCGACGCTTTACATTTTTTTACTAGTTACATGTTTTGAGTTACAGAGGAGGTCTAGGACCAAAATTATTGCGCTCACTCTAATGTTCAAAGCAATACCTATGTGTGGTTTGAACAACGTTTTCATATGTGGGCGGGCCTTACGTATGCATTCGCTTCTGCATGCGAGCACACGGGGACAGGGGCACTTAAAAAAAAAATATCTTTATTGTTCATTTTATTTCATTTATTTTAGTTTGACACTTTTTTCCCCAAAAATAATTTTTTTGATCACTTTTATTCATATTACAAGAAATGTAAACATCCCTTTTAATAGGAATATGGCATGACAGGTCCTCTTTACAGTGAGATATGGGTTCAATAAAATCCCACATCTCACCTCTAGGCTGGAAAGCCTGAAATAATAAAAAAAAAGACAATCCTGGCTTTGATCGTATCAGTGAGCACCGGAGGGTGGCGGGAGGGGGGGGGGATATCCCCTCTCGCCTCCTGTAAGAACAATCAAGCAGTGGAACAGCTATTATGATCATTCTTATGGTGTAGGGTAGGGATGAGGCGAACACCCCCCAGTTCGATTCGCGCAAGAACCTGCAAACGGACCGAAAATTTGTGCGAACTTTTGAACCCCATTAAAGTCTATGGGACTCGAACGTTCGAAATCAAAAGTGCTAATTTTAAAGGCTAATATGCACGTTATTGTCCTAAAAAGGGTTCGGGGACCCGGATCCTGCCCAGAGGACATGTATCAATGCAAAAAAGTTTAAAAAAACTTCAGTTTTTTGAGGAGCACTGATTTGAATGTGAAAAAAAGTGAAATATTCCGTTAAATATCGTGCCTGGGGGTGTCTATAGTATGCCTGTGAAGTAGCACGTGTTTCCCGTGTTTAGAACAGTCCCTGCACAAAATGACATTTCTAATGGAAAACTGCTTGCGGTTTTAATGTAATGTCTGGTCCCGGTAATATGGATGAAAATCGTTGAGAAAAATGGCATGGGTAGCCCCCCCCCCCCTGCCCATTACCAGCCCCTTTGGGTCTTGTATGGATATGAAGGGGAACCCCGTACCCAAATTTAAAAAAGGAAAGGCGTGGGGCCCACGGGCCCTATATACTCAGAACAGCAATATATAGGTGGTGCAAACAAGACAGGGACAGTGTAAGTTTGTTGTTAAGTAGAATCTGTTTGTAATTTGAACTGGTACATTTTTAAAGTGTAGCTCCAGTCAAAAAATCTATTTTTAAGCTTTTTGGAAAACATAGGGAAGGGTTATCACCCCTGTAACATTTTTTTTCCATCTGTGCACCTCTTCAGAAGATTTCACCTCACTTTCTGTACCAATGATCAATGTTTTTTGAAAATTTGGGGTTGTTAGTAAAATAAGGATTGGGATAAAGAATCAGTGGAGAGGAGACACGTTTTTCCCATATCAACTCTTACAGGAGAGAATTTCCCCTCCTAGGTGTAGATTTCATCTCACTTCCTGTTGCCTCCTTCCGTTTGCAAGTAGGAGATGTTTTTAAGTTGGATGTTTGAAAGTAGGGGCCTGCCCTATATGCTCTGCAGAAATTTGGGCCTAAGGTGTTGGTAGCCCTCAAAGTAACTCTTGGTGGGCGCTGGAACGCCCTGCTGTGAACTATTATATCAAGAATTGTAATTACATAAAATACAAGTGTTGGTAGTAAGGGCACTCCGCTCTATTAATATATGTCTATTACTCAAAAATAATTAAATAAATAATAAATGGGTGGGTGCATAAAATACTAATTAGATAAAAAAAAATAAGAAAAAGAAAAAGGTGTATATATATATATATATATTTATATACTTTGCAATATATAGTAAACCAAATCCTCAATAATGGTGCTTTTCATTAACTCATGTGCTAAAATATACCTCGTGGTGTGCTATCAAAAGTGAATAATAAACACTGAACTCATAAAAATAAAACATAAACATATAAAACAAATATGAAAAATAGAGTTTCAAATATAGTGCTACAAAGCTACAAGCACTTTGTAGCACTATATTTGAAACTCTATTTTTCATATTTGTTTTATATGTTTATGTTTATGTTTTATTTTTATGAGTTCAGTGTTTATTATTCACTTTTGATAGCACACCACGAGGTATATTTTAGCACATGAGTTAATGAAAAGCACCATTATTGAGGCTTTGGTTTACTATATATTGCAAAGTATATACATATATATATATATATATACACCTTTTTCTTTCTTTTTTTTTTTTTTTTTTATCTAATTAGTATTTTATGCACCCACCCATTTATTATTTATTTATTTCATTATTTTTGAGTAATAGACATGTATTAATGGAGCAGAGCGCCCTTACTACCAACACTTGTATTTTATTGGTATTGTTCCAACCTCAGGTTGCGAATCTTGGGTAGTGGCAGCCCTCTTATTTTCTTTTTGTTTCTTTTTTTTGGTAACCCATCCATAGCGCAAACCCACCATCCATCATTAATTGTAATTACATGCCATTGTTGAACAGTGGTAGAAAAATTGGGCCTTTGGTGGTGGTGGTGGTGCCATAACACTGTAAGTCCTCACAGTTACTCTTGGTGGGCACTGGAACGGGCCCTGCTATGAAATATTATTTCAAGAATTGTAATTTCATGCACCTGTTGGACAGAGGCAGAAAAATTGGGCCTTAGACACTGATGCTGGTGCCACGACACTGCAACCCCTCACAGATACTCTAGTTGGAGCGCAGGAATGAGTCCTGCTGCAAAGTATTGTATCAAAAATTGTAATTACACACCCCTGTTGAACAGGGGCTGAAAAATTGGGCCTTAGGAACTGGTGCTGGTGCCACAACATTGCAACCCCAAACAGATACTCTAGTTGGAGTGCAGGAATGAGCCCTGCTGCAAAGTATTGCATCAAAAATTGTAATTACATGCCCCAGTTAAACAGGGGCTGAAAAATTGGGCCTTAGCCACTGGTGACGGTGCCCAGAACCAAAAATGTTCTTCCAAGCTATCAGCAGGATCATTGAGGAGGAAGAGGATAGTCACTCAGCATAACAGGATAGTCACTCAGCATCAGCATAGGCAGTCTTAAAGGGATCTGACAATTAAAAAAAATAATTCAGTTACATCAGCTTCAGGTGCTTGGTAGCTGGTGGTGATCCAAGACTGATTCATTTATGTAGGTCAGGCAATCAACCAATTTGGTGGACAGGTGTATCCTGTGATTGGTTACAAAGCCTCCAGCAGTACTGAATGTGCATTCCGAAAGAACGCTGGATGCAGGACAGGCCAGTAGCTCAATTGCATACTGTGCAAGCTCTGGCCAGTGATCCATCCTCAAGACCCAGTAACCCAAAGGATTTTAGGTGGGAAAAGTGTCCAAGTCTGATCTTGTCCCTAGGTATTCCTGCACCATGTAAATCAGAGGCTGGCGATGGTTGCTGGAACCAGGGCTGGTGTTAGCACTAGCCTAGGGCGCACTACCCCGCAGGGCACAGCCACAGCCTCTGTATGCCTCCAATCCCCCAATGTCTTCACAGAGTAAAAGCTCAAAGCAGTGTCTGTGTGTGTGCAGTGGAGGGGCGGGGCTCGGTGGAGATCAGAGCATCGAGAGGTGCAGCATCTGTTAGCTGACCTCCCGGCCAGCGGGGACACCAGAGCAACACTGCCCGCCCAGTGCTGAGGAGAGCCCCGGATGTAATGGTCGATGAAGCAGAGGTAAGGAGGAGGGTGGATCCTCCCTATCTACAGCGAGCTGTGTGTGGGGGATGGGGGGGGGGGGTGAGTAGTGCAGGAAATAGGAGTCAGATAGGTAGGTCAGTGTGTGTGTAATGGTCAGGTAGGTCAGTGTATGTGTCAGCTAGGTAGGTCAGTGTGTGTGTGTTTTGAACCCCATTAAAGTCTATGGGACTCGAACGTTCGAAATCAAAAGTGCTAATTTTAAAGGCTAATATGCAAGTTATTGTCCTAAAAAGGGTTCGGGGACCCGGATCCTGCCCAGAGGACATGTATCAATGCAAAAAAGTTTAAAAAAACTTCAGTTTTTTGAGGAGCACTGATTTGAATGTGAAAAAAAGTGAAATATTCCGTTAAATATCGTGCCTGGGGGTGTCTATAGTATGCCTGTGAAGTAGCACGTGTTTCCCGTGTTTAGAACAGTCCCTGCACAAAATGACATTTCTAATGGAAAACTGCTTGCGGTTTTAATGTAATGTCTGGTCCCGGTAATATGGATGAAAATCGTTGAGAAAAATGGCATGGGTAGCCCCCCCCCCTGCCCATTACCAGCCCCTTTGGGTCTTGTATGGATATGAAGGGGAACCCCGTACCCAAATTTAAAAAAGGAAAGGCGTGGGGCCCACGGGCCCTATATACTCAGAACAGCAATATATAGGTGGTGCAAACAAGACAGGGACAGTGTAAGTTTGTTGTTAAGTAGAATCTGTTTGTAATTTGAACTGGTACATTTTTAAAGTGTAGCTCCAGTCAAAAAATCTATTTTTAAGCTTTTTGGAAAACATAGGGAAGGGTTATCACCCCTGTAACATTTTTTTTCCATCTGTGCACCTCTTCAGAAGATTTCACCTCACTTTCTGTACCAATGATCAATGTTTTTTGAAAATTTGGGGTTGTTAGTAAAATAAGGATTGGGATAAAGAATCAGTGGAGAGGAGACACGTTTTTCTCATATCAACTCTTACAGGAGAGAATTTCCCCTCCTAGGTTTAGATTTCATCTCACTTCCTGTTGCCTCCTTCCGTTTGCAAGTAGGAGATGTTTTTAAGTTGGATGTTTGAAAGTAGGGGCCTGCCCTTTATGCTCTGCAGAAATTTGGGCCTAAGGTGTTGGTGTTGCCACAACACTGTAAGCCCTCAAAGTAACTCTTGGTGGGCGCTGGAACGCCCTGCTGTGAACTATTATATCAAGAATTGTAATTACATAAAATACAAGTGTTGGTAGTAAGGGCACTCCGCTCTATTAATATATGTCTATTACTCAAAAATAATTAAATAAATAATAAATGGGTGGGTGCATAAAATACTAATTAGATAAAAAAAAAAAAAGAAAAAGAAAAAGGTGTATATATATATATATATATTTATATACTTTGCAATATATAGTAAACCAAATCCTCAATAATGGTGCTTTTCATTAACTCATGTGCTAAAATATACCTCGTGGTGTGCTATCAAAAGTGAATAATAAACACTGAACTCATAAAAATAAAACATAAACATAAACATATAAAACAAATATGAAAAATAGAGTTTCAAATATAGTGCTACAAAGCTACAAGCACTTTGTAGCACTATATTTGAAACTCTATTTTTCATATTTGTTTTATATGTTTATGTTTATGTTTTATTTTGGAACGGGCCCTGCTATGAAATATTATTTCAAGAATTGTAATTTCATGCACCTGTTGAACAGAGACAGAAAAATTGGGCCTTAGACACTGATGCTGGTGCCACGACACTGCAACCCCTCACAGATACTCTAGTTGGAGCGCAGGAATGAGTCCTGCTGCAAAGTATTGTATCAAAAATTGTAATTACACGCCCCTGTTGAACAGGGGCTGAAAAATTGGGCCTTAGGAACTGGTGCTGGTGCCACAACATTGCAACCCCAAACAGATACTCTAGTTGGAGTGCAGGAATGAGCCCTGCTGCAAAGTATTGCATCAAAAATTGTAATTACATGCCCCAGTTAAACAGGGGCTGAAAAATTGGGCCTTAGCCACTGGTGACGGTGCCCAGAACCAAAAATGTTCTTCCAAGCTATCAGTAGGATCATTGAGGAGGAAGAGGATAGTCACTCAGCATAACAGGATAGTCACTCAGCATCAGCATAGGCAGTCTTAAAGGGATCTGACAATTAAAAAAAATAATTCAGTTACATCAGCTTCAGGTGCTTGGTAGCGGGTGGTGATCCAAGACTGATTCATTTATGTAGGTCAGGCAATCAACCAATTCGGTGGACAGGTGTATCCTGTGATTGGTTACAAAGCCTCCAGCAGTACTGAATGTGCATTCCGAAAGAACGCTGGATGCAGGACAGGCCAGTAGCTCAATTGCATACTGTGCAAGCTCTGGCCAGTGATCCATCCTCAAGACCCAGTAACCCAAAGGATTTTAGGTGGGAAAAGTGTCCAAGTCTGATCTTGTCCCTAGGTATTCCTGCACCATGTAAATCAGAGGCTGGCGATGGTTGCTGGAACCAGGGCTGGTGTTAGCACTAGCCTAGGGCGCACTACCCCGCAGGGCACAGCCACAGCCTCTGTATGCCTCCAATCCCCCAATGTCTTCACAGAGTAAAAGCTCAAAGCAGTGTCTGTGTGTGTGCAGTGGAGGGGCGGGGCTCGGTGGAGATCAGAGCATCGAGAGGTGCAGCATCTGTTAGCTGACCTCCCGGCCAGCGGGGACACCAGAGCAACACTGCCTGCCCAGTGCTGAGGAGAGCCCCGGATGTAATGGTCGATGAAGCAGAGGTAAGGAGGAGGGTGGATCCTCCCTATCTACAGCGAGCTGTGTGTGGGGGATGGGGGGGGGGGTGAGTAGTGCAGGAAATAGGAGTCAGATAGGTAGGTCAGTGTGTGTGTAATGGTCAGGTAGGTCAGTGTATGTGTCAGCTAGGTAGGTCAGTGTGTGTGTGTAATGGTCAGGTAGGTCAGTGTATGTGTCGGGTAGGTGGGTCAGTGTATTCTGTTAGGTAGGTGGGTCAATGTATTGTGTCAGGTAGGTAGGTCAGTGTGTGTGTGTGTGTTATTATAATTATAAGGGGTTTAATAGTGTAGTGTTAATGGCAGTGGTGCCGGCAAACTATGAGTTCCTCTATGTGGATGTGGGGAAGAATGGCCGAATGTCAGATGGAGGAGTCTTTGGCCAGACAGAGTTTTACCGGCGTCTCCAGACTAGTGGCCTGGCTTTGCCAACTGATGCGCGCCCCTGATGAGGCCATTCCCCCAAAGGACCCTCAGCCCGGAGAGGAGGATTTTTAACTACCGGCTGGCCAGAGCGAGAAGAGACGTTGAGAATACCTTCGGGATAATGGCCAGCCGGTTCGCCTGTTTCTGACCGCAATCCATATGGCGGACTACAAAATCAACCATATCATCCTGTGCTGCTGCATCCTGCACAATTATTTAAGGAAAAATTCCCTGAATTATCTAGCCTCAGATGGGCCTGAGGCCAGACTTATTACAGAAAATTCCTTGATTGGCCTGGATACTGGCCATATTGGTTTGGCACCCCAAATTGCCCGTGAACTTCAGGAGAAATATGTTAATTATTTTATGGGTAGGGGGGCCATTGCAATGCCAGACAATGTATAACATTTTTAGTAATTAAAAGATTTTTTCAGATAAAATCTATAATTTTCTTTATTGCTTGCTTTTCTTTTTGGCTGTCTCCTTAGGTTCTCCTAGCGCACTTGTAGTGCCAAGTGGATTTTCCTTTAGTAAATAAGCCCCATTGTCACTGTAAACACAAAATTACTTGCAAAACTGGTATTGAGCATTGAAAGAAGAAGCCATACATTGTTGTATTTCAAAATGTTTACTCTGTGCACATTCACACATGTGCGTTTAGAAAATGTGTTACATTTTTTTCACAATATTTTTTGTTTTTTATATTTTTTCCTCAATATAATATTTTTTTTCTCAATTTGTTTTGTATTTTTTATTTTTTTTATAAACAGCCATGTTTTAAAACATAACATACACAACTCTGGGACTTACAAAGTTCAACGTATAAAAACTGAATATCAGACGACATATTGTCAAAAATGTCTTGATATTGCCGTAAATCTGATGGGGTGATGTCACCCCTGTAAAAGCCAAATTTTAAAGATGCACACAAATTGGGAGTCCAGTTTTGGCGGTGTAATCCCTTCCTCTCACCTACTAGAGTTATGAGGAAAGGGCTGCACCCACAAAACGCGTACATTGAGATCCCCTGATGCCAGATACAACATGTTGACACACCGTGTGCATCTTCAAAATTTGGCTTTTAAAATGTACACATACAAAAATCTTTTTGGGGTAAAATAAAAATAAATGCATGATCAGATTCAAGGGAAAAAGGGATTATATTCTCCCCAAAACATTTCCTGTTGCATAATGTTAAGGAGATTTCGCATTGCGTCTATTTCCCCATTCCATGTCATCATTTGTTGGATGAGGGTTTGGGCGCTGGCCCTACTGAAACGTTCCGCTGCTTCCTCTTCCACAACCATCACATCACCTAAAATTGTTGAAAAAACATGTATTTAGAAATAAGCAGGCATACATAGATTACCTGAAGCTGGGGTGTCAGACAGTCACCTGGTGGGGTGCCCATCTCGCCCACTTCCTACACCTCTCCTTCCTCCAGATCCTCGGGGGGGAGGGGCTCAGGCTAATTTGCCAATCAGATCAGGTTGGGGGTCCCTGGGATCCTCTGACTGGTGTCTGAGTCTTTTCTCCCCTATGAGAATGGAACAAAAGGTATATTTAGCACACAGATGTTTGAGTCCAGAAATAGGAATATGAAACATTGCGTTGAAGTGGTGTACAATTGTCTGGGAAGATATCCAAGTTGAAGACATGATTAAAATTCCCCTTTTACCAAGCTGGAATACTTACCTTTTTGGCCAAGTTTCACAGATGGAGATACCCCAAGTATCCATTGGAGCACCTGTGTGGGTTACCCTAAAAAATGTGCTCTGGTGTCCCACACTAGTGCTCCTGAGTCCAGATGTGTAAACAGCTTTGTCCTCTCCTTACATTCCACCAAATCAAGGTTGCAATTCGTTCTAGTTTCAAACACATCTAGACAACAATGTCCTAAACTTCTTTTAATAGGAAAAATTAGCATGACCAAAATGTAGGTATAACCCTGTACCAGCTAAATACATCAGATTTATTGGCAAGCGAACAATGTTTTCTACAAACGATTACTGTGCCCACAAACATGAAAGTAGCCATTTCAAACTGTACAACAGTAAAGAAAAGCACATGGAGCAGCATGCAAGTTAATAATCATAATAGGAACACACTACAAGTACTTACTTTTTGAAGCACCTTCTTTATTTTGTGATACTGATCCGGCTCCCTCAGTTTTATGCCGGACCATCGCTTCCTTAATTGGTCTTTGGACCGTCCTACCCCAAACTTGTGCTTCAGGGTGTTCACAACAGTCGTCATGGTCATCTGGTCCTTTTGCAAATTGGGATGGGTGTACGGACCATGTTTCCCATCATAATCCTCCCTGCGCAAAATCCCAACCTTCTCCACTATTTCATCAAAGCCAATGTTGGTGGCCTTCAATCTCCTCCTCCTGGATCCAGACGTTTGGGGCTCCGGGCTTTCCTCCTCACTAGTGGAATAATTTGTCTCCACCATGTTGCTTCTACTGTGCACCGAAAGGGAGGGGAATATGCGTGAAAAAAAAGTCAGGGGCATACAACGCTGGCGGAGTTTGACACATGTGCAGTGTATATAAAGCTAACATGTATCTGTCGTACGTACGATCTGTGTGTGTAGGATGAAAGAACGGAAGTGGCGAGCCTGCTAAACAAAGGTAAAATTTGAACTTGGCCCATCACAGTGGCCTATACTGCTTCAAGATTGTGGCCTATATTGGGATAAGATTATGAGTTTCGGCTTAAATTGGTGTTTTTGTCTTATCAAGCTAACACGCATCGTACGTCTGATCTGTATGTGTGTGTGGGGGAAGGACGAACGGAAATGGCAAGCATCCTAAACGAAGGTAAAATTTGAACTTGGCCCATCACAGTGGCCTGTACTGCTTCAAGTTGGAGGCCTATATTGGGATAAGATTATGAGTTTCGGCTTAAATTGGCGTTTTTGTCTTATCAAGCTAACACGCATCGTACGTCTGATCTGTATGTGTGTGTGGGGGAAGGACGAACGGAAGTGGCAAGCATCCTAAACGAAGGTAAAATTTGAACTTGGCCCATCACAGTGGCCTGTACTGCTTCAAGTTGGAGGCCTATATTGAGATAAGATTATGAGAGTTTAGACTGACATTAGTGTTTTTGTCTTATGTATTGTCTTACAGAAAAAAATGAATCAATTTAAGGACCCAGTTTCTGTCTAGTTTTATTGATAAGTACAGGGAGATGAGGATTCTGTGGGAGGTCAAACACAGTTTATATTACAATAAACAAGTAAGGAAGGCAACGCTGGAGAAACTTCTGGTATTTGTGAAGACTGGAGTCCCCGAAGCTAACATGACAATTTTGGAAAATTAAAACTGGGATCTTGGGGAACATGTATAAGAAGGAGCACAATAAGATCTAGGCTTCACTCAGATCAGGAGCATCAACAGAGAATGTTTGTCCCCAGGCTGTGGTACTTCAACAAACTAAGGTTTCTGGACGACCAGACTGAAGCCAGGGAATCTCTTTCGACCCTTCCCTGCAGCCTTCCCTCCACCCCAGCAGAGGCTTCCCAGGAACAACCTGGGCCTTCCATCCTGGAAGAAGTGGATGTGCCCAGCTGGAGCCAGGTATATTAGTTTTTAGACATATTTATTGTCCTAATATTAATGATGTTAACTGATGTTATAATTGCTTACAAATCAATGATTTTATACAAAAAATTATGTGTTGTATATATATATATATATATATATATATATATATATATATATATATATATATATATATCCCTAGACAGTACTGGCCAAAAATGTTGGTGACCAGCTTGAAAAATGCTGGGGTCAGAATGATAGTCTTTTCTATTTATTAACATTCAATTTGCAAGTCATGAGCTGAAAATTATCTGTGATTGATGAAGCAAAAACTACAAATATGTCCCTTTTCTATACACAGGATGAGCTCAGTCAGGAGGAGGCCGTGCCCAGTGTCAGCCAGGAGGAGGCCATGCCCAGTGTTAACCAGGAGGAAGCCATGCCCAGTGTCAGCCAGGAGGAGGCCGTGCCCAGTGTCAGCCAGGAGGAGGCCGTGCCCAGTGTCAGCCAGGAGGAGGCCGTGCCCAGTGTCAGCCAGGAGGAAGCCATGCCCAGTGTCAGCCAGGAGGAGGCCATGCCAGTGCCAGACAGATGGGGGCTGGGCCCAGTAGGAGCCTCACCCAATCCCAGGGGCCTCCCTTCTGCCTTAC
The DNA here is from genome assembly GCF_037356315.1 of Lithobates pipiens. Classification (NCBI taxonomy): domain Eukaryota; kingdom Metazoa; phylum Chordata; class Amphibia; order Anura; family Ranidae; genus Lithobates; species Lithobates pipiens. Next base: position 275,174,143 of record NW_027507764.1, on the reverse strand, counting down.
CTTCAAAAGGCCTAGGAAGGGGAAAATGATGGAGGACGCAGGGCTGGGCCTCAGTAGGGAAGCCAGCCATTTCCTCAGGAGCCCCCCACCAATGCTGAAGAGGCCTATGGCTGCTATTTAGCCACCAGGTTGCTGGAATTGGAGAAGGGACAATGCCTCTTCTGTGAGGGATTTATTTCTGATGCCCTTCAGAAGGAGTTGAGGGGGCAGCTGACTGAGAACAGCCACATATGTGAGCTCGCCCATCCTCCTCCTCCTGCCACAAGTCCACCAACAGAGCCATAGCCTCCAAGGAAGGATGCAGAGAAGAGAAGAAAGTGATGGCCTAGGTTCAGTCTGGTCTGACAGAAGACGCAGGCTGTTGTAGTACCACAAACTGGAGACAGATATGTCATCTGCTGCTGGTCCTGTTCTCTGGGATTCCTGGACCAGATTGTGCTCCCTATTATATGGACTCCTCAAGCTACCAATTTTATTTTCCACAGACTTGTTGATGTGTGCCATGGGGGACAAAAGACTTCGCAAATTCCAAAAGTTTGTCCAGAGTTGACTTCCTCTTTATTTTGTTACCCAGAATAAACTGATATTTTTTTTGTACAAAATACTTTCCTATGTGTAGGCAGGTACATTTCAAAAAGACAATGTCAAATTAACAAGGGACACCAACCTCCTTGAGGTTATTAAAAAAAATATAAGATAATAATGTTATTATGGTAACTTGACATGGATATCACTAGAAAACAATTTTTATGTAATCGTAAAAAAATCTTGATGAAATAAAAAATGATAAAAGATGAGTTTAAAAAATAATTGTAAACATTATTATGGAGATCAGGCTTTTAAAAATTTGAATATTAGTCATGAGATGAGGATACATAAGGAAGAAAGAGGTTTGTGAGAACTCTGTGTGAATATGAGCAGCAAAACAACTTCATTCTTCAAGCATTCTAAAGAAGAAAAGAATGTGCTGCATTAAAAGATCACAGAATTAGCAGCATGAGGAATGTGCTAGCTCCAATACGAACGCTAGTTTTACCACACTGAGCGATTCTGTCTCATATTTGCTTCAGAGCATGTGCCGTTTTTGGTCCGTCGGAACAGCATACAGACGATTTTCCCGATAGGAATTGGTTCTGTCGGAAAGATTTAAAGCATGTTCTATTTCTAGGTCCGTCAGAATTTTCGTTAAAAAAAAGTCAGATGAGGCATACACACGATCGTAATATACGATGAAAAGGTTCCGTCTGACTTTTTCTGTCGGGCATTCTGCTCGTGTGTACGCGGCATAAGAGTTTGCCAGAATTGAAGATGCATTTGCATTTTGGATAACAATGGACAGAAATTCATCTTGTATAATAGGGTAGTGTCCGGAGTCAATTTAACCCCCAGATATTTCATAAATGACTGAACCCAATTGAACAGATTGCCTTGTAAATTAGTGATACTCTCTGTGTAGAGAAAAATGCTCATCACTTCACATTTAGCGTAATTTTTCAAAAAGTAGAGAGATACTCATACTGATCAAAATATTGGCGTAAAGATGGTAACAAAACCTCCGGGTTAGTAAGGAAGAACAACAGGTCATTCCACATAAGCAGTGATCTTATGCTCAATATTTGAAACCTGTAGTCCACTAATCATGGTGTCTGATCTGACTTTGCAGAGAAAAGGTTCTAGAGTTAGGGCGATCAAGAATGGAGAGAGATTGGACGGAAGAAAATGAGATTGGAAAATACTCTGATGGGGCTCCGTTAACCAGCACTGCCACCTGTAGGCCCAGTATATAATGACTGTATCCTAACCTACATTTGTTCCCCCAAACCGATGTGTCTAAGGGTGGATTGTAAGAATTACCAATCCACCCGGACGAGGACCTTTTCAGCATCTTTTGATAAAAGCAGAAGAGGTCGGGCATCAAATCTATTGCCCTTATAGTTTTGTCCCTGGCTTCTCTCTGAGGGATAAAGCCTGCCTGGTCTGTGTGTACAAGAAGGGAGATACGTGGCAGTAACCTATTCACAAGAATCTTGGAAAATAATTTTAGGTCGGCGTTTAAGAGGGCTATAGGCCGATAATTCCTGCACAGTGTATGGTCTTTTTCTGGCTTGGGGATTACTATAATGTGAGCCCTCAAGGTGTCATCTGGTAGCTTACCATCAGCTGAGGTAGAGTTGCACGCACACAAAAAATAAGGATAGAGAGCTTTTTGGAAGGTTCTATAGTAAATAAGATTTAATTCATTGGGACCAGGGGATTTCCCTCAATTACCTGTGGCGAGAGAGAGCCCAAAAAAGACAAAAAGGTGAAAATCTGATCTACACAGATGGGACTTTGCTGAGTTTGGGTGTTATTAAGACTATAAGGTCTCTTATAGAATTTTTGAAATTCCTGAGCGATATGGAAGGGAGGAAGTGTCCCATTAAGGAGGAGGAGGGGCCATCTCCTCATAGAGGAAAGGCACCTAGCCATATTCCATGGCTGGCCCACCAGCAATTGAGCAGCGGTCAAGGCTGGGAGTGGGTGGGTCCCCCAGCGCGATGATGTGTGTCACTGCACCGCTAAAAGGGCAGAATGATGTCACGTGACACTGTGCTGCTGACATGTAAACAGGCTGGTTCCCATCATAGAGGACCCGGGCAGAGCGATGCAGTCATCAGCAAAACACTGCTGTCCATCCCAGAGCCAGAGCGAACCATTAGTGCAGCCTCATCAGTGCCAGTTGGTGAAGGAGAAAACAACATTTTATAACAGAAACAAAGAAAAACTTTTTTTTCAAAAATTACGGTATTTTTTTGTCTTTTTAGCAAAAAATAAAACCCCAGTGGTGATCAAATACCACCAAAAGAAAGCTCTATTTTTGGGAAGAAAATTATAAAAATTTAGTTTGGATACAGTGTTGTATGACCACGTAATTGTCATTCAAAGTGTGACAGCGCTGGAAGCTCAGAATTGTCCTGGGCCGGAAGGGAGGAAAGCGCCCTGTATTGAAGTGGTTAAAGGGGGTGTAATAAGATGTATGCCCTATGCCTACATACTTTTGCTAATGCAGTAGGTGTTCCTCATTCTCATCTCATAAAGGCTCCAAGGGTTCACTTTAAAGGACTGTGAACTACAACTATAAATGCAAACTTTTGTTTTACCATGATCACTTCACTTTTACTTTAGTGTTCTTGTTGGATATCCCTAGTACTACACACACATTGATTATTTTCATTTTCTGCTTTCCCTATCACATTCATAGTTTCATAGTGAATGGTTGAATAAAGACACCAGTCCAACCTGAGTGAGTGTCTACAATTGTCCCTGTCCCTGTACATTGCACACTCACATTGGCCCCTTCCCTCAAGGAGCCCACATTCCAAGGTCCCCATTCATATACTAGGGCCAATTTTGGACAGAAGCCAATTAACCTATATTAGACAGAATGTAATTTTATATTGTGGTTTATGTTTTTGTTTCTTTTTTTCTATTTTGCTTCTACTTTCTCCCCCCTCCTATTTTCCTTCTTGGTTATCCTTGGCATATGCATATATTTGATATGTATGCTTTCATTTAATTTACTGACTCAATTTGTTTAACTACTTCCGGACCAGGTACCGCATTTGCACTGTGGCAGGTTGGCTCTCCTGTGTGAACTGCCATCGTACACATATGGCCGGCAGCCACGATGCCCGCCAGCCACCCACGAATGCTCCACAGAGAGAAATAGGGATCTGTCAATGTAAACCAGTTGATTGTCGTTCTGTCAGGGGAGTACAGAGAGATCTGCTGTTTCTAGTGATCAAGAACAGGGATCTCTCTCCTCCTCCAGGCAGTATACTCCCTCCACAGTTAAAAACACCTCCCTATGGAACACATAACCCCTTGATTGCTCCCTAGTGTTAACCCCTTTCCTGCCATGACATTTATAAAGTAATCAGTGGCTATTTTTAGCACTGATCATTGTATAAATGTCAATGGTCCCAAAAAAGTGTCAAAAGTGTGTCCGATCTGTCCACCACAATGTTGCAGTCCCTCTAAAAATCGCTGATCACTGCCACTACTGGTGAAAAAAAATGCCAAAAATCGATCCCCTATTTTGTAGACGCTATAACTTTTGTGCAAACCAATCATATATTTGCTTATTGCGATCTTTTTTTTCCAAAAATTTGTAGAAGAATACATATTGGCCTAAACTGGTGAAGAAAAGTTTTATTTCTTTTTGGATATTTAATATCGCAAAAAATAAAAAATATTTACTTTTTTTTTCAACTATAGAGTGCCATAGCAGTAGTAATATTACTTATGGTACCTTTGTCACGACTGTATGTGCAAATTGGAAGGGGGAGCCTATAATGGACTTTAACCACTTCCCACCCTGCCACTGCACATAAACGGCCGGGTGGGAGCTCCCTCCTTCTGAGTGGACGTTCCTGAACATTCTTCAGAAGGAGTGGGATCCCCCTGGACACACCACATCTTGGATCAGGAGGGTAATGTGATTTTCCCTCCTGATCCGCACGATGGCTGTATCCTAACACAGCCATTGTAATGTAAACAGAGGGGGAGGGGTGGCATCTGACAGGGGATCGAGCTGCTGCTTTCCCACGCAGCAGCGCAATCCCGATCTGCCTGTGCCCCCCAGAGACAGGAGAGGTGCACAACACAGGAGGGCTCTGTTATTGGCCCTCCTGATCACATGACGACTGTTTCCAATCACTTGCTCTGTGTAAATAGAGAGTGGTTGTAACTGTTCTCATCTCTTCCTCTCCTCACACAGAGTTTTATTGTTATGTTTTATCATGTTTGCTTTTCAGGTATGCAATTTGTTCATACTTTACTGTTTACTGTGTTTTATTTTTAACCAATTTTTTGTTTTCAGCTGCAGAGTGGATTAATTTATCTTGACAGCAACAGTGTTTGCTCCCACGATACATAAAGCCGTGACTCCAGCGCTGTCGGAAGTGATTTCACCACCACAGTTAAAAAAAAGAGCATATATGCCGAAGCATGGGGGCAGCAGGGGTGGAGGAGCGATTTGCTCCTACCTTTTGCAGGAGGATGCTCCCATGCTTCGGCATATATAAGCATATATATATTTTAGGCACAGATCGCGTTAAAAAAATTGTTATTTTTTACTATTTTTTTGTATTTGCTTTGCAGGTATGGTAAGTCTTACTGATATACTGTAATGTTATGTTTTATTGTTAACCATCATTTGCTTAGCAGGTACACCATTCAGTTGCAGCGCGGATTTATTTATCTTGACAGCAACAGCGTTTGTTCCCACAATACATAAAGTCGTGACTCCAGCGCTGCAGGAGGTGATTTCACCACCACAGTTAAAAAAAGCATATATGCCGAAGCATGGTGGCAGCAGGGGTGGAGGAGCGATTTGCTCCTACCTTTTGGGGAAGATGCCTCCATGCTTCGGCATATATAAATGGTGCATGTATGCCCATCATTAGAAGTGGGTGGATGAAGGGAGGTATTCTAATTGTGGGCATACCTCTTTTTTTTGTTCAGCGCACAGGACTGCATGAAAAAAAGATTACAATATATGCCCAACAAGGACCAGCAACGTACTGGTATGTTGCAGGACTTTGAGTGGTTATACCAGAATGATGCCTGCGGGTTTAGGTATCATCTTAGTATCATTCTTTTCAGCCAGTGGATGGCTTTCATGTAAAAGCAATCCAAGTAGCTAATTAGCCTCTAGACTGCTTTTACAAGCAGTGGGAGGGAATACCCCCCCCCCCCCCCCCCACCGTCTTCTATGTTTTTCTCTGGCTCTCCTGTCCCAACAGAGAACCTGAGAATTTAGCCAGTGATTCGGCCAGATGACCATAAAGCTGATCAGAGATCCGAATTGCTCCAATCATCTCTATGGCCTAAGAAACCGGAAGCGACGGGTGACTTAAATTTCGCCGGATGTACACATCGCCATTTTCGAAATTGGGAAAGCATTTTATCACACCGATCTTGGTGTGGTGAGATGCTTTGAGGGCAGAGGAGAGATCTACGGACTCCAATTTTTTTCAAAAAAGAGTACCTGTCACTACCTATTGCTATCATAGGGGATATTTACATTCCCTGAGATAACAATAAAAATGATAAAAAAAATAAAATAAAATGAAAGGAACAGTTTAAAAATAATAAAAAAGCAAAAAATATAATAAAGAAGAAAAAAAAAGCACCCCTGCCCCCCCTGCTCTCGCACAAAGGCAAACGCAAGCGTCGGTCTGGCGCCAAGTGTAAAAAGCAATTTAATCGTGCAAGTGAGGTATCACCGCAAAGGTAAGATCGAGGGCAGTAATTTTAGCAGTAGACCTCCTCTGTAAATCTAAAGTGGTAACCTGTAAAGGCTTTTAAAAATGTATGTAGTTTGTTGCCACTGTACTTTTGTGCGCAATTTTAAAGCATGTGGTGTTTGGTATCCATATACTCAGCCTAAGATCATCTTTTTATTTCATCAAACATTTGGGCAAAATAGTACATTAAAATTAACACCCACCATTTTAATCTGTAGGGCCTTTGCTTTAAAAAAATATATAATGTTTGGGGGTTCAAAGTAATTTTCTTGCAAAAAAATTTTTTTTTTTATGTAAGCAAAAAGTGTCCGAAAGGGCTTTGTCTTCAATTAATTAGAAGAGTGGGTGATGTGTGACATAAGCTGCTAAATGTTGTGCCTAAAATGCCAGGACAGTTCTAAACCCCCCAAATGACCTAATTTTGGAAAGAAGACACCCCAGGCTATTTGCTGAGAGGTATGGTGAGTATTTTGCAGACCTTACTTTTTGTCACAAAGTTTTGAAATTTAAAAAAAGAAAAAAAAGAAATTTTTCCTGTCTTTCTTCATTTTCAAAAACAAATGAGAGCTGCAAAATACTCACCATGTCTCTCAGCATATAGCTTGAGGTGTCTACTTTCCAAAATTAGGTCATTTGGGGGGGGGGGGTTTGTGCTATCTTGGCATTTTATGGCCTTCGAAACTGTGATAGGTAGTGAGGAGTGAAATCAAACATTTATGCCCTTAGAAATCCTAAAGGCGGTGATTGGTTTTTTGGGGCCCCGTACGCAGCTAGGCTCCCAAAAAGTCCCAAACATGTGGTATCCATGTACTCAGGAGAAGCAGCAGAATGTATTTCGGGGTGTAATTCCACATGCCCATGGCACGTTTGAGCAATATATCATTTAGTGACAACTTTGTGCAAAAAAAAAGTTTGTAATTTTCCCGCAACTTATATAAAATATAAAATATTCCATGGACTCAACATGTCTCTCGGCAAATAGCTTGGGATCTCTACTTTCCAAAATTGGGTCATTTGGGGGGGGGGGGGGGGGGTTTGTGCCATCTGGGCATTTTATGGGCTTCAAAACTGTGATAGGTAGTGAGGAGTGAAGTCAAATATTTACGCCCTTAGAAATCCTGAAGGCAGTGCTTGGTTTTTGGGGCCCCGTATGTGGCTTGACTCCCAAAATGTCCAACACATGGTATCTCCGTACTCGAGAGAAGTGGCAAAATTTATTTTGGGGTGCAATTCCACATATAACCATGGCATGTGTGAGCAATATATCATTTAGTGACAATTTTTTGTAATTTTTTTTTGGCGTTATTCAAACACTTGGGACAAAAAAATGTAATATTCAATGGGCTCAACATGCCTCTCAGCAATTTCCTTAGGGTATCTATTTTCCAAAATGGGGTCATTTGGGGGGGGGGGGGGTTGTGCTGTCCTGCCATTTTAGCACCTCAAGAAATGAGATGGGCAGTCATAAACTAAAAGCTGAGTAAATTCCAGAAAATGTACCCTAGTGTGTAGATAAACTATAACTTTTGCGCAAACCCATAAATATATACGCTTATTGACTTTTTTTTACCAAAGATATGTGGCTGAATACATTCTGGCCTAAATGTGTGACTAAAATTTAATTTATTGGATTTTTTTTATAACAAAAAGTAGAAAATATTTTTTTTCAAAATTTTTATAATGCAAAAAATAAAAATTGCAGGGGCAATCAAATAACATCAAAAGAAAGCTCTATTTGTGGGAAAAAAGGATGCAAATTGTGTTTGGGTACAGCATTACATGACTGCGCAATTAGCAGTTAAAGCGACGCAATTCCAAATTGTAAAAAGTGCTCTGGTCAGGAAGGGGGTAAAACCTTCCGGGGCTGAAGTGGTTAAAGATTTTGTTCTAGCTTTTTTTTACCACCTATTCAAACTAACATTGGGCTGTAAAGAAAATAATTAGAAAACATTTGCCTATATTAAAAAATTATTGCATACTTGGCCCCCAGTTGCCTGAGTCTCCTCAGGTTATCTTCGGAAAGTTAATCTTAGAAAAGAGATAGCACCCAATGTTCTAAATGCCCCTATTAGACCCACGTTCTTTGGAGAATTTAAAGGATATTATTTGTGCGGCAAATGTCAGTCCTGCCGAATTAATACTATGCGAAGGAGACAGGTTACACAGTTTACCCCTGCGAGCACTGGAATTTCCTATCCCATTAAAATATTTATCTCCTGCACAACCAAGCACATGTTGTACCTTCTTAGGTTCCCTTGTGGGCTGGACTATATAGGACGCACTATGCGAATGCTACATTTTAGATTAGCAGAATATATTGCGAATATAAAAATAGACTTTGATAAACGCAACGTTTCCAAAAATTATGATCTGAAACACAATAGGGATCCCAGAGGCACTACTTTTATTGCCCTTTATAAATATGTACCCCACTAGCCACTGGCAAGGAAGCAATGGCAATCACTCTATTTCTAGAACTGAAACCAGCTGGATATATAACATTAATTCTCATGTGCCTCAAAGTTTGAATGTGGACTGGGACATCAACTGTTTTATCTAAAACAGTTGATGTCCCCCTCCACTGAACCAAATATTAGTATATCTTTGTATCTGTATTAGTTCCTGCATCTTTTAACCACATAATAGAGACACTTGAGTGAATATTTTAAATTTAATATAATTTGGTTGCTATGTATTACATGTGTTTTGTGTACTTTGACCTGGAAAGGAATAAGACACACCAATATTTGACTCTATGGAGACCCTTGTATAATCATTTAATTCATTGGTCCCAATGTGTTATTTTCCATCATTCAATCCACCTGTCATTGATTTTGTCCATATTCAGGACATTTCAATTATGTCCACAAGATGGTGCTGGTTCGCTATGTTGTTTCCATGTGACATGGGACATTGTTTATGTTACCAGTTCCCTGTCAGCTGACTTATTAGCTCCCTGTCAGCTGACACAATATGCATCAATCATCAAGTCCCTAGTCCGCTGATTCATTCTTTTTTTGTCAGCTGACACAGTATGCACCAATCATCAAATCCAGAGTCAGCTGATTTATTATTTCCTTGTCAGCTGACACAGCATACATCAATCACCTAGGGTTTCACATCTTCCAATGAATGTAGGGGTATTTTTTCAGTTAACCTATGGTGGAGCTTTTCCTTTCCCAGGAGAAATATTTAAAGTGCAGCTGTGAGCATAACCCTGATGAAGTTACATATAATAGAAAAATCGTAGGGAAGATGTGCACACACTGCTGCACAGATGCTTTTTTGAATTTATGACTGTTTGATGGATAGCACTGGCTATAGTGAAGAGATTTGCATTACATGTAAGTGCACTGATTTGTGAATAAAACGGCTGAGACCATACTATACCGTGAGGAGTCTCCCTGTTTTTCACCCATTTTAACTCTAAGGATTCATCCATCCATCCCATGTGAGATGGTGAGCTGGATCATCTTTTCATCATAAGGGGAACACAGTGAGGCCGACGAGGGAACATTTATGGATTTCCATCTGAGGACCAGAGATCCCAATAAGCGCTGAATGTGTTTATACTCCCATGTCCTTTAAACTGAACATTGACTGACTGAATGCATATTTGGTAAATTTGCGTTTATACTCCCATGTCCTTTAAACTGAACATTGACTGACTGAATGACTGACTTAAGCAGGCTATCCCCCCTTCAGTCTATTATGAATTCTGCTGCTAGACTAATACACCTCACTAACCGATCCATGACTGCTGCTCTTCTCTGCCAATCCCTTCACTGGCTCCCCTACCCCACCGTGTAAAATTCAAAATGCCAACCATAACAACATACAAGGCCATTCACAACAATGCCCCTATCTACATCACCAACCTCATCTGCAGATATCGCCCAAATCACCCCTTCGCTCCTCCCAGGACCTCCTGCTCTCCAGCTCCCTTGTTACTTCCTCCCATGCTCGCCTTCAAGACTTCTCCAGAACCTCTCCCATTCTCTGGAACTCCCTACCCCAATATATCCGATCAGTCTACCCTTAGGAGATCCCTGAAAACTCATTTATTCAGAGAAGCCTATCCCACACCCACCTAACTGTCCCTGAGCCACCCCCATCAAATCATTCTCTGCAGTTATTACCTTTTGTACCACCCCCTCCCTTTAGAATGTAAGCTGTACAAGCAGGGCCCTCCTGTACCTTCTGTATTGAACTGTACTGTAATTGTGTTGTCCCCCCTATACATTCTAATGCGATGTGTAAACTGTTGGCGCTATATAAATCGTGTATAATAATAATAATATTTGGTAGATCTGCATTTATACTTCCATGTCCTTTAAACTGAACATTGACTGACTGAATGCATATTTGGTAAATCTGTTTGTCACCGCTGTTTCAACTCCATCTGTAGCCATGCTCACATTATTTCAATGTTTATTTAGCTATTAAGTCTTACCTAAATTATGGGTTCCCTTATCTTTACAATTTAGGCCTTTTGCTCCTCTTGCCGTTTGATTGTGGTGTGAAAAGTTTAAACACATACAGGGGGTTCTTCCAAAGAAGTGGGGTTCTTTAAATAAGTGGCATTTCCGCTCTTGCACTTCAGCGATTTGCACAAAGCAAACCACAGCAGACTGCAGGTGAACTAATTTCCAAACGATCTCTCTGAAACATGCACTCTTCTCCACCCCACCCTCGAGAGCATCGAGTCAACATCTCAAGGAAGAAGAGAAGAAGAATAAGAAGAGAAGAGACGACGGTGGCGACAGAAGACCGGGCCACCGCTAGTAAAAGAGCTGGGAGAAGAAAGTGGAGGCCAGGCAAGTAGAACCGAAGAAGGGGACAAGACCCCCGAAGTCGGAAGAAGAGGCGGCGACAGAAGACCGGGCCACCGCTAGTAAAAGAGCTGGGAGAAGAAAGTGGAGGCCAGGCAAGAAGAACCGAAGAGGGGGACAAGACTCCCGAAGAGGGGGACAAGACCCCCGAAGTCGGAAGAAGAGGCGGTGATAGAAGACCAGGCCACCGCTAGTAAAAGAGCTGGAAGAAGAAAGCGGAGGCCTGGCAAGAAGAACCGAAGAGGGAAACAAGATCCCAGAAGACAGCAGAAGACCCCCGGACAGCGGCGGCGACGAGGAAGAAAGCCAGGCTCCTCCGCTAGTAAAGGAGCTTGCAGAAGATAGCGAGAAGACCCCCCGAGGTGTCAATCTCGCCGCCGAAGGCGGTGACATTGACTTCCTTCGCTAGTCCCGTCTACCTGGAGCCGCGTTTAAAATGAACAGACTTTCCTCCGTGTGTGGGGAAGTCCGTTCATTTCAAAAGTCTGGCGGACTAGCACACAGACGGCCAGACTGTCCGCCAAACACGCAGCCCGGCGGACAATTTTTGAGTCAAAACTTCTTTTTAAGTCCACCGAACTTTTGGGAAAAAAAAGTCCGCCGGAGCCCACACACGGGCGGATTAGCCCACTTGCTAACAAACCTCTCAAGATACTGAAGCATGTCCCCTCATACAAATCGTATTACCTCCCTTACTTTTCTGCTTCTAGCCGCTGGAGATATTTCCCCAAACCCTGGGCCTCCCTTTTTTAACTGTACCCAACACACCCATCACCATCACCTTACACCCTCTGGCAGTAGTTGAAATCCATGACATTTTGTCTCCATTTCTCTTCTTCCCAACGCCAGTCTCCCTCTCTCCTGCACCCTCTGGGACGCTCGCTCTGTCTGCAACAAACTCACAGCTGTTCATGACCTCTTTGTCACTAATTCCTTTAATCTACTTGCTCTCACCAAAACCTGGCTCCACAAATCTGACACAAATTGACACCCCTTCTCATGCTTCCCTCTCCCAAGGTGGTCTTCACTGGACCCACTCCCCTAGGCCTGATGGACGCAAGGGAGGTGGAGTGGGATTCACCCTATCCCCCCAATTCACCCTGCAGGTTATTCACTCTCCTCTCTCTCTTTCCCTCTCATCATTTGAAGCTCACTGTATACATTTATTCTGTCCAACATCCCTAAGAATTGCTGTGATCCACCGGCACCCTGGACCATTATCGACTTTCCTTTCCATGAGTTTTCTGCCTGGCTACCCTACTTTCTCTCTTCAGAAATTCCCACAATCCTTCTCTGTGATTTCAACATCCCTGCTAATAACACTCTTGCTACTAAACTTCTTAGTCTAACCTCTTCATTTGACCTGAAGCAATGGGTACAGGCTTTTACTTACTCTCACTCACCCTTGACTTTGTATTCTCCTACCTATGCACTCCATGCAACTTCTCAAACAATTCTTTCCCTCTCTCCGACCATCACCTTATTCGTTTCTCTCTCTCCCTGTCTCCCCACCACCTTTACCCTCAATTGCCTAACCATCACCCACAGAAACTTTCGCAAATTTAACTCTTCCCTCCTCTATTCTGCTACTGACCACCTCTATGACAAAATCTCTCCCCTGTCCTGCCCCAACCAAGCCACTTCCATCTACAATAAATCCCTGTCCTCCACCCTGGACAAGCTCGCTCCCTCACTACACGCAGAATCAAGCCTCAACCCCTACAACCCTGGCAAACAGATGACACTAAACTTTAAAAAAAACATAGTCACACTCTTGAGCCTCTGTGGAACAAGACTAAGTCTCTCAAAGACTTCAACCAATACAAATCTGCCCTCTAAAAATACTATTCTTTCCTCCACACTGCCAAGCAGACCTATTTTAAAACTCTTATTAACACCTTCTCATCCAGTCCCAGGAAACTTTTCTCTACCTTCAACTCTCTACTTCGTCCTCCACAGCCTCCAGCCACTCAATCACTCACTGCCCAGGAGATTGCTAATCACTTCAAAAACAAGAATGATACAATCCGTGATGAAATCTCCACTCTACAAGTATCTTCCCCAGTTAAGACCCCATATCAACAAATACAATTGACACTCCCCTTATTCAAATCTGCTAACACAGATGAAGTTGCTAAACTCCTTTCTAACACCCACCTAACCACCTGCCCCCTGGACACTATTCCCTCTCAAACACTACGGTCCCCCTCTGACTCTGGCCAGATCATGCCAACCTGCCATCCCAGAGCATCAGTGTTGTGAAATAAGCTGGGCAGTAGAGGAAGCCTGGCTGTGGAGAGAGCAGAGCCGCATAAGCCAATGCTTCCAGTATAGTGCCGGCTCCTATCACAGGCGAAATGATACCAAATGCACTCTGCCTGGGACAGCAACAGCCGGCAATACCTAAATGGAAGACTGTTATTGAAGGTACATTACTAAAATCACATTGTATATATGGGAATATCTGTTTTGCAATGGTTACTGGGCTGCTTTCAAACTGATCCACCGGTGCAGTGCAGTGCACCTGCGGGTTACCAGCACAGCCATAGACTTCTGTTATTACCTACTAGTTTGGTGCACTTTCAGAAAGTGCAAAACACACCTGCAGGATATAATAGAAGTGTATGGCAAAGTACAGCTTATCTGCAGGAAAGCCACAGGTGCACTGCTCTGCATCTGCATTGTGGGTAAACCTTAGCGCTTCAGTATGAAAGCAGCCTCAGGCCCCTTTCACACGACCAGTCCGATCCAATCAGACCCTCCATTCACCTCTATGGAGCAGCAGACGTAAATGGACCGTGCCCTTCCATCTGGACAGATCGGATAAGAGGGCCCATAGAGTAGAGTGGGCTGTGTCCGTGTCCACTCTGCATATGCGGAGTGGACATAAATCTGTCATCCGCCCACTCCTCTCATTGTGGCCCGCGACCGGTTACTAAGTCGCTTAAGTGGCCCTCGCTCTTCAACAGGTTGGGCACTCCTGCTCTAAAACATACACTGGTCAACCCCATACTTAAAAAGCTGTCCTTGGACCTTACCAATCTTAACAACCTACGCCCTATCTCCTTGCTCCCCTTTTCCTCTAAACTCCTTGAACAGCTGGTTTACAACCAACTTAGTGACCACCTAATTAAGAATAGCCTTCTTGATCTCCTTCAATACGGATTTCGCCCTCATCACTCCACAGAAACTGCTCTTTTAAAACTCACAAATGACCTACTAACTGCAAAAACCAACGGACACTATTCTGTAATCCTACTTCTGGATCTTTCAGCTGCCTTTGACACGGTTGACCACCCACTCCTCCTCAAAAAATGTTACTCCCTTGGTCTCCGCGACTGTGCTCTTCAGTGGCTCTCATCCTACCTATCCCAACGCACCTTCAGCGTCACTTACAATTCTACTTCCACCACTCCTCTTCTCTTCTCCGTCGGGGTTCAACAAGGTTCTGTTCTTGGACCCCTTTGTATCTACACCTCTTCCCTGGGTCAGCTGATAGCCTCGCATGGCTTTCAATAAAATTTCTACGCTGACGACACACACATCTCTCCACCCCTCAACTCCCTCCATCAGTCTCCTCAGGCATCACCAACTTACTAACAGACATATCTGTATGGATGTCACAACACTTCCTCAAACTCGACTTGTCCAAAACCGAGCTTATAATATTTCCTCCCCCATGTGCCTCTTCCCCTGACCTCTCTGTCAAGAGCAATGGCACAACTTTTCACCCATCCCCACATGTCAGCGTGGTAGGTGTTATCCTGGACTCTCCTTTCGGCCTGACATCCAATCACTTTCCAAAGCTTGCCACCTCAACCTCCGCAACATCTCCAAACTACGTCCCTTTCTAACCAAGGAAACCACAAAGCTCCTGATTCAGTCCCAGGTTATCTCTCGCCTTGACTACTGCAACTCCCTCATCATTGGCTTACCTTTATCCCCCTTCAGTCCATCATGAATGCTGCTGCCAGACTCATCCACCTTACAAACCGCACAGTGTCTTCTACCCCTCCCTGCCAATCCCTCCATTGGCTGCCACTTGCCCAACGGATTAAATTCAAAATGCTAATATTAAGTTACAAAGCCACCCACAACTTTTCCCCAGCTACATCACTAGCCTAGTCTCAAAATACCAACCAAATCACCCTTTGTTCCTCCCAAGACCTCCTGCTCTCTAGCTCCCTCATCACTTCTTCCCATATCCACCTCCAGAACTTCTCCCGAGCCTTGCCCATCCTCTGGAATTTGCTAACCCAATCTGTCAGACTGTCTCCAAATGTATCCACTTTTAGGCGATCCTTGAAAACGTTATTCTTCAGAGAAATCTATCCTGCCTCCATCTAACAACTGCACTATTTTCTCTATTAGCTCATCTCCCACAGCTATTACCCTTTCGTATAACTTGACCCTCCCTCCTAGATTGTAAGCTCTAACGAGCAGGGCCCTCTGACTCCCCCTGTATTGAATTGTATTGTAATTGTACTGTCTGCCCTAATGTTGTAAAGCGCTGCGTAAACTGTCAGCGCTATATAAATCCTGTATAATAATAATCTTCCTGAGTAAGGAAGATCGCTGGTGGTTTAGTAAGCCCCATCTGATTTATGGTGAAGGTGTCACAATGATGAATGTCTGAGTACTGCACCGTCAGGATCGATCTATCCAGTGTGGGACACTGGCATGCATGAACTTTGCACAGGAGCACTTTAGTAATTAATTTATGAACTTTGTACTTTATGAATATAATACAGTTTTCACCTTTGCTTAAGGACATTTTTGGATTGAATAATATTTTTATTGGACTTTCTTCTCACTTTAAAGGTTTTACACTGTTATATATGGAATGTATATATGTAATGTTATATATGGTATTTTGCACATGGTAATTTTATTTAGCGCTGCACAGCCGCGTACACACGAGCGGAATGTCCGACAGAAAAAGAAAAATTTTTGGATTGAATAATATTTTTATTGGATTTTCTTCTTCTCACTTTAAAGGTTTTACACTGTTATATATGGAATGTATATATGTAATGTTATATATGGTATTTTGCACATGGTAATTTTATTTAGCGCTGCACAACCGCGTACACATGAGCGGAATGTCCGACAGAAGAAGAAAAATTTTTGGATTGAATAATAATTTTATTGGACTTTCTTCTCACTTTAAAGGTTTTACACTGTTATATATGGAATGTATATATGTAATGTTATATATGGTATTTTGCACATGGTAATTTTATTTAACGCTGCACAGCCGCGTACACACGAGCGGAATGTCCGACAGAAAAAGTCAGACGGAAGCTTTTCTTCGCATATTCCGATCGTGTGTATGCCTCATCGAATTTATTTTTACGAACATTCTGATGGACCTAGAAATAGGAATTGGTTTCTTGGAAATATTTAAAACGTTATATCGGGAAAACCGCTCGTCTGTAGGCTGTTCCGATGGACCAAATACGACGCATGCTCTGAAGCATGTATGAGACGGAAGCTAGCATTCGTATTGGAGCTAGCACATTCCTCACACTGCTAATTCTGTGATCTTTTAATGTAGCGCATTCTTTTCTTCTTTCAAATGCTGGAAGAATGAAGTTGTTTTGCTGCTCATATTCACACACTGATTTCTTCATTATTTATCCTCATCTCATGACTAATATTCATTTTTTTTAAAAGCCAGATCTCCATAAAGAATGTATACAATTCTTTTCTATACTCATCTTTTATATTTTTTAATTTCATCAAGATTTATTTTATGACTACAGTACTTAAAAATTATTTTCTAGTGACCTCCATATAATTTGTTTTTTTTGGAGTGTCAAGTTACCACAATAACATTATTATCTTATATTTTTTATTAACCTCAAGGAGGTTGGAGTCCCTTGTTAATTTGACATTGTCTTTTTTTAAATGTACCTGCCTACTCACAAAAAACTGTCCTTTTTGAAGAAAAACACATAGAAAAGTATTTTGTGAAAATAAAATATCCATTTATTCTGGGTAGCAAAATCTGGTCCAGGAATCCCAGAGATCAGGATCAGCAGTAGATGGCATATTTGTTCCCAGTTTGTGGTACTACAACAGCCTGCATCTTCTGTCAGACCAGACTGAGCCCAGGCTATCCCTTTCTTCTCTTCGCTGCAGCCTTCCCTGCAGCCTTCGTTGGAGGCTGTGGCTCTGCTGGTGGACTTGTGGCAGGAGAAGGAGGAGGAGGAGGAGGATGGGCAATCTCACATATGTGGCTGTTCTCAGTCAGCTGGCCCCTCAACCCCTTCTGAAGGGCATCAGAAAAAAATCCCTCACACAGGAGGCATTGGCCCTTCTCCAATTCCAGCAACCTAGTGTCTAGATAGCAACCATAGGCCTCTTCAGCATTGGGGGGGGGGGGGGGGGGGCTCCTGAGGAAATGGCTGGCTTCTTGTCATGGTTATGCAATAGAGTTTGTCTGTCAGCCTACCTGTCTCCATGTGTTCATCTCTAGAGACCAGCTGACTCTCCCCTGACTGCTTTTATAAACCTCCTCTAGCATGGCTCCACCCTAGCTCCTATCAGAGAACTCTATATTAACCTGTGCACTGCAAACCAACCATGCTGATCAACTTTGTGTGTTTGGCTCCCTGTTTCCTGTCTGTCGTGTGCTCTACTTTTGTTTCTGTTACCGACCTTGGCGTGTTCTTTACGATTCTTGTCTGCTCGTGACCCTGACCTTTTGGCGTGTCCCTGACTATCCCTGTTTGCCTGTGACTCTGAAACTTTGGCATGAACTCTGTTGTCCTGGTCTGCTTGTGGCCCCGACCTTGGCTTATTCCCTTACTATCCCTATCTTCCTGTTGCCTACTGGGGGCGTGAGCTGGGGGACCCTGAGGGTTTCGACCTGGAGCCAGTTGCAGCCCAGTCCATCCTCACCACTAGAGGCTCTGGTGAACACCTGCTGGCTCTTAGACTCCGCGCCCTAGGGAATCTTACGCTCTAACCCCAGTGGGATCTGTCTTGGTGTTCCAGTATCCCTGCCTTCCTTACCACCTTGACTCATATTCGCAGCAGTCAGCCGTAGGGTCCATTACCTAGCAGTGCACTCCTGATCTCAATAGTGTGCATCTGTCACCTAGCCTCAAGGTGACCTGACAGTTTGATCAGCCACTGTCAGGTCACCTTGAGGCTAACTGACAGATGCACACTATTGAGATCAGGAGTGCAACGCAAGGTAGTGGACCCTACGGCTGACTGCTGCGAATGGGAGTCAAGGTGGTAAGGAAGGCAGGGACGCTGGAACACCAAGACAGATCTCACTGGGGGCATGCTCCTTCATATACAGGTTCCTCAAGATCCCAATTTTAATATAAACTGTGTTTCACCTCCCACAAATTCCTCATCTCCCTGTATGTGTCTATGAAACTGTCCATGAATTCTGGGTCCTTAAGCTGATTCATCTTTTCTGTAGGACAATACACAAGACAAAAACACTAATGTCAGCCTAAACTCTCATTATCTTATCCCAATATAGGCCTCAGTCTTGAAGCAGTATAGGCCACTGTGATGGGCCAACTTAAAATTTTACCTTTGTTTAGCACGCTTGCCACTTTCATCCATTCGTCCCACACACACAGATCGTACATATGACACGTGTGTTAACTTTATATACACTGCTCATGCGTGAAACTCCACCCACGTTGCCTGCCCCTAATGTTCTTTTTTCTGAATATTCCCTGCCCCTTCTCTCTTGCGCAGTAGGAGCAACATGGTTTGGAAATTATTCCACTAGCGAGGAGGAAAGTCCGGAGCCCCAAATGCTCAGAACCAGGAGAAGGAGATTTAAGGCCTTCAACATGGCCTTTCAAGAAATGGTGGAGATGGCGGACATCTTGCGGTGGAAGGATTATGATGTGAAACACCCATCCCAATTTGCGAAAGGACAAAATCATGACAACAGTTGTGAACATTCTGGAGCAGAATTTTGGGGTACGACACTCCAAAGACTAATTAAGGAAACGCTGGTCTGACCTTAAACTAAGGGAGCCGGATCAATGGTGCTTATTTACTAAAGGAAAATCCACTTGGCACTACATGTACACTAGGCAAACCTAGGAGACAGCGAGTATCCAGGCCCATCAGGGAATTGTCTCTAATAAGTCCGGCCTCAGGCCCAACTGAGGCTATATAATTCAGTGAATTTTTTCTTAAATAATTGTGCAGTATGCAGCAGCATAGGATGATATGGTTAATTTTGTAGTCCTCCACATGGATTACTGTCAGAAACAGGCAGAACCGGCTGGCCATTATCCTGAAGGTATTTTGAACGACTCTTCTCGCTCTGGTCAGCCGGTAGTTAAAAACCCTCTTCTCCGGGGTGAGGGTCCCTTGGGGGAATGGCCTCCTTAGGTGCTCGCCCAGACCAAAGGCTTCATCTGCAATAAAGACAAAGGGGAGTCCTTCCACGTTATCCAGTGGCAATGCCAGGCCACTAGTCTGGAGACGCTGGGAAACCTCCGTCTGGGCAAAGACTCCTCCATCCGACCATTCTTCCCCACGTCCACATAGAGGAACTCATAGTGTGCCAACACCACCGCTTTTAACACTACACTATTAAACCCCTTATAATTATAATAGTAAGACCCCGAATGGGGTGGTGGCCAAATGTCTATTGCCCCTCCACAGTTGGGAAAGTCCCAATGGTCAGCAAAATGGGAGGCCACAGTCTGCCATTCCTGTGGCGTTGAAACTGTGGAGTCAAACTAGAAAAAAAATATAAGTACTGTACTTTTGCACATAACATTGCAAGCAGATTACACAAAAACATTCTTGCACAACATCAGTATAACATTTATTTTAAGGAGTATTTAAAAAGACAAAAGATTCCTCAACCTCTCTGATGGCCCATTGATAAAATTGTATTGGGGGGGCAGGGTTTGAGGTGACTTTGGGAGGCAAAAAAAAAAAAGGGCCTCCAGCAATCTGCCTGAATTTAAGGACACACATATCATTTGGACACATTTTAGGGTGTGTTTTGGGGGAAAGTAGTACAATGGAGCTGACAATATACACTGTTCAAGGGACTAGGCTATATGTGTATATGGGCCCAAGGATAGCATGCTGGGAAGGTTAGTGAAGGCAAATATGCATGTAGGCCAAAAAAAGGAGCATTAAAAGCTTCCTGCATGCATGATGATAAAGGGGACGTTCACAGCATATTCCAATCATGGTAATTAGGGAATGATGAAATAAATATAATACATTAGCAAACATTAAATACATATAATGTGATGTTAAAGAAGAAAACTTACTTTAATATAGTCCTTCTGCAGGTTCTGAATGATGGTAGAACAGGTCTCTGGAATAATGGTCCCCAGAGCCTGGGGGGAGATGCCTGTTGAGAACGTGAGGTCCTGCAGACTTCTCCCAGGCACCAAGTACCGCAAAATGGTGACTAGCCTCTGCTCCAGAGTGATGGCTTGCCTCATGCAGGTATCCTGCCTGCTGATATAAAGGGTCAGCAAAGCCAACAGACAGTGAAAAACAGGGTCCGTCATCCCAGTATCAGCTTTCCCCCGAAACCTGTCTTTTCAAAGCAGGGTATCCCCACTTCCCCAGTCCAAAAGTGCTACAACCTCTTGTCCATTAACCCGCACCACACTCTCAAACGGGCTTAGATTTTACATGGGACCAGCGGAAAAGGCAAACATCAAACCATGTCACATTCCATTTGCTCGTCCTGCCTTGGACACTGGGCCACCATATGACCCAGTTGTTGGCAGGACCATTCTCAGTAGGGTTTGACATTGGGGTGCTCCTGGCAGGAGTGCCAGGCACCCAAGCAGACACAATGCATTCAACACGTTGCCATCTTGGCGCTTGAACGCACTTCCTTGGAACAAGCCAGCTCTCTGGTGATCGAGGGACTCTCCTGGACACTTTCCACACAACTATAGCCCTCGATAGCAGTAGCCATCTCATCCAGGGACTGCGGCTTGGACTGAGCCACCCATCGGTGAAGCTCCCTAGGCAGATCATGCAGGAAACAATCCAGTGCGACTCTTTCCACGATCTGAGTGGGTGTCTTCTCCTCTGGTTTTTGCCAGTTCTGGAACAAGTGCATCAGGTGGTACAGCTGCACAAAACTCCAACCATAGACTCGGTTTGCCCTGAATGCAACATTTACTCTCAGCCTTGCTAGGATTTCTGCCTTCAGCAGCTTATAGTCCCGTGCTGATTCCGCGTAAAAGTCACAGTATGCCTGTTGGGGGTCTGCAGTCAGGAAAGAAGCCAGCACATCTGCCCAGTCTTTATCTGGCAGACCTTCCCTTGCGGAAACCCACTCAAACATTGCTAGGTATGCATCAAAATTGCCTGAGACTGTCATCTTTTGCAGGTTCCGCTGCACTGCCTTACGTGGGTCACTCTTTACAGGGGGATCGCCTTTCATCATTTCAGCCTGCAAAGTCACCACCTTTTTGTAATCCCACTATCTGTTCACTCAGTAAGCGGTTTGTTTCCTGTTGTACAGTTACTGTCTGCACCAGGATCTGCTCCTGCCGGGCCTGTGCTTGTACCAGGGCCTGCTGGGCCTCCTCATGAGCCTGTGCCTGTGTATTAGCCAGTACCAACTGCTTAACCACGACCTCCATGTACCCCTCACACTGCCCAATGCACCCTGCAGCAAATGATCAGAGGGGTGAACAGCCAGCTGGGAGACAGTTTAGTCAACTTAATAGACTTTATTCAGCAAAAATTTACAGAAAATTTACAGGCTTTGTCTTCATAGGCAGTTCAAACACAAACACTCTTCTTAGCAGTATAAGATAGTCCTTTTAAAATATGCTCAGCGTCCCAGCCACAGCATACAACACAGTAAAGTCCCTATTCAGGCAAGCTCACCCATCAGGATCAACTCAGAGGCAACAGGTGTCCTTCCAGCATCAGTTTTCCCTGCATCTAATTCGCATAGCAGGAGAATGTAACTGGCTCCCTATGTAGCTCGGTTCACATATCTCTGTTGTGACTGCGGAGCACACTGCACAGAAACGTGTGCGTCTTTGGCTCCATTTCAGGGCCAAATTCAGGCAAAGATTCGGTCCTGATTTGTCCCTGAAATGGGGAATAGGGACGCACAGCGCTCCTGTGCGATCCACAGTGGGTTCCAGCCTCAAGCTCTCTCCAGCTCTGATAGCAACACACCAAATTTTCTCTGACCAGGTGTCTAATAAGCAGGTCTAAAAGGGAAGTACTTGCTCTGTTTTATTAACCCTCTCTGGGCTGACTCTCCACAATATGATATGTATTAATTATTTTACTTTTATTAACCTTGCACTGTTTATAATATTATTTTTCATTTTTACACAAATTAAAATCTGCTTTTATTGATAGAAAATTATTGTAAATCTCCAAAATATTATACTTTTTTTTTGCAATGCACAAGTCCTGTAAAGTAAAAAGATGGTATCTGCAATTTTTTTTACAATATATACTCAAATGCTTATCAAATGAATTTTGCACTTGTAGTTTGCACTTGCAGT
The DNA here is from genome assembly GCF_037356315.1 of Lithobates pipiens. Lineage (NCBI taxonomy): Eukaryota > Metazoa > Chordata > Amphibia > Anura > Ranidae > Lithobates > Lithobates pipiens. Next base: position 275,151,511 of record NW_027507764.1, on the reverse strand, counting down.
GCAAAGTGGATTTGCCTTTTGTAAATAACCCCCTATATCTCAAGTCCCAAAACAGCAAAAAACCATGGCACCTAAAAAATACTTGCTGACCAATTTTACACTACTGTCTTTGTGATCTCCTAATTTGTTGATTTAAAGACCTACTGTACCTGTACTCTTTGTAGTACATTTTGGCATATTATCCCTTATTAAAACTTTTCTGTTACTGCCACAGCTTTATCCTCTGCAGTATCTTGTGGTAAAGCTCCAGTCTGTGTTCTTTATCTCTAGTAAATTTAGGCCTAGTCTTGCTACTTAAAATTGCCCTGTTGCTGGACTGTTTTTTGTACTGCTATATCATCTGTGGTTTCTTAATTTTTTCTGAGAGCTTGATAGAATTTGGCCACGGGCAGGACAATTTTTGGATCACTGAGAGTAGTGACAGCCACAGCAAACTCCTGGTCAATTTCTATCTGTCAACCGGATCTATTACCATTTACAGAAAAAGCAAGTTGTCGCTCCTGAAGCTTCCCAAAGATCAAAACTTTTTTTTTAAACTGAAATAAAACAAATTGGAATGCTGCTACTAAAGCATGAGTAAGTCAAGTTAATTGTAAAAGGGAAAAATATAAATTCCATGTCCATGAAAATTGTACACCTATTTTATTTTAAAAAAATGTGTATTTGTGTAATTTTCACCCTCAAAGTCACATAAAAAGACCATATCCCCATTGTATGGTATTTTGTAAATATTTCCTTTGCATTGGCATGTGTCCCCTGTGGGCTCTGGCCAGCTTTCTATGCCTTTTTTGACAATAGTTTTCCCATTTATAAAAATGATCAGAATTTAATAAATGGACCTCCGCTCATAGGAATCCCCCCCCTTTCCGCAAGCGCCCGCCCCCTTCAGCAAGTGCCCCGCTGCCTGCTGGGAAACACACAGCTCCCAGAGGCAGTGGGGACCGTCCGGATTGTGCCGCGCGGCTCGCGCATGCGCAGTAGGGAACCGGGAAATTAAGCCGAAAGGCTCCATTTCCTGATTCCCATACCCAAGATGGCGGCGGCAGGACCCGATAGACGAGCGAGCGATCGGCTTCGGGTGCCGACATCGCGGGCGCGCTGGACAGGTAAGTGTCACTATTTAAAAGTCAGCAGCTGCAGTATTTGTAGCTGCTGGCTTTTAAAAAAAAAAAAAACGCGGAGTCCCGGTGGACTCCCGCTTTAACAAGATTGCCCTCCATAGATCTAAAAAAATTCACTTTTTTTCTAGGGTTTGACGAACTTTGACCAAGATTCACTGAACCACTGGCAAATTGAGCCTGGGCAGATTTGCCCATCACTAGCCATTAGGTAGCCACTGCAGCATGAAAGGCCATATACGGTATGCCACAAAGTTCCTGAGGCTGAGAACTCACATTGCTTTGTGTCACTCAGCATTGCCTGATCCTTCGACTACCACATATATGATAACATTTCCTAAAAAAAACTACTACATTATCCACTTGCCAATCACCTCATAGCAGATTTACTGTCACAGCAAATCTGCTTTATATGCAGATTCTGCTATATATGCAGAATCACGCAATAAATCACCTCATAGCAGATTTACTGCCACAGTAAATCTGCTTTATATGCAGATTCTGCTATATATGCAGAACCACGCATATATACAGTATGTGATTCTGCACTTCCGGGCATGCACTGCTTCTGCTGTAATTTGTCACAGCAGAAGCTGATCAGCAGGTCCCGGTTGACATCCATTCTGTAAGCCCTTGTACACACGGTCGGAAATTCCGACCACAAAATCCATCGGATTTTTTCAAACAGATTTTGTCCGAAACTGGTGTTGCATACACACGGTCGGACAAAGTTGTCGGAAAATCCGATCGTTCGGAACGTGATGACCTTCATTCCGACGGGACTACGTTCAGCCTAGTAGCCAATATCTTTGCTCTCATACTTTGATCTGAGCATGCGTGGCACTTTGTCCGATCGGAATTCTCTACAAACGATCAGAAAAAGTCCGATCAGATTTTGTTGTCGGAAAATTTGAGATCCTGATCGCAAATTTTTTCAGTCAGAATTACCGATGTAAAAAGTCCGATAGATCCCACACACAGTCAAATTTTCTGACAATATAATCCGATCGGACCGTTTCCATCTGAATTTCCGACCGTGTGTACAAGGGCTTAAAGACACAGCACAGAGCTCTGCCTATTTATGCAAGGCACAGCTTCGTTCTGACTTGGGGGGAAAGGGATGCATTTTTGTTTTCCTGCAAAGCAGGGAATAAAACCCATCACTTCCCTTGGTAAAAAGCCTAAACACTGTACAGGCACACAATTAACCTAGATGTTTAACTCCTTCCCAGACAGTGTCAGTGGTACAGTGACAGTGCATATGAGTATCACCTCAGAGTTAACAGGGCCGCACAGTGGTGTAGTGGTTAGCACTCTCGCCTAGCAGTAAAAAAGGTCACTGGTTCAAATCCCAACCATGACACTACCTGCCTGGAGTTTGCATGTTCTCCCTGTGCCTGCGTGGGTTTCCTCCCACACTCCAAAGACATGCAGGTAGGTTAATTGGCTTCTGTCTAAAATTGGCCCTAGTATACAACTGGGGATCTTGGATTGTGGCTCCTTGAGGGTAGGGACCAATGTGAGTGTGCAATGTAAAGCGATAGGGACAATTGTAGACACTCACTCAGGTTGAACTGGATGGACTGATGTCTTTATTCAACCTTACTAACTATGTATAGAGAATTCCATGTATCAATTATAGTGAACAAACATGAGGATGGCGTCTCCATATTCACATTCAATACATTTCAGAGATACTGTAGATAGGTTGTACTATACAATAGGAAAACAATGACTGCAATAACACCTCTATTTTACAAAAAAAATCCAACCTACCTAATAGCAACAGCATGCACTGTACATATTAGTACAAAAACCCAGGGAAATTAATAATTGTTTTGTTTGCCTAGGGCAAGAGGTAAACCTGATCATGATGAGCTGAATTATCATCTACTGCATGGTCTAAGTATCACTCAAAGTTTTGTTTAATTATTTCATTATGAAAGGGTCAGGAGTGCATAATGCAGAGTGCAGAAGTTAGCAGTGTTATAAAGCACAGAGTGTAGGGCTCAGAAACGCATAATATACAGGCTCCAGGAGTGTGTATCACAACCAGCGCAGAGCTCAGGAATGTCCATCACAGAGAGTTCAGAAGTGCATATTCCAAAGAGTGCAGACCTTGAGTGTATATAGTAGAGTGCTGGGCTTAGGTGTGTCGTTTGAACATGTTGCAGTGTTTAGGAGTGTGTATCATACAGACTGCAGGGCTCAGGAGTGTGTTTGCCACAGAGTGTAGTTTCAGGGCTATGTTTTGCACACAGTGCAGGACCTTGGGCAGCACAGAATTCAGGGGTAAGCAGTATGTAATGTACAGGGCTCAAGAGTTCATGATGCACAGGATGCCCACGCGCCCATGATTTTGAGAATAAAGATCGAGGGGTACCAGAATAGGCCACCCGCCTGGAGATTAAATGAAAAACTATTACAGGATAAAGCGACAGTAGAAAGGATCAGATGGGAATTAGAGGTTTACTTTAAAATTACTGATACAGAAGAAATAACAGAAGTTACAATATGGGAAGCCCATAAGGCTTATATCAGATGTATATTGATCCAAATGGGAGCGGGGAAAAAAGGGATGGTATTATGAGAAGAAACACCTTGATTAAGTTAGAACAGCAACATAAAAAAAAAACAGGGAACAAAGAAATAAGAACGGAACTTAACTGTAAAAGGGAGGAACTGAAAGATATAATTGAGCAGGAGAATAGGTCAGCCTATAATCAAATTAAAAAGGAAAGGTATCTCTGGGGAAATAAGACTAGGAAGTCTATGGCAAGACTGTTGAAAAAGAAAACAACATTACATTTTATAGAGAAAATACAAACTGTAGCTAGAGTATTCCAGGAATACTATGCAAATCTATATGCAATTAACAAGGACGAAACAATAGAACATGTAAAAAAAAGAGGAAGGTTAAAACGGGTGATTTCTTAAAAGATATAGACCTAGATAAAATTTCTGAAGATTAGATGAGGGCTTCGGAAGAACCCGTGACAGAGGAAGAGGTTATGAACATTTTAAATGAGACCCCCTTAGGTAAGAGCCCAGGTCAAGATGGTTTAACGACACTATATTACAGAAAATTTAAGAATATTTTAATTCCCAAGTTTTGTTCATACATAAATGGTATAGGACCTAACTGGGAGATGAGGAAGGAGGCATTGGAGGCTGCTATAACTATAATGCCAAAGGAAGGAAAAGATGCCTCACTCTGTTCCAGTTATAGACCTATATCATTGTTGAATGTTGATATTAAGTTATTTGCAAAGGTAATGGCAAGAAGACTGGAAATAGTAATGAATGAGTTAGTGCACACGGACCAGGCTGGCTTTGTTCCAGGACGAGAAAGTCAGGATAATGGAATTAGAACATTCCTGGTGATATATAAAATTAGAGACGAGGACCCCCAGTCTGCTCCTTTCAATAGACGCTGAGAAAGCACTTGACAGGGTAGACTGGGGGTTCATGCAGGATACCTTAGTGGCAATAGGATTGGGCCCCAGATTCATGCAGTGGATCAAAGCAAGGGTAAAAGTAAATGGGTCTGCCTCAGGATCTTTCGAGATGTATAACAGTACTAGACAGGGTTGTCTCCTGTCCTCCCTGTTTGTTCTGTCTCTTGAACTGCTGTTGGCAAAGATATGACAGGATGTAAATATGAGGGGGATTAACACCCCTTTCACACCAGGGTGTTTTGCAGGCATTAGAAATAGCGCCTACAATCCGCCCTAAAGAAGCTGCACCATTGTGTGTAGTGTGAAAGCCCGAGGGCTTTCACACTACAGCGGTGCACTGGCAGGACGTCAGAAAAAAGTCCTGCCAGCAGCTTCTTTGGAGCGGTGAAGGAGCGGTGTGTTTACCGCTCCTCCACCGCTGCTCCCCATTGAAATCAATGGGGCAGCGCTGTAATACCACCGGCAAAACGCCGCTATTGCGGCGTATTGCCGGCGGTTTTAACCCTTTCGCGGCCGCTAGCGGGGGGGGGAAGCGCCCCGCTAGCGGCCGAAATGCGCCACAAATCCGGCAGTAAAACGCTGCTAATGATATCGGCGTTTTACCGCCAACACTATGGGCGGTGTGGTGTGAAAGGGGTCTAAGTCAGGAGAAAAGGGACACAAGCTCGCTGCATATTGCCAATGATATTTTGTTTTTCATAGCCAATCCTAGAATAACTCTCCCTAATTTATTGAAAACGCTAAAACAATATGGAGAAATATCGAATTTTAAAATGAACTTGGCTAAATTGGAGATCCTAAATATTAACGTGCCAAAATAGGAGGTTCAGACCTACCAAGGGGAGTTTCCCTTTATTTGGAGAGAAAAAGTATTAAAATATCTAGGGGTAAAGATTACTACTTCTCTGGACACGCTATATCAATCGAATTTTCTACCACTAGAAACTAGAACTAAGTAAAATTGCATCAAGACATGTCCTGGTTGGGGAGAAATATTTTTAAATGAGTCTCTTGCCGAAGATCGTATATAAGTACCAGATGCTGCTGATCCCCCTCCCACAAGGGTATTTTAAAACTCTGAAAACCATACTCCTAAGGTTCATCTGGCAAGGAAAAAAGCCACGGATTAGTCTATCAGTGTTAAAGCGGGAGTCCACCGGGACTCCGCGTTTTTTTTTTTTTTTTAAAAGCCAGCAGCTACAAATACTGCAGCTGCTGACTTTTAAAATAGTGACACTTACCTGTCCAGCGCGCCCGCGATGTCGGCACCCGAAGCCGATCGCTAGGTCGTCTGTCGGGTCCTGCCGCCGCCATCTTGGGTATGGGAATCAGGAAATGGAGCCTTTCGGCTTCATTTCCCGGTTCCCTACTGCGCATGCGCGAGCCGCGCGGCGCAATCCGGACGGTCCCCGCTGCCTCTGGGAACTGTGTGTTTCCCAGCAGGCAGCGGGGCACTTGCACAAAGGGGCGGGCAGTTGCGGAAAGGGGCGTAATCTACGCCCCTTTCCGCAGACAGCTATCCCGTAAGTGGGAGCAGTTACCTGGATTATCCAGGTAACTGCACCCCCCTCCCCCCTGAAAGGTGCCAATTGTGGCGCCGGAGGGGGGGGGGGGGATTCCGATGAGCGGAGGTCCATTTTAGGGTGGACCTCCGCTTTAACCAGAGATAATAGACAGAACGGTCTGGTGGTACCAGACCTTAAGAGTTATCACAAGGCAGTTCTCCTATCACGGGTGATAGATTGGACAAAAAGTAATAAAGATAAAAGATGGGTGGAAATAAACTACAATTAGTAAGACTGCCCTGGGGAAAATAATATGGTGTCATGGTTATGCAGTGATCTTCCTGCGTTTGCTTACCTCCCCTCATGTCTTCAGACTAAGAAGCAAGCCACTTCCACCTGGTGGTTTTTATAACCTCTCCTCTAAGCATGGCTCCACCCCAGGCCCTATCAGGGAGCCCTATATTAACCTGTGCACTGAAGGCCATCAGTGCTGATCAACCATTGTGTATTCCTTTGTGTGTTAGCTTCCTGTTTCCTGCCGTGTGCTCTTCTACTGTTTTCCGTTACCGACTTTGGCGTGTTTTGACTATCCCTGTTTGCCTGTGATCGTGACCTTTTGGCGTGTCCCCGACTATTCTTGTCTGCTTGTGGCCCGACCTTGGCTTTGTCCCTCACCATCCCTATCCACCTGTTGCCTACTGTGGGTGTGAGCTGGGGGACCCTGGGGGTCGTGACCTGGAGCCAGTTTCAGCCAAGTCCATCCTCACCACTAGAGGCGCTGGTGAACACCTTCTGGCTCTTAGACTCCGCGCCCCAAGGAATCTTACGCTCTAACCCCCAGTGGGATCTATCCCCCGTCTGCAGAAGTCAGCCATAGGGTCCACGACCTTGCGGTGCACTCCTGATCCTACGGTGTGCACCTGTCACCTCACCTCAAGGTGACCTGACATATGGATTCCAGCACTATTTAGGAACTTAGGGGAAAATACACATAAAATGACACTGGAAGCACTAGAAATTTGTGACTCGACACATAAAAAAGAAAAGTTGGGGATATCATTTTCCATGTATCCCACTTAAAGATACTTATTACTTTCCACTGGGGAAAGGTAGTTTGTTTGGAAAGTGGATTAGGATAGAGAATGCACAATTAAGATATAATGGTGAAGGGTAGAATCTTCACGTTTCAGCAATTAAAACAAAAAAAGGAGTTGATGGTAATAGATGAGTGGCGGTATTTCCATCTGAAAAATTTCTTTGAGTCTTTGCCCCAACCAGTGCGGTTAGCAGATAATTTGTTCCCGATGGAGAAACTTTGCATGGTCACAGTAAGAAGGAAGGTTATCTCTACAATTTATAACATTGTGATGAAAGGAAATGGGATGGAAAGACCGCCATACATTGCTAAATGGGTAGAGGAACTAGAAACACAGGTGAATGATATTGAGACGAAGAACATTTTGAGAACGGCATTTGTAACATCACCTGATAGTAGCACGATAGAAATTTGTTTTAAAAGTTTATCATGTTGGTATATAACCCCAGACAAGACTTTTAAGTATCAAAGGGAGACCTCACAATTGGGTTAGAAGGGGTGTGGAGAACTGGGAACTATGTCTTACATCTGGGGGACCTGTCCAAAAATTTGATTATACTGGAGAGATGTATTGCAGACAATAAAATATATAACTAAAATGGATGTTTTGGAGGACACGTGGGAGTGTCTGTTCCATCGGAAGAAAACTCCACCTAACCAATAGGTGAGAACTCTGGTCCCCTCACTGTTGAATGCCGCGAAAAGCCTAATCCCCAGGCAGTGGCAGGACCCAGAGAGCCCTACTTTGAGGAGATGGTGTAACAGAATAAACAAAGTTTACAGTAACACAGTACATGGATATGCAAAAAACACGGGGTACAGCTAACACATTTTGGGGGCGCACCCCCTTCCTCAGAGCTAGGCTCTAATTTCTCATTATTAAATTATATTTGGTAATGCACTAGGTGTGCGTGCCTTCCATTTCTGTGTTCTTGTAGTTCCTTTTGGATTACCCCATCTGAGGAAGGCAGCATCCACCTTGCTTTGGGATACCATATATACCTTTCACATCACCATTTTATCTGACATCTGTTACTCCACACCTTGGAAGACCTATTAGCGCTGAAAGTGACTTTTGTATCTCTAGTGTGTATTGCACAGTGTGAAGGGCTCAGAAGTGTATATTGCACAGGAATGTGTAGGGCAGTGGTCATCAACCCTGTCCTCAGGGCCCACTAAGGCTGGGTTCACACTGCTGCGGGGGGAGATCCGGATGTGATTCGCACCGCAAATCACATCCGATCTCCGTAGCGATGCGAGTTCAGCCATACAGATAGTATGGCTGAATTCGCATCGCTCCCGCAGCAAACTCGCACGGGACCCTTTTTTTGGTCCGCAACAGAATCGGATCGCATGGGGGTTCACACCATGCGATCCGATTCCTGTGCGAGTCGGCAGATCGCACTGCGATATGCGGACGGATCTGGGGGTGTCATTAACATATCATTGACATTCCCAGCCGTCCGCATAGGGCAGTGTGAACTGCCGGCGGGAGTCATGCGATGCGGGAAAACGCCGCGGATTCGCGGCGTTCCCGCATCGCAGCGGTGTGAACCCGGCCTAACAGACCAGGTTTGCAAGATAACTGAAATACATCACAGGTGATATAATTTGCTGCTCAGTGATTGCAGTATTCTAGTCTGCATCTCCCCAAGGTTATATATAAAACCTGGCCTGTTAGTGGGCCCTTAGGACAGGGTTGATGACCACTGGTGTAGGGCAGAAAAAGCAGGGCTCAGGAGTGCATACTGGACAAAGCACAGAGCTCTGAGGTGTACAGTATACTGCACAGAGGACAGAGCTCATTTTGCACAGTGTCCAGGGACCAGGAGTGTATAATGCACAGAGTGTAGGGCTCAGTCATGTCCAACACACAGGGCGCTGGGCTCAAAAGTGCTTAACACACAACGCAGGGCCAGAATTTGTGCCACATATATTGCAGGGCTGAAGAGTGTGTACTATGTAGGGTGCAGGGCTCAGCAATGCCTATTACACAGAGTGCAGAGATTAGGATTGTGTAGAACAAAAACTGCAGGACTCAGGAAAATATATCACACTGAGTGCACGCAGGGCCACTGATAAGGCAGTACAACCAGCGCTCCTGTACTGGGCCGGGGGGTCCATCAGTTCAATAGGGGGGCCCAGGCACCTGTTGAACAGGAGGTCCGGCTGTACTGTCTTATTGCAGACATCAATCCTCTTTTGCCTCCTCCTGCAGTGCTGACAGCTTCTCCTCCTCTTTCTCCCTCTGGCTGCTTTGCTGGGTGATTGGTCCTAGAACAGGCGCTCCTTCCATCTGCTATAAAGGCCCCCATTCCCCTGCAGTGCTGCTGGCTTCCAGGCTCTTCTCTGCCATCAGCAGCTGCTGTGGGCAGACTGAGGGATGTTTCAAGATATTTAGCAGGGGAAAGGACTGGTAAATATGTCATTTACTGGACCTTCCTTTCCTGAATAAACACAGTGAGCGATTGGTACCAATCACTCCTGTGCCCATTCTTCACTGAAGCATAGTAGACTGTGTTTACTATCCTTAAGTTTGTAAATGAGCAGGAAGCCTCAGAGCACTTCCTATTCACTCAATTAGCTGAGGCTACAGAGAAAGGGACTGATAAATATTTGTCTGCGGTCACTTTCAGCCAGGGAAATGGGGCCCTATGATTTCAAGCAGCAGCCCTGAGTGCACGGCTCAGTAGTGTGTATCACACAGAGTGCAAGGTTGAGTGCATTTTGCACATGATGCAGTGCTCAGGAGTGTGTTGTTTAGAGGGCAAGACTCAGAAATGCATATTGGACAAAGTACAGGGCTCAGGGGTGCATTGCTTTGCATAAAGCACAGGGTGCAAGGTTCAGGAGTATACACACAGAATGTAACATACACACCAATTGTGCAAGGACCTCAGGTTTTGTGCCATCACTATTGAGTGGTCACCCTATTAGACCCCTGATATAAGGGTAAAATGGAAGATCTACTGCCACCATCTCAGAGGGATATTTCCTGGAAGTGACAGGATTCCCCCTGGCCAAAACCAACGTGATTGTGATCATCTGATCCAGGGCCGTTTTTAAGGCAGGGCGAAAGGGGCAGCTGCCCTGGGCCCTGTCATTGTTGTGGGGCCCAAAGCAGCTGCCTCATACTTGCCAACTATCCCAGTTTAAATTTCCTTGTCTCTTGCTGTGTCCTGATATCTCAGTGTGAAGTGTTGCTACTAATGCTGCCCAGTTCTGCCCTATTGTTGTGTACAGATGACTCACCTGCAAACCCTGTGTTTACATGTAAATAACCAGCATTCATATGTAAATAGCTGCATAGATATGTAAATAAAGGTGGCATCCATATGTATAGCATGACCCCTGGAGTGAGGAGATGATGTCCTGTAACCTCTAGCAATGAATCAGTGAGCAGTATTACTGTACAGTAATCTCAACAAGCAGAAATCATGTGGTGTAACCTGTAGCAACTAATCAGTGAGCTGTAATGTGTGCTGTAACCTCTAGCAACCAGTCAGTAAGTGGTAATGATGCACTGTAACCTCTGGCAACCAATCGCAATAGCTGCCTGATCTGATTCAGTAAACTGATTTTGAGTCTAGCTGCTATTTATTGTATGTTTCAGAGCAGGTGGAGAGTAAAACTGCATGGGGAGTGGGGGCCCAAGAAAAGTTTTGCCCAGGGTCCAATCAATATTAAAGATGGCCCTGATCTGATCCCTGAAAGAAGGAGCAGCAGTGGTGGTGGCTGCCTCTATGTGTGGCTATTGTCTCAAGATAAAACTGCTGGCTCTCTCGCTCTCTATCCCTTTTTCCTATATTGCAGCCTAACCAACCTGCTAACATACTGTCCAGCCACTGAACCCTATATGTGGCTATTGTCTCTCAGATAAAAAAAAACATTCTCCCTAGTATGTGGAAATAACAAACTGCCCCAGCAGTTGCCCATTGGCTCTTAGGAGTGAACTATAGCGAACAAATGGAAGACCTGACCTCGGTCCTTCTAGACAAGACTGAGGAACCTAAGATCAAGTTGTTTTACTGGGACCTCATTTTGCTTCTCTTCTTCTTGATGAATAACTTCAATATGCATGAACTAACTTGCTCCTACTTCATACTAGGTCAACTGCTTAGATTATGCACCACCCCCCCGCCCAAGGTGACGCCCCTCCATTTTTTTCCCATTTCTACCCCCCTTTTTACCCCCTCTTTACCGTATGCAGGGAGGGGAGTTCACAAAAGTAAGAAAAGAGAGAATATATAAAAAAAAAATGATTTTGGTGCAGGCAGATCCAGATGAATCTGACCTCTACATACTTCAAATTTCTGCATTATGTTGCTTTATGCTCTTGCGTCTTTACTCCGTAGCTAATATTGGAACCCTAAAGGCTCTTTTCTGTACAATTGGCCATTTGATCTAGTCTTACCTTGATAGGTTGCTGCTACCTGTGCACATATGCTCTTTAAGGCGATGCAGCCTCTGCATGTGTCACTGTTCCCACTTCTTGGATACCCTTGAAAAATTGCTTTGCACCTACTCGGAAAGTGCATTTGACAACTGTATGAAAACCAAACCTCTCCATGCCCGGCCTATTGTAAAATGCCAGCCAGGGCAGAAGCACATGTCATATATCCTCTTCCTCTTCCTCCTAGGACTGTGCCTCACCCCTGTTGGTACCAAGTGATCACTGTGGCCAATCACAGCAGATCACACGACAGTTGTACAAAATGAAAGGCCTTTTTACATGCCTTTCATTGTGTACTATTGTGATGAGCTCTGTGGTCACGGTCATCACATGGTACAGACAGGGCCAATCACAGCCCTTAGCTGTGGCTAATCACAATAGTAAGGTTTCTTATAACTGTAAAATGCACCGTTACTGTATAAGCAATCATAGTATGTAAAAAAAAAATTAAAAATCCTGATCACTTCCCCAGAGTAGTACTCTGGACCTATTTTTGTGGTCTTCCTACCCGAAGATTTCCAATTATCTCCTGAGCGACCTGGAGTCGCATGATTCCAATAAGCTCTAGCTACTAGCAGAGTATGGAATGGGCATATGGAAGAAGCGCTGAAGAGGTGTATTCCTAGTCACTGACAGGCAGAACTGCGCTCTGGTCGTTCATCCTAGCTACTAGCAGGTGACCTTCACCCTTCAAGTCTGGCATGCATGTTTGCTTACCTTCGGCCGGTTGTCATTTGTGGGAGTGGGGAGTTCATTCCTGTTGTTTCCATGGCAGCTGTTTTTGTTTGTGTGAAGGTCTCATGTCTTTTCCCCTTGTTTCCCACACACTGATTATTCAGTGTGTCTGGCTGGCATGGAGGCTGGTTCCTCTGCATTCCAGCTGCCAAACTAATTCCTCGTTCATCCGTGCGATCGTTCTGCGGATGCGCGAGTTCGGGCGTGAGAGTGAGACTTGGTATTCGCGCATGTACATATCGGTATTCGCGCATGCGCACTAGCGCTATGGCTGACGCATTGATGACGTCATTAAAGGTGGCAGTTTTAAAGGGAGAAAATAGCCTGCAAGCCTTGGAATGCTTGTTGGTTTGTGGCAGTGTTCCTGTGACTTGGTTTTCTGCATCTAAGGTATGCTATCTCTAAGGGACAGGTATGCTACCTGTTTTTTCTGCTGCTTTATTTTCTCCTAACAAGGCTATTTTTCTTGCAGACTGATGGACACTTCCAAAGCCCTGGATCCATCACCGCCTTCTAGTGGCCAGCCCTCTCTCAGCAGGTATATATTGGCGGGGAGGTCTCCCTTGTAGTGCCTGCTGGGGGGGGGGGAATAGTTGGTTCATCAGTTTCTGATACCTCCATTAACACAGATGATTATTTTCTCTTTGTCAGCCCTTCTAGGTCTATCCAACAATGGAGTTCACGCAGGGTAAGTGATTCTTCAAAATCACATCGCTGGTGTTCCTCTTCCAGATCCAGATATCATGGTTCTCCCTCGAGATCCAGTCACCGTAGGCGGGAATCTTCTCCACTTTCCACGGCTCACTCCAGGCATACAGCTGAAGGTCTCTGCTGGGGGTGTAGGGCTCATGTCCCTGTGAACAAATCCCTCTGTGATACTTGCTTTGTGAAAGCAACTAGCGAAAGGAGAGATTCTGACCGGCAACTAAAGTCTCTGGTTTAGAATATGGTCAAGGACAGTTTAAAGAAGTTGGAGGCCCCCCACATGTCTCCCATTGAGTTTCTTTGATCCCCAGCCAGGGATACTCAGGCTCAGGAGGCCTGGGAGTCTTCTTTACCTAGCCTTCCCTCCGCTGCTCTCTCAGATAGTGAATCTGAAGAAAAAGAGTCTGATACCGGTTTTGATTTAGCTTTACTCCTTCCTTTGGTCAAAGCCATCAAGGAAACTTTAAATTGGGAGGAGCCAGTGATGGCTCCTGCAAAATAGAGGAAATTTTTCAAGCAATTAAAGAAGGAATGTATCAGCTTTCCTTTTTTTTCGGAATTGGGTGAAGTTATCACAGACAAATGGGGGAAGGTGGAGAAGAAGAATTCCCTCCTCTCTAAAATTCAGAGGCTTTACACTTTCAAAGAGGATGAGGTCAAGCAGTTGGAGTCAGCTCCCCTAGTCGATGCGGCAGTAATGAGGCTGGTGAAGCATGTGACCCTTCCTCTAGAAGACACAGTTTCATTCAAGGATGCCCTGGATAGGATAGTTTCTGACTTAAAACGGGTCTATCGTACGGCAGGCATGGCTTGTAAATCTGCCTTGGCTCTTGCCACATTGTCTAGAGCGAAGGAAATTTGGTCTGACAATGTGGATGAGACACTTAGAAATGTCTCGGAGGACTTGGCCAAGAGCTCACCCGTCCAAGAGTTGAGGTTGGCCTCGGCCTTCTTGGGCGATGCCTCGATTGATATAATCCGCCTGGTCGCTCGAGTTATTTTGTCTTCTGCTACTGCCAAGCGTGCCCTGTGGCTTCCTCCTTGGTTAGCCGATCCTGCTTCAAAACAGGCTTGGTGCCAGATCCATTTTGATGGATCTTCTCTTTTCAGCAATAAGTTAGACAGTGCTATAACTCGGGCCACTGGGGGCAATTCGGGGTTTCTTCCTCAAGACAGGCATCTGCAAGGCCAAAGAAGATCCTTTCCAAGGAGACAGAATCAAGATCGTGCCAGAGAGGCGCGTAGTTATAGGCCTGGATGTGAATTTTCCAGGTCATGGAAGTCCAGGCAGTCATCTTTCAAGAAGTCGGCCAAGAGCAGTTCGACGGGAGAGAAGGAACCGAAAAAGTCCTTTTGAGATCGGACCCGTCCAGACAGGCCAGGTGGGGGCTCATCTTGTCCACTTTCAGCACGCCTGGGCGGCCTTGATCCAGGACTTCTGGACCGTCAGAACGGTCTCTTCAGGCCACACCTGGACCTTCAGCAGCGCTCCCAAACTCAGGTGTGTTCCCACGTCTCTTCCAGCTTCAGAGGAAAAAAGGCCTACGTAAGAGCCTATGTAAGATCTTTATTGGATCAAGGCGCTGCTATTCCCGTTCCAGCCGATTAACACTGTAAGGGAATGTATTCTCCTCTTTTCATGGTCCAAAAGAAGAATGGGGCTTGGAGACCCGTAATAGATTTGACGCATCTGAATCGTTTCAAGAAAGGTTCAAGATGGAGACTCTGTCCACGATCTGAACAGTCAGTTCAGCCGGGAGATTGGCTTGTCTCCATAGACCTCAAAGATGCTTACTTCCACGTTCCTGTGGCATCAGATTTCCAACAATTCCTGCAATTCTCCATAGGCCATCTTCACTTACAATTTACATGCCTTCCCTTCGGTCTGTCGACTTCATCACGTGTCTTCTGAAAGGTCCTGTTGGCGATTAATGCCCTGTTAAGGGTCAGAGGGATACGTATCCATCATTACCTAGATGATCTACTCCTTCTGGCTCAGGACAGAGATAGCCTCTTGGAACACAGAGATCAAGCTATCTCAACTTTCAGGGAATTCGACTGGCTCCTGAACCTGGAGAAGAGTCAGTTAGATCCTTCTCAGTCTCTTGTGTTCCTCGAGCTCTCTTCAACACAGTAAGAGGTACCATCTCTCTACCCGAGGAGAAGATTGTAATAGTTTGGGACAGGATTTGTCTGGCTCTCTCGTTTCCTTATCTTAATGCACTTAATTTTCTAAGGATCATAGGCACCACCAAAAAGGTTTCTTCACCAGTGGTCAGGGACAAAGCCCAACTTATTTGCATCACTCAGGTCACGAGGAGTTCCCTCTTCTGGTGGCTTCAACGGGAGAATCTTCAAAAGTGTCATTCCATTCTGCCTACTACGTGGATCACAATAGCATCGGATGCCAGCAACAGAGGTTGGGGGGCTCATTGCCTAACAGAAGTGGCTCAGGGCAGTTGGGATTTCTCCTCTCGGAATAGTGTCAAACATCCTGGAGTTGCATGCAGCCTTCCAAGTGCTGCTGGCATTTCATCATCTGATATCCGTGGCATCCGTAGTTCTCAGATTGGACAATACCACAGCTGTTGCCTATATAAGGAAACAGGGGGGCACCAGAAGTCGGTCCTTACTATAAGAGGTGGAACAGATCACGTCTTGGGCGCAGAAGAATCTGGCCAACCTAACGGCAACTTATGTTCCTGGAACTCTCAATGCACAAGCGGACTTTCTGTCATGAGTCCACTTAGACAACAAGTGGTCTCTCCACCAGGATGTGTTCAAATGGATCCTAAACTTGGGGATCTCTCCAGAAGTAGATCTCTTTGCCTCTCAGTTCAACAGGAAGCTGAAGAAGTATTAATCAAGGTTCCGGGACCCTCAAGCCTACGGGATGGACGCACTGACAGAGCGTTGGTAGTTCCACAGAGCATATGCCTTCCCTCCAATTCCAATCGTCTTTTAATTCCTGAGGAGACTCAGATGGGAGGAGGTGGAAATAATAGCTGTGATTCCTCATTGGCCCAACAGGCCCTGGTTTCCTCTCTTTTCTCTTCTCAGCTTCTGAGAGCCTGTTCCTCTTCCGATCAGACGGGACCTGCTCTCCCAAGGCACAATTCTCCACCCGAGCCTAGCTCACCTACAGTGGAGGGCTTGGTTTTTGAGAGGGGAAGGTTGGAAGCATAAGGATGTCCCAAGGAAGTTATTCCCACTCTCCTGAATGCAAGAAGACGTAGTACTAACAGAGTGTATGAACGAATTTGGGCTAAATTCTCATCTCATATGTCTTCCAGAACCAGTTCATGTTGTACACCTACAGTTCAAGACATTTTGAGTTTCCTGCAATCAGGTCTGGATTTACCCTAATCTGTTAGTTCCCTTTGCGTACAGGTGTCAGCTATCTCAGCCTTTACTGGAGTGTCATGGGCCAGGCACGCTCTTATTCAACAATTCTTCAAAGGAGCAGTTAGTGTAAGACCTCAAAGGAAACCCAGGTTTCCAAAATGGGATCTGCCTCTAGTTTTGGATTTTTTCTCACATCTTGATAAACCACTATCCATCAGAGAGCTTACTATTAAGACTGCCTTTTTGGTGACCATCACTTCAGCAAAGAGAGTGTCTGAAATTCAAGTTCTGGGAGCCAAAGAACCTTTCCTTACTTTTTTCCCGGACAGGGTTGTCCTGGTCCCGATGTTAGGGTCAAAATCTAAGGTCACTTACATTTTTCATGAGAACCAAGAAATCTCGCTCCCCACCTTTAAATCCACTGGAATTTCAGATGTTCACCATCTTGATCTTGGTGGCTCCCTGAAGCAATATTTGGAAGTAACAGCTCCTTTCCGTTAGTCAGATTATCTTTTTGTTTTGTTTTATGGGGGAAAAACAAGGGCCGTCGGGCATCCATCAGATCAATTGCTGCATGGATCGTACAAGCAATCCAGTGGGCATATAAAGAGAAGGGCTTGGCTCCTCCTGAGGCAGTAAAAGCTCACTCAGCAAGAAGTCTTTCAACCTCATGGGCAGCGTCTCGCCATGTGGCTCCTGATGTGATCTGCAGAGCGGCATCTTGGTCATCGCTTCATACCTTTATGACACATTATTGTGTTGAGCCAGCGGCTTTATCCTCAGTTGACTTTGGTGTTAAAGTACTGTCAGTTGATGATATTAAATAAATCCTTGTCTGTTCTGCATTTTTTCCCACCCGGGTGTGTACGAAGAGTTATTTCCCACACGTAGGCTGCCACCAGGAAAACAGAAAATTCCTATCAAAATACTTACTGTAATTTTCCTTTCCTGATGGACTCCATGGCAGCAGGAGTTCCCTCCCAAATGACTGGAGTAGGCTAGTTACTGAAACGGCCTCTGGCAGGGAGCAAAAATGTATGGGAGTATCGTCCTATAGCAGGGATATGCAATTAACAGACCTCCAGCTGTTGCAAAACTACAAGTCCCATCATGCCTCTGCCTCCGGGTGTCATGCTTGTGGCTGTCAGTGTCTTGCAATGCCTCATGAGACTTGTAGTTCTGTAACAGCTGGAGGTCTGCTAATTGCACATCCCTGTCCTATAGGGTAGTAGAGGCGGGACTAAACCCACACGTAGGTTGCCATGGAGTACACCAGGAAAGGAATATTATGGTAAGTATTTTGATAGGAATTTTCTGTTATTTAATGTCTTCATTTTATGATACCTAAATGATACCCAATGGACATATCTCTACAGTTATTTCATAGATTTTATCTTTTCCCTTCAGATCACCTAAACTACTTCCCACCAGGTCTCTTACTTATGACCTATGGCTCTCCTTTTCTAAATGAAATTATAAAGCACAGATAACAGCAGCTCCCACTCCCGTAAAATGGTTGTATAGATTACAACCCAAATTTAAAATCTTGTAAGTTAAGGTAAAGTCGTGGGAAAAAATTGTGGGTAAAAAAATAAATAAAAAATTGACATACACATACAATTTGATTAGGTTGAATGAAAGAGTAATTGGATGTGCTGCAAAGCCTCTTTAAACTAAATATATTGAATAGCCGGACATGCAATTTGCTATCTCCTCATTAAGAGTTCATATACATTTATGCACAGCGGTAATGCATACACCACTGCAATGTGAGGCAATGCACATTACATGACTTCCTGTGTTGTCATTCATTTAAAGGCAATGCACATTTGTTGCAGCAGAAATTTTGGGAAATATCTTCTTTTGTTATGTTTATGTGCATTGGCGGCCCATTATTGTCAATGGGCTGCCCTTATGCAATACATGTTAATATTTGACATAACACATCACACAAATGTATATGGGCTCTCAATAATGTTTTATTCTAAGAAGTGATGTGTTTACATAGGGACTGTTTCCTGCCCTATAAAATTCAATATGAAAGCAAAAACAATTCAAAGTAGTTCAGAAAGCAGCTACAATTTATAAGGAACCTGAAGCAACTCACAAGAAAATCAGAAGCAGCTGAGAGGAAAGTCAAAACCAAGTTGATGAAACACAAAATGAAAGCATTATCCTGAAGACATACAATACACTAGTCTCTGTGTCTTGTGTGCATATGGCTTAAAAATAAATGAAATAAAGTGGAACAAATAGCAATGGGCTCCATTCACTAAAGCAGATTGCATGCAGTATTTAGGTGTCTGGACACATATGCCCTGAATATCGCATACAAAACTGAAATTGTCAATTCACTATGCCTTTTTGCGGTATTAAAAGGGGTTAAAGTCAATTCACAAAATAAATAAATAATTAAATGCATGCGCTAGTTAAGTATTGGTCCAGGCATGTGCTATTTAATTAATGTAAAATATAATAGCCAATTTTGAGTTGTCTCTGTCTTTTTGGATGAATTCTCTCAACAACAATGCATAGAAACCCAAATATGGAAATCATTGTCAAGTAAGACAATGGGGGTTATTTACGAAAGGCAAATCCACTTTGCACTACAAGTGCAAACTACAAATGCAAAGTGAACTTGAAATTGCACTGAAAGTACACTTGTAAGTGCAGTCACTGTAAATCTGAGGCGTAGATCTGAAATGAGGGGAAGCTCTGCTGATTTTATCATTCAATTATGTGCAAGCTAAAATGCATTTTTTTTATTTTTCTTGCATGTCCCCCTCGGATCTACAGCGACTGCACTTCCAAGTGCACTTTCAGTGCAATTTCAAGTGCGCTTTGCACTTGTAGTTTGCACTTGTAGTGCAAAGTGGATTTGCCTTTCGTAAATAACCATAATAATAATGTTTTGTCTATAGTTCTACTTTAAGGCAAATAGACTGTGCAGTTTGCAAGTTGCTCCAGAGCTCAGTACATGAGGGAAGGCTTCACTTTACAAAGAATACCCAATCACATGATTGGATGATGGAAGTCAGAAGAGTCCCCCCCTTGTTTACTAAGCTCTGGAGAAACTTCACTTGCAAAGTGCTCAGTCTATATTCCTTTAGTAAATCCACCCATTACATGTAGTAAAATAGATTTATTTTCTCCTGTCATTTCGCCAGATCTTCAGAGAATTTGTTTGTGTGTGTGTGTATATAGGTGTAGCACTGACCTCCGAAGGAGCTGCTGGTTTGACTTGGGCTTACCGTTACCTCACCTGCTTCTTCTCCGTCTTGGTGATCCCGTGGTAAATGGCCAAAAGAATGTTGAAACTGACACTGAATCCTCTTTTGGGTTATTTATTTTAGAAATAGGAAACTCTTAATGGAGGGTAGAGGGTTAGGGGTGAGTTCAGGCACTTAAATTGCAAGGTGAAAGTATTAAGAGAATCCAGAGAATAAAACTGTTTCACAACTGGATTCAACAACCCCCGGATAGACCTCTCTCACTAGGCCTAGCAGCCGGTGGGATGCTCGGTAAAGTCTCTGCCACAGACTTGTGAGATACACTTGAGCATTACTGAGGGATGTGGATATATTTAAAGAACTGACATACGGCACCAGTTTCTCTCAGCCAATCCGGCGATACCGTATGAGTGTTGATCCAGGTTGCGTCCTTCAACTAAGTCTCCGGGCTCCTTCAGAGAAACCAGCCTTGTGCGCGGTCTTCTCCTGAAAGAGTTCTCCCCTGGGGTTCTGCAGTTGCTGGGCCTCTCCCTTCTGATGAGACAGCACCGGACCATCCCTAGATCAGTAGGCTCCGAAAATCGCTCGGGGTTATCCCGACGTGGGCATGGCCTAACGTGTACACACTCTCTCTCACAAGGCGGCGGCGGTGATTGTATTTTAAAGCGTTCTTTTACCTCTGATCTATGTGAGTAGCCACTTTTGAATTACAATAAAGGCAATACGTTTCAACAATACTACACTATGGAAATTGTATTTTCTTATATAACACAAGGAAACAAGGAGTAACTGAATATTAACCAGACCAGCTTTACATAGCGACACAGGGGCTCACACTGTGTGGCGAGTTAACCCCTGCAGGGGAGCTGGTGAGTGCGGCAATTTGTCTTATGCACGGAAAACGCACCGGTTGCAATTCAGGATACACCAGACACTGAGTACAAGTCACTTTGATTGAATTACTGTGGAACTTTTTGAAGTCATTTTGTTTTTTCAATGGACTTTATTTTGTGAAGATGATATAAGTTTTATAAGTTTCATATGCACTTATTTTGCACTAAAAGCACAAAAGCACTTTTGATCGCACATAGCTGTGAAATATAGAGTATATTTTTTCAGCATTTTTTGTCTGCAACCTGTAATCTGCACTGTAGCAATTACATAGGAGTTTACTTGTTGCATTAGCACTAGCACTTTAAGAAGGTTGTTCATTAACATTAGCACTTTTAATTTGTAATTCACATGTAGTATGTATTTTATTTGCTGTCACAGGAGAGCGCCATAGCTACCATCACAGTATTCACATTCCCCCCAATCTATAAGGGCCGGTTCACACAGCGGTTGATGCGAGGCGACACGACTCGCCTCGCCTCGCTCCCGCAAGTCGCCCCCGTTCTGTACAATGGAACCGTTCTGAGAGGAGCGACTCGAGTCGCTCCGACTCAGAAAAAAGGTTCCTGTACTACTTTCGGGCGACCTCGGGGCGACTTGCATTGACTTCTATACAGAAGTCATTTGCAAGTCGCCGCCGAGGCCGCTGCAGGTCGCGGCGAGGCAAGTCGAAGTCGCCTCGCCTCGCCTGCAGTGTGAACCGGCCCTTAGGCTGGTATTATCTGGTAGTGGCAGCCTCCTTTCTATATATATATGATATATTATATACATTTTATAATTTCTCATTTTTATTGCCTCTTCTAATATTTATCACCTCTTCCAAAAAGTTTTTTTGTCTCCATAGCACAAACCTTACCCCCCTTTTTTATAAATTATTCCCCATGGCCACAAGTGTAAGGAGCATTCTTCCCACTGACCATCAAACTAATAAATATAAAATATGCTGCGCTGTGATGATTATAAACTCTAGTTACATAAACATAAAAAACATAAAAAAAAGTCCTGCTGTGTTAAACAAAAAAGTCCAATGTTCCCACTCGGCAAGTGCAAAATAAGGTGTCTGGCCACCACAAGGACTGAAGAATTTGTGGCTACATAATTAAGTGCAGCAAACACGCTTTGATAATGCCACTCATGTGGAGTATGATAATCCTTATCTTTGGAACTCCAAATAGGGCAAAAAAGAAAAAAAATATATGGTGTAATATTGTTACCACTCTGATAAATTTCACCCAGGTGAGTAACACTCCATGTATAAATATAAGTGCAACCGCCGATCACCAGCCTCCACCAGCTTTCACCTCAATGCAGTGCGCACTCACCGAACAAAATATCATAAGAAGCATCAAAGAGTGAAAACGGGTATGTCCACAGGTTTCAGTACAAGGATTTCCTCTCATATTATCTCACTTCACAGGGTAGAGCTCCATTCATATGTCTCAAACTACCAAAGGCCATTAAGAAAAGATATGCCTCATAGTGTATTATTTATTAAAAGGACATACAGTGAACAGGTCAATTGCATAAAAACAATATATCATGCTGCTAGAGTCACATATAACAACACTGCCACACGGACCTCCGCTGTGACTGTGCAACATTCCCACCCTTTGCGATTCGCATACAAATGTATCCTCAGGGGCCTCATCACACTAATGTATCCTAATGGTTCATATGTGTTGAAAAGGTTGAGAAAGGCTGCTTGAAAGTGTAACAAAAGTCAAAACTTTCTTTTTCATTTTGGATCGAGTAAATTGAGAGTTAGAAACCCTGTCAGTTTTTTTTCCATTGGGGAGATTTACCTTCACCTTCTGTCAAATTGCCAAAACAGGAAGTGAGAGGAAATCCCTGCAAATTAACCTCTTGCCGACCAGCCACAGTCATTATACTGCGGCAGGTTGGCACGGCTGGTTTAAGAGCTATAGGGGGCATGACATTGGAGCCAATGCGCGTGGTCGGTGGCCACGATGTCTGACGTTGACCCGCAATTGCTCCTCAGAGAGCCAGAACAGGGATCTGTCGATGTAAACAAACAGATCCCCGTTCTGTCAGGGAAGTAGCGAGAGATCTGCTGTTCCTAGTGATCAGGAACAGTGTGATCTCTCTACTCCCTGTGAGTCCACTCCCCCCACAGTTAGAAACATCTCCCTAGGGAACACTTAACCCCTTGATTGCCCCATACTGTTAACCCATTCCCTACCAGTAACATTTATACAGTAATCAGTGACTATTTATAGCACTGATAGCTGTATAAATGTCAATGGCCCTAAAAAAGTGTCAAATGTTTCCGATCTGTTTGCCGCAATGTCTCAGTCCCGCTAAAAATCACTGATCACCACCATTACTAGTAGAAAAAAATAATAATAATAAAAATGCCATAAATATATCTCCCATCTTGTAGATGCTATAACTTTTGTGTAAAATAATCAATATACACTTATTGATATTTTTTTACCAAAAATTAGCCTAAACTGAAAAATATTTTTTTTACTTTTTTTCCCGTTAGTTATACTTTAAGTAAATACAAAATATCTTTATAAATGTCAAATATTGAATGAAAATAGTATTGTAAACCACACATATATAAATACTCTTCTTCCACCAATAAAAAAGACAAAACATCTTGTAGAACAACATGTGTGTCATTTTTGATACTATTTTCATTCAATACTTGACATTTATAAAGATATTCTGTATCTACCTAATTTTACGTAGTTGTTTTTGATACAGCATGTGTGTTCTGTGAAAGTAGCTTCCCTTTTGACTGGTATTCTAGTCACCTTTCTTTTGTATTAATACATACGGTATGCTGCAGGAACCACACAGACTTAAGCCCCTATCATATTTTCTACAGATTTTTGTCTTCAGATTTACCAAAACCATGTAGTGCTAGGGCCTGCCTGATTGCATACAAATTGAAAATCCTAAGGTTTGACCTCATATTATATGTTTTTGGTAAATCTGAAGGCAAAAATCAAAAGAAAATCTGATAGTATGGGGCTTTAGTGAGTTGGCATATTTCTACGGTTCAAACCATTTTACCTTTCTTAGCAATAAAAACTGACAGGGGTTCTAATTCTTCTCCACTGTATCCATCCCCCTGGATATTGCATGAGATCAAATACTGCATTCTTTCATGAGATAAATAAAACATATTTCAGAAAAATACCTCATGCAGTATTTTAGAAGCGTTTGTTTGTAAATGCCCAAAAAACTTTTTGAAAAACATTATTTTACCCTATTTCTTAAAGCAGTAGATACAACATTGTGAATGGAGCCCATAATCTCAGAAAAGCAACATAATTAAAAAGAAAGTTATATTATTTTATTGAACAACTTACCCAGCTTTCCAAGAGCAGCCACCAAAATCCACAATGCTATGATGTAGGGAATGTGGACTTTCTCCCATTGAAAAGTTACAATTTGGTAGGTTGGTGTTGAAGTAGAATTTTCACTGCTTCTAACGAGGTTATAGTCTCCAGATTCCATGGTGCTGGTATTTGAATTACAATCAACAATTTTAGTTAATAAACACAACAGTAAAGACAAAATGCAAGTCTTTATGGTGTATTTTGAAGTCTTCAAGTATACTTGGGCAAAGAGTGTATACATGTCCTACGCAGGCAGTAGTTTGCTCTGTAAGGTGTTTCTATATTGTGAATGTTTGTAGATTTGTATTACTGTTTTGCACTCTGTTAGTAAGTGCCACAGCTATCTAATACCACATTGCTTTAATCAGAAAATATTTATAGCTGTATACACACATCATAGCTTATACACTTTGACAAGTGTGAAATGTTCCTTTGTTCTGGCAGTTAGGGTTATAGATAATTGTAATCTTATCATGTCTATAATTTATGAAGGCAATAAGTGAAGGGTTTGGCAGAACATATTCTGTGTTATTTTGATAATTAGAAAATCAATATTCAAAGGTAAAAGGGATAATTTTATGGCTTCGGGTCTTTTATAAATGGTAGCTTTGGTCCTTTTATTCACACATCAAAGTGTCTGAGGCCCTAGAAGGAGAAATGTACACGGAGACACTGTAATACCCATTTAGATCCTCGAATAGGAAGGATTGCCTCAAGCAAATTGGTCTAAAGGTAGGGGCAGGTACCATCATCCTCAGGGATAGGATATTGGAAAGGAATGCCTGGGGCTGCTCCAAACATTTCCTGGGTATAAAAGAGAATTAGGACTATCTTGGTACCCAAGGATTAGGCCGACGTTATAATAAAATTTACAATTATTATTATTATTATTATTAAGAGAAAAACAGTTAAAAACGATTTGTACATTAAATGATAGTTAATTACAACCATGCATAATTAGTATAGATGGTTCCAAAGGAACAAATGAACCCCATAGGTAGTATGGGGGCTGAGAAGTATATCTTGACATGATCCTCTACATCAGGGGTGTCCAAACTTTTTTTCAAAGAGGGCCAGATTTGATGAAGTGAACATGTGTAAGGGCCGACCATTTTGCCTGACATTCTTTGAACCATTAAAATTCAGTCTGTGTGTTAGTTTGAGCACTAATACACTGCCCAACAAGAATTATCTTGCCTTTGTGACTGTGTATGAGTGAAGAGATGAGCTTATGCGTGTTATTTGGATATACCATATTTATTGGCGTATAACACGCACCTTCATGTTAAGGGGGACATTTCAGGAAAAAACTTAAATTTTACATAAAGAACTATAAAGCAAAATCAGGGTCAGTGCCCATCTGCCGCCTCACCATTGCCATGAATGCAGCACCCACATAGCCAGGAATGCAGCACGCACCATTGCCAGGAATGCAGCACCCACCATTGTCAGGAATGCAGTGCCCACCATTGCCGGGAATGCAGCACTCACCATTGCCAGGTATGCAGAACCCAGTATTGCCAGGAATGCAGCACCCAGTATTGCCAGGAATGCAGCACCCACCATTGCCAGGAATTCAGCACCCAGTATTGCCAGGAATGCGGCACCCACCATTGTCAGGAATGCAGCGCCCACCATTGCCAGCAATGCAGCGTCCACCATTGCCAGGAATGCAGCACCCAGTATTGCCAGGAATGCAGCTCCCCATCATTGCCAGGAATGCAGCCCCCATCATTGCCACGAATGCAGCACCCACCATTGCCAGGAATGCAGCACCCCATCATTGCCAGGAATGCAGCACCCCCATCATTGCCAGGAATGCAGACTCACCATTGCAATCAGTGCAGCCTGACTGATGCCCATCCATCTACAGCCTTGGAGGGAACAGGGAGGGGCGGGACACCATTGTCAGGAATGCAGCACCCAGTATTGCCAGGAATGCAGCCCCCATCATTGCCAGGAATGCAGCACCCACCATTGCCAGGAATGCAGCCCCCATCATTGCCACAAATGCAGCACCCACCATTGCCAGGAATGCAGCACCCCATAATTGCCAGGAATGCAGCACCCCCATCGTTGCCAGGAATGAAGACTCACCATTGCAATCAGTGCAGCCTGACTGATACCCATCCATCTACAGCCTTGGAGGGAACAG
Organism: Lithobates pipiens; assembly: GCF_037356315.1. Lineage (NCBI taxonomy): Eukaryota > Metazoa > Chordata > Amphibia > Anura > Ranidae > Lithobates > Lithobates pipiens. Next base: position 275,125,449 of record NW_027507764.1, on the reverse strand, counting down.
GGAGGGGGTGGGACAAGCACCAATAGATTAGATACAGGAGAAACTCCTGTTTTCTCTGCGACCTCTTTAATAGAACGGGGCTCCCTTTTACAGGGGCTGCCGTGTAAACAGGAAATACTCCTGTGTGTACGGACCTCGTCCCGCCTCCTCTCTGTCCCTTCTAAGGCATCTGGACATATATATCTTTTGTGGCCCCAGTGCTGGGAGATCGTTGGGGGCCACAAAAGATATATATGTTCAGATAACCAGGCGGGCCATTCAAAACCGGAACGCGGGCCATGACTGGCCCATGGGCCAGACTTGGACATGCCTGCTCTACATGTTTCGCAGCCACAGCCATTCTCATCTATAATGTAAGTACAATCACATAGTTACAAAGTTACAAATAATGTTTAATCACGGAAAGCAAAAAACAAGCATATACAGTGCAATGAACAGGGGAGGGGGAGGGGAAAGTGATAAGGGAAAAGGGAGGGGAAAGGGGAGAGGAGGAGGGGGGGAAGGGGAAGAGGGGAAAGGGATGGGGGGAATGTGGGCTGAGGAAGGAGAAGGGAAGAGGTGGAAAAAAGAGAAGACAATGAAAAAGGGGACGGTAGGGAAAGGGAAGAAAAGGGAGGATGATAGAAGAGGGAAAGAAGGAGAAGGACCTAGGTAGAGGGGGGGAAAGGGGAGCAGGGTTTGGGGATAGGCAGGGGAAGGAAGGAAGGGAAAAAAGGGAGGTGGGAAGGGAGGGGGGAGGGAGGGGGTGAAAGAGGGAGGGGGGAAGGGATGGGTTGTTGGAGGGGGAAACGGGGGTCAAGAGGGAAAGGGGGATACAGAACCAGGATTGAAACAAAAAGAAAAAAGGCAGAAAAAATGTTTCAAAATCCACCTAATCAATCAAGGCAGTGTGTAAAAGCCCGGGGGTCAGAGGCAGAGGACTGATGGAAATGTCTTCCCATCAATGCAGGGCAGATTAGTGATTACAAAAAAATCGAATTAATTAAGGCTGTGTTCAAAATTCCCAATGGATTTAGTCTCAGTCAAATCAGAGTCCCTAGAACAACAATAGGCATGTGTATACATAAGGTATAAAACCATGCATAGGCATTGACAATTAGTAAAGGAACATAAACAGAGATGCATGGAGCTTAAGTCTACAGCAGTAAACCTCTCCACATTGGAGGGTGCCGCTGACAGGCATAAAAGGCTCCCATCTCAGCAGATAGTGTAGCATTTTGTAGAGTGAAATAAGCCTTACTGTGGATGGCCTCTGGTCTTGATTACCCCCCAGGTTTACAGCCATCTAACTGGGGCAGCTGTGTGCACCCTTAAGTATCTCCAACCTGGCCCACGCCATCCAGCTGGCTTGCCTCAACATCTGACGTCATTGGGTCCGTCTCTCCACACTGCGCAGCCACGGGGTACCGCACACATGTGTGACCATAAGGGGAGGCGGCCTGGGATGGCCGTCGCCTGGGTAGGAAGGGAGAAATGCATGCCTGACGATAAACTACTGTTGAACAGGGACCACTACACACAGATTAAAATTTCCCTGTTCAAATCAAAGGGTTGTAAATACAGAAATTTTTTATCTTAATGCATCCTATGCATTAATATAAAAAGCCTTCTGTGTATAGCAGCCTCCCCAGCACCCCCTAATACTTACCTGAGCACCCTCTCTGTCCAGCGATGTCCACAAAACTTTTTATTTTATTTCAATGAACAGCATTCCATAATATCACATTTAATTCAGCAAAATAACCATAAAACAACCCTGTCTTAATCAGACATATTATTCATCAATCCCCTCCCCCCAAGGAAAAAAAAAGAATGTCAGCATCTCTCCTTCTGATATTAATATTACTAATATGTCTCCTCCTCCCCTCCGTCACCCCCTCCATTCCCCAGGTTTCACCCTCAGTTACATGCATCTTGTCCCGAGATCCCGCAATTACTTGGTATCTTCTCCTCAATCCTTTAGTTTCTCAACAATGAGAGTCTCGCCCTCTTTGATTGATTTGATAAAAAGATTCCATGGTGACCATATCTCCCTATATTTCTCTAGTTTCTGCCTTCCTGTCCACACCCGGTTCTCTAATCTGTTCAGCTCTTCCACCTTCCTGAGCCACATACCCACTGAAGGTGGTTGTGCTTTTTTCCATTTAAGCGGAATACATGCTCTTGCTGCATTCAAAAGATGACACAGAATCGAGTTCTTATATGCCTTAACTGGTATTTTATGGTCGTGTAACAGAAAAAAAATTGGGTCCTCCGGGACCTCATAGTCACAAAACTTTTAAGTGATCCTTCGGACCTCTCTCCAGTAATTCCTAATTTCATCACACACCCAAATAATATGTAGTAATGTCCTGCTTTTCTTTCGGCAGTGCCAGCATCCATCAGGGATGTCTGGGAAGTACCTATGAAGCAGAGCCGGGGTTCGATACCATTGGGACAGAATCTTAAAATGTATTTCTTGTATTTTTGTACATATCAATGAATCAAAATTAGTGTGTATTATCCTATTGCATTGTTCCTCAGTAAAGATTCTATCCAGATCCAGGTCCCACTTTCCAAAAAATGGTAACTGGAAATCTCCCTGAGGTGCCATCAACAGAGCATACATCTTCGAGATTGCATGGAGAAGGAAACCTCTCTCCACGCAACAATCTTCAAAAGGAAGCAAATTCCGGTTATAACTATCTGGGGGATTTAAGGAATGTAAAAAATTTCTCAGCTGTGCTGCTCACCAAAAGTCCAGTTGATAGCAACCATTTCCCACTGTAAACACCTGATATGTGGACCACTCTCCTGCTATCATAAAGTGGGACACCTGATATACCCCCTGTTCCTTCAAAGAATCAAAAGTTCCCTGGCGTAAGCCTGGGGTAAATTGTGGGTTTCCCAAAGTGGGGAATAATGGGGATTCTATTGATGAAATTCTACTCCTAGAAAAGAGCCCAAAACATTGATTCAGTGTGGGTCCAATCAGTGGATGTCTTTTAATATAAGGTGGAAGCTCCCTATAGCACCAGGGTGCTCTATGTAGCATTACCTTACTCTATTCCTGTTCCAGGTTTGGCAAAATTTTTAGGTCTCCATGTTGGCACCAGTCGATCAAACGTCCTAAATGTACTGCCTGATAGTACTTATACACATCTGGTACCGCCAGTCCACCATATTGTTAGGCCCGAATAAATTTTGTGAATAGTGTATAGTGTATGTATCTGTTTACAAGAGCTTTGGCAAGATGTTCATTTTTATAATGCTACACCTTCCGAACCTCCCTTAATGCCATTTCTCCAAAAGTATTCATACTTTGCATAGAAGTGGTGGAAAATTGAGCTCAAATGTATGTGTAAAATCTATTGGGATCATAGTCCCCAGATATTTCAGTGCTTGATCCGTCCACCTAAATTTTTAGCTTGATTTTAGTGTTTTATCAAAGTATTAGGGACAGCTAGTCCCATTGCCTCTGACTTAGAGAAGTTGATCTTAAAATATGATAAAAATACATATTTTTCTATTTCCTGAAAGAGGTTGGGGAGGGATATCACTGGGATTATTAATGAGAAGAGCATGTCATCTGCGCATGCTAAAATTTTGTGTTGGACACTGCCTACTTTCACTCCCTGTGTATCTGAATTCGTCCAGATTTTACACAAGAAAGGTTCTAATGAGAGCGCAAAAAGAATAAGTGACAGGGGATATCCCTGTCTGGTCCCATTAGAAACTGTAAATGAGTGGGATAGGATTCCGTTTACCTTGACCTGGGAGTGTATATATGCTCCTAATCCATCTTAACATATTATCTCCCAGCCCCATGTGTCGTAGCACCAAAAATATAAACTTCAAATTAACTCTGTCAAAGGCTTTCTCTGCATCTGTTTCTAAAAACACGCATGGGGTCTTAGATGTACTAACTAAATTAACTAAGTTCAGGGCCTTTATGGTGTTGTCCTGTGCTTCCCTCTCTGGGACAAACCGCAATTGATCCAAATCTATCAGGTAGGGCAAATGTTTTTGCATTTCAGTATTAAGGTAACGTGGGCTCTTATGAAGAGCTAGAGGTCAATATGAAGGCTAGAGGTTAAGTCGCTTAGTCCATTAAACATTTTTATGAGATAGGGCCCCAAAGTATCCATTAATTGTATATAATAATACATGGTGAAGCCATCTGGGCCTGGTGCTTTACCAGGCTTTGATGATTTCATTGCTACCTGTAGTTCTTTCAAAGTAATGGGTAAATCCAGTTCTTTCTGTGTTGTATTTGTTAAGCCGGGCATACCAGATGATATTAAATATTCATCTACTGTTGATTGATCGGGCATGTCCTGTTGCAGACTATACAGTGAAGAATAAAATTCTGCAAATTTCTAAGCTATTTGTTTAGGTAGGGTGAGTTTTCTTCCCTCTCCTCCAATAATCTCTGGGACGTATGTCAAATCCGTCACCTGTCTACGTGCCACTAATGCTGTGTACACGCGATCAGACTATCCGGTGGACTTAGTCCGGCGGACAATCCACTGGACTATGGCGGGGGACCGCCGGACTTTTGAAATGAACGGACTTGCCCACACACAGAGTAAAATCCTTTCATTTTGAATGTGGTTCCAGGTAGACGGAATTAGCAAAGGAAGTCTCCATCGGCGAGATTGACACCTCGCTAGCCCCGTCACCTGGTATGGATTTAAATGGGAACCCCTATGCTGAAAAAATGGCGTGGGGGTCCCCCAAAGTCCATACCAGACCCTTATCTGGGCACGCAGTCTGGGAAAGTCAGGAAAGGAGGTGGGGACGAGCGAGTGCCCCCCATCGTGAGCCATACCAGGCCGTGTGCCCTGAAAATGGGGTGCCCCCACCCCAAAGCACCTTGTCCCCATGTTGATGAGGACAGGGACCTCTTCCCGACAACCCTGGCCGTTGGTTGTCGGGGTCTGCGGGCGGGGAGCTTATCAGAATCCGGGAGCCCCCTTTGATAAGGGGCCCCCAGATTCCGGCGCCCCACCCTATGTAAATGAGTATGGGGTACGATGTTCCCCTACCCATTCACCCGGGGGGAAATAGTGTTAATAAAAAAACACAACACAGGTTTTTAAAATACTTTATTAGACAGCTCCGGGGTCTTCTTCTGTCTTAGGGGTCTTCTCGCCGGACTCCTCCGCTATCTTCTGCTCTTTTACTAGCGGAGGAGCCCAGCTTTCTCCTGCGTCCCCACCGCTGTCCGGGGGTCTTCTTCCGACTTCGGGGGTCTTGTTCCGCTCTTCGGTTCTTCTTGCTGGGCCTCCGCTTTCTTCTTACAGCTCTTTTACTAGCTTTGGCCCGGTCTTGTCGCTGTCGCTGCCGGCTTCTGCTTCTTCTTCTTCTTCCCATTGCTTGTTCCCACCCCCTTTCTTGACCGGCTGGGCTGCTTGCTCAGATAAGGGTCTGGTATGGACTTAGGGGGGACCCCCCACGCCATTTTTCCGGCGTAGGGGTTCCCCGTTAAATTCATACCAGGTGACGGGGCTCGCGTGGTGTCAATCTCGCCGATGGAGGCAGCGACATTGACTTCCTTCGCTAGTTCCGTCTACCTGGAGTCACGTTCAAAATGAACGGACTTTACTCCGTGTGGGAAAGTCCGTTCATTGCAAAAGTCTGGTGGACTAGCACACAGACGGATGGATTGTCTGCCCGACTGCTGAGTCTGGCGGACAATTTTGAGTCAAGACCTCTTTCTACGTTTTTCTGGTCCGCCGGATAATCCGATCGTGTGTACACGGCATTTGAGATCTTTTTCTGTCTCTAAGGACGGGATGTGTTTATGGATTACTTCTAATCTATGTATTTCTATATTTCCGCTAGGGTAGATATTAGTTTTGCTTCTCTTTCCCGTTTGATCCTGGCTCCATGTTTAATCAGGGCCCCCTGAATCACTGCCCCATATCACCCCAGGGTTACATTCCGGGGTGTCATTAGTCTGAAAAAAACATGTCACCTTCCTTCTAACATCCTTCATAACCTCCTGGTCTTGTAAAAGGCTTTCATTAAGTTTCCACGTTGTCTGATTATGGTCAGGGCCATCTTTAAGGCAGGGCAAAAGGGCCAGCTGCCCTGGGCCCTGTCATTGTTGTGGGGGCCAAAGCAGCTGCCTTCAAGTTTTAGTCATATGCTGTGTCCTGATATCTCAGTGTGAAATGCTGCTACTAATGCTGCTCAGCTCTGCCCTATTGTTGTGTACAGATGACTCACCTGCAGACCCCGTGTTTACATGTAAATAACCATCATTCATATGTTAATAACGGCAGCATTAATTTAAATAGCTGAGGCTGGCAGCATTGGTATGTAAATAAAGGCAGCATTCATATGTATATCATGCCCCCCTGCAGTGCGGAGAAGATGTGTTTCAACCTATAGCAACCAATCATTGAGCAGTATTACTGTACAGTAATCTCTAGTAACCAATCAACAAGCAGAAATTATGTGCTGTAACCTCTAGCAACTAATCAAGGGGCCTTAATGTGTGCTGTAACCTCTAGCAATCAGTCAGTAAGCAGTAATGATATGCTGTAACCTCTGGCAATCGCTGCCTGATCTGATACAGTAAACATAGTTTATGTCTAGCTGCTATTTATTATATGTCTCAGAGCAGGTGGAGAGGGAAATTGCATGGGGGGGGGGCAAGAAAATGTATGCCCAGAGTCCAATCAATATTAAAGATGGCCCTGATTACAGTGGCTAGAGTTGGCATGTGATCTGACCAAATAATCAACCCAATCATGGTATGAATTACTGAGGGCAGTTGGCTGTGGGGGATGAAAAAAAGTAAATGCGAGAGTATGATTTATATACTGGGGAGAAGAATGAATAATCTCTCTCGAGGATGGAAAAGACGCCATACATCTACTAATTTTGTCCCATAGAGTAATTGAAGGATTCATTTCTGTAGGCTTGAGGGTACTGACAATACTCCTATTGATGTATCCTCTTTGGGAACTAGAGAGACATTAAAGTGGTTGTAAACCCTTACAACCAACTTTGACCTACAGGTAAGCCTAGATTAAGGCTTACCTGTAGGTCCAAGAAATATCTCCTAAACCTACACGGTTTAGGAGATATTTGCCAAAAGAAAGGCACCGCTGTCTACGGTGCATGCGCCGTAGACAGCGGCGCGCATGGGCACTGAGCGCGCCGCGGTCAACGGCGATATGCCGCAAGTGGAGGCTCCCATGCGCGGGAGTGACGTCATCGCGGTTTCGCCGAATGACAGCGGCAGAGCAGCAAGACCCACCCAGAAGATGGATGCAACGGACTACAGGGGACAGCGGTGACTTCGCTGGCTCCTGTGTCCCGTAAGTGACACATAATGGACTACTATGCGATGCATAGTAGTCCATTATGCTTTACCTTTGCAGGGAATGAAAGAGGAAGTAAACTCATCAGGGTTTACTTCCTCTTTAAGATCTCTCCCTACAATCAACTGACCTTCTAAAAATTCCACTAATCTACTTGTTACATTCCTAAAGCTTAGGTCTTGTTGTGCGTTTGGTGCGTAGAAAGATGCCAAGGTCACTTTAATCCCTCCTATTATACCTTTCAAAAATAGATATTGATCCCCTACATCTATCTGGGTCTCTGTACATTTCCATGGTATTTTGCTCGAAATCAGAATAGACACCCCTCGAGATTTGGAAACAGGATTAGTGGCATGGTAAAATACAGGGAAAAACTATTTCCAAGCATAGGGAGACTACCCTCTCTAAAATGTTTGTTTTTTTTGAGAAATGCAATATCGACCCTCTGTCTTTTCAGCTCCTGAAGGAGTATTCGTCTATTTTCAGGTGTATTGAGTCCCTTGGTATTGAGGGACATTAAAAGAAGATTATCCATTTCCTATACTCTACCTCTGGGCCCTCCACGGCAAGCGTAAGTTCAGGAACAAAGGGTAGGGGCACAGCCCGTGGGTGAAAGACAGAGAGCAGAGAGAAAAAACTAACTGTGGCCCTCTGGGGTGAGGTCACCCCCCCCCCCCCCTTGGTCTTTTTTGTGTTTTGTTGCCTTACAACCTGGAATTAATACAGATTGTTTTAGGATTTGCATAATTTAATTTACAGAACATTAACATTTGAAGATGTTTTTTGTTCTTTATTGTGACGCAAACAACAAAAAGGACAAAATAAAAGAAAAAGTCAATGTGCATAACTATTCACCCCCCTAAAGTCAACACTTTGTAGAGCCACCTTTTGTGGCTATCACAGCTCCAAGTCGCTTTGGATAAGTCTATATGAGCTTGCCACAACTCTGACCAGATTCCCAGTCCCAACTGCTGAAAAACATCCCCACAGAATTATTCTGCCACCACCATGTTTGACTGTGGGGATGGTATTCTTTGGGTGATGTGATGTGATGTGTTGGGTTGGGCCAGACATAGCATTTTCTTTGATGGCCAAAAAGTTACATTTTTTTCTCATTAGACCAGAGCATCTTCCTCCATACATTTTGGGAGTCTCCCACATTGCTTTTTCGCAAACTCAAAATGTGCCATTTTGTTTTTTGCTGAAAGTAATGGCTTTCTTCTGGCCACTCTGCCATAAAGCCCAATTCTATGGAGCATATGGCTTATTGTTGCCCTATGTACAGATGAGTATCTACAGCCTCACTCTGAAGCTTCTTGACGGTTACCTTAGGTCTCTGTGCTGCCTCTCTAATTAATGCCCTTATTGCCCAGTCCGTGAGTTTTGGTGTGTGGCCGTCTCTTGGCAGGTTTGCTGTTGTGCCATGTTCTTTCCTATTTAATTTGTTATTTATTTATATCATCCAAAATACATATAACAATTAATTGACACATAACATTAAATCTAATACCTCTAAACCATACCTATATAAACCAAATATTTCTCTGCCATTACAGTTGATGTAATTATATAAAGAATAAATATATATAGTTGGTCATTTCTAAGCATCTATTTGTCATGGAATATATCAAGTCTTAAACTGTTAAATAAACATACACACCAAGAACGAAGAAAAAAGAAAAGAGAAAAAAAAGAGAAAGAAAGGGAAAAAAATAAATACTAAAACAAAAAGAATCGCCCTCCAGGAAGATCGAGGCGCTTACTGATATTCCCACCTTATATTCGATTGTCTTAACTTACATAAATTACCTTTCCCTTCTCTGAAAGTTTAAATTTATTCCACTGAGCCCAGGTTTCCAAATATATCTTGTGCCGATTTTGAGCTGAAAGTACCAAATCCTCCATCTTACTTATCTCCTCCACTCTTATTAGCCAGGAAGAGATAGAGGGAGGCCTTGGGTCTCTCCACTACCGTGCAATACATGATCTAGCAGCATTCAAAAGATGGCACGAGATTGATTTATTGTATATCTTTTCTGGTATATGTGAAACATGTAATAGAAATAAGGCCGGGTCCTTTGGGAGGATGTAGTCAGTGAATTTCTGGGATACCTGATGCACCTCCTTCCAGAAATATTCCAGTTTCAAGCATGACCAAAAAATATGAAATAACGTCCCCTTATCTTCCAGGCATCTCCAACATTTGTCCGGAATCGAGGGAGAATATTTATGAAGTATTATTTTAAAATTGGTTTCCTGGACCCGTGTGCATATAGATGATTTTAAGGCCAGACTTATTATTTGTTTCTGCTGTACCGGGGAAAAGGTCTTATCCAATATAGTTTCCCACTTCCTTATAAAGGGGGGATATACTCCTCAACAGGAGCGATCAATAGTGCATACATTTGTGAGAGTGTATGAGATAATGGTCCTTTGTCTTCACATCATTTTTCTAACTGAGTTACAGTCTTTGGAATCTGTCTGGGGGCCGAAAAGTATTTAAAACATTTTGAAGTTGTGCCCCACTCCAAAAATCAAGGCTGAATCGTTCCCTTGATGAGGTGAACACCGTTAATGAGGGCCAGGTCCTGTTTTGCGCAAAGTGCGAGGCCTGATAAAATTGTGAGTCCAATAATATTTTAAATGGGCCCTTCTGTAATCCCGGAGGGAAACAAGGGTTCCCCACAATAGGGTACAGGGGGAATAGACTGGTGATAGCTGAGTAGTAGAGCATATTTGGGAACAAATACGCAAGGTAGGGCCTACGGTTGTGTGTTTTCTTAGGGTCCGACTGAGATCTGCATAGCACCAAACTGCCTGTTTCAGTGGGACCATACTTTGATATTGTTCAATCCTTGGCCACAATTTTAAATCTACATGTCTACACCAGTCTATTAATCTCCCCATGTGTGCTGCCTGATAATATTTCCAGATATCTGGTACCGCTATCCCTCCATAGTGCTTTAGCATAGTCATAAGTCGGCGTTGTAATCTAGGTCTTTTGTTAGCCCAAATAAAATTTGTTATTATTGCATTGCTGTTTAAAAAATTCTCGAGGGATGTGGATTGGCAAAAAGGTACACAAATATAAACAGGATTGACATTTTAATTATATTACACCTACCAAACCAGGAGAAAAAACCCTGATGCCATTTAACAAGGGTGGAAAATTCAATGCATATACTTGAGATAGCTTAGGTGGAATAAACGCACCCAAGTATTTACTGCAACAGCCCTAAATTAAAATTAGCCTTAAGAGTTTTACTCTGAGATGGGGGCATAGATACCCCCATTTCCTCTGACTTTGACATATTGATTTTTAAATTAGAGAGATTTCCATATTGATCTAGTTCTCTCAAGAGGTTTGGTAGGGATATACTTGGTTTAGTAAGTGAGAATAGAAGGTCTTCCGCATAGGCAGATACCTTATAATGTAAATCCCCAGTTTGTATTCCCGTAATATCAGGGTTTTGCTGCACTTTATATATGAATGGCTCTAGGGATAGCGCAAATAGAAGAGGTGATAAGGGGAACCCTTGTCTAGTGCCATTTGAGATTGAAACAGGATCCAATAAGTGTCCGTTTACTTTAATTTGTGCTGTTGGTTTCGAGTATACAGTCTAAATCCATCCAATCATCCTCTCCCCTAGCCCCACATATCGTAGAACCAAGAGCATGAATGCCCAGTTCAACCGGTTGAACGCCTTCTTGACGGCCGTTCCCAGGAACACAGATGGTGTATTAGAAATGTCAGCTAGATGGATAAGGTTCAGCCCATCTGATCAGGATGGATTAGGTCCATCAAATGTGGTTGAATACGTGTGGCTATAATTTTTGTAAATAACTTCAAGTCCACATTTAGTAAAGAAATAGGACGGTAACTTCCACATGCTGACGGATCCTTATCCTCCTTAGGTATGACCGTAATATATGCATTCAAAGCTTCATTAGAAAATGCCATCTCACTTCCTAGGGTATTAAATGTTTGTATCATCTGTTTACCAAGTTGAGGTAGAAATAGCTTGTAATATTTATAGGTAAACCCATCCGGGCCTGGTGATTTACCGGGTTTAGATGTATTGATCGCCTTTTGCAATTCCTCTAACGTAATAGGTGCCTCTAATTCCTCTAATCTGTTCTGTTAACTGTGGGATACCTGAGGATGAGATATATTCCTCAATATTCTGTTGTAGTTGCTGTCTCGTAGATATATTACCGTATTTATCGGGGTATAACACGCACCGGCGTATAACACGCACTCCAAGTTTAGGAGGGCATTTTAAGGAAAAAAGTTTTAGGAGGGAAGTTTAAGGGGAAAAAAACTTACATTTAAATGCCCGTCAATGCAGCCTTATCAGTGTGCATCTGCAGCCTTGTCCATCATTGCAGAATGATCAGTGTCATTTGCAGCTTGCCCAGCGCTGTTTGCAGCTTTGCAGCTTTGCAGTGTCATTTGCAGCTTGGCCAGCACCGTTTGCAGCCTTGCCCATGTTTAAATTTCCCGCCGCCGAGACAGACCGAGCGAGCTCCGCCAAAAAAAACCGAGCCCCGCCGAAAAAGACCAAGCCGACTTGCTCGGCTCCGCTCGTAGTCCCGCCTTCCTGCTGTTTCTCTAGCATGCGCTGCCGAAAAAGACCGAGCCGTCTGTACTGTGTATTCGGCTGGGCTCCGCTCGCAGTCCCACCCAGTATGGGTGGGACGGCAAGCCGAGCCGAGCCGAGTACACAGTACAGTCGGCTCGGTCTTTTTCGGCAGCGCTCGCTCCAGAAACAGCAGGGAGGCGGGACTACGAGCGGAGCCGAGCAATCGGCTCGGTCTTTTTCGGCGGCGCTCTGTATTTTTTGGCAGTGCTCGGTATTTTTCGGCGGCGCTCGGTATTTTTCAGCGGCGCTCTGTATTTTTCAGCGGCGCTCGGTATTTTATACTCGCAGACAGTGGGGATCAGCGTATAACACGCACCCACGACTTTCCCCCGATTTTAAGGGGGAAAAAGTGTGTGTTATACGCAGATAAATACAGTATATAAAGATTGATAGAACTTCTGGAAAGTTGATGCTATCTGCGGGGAAGCATGTTCTTTTCTGTTCTCTGAATCTACTATAAAGGGTATATAGACTTGTGCCCGCTGTTCTTGTAGAGCTCTACCTAATAGACGGCCACACTTATCTCCTGACTCATAATAATATTTCCGGTAATGCTGCATTGCTGCCTTGATTCTATAATGAAGTAAGGAAGTCACTTGTTTACGTAAATTACTAAGTTCAGCCTCCACAGCTATCTCAGTTTTCCGCTTATGTTTAGTCTCTAAAGTTTGTATCTCTGTAAATATTTTAGTCAGTTCCGCCTCTCTGGTCTTTTTAATTCGAGAGCCCTGTTTAATAAAAATGCCCCTCATTACAGTTTTATGCGCTTCCCATATTGTCCTTGCATCAACTTCTGGTGTAGTGTTGTATTGAAAGTAATAGGCTCTCATTGAGTCATCACTGTCCTCTGTTAGGACTTTGCTTACACTCCATGTCAGAGTAACCGGAGCATGGTCCGACCATATAATGTTCCCTATCTCCACTGCCCTAACTGCCAGTAACATTTGGTGTGGTATGATGAATAAATCGATTCGAGAATACACCCTATGTGGAGAGGAATAAAAGGTGTAATCCCTTTCCTCTGAAAGGAACAATCTCCAAGCATCTATAAGTTGGTAATTATGCAGTGCCTGTAGTATTTGTTTCCGGCATCCTCTGGTAGTCGAGGAGTTACCCATCGATGTATCTACGTTAGGCTCTAGTGTTAGATTAAAATCTCCCCCCAGCAGTAGTTTAGCTTCAGCAAATTCCATGAGATAATAAAGTGTAGAGCAGATAAATTGGTCTTGGTTGTAATTTGGTACATATATCATAGTGTTACCTTAATGCCCCCAATCGTACCTTTAAGAAACAAGAATTTACCCTCCCTATCTGCTCTTATATCTTGTGGACTCCACGGAACTCATCTGGATATCAAAATTGATACCCCTCTAGTCTTAGATGTCTTATTTGCAACATGATATACCTATGGATAAAGACTATTCTTTAGGATGGGTATCTTGTCTTCTTTAAAGTGGGTTTCCTGAATATATACCACATCAGAATGTGATCATTTCAAACCCTGAAGGAGCATCCTACGTTTCTCAGGTACATTTAAGGACATAATCTTTAGTACCTCCAACTTCTCTGTTGGTGATAAAGGGAGCAAAAAAAAGAGAAAAAAAAGAAAGAACAGAGAAAAAAAAGGAAAGAAAAAAAGAAAAAGAGAGTAAGCTAGAACAAAAGGGTTCTATCAACCCTGATGTATCAGTGAGGGATTTACCAACCTCTCACCCTTCCCTCTTACAGACCAAGAGGGATCTAAGAAAAAAAATATAATCTCTCACATGCATATTAACACTTAAGCGAGCACAATCCTAAATGGGGGCGTGGTCAACTACAGACGGCATAAAAACCACTCCCCTCCCTCCAATGACCATAAAATCATATACATTTTTATATCTATTTACATCAACCTGAATATCCAAAAAATGTGATAGAACAATGACAGCTATAATCTATATTGACTCTAGTTATCATGTACATAATAAGGGGCCTTTTAATAAGGAAAAAGAGAGAGAGAAAAAAAAGAAAAAGGGGGAAGGGGGCTAGAAAGGGAAAGGAAATATTCCCTCTTTCCCTCCCCTTCCCCCCCCCCCTCCAAAAGTAGGGGAGGGGAGGGAGAAAAGGGGAAGGGATGGGTCCAACACATCTTAACCCAGGTACATTGGTCTCCATTGGCCTTTAATAGGTATGCTCTTGATAGGTACCAACTATATGGTGCCGGTCCCCCCCCCCCCCAGTGCAGAGTACCCAGAGCATTCACGTGCAGTACAAACACTAAAACACTGAAACACATCCACCTCACAGCAAAAAAAGAAAAAAGAAAAGTAGAAATAAATAAATGAATATACATTTTAAAAAAACTACTCCACGTCCATAAACCTCTAGGTCCCCTCTAAATATGGGAACAGAGGGGCGCCAGACTGCGTGCAGTATAAATCATATAGTTAATAAAAACAAGTAGTAACTCACAGGTTAAATTAGATGACTTCAGTATGTGGTGAAAATCGCCAGTCCTGGAGTCTCATAAATGTCTTCCATTTGCAGCCTGGGGCGCTGGTGTGATCCTACAGGGATCCAGAGAATGAGGTTAAATTAGATGAGTTCAGTATGTGGCGAAAATCACCAGTCCTGGAGTCTCATAAATGTCTTCCCTTTGCAGCCTGGGGCACTGGTGTGATCTTACAGGGATCCAGAGAATGCTGGGAACCAGGAGGCAGGAAACAAGAAGCAGCTGGTTGTGACTTCACAGGAACAGGAAATGTGATTATTCACAGTGGTAAGGAATGGTAAGGAATGGTAATGCATTTCGAAGCTACAGCTTCTTCATCAGTCCAAAAAAAAAAGTCAATCCCTTCCTAGTTGGTCCCTGCGTCCAGTGCTGGGACAAGGTGATCCAGCGCCCAGGGCAAGGATGCCAAATTGCGCCCCCCCTTTCCCTTAGGGTTAGGGTCAGGGTGCCCCCTACCCCTGCAATAAACCATTGCACCAGGGGCAGCCTCCCCTCCTGCCCACCCCTTGTTCCGGCCCTGCCTGCGTCCCCCTGGTCCCCCCATCAGATAGTCTCCTCTGGATCACTATAACTTCCACCCACCTATCCTGACCTTCAAAAAAAAGGGGGGGGGGGAACAGTTATTGTTCAAACAATAATTCAAGTTGAGTATTTTCTCACATAGTAAACCCCTACATAGTAACTCAGACGTGTCCCAAAAAATAAATAAATAAATAAACCCTTTCAGAAAAATAGGTCTCTCCCGCCTATCTATCTATTATCCTTGGTGTCTGCTCCTCCATCCTAGTCCTGGGTCTCCCCTCCTGTCCCTATATAGGGGTATGACTTTGGTCTTGTGATTTCCATCTCATTCTACCAGGACGGGGTTGTGATCTTCCTTGTTGGCTTGGGGTAAAGGTATCCACTCGCTGTGTGCGTGAAAGTGGCTGCAGCCAATTTGGTACATCTATAGGTGGAGTCCCTAAGAAAGTAAATAGTTCCGGGAGGTCTGTAGGTCGGTACAATGTGAATATAGATGTTCCCTTCTGAATCGTTAGCGCAAACAGGAATCTCCATCGATACATATAGCCCATCTGTATCAGTCGGTCCAATAATGGTCGTATCATCGCTCCTTACTGTAAGGTCGCCTTAGATAGGTCTGGCAGATTTTTAATGTTTGCCCCCTCAAAAATAATTGTTCCTATTGTCCAGGCTTTACGCACAATGTCTTATTTATAGGTATACCTGTATAGGCGACATATAATGTCACGGTGTCTATTCAGGTCTATTGATCTTGGGCCACTTACCCTATGCACCCGGTCGATTTCTGTCAGTTCCAGGGCCCCCACTTCCAGGACTTGATGAAATATAGCAGTTACTGTGGCCCTTAGATCCACTGGTTCAGTAGTCTCGGGGAGGCCACGAATCCACACATTCTGTCTGCGGCTTCGGTCTTCCAAATCTTCGATCTGCAACTGAAAATCTAGTGATCTTTCCCTCTGACATATCTGTTCCTGCTCCACATCCACCAGCCTCTCCTCTATGGCTAATATCGCAGTCTCTCTTCCCGCCACTCGTTCCGAGAGCGGCTGGACATCAGAGCGGACCCCCTGCAGGTCTTGTTGATGCGCCTCCGTCACTTGGAGTATCAGCGCCTCTATGTCCGCCCTCGTGGAGTTCCCTAATCTCCATATCCTCTTTGTGATAGGTAGTTTTCTCCACCTGTGGGTCGGCAACTGGCGCATGGGATGCCAGGGCTGTAGTATGTTCAGAGCACTGATCTAAGGCATCCGGGGGAGCCGGTTTCATCGTCATCTCCATCGGGATCCCAGTCTCTGTATTGGCGCTCATTTCTGGCATTCTCTCCGTCCCTCTTGTCCTTGCGCTATGGGTCTGGACTCCAGGAAAGTATTGCTTAATGTCCGCCCGAGCTGAGGTTGTGATAGGTATCTGCTTTTGCTTACTCTTAGCCGGGCACATGCCGCTTTAGGCAGATCCGTCGATCTCTGTATACATTGAAGGGAGAGCAGTGCTCAGGAAGAGCAGAACCTCACACCGCCATGTCCAAGCCACGCCCCCGTTGGGGCCAGGTCTTCTTAACCGTGCCATGTTCTTTCCATTTGGTTATGATATATTTTATTGTGTTCATAGGGATCATCAAAGATTTGGATATTTTTTTATAACCTAACCCTGATTTGTACTTCAACAACATTGTCCCTTATTTGTTTGGAGAGTTCCTTGGTCTTCATGGGAGGGTTTGGTTAGTGGTGCCTCTTGCTTCGGTGTTGCAGCTTCTGGGTCCTTTCAAAAAGGTGTGTATATGTAATGATAGATCATGTGACACTTCCATTGCACACAGGTGGACATCATTTCACGAATGATGTGACTTCTGAAGGTAATTGTTTGCACCAGAGCTTTCTTATGGGCTTCATAACAAAGGGGGTGAATACATATGCACATGCCAATTATCATTTTTTTATTTCTGAAAAATTGATTTTTAAATACAGTTTACCTGTAAAATCCTTTTCTTTGAATACATCACGGGACACAGAGCAGTTATTCATGACTATCTGGGTTATACGCTACCTCTAGGTGATTGGACACTGGCAACTAATAGCAAGAAGGTTCCTCCCATATAACCCCTCCCATGCGGGAATTACTTCAGTTTTGTAGCAAGCAATGAAAAGTCCCAGGAAAGAGGGGAGGGATCTCGGTGTCCCGTGATGTATTCAAAGAAAAGGATTTTACAGGGAAGCTGTATTTAAAAATCAGTTTTTCTTTATCATACATCACGGGACACAGAGCAGTTATTCATGACTATCTGGGATGTCCTAAAGCAATGCACCTGAGGGGAGGGATACACAGCTTAGACAAGTCCCAACTATCCTTTGGCCCTATAAGGCCGCCTGCAACACGCTATGACCAAAGACTGTCTCCTCTCAAGACCTGACATCCACCTGGTAAAATCTGGTGAATGTGTGAACTGAAGACCAAGCAGCTGCCCTGCAGACCTGAGCCCCAGACACCTGTCGATGCACTGCCCATGAAGCAGCAGATGCGGCAGGATTTGGATTGGAGGAAAGGCATACAGCAGGGAATACCGGTGCCAAGGAGTCACCAATGCGTCTGTCCCAACTGCAAGAGGATCGTTGGTTCTGGACACAAATATGTCCAGTTTGGCATTGAACCTGGATGCTAAGAGATCCACATCTGGGGTCCCCCAATGCTGACAAATCTGGTGAAACACCTCGGGATGAAGGGACCATTCCCCTGGCAACAACTTTTGGCGACTTAAATAGTCCGCCTTCCAGTTGACTACCCCTGGTATGAATACCGCCGACAGAAATGGCACATGCCTCTCTGCCCATCTTAATCTGTGATCCACCTCTTTCTGAGCCGCTACGCTCCTGGTGCCCCTTTGGTGGTTGATATAAGTGACCACTGTGGAATTGTCAGTTTGAACTCGGACTGGAAGACCCTGCAGCTTGGTCGTCCAGAAATGCAGAGGTAGTCGGGCTGCCCGAATCTCCAAGAGATTGATGGGCAAGTTCCTCTCTGCTTGAGACCACTGTCCCTGGACCGATGCTAGCCCCAGAACTGCTCCCCAGCACAGGCGGCTGGCGTCTGTGGTCACAACTTTCCAGGCCACTGATGGAAAGGATTTCTCGACCTTTAAATTGCTGGTTTTTGACCACCAAGTTAGGCTCCATAGAGTCTGTTGGGACAAGAGCATAGGATGATTCAAAGTTAGAGTGGTTTTGTTCCAGGCCCTTAAAATGTTACTCTGGAACAACCTGGAGTGGAATTCAGCATAAGGGACTGTGCTGAAAGACTAAACCATTTTGCCCAATAGCCTCATACAAAGGCGAACAGATGGTCTTTCTTCTTTTTTCACCCTCGAATGAGCTCCACTATGGAGTTGATCCTTACAGGAGGTAGAAACACCTTTTCTTGGACGGTGCCCAAGTTTAGGCCCAAGTACATCAATACTTGAAAGGGGTGAAGGTTTGATTTGTTTAAATTCAGAATCCAGCCTAGGTGTTGCAAAATTTGTACGGTCTTTAAGATGTTTTGGACCAGGACGGGACGAGATTGATCCTTCAAAAGAAGATCGTCCAGATATCCTACCACAGCAATTCCCTGGGATCTTAGGACCGCCAATACAGGGGCCAGATTTTTTGTGAAGACCCGAAGGGCTGTTGCCAAACCAAACGGCAATGCGACGCATTGAAAATGACGCCCTTCTACTGCGAAACGCTGAAAACGTGGATGCTGCATGCAGATGGGCACATGAAGGTATGCATCCTTGATATTTATGGATGCCAAGTAATCCCCTTTCTTTAGGGATGTTACCACTGAGTGAGTTGATTCCATACGGAAACTTTAGACACTTAGAAACAGATTGAGAGATTTGAGGTCCAAAATGGGCCTTACCTCCCCATTTGGTTTCGGTACGGTGAACAGGTTTGAGTAAAACCCTTTGAACCTTTCCCCGTGCGGGGGACCTCAATGATTACTCCCTGCTTTTGCAGATGCTCTAAGGCTAGGAGCAGACATTTCCTTTTCTCTGGTTCCGCCGAAACCCTTGAGCTCAGAAACCGAGTAGGAGGAAACTCCCGGAACTCTATCTTGTAACCTGACGCTATAATGGAAATGACCCACTTGTCCTGAACCTGTTTTTCCCAAGCATCCAAAAACAGCCGAAGTCGTCCCCCCACCCGTAAGAGCGGGGGCACCCCTTCACAGAACTGGGCTTGTTTGACCTTGGAGTCCAGGGTTTTTTCTGACCCTGCGTTTTTTTAAAACCGGACTGCTGAGGTCATCGATACCGATTGGGAGAAGAAGAACTAGGTCCTGGAGCACTGGGAATCTTAAAGGAAGGTCACTTATTCTTCCTATTAACAGCGAGCAAAGCGCTTTTCCCACCTGAGATCTTTTGGATATACCTATCCAGATCTTTGCCAAACAGGCGTTCACCATGAAAGGGAAAAGCTGCAAGAAGCTTTTTGCATGGTGTTTCGGCCGACCAGTTTTTTAGCCACAAGACCTTGCGCATATGCACAGACAGAAGTGCACAGCAAGACATCTGTTGGATCGCATCTTTTAATGCATCTACTGCAAAGCACAACGTGTGAGGGAGCTCCGATAATTCCTCGGTAGCTTCTCCTCGACAAGGAAGGTTCCTGACCAATTTTTTAACACAATCTTTTAAGGACTGGCAGATGCCAATAGCCGCTATCGCTGGCTGAACAGCTGAACCAGCTACTGTAAAGGAGGCCATTAGCAAGGTTTATAGCTTTTTATCGTCCGGATCCTTAAATACCTGGGCGTTATCTACCGGGCAGGTCAAATTTTTATTTACTGAAGAAATGGCGGCATCCACCAGAGGTGTACCCCACTTCTTCTTGAATTTCTCCTCCATGGGATATAAGAGGGGAAACCTTTTTTTGGAGGTAAATATATCCTGACAGGGTGATCCCAATCTGCATAGATCACCTGTTCTAACAACGGATGCACAGGAAATGCCTGGGAAACCTGCTGAGGACAAAGGGAACCCAAAGTAGAACAGGAGGGTCCAGTTTCCGGTACTGGGGGTAATTTAAACCCAGTTCGAACCATCTCTGTCAGAGAATGGACAAACAATTTTTGGGAATGGGAGGCTGAGAATGGCTCGTCCGAGCTAGACTCTCCCGTAGAAGAGTCCTCAGCTTCTCCTTTCTCCCGATCCTTTGCGATCCTTTGCGACCAGATCCTCAATAGACCCCCAAAGCTTCCTCCCAATGTTGAGGGCATGTAGCCTGGTACAGTTCAGGAAGTGGGGCACCAGACCCTCCACTCTGGGTCTGGGTCCTCTGGCCCTGCCTGGTTATTAGAGTCCTGATGCTCAGATGACTCACCATCAGGCTCTGGAGAGGGAGGGAGATCTGTTATGTTTTCTCCCTGCTTGTGTTACCAAGGCAATCATACCCGCTATTTTACCTTCAAGGCCAGATAAGGCAGATGCCAATCATCTTTAGTAACATAAGCCGAGGCAGGGACACCAGTTGTGGCCACAATGCCTGACAAATGCAATGGCTCAGCTAAGCCAGAAGCCGCAGGACCTTCAGGGGAAACTGGGATAATATCCTCAAGAGTTTGAGCTCCTGTCTTTAAAGGAGGTACTCTTAAACCTGTATTGGTCTTGCTCCCCTTTTCCTCTTTTCCTGAAAGACATTGCTTACAAGTATGGGAAGACAGCACTCCCTCTGAGCTTCTTACTGTAATCCAGTATACAGCAGCTATCGCAGTTTTAACACTGTCCCCTTTAACCTGATGCAACTGTGTCCAAAAACCTGCAGACTCACGTGCCTAACAAATATTTAAATAGTTCTGGAAGGTCAGCCTGTGTGTTCAATAAAAAATATGAGTTATTCTTCCGTATTGTAACTACTATTGGAAGTCCCCATCTATATGTACCACCAGCCTTGCACACTTGATCTAATACTGGCCGGAGCAGGGCTCTACGTTGTAGCATAGTTCTGGATAGATCTGATAATACTTTGACCTGTGCTCCCTCCACATCTACTGTACCCGCCTTCCGTAGTATCATCTCTCTGTGGGTAAAATGCTGCAGGCAGCATACTACATCCCAGGGGCGATCCGGATCTGCATGTTTAAGGCCCCAGGTTCTGTGTTCTCTATCCAGTTCCATATTGTCAGATACAACTTTTTCCAGCAGTTTATGAAAAATCTCTATTAACTTCCCATTAAGCCCCCTTTTGTCTAAGGCCACGGATTTGCATATTATTCCTGCGGCTCCAATCCTCCATCTCTTCTAGTTGAAGTTGGGAGGCTATTGATGTATCTATATAGGAGTTCTTATCCTTCTCCAAGGCAGCTACTCGCTGTTCAAAAAGCACTAGTTGTGATCTCCTCCACTACAAGACATTCTGATTATGACTGTATCTCTGCATGGACGACCTGGAGCTCTGTTTTGTGGGCCTCTTCCACTCTATAAATAAGTGCTTCTATATCTTTCCTCATTGGTAAATCCTCCTCTCCCATGCTGAGTGGACCTGCATTTTCCTGCTATATAGAGAGCCGCTTCTCCAATACCAGGGCCCGTTGTACTTCTGAAATAAATTCTGTTCCTGTGGCTGTAGTAGCTATAGTAGCTATATTCTGGGTGGTCTGCAAGGTAAGTATCCAAGTTTCTTGACCCCGTGGGTTTATCGTCTTACTACCAGATCCCCGTCTGTTAGCAGAAAATACAGCTGAATCTCGGCTTGTGACTCCCCTGTTTAAGTTGCTTTGCATGATGTTTTAGTTTTAGTGTGCACCCTTAAGTAAAATCAGGGACAGCATGTAAAAATTTGTGTTTTTTTTTTACATCTGTCTCTGAAATGTCCCTTACTGACATCCTTTTGGTCTAAAAATCCAGAGATTATAGCTGCCCCACCTCTCCAGTACCTTGTCAGCCAATAGAAACATGTCTGAATGAATGAATGAATTAAATACTTATATAGCGCACAATGCGAACTGAATCGCCTCTAGGCGCTGTGGCGAGCTTTGATTATCGGCTAAAAGAGGAAGGTCTTGAGTTTTTTCCTAAAAGCCAGGTGATTTTCTTCCAGGCGGATGTTGATTGGTAGAGCATTCCATAGCCGAGGCCCTTGGACAGCGAATCTCCGATCACCCTTGGATTTATACCGGGCTTTGGGCATGTCTGTGTATACTGTGTGATTGTATACTGTGTGTGTGTTTGTGTATACTTTTTGGCCCCATAATCTGTGATTGCCTGGGGGCCCCATAATCTCCTATTGCCCAGGGGCCCCATGAGTTGTCAGTCTGCCCCTGCTGGAGTACTCAAGGGGAGACAGGCAATAACAAGCTAAAGTCTAACAACTTCTACTTATTCAACTGTCATTTCAATTGCGCTCTCCATTGAGGACTGATGACAATGTCATCCTGTCAATGCCGGGCAGATTGGTGATTACAAAAATTCTAATGAATAAAGGCTGTGTTCAAAATTCCCAATGGATTTAGTCACAGCCGAATCAGAGTCCCTAGAACAATAAGCATGTGTATACATAGGGGATAAAACCATGCATAGGCAGGGACAATTAGTCCAGGAACATAAAAAGAGATGCATGGAGCTTAAGTCTACAGCAGCAAACCTCTCCACATTGGAGGGTGCTGCTGACAGGCATAAAAAGCTCCCACCTCAGCAGATAGTGTAGCATTTTGTAGAGTGAAATAAGCCTTACCGTGGGTGGCCTCTGGTCTTGATTACCCTCAGGTTACAGCTGTCTAACTGGGGCTGCTGTGTGCACCCTTAAGTATCTCTAACCCGGCCCACGCCCTCCAGCCAGCTTGCCTTGACGTCAGATGTCATTGGGTCCATCTCTCCACACTGTGAATGCCCGCGCCCACGTGTGACCATAAGGGGAGACGGCCTGGGATGACCGTCGCCTGGGTAGGAGGAGAGAGACGTAGGAGGTGAAAGAGGCATGCCTGACGATCAACTTCTGTTGAACAAGGACAGACACACACAGATTGAAATTTCCCTGTTCAGAGCAAGGGGTATGTAATTTGCAATTGAAAATGCAGAAGTTTTTTTTTATCTTAATGCAGCCTATCAGGGGCATAACTAGAAATCACAGGGCCCCATAGCAAAATGTTGTATGGGCCCCTCCCCCCCTCACCTTCACACAGAGGTGGATCCAGAGTCTAGTCTCGGGGGGGGCACTGCCAGAAAATATGTTTTTTTTAGGCAATTTATCAGGGCAATGGCTGATGTTGGCATTCCAATCATCATGGCACCATGGTTGTTATGGTGTCAGCATGATTGAAACACATTATTTCCTTTTAATGCATTGTTATAGAAAATGAAATAGTTCAACTCACCATAATGCAGAATCAGTGGGAGCCCCGAGTGTGTCACTTGCCACCTTTGCCTGCCACCAGATGCAGAGTGTCACTTGTCACATGTTGCAGATTGTCCATTTGTCACATCACCTGCCACAAGTAAGGATAAGCTGAATACTCCCCGGTTCGGTTCGCACCAGAACCTGTGAACAGACCTAAACTTCGTGTGAACGTTAGAACCCTATTAAAGTATATGGGACTCGAACGTTCAAAATCTAAAGTGCTAATTTTAAGACTAATATGCAAGTTACTGTCCTAAAAAGTGCCCCAGGGGACATGTATCAATGCAAAAAAAAAAGTTTTAAAAACGGTTGTTTTTTCAGGAGCACTGATTTTATTAATGATTAAAGTGAAACAATAAAAGTGTAATATTCCTTTAAATTTTGTACCTGGGGGGTGTCTATAGTATGCCTGTGAAGGGGCGCATGTTTCCCATGCTTAGAACTGTCCCTGCACAAAGTGTCATTTCTGCAGAAAAAAAAATTTCATTTAAAATCACTCGTGGCTATAATGAATTTTCGGCTCCCGTAATACAGAGAACACTCATTGAAAGTCATTGATAAAAAAACAAAAACAAAAAAAAGCGTGGGGTTCCCCCTAATTCAATTACCAGGCCCTTCAGGTCTGGTATGGATATTAAGGGGAACCCCGTGTCAAATAAAAAAAAATTGACGTGGGGTCCCCCTAAAAATCCATACCAGACCCTTTATCCGAGCACGCAACCTGGCAGGCCGCAGGCAAAGAGGGGGGAATGAGAGAGCGCTACATCAGAGGGGGCGGGGTCACCCACACGTCATTGGGGAAGCCCGGCTTCCCCAATCGCGTCAGAGGGGGCGGCGTCAGGTGACGGGTGGCCCCGCCCTCTGCATATAACAAACGTCAGGCCGCCGGGATCCCTGCAGTGTCTCCTCCGTGGAGACAGAAGATGGATGGATGTGCTGTGCTGGATCAGATCAGCCATCGCTGGACCCCAGAGAGATGATTTTTTGTCGCTGGATAGCAAGAGTGGATTACCACCGCTGGAATCTTTTTTTTTTTTTTAATAAAAGAATTTTTCAAAAGTGTGTTTATCTTATTTAACTATTTTTTACACTTTCTTTGTGAAATGGTAGGGGTACTTTTGTACCCCCTTACCATTTCAAACGGGGGGGCCAGGATCTGGGGGTCCCCTTGTTAAAGGAGGCTTCCAGATTCTGATAAGCCCCCCGCCATGGGGGCATGGTGCTTTGAGGGGTAATAGACCCCCAAAGCTTCCTCCCAATGTTGAGGGCATGTAGCCTGGTACAGTTCAGGAAGTGGGGCACTCTCTCGTCCCCCCCTCTTTTCCTGCGGCCTGCCAGGTTATGTGCTTGGATAAAGGGTCTGGTATGGATTTTTAGGGGGACCCCCACGTCATTTTTTTTTCATTTGATGCGGGGTTCCCCTTAATATCCATACCAGACCTGAAGGGCCTGGTAATTGAATTTGGGGGAACCCCACGCTTTTTTTTTTTTATCAATGACTTTCAATGAATGTTCTCTGTATTAGGGGAGCCAACAATTCATTATAGCCACGAGTGATTTTAAATGAATTTTTTTTCTGCAGAAATTACACTTTGTGCAGGGACAGTTCTAAGCATGGGAAACAAGCGCCCCTTCACAGGCATACTATAGACCCCCCCCCCCCCCCCCCCGTACGAAATTTAAAGGAATATTACACTTTTATTGTTTCACTTTAATCATTATTAAAATCGCTGTTCCCAAAAAAACTGCAGTTTTAAAAACTTTTTTTTTGCATTGATACATGTCCCCTGGGGCAGGACCCAGGTCCCCAAACACTTCTTAGGACAGTAACTTGCATATTAGCCTTTAAAATTAGCACTTTAGATTTCTCCCATAGACTTGTACAGGGTGTTCCGCGGCTTTTTGAATTTGCCGCAAACACCCCAAATTGTTCACTGTTCGCTGAACAGACGAACAGGCAATGTTCGAGTCGAACATGAGTTTGACTCGAACTCGAAGCTCATCCCTAGCCACAAGTTGCAGATTGTCACTTGCCACGTCACCTGTCACACATTGCGGATAGTCCACTTGCCACATCACCCGCCACAAGTTGCGGATTGCCACGACACCTGCCACACGTTGCAGATTGTCACTTGCCAAACGTTGCTAATTGTCCACTATCATCTGCCACACATTTCTGATTGTCCACTTGCCATGTCACCTGCCACAAGTCGTGGATTGTCACTTGCCACACATTGCAAATTGTCCACTTGCCACGTCACCTGCCGCCCATTGCAGATTGTCCACTTGCCACGTCACCTGCCACCCATTGCGGATTGTCCACTTTCCAGGTCACCTGCCACAAGTTGTGGATTGTCACTTGCCACAAGTTGCAAATTGTCCACTTGCCACATCGCCTGCCACAAATTGCGGATTATCCACTTTCCAGGTCACCTGCCACAAGTTGTGGATTGTCACTTGCCACAAGTTGCAAATTGTCCACTTGCCACATTGCCTGCCACAAATTGCGGATTATCCACTTGCCACGACACCTGCCACACGTTGCAGATTGTCACTTGCCAAACGTTGCTAATTGTCCACTATCATCTGCCACACATTTCTGATTGTCCACTTGCCATGTCACCTGCCACAAGTCGTGGATTGTCACTTGCCACACATTGCAAATTTTCCACTTGCCACGTCACCTGCCACCCATTGCAGATTGTCCACTTGCCACGTCACCTGCCACCCATTGCGGATTGTCCACTTTCCAGGTCACCTGCCACAAGTTGTGGATTGTCACTTGCCACAAGTTGCAAATTGTCCACTTGCCACATCGCCTGCCACAAATTGTGGATTATCCACTTGCCACGTCACCTGCCACATGTTGCGGATTATCTACTTGCCACGTCACCTGCCACCCGTTGTGGATTGTCCACTTGCCACAAGTTGCAGATTGTCACTTGCCAAGTCACCTGCCACCCATTGCGGATTGTTCACTTACCACGCCACCTGCCACAAGTTGAGGGATTGTTCACTTGCCACGTCACCTGATACCCATTGCGGATTGTCCACTTGCCACGTCACCTGCCAACCATTGCAGATTGTCCACTTGCCACGTCACCTGCCCCATGTTGCGGATTGTCTACTTGCCACATCACCTGCCACACATTGCGGATTATCCACTTGCCACGTCACCTGCCACCCGTTGTGGATTGTCTACTTGCCACAAGTTTCAGATTGTCACATGCCACGTCACCTGCCACCCATTGCGGATTGTCCACTTACCATGCCACCTGTCACAAGTTGCGGATTGTCCACTTGCCACATCACCTGCCACCCATTGCGGATTGTCCACTTACCACGACACCTGCCACACGTTGCAGATTGTCACTTGCCAAATGTTGCTAATTGTCCACTATCAACTGCCACACATTTCTGATTGTCCACTTGCCATGTCACCTGCCACAAGTCGTGGATTGTCACTTGCCACACATTGCAAATTGTCCACTTGCCACGTCACCTGCCACCCATTGCAGATTGTCCACTTGCCACGTCACCTGCCACCCATTGCGGATTGTCCACTTTTCAGGTCACCTGCCACAAGTTGTGGATTGTCACTTGCCACAAGTTGCAAATTGTCCACTTGCCACATCGCCTGCCACAAATTGCGGATTATCCACTTGCCACGTCACATGCCACATGTTGCGGATTGTCACTTGCCACGTCACCTGCCAAACGTTGCAAATTGTCCACTATCACCTGCCACACATTGCGGATTATCTACTTGCCACGTCACCTGCCACCCGTTGTGGATTGTCCACTTGCCACAAGTTGCAGATTGTCACTTGCCACGTCACCTGCCACAAGTTGCGGATTGTTCACTTGCCACGTCACTTGCCACCCATTGCGGATTGTCCACTTGCCACATCACCTGCCACCCATTGCGGGATGTCCACTTACCACGACACCTGCCACACGTTGCAGATTGACACTTGCCAAACGTTGCTAATTGTCCACTATCATCTGCCACACATTTCTTGCCGCGTCACCTGCCAACCATTGCAGATTGTCCACATGCCACGTCACCTGCCCCATGTTGCGGATTGTCCACTTGCCACATCACCTGCCACAAGTTGCAGATTGTCCCTTTTCTGCTAAGGTGGGGAATGGGGATTATCACTTCTGTTTCCCAGTCTGAGTCAGGCAGCAGAGAGATGATGTAATCTCACTGCTGCCTGCACAGTGAGTGAGGGTGGAACTGCCAGGCAGCAGGGAGGGTGTCAGGCAGTGAGAGATGATGTCATCTCTCTGCTCCGCCACCCGCTGATTGGCCACCTACCGAGCCTCCCAGCTTCCCAAAGCACCACCCCCTGCCACGGAGCCACCCAGCTGCGTCTGATCATACAGCCAGCGTGACTGTAGGAGTGCAGAGTGGACGGGCAGCTCGGCGGCTCACCCACTGCCCGCTCACTGGGCCCTCCTCGGCTGCAGGCCCCATAGTGCCCACGTGGGTCGCTATGGCAGTAGTTTCGCCACTGCATCCTATGCATTAAGATAAAAAGCCTTCTGTGTGTAGCAGCCTCCCCAGCACCCCCTAATACTTACCTGAGCACCCTCTCTGTCCAGTGATATCCACGAGTCCCTTGGCCATCCCTGGTTCTCCCTCCTGATTGGCTGAGACACAGCAGCGCTGCTTTGCCGAATGGCAGCTCCCTGTCTGAATGGACACACAGAGCTGCAGCTCTGCTCGGGTACCCCCACAGCAAGCTGCTTGCTGTGGGGGCACTCAACAGGAGGGAGGGGCCAGGAGCAGCAAAGAGGGTCCCGAGAAGAGGAGGATCCAGGCTGTCCTGTGCAAAACCAACTGCACAGAGCAGGTAAGTATAACTTGTTTGTTATTATTTTTTTATTTTTTTTAAAACAAGACTTTTCAATAACTTTAAGCAGAAATTACAGTTCTGAGTCTTTATGTACAATAGAATGCAATGCGCTGTATGTATAATAGTATGTATTTACACATAGAACATTACTATACGGATTGTCTGAAATTGCATTGCTCCTTCGTGCCCCAAGGCAATCGGCCTTAGTGGTCTTTTGTGACAGGTCAAGGTTGCTGACTACGCATTTTGAGGTATTAGTTACCATTTAGTTTATTATAAAAAATGTTATCACTTTTGCAATGTTTTATTTTTTGTTATTACAACAGAAAAATAGCATATTAAAAACATTTGTGACCCAACCATATACAGAATTGAAATTTTGGCATGCACAAGCATCACAGACAAGGGTTTGTATCCTTTGAGATAAGGACAGTATAATGCCGCGTACACAAGGTCAGATTTTCAGACTGGAAATGTTCGATTGGAGCTTGTTGTCAGAAATTCTGACCGCATGTAGGCTCCATCTGACATTTTCCATCGGAATTTCCGACAAACAAAATTTGAGATCTGGATCTGGCTATTGAACTTCATTTTTCTTGGCTTGTCGTATGTGTTGTACGTCACCGTGTTCTTGGCGATTGGAATTTCTGACAAGATTTGTGTGACCGTGTGTATGCAAGACAGGTTTGAGCCAACATCTGTCGAAAAAAAACATGGATTTTGTTGTCGGAATGTGCAATTGTGTACGAAGCATAAGTGATCTCAGGAGCATATCAGGGTAAAAGGCTGCAGCGGTTACTGAGAGTGGAGTTTATGATAGTTGTGTTTAGGTGCTTATCTATATAAAATATATCAAATGTTAGGGGTAGGTATCCTCATCCTTATTATACGTAGAATTTGGAAAGGGAAGGCATGCGCACAAAACCCCCAAAAAAAACTTTTTGGTGTGCCGTGCCCATATATGAAAGGACTGTCTCGATACCACGAGTAAAATTAAAATTGTATTACAAAACAAAAAGAAAAAAGATTATATATATACAATTAAACATATAGGTATTTAAAAGTTACAGAGCCTAAAAAAATGCTTTATAACATTCATGTAGGTATACAACCATAATACAGAAGCGTCTCCAAATCTTTGTTGTACAGGAGAAGCCAATGCTCCACAATGGAAATTTATGCCCAAAATTAATAGCGATGTTATTTTCTCTCAACTAGTTTAGCGAACATTAGTCGCTTCTTCAGGAGATGTTTGGAGCATTTCTATTTTGGGTAAATGATCATTTCCAGTTAAAAAGAGGAAGTACAATAACAACATGATAATCATATATTAGTTACAGGGAGTTTTTTAAAGCATTGACACACAGGGAGGTAAGGCTTACCGGTCAAAGACCCCACATGAGACGCACAGCTAGGGTGGCGCCCAGCTATCAGCTAGGTTAACCACCCTTGGGGCGGACACAGGAGGTTCAAAAATTATTATCTGGGCAAATTAAACTGTAATAAAAAATGAAAAAATCATAATTAGCAGTACAATAGGCTAGAGGTAAAAAGAGGGGGCATGATGTGCCTGTCTAAGCAGGCACACCACTGCAATTTTATATAGACCTCAACTGGAGTACCAGCAATACATAAGGATAATGACTATGAAAGTTGAAATACAACCTGGCCGTGGATACAGGGACCTTAAGTTCATGCAGTAGATGAGTTTGAAGGGTTAAAGATGCCCCCACGATGTGACGATAATAGCTTACACAAGATGTATGTATAGGCGGTTCAGTAATACCGTTCCTGGGAGCAGGGCGAATAATTAATGGAGCTTACTAGCCACAGATGTAAAGAAAGAGAAAAGTGTATATATGTAAGGATACATGTAACACCATAGATCCATTAAACACAGGTCCCCTATTACCTGTAGGTTGTTTTGTGCCCAGAGTGCATCCGTATCAGACAAAAGCCGGCACTGTGAGCGGGCTGTCTGACACGGCGCTCTTTTGTCCTCCATCCCGGCGCGTCATACAGCCGGCGACAGTGCCGGGCGGTGACGTCACAGGGACCACCGCTCCTAATGCGCATGTGTCAGGTCCTGACTGCGCAATAGCCTAAGCCGATCAACGGAGTGAGCCGTGGATGGCAAGGCAACCAGCGGGCCCCTCCCACCATCCCGAAATAGGGGAAAAGGAGGGACCCATCTGGTGGAGCGGCGCATGTCCGCCCAAGGGAGTCAAAACTCCCATTGCTGATACAGCTTGCGAGGGTCAAGTCCGCAAGCCAGAGTTGCCTGTTATGGCTCAGGGGGTTAAGTCCACGCCCCATACTATATAAGGCCGCCTGCACATCGGCTTTGTGTAGTGTGTTGCTGGCGGAGAGAGAGAGAGAGAGAGAGAGTGTCATTTAATTTACTTCGAGCAGGCAGTTTATTCAGTTAGCTAGATCTCACTGCAGACCATTCCTGCTGTACTGTTTATAATATACTTCAGGCAGGCAGTTGATTCAGTTAGTTGCAGTGTATTTAGTATATATATATATATATATATATATATATATATATATATATATATATATATACACATATACATATAATATACATATATCCACTGGCATTACTGTTTCTAATATACTTCAGGCAAGCAGTTGATTCAGTTAGCTGTAGTGTATTTAATATATATATATATATATATATATATATATATATATATATATATATATCCACTGCATACAGTTTAGCTAGATCTCACTGCAGACCATTCCTGTACTGTTTAAATATACTTCAGGCAGGCAGTTGATTCAGTTAGTTGCAGTGTATTTAGTATTATATATATATATATATTGTGACAGTACAGTTCCCTGTCCTAGTAATTGTCGCTCAGGGTTCTCAAATAGGCAGGTTGAGGGGCTCCAGGAGTATTTAATGTGGAGGAATCTGTTTTATCAGTTTCCTCCAAAGTTTGTAAAATCCACTCGGGGACCTGGAGCCTGGAGATTCCATAGCGTTATGGGTGGGATGGAATCTCCAATCCTGGGACCGGGTTTTTGGAACATCCAGGAGTCTGGCTGGTTGATTGAGCAGGTGGGTCCTGGGCTTATAGCAAAGTTAGGATTAGGGTTCTGGGCTCCACCCAGAGAGGCAGGAGGTCTCCCGGAGTCCAGAGAGTCCAGAGAGTCCAGAGAGTCCAGAGAGTCCAGAGAGTCCAGAGAGTCCAGAGAGTGCAGGTGTGCACTAGAGAAAGCCAGAGACCCAAGTCTGTGTGTGTTAAAGCTGTGTGCCTCTGAGACAAATGAGAGCCTGAAGTGGAAGGCCTGAGCAGCAAGGAAGCTGAAAAGAGGTACATTAGTTGTGCGGGAACCCTGTTATAAGGCCAAGAGGGCTAAATTGTAAAGCCTAGGTGGCAGTGCTGCTGAAGAGAGCCAGGTGGCTTGGCATTTTTCATGTATTGTTTTTTTGGCAGAAGAACCCATGTGTGGGCAACCAAGTGCACGTATGAACTTTATGTTGTTCCTTTTTAATAAAAGTGGGCTACCATGCCCTTAAACAAAAGTTCCTGTTCACTGTGAACTTACTGAAAAGGCATCTGCCACTGAGTTAAACATCCCCCAATGTTACAAGTGGTGTTCGAATGCAGGCACAAGACAGTCAAATCCGGGTCCTTGCTCTACAGTAAGTTCAAGTCAGGAACTATGGGCTGTGTGTGGAAGTGCAGCCAGGCAAAAGGCATTGCGTGTTGCAGGTGGTGTACCTTTTTCTTGCTATGAACTGTGTGTGTGTGTGCAATGTGCAGGTGAGGAAAGCTTGCATGAAGAGAAAAGCAACTTGCTTTAAAAGAGACACTTTCATTTTCCTGGACTGTGTAAAGTTGTTCTGGAGTCGCTAAGTTTGGGGCGGTCAAAGCTCCTAAAAGAAGCAAGGTTTACTGAAATGAGAGACAGAGCTCTGTGGTTGGAGGGGTTGTTACTGCCCGAACGAGCCCCATACATGCCTGATCAGAGTTTATCAAGGAGAAAAAGGGCTGGGGTTGTCCCTAGCAACACTGGTGCAATGAGTGCACAGGTGACTGCTGTTATGGAGAGTCCACCAGCATTTGAATCTGCAGTGGATTGGTGCAAGCGGCACCTAGCAGGAATTAACCGCAGCAACGCAGAGGAAGCCAGTCAGGCTGTTTCTTTACCATGGGCTATGTCTAATAAGGATCGTGGAAAGTGGCTTAAGGAAGAGCCCATATATCATGTTGGAGAGAGCCAGCAAAGTTCTGCTGGGAGAGTGCGGTCTCCCATAGCAACCGGAGTGAAATTTATGCCTGAAAGGAGCAGCAGTAGAGATTTGGTTCAGCGTCCCCACAAAGAGGCCTGTGCATTCCGGCCAGCTGGGAATCACCAGGAGAGAATCGCTTTGGAAAAAAATCGTCCAGTACCATGCCTGGAATGTGGCCAGCTGGGGCATGGTGTGTTTTCTTGCCCTAGGTTATAGAATACGACTGGAGATAATGTTGCTGAGAAAAAAGTTTTGTCTGTAGGCCCAGATTCCTGTGAAAATATGTTTGCAGTCACCCCTAGCAACAAGGAGTTTCCTGATTTATCGTGCGCGCGCATCCCTGTTTCTTCGGTGGCGGCGTGTCACGGAGACACCGCTCGCCACCGAAGGGGGTGAACAGCCATTCGTTATGGCTGTTTACCACGTGATCGGCCGTGATGAAGTCACGGCCGATCACAGATGGTCACACCCCCTACGTGCACGGCGCATGCGCGCGATCGCGAGCGCGCTGCGCGTGCACGTCGGTGACGGCGTGTTCCCCGGGAACACTGCTCGTCACCGACACTGGTAAACAGCCATTGGCTGGCTGTTTACCCACGTGATCGGCTGTGATCCTTTCACAGCCGATCATTAAAATGTAAACAAACCGCGGTAACGGGATGTTACCGGGTTCTCCTCCTCACACACCGATCGTGTGTGAGGAGGAGATTGCGGTAACATCTCGTTACCGCATACAGTGTACACCAAACATACTGATTGCCCCCCCCCCCCAATAAAGAGGACCTGTCACCACCCCTCATAGTACCTGTCAATCACAGTCCATCAGAGTACCTGTCACAGTCCATCAGAGTATTTGAGTACCTGTCCCAGCCCATCAGAGTACCCGAGTACCTGTCCCAGCCCATCAGAGTACCCGAGTACCTGTCCCAGCCCATCAGAGTACCCGAGTACCTGTCCCAGCCCATCAGAGTACCCGAGTACCTGTCCCAGCCCATCAGAGTACCCGAGTACCTGTCCCAGCCCATCTGAGTACCCGAGTACCTGTCCCAGCCCATCTGAGTACCCGAGTACCTGTCCCAGCCCATCTGAGTACCCGAGTACCTGTCCCAGCCCATCTGAGTACCCGAGTACCTGTCACAGTTCATCTGAGTACCCGAGTACCTGTCCCGGCCCATCAGAGTACCCGAGTACCTGTCCCGGCCCATCAGAGTACCCAAGTACCTGTCCCGGCCCATCAGAGTACCCGAGTACCTGTCCCGGCCCATCAGGGTACCTGAGTACCTGTCACGGCCCATCAGGGTACCCGAGTACCTGTCACGGCCCATCAGGGTACCCGAGTACCTGTCACGGCCCATCAGGGTACCCGAGTACCTGTCACGGCCCATCAGGGTACCCGAGTACCTGTCACAGTCCATTAGAGTACCGAGTACCTGTCACAGTCCATTAGAGTACCGAGTACCTGTCACAGTCCATTAGAGTACCGAGTACCTGTCACAGTCCATTAGAGTACCGAGTACCTGTCACATTCCATTAGAGTACCGAGTACCTGTCACAGTCCATTAGAGTACCGAGTACCTGTCACAGCCCATCTGAGTACCCGAGTACCTGTCACAGTTCATCTGAGTACCTGTCACCGCCCTTCAGAGTACCCAAATACCAGTCACCAAACCATCAGAGTACCTGTCACCAGGCCATCAGAGTACCTGAGTACTTGTCACCAGGCCATCAGAGTACCCGAGTACCTGTCACCAGGCCATCAGAGTACCCGAGTACCTGTCACCAGGCCATCAGAGTACCCGAGTACCTGTCACCAGGCCATCAGAGTACCCGAGTACCTGTCACCAGGCCATCAGAGTACCCGAGTACCTGTCACCAGGCCATCAGAGTACCCGAGTACCTGTCACCAGGCCATCAGAGTACCCGAGTACCTGTCACCAGGCCATCAGAGTACCCGAGTACCTGTCACCAGGCCATCAGAGTACCCGAGTACCTGTTCCAGTCCATCTGAGCACCCGAGTACCTGTCACAGTCCATCTGAGTACCCGAGTACCTATCTCCAGCCCATCAGAGTACCCGAGTACCTATTTGCAGCCCATGTCTCATAGAATATACGTTGGGGTGTTTGCTTTCCAAAATGGGGTCATTTTGTGGGTAATTTCACTGTCCTGGTGGTCCAGGACCTTCAAAAGTGTGATGGGTAGGAATGAAATAAGATGTGTCATTTATGCTCCTAGAACGCCTGAACGTACTACTTCAATGTTTGGCCTCTCTATGTGGCCAGGCTGTGTAAAAGTCCTACACATGTGGTATCGCCATACTCGAGAGGAGTAGCAGAATGTATTTTGGGGTGTAATTTTTGCTATATACATGTTATGTGTTAGAAATATCTTATAAATTGACAATTTTGTGTAAAAAAAAAATGCGTTTTAATTTTTTTCCACATATTCCAAAAACTTAGGGGAAAAAAATGAACCGTTCAAAAGACTCATTATGCCTCACAGATTATACGTTGGGGTGTTTGCTTTCCAAAATGGGGTAATTTTATGGGAAATTCCATTGTCCTGGTACTCCAGGGCCTTCAAAAGTGTAATAGGTGGTTGAGAAATGAGATGCGTAATTTTTGCTCATAGAACGTCTGAAGGTACTACATCAATGTTAGTGCTCTGTATGTGGCCAGGCTGTGTAAAAGTCCTACACATGTGGTATCGCCGTACTCGGGAAGAGTAGCAGAATGTATTTTGGGGTGTAATTTTTGCTATATACATGCTACGTGTTAGAAATATCTTATAAATTGACAATTTTGTGTAAAAAAAATGCGTTTTAATTTTTTTCCACATATTCCAAAAACTTCTGGAAAAAAATTAACCATTCAAAAGACTCATTATGCCTCACAGATTATACGTTGGGGTGTTAGCTTTCCAAAATGGGGTGATTTTATGGGAAATTCCATTGTCCTGGTACTCCAGGGCCTTCAAAAGTGTAATAGGTGGTTGAGAAATGAGATGCGTCATTTTTGCTCGTAGAACGTCTGAAGGTACTACATCGATGTTGGTGCTCTGTATGTGGCCAGGCTGTGTAAAAGTCTCACACATGTGGTATCGCCGTACTCGGGAAGAGTAGCAGAATGTATTTTGGGGGTTAATTTGTTGTATACATATGCTGTGTGTGAGAAATAACCTGATAATATGACAATTTAGTAAAAAAAAAAAAAAAAAAAATCTTCATTTTGCAAAGAATTGTGGGAAAAAATGACAACTTAAAAAAACTCACAATGCTACTTACTTAATACCTTGGGATGTCTACTTTGTAAAAAGGGGTCATTTGGGGGGTATTTGTACTTTCCTGACTAGTTAGAGTCTCAAGAAATGAGGTACACCTGATGTACTGAAGGCCTGATCAGAAGTGATGAATTTTTAGTGATTGGCACCATAGATTGTAGACTCTATACCTTTCACAAAGACCAAATAATATATACTAATGTGGGTTATTTTTACCAAAGATATGTAGCAGTATAAATTTTGGCCAAAATTTATGAAGAAAAATTACTAATTAGCAAAAATTTATGACAGAAACGAAGAAAAAGGCATTTTTTTCACAAAATTTATGTTTTTTTTTATTTATAGCACAAAAAATAAAAAACCCACTAGTGATTAAATACCACTAAAAGAAAGCTCTATTTGTGTGGAAAAAAGGACGCAAGTTTCATATGGATACTGTGTTGGATGACTGAGTAATTGTCATTCAAAGTGTGAGAGCGCTGAAAGCTGAAAATTGGTCTGGTCAGGAAGGGGGTGTAACTGCACTGTACTGAGGTGGTTAAAAGAGACACTTTCATTTTCCTGGACTGTGTAAAGTTGTTCTGGAGTCGCTAAGTATGGGGCGGTCAAAGCTCCTAAAAGAAGCAAGGTTTACTGAAATGAGAGACAGAGCTCTGTGGTTGGAGGGGTTGTTACTGCCCGAACGAGCCCCATACATGCCTGATCAGAGTTTATCAAGGAGAAAAAGGGCTGGGGTTGTCCCTAGCAACACTGGTGCAATGAGTGCACAGGTGACTGCTGTTATGGAGAGTCCACCAGCATTTGAATCTGCAGTGGATTGGTGCAAGCGGCACCTAGCAGGAATTAACCACAGCAACGCAGAGGAAGCCAGTCAGGCTGTTTCTGTACCATGGGCTATGTCTAATAAGGATCGTGGAAAGTGGCTTAAGGAAGAGCCCATATATCATGTTGGAGAGAGCCAGCAAAGTTCTGCTGGGAGAGTGCGGTCTCCCATAGCAACCAGAGTGAAATTTATGCCTGAAAGGAGCAGCAGTAGAGATTTGGTTCAGCGTCCCCACAAAGAGGCCTGTGCATTCCGGCCAGCTGGGAATCACCAGGAGAGAATCGCTTTGGAAAAAAATCGTCCAGTACCATGCCTGGAATGTGGCCAGCTGGGGCATGGTGTGTTTTCTTGCCCTAGGTTATAGAATACGACTGGAGATAATGTTGCTGAGAAAAAAGTTTTGTCTGTAGGCCCAGATTCCTGTGAAAATATGTTTGCAGTCACCCCTAGCAACAAGGAGTTTCCTGATGTGCCTGCAGAGGGTGCTAAACAGTGGGAGATGCCTGCTGTAGTTTCATCCCATGTCCACCAGGGGAAGTTGGCCAGTAAAAGTGCAGCAGAGGACTGGTGCATAAGACAACGTACTCAAATGAAGATGGTGACCCCAACTACTGCGGTGGGTAAGACTGTCTTTAATGAAGTGATGGCTGGAACTGCTGATTTCATGTATAAAAGGACTGGTTACGAGACTGTCCATGATGATGTGAGAGTGACCCCAGTTAGTGGGGCCACTGAATGTGCACTTGAGAATGACTTTTCCCTATACAGTGGGAATGCAAGGGTTAAAGTCCAAATAGAACCTGTGTTGGTGACTAAAAGTGTTGTGTCTAATGACTATCAGGCTCGAGTTGGCCGTGGGCTAGGACAGCCTGCAAAAGCTAAAAATGCTAGAAGTGTTACTGTTAATGAAATCTTTGCTGCTGTTGGGAAAACTTTTGCTCTGAAAGAACCTGGGGTTAGCAAAAATGGGCCATTGCCTGTAGCAACTGGTGGTAAGACAGCACAGTTGTCCACAGGAATCTCCAGGGAACTTCATGTATTGGAGTCAGAGGTTGCCCTGGACAACTGCGATGTCACTCTGGTGGGACAGAGTGGAACTGTACCGTGTAATGGTAATGTGTTAGTGCAAACTGCTAGTACTAAAAATGTGCAGGTAAATGGTGGATTAACACAACCTGTGAAAAATGCAAAGGTGTGTGAGGTTTATGAAAAGCAAGCAGAGAAAGTTGGTGAATATGGTGTATTGCAACCTGTGCTACCACAGTCTGACATGATTTACAATGACTGGTGTAATGAGTCTGCAGCTAAGCCAGTCTGTTCTCATGTGTCTCCTTGGGCAGATGGATCGGTGCTGAGGAGTACCGCAGAAGGGAACACACATACAATAGATTGGGATAGTTGGAGTAAAAATCTTATCTCCCTGATAGATAAGGCTTTTATGCACAAAAATAAGGTGGACACGGTTTCTTCTGTACCAGCAGGGGAGGCTGCAGAACGGCTTGTACCTGAGGGCGCGGTGGCTGCTGCAGGGGTTAACCCTTGTGAGCAGGATGAACCAAATAAGGGCACAGCAGAGACATTGTCCGTGAACCACAAAACTGAGGTTTACATGGAGTGTCAACGTGACGTCACTGGTAATGTTCTGCAGCAGTTCGTTGAGCCTGAGAAGTTGGGTATGAGTCCAGCACCTGGCAGCGCTCTGGTGGAGCACCAGGCTGTGTTTACCTCCAGCTGGGAGGAGGTTCCGTTAACCGTTGCAACTTTTCAAGTCTCAGCAAGTGAGTCTCTCTGAATTCCCAGTGTCATGAAAGTCCCCAGGAAGGACTTAGGTCTGGAGTCAAGGGCCTGGTTATTAACCCAAGCATTAAAAGAGATGCTTGAACTTTGGGATGTACAGCCAATCTATACCAGTGTGTCTCCTCCACAGTTTGATGGTCTGGTACTGCGGAGTACTTCTAGGTGGAGCACTGTATGGCAGGCTATACAGAGCAAAGAAAAACAGGACAGGAAAGGTTTATTCCTAAATTTGCTACTTTTGTTAAAAGTTGCCACTACGTATGCTGCTGGATTACGTCCAGAAGAAATATTTGAGACAGACTTTGGAGAAATGGGAAATAAGCCTAAAATGTCTGTGGTTTCACCTCCTAACAGCCAGATGGGAAGCATTTCTGCTGCTAGGGTTCAGGGTGGTGTTGGTCAGTTGTCGTTGAAGGGCACGTATACTGCACCAGTGGAAAAACCACATGAGATGGAAGGGCAAAGTGTGAACCTGAAAGCAGCAGAGATCCTGACCAGGGCTCAAACAAAGGTGGCTAAAGAGACTGGGGTCCCCAGTCCAATGGTTGGTTTAGGTGACAAACCTAATAAGGTCCCCGAGACAGGGGAATGGTCAAGGAGCGTGATAAAAATTGTATGTGGATCAGACGAGAGCTTGCCTGTTCAGGTGGATAAAAATACAGATGGCATCAGAACAGGTCAAGTGGTAGGACAGCTACCAGGGGAGGCGACGTCCTGTGAGGTTCTTGTGGGTGATGATGGCCCTCCAGTATGTGTGCCCTCTGCGGACTCTACCCTAGCAAATGTTGAAAAAAAAGGCATTGGTGGCATGTGTAACATTGAGAGGTCTAATGTTGGTTTGAATATGTCTGTCAATGATGAACGTAATGTGTTAATGGTACATGATAATGTGGTGTCCAAAGGTGCAGGTAAAACTGGTAAACAATTAGTGACTGCTGAGTCAGGTACCAGAAATAGGAGGCGGGTTCCCGTTATAAACACTATAGAAATAGGCCCCCTACAGTCTCAGAACAGTAATGCTGAGAGAGTTTTGGGGAAACCAGGAAACTTGAAGCGTGGAGGCAGAAGGGTTGGTAGAAAGACCAGGGGTACCCATTTAAATTTCAGGAGAAGTTCTTATGGAAATGTACCCGGAAGAAGAGTAGGGAAGATCTCAAAACCCATTACAGAGTGACAGGGGGCAAAGAGAGAGGCACCAATGGAAGTGGTGGGTTGAGTTCCCCTTTAGGAGAAGTGAGGTTGGACAGGGTTTGACTTCTGTAAGGTGTAGTTGGCGCATAGGTGCCAAAAGGAAACAATGTGTTTCGCCTCTGGTTCGAAACAAGGGGGAGGGATATGTGACGGTACAGTTCCCTGTCTTAGTAATTGTCCCCCAGGGTTCTCAAATAGGCAGGTTGAGGGGCTCCAGGAGTATTTAATGTGGAGGAATCTGTTTTATCAGTTTCCTCCAAAGTTTGTAAAATCCCCTTGGGGACCTGGAGCCTGGAGATTCCATAGCGTTATGGGTGGGATGGAATCTCCAATCCTGGGACCGGGTTTTTGGAACAGCCAGGAGTCTGGCTGGTTGATTGAGCAGGTGGGTCCTGGGCTTATAGCAAAGTTAGGATTAGGGTTCTGGGCTCCACCCAGAGAGACAGGAGGTCTCCAGGAGTCCAGAGAGTGCAGGTGTGCACTAGAGAAAGCCAGAGACCCAAGTCTGAGGATCAGAGCAGTGAGGGGCTGCTGTCTAGATAGACACTGTGTGTGTTAAAGCTGTGCGCCTCTGAGACAAATGAGAGCCTGAAGTGGAAGGCCTGAGCAGCAAGGAAGCTGAAAAGAGGTACAGTAGTTGTGCGGGGACCCTGTTATAAGGCCAAGAGGGCTGAATTGTAAAGCCTAGGTGGCAGTGCTGCTGAAGAGAGCCAGGTGGCTTGGCATTTTTCATGTACTGTTTTTTTTGGCAGAAGAACCCCTGTGTGGGCAACCAAGTGCATGTATGAACTTTATGTTGTTCCTTTTTAATAAAAGTGGGCTACCATGCCCTTAAACAAAAGTTCCTGTTCGCTGTGAACTTACTGAAAAGGCATCTGCCACTGAGTTAAACATC
This sequence comes from Lithobates pipiens, assembly GCF_037356315.1. Lineage (NCBI taxonomy): Eukaryota > Metazoa > Chordata > Amphibia > Anura > Ranidae > Lithobates > Lithobates pipiens. Next base: position 275,085,013 of record NW_027507764.1, on the reverse strand, counting down.
CCCCAATATATATATATATATATATATATATATATATATATATATATATATATATATATATATATATAATTAGGGATGCACCGAAACATATCGGCCGAAAATGCCCTTTTCGGCAATTTGCCGAAAGAGAAAAACGCTCCTGGTGCCGCCCATCATGGGGGGTGTATAGCGTAGGAGAGCCGCCTCCACCGCCTGTTTGATCACAGCGCCGGGAACATCACAGCTTTCGTTTCAATAGCTGTGTGTTCCCGGCCGCGCCGTCACACACAGCCCCTCCCCCTTGTCCAGGCACTTTGATAGACAGATCACCCGCAGGATTGGACGGAGGATCTGTCTATCAAAGTGCCTGGACAAGGGGGAGGGGCTGTGTGTGACAGCGCGGCCCGGAACACACAGCTATTGAAATGAAAGCTGTGATGTTCCCGGCGCTGTGATTAAAAATGCGGCGGAGGCGGCTCTCCTCTCTTCCCTGCACAGGCTGGCTGCAAAATGGGGCACAGGCACACTGGCTGCGATGGGGCACAGGCACACTGGCTGCAATGGGGCACACTGGCTGCAATGGGGCACAGACACACTGGCTGCAATGGGGCACAGGCACACTGGCTGCAATGGGCACACTGGCGTCAATGGGACACACTGGCCTGCAATGGGACACGGGGACGCTGGCCTGCAATGGGGGACGCTAGCCTGCAATGGGGGACGCTGGCCTGCAATGGGGGACACCTCCTGTACCACGTCCTCTGTCTCTGGGGACGTGGTACAGGAGATGATCAGAGACTGGGGACACGGTACAGGAGATGATCAGAGACAGGGGACACGGTACAGGAGATGGTCAGAGACAGAGGACACGGTACAGGAGATGATCAGAGACTGGGGGACATGGTACAGGAGATGGTCAGAGACTGGGGACGTGGTACAGGAGATGGTCAGTCTGACCATCTTCTGTACCATGTCCCCCAGTCTCTGATCATCTACCTGTACCGTGTCCTCTGTCTCTGACCTGAAGAATACCAGCTACCCTTTAGACTCCACGCCCTGGGAGATCCCGTGTCACCTGCTCACCTGTGAGCTCACTGTAGTAGTACCGTGAAAGTTGACAGTTTGCTTAAGCCATGAGCTCCTCTGAGAGTCTGTCAATGACAAAGGATCAAAAGCAACATCTACTTCAGAGACTTAACTCCTAGCAAGCAAATCAAGAGCAAACAATCTTGGTTCCACAGGATCTTGCCTCCCGTCTGGATTGTCTGCAATTTGCCGCAACTTCAGCTCCTCCCGTTCCTGCTTCTGCTTCAGCTGCTCCTGTGTTACCTCCTACCGGGAGTCAAGTCCTAGGGAAAAAAGTGTGGGAACTCCCACCCAAGATCCACTCCCCCACCAAAAAAAAAGAAAAAAAAGGACATCAGGGCACATCCAGGCATGGGGCACATGAGGGCATGGGACACATCAGGCCACATGGCACATCAGGGCACGGGGCACATTATGGCACATTATGGGGCACATCAGGGCACATTATGGGGCACATAGCACATCAGGGCATGGGGCACATCAGGGCATGGGGCACATCGGGCCCGGGGCACATAGCACATCAGGGCATGGGACACATTATGGCACATTATGGGGCACATCAGGGCACATTATGTGGCACATTGGGGCACATTGCACATCAGGGCACATTATGGGGCACATAGCACATCAGGGCACATAAGGGCTTGGGGCACATCAGGCCACATGGCACATCAGGGTATGGGGGAAACGTTGGCACATTATGGCACATCATGGCACATTATGGGGCACATCATGGTACATTATGGGGCACATAGCACAGCAGGGCACATATCACATAAGGGTGCGGGGCACATCAGACCACATGGCACATCAAGGCACAGGGCACATCAGGGCATAGGGCACATCAGGGAACATTATGGCACATTATGGGGCACATAGCACATCAGGGCACGTAACACATAAGGGCATGGGGCACATCGAGCATGGGGCACATCAGGCCACATGGCACATCAGGGCATGGGAAACGTTGGCACATGGGGGAACATCAGGGCACATTATGGGGCACATAGCACAGCAGGGCACATTATGGCACATCAGGGCACATTATGGGGCACATAGCACATCAGGGCACATTATGGCACATCAGGGCACATAGCACATAAAGGCACATAGCACATAAGGGCACGAGGCACACCAGGCCACATGGCACATCAGGGCATGGGGCACATCAGGGCACATTATGGGGCACAGTGGGGCACAAAAGACATCAGGGCAGGGGGCACATTACGGCATGGGGCACATCAGGGAACATTATGGCACATTATGGGGCACGGGGCACATCAGGGCATATTATGGGGCACATCAGGGCATGGGGGCACATTATGGCACATCAGGGCATATTATGGGTCACATAGCACATCAGGGCACATTATGGCACATCAGGGCACATTATAGGGCACATAGCACAGCAGGGCACATTATGGCACATCAGGGCACATTATGGGGCACATAGCACATCAGGGCACATTATGGCACATCAGGGCACATAGCACATAAAGGCACATAGCACATTATGTGGCACATAGCACATCAGGGCACATAGCACATAAGGGCACGGGGCACATCAGGGCACATGGCACATCAGGGCATGGGGCACATCAGGGCACATTATGGGGCACAAAGAACATCAGGGCATGGGGCACATTACGGCATGGGACACATAATGGGGCACAGTGAGGCACATAGGACATCAGGGCAGGGGGCACATTACGGCATGGGGCACATAGGACATCAGGGCAGGGGGCACATTACGGCATGGGGCACATAATGGGGCACATAGGAAATCAGGGCAGGGGGCACATTAGGGCATGGGGCACATAGCACACCAGGGGGCACATTATAGGGCACATCGTCATCTTACTAGGCAGTATGCAGAGTAGCACAGGAAGCGTTTGGCTGTAGTAAGTTCTCCCTCACTTCACACAGCACTGTTCACTCCCCGGCGGCCCCTCCTCTCTTCTCGTCTATCCCCATTGGCTTGTGACATCATCTGGGATAGACCATAGACGAGAGGAGAGGGGGGGCCGCCGGGGAGCGAACAGCGCTGTGTGAAGTGAGGGAGAGCTTACTACAGCCAAACGTTTCCTGCACTACTCTGCATACATCTCATTCGGGTGGCTCTAGTCCTGCAAAGGGAACGGCGTTCCCACTATGAAAATAGTGCAGGGACGCCATTCCCACGCGTTCCCGCAGGACTCGAGCCCTGCCTCCTACACTTGGCTATCCCTGCCTGCATCTGCCACCACTCATCTTCCTCATCCTCTGTCACCCAGGCTCATTTTTTGTGGTGACCCTAAGACTTCGGGGCTTCATTAATCAGTGTTCCATCAACTTTGAGCTTTCCAGCCCTCATTTTCCAACTAATCACACCCGAGTCGCATATATCATCTTTCCCCTTGCCGGTGATGCTCAAGCTTGGGCCTCCCCACTCTGGGAATCACATGATTCTATCACCTCCAACCTCCAGTCCTTTTTGGATGCATTGGAAAACTTTTGATGAGCCCGGCAGAGTGTCTTCTGATGCTGGAGCTCTCATTAGTCTTATTGAGCAAGGAATGACAGTCGGCCAATATGCAGTTCAATTCCGTACTCTTGCCACTGAACTCAAATGGAATAATGAGGCCCTTACTGCTATTTTATGGCAAGGCCTGAGTGTGTAAAGGATGAACTCACTGGGCACACCATTCCTACCACATTGGATTATTTAATCGCATTGAGCATTCAAATAGACATTCGCTTCCAGGAGCGGGCCCTGGAGAAATACAGATCCAGTCATCCCCAGCTGGCCTTCCAGCACAGGTAGTCCAAAGACCTGTGGAATCCTCTCCGTCTTCAACCTCTCACACGTTGGAAGAACTTATGCAGCTTGGGCGAACTCTCCTCCCTCCAGAGGAACGTGCCCAGCGCATGGGATTGGGCTTGTGCCTTTATTGTGGCAATAAAAGACATCTTTTGAACTCCTATCCAGTCAGTCTGGGACTCCAGGGTCTGGGTCACTCAGAGGGAGGAGATCTAGACAGATCCTTTAATTCTGTCCACGTTCCTCGTATCACCCTTCCCATGGCTATCCACTGGGCTCAAAATGCTTATCAACTCTCTGCATACATGGACTCTGGAGCTGCCGGGAATTTCATTGAACAATCTTTGGCTTCCGAGTTAGGCATTGCCTTTGTTGCCTTGGCTATACCCCTCTCCAAGACCGCAGTAGATGGTTCCTTCTTGCCAATGAGCCCCATCCGGTTTAAAACCCCTCCTATTGTGTTACGCATTGGGGTTTTGCTTTCGGAGGAAATCTCTCCTCCAGTCCCATCATCCTGGGTCTTCCATGGTTACAGAAACAGTCCTCGCATCTTGACTGGAACTCTGGACAAGTATTGTCTTGGGGCCCTCAGTGACAACAACAATGTATTTCCAAGGTACTATCACCTCCTTACATTCCTCTGGCTGAGACCTCCGCAACTCCCATGTTGCCTTCCCAATAGCAGTCCTTCCAAGATGTTTTCTGCAAAAAGTCCGCTGATCGCCTTCCTCCTCACAGAGACTATGACTGCTCCATTGATCTCTTACCAGGGACCTCTCCTCCCCGAGGCCGAGTCTACCCTCTATCATCCCGGGGGTTGTGACCTGGGGTCAGCACGCAGCTAAGCCCAAACCCTTATGAGGGGGTCCCTGGCAGAATACGGGCTGACCCTTAGCCCTTGTACACACTGTCGGAGAATCCGTCGGAATGTGTCCTATCGGAACGTGTCGTCGGATAATCCGACTGTGTGTGGTATGCATCGGACTGATACCGTCGGAATATCCGTCGGACCCAATTTTCCAACATGTTGGAAATATTTCCCGACCAACTGGGCCGATCGGACATACTCCGATCATGTGTAGAGAATTTTGATTGGACCAAGTGCCACGCATGCTCAGATCCAATTCCTACATCAAAGCTATTGGCTACTAGCCTGAATGTAGTCCCATCGTAACGAAATTACATCATCACGTTCTGAAAGATCAGGATTTTTTCGCCAACTTTGTCCAACCGTGTGTATGCAACAGTTTTGGACAAGATCCAACGGACAAAATCTGACGGGCAAAATCCGACGGATTTGGTTGTGGAAATCTCCGACCGTGTGTACAGGGGCTTAGACTTCACACCCTGGGGGATCCCGTGTCACCTGCTCGCCTGTGGGCTCACTGTTGGTGTATGTTTTCAAATACACTTTCAGGCAGGCAGGCAAGTGATTCAGTGATCTGCAGTGCATTAAATATATATACAGTCTCTAACATATATATATATATATATATATATATATATATATATATCCACTGCATTCCAGTCTAGTTAAGCCTATATCTGACTGGCGGCCATTGCTGGTGTACGTTTCCAAATACACTTTCAGGCTGGCAGGCAAGTGATTCAGTGATCTGCAATGAATTAAATATATATATACAGTCTCCAACATGATTATTTATATATATATATATATATATATATATATATATATATATATATATATATATATATATATATATATATATATCCACTGCATTCTAGTCTAGCCAAGCCTATATCTGACTGCAGTTAGTTTCTGGTGTAACTTTTCAAATACACTTTCAGGCAGGCAAGCAGGTGATTCAGTGATCTGCACTGCATACAATATATATACTGTCTCCTACATATATATCCACTGCATTCTAGTCTAGCCAAGCCTATACCTGACTATAGGCCATTCCTGGTGTACGTATTCAAAGACACTTTCAGACAGGCAGGTGATTCAGTGATCTGCAGTGCATAAAGATATATATACAGTCTCCTACATATATATCCACTGCATTCCAGTCTATGCAAATCAATAATACACTCACTAATGCCCTTTCACCTGTGTATTTACCACTGCGCTTCCAGCAAAAGAACCCTTCCCCACTAAGCAGCCACTTAAAATAATGTGTAATTTCTGTGTATTTGTTCCTATTATAAATAATTGAAACGCGTGGCGCTAAACCAAGTGACTATTACACCACTAAATATTATACTACAAAGCGCATCAAATATAGCTCCAAAAATTGTATACATAAATAAAAAAATTAATAGTAAATAAACATTAAATACAAATAAATAACCCAGTGAATAAGTGATAGTTCACACTATACATTTAAACACTCCTCAGGGAGTATTGCAGAGCATATGCAGTGTTCATACAATGTTGCAAAAGTCCGTGAGTCTCCAAAACATATTTCACTTTAACAAGCAATATTGATCAGTGTTTTTTTCTCTCAAACCACCTTTCCTTCACCACACCGCTGTGAAATGTAATTCCTCTCCCCCTTATGTGAATTAACTCACCGACTAAATCAGCCTCACACTCAACGTGTTTGGCAGAAAAGCGCTTTCCAAACCCTTTTTGCAGGGATGTGGATGACAGGCATACAATCCTTCACTTCAGTGGGAGAAAAGCTGGCCCAATTGACACTTTCATAGACAGTGCTCTCATGAAATAGAAAAAAGGAAATGCTCCCATAGCGTGATACCATAAAAAAACTTTTAATCACACATAAGAAGATTCTCTTAAGTTACACTCACATTTAACCACTTAAGGACTGCCGCATGGCAATGTACATCGGTGCAATGGCACCGACAGGCACAAGCACGTACATGTACGTGCTTGCCTTCCAGCGGGTGGGGGGTCCGATTGGACCCCCTCCCGCTGGATGCAGCGGTCCGTTTCGCTTCAGGAGCAATCCGGGATGAGGGGATGGCCGTTGGTTTCTGGCCATCCCCTCTCAATCGCTCCTGGCGAATGAGAAGCTTCCCCCGCTGTGTATAGTAAACACAGGCAGGGAGGAAGTGATGTCATTCTCCTCGGGCGGTCTTATTGACCGGACTACGAGGAGAACAGTGAAAGTAAGTGTGCACCAACACTACACTGACATGTAGGCACACATAGGCACACAAACCCCCCCCCCCCCCCCCCGATCGCCCCCCTCCCCCTCCCAGTCACAGTGTCACTGATTGCAGTGATCATTTATTTATTGATCACTGCATTTAGTGTCAGTTGTGACAGTAAAAACTGTCAGGGCAGTTAATGTTAGGTCCAGGGTAGCCCCCTACCCCCCCCAATAAAGGTTTAACCCCTTGATTGCCCCTAGAGTTAACCCTTTCACCCCCTTTTGCCAGTGTCACTAAGCGATCGTTTTTCTGATCGCTGCATTAGTGTCACTAGTGTCGCTAGGTAGCTAGTTATTTTTTTAGGTTCACCGCCAGGTTTTTATAGCGCTAGGTACCCCGATATACTACCCAATAATGGTTTTTACCCCTAGTTAACCCTTTCACCCCCTTTGGCCAGTGTCACTAAGCGATCATTTTTCTGATCGCTGCATTAGTGTCACTAGTGTCGCTAGGTAGCTAGTTATTTTTTTAGGTTCACCACCAGGTTTTTATAGCGCTAGGTACCCCCATATACTACCCAATAATGTTTTTTACCCCCTGATTACCCCTAGTTAACCCTTTCACCCCCTTTGGCCAGTGTCACTATGCGATCATTTTTCTGATCGCTGCATTAGTGTCACTAGTGTCGCTAGGTAGCTAGTTATTTTTTTAGGTTCACCGCCAGGTTTTTATAGCGCTAGGTACCCCCATATACTACCTAATAATGGTTTTAACCCCCTGTTTGTTAACAGTTAACCCTTTCACCAGCGATCACCGTATAAGTGCCACTGGTGATGCTGGTTAGCCAGTTAGTTATTTAGGTTCCCCGTCAGGTTTTTATATAGCGCCAGGGACCCCCATATACTACCTAATAAAGATTTTAACCCCCTGATTGCCCCTAGTTAACCCTTTCACCAGTGATCACCGTATAAGTATTACGGGTGACTCTGGTTAGTTAGTTTGCTTTTTATAGCATCAGGGCACCCACCATTTATTACCCAATAAAGGTTTAACCCCCTGATCCCCCTGGCGGTTGATATCAATTAGGTTTTAGGGTCAGGGTCTGCGTCGCCCCAGGCAGCGCTAGGTTAGTGCCAGTACCGCTAACACCCACGTGCAAAGCATAAACCTCCCGTAGTGGTATAGAATCTGAACAGATCAATATCTGACTGATCAGATCTATACTAGCGTCCCCAGCAGTTTAGGGTTCCAAAAAAACGCATTATTAGCGGGATCAGCCCAGATACCTGCTAGCACCTGCGTTTTGCCCCTCCGCCCAGCCCACCCAAGTGCAGTATCGATCGATCACTGTCACTTACAAAACACTAAACACTGAACTGCATCGTTCACAGAGTCAGGCCTGATCCCTGCGATCGCTAACAGTTTTTTTTGGTAGCATTTTATATTTAAATCCGGAAGGCAGTGCTTGTTTTTTGGGGTCCTGTACGTGGCTAGGCTCCCAAAAAGTCCCCCACATGTGGTATCCCCGTACTTGGGAGAAGCAGCAGAATTTATTTTGGGGTGTAATTTCACTTATGCCCACAGCATGTGTGAGCAATATATCATTTAGTGACAACTTTGTGCAAAAAAAAAAAAATTGTAATATTCCTGCAACTTGTGGCAAAATATAAAATATTTCATGGACTCAACATGCCTCTCAGTAAATAGCTTGGGATGTCTACTTTCCGAAATGGGGTCATTTGGGGGGGTTTTGCGCTATTTTGACATTTTATGGCCTTCGAAACTGTGATAGGTAGTGAGGAGTGAAATCTAAAATTTGCACCCTTAGAAATCCTGAAGGCAGTGATTGGTTTTCGGGGTGCCGTACGCGGCTAGACTCCCAAAAAGTCCCACATATGTGGTATCCCCGTACTCAGGAGAAGCATCAGAATATATTTTGGGGTTCAATTCCACATATAACTATGGCATGTGTGAGCAATATATCATTTAGTGACAACTTTTTGTAAACTTTTTTTTTTTGTGTCATTATTCAATCACTGGGGTTATTTGTTTTGTTTTTTTGTTATTTTGCCATTTTCATGGCCTTCGAAACTGTGATAGGTAGTGAGGAGTGAAATCAAAAATTTGCACCCTTATCCCGCGTACACACGTAGCCGACTATCCGACGGACTTAGTCTGGTGGACTTCCCGCCAGACTGTCCATCGGACTTTCCGAACGGGCTACTTGCCCACACACTGCACTTTTTCAGCAGACTAATACGGCGTACTAAGTCCACCGTACTATCCGCCCTACTTTTGAAATGAATGGACTCCACACACGCGGAGTAAAGTCCGCTCATTTCGAGCGCGTCTCCAGGTAGGCGGGGCCCGCAAAGGAGACGTCGCAGGCCCCGCCACCTGGTATGGACTTAAGGGGGAACGCCAAATCGGTGTGGGGGTCCCCCTTGTCCGAGCACGCTACCCGGCTGGCCAGGAAAGGGGAGGACGAGCGAGCGCCCCCCTCCTGAGCCGTACCAGGCTGTGTGCCCTCAACATGGGGGGTGCCTTGGGGAAGGGGGGCCGCGCGGCCCCCCCACCCCAAAGCACCTTGTCCCCATGTTTATGAGGACAAGGGCCTCTTCCCGACAACCCTGGCCATTGGTTGTCGGGGTCTGCGGGCGAGGGGCTTATCGGAATACCGGCCCCCCACCCTATATGAATGAGTATGGGGTACAGTGTACCCCTACCCATTCACCTGTGAAAAAAGTACAAAAAAAACACAACACAGGGTAAAAATAGTTTATTGCACAGCTCCGGGGGTCTTCCGTCTTCGGGGGTCTTCTCACCAGACTCCTCCGCTATCTTCTTCTAGCTCTTTTGCTAGCGAAGGAGCCCGGCTTTCTTCCTCGCCGCGGCCTCTTCTTCCGACTTCGGGGGTCTTGTCCCCCTCTTCGGTTCTTCTGCCAGGCCACCGCGCCTTCTTATAGCTCTTTTACAGGCGGTGGCCCGGTCTTCTGTCGCCACCGCCGCCGCCACCGCCTTCCGTTCTTCTTCTCCTGGAGATGTTGACTCGACGCTCTCTCCGGCCGCAATCCCAGGGACGCGCTGCGCGGCGAATTATATAGGGGCAGGGGGCAGGGTCATCGGTTGATGTCACATGGGTTGATGTCACATGGCGACAGTCCCAGCATCCTCCGGGACTGTGACATTGTAAGGGGGCGGGGTCACCATGCAACATCAGCCGATGACCCCGCCCCTTGTCCCTATATAAGTCGCCGCACAGCGCATCCCTGGCATTGCGGCCGGAGAGAGCGTTGAGTCAACATCTCCAGGAGAAGAAGAACGGAAGGCGGCGGCGGCGACAGAAGACCAGGCCGCCGCCTGTAAAAGAGCTATAAGAAGGCGCGGTGGCCCGGCAGAAGAACCGAAGAGGGGGACAAGACCCCCGAAGTCGGAAGAAGGGCGGCAGTGAGGAAGAAAGCCGGGCTCTTCCGCTAGCAAAAGAGCTAGAAGAAGATAGCAGAGGAGTCCCGCGAGAAGACCCCCCAAAGACGGAAGACCCCCAGAGCTGTGCAATAAACTATTTTTACCCTGTGTTGTGTTTTTTTTTGTACTTTTTTCACAGGTGAATGGGTAGGGGTACATTGTACCCCATACTCATTCACATAGGGTGGGGGGCCGGTATCCGGGGGCCCCCTTATTAAAGGGGGCTCCCGGATTCCGATAAGCCCCTCGCCCGCAGACCCCGACAACCAATAGCCAGGGTTGTCGGGAAGAGGCCCTTGTCCTCATCAACATGGGGACAAGGTGCTTTGGGGAGGGGGGGCCGCGCGGCCCCCCCTTCCCCAAGGCACCCCCCATGTTGAGGGCACGCAGCCTGGTACGGCTCAGGAAGGGGGGGGGCGCTCACTTGTCCCCCCTTTCCTGGCCAGCCGGGTAGCGTGCTCGGACAAGGCTCTGATGTGGACCTGGGGGGACCCCCCACGCCGATTTTTTTCGGAGTTGGGGTTCCCCTTTAAGTCCATACCAGGTGGCGGGCCAGCGACGTCTCCTTCGCGGGCCCCGCCTACCTGGAGACCCACTCGAAATGAGCGGACTTTTCTCTGAGCGGGAAAAGTCCATTCATTTCAAAAGTACGGCGGACTGGCTCACACACGGCCGGATTGTCCGCCGAAATGCGAGTCCGGCGGGAAGATTGGAGTGCAAAACTACTTTCTAAGTCCGCCGTACTTTCGGGTCAAAAAAGTATGCCGGAGGCTACACACGGGGGGAATGGCCGGCGGACTTGAGTTTGCCGGACTTTTCCACCTGATTGTTTGATCGTGTGTACGCGGCATTAGAAATCCTGAAGGCAGTGATTGGTTTTCGGGGTCCTGTACGCGGCTAGACTCCCAAAAAGTCCCACATATGTGGTATCCCCGTACTCAGGAGAAGCAGCAGAATATATTTTGGGGTGCAATTCCATATATAACTATGGCATATGTGAGCAATATATCATTTAGTGACAACTTTTTGTAAACTTTTTTTTTTTTGTGTCATTATTTAATCATTTGGGACAAAAAAAAATATTCAGTGGGCTCAACATGCCCCTCTGCAAATTTCCTTGGGGTGTCTACTTTCCAAAATGGGGTCATTTGGGGGGGGGGGGTTGTACTGCCCTGCTATTTTAGCACCTCAAGAAATGAGATAGGCAGTCATAAATTAAAAGCTGTGTAAATTCCAGAAAATGTACTCTAGTTTGTAGACGCTATAACTTTTGCGCAAACCAATAAATATAGCTTATTGACATTTTTTTTACTAAAGACATGTGGCTGAATAAATTTTGCCCTAAATGTATGACTAAAATTGAGTTTATTCGATTTTTCTTATAACAAAAAGTAGAAAATATCTTTTTTTCTCGAAATTTTCGGTCTTTTTCCATTTATATTGGAAAAATAAAAATCGCAGAGGCAATCAAATATCATCAAAAGAAAGCTCTATTTGTGGGAAGAAAAGGACGCAAATTTTGTTTGGGTACAACATTGCATGACCGCGCAATTACCAGTTAAAGCAGTGCAGTGCGAAATTGTAAAAAGTCCTCTGGTCCTTAGGCTGACAATTGGTCCGGGGCTGAAGTGGTTAAAAACTTGTAGCCATGCCAAATAAGTCAAGCCACAGCACACTTTAACACAGCTGATTGCCAAAGCATTGGTGATTTTTAGCAGACCCAGGGTATGCGAGACACACTCTTTAAATCTCTCACCGCTCCTTGGCCTCGCCAGCAGCTTGGTGAAGCTAGACGTGAGCCGTCCGATGGTTTCTCTCACTCTCAGTTACCTAGTAGCCACGCCCCGACATGTTTCGTCATTCACTTGACTTAATCATGGGGTTGGCTACTAGGCAGGGTGTCAGACTTTTGATTCCCACCACAGCCAGATAGCTTAGTGAGAAATACCTGTGTGCTTGCACACTAACTGTGTCTGCTATCACATCAATGCCTCAGCTTACACTGATTACTATTCACAGTTCTTCTAACAATAATACAATTACATCCTATATTCAAGCAGCATACAATGAGCAACAGAGGCAGTACCACCCCTTTATTATATTACTGCAAACCCCTCTGTCGGATAATTTTAATTTTAAACTCTGTGAGCAGGAGAAACAACCCATACACCTGCCGATCTCCATCGGTTGTCATAGGAGTACAATATATCATTGTAGCTTCTCACACTCACAGATCAACATAATACTGCAGCAAAGGATATGCAAATTTTATGCACATTTTAAAATTTTAAATTTTAAAACAGTGAAAAAAATGAAAAAAATTATTATAATAAATAAAATTGAAGAATCATAAAGAAATAAATAAAAATGAAGGTAAAAAAATAAATAAAAAAATATATAAATAAAAATATGTGAATAAAATTAATATTAATAAAAATTCAAAAATATGTGCAATTATAGACCAGAAATGTATCCCTAATCTCAAAACATATGTGCCAACATCAAGTGTGTAAAAAAAAAACTTATACAATAATCGTCAATACTCAAAAACTCCAGAATATATACAAAAATATATAATATATTCCAATTCAAGGATCCACACTTATTCAAACTAAAATAAAACCAATCTAGATCAAAAATTGCTTATAAAGCAATTTAGATCTACCTCAATGTTCATTCCCCTTGGAGAGAGGCACTTCATCAAAAATATCCACCCGGTTTCCCTCTGTGACAAGTCCCTAACCCGGTTGGACCCTCTCCAAGAGGGATGAACATGATCAATTCCACAAAATTGGAGTAGACTTGGGTCTTGTTGGTGATGTTCCTTAAAATGTAAGGAAACACTGTGGTATTGGAACCCCTTCCAGATGTTTTCTAAATGCTCCGAAATTCGCACCCTTAGTAAACGCTTGGTGCATCCCACATAAAACATTCCACAAGGGCACCATAACAGATACACCACATGAGACATATTGCACGTCATGAACTCCCCAATCTCAAATCTTTCCCCTTCTCTGTTTGTAATACTTGTAACCCCCCTATTGATTTGACTCACTGTTTTACAGCACACACATCTCCTACACGAGTAGAAACCTCTCAGGTCATGCAAAATGGTTTGTCTCATAGGTGGATCTAATATTTTTTTCACTATTCTATCTCCTATGTTTGATGTGCGTCTGTAAATAAATTTTGGAGTGCTTGGCAGCACTCCTCCTAGATGTTTATCTCTACAGAGGATATGCCAATATTTTCCAAATATCTGTTTAATGTCCCTGTACTGTTGATGAAAACCTGAAATGAACCCCCATTGATGTTGGTTATTATCAGGTACTCTTACCCTCTCTTCTAGACATTTGTCCCTTAGAATCGCCCCTACCTCGGAAATAACCTTATCCAAAAAATGGTCCTCATAACCCTTTTGCAGAAATCTATCCTTTAGAATCTGTGATTGTACCCTATATTCCTGTAGCTCTGTACAATTGCGCCTAACTCTCAAAAATTGTCCCTTCGGGATGTTCCTAATCCAGGAAGGGTGATGTCCACTGTTGATTGACAGATAGCTATTTCTATCTGTATTTTTAAAGAACACTGTCGTCACAAGTCTAGTTCCATTTCTTTCTATTTTTAAATCTAGAAAGTTAACCGAAGTTTGGCTGACAACATGATCTAACTTGTCATTTAGTTTTTTCAGAAATTCCATAACTGATGCCTCCGTCCCTTCACTGGGTTTTTTATTTTTATTTAATGTTTATTTACTATTAATAATTTTTTTATTTATGTATACAATTTTTTTTAGCTATATTTGATGCACTTTGTAGTATAATATTTAGTGGTGTAATAGTCACTTGGTTTAGCGTCATGTGTTTCAATTATTTATAATAGGAACAAATACACAGAAATTATGCATTCTAGTCTAGCCAAGCCTATACCTGACTGCAGGCCATTCATGGTGTAATTATTTTAGTAAACTTCAGGTGGTGTTTTGCTAATCCAATTTTACAGTATGTCTGGAAACCCACCAAGGAAAGGTAGACACTCACAGGCCACTAAAAGTGGCCAAGCAGGCTCTGTGTCTACAGCCAACAGTGCTGGTCATGGACACGATGCATCCTCAGCATGTGCCCCTTTTTTCGACAGCTGGCTGTGTTGACCCAAAACATGCAGAAGAGTTGCTAGAGTGGATCACAAAGCCGTCCTCATCCTCTTCATCTTCTGTCACCCAGGCTAAGACAAGTTTGGCTGCCAATGCAGCTGCCAAAGTGGCCTATTCCATAGGCTCAATGGCATCAGTCACTTCTTCCCTAGCCCCACCATCATTTCCTGAGGTGTCCCCCAAACTGTTTGACCACAGTGTCGGGTACATGCTGCAGGAGAATACGCAGCATTTTAAAGGCTCTGATGATAGTACCCAGGTTGAGGATGAAGGCAGTAACGTGAGCCCAGAGAGAGGAGGTGCCCAAGAAGGACAAGAAACTGCCAATGTTGTTCCCCCAGCTGTAGCATACTGCCAGGTTTGCTCCAGTGGTGAGGAGGGAGGGGGTGATGAGGTCACTGACTCTACGTGGGTGCCTGATAGAAGGGAGGAGGAGGTGGCATATCTCCAATGAGGCAGGATGCCCTCCAGGGGCCAGCTTAAGGACAGCCAACCGACTCCATCACACCGATGAGCTCTGCATGTGCAGGGTGCTGCTGACTTTGCTTGTTTTTTAAAAACATCTTTGGTGTGGGCCTTTTTTGAGACGTGTGCAGAAGATCGCACCTTTGCTGTTTGCAACATATGTTTGAAGTGTATCAAGCGTGGCCAAAACAGGCACCACATGTTTGACCAGACATATATCGAGCTCCCATGCAGTCCATTGGCAACTTAGTACTCCTCATCAGTTGGGATCTCCAACCCCACTATACCTTCAGTCCTCTCAGAGACCTGCACTGAGAGGAATGAAGGTGTAGAATTAGGTGTCTCGAGCACTTGCAGCCAATCGGCTAGTGGTACACCTAAATCTGATTGTAGCAGGCAAATTTCCCTACCCCAGTTGCTAAACTGTCGAAAGAAATTCAATCCCAGCCATCCACATGCTCAGCGGCTGAATGCTAGTTTGGCTAATTTGCTAGCACTCCAACTGCTGCCTTTTCAGCTTGTAGACTCTGCACCCTTTCAAGAATTTGAGGAATGTGCAGTACCTCAGTGGCAGGTTCCCAAATGCCATTTTCTCTCTTGGAAGACCATTCCAGCTCTCTACCGGCATGTGGAAGGCAATGTCTTGGCCTCGTTGGACAGGGCGGTCAGCGGTAAGGTGCATATTACTGATGACTCATAGTCCAGCAGGCATGGATAGGGACGTTACCTTTTTTCACGGTGCACCGGGTAACCCTGCTGGCAGCTGGGATGGATGCAGGACAGGGTGCAGTAATATGGAGCTTGTTCCACCACCACACTTCCAAAATGCTGGTAGTAGTGATTCTGTTACATCTCTCCCCTCTACCCCCTCCTGTTCTTCTTCCTCTATGGCCTCTTCCTGTGCAGATTTGTCCTTGGAACCAGCGGTGCTCCGTAGGCATTCTAGGGGCTACGCAAGCACTGAGGCAAAAAGATGCCATGCGGTGCTTGAGTTAGTCTGCTTAGGGGACAGGAGCCACACTGGGGCAGAGATTCTGGCAGCTCTGCAAGGGCAGGTTCAGAGGTGGTTGGCACCATGCCAGCTTCAGGCAGGAATGGAGGTTTGTGACAATGGCACCAACCTCCTCTCAGCCCTCCGACACGGAACACTTGACACATGTTCCCTGTTTGTCTCACATCCTTAATTTGGTGGTCCAGGTACCTGGGCTTACAGGATCTCCTGAGGCAGGCCAGGAAAGTCTGTGGGTATTGCCACTGGTCATATAATGCCAGTGCTCGGCTGGATGACCTTCAAAAGAAATGCAACCTGCCCAAGAACAACCTCATTTGTGACATGGTGGAATTCAACATTGGCAATGCTGCAGCAGCTTCACATGCAGCAGAGGGCCATCAATGAGTACCTGTGCAAGTATGGCACCAGGACAGGGTCAGGGAAGCTTTTCTTTTTTTCTCCACGCCAGTGGCTAATGATCAAGGATGCATGCACTGTCCTGTCACCATTTGAGGAGGTCACGAGGATAGTGAGCAGTGACCGTGCATGCATCAGTGATACTGTCCCTCTTGTCTTCCTGTTGGAGCACACACTGCATGGAATAATGGACAGGGCACTTGAGGCAGAACAGGGGGAGGAAGAGGAGGACTTCCTTACCTCTCAAGGCCTCCTTTAGCCAGACAGTAGTCCTGCAGGCCCGCCAATCACACAGGAAGAGGAGGAGGATTATGTCAGCATGCAGGTGGAGCCTGGCACTCAGCATCAGAAGCAGTCTTCAAGGGATCGTTTTCAGTCCCCAGAAAACCATGGACTTGTACATGGCTGGGAGGAGGTGGCTGCAGATCATGTCGTCCTTAGTGACCCAGAGGACTTTGGACCAAATGCCTTAGCAAATCTACGCTGCATGGCCTCCCTGATCCTGCAAAGCCTGCGAAAAGGACCCTCGGATTTGTGGTATCAAGGAGAGGGATCAGTACTGGCTGGCAACTCTTCTTGATCCATGTTACAAGGGTAAGGTTGCAGAACGTATCCAGCCTTCGCAGAGGGAGCAGAAGATGAAACATCTTCAGGAGGCCTTGCAGAAAGGTTTGTGCAATGTGTTTCCAGAGCCTGAGAGGTTGCAATTTCCTGGTCCTCTTGGGCAACATGTTGCTGAGGCTTCGGTCAGTCATAGAAGGAACGGTGGAGAAGTTCGCCTTCTGACTGATGCGTTCAGACAATTTTTTAGTCCGCAGCCCCAAGGTCTGATCAGTTCCAGCAACCATCACCAGTGTCTGATTTACATGGTGCAGGAATACCTTGGGGCAAGATCAGACTTGGAGACCTTTCCAACCGAAAATCCACTGGGTTACTGGGTCTTGAGGATGGATCACTGGCCAGACCTTGCACAGTATGCAGTTGAGCTACTGGCCTTTCCTGCATCCAGTGTTCTATCTGAATGCACATTCAGTGCTGCTGGAGGCTTTGTAACTGATGACAGAGTGTGCCTGTCCACAGACTCGGTTGATCGGCTCACCTTCATAAAAATGAATCAGTCTTGGATCACAAGCTACCAAGCACCTGATGCTGATGTAACCGATTCTGTTTTTATGAATGTGAGATCCCTTGAAGACTGTCTATGCTGATGCTGAGTGACTATCCTGTTATGCTAAATTACTATCCTATTCCTCCTCAATGTTCATTTTGATAGCTTCAAAGAATATTTTTGGTTCTGGGCACCAGCACCAGCGCCTAAGGCCCAATTTTTCTGCCCCTGTTTAACAGGGGCATGTAATTACAATTTTTGCTGTAATATTTCACAACAGGGTCCGTTCCTGCGCTCAACAAGAGTATCTGTGAGGCTTTACAGTGTTGTGTCACCACCACCGCCGTCTATGGCCCAATTTTTCTGCCCCTGTTTAACAGAGGTGCGTAATTATAATTTTTGATCTAATATTTCACAGCAGGGCTTGTTCCTGTGCTTAACGACAGAATCTGTGAGGGGTTACAGTGTTGTGGCACCACTACCACTGCCTAAGGCCCAATTTTTCTGCCCCTGTTTAACAGAGGCCTGTTATTACAATTTTTGATCTAATATTTCACAGCAGGGTCCATTCTTGCGCACCACCAAGAGTAACTGTGAGGGCTTACAGTGTTGTGGCAACACCACCACCAAAGGCCCAATTTTTCTGACCCTGTTCAACAGGGGCATGTAATTACAATTTTTTTTTTTTATTCTAGATTTTTTTTTAAACAATTTATATACATATAAAACAAACACATTTTACAAACACAATTAAATTGCATGTGTACCATACAGTATATCTTAACCCAACTTGATTATATTTTCATCGAGTATATATAAGGTTACTATATAAACACTAATTAAACAACAAGGGAAAGGGGGAAAAAAAGGGATATAAATTAAAGCCCCGTCTGCTCCCCTTCCCCATATATATATGCTATTTTTTAAGCCATAGTGAGATCGAGGGGGGTTGTTCCTGCTTCCATAGGGCCCGGGATACAGGCCTTTGCCACATCCAACAGATAAACAACCAAAGAATTTCTGTATTTACGTATTGAAAGATCTGAAAGATGAAGGTATCTAGCTGGGTCAGATCCCAGGTCATAATCCGTTAACTGTCCTATAGTATCTTGCACTTTGGACCAGAAATCAAGTATCTTCCAACATGACCAGAAGATGTGAGGCATATTACCCTCTGATTCTCCACAGTGCCAGCAAATATTAGTCTTTTCTGGGTATATTTTCTTTAGTAATGATGGAACTTTATGCCACCTTGCAAGAATTTTTATAACATAGCTCTTGGTAATTACTAGCAGTTGAGAAGTAATGGGCAAAATATAGAATGTAACTTTGTTGCTCTTTCGAAAATATAATATCAAAGTCTCTTTCCCATTTCTGAAGGAATCTTGGAATAAAGGCCACAGGGGGCTCTGTTAGCATTTTGTATACCTCAGATACCCCATGGGTAGACGGTGTTTCTAATGCTGTGTACACACGATTAGACTATCCGGCGGACCGGAGTTCGCTTGGCGATCCACCCATGTGTGGGCTCCAGCGGACTTTTTCTTTCCAAAAGTCCGGTAGACTTAGAAAGAAGTTTTGACTCAAAATTGTCCTCCGGACTTGGCAGTCCGGCGGACAATCTGCCTGTCTGTGTGCTAGTCCGCCGGACTTTTGAAATGAACGGACTTGCCCACACACACGGAGAAAAGTCTGTTCATTTTGAACGTGGCTCCAGATTGATATCTCGCTGGCCCTATCACCTGGTATGGACTTAAAGGGGAAGCCCTATTCTGAAAAAAATGGTGTGGGGGGCCCCCCAAGTCCATATTAGACCCTTATCCACGTAGCCTGGCCGATCAGGAAAGGGGGTGGGGACGAGCGAGCGCCTCCCCTCCTGATCTGTACCAGGCCGCATGCCCTCAACATGGGGGGCCCCCCACCCCAAAGCACCTTGTCCCCATGTTGATGATTACAAGGGCCTCTTCCCAACAACCCTGGCCGCTGGTTGTCGGGGTCTGCAGACGAGGGCTTATCGGAATCTGGGAGCCCCTTTAATAAGGGAGCCCCCAGATACTGGCCCCCCACCCTATGTGAATGAGTATGGGGTACGATGTGCCCCTACCCATTCACCTGGTGAAAAAAGTGTAAATAAAAAAACACAACACAGTTTTTTAAAATACTTTATTAGACCGCTCCGGTGGTCTTCTCTTCTTCCGTCTTCGGGGGTCTTCTCGCCGGACTCCTCCGCTATCTTCTGCTCTTTTGCTAGCTCTTTTACTAGCGGAGGAGCCTGGCTTTCTTCTTCATCGCCGCCGCCGCCACCGCCTTCCAGGGGTCTTCTTCTGACTTCGGGGGTTTTGTCCCCCTCTTCAGTTCTTTTGCCAGGCCTCCACTTCTTCCAGCTCTTTTACTAGCGTTGGCCCGGTGTTCTGTCGCCTTCTTCTCTTTTTCCTTGCGATGTTGACACAACGCTGTCTCCGGCCGTAATGCTGGGGACACCGTGTGTGGTCAGGTCCGCTAGTTCGGAAAGTCCGGCAGACCTCTGCTGCAAAGTCCGGATAGTCTGATTGTGTTTACGCGGCATAACAGACACAAGTCTTCCAGTGGTGTATTTGAATGGTCTGATATCTCCCCACGAGTAAGGGAGCTAAGAAAGTGGGTAAGCTGCTGCATTCGCCACGGATCCAGTGGTGGGTCAAACAGCAACTGTATTTCCATTCGAGTCTTCAACCTTGATGTTTCAAGGAAGTCAGCTAATCAGAATTTACCATGTCTCAGAGTTTGTTTAAAACAGCTATCTGTATAGCCTGGAGGGAATAACGGGTTTCCCAGGACTGGGTAGAGCCGAGTAATTTTCCCATCTATTTTTGAACACATATAGCTTTGTTGAATTACTCTTAGGGTTGCTCCTATTAAGGGATGATGTCTTAGGGTTCCCAATATTCTTGGCCATAGCCATGGCAGACATCGGAATGGAAACTCCATACATGATTGTTCAATTGCTACTCAGGCTTTATTTCCCTCGTCTCTGCACCAGGCTAGTACCCTAGCAAGGTACACTGCTTTGTAATATCGGATATGGAACGGCCATGCCTCCCTGGGCTTTTGGCATAGCCAAATCATGGAAGGATAGGCGTGGATGTTTTTTCCTCCAAATAAATCTGATAAAAGCACTACGCACTGATTTCAGAAAAAACTCTGAAATGACTATTAGCAAAGCCTGAAAGAGGTATAATAGTCTTGATAGAATATTAATTTTGAGAATAGCATTCCTACCCATCCATGTGTATGGACCTTTATTCCATCTTTCCAAATTGGAAGATAGTTCTTGCAGTAACAGTGGGAAATTTACCAGAAAAACTTTATCTATTGAGGAGGTCAATTTAACCCCTAGATATGTCAAAGATACCGATGTCCATGGAAAAGACAATGATGATTGAAGAGCCTGTACTCGTTTAGTTGACAGCATAAGTATTTCCGACTTCTGGATATTAATTTTAAAATTCAAAAGTCGGCTATACCAGTCAAACTCACTTAATAAATTTGGTAGCATGGTTTCTGGTGATGTAGTAAAAAATAATATATTGTCCGCAAAGGCCGCAATTTTATGATCCTGTTTACCGATCAAACAGCCTTGAATATCTGTACTTCGTCGAACATGTTGCAGGAATGGTTCTAGAGTTAATATAAAAATCAATGGAGATAAGGGACAGCCTTGTCTTGTACCATTACTCATATTAAAATATGAGGAGGTCACCTTAATAATTCTTACCGCAGCGGATGGAGCCAAGTATATAGCCACAATCCATTTACTAAACACCTTCCCTACCCAAATATGGGTCAATGTCTCATTCAGAAATATCCAATCCACCCAGTCAAAGGCCTTTTCAGCGTCGGAAGATAGCAAGCAAAGTGGTATTTTACGGGAATGAGCCAGATGAATAATTTCTAAGGCTCTAGTAGTGTTATCCTTTGCCTCTTTTGTAGGCATAAAGCTTGTCTTGTCAGGGTGGATGACATTCTGAAGGAGAGGTTGAAGCCTTGAGGCTAATATCAGTGTAAAGATTTTTAGTTCAACATTTAATAACGAGATAGGTCGATAGTTTCTTCCATTGGACAAGGTCCTTACCCTCCTTGGGAATTACTGTAATATGTGCCTTAAAGTGGTTGTATACTCAAATTTGTAACTTTTACCTACAGGAAAGCCTATAATAAGGCTTACCTGTAGGTAAAAAAAATATCTCCTAAACCTGTACGGTTTAGGAGATATTCCCCTCGGTATGTGCCGCTGACTGCAGCGGCGCATGCGCACAAGGGGATTCTCGGCCTGAAAATCCGTCAGTGGCCGGCCGGCCGGAATGAAATCTCCCGCGCGCATGCGTGGGAGTGACGATATCGCGGCTCCGGCCACTCACAGCGCCGGAGCCGCGATACCCGGAAGAAACGCAGAGGGAGCATGTCAGCTCCCTCGGCGTGGATCGGGCCAGATGTCGGGGCCTCGTTCTAATGTAAGTATTTCATAATGAGCTAGTATGCGGTGCATACTAGCTCATTATGCCTTTTGCTTTGCAGGTTTAAAAAAAAAAAAAAAAACTTACGGGTTTACTACCGCTTTAAGAGTATCTCTTGGTATAGGCTGATCATCTAGAAGGGAATTAAACGCTTTTATAAATCTCGGACCCAAAATGGAAGCAAATGCTTTATAGTAGGCTCCCGTATAGCCATCAGGGCCTGGAGCTTTATGGGGCTTAAGCATATTAATCGCCCTCATATATTTGGCAGTTGAAATCGGCGCATTTAGTAATTCAGACGCATCTTCAGGTATTGACAGAAGTCCTGAAGAGGAAAGATAGTCTTGAATTAATTGTTGCTTTTGTACTATCTGATCAGACGTGAGGTTACTCTGCAGATTATAGAGGGTTAGATAATATTCTCGAAAGACCTCTGCAATTTCCTTAGATATAAAGTGATGCTTCCCTCTTTCAGAGTCTATATGTGGGACATAGACAATTCTTGATATAATATTTCACAGCAGGGCCCATTCCAGCGCCCACCAAGAGTAACTGTGAGGGCTTACAGTGTTCTTGTACCACCAACACCTAAGGCCCACATTTCTGCAGAGTATATAGGGCAGGCCGTATAGTATATACAGGCAGTCCCCTACTTTCAAACATTCGACTTACAAGCGACTCCTCCTTACAAACGGAGGGAGACAACAGGAAGTGAGAAATTTACCCCTAGGAAGGGAAATTCTCACCTGTAAGAGTTAATATGGGAAAAGGGTGTCTCCACTGATGCTTTATCACCAATCCTTGTTTCCCTAAAAAAAACAAATGTCCAAAATCCAATTGTCATTGAGACAGAAAGTGAGTTGAAATCTTCTGAACAGGGGCACAGACAATAAAACAAATCTTACAGGGGTGATGATAACCCTTCCCTATGTTATCCAAAAAGCTTAAAAATAGATTTTGTGGCTGGAGCTACACTTAAAAAATGTACCTGTTCCAAATTACAAAACAGATTCAACTTAACCACTTAAGCCCCGGACCATTTTGCAGGCCAAAGACCAGACCACTTTTTGCGATTCGGCACTGCGTCGCTTTAACTGACAATTGTGCGGTCGTGCGACGTGGCTCCCAAACAAAATTGACGTCCTTTTTTTCCCCACAAATAGAGCTTTCTTTTGGTGGTATTTGATCACCCATGCAGTTTTTATTTTTTGCACTATAAACATATATATAAAAAAAGAGAGACAATTTTGAAAATAAATGCATTATTTTTTACATTTTGCTGTAATAAATATACCCCAAAAATATATAAAAAAAACCTTTTTTTTCTCAGTTTAGGCCGATACGTATTCTTCTACATATTTTTGGTAAAAAAAAAAAATCGCAATAAGAGATTATTGATTGGTTTGCGCAAAAGTAATAACGTTTACAGAATAAATAATAGTTTTATGGCATTTTCTTTTTTTTTTTACCAGTAATGGCGACGATCAGCAATTTTTATCGTGACTGCGACATTATGGCAGACACATCAGACATTTGACACATTTTTGGGACCATTGTCATTTATAAAGCAATCAGTGCTATACAAATGCACTGATTCCTGTGTAAATGACACTGGCAGTGAAGGGGGTTAACCACTAGGTGGCAGTGTAGGGGTTAAGTGTGTCCTAGTGGCATGTTTCTAACTGTGGGGGGGGCGTGGCTTTCTATGACACATCACTGATCTCTGCTCTGAACACACGGAGCAGAGATCAGTAACACTTTCACTAGGCAGACTTTACTTTAGCATCTTCCCGTTCTTCCTCCCCGTGAGGCGATCGTGGGTATCCCCGTGGCGATCAAGTCCGAGGGACTCGCAATCAGACTCACGGAGGTTCCAACCCTTAAAGGGATGTACCTGTATGCCCATTTGCCTGTCCGTGCCATTCTGCCGACATACATCGGCGTGCGCTGGCTGGCAAGTGGTTAAGAACAAACCTACAGTCCTTATCTTGTTTGTAACTGGGGGACCACCTGTATACTGCTGTTCAGAGTATATAGGACCTGGGGGCCCCATGCCTTTTCTTTTTTTAATTTGGGTGCGGGGCTCCCCTTAATATCCATACAAGACCCAAAGGGCCTGGTAATGGGCTGGGGGGTTACTAATGCCGTTTTTCTCAATAATTTTCATCCATATTGCCAGGACCCAACATTACATTACAGCCGCAAGCAGTTTTAAATGACTTTTATTCCTTTAAAAATTTAATTTTGTGCAGGGACTGTTCTAAGCATGAGAAACATGTGCCACTTTACAGGCATACTATAGACAGTGTTAGACACCCCCCAGGTACGATATTAAAAGGAATGTTTCACTTTTATTTTTTCACTTTAAGCATCATTAAAATCACTGCTCCTGAAAAAAGACAATAACTTGCATATTAGCCTTTAAAATTCGCACTTTTGATTTCTCACGGTCCAGTCCCATAGATTTTAATGGTGTTCAAATGTTCGCATGAACTTTCAGTCCGTTCGCATGTTCTGGATGCAAACCGAACCCAGGGCTGTTCGGCTCATCCCTAATCTTCAGCTAGTCATTCTCATTGGTGCACTTAAAATCCTGAATAGCAGGGCCAAACAACATAGCTGGCCCGGATTATCAAGTAAAGAATTCAGGATCTTCATTAGCAAGGTGAAAGGACAATGGTGTCTCTGTATCTGAATAACCTTGTGTCCTATGGCACTACAGGTTTCAGCAAGGCGACTAGCAACAATGATGTCTCTATACAGTGTCCATACAACTCTGTGTGCAGTGTCCTTGTTTCCTGCAAATGGGCAAGTGCCCCCTCACCAAATCCTGTGGTCAGGCCTAAACAAACGTCCTGGAAATGGGCAGGCTCTTCTGGTGACCCGACTGGTCACCTCACAATGCAACTCTTCACCAGCGTCAATGTAGGTGTGCCTGTATGTGGACCTGGGACCCCCTCTCTCAGGCTGGATGTCCCTGCGGCTGTGGATGCCTGAAATTACGCGGTGGACTGACCTGGGAGGCAGCACCTCTCCCCTAAGTCCAGTCTTTTCTCTTGCCTTATGGTGTCTGACCATCCCCTCAGATCAACAAGATGGAATCTCTCATTCGTTTGCTCCCAAAACATGCTGGCTCTTGTAGTTCTGTGTCCATAGAAAGCTATGGGGGCATTTTAGATGGGGACTAAATGTCCCAGAATCCTTTGCAGCTGCAGCTGCTGGTGCTTGTTCTTCCTTTGTAGAAACTGACAGGCATTTTCTCCCTCACAGAAGAACCTTGGCCAACTTGGCCAGGCCACAGCATATGCAGTGCACCTGTTACAGATATTTAATATATCCTAGACTTCTAATGCAGAAAAATAAAGATGAATCATTGACATAACTTTATAGTCTGGATGTGAGTTCTCAATGTTTTCACAAATAATGTTTCATTAGAAATGGCAGTGCTGATAATATACAAGATACAAATCATTAAAGAGGAACTGCAGTCTGCTCACATAAATTTGTAATAAAAACACCTTTGCCATTTTGAGACTTCCCTCCAACCATTTTGCATATTATTTTATATAAACTTTGATTCTGTACTTGTCAAATAGGTTGCAGAAATCTCCCTCTACGGAGTCTGGCTGCAATTATTTTGACTGTGGGCAGCTGAAGCTGCTGCCTGTTCACTTCCTGGATTTACATAGACAGAAGCACATTGGCCCTCTTATGACTCATCCCCCCTCCCTTCCTGGCAAACTCTCACAAGAGTGACAGAGTTAGAGAGAGAGCTGTGCATGATGTCATAAGCCTAGGATTTTTACCAGACAAGAAACAGGAATTGGGCTGCATAAGGTATTTACTAGCTGAAATAATGTTTTGCTATCCAAAGTAAAAACAACAAGGACAGAAGAATAAATAGATTGAAAGTTGAAAAAAATGACTGAAGGTCCACTTTAAGTGAAATTCAAAAATACAGATACTGTTCCAAACATAAGGACATATTTCTGCTTACAGCTGATTAGCGATATACTGTAAATTGTCATAATTTTGCAGTGATCTTCCTGTGTTTGCTTACCTCCCCTCATGTGTTCAGACTAAGAGGCCAGCCACTTCCGCCTGGTGGTTTTTATAACCTCTCCTCTAAGCATGGCTCCACCCAAGGCCCTATCAGGGAGCCCTATATTAACCTGTGCACTGCAGGCCATCAGTGCTGATCAACCATTGTGTATACCTTTGTGTGTTAGTTTCCTGTTTCCTGCCTGTGCTCTTCTACGGTTTTCCGTTACCGACTTTGGCGTGTCTTTGACTATCCCTGTTTGCCTGTGATCCTGACCTTTTGGCGTGTCCCCGACTATTCTTGTCTGCTTGTGGCCCCGACCTTGGCTTTGTCCCTCACCATCCCTATCCTGGGGGTCGCGACCTGGAGCCAGTTGCAGCCAAGTCCATCCTCATCTCTAGAGGCGCTGGGGAACACCTGCTGGCTCTTAGACTCCGCTCCCCAGGGAATCTTACGCTCTAACCCCAGTGGGATCTGTCCCCCGTCTGCAGCAGTCAGCCGTAGGGTCCACAACCTTGCGGTGCACTCCTGATCCCTATGGTGTGCATCTGTCACCTCATCTCAAGGTGACCTGACAGTTTGATCAGCCATGGACCCGACTGACGTGCCGCTTCCTGCAGTCGATCCGTTGCAGGGCTTAGTTCGCAGACTTGAGACCCAAGAATCGCATCAGACCCAGATGATGCAATTCCTTCAGGATTTGGCATTCCGTTTTGAACAGGCTTAGGCCTCATTAGGACCCCCAGTTCAACAACCGCAACCGCTATCTGTTGCTGCACCTATCGCATCAGTCACAGCCACACATTCATTACAACTACCAGCTCCGGTCCGTTTCTCTGGGGACTCCAAGGCTTGCAGGGGGTTCCTTAGCCAGTGCACAATTCATTTTGAACTTCAGCCCCAAAACGTCCTGTCCGATCGGGCAAAAGTCGCATATACCATATCCCTCCTGTCTGGCAAGGCTTTAGCTTGGGCTGCCCCTCTGTGGGAACTGAATGATCCAGTGATTTCTAGCCTGTCTGATTTCTTGAAACTTTTTCGGAATATCTTTGAGGAACCGAGTCGTGTCTCCTCAGCGGCTAGCGCTCTTTTACGTCTCCGTCAAGAGTCTGCGTCTGTGGGACAGTATGTTCTTCAGTTCCGTATCCTCTCAGCTGAATGTGAGCTGGAATAATGAGGCCCTAGTTGCAACCTTTTTACATGGCCTCTCTGATAGAGAGAAGGATGAATTAGCAGGAAGATCCCTTCCTGCTGATCTGGACAGTGTCATCACCTTGTGTAACCAGATCAATATTCGCTTTCAGGAGAGGGCCCTGGAAAAAAGACGCCAGCACTCCCCGTTCTTTAGGCAGCCTGAGCCCCCAGTCCCTTCTCTTCGATCCGAGGAACACCCCCTGCCTACTGAGGAACCTATGCAGTTGGGCTGGACTAAATTATCTCCCGAAGAACGTTCTAGGCGCAGAACTCTGGGCCTATGCTTCTATTGTGGGGCCAAAGGTCATTTCCTTGACACTTGTTCTCTTCGTCCGGAAAAACGCTCAGGGCTAATACATCTGGAAGGTGGAGTATTAGACCCTGAAATATCCCCTTCACCTTCTTGTTTTCTCCTTTCTGTGTTGCTTCATGTCGGTGCTTCCTCTCGTTCGGTCTCAGCACATCTGGATACCGGAGCCGCTGCCAATTTCATGGATTGGGAAACTGCATCCTCCATGAGACTTACCCCTTTGCCCCTTACAACGCCATTGGTGGTCTTGGCGATTGATGGCACAGTTCTCCCAGGGGGCCCTATCCGCTTTCAGACTCTTCCTGTTAAGATGTCAGTAGGGAAACTCCACCAGGAGTGGATATCCTTCCTTGTCTTACCTAAGGCTTCATCTCCTATCATATTAGGTCTTCCTTGATTACGGCTCCATTCTCCACACGTTGACTGGTCTGCTGGACAGAGCCTGGCTTGGGGTTCCTCCTGTTCCTCTTCCTGCCTACTCAAGGGTACCCCAAAGGAGAGACTTCCTGTTACCACCATCCCAGTATCTTCTGCTATTCCCACTGTATATAGCGATCTCTGGGATGCGTCCTGCAATAGTCGGACTGGTGCACTCTCTAGGTCATGTGGTACTCTGAATGAGGGGTCCACCTATGAACCTGAGTCGATCATTCACTCCAGTTCGCATAACCATTTACCTTTGTCTGTCCCTAATCTCCCTTGGACGCACAGCCAGGCTAACTTGTCTGCAAGTTCCACAGTTGCTATGCCCTGTGATGTGATTGAGATGGTCGCTACACCTGACAATACTGTTCAGTCGACCTCTGCACCAGTTATGCCAGTCCAGCCCATGCCCAATGAGCTTCCTGCTTCTTGTTCAGCACCTTCGGTGACCTGGCCTCACCCTACTGCTACTATGTCCGTTCAAACCCGTTTAAGAGACTCAATCCATCCTTTGGATAGAATACCTAATTCGGCCAGGAGGAGTTTTCAATCTTTTTCTCAGGTTTCTCTGCATTCTGTTTGTGTTGCAGCTATCCAGCTTGACTCTTGTGACATGTCACTTTCTAACCAACCTGACCTCAGGGATCCACTGACCTCTGCCCAGTCTGGTGGTCCTGTTATGGATGCCCAGCTCATCTTTAAGGGTGTGGGGGACCCTGCTCAGACTCCTGATCTTCTCATGCCCTTACCCATTCCTAAAAATTCTTTAGTCCTCAAGTCCTCTCGTCCTCTCCCTACCTCTGTTTCGGTCTCTGAGGATAACCTAAAATACGAGGTTAGTCAAGTTTTGGATTCCCGGCTCCGTAAAGGCATTCTTCAGTACCTCGTACTTTGGAAAGGGTTGGGCCCTGAGGAGAGGTCTTGGATCACTGCATCTGAGGTCTTTGTTCCCTGTCTGTTAAGGAGGTCTGTTAAGTTTCCCTTTAAGCCTGGACCCAGGCGGGGGAGGGGGAGTCCTCGTAAGAGGGAGGGTACTGTCATGGTTATGCAGTGATCTTCCTGTGTTTGCTTACCTCCCCTCATGTGTTCAGACTAAGAGGCCAGCCACTTCCACCTGGTGGTTTTTATAACCTCTCCTCTAAGCATGGCTCCACCCCATGCCCTATCAGGGAGCCCTATATTAACCTGTGCACTGCAGGCCATCAGTGCTGATCAACCATTGTGTATACCTTTGTGTGTTAGCTTTCTGTTTCCTGCCGTGTGCTCTTCTACTGTTTTCCATTACCGACTTTGGCGTGTCTTTGACTATCCCTGTTTGCCTGTGATCCTGACCTTTTGGCGTGTCCCTGACTATTCTTGTCTGCTTGTGGCCCCGACCTTGGCTTTGTCCCTCACCATCCCTATCATCCTGTTGCCTACTGTTGGTGTGAGCTGGGGGACCCCGGGGGTCGCGACCTGGAGCCAGTTGCAGCCAAGTCCATCCTCACCACTAGAGGCGCTGGTGAACACCTGCTGGCTCTTAGACTCCGCGCCCCAGGGAATCTTATGCTCTAACCCCAGTGCGATCTGTCCCCCGTCTGCAGCAGTCAGCCATAGGGTCCACAACCTTGCGGTGCACTCCTGATCCCTACGGTGTGCATCTGTCACCCCACCTCAAGGTGACCTGACATAAATGTTGATCAAGCCATAAGAACATATTGCTAATTACAACTGATATGTACAGTATGCAGTTGATGTCAGCATGCCGACTAAGTGAGAGGAGATAGTTACCTAATCCAGGGATCTTCCCCTATTTACGCAACTCCATCTTTTTTTTTTCTACCAAAAAAAGGGTATTACTTTGTATTTTAGTGTATCTTTTCCTGAAAAGATTTTTTTCAACAACTGTGAAAATATCATGTAACATAAAAAAAAATAACTGCCACCAATTTATTCTAAATTACATTTGCTTTCAGAACATATATAATGTTTGGTATATATATATATATATATATATATATATATATATATATATATATATAATTTTTTTTTTTGGTGTATTTATAGCAAAAACTGCAGATTTTAAATTGTGTACAAAAAATTGCCTCAGTGAACAATTGGTTTGTTCAACAGAAAAGGGGAAATCAGTGGCACTTAACATTCCCAGTAATGCTGTAGTTACCTATGCTCAGATATATAGTAAAAGAGGTCCTAGAGAATTATTATGGCCCTGGAGTGTGCTCTGCGGCATTCTATCACAGAATACAATGGTTTGGAAAGCACCACAAGCAAAGCCCAGTGCCCGAAGGTCACATTCTATGCAGGCCCCGTCATCTTTGGTCCAGCCTGGGTCCAGATACTGTGTCCAAAGCTATTGCTAAATAGAGAAAATATATCCATCCTCCTAGGACACAAAAACTGAAGCATGATCAGAGTATATTACCTAGCTGGTCAACTGATTTTTTTTGCATTTGTCAGTTCCTCCTGTAGGTGGCAGTATAGCCCAATTGTCTGAACACCTGAATTCTGCATCTCTCCCCCCATTCACTAAAAATCACATCAGCATTCAGCTAGAACAGTCTACAGCATTCCCCTTTACAACAGGGTCAGCCGCAGAGTTCCCTCTTGCACTGTAAGGGGAAAACCCTGCATACTCTGATGTAAAGGTGGAATGCCAGAAATCCGATGTGGGGGGGTAGGGAGGGGACTCTGGTGATCAGGCCACCTTCCGCAGAGTGACTACACTAAGGTGGGGGATGGGCTCCTGATCTCTCTGAACCTTTTATATCAGTGCCCCCTTACATTACTGTATTACCCTCCTTACATCAGTGACCCCCCCACCCTCAGATTGACCTAGCGGCACTGTCACTGACCTCCTCTCAGGTGCACTGTGCAAAGCTCAGTCAGACGGCTCCAGGTTGGTGGTTCTGGTTTTATCCTATAGTCTCCTCTCCACAGTCCACAAATGTCTGACTCCTCCCATAATCCCCCTCTCGGCAGCGCTCTCACTCTTGATTCCTTCTGAGACTCCCCCTCAGAGACTGCAGACATGATAAAAGACAAGAGATGGTCAGAGATTGTGGACAGGATACAAGAGATGGTCAGAGGCTGTGGACAGGGTACAGGAGGTGGTTAGAGGCTGGGAAAAGGGAACAGGAGGTGGTCAAAGGCTGCGGACAAGGTACAGGAGTGGTCAGAGGTTGCAGACAGAGTACAGGAGGTGGTCAGGATGTGGACAGGGTATAAGAGGTGGTCAGAGGATGCGGACAGAGTACAGGAGATAGCAAAAGTGAAACTTGGGGCGAACTTGGCACCCATGGCAACGCTACAAGTTTGCAAACAGAAGTTGCCCCCAAACCAAAAGTAGTTATGGCCACAAGCCCGATGGGAACTTGAAGTAATTGATATAGACCCCCCTGTCGAGTTACGTCTTTGGAAAAGGTACATTGATGATATACTTGTGATTTGGGGAGGAGATCTACCTTCTCTAGAAGCCTTTTTTGCCAAATTGAATTCCAACACTTTGGGTATTGTTTTACATCATGAGGCGAGTGAATCACGGATTCAATTTTTAGATCTCAACATATTTGTTAGAGATGGACGTTTGGTTACTACCATGTTCTTTAACCACTTTCAGACCGGACCATTTTGCTGGTCAATGACCAGGGGTCTTTTTACAATTTGGCACTGTGCTGCTTTAACTGGTAATTGCGCGGTCATGCAATGTTGTACCCAAACAAAATTTGTGTCCTTTTTTTCCCACAAATAGAGCTTTCTTTTAAAGATATTTGACTGACTCTGCGATTTTTATTTTTTGCGATATAAACGTAAAAAGACCGAAAATTTTGAAAAAAAAAGATATTTTCTACTTTTTGTTATTAGAAAAATCCAATAAACTCAATTTTAGTCATACATTTAGTTCAAAATGTATTCAGCCACATGTCTTTGGTAAAAAAAGTCAATAAGTATATATTTATTGGTTTGCGCAAAAGTTGTCACGTCTACAAACTAAGGTACATTTTCTGGAATTTACGCAGCTTTTAGTTTATGACTGCCTATCTCATTTCTTGAGGTGCTAAAATGGCATGGAAGTACAAAACCTCCCCAAATGACCCCATTTTGGAAAGTAGACACCCTAAGGAAATTGATAAGAGGCATGTTGAGCCCATTGAATATTTTATTTTTTTGCCTCAAGCGATTGAATAATGACTAAAAATAAAACATTTTTTACACAAAGTTGTCACTAAATGATATATTGCTCACACATGCTATAGACATATGTGAAATTACATCCCAAAATAAATTCTGCTGCATCTCCTGAGTATGGGGATACCACATGTGTGGGACTTTTTGGGAGCCTAGCCGCTTACGGGGCCCTGAAAACCAAGCACCGCCTTCAGGCTTTCTAAGGGCATACATTTTTGATTTCACTCCTCACCACCTATTACAGTTTTGAAGGCCATAAAATGCCAAGATGGCACAAAACCCCCACAAATGACCCCATTTTAGAAAGTAGACACCCCAAGCTATTTGCTGAGAGGCATGTTGAGTCCATGGAATACTTTTATATTTTGCCACAAGTTGCGGGAAAATTACAAACTTTTTTTATTTTTTCACAAAGTTGTCACTAAATAATATATTGCTCACACATGCCATGGGCATATGTGAAATGACACCCCAAAATAAATTCCGCTGCTTCTCCTGAGTACGGGGATACCACATGTGTGGTATTTTTTGGGAGCCTAGCTAGTTCAGATACTATATTACTAAGGGAGGTGTATGCTTTGCGCGTGGGTATTAGCGGTACTGGCACTAACCTGACGCTGCCTGGGGCGACGCAGACCCTATCTGACCCTCAAACTTATATCACCCGCCGGGTGATCAGGGGGTTAAACCTTCATTAGGTAATCAATGGCGGGTGCCCTGAAACTATAAAAAAATAACCAACCAACCAGCGTCACCTGTAACAGTTATATGGTGATCACTGGTGAAAGGGTTAACTAGGGGGCAATCAGGGGGCTTTATGCAGTAGTATATGGGTGTCCCTGACGCTATAAAAAGCTGCGGCGAACCTAAATACCTATCTGCCTAACTAGCGTCACCTGTGACACTAATACAGCGATCACAAAAACGATTGCTTATTAGTGGCACTGGTGACAGGGGTGATCACGGGGTTAAACCTTTATTGGGGGGATTAGGGGGGTACCCTAGACCTAAAGGGGGCTAACCCTAACTGCCCTAACAGTTATTGCAGTCACAAATGACACCAATGCAACAATAAAATTTTTTTAAAAAAATGCAATTGGTGTCACTGTGACTGGGGGTGCAGGGGTGATGGGGGGGGGGGGGGGTGATCGGGGGGTGAAGGGGGGGTGAAAGTGTGCCTGGCGTGTTCTACTGTTAGTGTAGTGTGTTGGTGCAACTCACTGATCATCTCTCCTCGGTGCCAGAACGAAAAAGACCGACACAAGGAGAGATTACATCACTTCCTCTGCCTGTGTTTACAATACAGGAGAGGAAGTGATGTAGGGGAAGCATTTCATTTGTCAGGAGCGATCGCGAGGGGGTGGCCATGAATGAATGGCCGCCCCCTCATCCTGGATCGCTCCTGCACGGAATCCGACTGCCGCTGGCACCGGGGGGGCCCAATCGGGCCCCCCACCCACGGGAAGGCATGGACGTACCTGTACGCCAATATGCCTGCCCGTGCCATTCTGCCAACGTACATCGGCTAAGTGGTTAAAGAAACGGACTGTAATGCGTTCATTTTGCTTAACAGTTGCCATCATCCAACATGGCTGCAAGCTGTCCCTAAGGGTCAATTTCAAAGGTTACATTGTAATTGTACCTCTCTATCTGATTATCAGCAACAAGCTCTTGTTTTGAAAACTAGGTTTATTGATAAAGGTTATGGTGAGCGTGAATTGGATGATATTATCCAAAGAGTTGCTGCTATGGATAGACAAGGTATGTTCAATCGTCCGAGGAGAGTTAACCAACAAGTTGATAATAAATTTGGTTTTTCTATGATTACCAGATATTCCAATCAGCATTTTTCAGTTCGAAAGATTTTTAACAAATATTGGAATATATTGAGAAATTATAAGGTTTTGGGCCCGATTATCCCTGACCGACCAATTATCATTTATTAAGGAGCCCCCTCCTTACGCCATATGATTGCTCCTAATGTTATTGATCCTCCTAAAATGGTTTTGTTTTTTCAAACAATTAATGTTTTTTTCCCCTGCAGGAAATGTATCATTTGCCAGATTAATTCGTTTAGAGGTAGAAAATGTGAAACATTTAATTCTACCCAAACCAATAAGGTTTACAACATTGAATCATTTATTACATGCTCTACGGAGTGTGTGGTATATTTTATTCAGTGCCCGTGCTCTAAACAGTACATTGGGCATACTAAACGAGCTCTACATGCACGTTTGGAAGAGCATGTAGGTAACATTAGGAGAGGCTTCACCAAGCATAATCTTTCTAGACATTATGCTAAACATCATGATAAACAAATTAAAGGTACTTTATTTC
This sequence comes from Lithobates pipiens, assembly GCF_037356315.1. Classification (NCBI taxonomy): domain Eukaryota; kingdom Metazoa; phylum Chordata; class Amphibia; order Anura; family Ranidae; genus Lithobates; species Lithobates pipiens. The sequence goes on along the minus strand of NW_027507764.1, from coordinate 275,050,487 downwards.
TCCCGATTGATAAAATTTGTCCACATTAGAGGGGTACTAATAAGGTTAGGGCGATCTCTAGACTCAAAACGAAATAGATTTTCGACTTGAAGTCTTATGTGCCATTCGGATTAAATGGTGATTGGGATATGAATTGTTTTCTTAATAATGCCTAGAGTGTTTTTTTTTTTTTTTTTTTATCAAAGTAATTTTTATATTATTATTATTCAATTAATCTATCGTCTTAGGTATCAATTTGTATGGTTTTATGCAAATTTGTAAACTTTTATGCTAATGTATTATGGTTGATCCCAATATGATTCTCATGCTGCATTGTCTGACGTGTTTTTGTTATTAATGTAGTTGTTTTACATTTCACCTAACCAGTAGTTGGTGCTGTGACAATGTTTTTATATCTCTGTATCTGTCCCGCTCGTTTTGGCATACTATGAATATCGATGGTGCAGTTTGCGCCATTTGTTTTTCTATTATTGCCCCTTTTGCCCTAAGTTAAAATGGTGCCTTTGCATTATATAAAAGTCTTGTGATGACTCATGCCGCGTACACACGATCAAACAATCCGGTGGAAAAGTCCGGCAAACTCAAGTCCGCCAAACAATCCCCCCGTGTGTAGCCTCCGGCATACTTTTTGACCCGAAAGTACAGCGGACTTAGAATGCCGTGTTTTACACCAATCTTCCCGGCGGAATCGCATTTCGGCGAACAATCCGGCCGTGTGTATGCCAGTCCGCCGTACTTTTGAAATGAGCGGACTTTTCCCGCCCGGAGAAAAGTCCACTCATTTCGAGCGGGTCTCCAGGTAGGCGGGGCCCGCGAAGGAGACGTCGCTGGCCACGCCGCCTGGTATGGACTTAAAGGTGAACAAAATCGGCATGGGGGTCCCCCCCAAGACCACAACAGACCCTTGTTCGAGCACGCTACCCGGCCGGCCAGGAAAGGGGGGCGAGCGAGCGCCCCCCCCCCCCCTCCTGAGCCGTACCAGGCCGCGTGCCCTCAACATGGGGGGTGCCTTGGGGAAGGGGGTGCCGCGCGGCCCCCCCACCCCAAAGCACCTTGTCCCCATGTTGATGAGGACAAGGGCCTCTTCCCGACAACCCTGGCCGTTTGTTGTCGGGGTCTGCGGGCGAGGGGCTTATCGGAATCTGGGAGCCCCCTTTAATAAGGGGGCCCCCATATACCGGCCCCCCACCCTATGTGAATGAGTATGGGGTACAATGTACCCCTACCCATTCACCTGTAAAATAAAAGTACAAAAAAAAACACAACACACGAGATAAAATACTTTATTGCACAGCTCCGGGGGTCTTCCATCTTCGGGGGTCTTCTCGCCGGACTCCTCCGCTATCTTCTTGTAGCTCTTTTACTAGCGGAGGAGTCCGGCTTTCTTCCTCGCCGCCGGCCTCTTCTTCCGACTTCGGGGGTCTTGTCCCCCTCTTCGGTTCTTCTGCCGGGCCACCGCGCCTTCTTATAGCTCTTTTACAGGCGGTGGCCCGGTCTTCTGTCGCTGCCGCCTTCCGTTCTTCTTCTTCTTCTTCTCCTTCTTCTCCAGGAGATGTTGACTCGACGATCTCTCCGGCCGCAATGCCAGGGACGCGCTGCGCGGCCACTTATATAGGGACAAGGGGCGGTGTCACATGGCTTTATGTCACATGGGTTGGTGTCACATGGTGACCCCGCCCCTTACGATGTCACAGTCCCCATGTGACATCAACCCATGTGACCAACCCATGTGACATAAAGCCATGTGACACCGCCCCTTGTCCCTATATAAGTGGCAGCGCGTCCCTGGCATTGCGGCCGGAGAGATCGTCGAGTCAACATCTCCAGAAGAAGAAGAAGAAGAACGGAAGGCGGCGACAGAAGACCGGGCCACCGCCTGTAAAAGAGCTATAAGAAGGCGCGGTGGCCCGGCAGAAGAACCGAAGAGGGGGACAAGACCCCAGAAGTCGGAAGAAGAGGCCGGCGGTGAGGAAGAAAGCCGGACTCCTCCGCTAGCAAAAGAGCTACAAGAAGATAGCGGAGGAGTCCGGCGAGAAGACCCCCGAAGACGGAAGACCCCCGGAGCTGTGCAATAAAGTATTTTATCTCGTGTGTTGTGTTTTTTTTGTACTTTTATTTTACAGGTGAATGGGTAGGGGTACATTGTACCCCATACTCATTCACATAGGGTGGGGGGCCGGTATCCGGGGGCCCCCTTATTAAAGGGGGCTCCCGGATTCCGACAAGCCCCCCGCCCGCAGACCCCGACAACCAACGGCCAGGGTTGTCGGGAAGAGGCCCTTGTCCTCATCAACATGGGGACAAGGTGCTTTGGGGTGGGGGGGCCGCGCACCCCCCATGTTGAGGGCACGTGGCCTGGTACGGCTCAGGAGGGGGGGCGATCGCTCGCCCCCCTTTCCTGGCCGGCCAGGTAGCGTGCTCGGACAAGGGTCTGTTGTGGACTTGGGGGGGACCCCCACACCGATTTTTTTCGGCGTTGGGGTTCCCCTTTAAGTCCATACCAGGCGGCGGGGCCTGCGACGTCTCCCTCGCGGGCCCCGCCTACCTGGAGACGCGCTCGAAATGAGCGGACTTTCCTCCGCGTGTGTGGGCGAGTCCGTTCATTTCAAAAGAGGGCGGATAGTACGGCGGACTTAGTACGCGCCGTATTAGTCCGCTCAAAAAAGTGCCGTGTGTGGGCAAGTAGCCCGTTCCGAAAGTCCGACGGACAGTCTGGCGGGAAGTCCGCCAGACTAAGTACGTCGGACATACCGCTACGTGAGTACGCGGCTTCAGAAGCCTCTGCTAATCCCCAGACGACGTCCACTTGTGACGAAATGCCGCGTAGGGAGGTGCTTTGATGTCATCACATTTGCTTTATTGGAGGTGTAGCTCTGCGGAGGACAGCGAGCAGGGAGAGTGGTATGGGAGACCAATGATTTTATATCACGTTATATTGCAACTTTCTTGTAAGTGTATTAAATTCTTTATTTAAATACTACACAATGGGAGCTTTTATTTTTTTTTATTCCCTGAGTGGTACCAATCCAGGATCAGCTGTATTACAGCATAGGTTTTTGGGAGACCGAATTCCCTGGGCTTGCTGAGACCATTCTATTGGTCTTTGGAGTCGGTAAGGAGAATATTTTCTCACTTCCTGGGTGTTTTTCCACTTGGCAAAGGGATTTCATACTCACTGATCTTTGTTGGCAATTCACCTAAGGACTTGTATCTATGGACTGATTTTCACTATTCTTTCACTTTTTGGGACTCTGCCTTAGTTTTCACTTTTAGCATTTTTTCACAAGATATTTTTAGTCACTTTAAATAATATTTTTTTTTTGATGTTTATTATATATGCTTAATTCTAGTGTGCAAATCTATTATACTTAAGCAGAGTTTGTGCTATTAATCCAGCATATTTCTTGATATATTATTATTTATGTAAATTTTTCTTTTAACTATTGTTTTATCACTTAGCGCTGCACTTATTTTTTATTAGCTTCTATTGAAGACTTGTGACCAAAAAAGATCTGCCGATCCGCTCCTGATCAGTGCTCCTACCCAAAGGCTGAGAGCACTGACTGGAGTATTCTGGCGGGAGGGGCCGTCCCTCTGTCAGAACACAATTGTTGGATTGTTAGTACAGTGGCTCCGACCTGAGCTGTCAGTTTTAGTGAAATGTACGAGGCTTTAGTGGCAGTGAGAACAGGGAGGAAAACAATGCAAAGAATAAAACGCCTGAAATTATCTGTAAGTACTGGTATAGTGTGTAGAGTAGATTTCCATCACTAATTATTCCTAAAGGTTCCTTTGTTTTAGTTTTTAATATACATAAAGATCCACTTCATCTTTAAGTGCTCATGCACACGGACGTTTTAAAAAACTGGCTGCAAAGCTAGCTCTGACGCCTGGAAAAAATCGGCGTTAAAAACGTGATTTTTTACCGCGTTTTTGCGCGTTTTTTAGCGTTAGCGTTAAGTAGCATTTTTAAAGAAACACATCTCTTGGCTATAGCACTCAGAAAACAAAGAAAATATGTTGCGCGTTTGTGCGCGTTTGTGCGCGTTTTTGCGCGTTTTCCCGCGATTCACGTTTTTTACAGCTCTAGCTCCGTGCCAGGGAACGCACTGGTCCTGGGTTTTTTTATAGCTTAAAAACGCCTATGCCATTTGCAGCTCAAAAACGCCTAGGTGGGCATGAAGCCATAGACTAACATGGACAGGCCTTTTTAAGCTGCAAAAAACGCTCAAAAAAGCGGCTGTAAAAACGTCCGTGTGCATGAGGCCTAATAGTTACATATATGTTACATATTTAGTCTGTCTGAAAAAAGACACATGTCCACCCAGTTCAACCCACAGAGTAAAAACAAAACACATACATACACACACACACACACACACACACACACACACACACACACACACACACACATTGAAAACCTCCATATACAGTATAGTACATAATTCCATACCCACAGTTGATCCAGAGAAAGGCAAAAAAAAACACGAATGAGAATGATTTCTTTCTCCTGAAAGTGGCCCTACTTTTCTTAGTGGCTTTAGAACAAGCCCATGCTATAAAAAAATTAATAAATAAAAAACACGCTTATTTATTACATATATTTTATTTATATAGTAGCTGCATGACAAGTCATGTCCATGTCACAAGTGAACAGTGAACTTTGAAATTAAAACATTTACTAATAATTGCTTTAAAAATGAAGAAATAATGATGGTCATAAAATAAATACATCTCCTTAATGGTGCATTGATTAATTAGCTTGCCTAGTAATTATTGCACAAAATCATATCTGATCTTACGTCAAAAGTAGAAACTGAATGTTTGCTCGTGTTCAACTGTGGTTGCAGTTATCTAAACTATTTAAATGTCAGAATAACACTGACTTTGATTTAAAGCCCCATTTTGAACAAAAACTATTTTTTAACAGCGCTCCTTTCCATCCACCTCTAACCCACTGTGACAGTATTAGGCCCCGCCACAGTATTTATTTTGGAAATGGACTGATTTAAATGTAGTAGGAGTAAGTCCGCAGCATGTGTGAACATAGAAAATATGGAGAGCTGCGCCAATAGCACTATATAATAACTATATAAAAATAAAAACATACAAAGAACATATGGCATTCATACAAAATAAATGCCTAAAGGCCGAAAGCAATCACTAAACGTGCATATAATAATCACAAAGAAATATATGCGTAAAAAGTATATATAGTCTATGTGGAATAAAGACTAAATATAAAAATAAACATAAAAACTATAAAATTAAAGTCCATTAGGATGTTCCAATATCCCAGCGATTAGCATATCACCACCGTGAATCCACACACACCTGAGAATCTGTGCCCGTCACCGGATAAGTGATGCGCTTACCAGATATATGAACAGTAACAGCCTTAATGGTATTAATTCGAAGCAGAGTGGTTAGAGCATCAATCAAGGTTCTTGTATCCAGATAACCCTTAACGCAGGTATATGGCCAAATCCCAGTCTTTAGAGCTCCAATGGTCAATGGTCACGTGTATCACCGGTAACACCATTAAAGAAAAAGAAATGCCTCCATAGTGTAAAATCGTTCAGAAGATTTATTAAAATAAAAGAATCACACTTACATACAACAGCTTTCTGTCAGCATCAAAACAGAACAAACAACGCCGGCCGGCATACAAACAAGCGTCCCGTCCTCCCCTCGTAGAGCGTGGTGGCGTCACTGCGTACCTTCCCAGACGCACCACCTTTTATGCCCGGACCTCGTTCTGAGATGCGAGATCCGGCTTCAAACACCATCTTAACTGATGGCAAAGGTAACCAATGTTCACATATAGTGAAAGGGAAAAAAGGAAAAAGAAGAAAAAAGAGAAAAAAAGAAGAAGTGTGGTATTACAGATCCAAACCTGATAGGAAAGGTGAACCGTAATAATAATACTAAGTGATAGTCCCGGAAGCTTCCACCATATATGCGATATTTTGAAAAACCAAATCGCCAGTGGGGATATGGGTTCCGGTATGGAAATCAAAAACCCCCCACATATGTATATGTCAACAAGACCATAAAAAATATATGTATATAAATGTATAGTGATGAAGACTAAAAATTATTACAGAGATATGCATGTAATAGAAATACACATCACCAAAACAAAAATGGTATGTAAGACATGTGTTGTCGAACATATATAGAATCTAAAATATATGTGTAAAGAAAAAAAGATTGATTAATATAATGTGAAAATATATCTATAAGAGAAATAAGTAAATGAAGTGAATAGGATGTATCTGCAAAATGTGTATATTAATTATATGAAAATTAATATAATTAAAAGGAAATTTATCAGTACAACAAACCCTGACAAGCATATACCCATAATTAATAGGTGTAAACCAAAAAAAGGGGTAAACCAAAAAGAAATAGAAAGTAGATATTATACCCATCTTACACAGAATGTGCCCATAATTAATATATAATCCATAATTTAAATGGAAGATAATTACCACCCAATTCAATGAAGTATTCAGTTAATAATTTTTGCCTGTTCAGCATCTCAGAGAAGGTTTACATCAAAAAACACTAGAAAATAAAATAAAAAATGTATAGAAAATACCAAAATATGTATATACATATACATCCATACCATATACAGTAATATTCTAAATACAATAATGATAAAGAATACAAATACTACACTATATATTGATGAAAATCAAACAGATGGTGTTGCGCTACCTGAACTAGATATAAATATAAAGAGCCTAATACTGGAAGAAATAAAATCTAGCTATAAATCAACTAGCCTATCTTAAATAAAAATTAAGGTGCCTTGTGCTATGAAGAAAAAAAAAAAAAAAAAAAAAACCAGATAGTAACCAGTGTATTATAAAACTTAAATTCCAGAAATCATGTGTTTATATATCAACATAAATAACTCTAAGTAAAAGGGAAAAATATTCCATAAAGTGCAAATGTCTTATATTAAAACGTGCAATTCATAGTGCATGATTACAAAAAGTTGGTAAAATACAGTCTTTAGTGAAATTAAATGAAGTGCCAGTGATAATTAGTTCCGTAATCTTCTTAATAAAAAAATTAAATATGTATATAAGACAGTCTATATATAAGCTGAAATAGGTGCTCAGTGACTTGTTCAGTGCTTCTCAAAAAGAAAAACAGGTGCCAGCAATCATGTTGTAATTTCTGTGTCTCCAGTATACACAGCACACTAGGTAAAATGGCCCCTTACCTTACTGCTGTAAGGTAAACAGCAAATCAAGCAGCAAAAACAAGGGTCCAGGGATTCTATCCCAATTCCTAGCAGGTGGATATTGGTCCCCTCAGGTAGGTATTTTTCCTCTCAGATAGTTTCCATATAGATCTTTGGCTTCAGTATAACTCCCAGAGGTCATAGCTTACGTTCTCAGCATGACCAGGTCATGCTGAGAACGTAAGCTATGACCTCTGGGAGTTATACTGAAGCCAAAGATCTATATGGAAACTATCTGAGAGGAAAAATACCTACCTGAGGGGACCAATATCCACCTGCTAGGAATTGGGATAGAATCCCTGGACCCTTGTTTTTGCTGCTTGATTTGCTGTTTACCTTACAGCAGTAAGGTAAGGGGCCATTTTACCTAGTGTGCTGTGTATACTGGAGACACAGAAATTACAACATGATTGCTGGCACCTGTTTTTCTTTTTGAGAAGCACTGAACAAGTCACTGAGCACCTATTTCAGCTTATATATAGACTGTCTTATATACATATTTAATTTTTTTATTAAGAAGATTACGGAACTAATTATCACTGGCACTTCATTTAATTTCACTAAAGACTGTATTTTACCAACTTTTTGTAATCATGCACTATGAATTGCACGTTTTAATATAAGACATTTGCACTTTATGGAATATTTTTCCCTTTTACTTAGAGTTATTTATGTTGATATATAAACACATGATTTCTGGAATTTAAGTTTTATAATACACTGGTTACTATCTGGTTTTTTTTTTTTTTTTTTTTTTTTTTTCTTCATAGCACAAGGCACCTTAATTTTTATTTAAGATAGGCTAGTTGATTTATAGCTAGATTTTATTTCTTCCAGTATTAGGCTCTTTATATTTATATCTAGTTCAGGTAGCGCAACACCATCTGTTTGATTTTCATTTTTATTATCTGGGGGTTAGGGTTCATACCCCTGTCGGTAGTTTGCTGCAACCTATCCTTTTAAATAGTTTAGGCCCTTGACGACAGCGCGGGGATACCTTAACCCAAATTACACTATATATTGGATTGGAAGGAGCAGGTTCAGGAATTATCAATAAAGGCGTTAATGTCGGTATCGATGTTCAATCCATATGGGGTATAAGATTTTAAACAATGGATCCAAGACATTTCAAGTCTAGAGATCCCTCTCACCAAAGGGCTACCACGCCAATGGGGCTGGAATTTGTCTATTCCCAAAAATAGCGTGTTTGACGGATCTTTATTGTGAGCAACCAGATAATGCTTGGACACAGAATGCTTGGGGAACCCTATCAAAATGTTGGTTATGTGTTCGTTCAAGCGCACCTGTAGTGGGCGCTTGGTCCGACCCACATACTGCAACCCACATGGGCACTGGAGTAAATAAACCACCCCCATAGTGGAACATGTAATACAAGGTTTTATAATATGATTCCGCCCCGTGGCTGTACCAACAAAGGAAGTAGTACGTCTTCGTGGACAAGAATTTAGGGAGCACGCCCTACATCTCCCACATTTATAGAAGCCAGTCAACTGGTCAAAAAAACCCTTACTCCTCTGTGGTGGATCGATGACATTAGGGGCCAGTCGATTTCTCAATGATGAGGCACCTCTAAAGACTATTCTCAGTCTCTCTGGGACTATCCTTTCAATACAGCATCACTGCTGACAATGTGCCAATGTTTATTAACAAGTTGTTTGATCTTCTTTTGTTGGATAGAGTAAGTGGTCACAAAGGGAACAAGCCCTTGGACATTGTCTGCTCGTGGGCCTTTCTCAATAAGTAGTTCCTGTCTGTTCATACTAGTCACCATCTTAATAGTATCGCCTAAAAAATCTGGCTGGTAGCCCTTCTCAAGGAACCTTGCAGTAAGGGTCTCTGCCTGAGACAGGAATTCCCCAACTTCTGAGCAATTTCGTCTCAGTCTTATATACTGGCTTTTCGGGATTGAATTAAGCCAAGGGGTATGGTGACAGCTGTCAGTGGGGATGAAGGAGTTTCTATCTGTATCCTTGAAAAACGTAGAAGTGACAAAACGTTCATCCTTCACAGTAATAACAAGGTCCAAGAAATGAATCATAGATTGACTGGTCACATAGTTGAGTCGTATGCCCCTCTTGTTCATGTTCAGAGATTCCAGGAACACATTCAAATCCTGGCTATTACCGTCCCATAGGAGGAGGACGTCATCAATGTACCTAGCCCATAGGACTATTTGTGGTACATTTTTAGCATAGATGACATCCTCCTCTCAACGGGCCATAAAAAGGTTCGCCAGACTGGGGGCGTATTTAGCCCCCATGGCTACACCCTTAACTTGCCTGTAAAATTGGCTACCAAACCAAAAATAATTGTGCGAGGCCGCAAATTCTAATAAACGCATAATAAAAGTAATTTGTTCACCCGACAGGCCAGAATATCTATTTAAATAAGATTGAACTGCTTCAAATCCCAAATGATGTGGGATGATGGTATACAGTGATGTAACATCAGCTGTAACCAACCAAATGCCAGATTTAGCTGAAATGGCTCCCAACATGTTAATGATATGCCTTGAGTCTTTAACATACGAAGGTGTATCCCTAACTAACGGTTGCAAGTAAAAATAAATATATCTGCCCACCCGGGATGTGACAGAATCTATCCCACTAACTATGGGTCGTCCCGGGGGGCAGATAGGATTCTTGTGTAATTTGGGCAAATAATACAAGATAGGGGTACGCGGAGTATGTGGGATCAAAAATAGACTCTCCTTAATATTCAAAATCCCGATCTCACGACCTGCAGCAACTATTCTTTCAAGTTCCTTTTTATATTGTATCTTGGGGTCAGAGGGCAAAACAACATAAGTATCAAGGTCGCCCAAAATTCTACTCATTTCCGATAGGTAATCTGCGCGGTCTAAAACTACTATTGCGCCACCCTTATCGGCTGGTCTAATGACCAAGTCCTTCCTATTGCACAATGAATCCAAGCCTTCTTGTAGGTTTTTGTTCATCCTGGTTTTCTTGACTTCCAATGAGTCTAAATCTTGTAGTACTAGGTCTCTAAATACTCGTAAGGCAGGTGGAAGTATACCTGGGAGGTTAAAAAGTGATGCGTTTGCTAGACCCGAATGGGCCACCTGTGGGGTTGGAATATTGGAATTGTCCCCTAAGTTATTAGTTGAACAGCCAACCATATATCTTTTTATATTGAGTTTCCTTACAAACTTGTGAACATCCATATACCTCTGGAATTTAGAGGAAATTGGCGAGTGGTCAGTACACACTCTGTGTATAAAACAACTCCAGGTAGCCATATTACAATACATTCTCAGAAAATTACAGCAGCTGCAGATTGAAAAGGAAAGACCACTGAGTTTCTTATTGGGACCACGGAATAGATCATTATCCGGGGAGTACTGTTATGAGATGGAGTGCTGACCCATTGAAAGGAGGATATCTTTGATGTGACCTACCGACTATATACAAACGCTTCAATTTATATATTTTCTGGTAAGCGCATTCACTATATGGTGACGGGCACTTCATGCGCTTTCGGAATGTGTTGAACCACTGTGGTGCTGTCATTTAAGAACACAAACGCTTATTAACTGGACTCACATATGAACTTTTTTATGATTGCATTTTTGTTTGTGTTATTTTTCATATCATTTCTTATGCATTTTTGCGATTTTTATGCACTTAAGGTGTTTATTTGATTGTATTAATTATTCATATATTAACTATTTCTAATATTTTATTTCTGCTATTTAATTAATTAGAGGGTTGGCGCAGCTTTCTATTTTTGTATTACTTTCATTATGCGTTTATTAGAATTTGCGGCCTCGCACAATTATTTTTGGTTTGGTAGCCAATTTTACAGGCAAGTTAAGGGTGTAGCCATGGGGGCTAAATACGCCCCCAGTCTGGCAAAACTTTTTATAGCCCGTTGGGAGGAGGATGTCATCTATGCTAAAAATGTACCACAAATAGTCCTATGGGCTAGGTACATTGATGACGTCCTCCTCCTATGGGACGGTAATAGCCAGGATTTGAATGTGTTCCTGGAATCTCTGAACATGAACGAGAGGGGCATACGACTCAACTATGTGACCAGTCAATCTATGATTCATTTCTTGGACCTTGTTATTACTGTGAAGGATGAACGTTTTGTCACTTCTACGTTTTTCAAGGATACAGATAGAAACTCCTTCATCCCCACTGACAGCTGTCACCATACCCCTTGGCTTAATTCAACCCCGAAAAGCCAGTATATAAGACTGAGACGAAATTGCTCAGAAGTTGGGGAATTCCTGTCTCAGGCAGAGACCCTTACTGCAAGGTTCCTTGAGAAGGGCTACCAGCCAGATTTTTTAGGCGATACTATTAAGATGGTGACTAGTATGAACAGACAGGAACTACTTATTGAGAAAGGCCCACGAGCAGACAATGTCCAAGGGCTTGTTCCCTTTGTGACCACTTACTCTATCCAACAAAAGAAGATCAAACAACTTGTTAATAAACATTGGCACATTGTCAGCAGTGATGCTGTATTGAAAGGATAGTCCCAGAGAGACCGAGAATAGTCTTTAGAGGTGCCTCATCATTGAGAAATCGACTGGCCCCTAATGTCATCGATCCACCACAGAGGAGTAAGGGTTTTTTTGACCAGTTGACTGGCTTCTATAAATGTGGGAGATGTAGGGTGTGCTCCCTAAATTCTTGTCCACAAAGACGTACTACTTCCTTTGTTGGTACAGCCACGGGGCGGAATCATATTATAAAACCGATGTTCAAACCATACCCCATATGGATTGAACATCGATACCGACATTAACGCCTTTATTGATAATTCCTGAACCTGCTCCTTCCAATCCAATATATAGTGTAGTATTTGTATTCTTTATCATTATTGTATTTAGAATATTACTGTATATGGTATGGATGTATATGTATATACATATTTTGGTATTTTCTATACATTTTTTATTTTATTTTCTAGTGTTTTTTGATGTAAACCTGCTCTGAGATGCTGAACAGGCAAAAATTATTAACTGAATACTTCATTGAATTGGGTGGTAATTATCTTCCATTTAAATTATGGATTATATATTAATTATGGGCACATTCTGTGTAAGATGGGTATAATATCTACTTTCTATTTCTTTTTGGTTTACCCCTTTTTTTGGTTTACACCTATTAATTATGGTTATATGCTTGTCAGGGTTTGTTGTACTGATAAATTTGCTTTTAATTATATTAATTTTCATATAATTAATATACACATTTTGCAGATACATCCTATTCACTTCATTTACTTATTTCTCTTATAGATATATTTTCACATTATATTAATCAATCTTTTTTTCTTTACACATATATTTTAGATTCTATATATGTTCGACAACACATGTCTTACATACCATTTTTGTTTTGGTGATGTGTATTTCTATTACATGCATATCTCCGTAATAATTTTTAGTCTTCATCACTATACATTTATATACATATATTTTTTATGGTCTTGTTGACATATACATATGTGGGGGGTTTTCGATTTCCATACTGGAACCCATATCCCCACTGGCGATTTGGTTTTTCAAAATATCGCATATATGGTGGAAGCTTCCGGGACTATCACTTAGTATTATTATTACGGTTCACCTTTCCTATCAGGTTTGGATCTGTAATACCACGCTTCTTCTTTTTTTTTTTTTTTTTCTTCTTTTTCCTTTTTTCCCTTTCACTATATGTGAACATTGGTTACCTTTGCCATCAGTTAAGATGGCGTTTGAAGCCGGATCTCGCATCTCAGAACGAGGTCCGGGCATAAAAGGTGGTGCGTCGCTGCATCGCCCGTTCCCCATTGATAACGTCATCTATGACGAAACGCGTCTGGGAAGGTACGCAGTGATGACACCACGCTCTACGAGGGGAGGACGGGACGCTTGTTTGTATGCCGGCCGGCGTTGTTTGTTCTGTTTTGATGCTGACAGAAAGCTGTTGTATGTAAGTGTGATTCTTTTATTTTAATAAATCTTCTGAACGATTTTACTCTATGGAGGCATTTCTTTTTCTTTAATGGTGTTACCGGTGATACACGTGACCATTGACCATTGGAGCTCTAAAGACTGGGATTTGTCCATATACCTGCGTTAAGGGTTATCTGGATACAAGAACCTTGATTGATGCTCTAACCACTCTGCTTCGAATTAATACCATTAAGGCTGTTACTGTTCACATATCTGGTAAGCACATCACTTATCCGGTGACGGGCACAGATTCTCAGGTGTGTGTGGATTCACGGTGGTGATATGCTAATCGCTGGGATATTGGAACATCCTAATGGACTTTAATTTTATAGTTTTTATGTTTATTTTTATATATAGTCTTTATTCCACATAGACTATATATACTTTTTACGCATATATTTCTTTGTGATTATTATATGCACGTTTAGTGATTGCTTTCGGCAATTAGGCATTTATTTTGTATGAATGCCATATGTTCTTTGTATGTTTTTATTTATATAGTTATTATATAGTGCTATTGGCGCAGCTCTCCATATTTTCTTTCGTATTCCTGTTCTTGTATCCCACTTAGAGCTGCTGCCTACTGTTTATGTTTAGTATTATTCTTAATTTATATATTTTTTGTAATTCATATCTAAGCGCAGTTTATATATTTTTTCTATGTGTGAACATAGACTTACTGATATGTGCAACCCTGGAAAGTGGGTAAGCACGGGGTGAAGCCCAACCTGCACCAAGGCTGATGACTAAAAAGGACACGGGGACTCTGTGCCTGAGGAAATCCAGCAGAGTGCTGGGAAAGTTGTACTAAGCCTGATCAAGAAAGTACAGTTGTCATATTCCCTAGTAGGGATCAGCCCACGGTTGGAGTTGAACGTGAGTTCAACTCGAACATCGGGTGTTTGTTTGCTCGCAAACTAACTGAAAGTATGGGGCGTTTGCGGTAAATTAGAGTGCCGCAGAACACCCCATAATGCACTGTGAGATCGTAGTGCATTGATGTCTGATGATTGGCCAAAGCATGCACCTGACCTGCATGCTTTGGCCAATCATGGCTCAGGGGGACAAAGACACCTCATACATGTGTTATGTCACGGTGCTGGTGTCAGATCACTCTATCACGGTGCAGGTGTCAGTGCTCTATATCACGGTGCTGGTGCTGGTGATCATCTCCTGCACCCTCTTCTTTGCCTACCCTCACCTTCCCTTGCCTCCATTATCTCAAGATTCCTGAATTTTCAGAATTTCACATACAAAAAAAGAATGCTTGTAGTTGTCGATCCCAGATTCACCTCATACATGTGTTATGTCATGGTGCTGGTGTCAGATCACTCTATCACGGTGCAGGTGTCAGTGCTCTATATCACATTGCTGGTGCTGGTGATCGTCTCCTGTACCCTCTTCTTTGCCTACCCTGACCTTCCCTCGCCTCCATTATCTCAAGATTCCTGAATTTTCAGAATTTCACATATAAAAAAAGAATGCTTGTAGTTGTCGATCCCAGATTCACCTCATACATGTGTTATGTCATTGGCCTTGTGGTGGGACTATGTGTGCACAGCTAGTAATTATTTTGTGGCTGCAAATATGACCTGTAGGTTTGTAAAGTTCACCATCCCTGTGCTGTGCTGACTTCCTCCTGGGGTTGCTTATTATGAGGGTCTCCCACCATCCCTGTGCTATGCTGATTTCCTCCTGGGGCTGCTTACGGTGCAGGTGTCAGTGCTTTATGTCACGCTGCTGATGTCAGTGCTCTCTATCACGGTGCTGGTGTCAGATCACTCTATCACGGTGCAGGTGTCAGATCACTCTATCACGGTGCAGGTGTCATTGCTGTATGTCACGCTGCTGATGTCAGTGCTCTCTACCACGGTGCTGGTGTCAGATCACTCTATCACGGTGCAGGTGCCATTGCTGTATGTCATGCTGCTAATGTCAGTGCTCTCTAGAGGTCGACCGAAAAAAAAGGGCTAACTTGCGTTTGAAAGACCTCTGCACAAATACAGCATCACATAAAATATTGCAGCAACTGCTATTTTATTCCCTAGGGTCTCTGCTAAAAAAATATATATAATTTTTGGGGCTTCTGAGTGATTTTCTAGCAGAAAATACTGGATTTAGTCTTTAAATGGTTAAACTGAGAACTTCTACACACTGAGTTCAGCCCATTGAAGAAGAAACATTGTATCACTTTGATCTTTTCTTGGCAGCCTGCCAAGAGAGGATGAAACTCCTTCACTGATGTTTTCAGGCAACTTACATTGACTTCTATCACAGAAGTCTTTTGCAAGTCATAATAAGCATAAGGACTGAGTCGTCGTCCGAAATCCGGAATTCGTAAAAAAAAGTTCATATTCCGCACAGAATTCAGACGCACGGCAATTCGTATTTCGGATCCTCCCGAACTTACAAATTTTTAGAAATTCGTATGAATTTCAGATTCGTACGAAACGAATCGCACATGTCTAATATATATATATTAGATACATATTACACTCAGGTTGAACTGGATGGACTAGTGTCTTTATTCAACCTTACTAACTATGTAACTACTATCTATCTATCTATATACACAGTATCTCACAAAAGTGAATACACCCCTCACATTTTTGTAAACTTTTTATTATATCTTTTAATGTGACAACACTGAAGAAATGACACTTTTCTACAATGTAAAGTAGTAAGTGTACAGCTTGTATAACAGTGTCAATTTGCTGTCCCCTCAAAATAACTCAACACAGCTGTTAATGTCTAAACTGCTGCCAACAAAAGTGAGTGCCTAAATGAAAATGTCCAAATTGGGCCCAAAGTTTCAATATTTTGTGTGGCCACCATTATTTTCCAGTACTGCTTTAGCCCTCTTGGGCATGGAGTTCACCAGAGCTTCACAGGTTGCCACTGGAGTCCTCTTCCACTCCTGCATGACAACATCACAGAGCTGGTGGGAGTTAGACACCTTGCGCTCCTCCAACTTCTGTTTGAGGATGCCCCACAGATGCTTAATAGGGTTTAGGTCTGGAGACATGCTTGGCCAGTCCATCACCTTTACCCTTAGCTTCTTTAGCAAGGCAGTGGTCATCTTGAAAGTGTGTTTGGGGTTGTTATCATGTTGGAATACTGCCCTGTGCAGTCTCCGAAGGGAGGGGATCATGCTCTGCTTCAGTATGTCACAGTACATGTTATTCATGGTTCCCTCATTGAACTCTAGTTTCCCAGTGCCAGCTGCACTCATGCAGCCCCAGACCATGACACTCCCACCACCATGCTCAACTGTAGGCAAGACACGTGTCTTTTTACTCCTCACCCGGTGGCCACCACACACGCTTGACACCATCTGAATCAAATAAGTTTATCTTGGTCTCATCAGACCACAGGACATGGATCCAGTAATCTATGTCCTTAGTCTGCTTGTCTTCAGCAAACTGCGGGCTTTCTTGTGCATCATCTTTAGAAGAGGCTTCCTTCTGGGATGACAGCCATGCAGACCAATTTGATGCAGCGGCATATGTTCTGAGCACTGACAGGCTGACCCCCCACTCCTCCAACCTCTGCAGCAATGCTGGCAGCACTCGTCTATTTCCCAAAGACAACATCTGGATATGACGCTGAGCACGTGCACTCAACTTCTTTGGTTGACCATGGTGAGGCCTGTTCTGAGTGGAACCTGTCCTGTTAAACTGCTGTATGGTCTTGGGCACCGTGCTGCAGCTCAGTTTCAGGGTCTTGGCAATCTTCTTATAGCCTATGCCATCTTTATGTAGAGCAACAATTCTTTTTTTCAGATCCTCAGAGAGTTCTTTGCCATGAGGTGCCATGTTGAATTTCCAGTGACCAGTATGAGAGAGTGATGGCAATAAATTTAAAACACCCACTCCTCATTCATACCTGAGGCCTTGTAACACTAACAAGTCACATGACACCGGGGGGGGGTGGCTAATTGGGCCCAATTTGGACATTTTTACTTAGGGATGTACTCAATTTTGTTGCCAGTGATTTAGACATTAATGGCTGTCTGTTGAGTTATTTTGAGTGGGCAGCACATTTATACAAGCTGTACACTCACTACTTTATGTAGCACACTACTCCCTTGGGAGCTGCAAAGTGTGTTCTTTACCTTTGTTTTAACTTGTTCCGTTCCTCTCATGCAAGAATTCACAAGCAGCAGACAGTCTTTTGCAAAACATTATGAAGCTTTATTGCCCAAATTTTAGTGATGCTCCAATGAAATAGAGGATATGAGTTGCCTCTAATAATCTGGTTCAGCACCCCTTTGAAAGATGCTGTGGGTTATGGATATTAAAAGTCCCAGGCCTCACCGCCTACCTTGACTCCTGCAATCCACCCAGGGTCAGTTCTGGAAAGTGTCTTGACGGATAAGCACTGCTGGGTTGCACTTCCTTTGCTCTCTCCCATCGACAGTCCATGATTGCCACAGGTTGTTGATCCCAGTTTCCTCTGTCCGTTTTTCATCTACTTCCTCCTCTGCATGGTCCAGTACATCCCAGGCTGGGACGCCCAGTTTTCTCCTCCAGATTACATGGCGACTGTGTGTGGGTTATCCAGCACTGAGGTCTCTGAACCTTCAGGCCTTCACACCCTCTCCTGTTATCCAGCACTGGGGTCTCTCTTCAAGCCTGCCCCCACTGCACACTGCATCTCTCCTGCTTCAGCTCCTCCTCCTTCCAGGAACTCTCTCAGGAAGCATGGGACCTCCAGCTTATATGCGAGTTCTGCCCCTGCCAACACAAATTAATGATTGGTCCAGAGCTCTCCATACAAGCTGCCGGCCACTCCAATCCCAAGTCCAGCCTCCCTTCCAGAACATTTCCACTGAAAGGTAAAGGGGATCTCTCTAAGCCAGAGTGTAGGTGGCCACACCTTCCCCTATTCTATCACTCCCACCTCACAAAACAAACAACCAGGCCCAAAAAGTATAAAAGCCTATCTAGCACCCACCAAAATGGGTGGGCGCTACATTTACATTGTAGCAAAGTGTAATTTCTTCAGTGTTATCACATGAAAAGATATAATAAAATATTTACAAAAATGTGAGGCGTGTACTCACTTTTGTGAGATACTAACAACATTAAGGAAAATTGTTATCCATACTTACCGTAATTTTCCTTTCCTGGATCCTCCCCATGTCAGCCTACTATGGGTCAGCTCTGCCCCCTCTGACCACTCCAGGACCACCTTTTTCTTAGCCCATAAAGGGTGGCTGTCTGCCCACACCAGTGTTCAAAAAATACCCGCCTCACGACGGATAAACTGGGTGGGAATTCTCCGGCTGACACGGGGAGGATCCAGAAAAGGAAAATTACATTAAGTATAGATAACAATTTTCCTTATTCCTGGACCTCCCCATGTCAGCCTACTATGGGATGTACCAAGCAATATTAAGAAGGCGAGGGAAGACAAAAAATATAAGCCAAACCCTCAATGCAATGCTACTCAAATTTTTAATGGGCAACAGCCGCCGTAATAACCATAGAGCCAAATGTTTCCTCAGGCGGAAAAGCCAAATTAAGCCTGTAATGCCTAATAAAAGTTGGGCACACTCCAGCTTGCTGCTCTGCAAACTACCTCAGAGACGACCTTCGCGTATGCTGCCCAGGATGCTGCCATACCTCTCATCAAATGTACTTTGATCTCTGAAGGAGGAGGAAGGCCCAGTGTTTTGTATGCAATATGTATGGTCTTGACAAACCAGGAAGACACAACTCTGGATGTTGCTAGCATACCATTTTTAGGCCCCATTGGGAAAATGTACAGCTGATCTAGTTTTCAAAAGCTTTTAGTCCATTTCAGCGACCAGGTCTAACTTACTCCACTCATCATCAGCTGTATCCACCGGAAAGGCTGGGAGAATGACCTCCCAGTTCATACGAAATTATGTGGCAACCTTAGGTAGTAAGCTTGGTATCGGCCTAAGGACTATCTTGTCTGGGAGCACCAAACAATATGTTTTTTTAGATGAGATGCTGGTTGGAGGCTAAACAGTGGAGGACCTTGAGTGGAGAGTGAACAAGGCTTTTGACCCCTGGTGATTGCTGGTTTGCAATTTTAGGTTCTTTTTGGGGCTTTTCCTTGTAGCTTTGTAACACCTTTTTTTTCTGACACCTTTTAGGCTGGGTTCACACCACAGCGATGTGGGAACGCCGCGAATCCGCAGCGTTTTCCCGCATCGCATGACTCCCGCCGGCAGTTCACACTGCCCTATGCGAACGGCTGGGAGTGTCAATGAAATGTTAATGACACCCCCAGATCCGTCCGCATATCACAGTGCGATCTGCAGACTCGCACAGGAATCGGATCGCATGGTGTGAACACCCATGCGATCCGATTCTGCTGCGGACCAAAAAAAGGGTCCCGTGCGAGTTTGCTGCGGGAGCGATGCGAATTCAGCCATACTATCTTTATGGCTGAACTCGCATCGCTACGGAGATCGGATGTTATTTGCACTGCAGTGCGGTGCGAATCACATCCGGATCTCCCCCCGCAGCAGTGTGAACCCAGCCTTAAACAGTTTTTTTCCTTGCTTCCTTCAGCCTACTAATTAAGGGGAGTGGTTAATTGGTCACAGGTGTTTGAGGCCTTTATAACCATTCGTCAAACTCATTGTGAGCCTGCTCATCTTTGAGTCTGCTGGAACTCTGTTTATTGGAACTGGTCTAAGGCCCCTTTCACACATGCGGATGGTATGTCCGTATTTCATCCATCCGTTTGCGGATGAAATACGGGCCATACATTCATCCCTATGGGATAGCGGGTGTCTGCGGATGAGCATCCGCAGACACCCGCTATTGTCCGCCTCCGCAACTGTCCGATTCTGCAGACGGAGGAAAATCCTATTTTTCTGTCCGTCTGCAGAGCGGATCGGATAAACACGGGCAGACGGTCCGTGCTCGTCCGATCCCCATAGAGGAGAGCGGAGAGCTGACAGGGCGGTCCCCGCACAGTGTGCGGAGACCGCCCTGTCCGCAGCCGGCTAAGCGGGGACAACGGAGCGATCCCCGCTGAGCGAGCGGATCATCAAGGGGCGGATCTTTACTGATCCGCCCCGTGTGAAAGAGGCCTAAGTGGTGAGTTAAAACCAGGAGTTTAAAACAGGAGGTTATAACAGGGGTCATAGTACCTGTGTAGTGTGAGTACCTGAATGTTGTCTGAGTAGTGTGTGCGGATAGTGATGGCCGAACAGTTGGCCCGGCGGTCGTTTGGCGGCGAATTTCGGCTGTTCGCGATTCACCATATCGGCGGACTATTACTGCCGTTCGCCTGGCGGACTTCCGTGTTTACTGTGTAAAAGAACTTTGACCTATGATGACACATCCATCATGGGGTACAGGACAGCCAATTGAGACATTACAGCACATGGACACTTGGACATTCCCCCTAACCTATAAATACACCCGATCCGGCGGCCATTTTACATTCTTTCTTCTGTCACTATAGGGAGAGGTTGCAGTGTGGAGCAGGGAGAGATTCCAGTGACCCAAATCGCTAGCTGTTTGGTACACAAAAGTTCTTTTCAGGACTGGTATAGGTGTTAGGTGTATATTGGTTTGCTGTGCTACTGATTGTTGCAGCAGCCAGAGTGTCTTTTGTCCGTTTAGAAAAAGGGACAGGACGGTGTGTGCTGCAGGGAGAGTCAGTTTAGTCATCATCATTAGCTGTTACTATCAGGTCCACAAAAGTGCTATTCCAGTGATTGTTCCAGTAGCCTCTGTTTTGCCAGTTTATATAGGGACAGGCAGGAAGCAGTGTGTCAGGCAGTGAGGGTCAGTTTAATCAGTAGCTGTTACTATATTAGGTCCACAAAGGTTCTTTTCAGGACTGGTATCAGTGGTATGGTAATAGGCTTGTACACGTATAATATTCTTTCTTTCAAATATAGAAAGAATATTATACTTGACTGCTGCCCTTCTGCTGCAGTTTGCTAATCATTCACAACCCACTTGTTCCACAAACCTCCTTATAAGGACTGTTAACTTGGTCTGTCTAGGGTGCTACAGTACACAGGGTTGAGTGAGGTACAGTCTGCTACTCTATAAGGACTGGTATAGGTCCACAATACATAGGGTTGATGTGCACTACTGCTGACCGCTGCCCTATACTGCAGCAGCCCTTCATCGGTATAGGGACTGACGTACAGTCTGCTAATCACTCACACACAACCTACTTGGTCCACAAAAGTCCTTATAAGGACTGGTAAGGTATAGGGTGCTACAGTACATAGGGTTGAGTGAGGTACAGTCTGCTACTCTATAAGGACTGGTATAGGTCCACAATACATAGGGTTGAGGTGCACTACTACTGACCGCTGCCCTATACTCCAGCAGTCCTTCATCGGTATAGGGACTGACGTACAGTCTGCTAATCACTCACACACAACCTACTTGGTCCACAAAAGTCCTTATAAGGACTGGTAAGGTATAGGGTGCTACAGTACATAGGGTTGAGTGAGGTACAGTCTGCTACTCTATAAGGACTGGTATAGGTCCACAATACATAGGGTTGAGGTGCACTACTGCTGACCACTGCCCTATACTGCAGCAGCCCTTCATCGGTATAGGGACTGACGCACAGTCTGCTAATCACTCACACACAACCTACTTGGTCCACAAAAGTCCTTATAAGGACTGGTAAGGTATAGGGTGCTACAGTACATAGGGTTGAGTGAGGTACAGTCTGCTACTCTATAAGGACTGGTATAGGTCAACAATACTTAGGGTTGAGGTGCACAACTGCTGACCGCTGCCCTATACTGCAGCAGTCCTTCATCGGTATAGGGACTGACGTACAGTCTGCTAATCACTCACACACAACCTACTTGGTCCACAAAAGTCCTTATAAGGACTGGTAAGGTATAGGGTGCTACAGTACATAGGGTGGTACAGTCTGCTACTCTATAAGGACTGGTATAGGTCCACAATACATAGGGTTGAGGTGCACTACTGCTGACCGCTGCCCTATACTGCAGCAGTCCTTCATCGGTATAGGGACTGACGTACAGTCTGCTAATCACTCACACACAACCTACTTGGTCCACAAAAGTCCTTATAAGGACTGGTAAGGTATAGGGTGCTACAGTACATAGGGTTGGGTGAGGTACAGTCTGCTACTCTATAAGTACTGGTATAGGTCCACAATACATAGGGTTGAGGTGCACTACAGCTGACCGCTGCCCTATACTGCAGCAGTCCTTCATCGGTATAGGGACTGACGTACAGTCTGCTAATCACTCACACACAACCTACTTGGTCCACAAAAGTCCTTATAAGGACTGGTAAGGTATAGGGTGCTACAGTACATAGGGTTGGGTGAGGTACAGTCTGCTACTCTATAAGTACTGGTATAGGTCCACAATACATAGGGTTGAGGTGCACTACAGCTGACCGCTGCCCTATACTGCAGCAGTCCTTCATCGGTATAGGGACTGACGTACAGTCTGCTAATCACTCACACACAACCTACTTGGTCCACAAAAGTCCTTATAAGGACTGGTAAGGTATAGGGTGCTACAGTACATAGGGTTGAGTGAGGTACAGTCTGCTACTCTATAAGGACTGGTATAGGTCCACAATACATAGGGTTGAGGTGCACTACTGCTGACCGCTGCCCTATACTGCAGCAGTCCTTCATCGGTATAGGGACTGACGTACAGTCTGCTAATCACTCACACACAACCTACTTGGTCCACAAAAGTCCTTATAAGGACTGGTAAGGTATAGGGTGCTACAGTACATAGGGTTGAGTGAGGTACAGTCTGCTACTCTATAAGTACTGGTATAGGTCCACAATACATAGGGTTGAGGTGCACTACTGCTGACCGCTGCCCTATACTGCAGCAGTCCTTCATCGGTATAGGGACTGACGTACAGTCTGCTAATCACTCACACACAACCTACTTGGTCCACAAAAGTCCTTATAAGGACTGGTAAGGTATAGGGTGCTACAGTACATAGGGTTGGGTGAGGTACAGTCTGCTACTCTATAAGTACTGGTATAGGTCCACAATACATAGGGTTGAGGTGCACTACAGCTGACCGCTGCCCTATACTGCAGCAGTCCTTCATCGGTATAGGGACTGACGTACAGTCTGCTAATCACTCACACACAACCTACTTGGTCCACAAAAGTCCTTATAAGGACTGGTAAGGTATAGGGTGCTACAGTACATAGGGTTGGGTGAGGTACAGTCTGCTACTCTATAAGTACTGGTATAGGTCCACAATACATAGGGTTGAGGTGCACTACAGCTGACCGCTGCCCTATACTGCAGCAGTCCTTCATCGGTATAGGGACTGACGTACAGTCTGCTAATCACTCACACACAACCTACTTGGTCCACAAAAGTCCTTATAAGGACTGGTAAGGTATAGGGTGCTACAGTACATAGGGTTGAGTGAGGTACAGTCTGCTACTCTATAAGGACTGGTATAGGTCCACAATACATAGGGTTGAGGTGCACTACTGCTGACCGCTGCCCTATACTGCAGCAGTCCTTCATCGGTATAGGGACTGACGTGCAGTCTTCTAATCACTCACACACAACCTACTTGGTCCACAAAAGTCCTTATAAGGACTGGTAAGGTATAGGGTGCTACAGTACATAGGGTTGAGTGAGGTACAGTCTGCTACTCTATAAGGACTGGTATAGGTCCACAATACATAGGGTTGAGGTGCACTACTACTGACCGCTGCCCTATACTGCAGCAGTCCTTCATCGGTATAGGGACTAACGTACAGTCTGCTAATCACTCACACACAACCTACTTGGTCCACAAAAGTCCTTATAAGGACTGGTAAGGTATAGGGTGCTACAGTACATAGGGTTGGGTGAGGTACAGTCTGCTACTCTATGTACTGGTATAGGTCCACAATACATAGGGTTGAGGTGCACTACTGCTGACCGCTGCCCTATACTGCAGCAGTCCTTCAGGGTCATTTAAAAAATGACAGGCAGACGAAGAGGCAGGCCCTTCCACAGGGGTGGTAGGGGTAGGGCAGGAGCAACAGGCTTGAGCCAAAGTGGGAAGTTGCAGAAGGTGCGTTCAATTACTTTAAAGGACGCACCAGACTTGGTTGAGTGGCTCGCTCAGCCTTACTCTTCTGCACCCTCCTCATCCTCTCGATCTGCACCCTCTTCTTCACTCTCTGCTATGTGCACCCCCAAAGACACTACCACCAACAACACCACCATCACCACCACATACCTTCCGCTTGAGTCACAGGAATTATTTTCCGATCCATATGAAGAGGACATTTCTGATGCGCAGTCACTCTTGGTATTGGATCAGAAAGAGGAGGTAGCAACAACCGCTACTCAGCAGTCTGACGACAGTACCCAGATCAGCCCAAGGAGGAGGTTGGTCCCCGGTGTTGCTGCCTACTCCGAGATCTCTACTTATAGCGGTGGGGAAAGTGACGTTGATGATGACGTGTCTAGTGATGTCACATGGGTGCCCACAAGAGAGGAAGAGAAGGGGAGTTCAGAGGGAGATATGGACCAGCAGATAGGGAGGAGAAGCAGGAATAACTTACATTGCACAGGAGGGACAAAGCAGACTGCAAATGTATCAGGAGCGAGTCATCGACCATGTACGGTCACATCTGGCGCTCCCAGGACACCAGCACATGGCTCTGCAGTGTGGGCTTTTTTTAACGTGTCCGCTGCTGACAATAGCGTTGCCATCTGCAATCTTTGCAGTCAACGCATTAGTCGCGGTAAGCCCAACACTCACCTAGGGACGACCGCCTTAAGAAGGCACATGAGCAGCCATCACCGAGCCCAGTGGGAGCAACGGAACACACAAAGCCACACTGCAGGCTCTCACCGTCCAGCCTCGTCTTCTACTTCTCCTTCTCCTCTCTCCTCACAATTGTCCTCCACTCCACCTTCCATCACGCCAAGCTCACGTTTTTCTGCAAAAAGGCAGGCTTCCGTGGGCCTAATGTTTGAGCGTAAAAAAATGATGACGCCGGATAACCCTCTTGCCCAACGGTTGACGGCTGGCTTGTCAGAACTCATAGCCCGCCAACTACTGCCATATAAACTGGTGGACTCTGAGGCCTTTCGCAAATTTGTGGCCATTGGAACACCACAATGGAAGGTCCCAGGAAGGAAGTATTTCTCAGAGAAGGGCATCCCAGAGCTATATGGCCATGTTCAGCGGCAAGTGAATGTATCTCTGGCACACAGTGTCGGTGCCAAGATACATCTGACCACAGACACGTGGTCTAGCAAACACGGACAGGGAAGGTATATCACTTTTACTGCCCACTGGGTGAACCTTCTGACGGCCGTCAAGCATGTAACCCGTGGCACCCGTGTAGATTTGGTTTTACCGCCACGGATTGCATGCAGGGCTGACTCTTCTTCTCCTCCTCCTCCTACTCCATCCTCCTCCCTCTCCTCCTCAGCTGACTCCTCCTTTTCCGCTGCTAGCGTCTCTTCCGCTGTGCCGCCCAAGCTCCCCAGAACCTACTCGACATGCCAGGTGAGACGTTGCCATGCCGTGCTGCGTCTGTTGTGCCTGGAAGCCAAGAGCCACACTGGCCCGGCACTCCTTTCAGCTTTGCGTTCACAGGCAGATCAGTGGCTAACACAGCTCAATTTGACAGTTGGTAAAGTGGTGTGTGACAACGGTGCCAATCTGCTTAGCGCATTGAAACAGGGCAAAATCACGCACGTGCCATGCATGGCACACGTCTTAAACTTGGTCGTGCAGCGATTCGTTGTCAAATACCCTGGGGTCCAGGACATCTTGCGGCAGGCAAGGAAAATCTCGGGCCTTTTTAGAAGATCTTACACGGCCATGGTTCGCCTTGCTGACATTCAGCGGCGACACAATCTGCCGGTCAGACGTCTTATTTGCGATTGCCCGACGCGATGGAACTCAACCTTCTATATGCTTGATAGGCTGCTCCAGCAGAAACGTGCAGTTAACGTCTACCTGTATGAACTCTGCGGCAGAACCGGTTCTGGGGAGCTGGGGTTTTTTCACCGTGCCAGTGGCTGCTCATGCGCGACGCATGCACACTTCTGCGGCTATTTGAGGAGATCACCAAACTGGTCAGTCGCAGCTATGGCGCCATCAGTGACATGGTACCTTATGCCTTCTTTATGGGGCGTGCATTGCTTCGTGTCATTGATCAAGCTGTGGAGGAGCAGGAGCGGGAAGATGAGGAAGTCGCAATGCTGGATGAATTCCCAGGGGGGGCTACTCTATCTGAGACAAGTCAACAACAGGAGTCTGAAGAGGAGTCAGAGGAGGATGGTGCCGGGGCGGATGAGGAGGAGCAAGAAGAGCATGCTTCAAACCTTTCTGGGATCCCTGTTGTGCGTGGATGGGGAGAGGAGAATGAAGAGGACGACATTATCCTGGATGATGAGCAGGAGCCAGGCCACCACACCGCTTCCACTTTAGTGCAAATGGGGGCCTTCATGCTCCAGTGTTTTAATAGGGACCCCCGTATAAAAAGCATAAGGGTCAAGGACCAGTACTGGGTGGCAACATACTTAGACCCCCGGTACAAACACAAAATGGCAGAAATGTTACCGCCGTCACAGAGGGCTGGCAGAATGGAGCACTTCCAGGCCTTGCTTCGAGAAATGCTGCATTCTGCCTTTGCGTGCGCTGGCAGAGGAGCAATTCTCACTCCCAGAGAAGGAGTTGCGGGTACCAATCCAACAGCGCCTGCAAGAAGAGGCCGGTTTGAAGATGTGTTGGTGACTTCGGATATGAGGTCATTCTTTCAGCCGACCCATCGACAGGTGTCATCCGGATCCAGCATCAGGGAACGCCTAGACCGTCAGGTGTCCGACTACATCGGGTTAACAGCTGATGTGGACGCTCTGAGGAGTGATGAACCTCTGGACTACTGGGTGGGCAGGCTTGACCTCTGGCCAGAGCTTGCCCAATTTGCAATGGAACTGTTGGCTTGCCCCTCATCCAGTGTCCTGTCCGAAAGGACGTTCAGCGCAGCAGGGGGATCGTGACCGATAAGCGTACTCGCTTAGCTCACGACAGTGTTAACTACCTCACATTTCTAAAAATAAATGAGGCATGGATCTCGGAGGAATTCAACACATGTGACCAGTAGACCATGTGTATGTCTATAAACAATTTTTTTAAACGAGCACAAAGACCTTCTTTCTTCATTTGGCTCACTTCCTTGTCCAAAAAAAGCACACCGTACTATATGCCCGTACCCTCCTATTTGAAGAGGTTGAGCGGTGTCATATTTCTACTGGGGCTGCTTATTATGAGGGGCTCCCACCATCCCTGTGCTGTGCTGACTTCCTCCTGGGGCTGCTTATTATGAGGGGCTCCCACCATCCCTGTGCTGTGCTGACCTCCTCCTGGGGCTGCTTATTATGAGGGGTTCCCACCATCCCTGTGCTGTGCTGACTTCCTCCTGGGGCTGTACCTCTGCTGTGCATATTTTGAGGTGCTCCCACCATCCCTGTGCTATGCTCATTATGAGGGGCTCCCACCATACCTGTGCTGTGCTGACTTCCTTCTGGGGCTGCTTATTATGAGGGGCTCCCACCATCCCTGTGCTATGCTGACTTCCTCCTGGGGCTGTACCTCTGCTGTGCATATTTTGAGGTGCTCCCACCATCCCTGTGCTATGCTCATTATGAGGGGCTCCCACCATCCCTGTGCTGTGCTGACTTCATCCTGGGGCTGCTTATTATGAGGGGCTCCCACCATCCCTTTGCTGTGCTGACTTCCTCCTGGGGCTGCTTATTATGAGGGGCTCCCACCATCCCTGTGCTGTGCTGACTTCCTCCTGGGGCTGCTTATTATGAGGTGCTCCCACCATCCCTGTGCTATGCTCATTATGAGGGGCTCCCACCATCCCTGTGCTGTGCTGACTTCCTTCTGGGGCTGCTTATTATGAGGGGCTCCCACCATCCCTGTGCTGTGCTGACTTCCTCCTGGGGCTGTACCTCTGCTGTGCATATTTTGAGGTGCTCCCACCATCCCTGTGCTATGCTCATTATGAGGGGCTCCCACCATCCCTGTGCTGTGCTGACTTCCTTCTGGGGCTGCTTATTATGAGGGGCTCCCACCATCCCTGTGCTGTGCTGACTTCCTCCTGGGGCTGTACCTCTGTTGTGCATATTTTGAGGTGCTCCCACCATCCCTGTGCTATGCTCATTATGAGGGGCTCCCACCATCCCTGTGCTGTGCTGACTTCCTTCTGGGGCTGCTTATTATGAGGGGCTCCAACCATCCCTGTGCTGTGCTGACTTCCTCCTGGGGCTGTACCTCTGCTGTGCATATTTTGAGGTGCTCCCACCATCCCTGTGCTATGCTCATTATGAGGGGCTCCCACCATACCTGTGCTGTGCTGACTTCCTTCTGGGGCTGCTTATTATGAGGGGCTCCCACCATCCCTGTGCTATGCTGACTTCCTCCTGGGGCTGTACCTCTGCTGTGCATATTTTGAGGTGCTCCCACCATCCCTGTGCTATGCTCATTATGAGGGGCTCCCACCATCCCTGTGCTGTGCTGACTTCATCCTGGGGCTGCTTATTATGAGGGGCTCCCACCATCCCTTTGCTGTGCTGACTTCCTCCTGGGGCTGCTTATTATGAGGGGCTCCCACCATCCCTGTGCTGTGCTGACTTCCTCCTGGGGCTGCTTATTATGAGGTGCTCCCACCATCCCTGTGCTATGCTCATTATGAGGGGCTCCCACCATCCCTGTGCTGTGCTGACTTCCTTCTGGGGCTGCTTATTATGATTGGCTCCCACCATCCCTGTGCTGTGCTGACTTCCTCCTGGGGCTGTACCTCTGCTGTGCATATTTTGAGGTGCTCCCACCATCCCTGTGCTATGCTCATTATGAGGGGCTCCCACCATCCCTGTGCTGTGCTGACTTCCTTCTGGGGCTGCTTATTATGAGGGGCTCCCACCATCCCTGTGCTGTGCTGACTTCCTCCTGGGGCTGTACCTCTGTTGTGCATATTTTGAGGTGCTCCCACCATCCCTGTGCTATGCTCATTATGAGGGGCTCCCACCATCCCTGTGCTGTGCTGACTTCCTTCTGGGGCTGCTTATTATGAGGGGCTCCAACCATCCCTGTGCTGTGCTGACTTCCTCCTGGGGCTGTACCTCTGCTGTGCATATTTTGAGGTGCTCCCACCATCCCTGTGCTATGCTCATTATGAGGGGCTCCCACCATCCCTGTGCTGTGCTGACTTCCTTCTGGGGCTGTACCTCTGCTGTGCATATTTTAAGGTGCTCCCACCATCCCTGTGCTATGCTCATTATGAGGGGCTCCCACCATCCCTGTGCTGTGCTGACTTCCTTCTGGGGCTGCTTATTATGAGGGGCTCCCACCATCCCTGTGCTGTGCTGACTTCCTCCTGGGGCTGTACCTCTGCTGTGCATATTTTGAGGTGCTCCCACCATCCCTGTGCTATGCTCATTATGAGGGGCTCCCACCATCCCTGTGCTGTGCTGACTTCCTTCTGGGGCTGCTTATTATGAGGTGCTCCCACCATCCCTGTGCTGTGCTGACTTCCTCCTGGGGATGTACCTCTGCTGTGCATATTTTGAGGTGCTCCCACCATCCCTGTGCTATGCTGCTCATTATGAGGGGCTCCCACCATCCCTGTGCTGTGCTGACTTCCTCCTGGGGCTGTACCTCTGCTGTGCATATTTTGAGGTGCTCCCACCATCCCTGTGCTATGCTCATTATGAGGGTCTCCCACCATCCCTGTGCTGTGCTGACTTCCTTCTGGGGCTGCTTATTATGAGGGGCTCCCACCATCCCTGTGCTGTGCTGACTTCCTCCTGTTGCTGTTCCTCTGCTGTGCATATTTTGAGGTGCTCCCACCATCCCTGTGCTATGCTCATTATGAGGGGCTCCCACCATCCCTGTGCTGTGCTGATTTCCTCCTGGGGCTGCTTATTATGAGGGGCTCCCACCATCCCTGTGCTATGCTGACATCCTCCTGGGGCTGCTTATTATGAGGGGCTCCCACAATCCCTGTGCTGTGCTGACTTCCTCCTGGGACTGTACCTCTGCTGTGCATATTTTGAGGTGCTCCCACCATCCCTGTGCTATACTCATTATGAGGGGCTCCCACCATCCCTGTGCTATGCTGACATCCTCCTGGGGCTGCTTATTATGAGGGGCTCCCACCATCCCTGTGCTATGCTCATTATGAGGTGCTCCCACCATCCCTGTGCTATGCTGACTTCCTCCTGAGGCTGCTTACGGTGCAGGTGTCATTGCTGTGTGTCACGCTGCTGATGTCAGTGCTCTCTATCACGGTGCTGCTGTCAGTGCTGTATATCACGGTGCTGGTGTGAGTGCTTTATGACACGCTGCTGATGTCAGTGCTCTCTCTCACGGTGCTGTTGTCAGATGACTCTATCACGGTGCAGGTGTCATTGCTGTATGTCACGCTGCTGATGTCAGTGCTCTCTATCACGGTGCTGCTGTCAGTGCTGTATATCACGGTGCTGGTGTGAGTGCTTTATGTCACGCTGCTGATGTCAGTGCTCTCTATCACGGTGCTGTTGTCAGATGACTCTATCACGGTGCAGGTGTCATTGCTGTATGTCACGCTGCTGATGTCAGTGCTCTCTATCACGGTGCTGCTGTCAGTGCTGTATATCACGGTGCTGGTGTGAGTGCTTTATGTCACGCTGCTGATGTCAGTGCTCTCTATCACGGTGCTGTTGTCAGATGACTCTATCACGGTGCAGGTGTCATTGCTGTATGTCACGCTGCTGATGTCAGTGCTCTCTATCATGGTGCTATTGTCAGATGACTCTATCACGGTGCAGATGTCATTGCTGTATGTCACGCTGCTGGTGATCATCTCCTGCACCCTCTTCTTTGCCTACCCTGGTCCCAGACCTTCCCTCTCCTCCATTGCCTTCAGGCGCTCCACAGTCTTGAATTGTCACAACATTTTCCCATATAAAAAAAGAATGCTTGTAGTTGTCGATCCCAGATTCACCTAATACATGTGTTATGTCATTGGCCATGTGGTGGGACTATATTTGCACATCTATTAATTCTTTTGTGGCTGCAAATTTGACATGTAGGTTTGCAAAGTTCGCCTCCCATTGAAGTCAATGGGGCCCGCCGCGAACGTTACGGTTCGCGAACTATCGGCCGCGTTCGCAAAACGTCCCGTCGGAAGTTCGTCCATCACTATGCGCGGATCGTTAGTACTTGTGTATTGTGGGTGCACGCTGCTCTGCGAGTACCTGTGTACTGTCTTGTTGAGTATTAGTGTCAGGAAGCTAGTTGTATAATCTATAATCCTCATTAAATTAATAGGTACGATGCCTGGCAGGAGAGGTGACTTGGTATACATCTTGCGTCATGTATGCGTTCCTTGATCATCTGATTGAGGGCGATTACTGCTGTGCAAAATGTAAGCTCATTGTTTCCCTAGAAGCCCAGGTTCTAAATCTGGGGAAGCAACTGTCAGCACTGAGAAGACCCTCCACACTAAAGGAGAGCCAGGAATGTACACGGCAGGTGCCAGCAAGGGCCAGCACAGAGGTGGGTGGAGACAAAGAGATGCAGGCACTGGAAAATAGTAGATGGGTGACAGTCAGGAAGGGTAGAGGGGAAAGTGCCAGGGAGGCCGATCCAGGGCTGGAGCATCCCAATAAGTATGCTCCATTGAGTGACATTGGTGAAACCAGTCAGGGACCAGCACTGCTGGAGCTGAGGGACTCTCCTAGCTGCCGGGGGAAGAACTCCTCCAGTGAGAGTGGGGGGGAGCGAATGGAAAGGAAAGACAGATTCTGGTGGTAGGGGACTCAATTCTTGGAAGGACCGAGAGGGCAATCTGTAACAAAGACCTGAAGCGCTGAACTGTATGTTGTCTACCGGGCGCTCGGGTTCGGCACATCATGGATCTGGTGGACAGATTACTGGGAGGGGCTGGGGAAGTCCCAGCTGTCATGGTGCACGTTGGCACCAATGACAAAGTCAGAGGCAGATGGAGTGTCCTAAAGAACGATTTTAGGGACTTGGGAGCTAAATTGTGGAAAAGGACCTCCAAGGTAGTATTCTCAGGAATACTACCGGTACATCGAGCCACACCAGAAAGGCTGAGGGAGATTAGGGAAGTAAACAAGTGGCTGAAGAGCTGGTGTAGTAAGGAGGGGTTTGGGTTCCTGGAGGACTGGGCCTACTTCTCAGTCGATAACCAGTACTATAATAGGGACGGACTGCACCTAAATGAGGAGGGCGCAGATCAGCTGGGAAGGAAAATGGTCAAAAAGTTAGAGGGGTTTTTAAACTAGGTGATGGGGGGGGAGGGTCCAGAAATAGAGATAGTCAGCGTGGAACATATTCCAGAGAGTAACATTTGGGGCATTAGTGGTAGGGTAACCAAAGCACATAAACCCAATGTAAGTATAGTAACAAGTCCTAGTTGCAATCTCGGAACACCCAAGAGGATAGTATGTGACCGGTCAAAATATATTAATGCATTTAAGTGTTTGTTCACCAATGCCAGAAGTCTGCCAAGCAAAATAGGTGAGTTGGAAGCTCTGGTGCATCAGGAGAGCTATGATGTAATCGGTATTGCTGAAACTTTGCTTCATTACTCACATGACTGGGCTATTAATATTCCTGGCTATGCACTCTTTCGGAAAGACAGAGTAAAAAGGAAAGGTGGAGGGGTCTGTCTGTATGTGAGAAGTGATCTCAAAGCGAGTGTGAAAGAGGACCTGAGAGCGTGATGATTCTGAAGCATTATGGGTGGACCTGCATATAGATGTGCATAGTTAAAAGTTAATCATTGGAGTTTGTTATAGACAACCCAATGTTAATTAGGAGATGGAGACTCAGCTCCTTGCACAGATGGAAATGGCTGCAAGGGCTGGGACAGTGATAATAATGGGGGATTTTAACTACCCACGAATTGACTGGAGTAATGGCACTGCTGGGACAGTTAAAGGGCAAAAATGTATAACCCTATTACAGGACAATTTTATGGTCCAGTTTATTGAGCTCCAACTAGGAATGATGTTCTGTTGGACCTGGTAATCTCAAACCATGCAGAGCGTATTACTAATGTTCAAATAAAGGAACACCTGGGTAGCAGTGACCATAACATGATTTCATTTGATGTTAGCTGTAAGCAAAAATCACATACAGGAAAGATAAAACCACTAAAGTTCAAGAGGGCAAAAAGGATGAGGGCTGCTCTCCAGGACTTAGACTGGGAGAGAATATTGGCATCAGAACAGAAATGGGAATTCTTCAAAAAGACTTTTTGAGAACTAGCTGCATTGTATATTCCCATGGGCAATAAGTTTAAAGGCTAAAAATAAAAAGTGTGTGGCTCACGGCCAAAGTTAAAAAAGCTATAAACTATAAGAAAAGAGCTTTAAAAAAAATATAAAAATTAAGGAACACTAGTGTCTTTTAAATGTTACAAAGAATATAACAGAATATGTAAAAAGGAAACCAAGAATGCAAAAATTCAAAACAAAAGACAGATTGCAAAAGATAGTAGGACAAACCCCAAAAAATTCTTCAAATATATTAATAGTAAAAAGGTCAAGTCTGAGCATGTAGGCCCTTTAAAAAATAATCCAGAGTGGGTGACTGGAGACAAAGAGAAGGCTCATTTATTAAATACTTTCTTCAGCTCTGTGTATACAAAGGAGCATGGGGAAGCTCATGTCCATAATGGGGGTGGTAGAGACACAGCCTCAAATCCACAGTGACTCAAAAGTGATATGGTGCAGAAATATTTAGACAGAATAAAGGTGGATAAAGCACCTGTACCTGATGGCATCCACCCACGGATCCTAAAAGAATTGAGCTCTGTAATTTCAAAGCCATTGTATCTAATTTTTAGGGACTCATTAATGACAGGAATAGTACCACTGGATTGGCGCAGGTAAAATGTGGTGCCTATATTTAAAAAGGGAACAAAGTCTTTACCGAGTAACTATAGACCTGTTAGTTTAACTTCTGTAGTTGGGAAGATACTGGAGAGATTAATAAAAGACCACAGATGGGTTCTTGCAGGAAAAAAATATTTTAAGCAACAGACAGCATGGATTCGTGAAAGAGAGAAGTTGTCAAACATGATTTCTTTTTATGAGGAGGTAAGTAAAACCTTGGACAGAGGGGTAGCAGTGGACGTGGTATACTTGGACTTTGCAAAAGCGTTCGATACAGTTCCGCACACATTGCTCATGAGTAAGGTAAAGTCTACAGGTTTGGAAATATCAATTTGTAAATGGATAGAAAACTGGCTAAAAGACAGAATTCAGAGAGTAATGGTTAATGATTCTAATGATTCTTACTCTGAATGGTCTAAGGTTATCGTGGTGTACCCCAAAGTTCAGTGCTGGGACCCTTACTTTTTAATATCTTTATAAATGATATTGGGTCTGGGATCAAATGTAACATTTCCGTCTTTGCAGATGACACCAAGCTATGCAGTGGAATAATGTCCTTACAGGATGTCTCCAATTTACAAGCCAACCTCAACACTCTGTCTAATTGGGCAACTATGTGGCAGATGATAAAGAGAAGGGAAGGGGGCAAAAAATGGGCAACGGGACTTTATATGAAACAAATTACTTAGGGTGAATTAATTCAATCAATATAATATATTAAATTACTAATTTATTGGAAACACATCAAGAGGTAGTACAGTGGGTATATTGATAATAACCTAAGAATATGCATGCATCATACATACTAGGGGGAGTACAACTGGGGGTATCCATAGTGGAGAAGGATCTGGGGTTTTGGTAGATCATAAGCTTGATAATGGCATGCAATGCCAAGCTGCGGTTTCCAAAGCGAGCAAAGTCCTTTCTTGTATTAAGAGAGGTATGGACTCCAGAGAGAAAGATATAATTGTGCCCTTGTTTAAATCATTAGTAAGACCTCTTCTGGAATGTGCAGTTAATTTTTGGGCACCAGTTCTCAAAAAGGATATTGGGGAACTGGAGAAAAGTGCAGAGAAGGGCAACCAAACTGATAAGAGGCATGGAGGAGCTCAGCTATGCGGAAGATTCAAGGAACTGAATTTATTCACTCTTGATAAGAGGAGATTAAGGGGGATATGATCGATATATGTACAAATATATAAGGGGTCCATGTAGTGAACTTGGTGTTGAGTTATTCACTTTACAGTCAACACAGAGGACAAGGGGGCACTCTTTACGTCTAGAGGAAAGAGATTTAATCTCCAAATACGGAAAGGTTTCTTCACAGTAAGAGCTGTGAAAATGTGGAATAGACTCCCTGCAGAGGTGGTTCTGGCCAGCTCAGTAGATTGCTTTAACCACTTGCCGACCGCCGCACGACGATATACGTCGGCAGAATGGCACGGGCAGGCATAAGGGCGTATATATAAGTCCCTGCCTTCCCGCGGGTGGGGGGCCCGATTGGGCCCCCCCCCGGTGCCTGCGGCGGTCGGCATTCGTGCGGGAGCGATCCCGGACGAGGGGACGGCCGTTCATTCATGGCCACCCCCTCGCGATCGCTCCCGACGAATGAAAATCCTCCGTGACATCCCTTCCTCTCCTGTAATGTAAACACAGGAGAGGAAGTGATGTATTCTCTCCTCCGTGTTGGTATTTTTCGTTCCGGCACCGAGGAGAGAGCATCGGTGAGTTGCACCAACACACCACACATACAGTAGAACATGCCAGGCACACTCACACCCCCCCTTTACCCCCCGATTACCCCCCCAATTACCCCTGCCCCCCCAGTCACAGTGACACCAATTGCATTTTTTTTTGCATTGGTGTCATTTGTGACTGTAATAACTGTTAGGGCAGTTAGGGTTAGCCCCCTTTAGTTCTAATGTACCCCCCTAACCCCCCCAATAAAGGTTTAACCCCGTGATCACCCCCCGTTGCCAGTGTCACTAAGGCTGGGTTCACATTGCAGCGGTTTATGAGAACGGATGTGATTCGCACCGCACTGCAGTGCAAATCACATCCGATCTCTGTGCGATTCGAGTTCAGCCATACAGATAGTATGGCTGAATTCGCATCACACCCGCCGCACCCGCCGCAAATTCGCACGGGACCCTTTTTTTGGTCCGCAGCAGAATCGGATCGCATGGGTGTTCACACCATGCGATCCGAGTTTGCAGATTGCACTGCGATATGCGAACTGATCTGGGGGTGTCATTAACATTTCACTGACACTCCCAGCAGTTCGCATAGGGCAGTGTGAACTGCCGCCGGGAGGCATGCGATGCGGGAACCCGCCGCGGATTCGTGGCGTTCCCGCATCGCTCCAGTGTGAACCCAGCCTAATAAGCGGTCATTTTTCTGATCGCTGTATTAGTGTCACAGGTGACGCTAGTTAGGCAGGTAGGTATTTAGGTTCGCCGCAACTTTTTATAGCGCCAGGGACCCCCATATACTACCGCATAAAGCCCCCTGATTGCCCCCTAGTTAACCCTTTCACCAGTGATCACCATATAACTGTTACAGGTGACGCTGGTTAGTTAGTTATTTTTTTATAGTTTCAGGGCACCCGCCATTTATTACCTAATAAAGGTTTAACCCCTTGATCACCCGGCGGGTGTCATTTGTGACTGTAATAACTGTTAGGGCAGTTAGGGTTAGCCCCCTTTAGTTCTAAGGTACCCCCCTAACCCCCCAATAAAGGTTTAACCCCGTGATCACCCCCCGTCGCCAGTGTCACTAAGGCTGGGTTCACATTGCAGCGGTTTGAGAACGGATGTGATTCGCACCGCACTGCAGTGCAAATCACATCCGATCTCTGTGCGAAATCGAGTTCAGCCATACAGATAGTATGGCTGAATTCGTGTCGCACCCGCCGCACCCGCCGCAAACTCGCACGGGACCCTTTTTTTGGTCCGCAGCAGAATCGGATCGCATGGGTGTTCACACCATGCGATCCGAGTTTGCAGATCGCACTGCGATATGCGAACTGATCTGGGGGTGTCATTAACATTTCACTGACACTCCCAGCAGTTCGCATAGGGCAGTGTGAACTGCCGCCAGGAGGCATGCGATGCGGGAACCCGCCGCGGATTCGTGGCGTTCCTGCATCGCTCCAGTGTGAACCCAGCCTAATAAGCGATCATTTTTCTGATCGCTGTATTAGTGTCACAGGTGACGCTAGTTAGGCAGGTAGGTATTTAGGTTCGCCGCAGCTTTTTATAGCGCCAGGGACCCCCATATACTACCGCATAAAGCCCCCTGATTGCCCCCTAGTTAACCCTTTCACCAGTGATCACCATATAACGGTTACAGGTGACGCTGGTTGGTTAGTTATTTTTTTATAGTTTCAGGGCACCCGCCATTTATTACCTAGTCCCACTAGTGTACCCCTAAATTTAGGGGTGTCTACTTTCCAAAATGGGGTCATTTGGGGGGGGGGTTTGTGCCATCTTGGCATTTTATGGCCTTCAAAACTGTAACGCCCTTAGAAAGCCTGAAGGCGGTGCTTGGTTTTCGGGGCCCCGTATGCGGCTAGGCTCCCAAAAAGTCCCACATATGTGGTATCCCCGTACTCAGGAGAAGCAGCAGAATTTATTTTGGGGTGTCATTTCCCATATGCCCATGGCATGCGTGAGCAATATATCATTTAGTGACAACTTTGTGAAAAAAATAAATAAAAAAAAAAGTTTGTAATTTTCCCGCAACTTGGGGCAAAATATAAAATATTCCATGGACTCAACATGCCTCTCAGCAAATAGCTTGGGGTGTCTACTTTCTAAAATGGGGTCATTTGTGGGGGTTTTGTGCCATCTTGGCATTTTATGGCCTTCAAAACTGTAATAGGTAGTGAGGAGTGAAGTCAAATATTTACGCCCTTAGAAAACCTGAAGGCGGTTCTTGGCTTTCGGGGCCCCGTACGCGGCTAGGCTCCAAAAAAATCCCACACATGTGGTATCCCCGTACTCAGGAGAAGCAGCAGAATTTATTTTGGGGTGTCATTTCACATATGCCTATGGCATGTGTGAGCAATATATCATTTAGTGACAACTTTGTGAAAAAAAAAAAAAAAAAAATTAAAGTTTGTAATATTCCCGCAACTTGTGGCAAAATATAAAATATTCCATGGACTCAACATGCCTCTCAGCAAATAGCTTGGGGTGTCTACTTTCTAAAATGGGGTCATTTGTGGGGGTTTTGTGCCATCTTGGCATTTTATGGCCTTCAAAACTGTAATAGGTAGTGAGGAGTGAAGTCAAATATTTACGCCCTTAGAAAACCTGAAGGCGGTTCTTGGCTTTCGGGGCCCCGTACGCGGCTAGGCTCCCAAAAAATCCCACACATGTGGTATCCCCGTACTCAGGAGAAGCAGCAGAATTTATTTTGGGGTGTCATTTCACATATGCCCATGGCATGTGTGAGCAATATATCATTTAGTGACAACTTTGTGAAAAAAAAATAAAAAAAAATTAAAGTTTGTAATTTTCCCGCAACTTGTGGCAAAATATAAAATATTCCATGGACTCAACATGCCTCTCAGCAAATAGCTTGGGGTGTCTACTTTCTAAAATGGGGTCATTTGTGGGGGTTTTGTGCCATCTTGGCATTTTATGGCCTTCAAAACTGTAATAGGTAGTGAGGAGTGAAGTCAAATATTTACGCCCTTAGAAAACCTGAAGGCGGTTCTTGGCTTTCGGGGCCCCGTACGCGGCTAGGCTCCCAAAAAATCCCACACGTGTGGTATCCCCGTACTCAGGAGAAGCAGCAGAATTTATTTTGGGGTGTCATTTCACATATGCCCATAGCATGTGTGAGCAATATATCATTTAGTGACAACTTTGTGTAAAAAAAAAAAAAAAAAAAAATTTTTTTGTCATTATTCAATCGCTTAAGGCAAAAAAATAAAATATTCAATGGGCTCAACATGCCACTTATCAATTTCCTTAGGGGGTCTACTTTCCAAAATGGGGTCATTTGGGGGGGTTTTGTACTGCCCTGCCATTTTAGCACCTCAAGAAATGAGATAGGCAGTCGTAAACTAAAAGCTGCGTAAATTCCAGAAAACGTACCTTAGTTTGTAGATGTGACAACTTTTGCGCAAACCAATAAAAATACAGTTATTGACTTTTTTTTTACCAAAGACATGTGGCTGAATACATTTTGGCCTAAATGTATGACTAAAATTGAGTTTATTGGATTTTTCTAATAACAAAAAGTAGAAAATATCATTTTTTTTCAAAATTTGCGGTCTTTTTCCATTTATATCGCAAAAAATAAAAATCGCAGAGGCAATCAAATACCATCAAAAGAAAGCTCTATTTGTGGGAAGAAAAGGACGCACATTTTGTTTGGGTACAACATTGCATGACCGCGCAATTACCAGTTAAAGCAGCGCAGTGCCAAATTGTAAAAAGACCTCTGGTCATTTACCAGCAAAATGGTCCGGTCTGAAAGTGGTTAAGAAAGGTCTGGGTTCTAACATTTATAGGTAATGCTGATCCGGGGAAAATGCCTCTCGGGGGATCAGGAAGGCATTTTTTCCCCTGCTGTAGCAATTGGATCATACTCTGCTGGGGTTTTTCACCTTCCTCTGGATCAACTGTTGGTATAGAATTGGGTATATGGGATAGTATGATATTATTTTTTTGTTTTGTGGTTGAATTGGTTGGACTTGTGTCTTTTTTCAACCTGACCAACTATGTAACTATGTAAGAAGGCGCACAACTCGGAGACTCTTCTGGCCGAGGCAATGGCTATAGTAAAAAACAAAAAACTTTTTTTTAAGAGAAGTGACCTGCCGCAGTGTCAAGTAACAATGGCATGCTTCCATTCCAGGTAAATTGTATAAAAGAAAAGGGGGGCAAGTGGGACTTTAACCACTAGGGATCCGCACTGTAGCCGAATGACAGCTACAGCGCGGACCTGCTTTGCTGGGACTACGTCTATTGAGGTCGTCCCGTGCACGAGCTGCCTGCACACCCCCGGAGGGGCGCGCGCGGCATGCTCTGTGATCAGCGAGTTTATGAGACTCGCCTGATCACGGATCGAAGCAAGGGGTCGATCCCGACCTCTTACCACGTGATCAGCTGTCAGCCAATGACAGCTGATCATGTGATCACAACAGAGCCGGTAATCGGCTATTTTCCTCCTCGCACTGACAGCGCGAGGAGAAAAAAAAGGCGATCACCAGCGGCCGTGAGAGGGACTTCAGTCCCGATCATGGCCAAGTCATCAGTGCAACATACATATGGTAAAAGTGCCACCCATCAGTACCACCCCTTAGTGCCCATAGTGCCACCCATCAGTGCCCATAGTGCCACCCATCAGTGCCCACAGTGCCACCTATCAGTGCCCACAGTGCCACCTATCAGTGCCCACAATCTGCCTCAACAACAGTGCTGCACCTCATATGCCACATATCCGTGCCCATTAGTGTCATCTACCAGTGCCCATCAGTGCCCAGCAGTGCCGCCCATCAGTGCCCAGCAGTGCCACCTATCAGAGCCCATCAGTCCCATCTATCAGTGGTACCTATCAGTGCCCATCCGTGCCACCCATCCGTGCCATCTTATCTGTGCCCATCTTTGCCCATCAGTGCCGCCTTACCTGTGCCCATCAGTGCTGCCTTATCTGTGCCTATCAGTACCGCCTTATCTGTGCCTATCAGTGCCACCTTAACCGTGCCTATCAGTGCCCACCAGTGCAGCCTATCAGTGCCCACCAGTGCCGCCTCATCAGCGCATTTCAATGAAGGAGAAAATTTTATAACAAACTATTAACCACCTCAATACAGTGCAGTTACACACCCTTCCTGACCAGACCAATTTTCAGCTTTCAGCGCTCTCACAGTTTGAATGACAATTACTCAGTCATCCAACACTGTATCCATATGAAACTTGCGTCCTTTTTTCCACACAAATAGAGCTTTCTTTTAGTGGTATTTAATCACTAGTGGGTTTTTTATTTTTTGTGCTATAAATAAAATAAAACGTAAATTTTGTGAAAAAAATGCCTTTTTCTTTGTTTCTGTCATAAATTTTTGCTAATTTAGTAAATTTTCTTCATAAATTGTGGCCAAAATTTATACTGCTACATATCTTTGGTAAAAATAACCCACATTAGTATATATTATTAGGTCTTTGTGAAAGTTATAGAGTCTACAAACTATGGTGCCAATGACTGAAAATTGATCACTTCTGATCAGGCCTTCAGTACATCAGGTGTACCTCATTTCTTGAGACACTAACAAGTCAGGAAAGTACAAATACCCCCCAAATGACCCCTTTTTACAAAGTAGACATTCCAAGGTATTAAGTAAGTAGCATGGTGAGTTTTTTAT
Organism: Lithobates pipiens; assembly: GCF_037356315.1. NCBI lineage: Eukaryota > Metazoa > Chordata > Amphibia > Anura > Ranidae > Lithobates > Lithobates pipiens. The sequence goes on along the minus strand of NW_027507764.1, from coordinate 275,008,942 downwards.
AAGTTGTCATTTTTTCCCACAATTCTTTGCAAAATTAAGATTTTTTTTTATTATTATTATTTTTTACAAAATTGTCATATTATCAGGTTATTTCTCACACACAGCATATGCATACAACAAATTACACCCCAAAATACATTCTGCTACTCTTCCCGAGTACGGCAATACCACATGTGTGAGACTTTTACACAGCCTGGCCACATACAGAGCACCAACATTGATGTAGTACCTTCAGATGTTCTACGAGCAAAAATGACGCATCTCATTTCTCAACCACCTATTACACTTTTGAAGGCCCTGGAGTACTAGGACAATGGAATTTCCCATAAAATGACCCCATTTCGGAAAGCAAACACCCCAACGTATAATCTGCGAGGCATAATGAGTCTTTTGAATGGTTAATTTTTTTGCAGAAGTTTTTGGAATATATGGAAAAAAATTAAAACGCATTTTTTTTTACACAAAATTGTCAATTTATAAGATATTTCTAACACATAGCATGTATATAGCAAAAATTACACCCCAAAACACATTCTGCTACTCCTCCCGAGTATGGCGATACCACATGTGTAGGACTTTTACACAGCCTGGCCACATAGAGAGGACGAACATTGAAGTAGTACGTTCAGGCGTTCTAGGAGCATAAATGACACATCTCATTTCATTCCTACCTATTACACTTTTGAAGGTCCTGGACCACCAGGCCAGTTAAATTACCCACAAAATGACCCCATTTTGGAAAGCAAACACCCCAACGTATATTCTATGAGACATGGGCTGCAAATATGTACTCGGGTACTCTGATAGGCTGGAGATAGGTACTCGGGTACTCTGATGGGCTGGAGATAGGTACTCTGGTACTCTGATGGCCTGGTGACAGGTACTCTTGTACTCTGATGGCCTGGTGACAGGTACTTGGGTACTCTGATGGCCTGGTGACAGGTACTCTGATGGCTTGGTGACTGATATTTGGGTACTCTGAAGGGCGGTGACAGGTACTCATATGGACTGTGACAGGTACTCGGGTACTAAGATGAACTGTGACAGGTACTCAGGTACTCAGATGAACTGTGACAGGTACTCGGGTACTCAGATGAACTGTGACAGGTACTCAGGTACTCAGATGAACTGTGACAGGTACTCGGGTACTTGGACTGTGACAGGTACTCGGGTACTCGGACTGTGACAGGTACTTGGACTGTAATAGGTACTTGGGTACTCAGATGGACTGAAACAGGTACTCGGGTACTCAGATGGGCTGTGACAGGTACTCGGGTACTCGGATGAACCGTGACAGCTACTCGGGTACTTTGATGGGCTGTGACAGCTACTCGGGTACTCGGATGAACCATGACAGGTACTAGGGTACTTTGATGGGCTGTGACAGGTACTTGGGTACTCTGATGGACCGTGACAGATACTCTGGTACCCTAATGGACTGTGACAGGTACTCGGTACTCTAATGGACGGTGACAGGTACTCGGGTACCCTGATGGACCGTGACAGGTACTCGGGTACCCTGATGGACCGTGACAGGTACTCGGGTACCCTGATGGACCGTGACAGATACTTGGGTACTCTGATGGACCGTGACAGGTACTCGGGTACTCTGATGGACCGTGACAGGTACTCGGGTACTCTGATGTGCCGTGACAGGTACTCGGGTACTCTGATGTGCCGTGACAGGTACTCGGGTACTCTGATGTGCCAGGACAGGTACTCGGGTACTCTGATGTGCCGTGACAGGTACTCGGGTACTCTGATGTGCCAGGACAGGTACTCGGGTACTCTGATGTGCCGGGGCAGGTACTCGGGTACTCTGATGTGCCGGGACAGGTGCTCGGGTACTCTGATGGGCTGGGACAGGTTCTCGGGTACTCTGATGGGCTGTGACAGGTACTCAAATACTCTGATGGGCTGTGACAGGTACTCTGATGGACTGTGATTGACAGGTACTATGAGGGGTGGTGACAGGTCCTCTTTATTGGGGGGGGCGAAATCAGTATGATTGGTGTACACTGTAGGCGGTAACGAGATGTTACCGCAATCTCCTTGTTACCGCGGTTTGTTTACATTTTAGTGATCGGCTGTGAAAGGATCACAGCCGATCACGTGGGTAAACAGCCGGCCAATGGCTGTTTACCAGCGTCGGTGACGAGCAGTGTTCCCGGGGAACACGCTGCCACCGACGTGCACGCACAGCGCGCTCACGATCGCGTGCATGCGCCGTGCACAGTCAGGGTGTGACCATCTGTGATCGGCCGTGACTTCATAACCAATGGCTGTTCACCCCCTTCAGTGGTGAGCGGTGTCTCCGTGACACGCAGCCACCGAAGAAACAGGGATGCGCGCGCACGATCGCGCGCATTACCTGTTTAAACGGGAGGCCACAATAGGTGCGCCGCCTGGCCGTCATTTGACAGCCGGTGGTCAGCATCTAGTTAAACGTGATTTATTTTTATTTATTTTTTGCATCTTTTTTTGTTTGTTTAGCAAAAAATAAAACTCCCAGCTGTAATTAAATACCACCAAAAGAAAGCTCTATTTGTGGGAAAAAAATGATATAAATTTCATTTGTGTAGAGTGTTGTATGGCTGCGCAATTATCATTCAAAGTGCATCAGCGCTGAAAGCTAAAAATTGGTCTGGGCAGGAGGGGGGTTTAAGTGCCCAGTAAGCAATTGGTTAAATGAAGCCCATCAATTGAAAAAAATAAATAAAATACATGTGAGTAGATAAAATTATTTAGATTTAATTTATAATCAATAACCCCTAGGGGTGGTCCATGATCTGAATGCATACAATGGTCAGGGCCGGTGCTGGGCTATTTTGCACCCTAGGCAAGACCAGCTACTTGCGCCCCCCCCCCCCCCCCCCACTCCAAAAAAAAAATTAAAAAATGAAGACTACCATTTTAAAAACAGTAGAAAATATTAAAACACCTAAATATAAAACTGCTACATTTTTTTAGACAGCCCAATGGTGGGGGGCCTGTGTGACAGGTGGTGGTGGGGGGTTCATGTGGCAGGTGGTGGTGGGGGGGCCAGTGTGACAGGTGGTGGTGGGGGGTTCATGTGGCAGGTGGTGGTGGGGGGGCCAGTGTAACAGGTGGTGGTGGGGGGTTCATGTGGCAGGTGGTGGTGGGGGGGCAGTGTGACAGGTGGTGGTAGGGGGGCCAGTGTGGCAGGTGGTGGTGGGGGGTTCATGTGGCAGGTGGTGGTGGGGGGGCCAGTGTGACAGGTGGTGGTGGGGGGTTCATATGGCAGGTGGTGGTGGGGGGTTCATGTGGCAGGTGGTGGTGGGGGGGCCAGTGTGACAGGTGATGGTGGTGGTGGGGGGCCATGTGACAGGTGATGGTGGGGGGGTTCATGTGGCAGGTGGTGGTGGGGGGGGCCAGTGTGACAGGTGGTGGTGGGGGGTTCATGTGGCAGGTGGTGGTGGGGGGGCCAGTGTGACAGGTGATGGTGGTGGTGGGGTGCCATGTGACAGGTAATGGTGGGGGGCAGTGTGACAGGTAATGGTGGGGGACAGTGTGACAGGTGATGGTGGTGGTGGGGGGCCATGTGACAGATGATGGTGGTGGTGGGGGGCCATGTGACAGGTGATGATGGAGGGCAGTGTGACAGGTACAAGAACTTCACTCACTGTATTGGCTGTTAGTGTCAGCTTCTCAAGAGGCAGTCACGTTGCATGGAATCCTAGCTCAGCAATAAACAGCCCATCAGAGCAACCAATCGTGGAGTCATATGCTTGTGGATACACGACCAATTGATAGCAGGGGCGGGCGTTCCGTGTGGTGGTAGGCGTGGCCAATAGCTACCAGTGTACTTTTCTGTCCCAGGGCTCAAGTCCGCGTCGAGTAGAGGCAGGAGGGTGGCGGTGAATGTATTGTCACCTGTTAAGTGTTCCTGCCCCGGGACGGGACGGGGCGGCCTTCCCCGTTATTGGGATGGGATTCCCACACTTCTCACGCTCCTCCCATTCAGTAAACAATGAGAAACGGCCCGAAGTGAAGGCAGACGGGAGGGCAGAGCGGAGCACCCACAAACATGCCGCTCTCTGTGTGTGTGAGTGGAGCTGACGCGGCCGGCCGTGCTAGTGTGCTGTCATTGTGCTCGCCCTCTGCATGCTGGACTATGGAGAACGAGGCACTGACAAGCTCCCAGTGCAAAATAGGCAAACCAGCGGCCCTGGTTGCGCCCTAGGCGGCAGTGCGCCCTAGGCGGTTGCCTAGTCCACCTAGTGGTAGCACCGGCCCTGACAATGGTAATATAGTAATGTAAATATAAATATAAAATTAATATATTTTCATAATGATAATCAGAAAATCTGGAGTATAGACAAATCAATGGACATTCATGGATGCAGTTCATATCAGAAATACATAATTTACCAATCAAAATCATGAAATCACATGAATGAGTACAAACTCTATAGGACAAAATTGATATTATCAAGGATTAAAATAAGCTTAATTGGGCATCTTTAGTTTGAGAACCTGACGCGTTTCTTGGCTTCTTGCCAGTCATCAGGGGTGGGATGCATGTTTTTACTAAAAAAGCAAATGAATATAACAAATATTAATATATGTGGAACTTCAGTTAAATAGAGAGAGTATCTAACTGATCCACTTGCATGATAAAATGACTTACAATAAAGCCCAAAAAGTGGGCAGAACTTCCAGCAATGGGAACTGTTAGAGCTGAGATTTAACTGTCTCATCCAGGGTTGAGGCAGGGTTCCGACCATCCCCCCAACAATGTCAGGGGGTAGGCCAGGGGGAACCGACCCAGATGCCCTCAACACTAGTCCACTGGGTACTGAATGTGTATGTATTACCCAAATCTGTGAAAAAGAAAAAAAGAGAAGAAGTATGATGTGTCACCAAAAAAAAAAACACAAACCAAAAGCAAAACACTGAGTATTGGATTGAATGTGTTAAATGGATATAGCTAATTACTGAAAAATGTGTGTGAATGAGATATGCAAAAATGACTGGGAAATAGGAGAAAGCTAAATGTGTGTAAAATAAGTGGGAATGATGGTAAGGACATACAAAATCATCCATTCAAATGTGTGAAAAAATGTGTGCAGTGCTCTGAATGAAACAATGTATGTGCATGGGGAAATAAATAAATAAATAATAAATACACACACACACACACACACACACACACACTAATGGAGCACAGTGGAGGAGTGAACCGTCTGTCTGTCCCAGCTCATATACCCCAGGCCCTGGGCGGGTCCCCGCCAGCGTCATGCATGATGTCTTTTGCAGCTGTGAGAAGATGAGGGAATACTCACAGCTGAGGATAAGCTTTACCTCAGTGGGTGCCCACCCATCTTAGCTGCAGCATCAGGTGGAAAGAAAAAAACAAAAACAAAAACAAATCCAAAACAAACACAGACTCCCACCTTGCAGCGTTTATTGACACCGCTCGAGGGGCCCATTTATGCATGACGCCGATGCACTGAGATCGAACCCCACCACCCCTTGAGATACATAAAGGGAGGTAGGGAGGGAGCTGAGCGCATCGTAACCCCGGAAAAAGACTGCAACATACCCAGCAAGCACATCCCATATGTTCGATTGATCAATGGATAGATTCCAGGGGGAAAAAAACTGGAAAAAATAATAAAGAAGTTCTCAATAACTGATGGAAACACATATATAAATAATAATTCAAGTCGCGGGTTTATGAACCCGAAACTGGGATTATAAATGAATTGGGATATACATACAAAAGAATATTTACTAAGGATAAGGATAATGAATAATTCTGCAGCATGGTCACCAAAGAAAAGTTCCCATTGCTGGAAGTTCAGCCCAATTTTTGGGCTATATTGTAAGTCATTTTATCATTCAAGTGGATCAATTAGATACTCTCTCTATAAAACTGAGGTTCCACATATATTAATATTTGTTATATTCATGTGCTTTTTTAGTAAAAACATGCATCCCACCCCTGATGACTGGCAGGAAGCCAAGAAACGCGTCGGGTTCTCAAACTAGGAATGCCCAATTAAGCTTATTTTAATCCTTGATAATATCAATTTTGTCCTATAGAGTTTGTACTCATTCATGTGATTTTATGATTTTGATTGGTAATTTATGTATTTCTGATATGAACTGCATCCATGCATGTCCATTGATTTGTCTATACTCCAGATTTTCTGATTATCATTATGAAAATATATTAATTTTATATTTATATTTACATTACTGTATTACCATTGTATGCATTCAGATCATGGACCACCCCTAGGGTTTATTGATTATAAATTAAATCTAAATCATTTTATCTACTCACATGTATTTATTTTTTTTATTTTCAATTGACATGCTTCATTTAAAGTCCCACTTGCCCCCCTTTTCTTAAAAACTAATTTTTTTTATAAATAAATAATGAACAAGAGAAAGCTTGATTAAACGGAGGAACCAGCAATGTTCTCAAGACTAGTGTTAAGTCCTCTTTTGAAAAAAAACTATTTCAATGGAGGTCTGATTTCTATGGCTGCCCCTAAAAATCAGATCACCAAAGGATTTAGAACATATCTTGTACACGACATAACTGACAAAGCAGGGATTTGACCCTTCAGGGTATTATAAGTTAACCCTAAGCCCTTCTACACACGGTCGGAGAATCCGTCGGAATGTGTCCTATCGGACCGTGTTGTCGGATAATCCCACTGTGTGTGGTGTGCATCGGACTGATTCCGTTGGAATATCCGTTGGACCAAGTTTTCCAACATGTTGGAAATATTTTCCGACCAACTGGTCCGATCGGACATACTCCAATCATGTGTAGCCTACTCCGACGGACAAGGTGCCACGCATGCTCACATTCAAATTCCGACACGGAAGCGCTCGTTCAGGTAAAACTACTGCTCTTAAGCGATATAGCACATTCGTCACGCTGCAATGTTAAAAATTCTTTCATCAAGAGCATTCTCTTGTTCTTTACAATGCTGCAAGAACGAACTTCTTTTGATGCTCATAGTCACACACACACTTTTCCCGAACGTATTTTATTACTCTTTTTTAACCATTTCAGCAATAAAATTTTAGTTTGCGTCACATCTACACAATTTTAGATTTGGTTTATTCTTTTTTGGATGCTATATTTATTTTTAATTCCTAAAAATCTCCTTTAAAGACAGTTTGCTAATTTCTCCTTTTTTTGGGGTATTTTTTGTGTGTAAACTTACCACAACAACATTATTTTATTTTTTATATTTGGTTTTTCTTTTTTAATCTACAGGAGTTTGTTTAGTGTTGGTACCCCTTGTTATTCATTTCACTTTGTATTTTTGAAATGTACCTGCCTGCTCACAAATAAACTGGCTTTTTGGAAGGAAAACGCATTACACAAGTATTTCATCAAACAAAAAAAACCTTTATTTCGGTGTCAGTAACAAATAAAGAGGGAAGCAGCAATGTTGAAACTGGGGAGATTAGCGAAGCCTTTGGCACACATCAACTATTTAAACGCAAAAATTGTTGGCCTGAGGAATACATGTCTGAGGGAGAGAAGTCTGGTCCTGAAGTCCATGAAACCTGGAACAGCAGCAGATGGCATCTATGTTCCCAGGCTGTGGTACTACAACAGGCTGCATCTTCTGTCAGGCCAGACTGAAACCAGGTCATCTCTCTCTGGTCTTCCTTCCACGCTTCCTTCCAGGCTGTGGCTGTGGTGCTGGAGGTGTGACAGAAGGAGGAGGAGGAGCAGGGGCATGGGCCAAACCACACAAGTGTGTTTCTTGTGTCATTTGGCCCAACAGACCCTTGTTGAGGGTGTGGAAAATAACCTCCTCACACAAGATCTGTTGCCCCTGCTCCATTTTATCAAGCTTGCACGCAACCATGGCGGCAAAGGCCTCTTGGTAGGTGGGTTTTGTTGGAGTGCCGCAGAAGCCTCACCAATCAGCCTCAGGGCCGACTCCTCAACATTCCCCCCCCTTTCTCGCCCTTCTGCATGGAAGGCGGAGGGGAGGGACCTGGCATTCTGTGAGGCTCCTTTGGCTGCCCACCGCCTGGCTGCCGCTTACCCCCGCCTCCTCCTGGCTGCCACTTTCCACAGCCATCTCCTGGCTGCTGCATTCCACACCCTCCTGTTCCTGGCTGAGTTCTTCCTGTGTATGAAAAAGGGACATCGTTTTATTTTTTGGTTCATCAAACACACACAATTTTCACATCAACACTGTTGCAAATTGTTAACCAATAGAAAAGACTATCATTCTGAGCCCAGCATTTTTCTTTCTTGTCCCAAAGGTTTTGGCCACTACTGTCTATTGATATGTGAAACACTTTCTAAACTCAGCAATTAGTGAGCAAAAATCAAGTTACCATCATTCATTTTGACTCAACAAATATGTACAACAATACTATACCTGGCTCAAGCTGGGCTCCCACAGTTCTTCCTGAGTGGAAGGCCCAGGTTGGGCGTAGGAAGACTCATCGCGTGTGTATTGGAGCATAGAAGGATGCGTGGAAGGAAGAGTAGAGAGGGATTCTCTGACATCAGCCTGGTCTGACAGAAAATGCATCCTGTCATAATACCACAGGCTGGGGACATAAACGTCATCTGCTCAAGCTCCAGAATGCACGGACTTCAGCACCTTGGTCCTCTCCCTCATATATGTACTCCTGAGGCTACCAATTTTCTTTTTTAAATATTTGACGTCTGCCCTGGGGACCACCGGCTTCACAAACTTAACCAGTTGCAACATTGCTGCCTGCCTCTTTTGTCTGTTACTATATAGTGGGTGTGTTGCTTGCCACAGGATGGGCATGTCTCTGTATTTATCGATGAACAGAGGGAGGAAGCTATGATCATTGAAGCCGTCCATAATGTCTGCAAGACACAACACAAGACAAACCCTAATGTCAGTCTAAACTCCACTAATGCAGGCCTCAATCTAGAAGCAGTGTAGCCTAGTGATGTACCAAGTTCAAAATTTTACCTTCGTTTGCACGTCCGTCGCGCCAGCTTCTCCCTCTGTTCACCGATCGTACGGAAGACACACGCGTTGTGTTTTACATACAGTGTGCATGCGTGAAACTCCGCCCGCCCCTGACATTCTTTCCAGACTATTCCCCGCCCCTTCGCTTCCGGCACAGTGGGGAGAGCACATGGCGGAGAGAACACAGGTGCGCACTAATAATAGTTCCACTAACGAGGAGGAGGGTGAGGAAAGCCCGGAGCCTGAAACGTCCCGATCCAGGAAGACAAGATTTAAGGCCTCAAATATGTCTTTTGGTGAGATGTTGATATCAGGACCGACTATGATGGGAAGTATGGACCTTACCCAAACTCAAATATCAGAAAGGCCAAGATCATGAATAAAGTTGTGAAGAGTCTTCATAAGAATTTTGGGGTACGCCGATCCATGGATCAACTGAGAAAACGCTGGTCAGACCTGAAACTGAGGGAGCATGAGCAGTACCTAAGGATCAAGCGTGTTCTTGACAAACGTAAGTAGTTGTCGTGTGTTCATATGATTAATATTGCTTGCATCCTGCTCCATGTGCTTTGATTTCATGTTGTGCATTTTAAAATGGCCACTTTCAAGTTCATGGTTTCATTCGTTCATAGGAAACATCGTTCTTCCGGTAAGTATTCCAGCTGAACACAGTGTCCCCAATAATGTTATGACCTTGAAGCCCGGCCAAAATAAACAATTGGACAACACTTCCAAACAATGTTTCATATTGTTAAAGTGGTTGTATGCTCAATTTTTTAACTTTTACCTACAGGAAAGCCTATAATAAGGCTTACCTGTAGGTAAAAAAAAATCTCCTAAACCTGTACGGTTTAGGAGATATTCCCCTCGGTATGCGCCGCTGCCGTTGCCGTGAATATTCCCCTCGGTATGCGCCGCTGCCGTGAAAATCCGGCAGTGGCCGACCGGCCGGACTGAAATCTCCCGCGCGCATGCGCGGGAGTGACGATATCGCGGCTCCGGCCACTCACAGCCCCGGAGCCGCGATACCCAGAAGAAACACCGAGGGAGCATGTCAGCTCCCTCGGAGTGGATCGGGCCAGATGACGGGGCCTCGTTCTAAGGTAAGTATTTCATAATGAGCTAGTATGCGGTGCATACTAGCTCATTATGCCTTTTGCTTTGCAGGTTTTAAAAAAAAAAATTGCGGGTTTACTACCGCTTTAATTCTGCCCTCTGTGTGCTAATTCTTTATTTTTTTCCATTCTCATAGGGGAGAGAAGACTCTGCAAGTATGAGGACACCAGGGACCACACCCCTCCCAAAGAAGGGCAACTTCCAAAAGCAGAAACAGAGGAGCAGGAGGAGGAGGAGGAAGGAGAGATCGTGGAGGTTGGGCAAATTGTCACCACAACAAGTGAGTGTCGGAGAACACAGCTTCCGGTAAGCTCATCAATGTATGTCACCATATTTTTATTACATGGTGTGTTTTTTTTGCTTTGTTTTGTAGGTGATGTGGAAGAAGATTTCCGTTTTACCAGTGAAAGTGCCCAGATCCAGATTGGGGAGATAATGGGGTGCAATCGGGATTTGGAAAATATCCTGCAAAACATCAATGATGTTAAAAATAAAATGAAGAACATCATTGATGTTTTGGGGAGAGTGTGAAACACCAAAAACTAGATAGGGTTTTATTTTTGCTATTTTAAAAACAAAATGTATTTCTCAAAATTACAAATTTGGAAGATGCACAGAGTGTGTAAACATGCGCTATCTCCCTTCATGGGGGATCAATGTACGTGTTTTGTGTAAAGTGTTTGAGATGAAGGGGTTGCAGCCCCAAAGCATGTACATTGATCCCCCATGTTGACACACTGTGTGCATCTTCCAAATTTGTTTTTTTCAGGGGTGACACCCCATGTGATGAAGGCAATATCAGCCCAGTTTGTACATACTCATGTCTGATATTGTCTTCACTTTTCAAAGTTGAACTTTGTAAGTTCCTGTGTTCTGTACTTTACGCTTTGATACATGCCTGTTTACCCAAAAACACCAAGTAAACCAAATTTTGATTAAACTCTGTTTTTGAAACACACAATTTCTTTTTTTTTTTTTTTTCAAATATATGATTTTATTTAACACCGACAAAGGGAGGAAATCCCAGCAACACATAATGAATAAACAGAAGTACAAGCTGAAAATAAATAGCTTATCACTCAAGACATCGGACTTCTGTCCAGGTACAATAAAACAGATCATGTTACAGACAAGGTGCAGGAACTTGGTGGCAACTAAGAAATGGTCGGATGATCTAAGCTGTGACGGTAGCTGATTTCCTTCCCCACATTTTCCATTATCTAGTGAAAGTAGTGAGAAAGCGGGTGGGGACAGAAAAAAAAAAGGGGGGGGGGGGGCGCGGGTGAAGAGAGAAAGAAGAGAAAAAAGGTAGGTGGTGGAGGGGGGGAGGGGAGAAGGAGAAGGTAGAAGAAGGCTAAAAGCAGCCAGGGTGAGCACCATACCAATACCAATGTGTACAGGTCTTTGAAGACATAGACAGTACATGCTCAGTTATGCTGCGTACACACGATCAAACAAGCGGGTGGAAAAGTCCGGCAAACTGAAGTCCCCTGGACAATCCCCCCCGCGTGTAGCCTCCAGCATACTTTTTTGACCCAAAAGTACGGCGGACTTAGAAAGTAGTTTTGCACTCCAATCTTCCCGCCGGACTCGCATTTCGGCGGACAATCCGGCCGTGTGTGTGCCAGTCCGCCGTACTTTTGAAATGAACTGACTTTTCCCGCCCGGTCTCCAGGTAGGCGAGGCCGGTGAAGGGGACGTCGCTGGCCCTGCCACCTGGTATGGACTTAAAGGGGAACCCCAACGCCGAAAAAAAATCGGCGTGGGGGTCCCCCCAGGTCCACTTCAGACCCTCGTCCGAGCATGCTACCCGGCCAGCCAGGAAAGGGGGGGACGAGCGAGCGCCCCCCCCCCCCTCCTGAGCCGTACCAGGCCGCATGCCCTCAACATGGGGGGTGCCTTGGGGAAGGGGGGCCGCGCGGCCCCCCCACCCCAAAGCACCTTGTCCCCATGTTGATGAGGACAAGGGCCTCTTCCCGACAACCCTGGCCGTTGGTTGTCGGGGTCTGCGGGCGAGGGGCTTATCGAAATCCGGGAGCCCCCTTTAATAAGGGGGCCCCGGATACCGGGCCCCCACCCTATGTGAATGAGTATGGGGTACAATGTACCCCTACCCATTCACCTGTAAAATAAAGTACAAAAAAAACACAACACACAAGATAAAATAGTTTTTTGCACAGCTCCGGGGGTCTTCCGTCTTCGGGGGTCTTCTCGCCAGACTCCTCCGCTATCTTCTTTTAGCTCTTTTGCTAGCGGAGGAGCCCGACTTTCTTCCTCGCCGCCGCCCTCTTCTTCCGACTTCGGGGGGTCTTGTCCCCCTCTTCGGTTCTTCTGTCGCCGTGGGGGCGGGGAATAGAGAAGAAAAAGAAGAAGAAGAAGAACCCCAGAGCTGTGCAATAAACTTTTTATCTTGTGTGTTGTGTTTTTTTTGTACTTTATTTTTCAGGTGAATGGGTAGGGGTACATTGTACCCCATACTCATTCACATAGGGTGGGGGGCCGGTATCCGGGGGCCCCCTTATTAAAGGGGGCTCCCGGATTCCGATAAGCCCCTCGCCCGCAGACCCCGACAACCAACGGCCAGGGTTGTTGGGAAGAGGCCCTTGTCCTCATCAACATGGGGACAAGGTGCTTCGGGGTGGGGGAGCCACGCGGCCCCCCCTTCCCCAAGGCACCCCCCATGTTGAGGGCACGAGGCCTGGTACGGCTCAGGAGGGGGGGGGGGCGCTCGCTCGCACCTCCTTTCCTGGCCGGCCGGGTAGCGTGCTCGGACAAGGGTCTGTTGTGGACTTGGGGGGGACCCCCACAGCGATTTTTTTCGGCATTGGGGTTCCCCTTTAAGTCCATACCAGGTGGCGGGGCCAGCGGTGTCTCCTTCACGGGCCCCGCCTACCTGGAGACGCGCTCGAAATGAGCGGACTTTCCTCCGTGTGTGTGGGCGAGTCTGTTCATTTCAAAAGTAGGGCGGATAGTACGGATAGTACGGCCCTTCAGGTCTGGTATGGATATTAAGGGGAACCCCGCGTCAAATTAAAAAAAAATTGACGCGGGGTCCCCCTAAAAATCCATACCAGACCCTTTATCCAAGCACGCAACCTGGCAGGCTGCAGGAAAGAGGGGGGGAGGAGAGATTGGCCCCCCTCCCTCCTGAACCGTACCAGGCCACATGCCCTCAACATTGGGAGGATGCTTTGGGGGTCTGTGACCCCTCAAAGCACCTTGTCCCCATGTTGATGAGGACAAGGGCCTTATCCCCACAACCCTGGCCGGTGGTTGTGGGGGTCTGTGGGCGGGGGGCTTATCAGAATCTGGAAGCTCCCTTTAACAAGAGGACCCCCAGATCCCGCCCCCCCCCCCCGTTTGAAATGGTAAGGGGATACAAAAGTACCCCTACCATTTCACAAAGAAAGTGTAAAAAATAGTTAAATAAGACAAACACACTTTTGAAAAATTCCTTTATTAAAAATAAAAAAAAGATTCCAGCGGTGGTAATCCACTCTTGCTATCCAGCGACGGACGGTCACCTCTCCAGCGATGGCTGATCTGAATCAGCGCAGCGAATCCATCCTTCTTCTGTCTCCACGGAGGAGACACTGCAGGGATTCCGGCGGCCTGACGTTTCTTATATACGGAGGGCGGGGCCACCCGTCACCTGACCCTGCCCCCCTCTGACACAAGGGGAAACCCGGGGTTCCCTGTGACGTATGGGTGACCCCGCACCCCTCTGATGTAACACAGGCAGGTTTCCATTACATCAGAGGGGGGCGGCGTCACCCATACGTCACGGGGAATTTTTCAAAAGTGTGTTTGTCTTATTTAACTATTTTTTACACTTTCTTTGTGAAATGATAGGGGTACTTTTGTACCCCCTTACCATTTCAAACGGGGGGCGGGATCTGGGGGTCCCCTTGTTAAAGGGGGCTTCCAGATTCTGATAAGCCCCCCGCCCGCAGACCCCCACAACCACCGGCCAGGGTTGTGGGGATGAGGCCCTTGTCCTCATCAACATGGGGACAAGGTGCTTTGAGGGGTCACAGACCCCCAAAGCATCCTCCCAATGTTGAGGGCATGTGGCCTGGTTCGGTTCAGGAGGGAGGGGGGCCGCTCTCTCGTCCCCCCCTCTTTTCCTGCAGCCTGCCAGGTTGCGTGCTCGGATAAAGGGTCTGGTATGGATTTTTAGGGGGACCCCACGTCAATTTTTTTTTAAATTTGACGCGGGGTTCCCCTTAATATCCAAAACCAGACCTGAAGGGCCTGGTAATTGAATTTGGGGGACCCCCACGCTTTTTTTTTTTTTTTTTATCAATGACTTTCAATGAGTGTTCTCTGTATTATGGAGCCGACAATTCATAATAACGGCGAGTGATTTTAAAGGACTTTTTTCCCTGCATAAATGACACTTTGTGCAGGGACAGTTCTAAGCACCAGAAACATGAGCCCCTTCACAGGCATACTATAGACACCCCCCCCCCCCCCCCTACGAAATTTAAAGGAATATTACACTTTTATTGTTTCACTTTAATCATTATTAAAATCACTGCTCCCGAAAAAACGTCCGTTTTTAAAACTTTTTTTTGCATTGATACATGTCCCCTGGGGCAGGACTTGGGTCCCCAAACACATTTTAGGACAGTAACTTGCAAATTAGTCTTTAAAATTAGCACTTTAAATTTTGAACGTTGGAGTCCCATAGACTTTAATAGGGTTCTAAAGTATGCTATATACTAGCTCCGTCAAATCTTCTTTATACATTCGACAGACACCATAAGCCTTTAAAGACAGATTCGACCGTAATTCATGTGGATTTTCGGACGAATGCAATTTTTGAACGAAAAACGAAATAAATAAAAACGAATTTCGGGAGTAACTAAATAAATTAAGTTTTCGGACGAAAACGAAATTCCGAAACGAAATATTTTACTCTGCACATGTCTAGTATGATATTGGGTAACCGTCCGGGCCCAGGGCTTTACCCGGTTTCATATGGCCGATGGCAGTGCGGAGTTCCTCCATAGTGATAGGCGCTTCCAGTTCTTCCCTTATGTCTGCTGACAGAGAGGACATATGTGAGGACGTAATGTAGTCAACTATGGCAGCGTGAGAGGGCCGATTGGACGTCAGATTGTATAGGTTAGAGTAAAATTGCCCAAACTCGCCCATTATCTGTTCAGGGAGGGCAACTCTTTGGCCATCAGGCTTAGCAATGTGGGGAATGTAGGAAGCTTGTTTCTGTTCCCTAACCGCTCTAGCTAAGGTTTTACCACATTTGTCACCAGACACGTAGGTAGTTTGCCGGCAGCGCTGAAGTGCCGCCTTGGCTCTGTAGTACAGCAGATCGGTTATCTTATCGAACCGACCCTAGTTCAGATTCAAGGGACCGGGTGGGGGCATGTTTGTGGCGTGCTTCCAGTGAGGACATGGTGGACAGCAGCTTGGTCAACTGTTCCGATCACTCCCTCTTAATCCGTGAACCATGGCTGATCAAAATCCCCCGAATGACCGCCTTGTGCGCTTCCCATAAAGTGCCCAAGGGTGGCGTTTTCCTGAAAGTACAGGGACAATGCCCTGGTGACATCAGCCACAAGTTCAGGGACGCCATACGCTATACATCCACCAATTGGGCCTTATGAAGGGAATTAGCTATGCGTTTTCTGTGTAATGGGGGAATGGAAGAGAGTCCCGAGGATGTGTCGGAAGAGGGAATCAGCGGGGCATTAAAGTCCCCACCAAGGATTAGTTGTCCCGTAGTGAAGTCTCCAAGCTTATCTAAGACCCTTGCTATAAAGGCACTCTGGTGTTCATTTGGTGCATAAACGGAGGCCAGCGTAAAGGGGGTTGTTCCCACCAAACCCTTAATGAACATAAAACGACCCTCCGGGTCTCCTAGTACTGCATGGCATTGCCAGGGAAGTGTATTTGATATGAGGATGGAGACCCCTTTAGACTTGGCCGAGGGATTAGTGGAGTGGTACACAGTCGGAAAGAATCTGTTTTTAAGGATCAGATATTTCTCCTGTCTAAAATGTGTTTCCTGGATAAAAGCAATGTCCGCATGTGATTTGCGGAGGTCATCCAACAATACACGTCTCTTTTCTGGGATATTTAGACCCTTGGCATTAATTGATACGATTTTTATTGAGTCCATCTCCCTGGCTACTGATAGCAAAAAATAAAAGAGGAAGGGGAGGGAGAGAAGGGGTCAGGGGTCAGAGGGGGAAAGAAAGGGGATAAAGAGTGGGGTAAAGAAGAGGAGGAGGTAAAGTGATAAAGGTAACCCAGGTCCCAGCTACGGGGCCCACCAACTAACCAAACAAGTGAACACTTGAAAAGGCACAATGCCTTCGCCTATGTAAGCGGAGGCAAATGCGGGCCTATTTGGGGGCGGAGATGGACTGTGGCCGGAAAACAATGCAAGGCTCCAGCCGTCCCACCCAACCGACTCAACACATAAATGAACAATTCTGCGTGTCAACATTATTCAACATTTGCAAACGGCAACCTATTAGTGAGTACAGAGTAAATCCTATATACCCATGTATGTACGTAAGATATGCAAACAGGTGAGCCCTGGCGACAGGAGCTCAAGATTAACCAGAGCCAAGTGCATCCCCCCAGAGTCACGTCATACGTGCCTCCACCCCCGTTACGCTTATCAGACTGAAGGCTCAGCTGTGTCCCAGCATTAGGGGCGCCTCCATCCCAAAGCCACCCCCCCACCGCCTCATACAGCAGGCTCCACTGCCCGGAGCCTCCGAGACAATTGGCCCCCGCTCCCACCACTCGAGGGCGCCTCGTGTTATCCCAGAAATACCACATATGCCCTCCCCGTGGCCACGCTCTCGCCTCAGGTTCCTATTCCGTCCTCCCCGCCTGGCCACCCCCCCCCCACCTTAGTGCCCACAGAGCCCCAAGAACCCTTAGAGCCCCTCAGGTGTGTACATAAAGGAACAGATGGCGCCCCGGGTGCTCGGCCACGGCCCCCCCAGTCTGGTATATGGGAACCCCTCATGGGAGCACCCCCGGTCAGGAGGGAGGCCAGGGTCTCACCCTCCTTCCAAAGGTCCCTACCACAACCGGCAGCGGGACCAGAGCACGGGCAGAGCGGGGGTGGGGAAGCACCCCATAAACAGGAAGCAGGGCAATACCGTTATGACCCACCGCAGTGCATAATCTCCCACTGTGCCACCCTCGTAAGCCCATGAGGTCTAATCTGGGTAAACAATAGCTGGCATAACACAGGTTCCCTGCCCCAGTGAGCCCAGTAAACCCCATAATCACCAAGAATGTAAAGTAACCAAGGCTGTCTGTGAGCATAGGACCCCCGGCCTCCCATGGAGCCCGGCCAGGCCAAACCCAGGGCGCCGTAAGCCCCGCACACCCGGAGCATTCAAGATCCTGCGATGGGGCATGAGTCTCGCAAAGTGTTTCTCTGTGCAGTGAGTAACGTCCATTAGTACCAGAGAACAGGTGGCTTGGGAGGGGTAGCCAAGTGGGGGGGGCCGCAAAGCAACCGCTGGGCAGCAATGTTTCATACCTGTGTTTCCAGGAGGTCAGTGATGATGCGTGGGTGTGTGCGATCATGTAAGAAGGTGTCCTCAGTGAACATTATGTCCGGGGGGGATGCAATCCTCATGTGCTCAGAATTCCCTGTCTGCTCTTGGCGATTCTGAACGGGAACGGGGACGACTCCTCTGTGATCTAGGGGGAAGCCCACCCCTTGACACGGGATATTCCTGCGGCCCTGGTGCCTCAGCAGGAAGTCGAGCCAGTTTGGGACAACGATTGGATCCATACCCAGGAAGGAGAACAGGGCCGGCAGAGAGTCCGGTGACCGCAGGACAAACGACCGTTGTTCTTTCCGGAAAATCACCGCCAGGGGGAAGCCCCAGCGGTAAGTAAATCCCCGGCTCTTCCCTAGATCCAGCAGTGGTTTCATGATCGCCCGTCGCTGCAAAGTCGCCCTGGAGATATCAGGCAGGATCGTCAACGGCGCCCCGTCCAACTCCAGGTCCCGCACTTCCCAGGCCTTGCGTGTGATTATTTCCTTGTGGGCATAATGATGCAGGCGACAGATCACATCTCTGGGCCTCGCTGGATCTTCTGACCTGGGACCCAAGGCTCTGTGTATCCGGTCAAACTCTAGGCGACCCTGTGAAAAATTTCCGCTACCGTGGCCTCAAGATCCACCGTCCCCATGGCCTCGGGGAGGCCACGAAGCCGCAGGTTGTTCCTGTGGCTCCTGTCCTCCATTTCCTCCACGGAAAGTTGGAGTTCGAGAGCGCGCTCTGTCTGAGACGCCTCATGTGCCTCCAGAGCAGCCACCCTGCTGTCCAGTGCCACCAGATTTGACTCACCTGTCGAAAGTCTCCCCGAGAGCAGGTGCACCTCCTGTTTCACCGCATGGAGTTCCTTGCGGTGGGTTGCTTCCACGCGACCCACCAGGGCTTCTATATCGGCTTTGGTGGGGAGTGCTTTATGGCTCTCAGCTCCGCATCTGCCCCACAGGCTTGGCTTGGCTGCGGGGCTCTGCCAGGATCCATCGAGCAGTCATACGGGATGCCAGAGCAAAACTCTGAGCTGTGGGAGCTCGCCGGAGATTCCGGCCGTAATGGGCGGTCTGTCACGCGCAGCGTGTGTGCCTGCGCCATATTGGGATCCTCGGCGCCCGGCTGACTGCGGCCGAAAAGCCGCTGTATGCTTCCCGAAGGTGAGGTACGAGTCTGTTTGCGGCTGCCTTTGTTCCGTTGTGATGAGCGCCGCTTAGCAGAGAGCATTCTGCGGGCAAACGAGCTGTGTCAGTCGGCTGGGGAAGGACTCGGCCGGGAGCTCAGTTCAAGCGTGACCTTCCTCAGCCATGTCCAGGCCACGCCCCAACACACAATTTCTTGGTTTGTTGTAAAAACCTTTTCGAAACACACATGTGAATGTGCTTGGATTACAAAGCTTATTTATCAGCAATGTGTGGCTTCCTTTTTCATTGCACAAAAAATGTATTTGTAGTCAAATTTAAGTTTGTGCTGAGAAGGAGTGTGATTTACTAAAGGCAACTCCACTTTGCACTTCAAGTGCAGTTTCAGGTGTACTTTTGCAGTGCACTTGTAGTGCATAGTGGATGTGCCTTTAGTAAAAAACACCCACAGTGACGTGTAAATTTGAACAATCATGCCATTTTCCTGCCATGGTGCAGAAAATGAGCACGATTTTGGCCAGTAATGCATTACATACATTAGTTCCAAAAACAAGGTGTGTGTGTAGCAGACCCACAACATAATAACATTATCTGAAGAAGAGATTGTCCCCTCATCTCGCTCTGAACTTGGGTTTGCACTGTTGGTGAAAAAGGCACAACTTGAAAAAACCTAATTATACCTAGGAGACACCTAAAACCAAGCCAAGCAGTAAATGAAGGAGTTTCAGATCAAAATTTATTCTTAAAATGCCGCTCAGACATTGTCTGGCATATCAATGGCCCCCCTACCCACAAAGTAGTCCATGTATTGTGTTCTAACCTCACGGGCGCTTTGGGGGGGGGGGCAGCCAGGATGAGCATGTTCAAGGCCCGTGAGGTTATCTTCATTTTTCAGCAAGTCTGCTTCTTGTTGGCCAACTGAAACCGCATAGTTCACAGAAACTTTTTTCATAAAATTGTGCAGAACACAGCACGCCAGCACTATGTGATTCAGTTTGTATTCCGCCATGTGAATAGGCATAAGAAAAAGGTGAAACCAGCTGGCCAGTATGCCAAAAGTGTTCTCCACCACTCTTCGGGGGCTCTGAACAGGCGGAAATTAAAAATCCTCTGGTCTGGGGTGAGGGTTCTCATGGGGAAGGGCCGCATCAGATGGTTCGCCAGGGCAAACGCCTCATCCGCGACAAAGACGGTCGGGAGTCCTTCCTGATTCTCCTCTGGGGGTGGCAAGCCCAGACTGCCACTCTGGAGACGCCAGTAGAACTCTGTCCGTGAGAACATTCCACCATCCGACATCCGTCCATTTTGCCCCACGTCCACATACAAAAAGTCATATGTCGCAGACACCACCGCCAACATCACGATACTATAAAACCCCTTATAATTATAATAGTACGACCCCGAGTTGGGTGGTGGGACGATGCGGACGATGCGGATGTGCTTCCCATCTATTGCTCCTCCACAATTGGGAAAGTCCCAACGACTGGCAAAGTGGGAGGCCACAGTCTGCCATTCCTGTGGCGTTGAAGGACACTGTGGAGTGAAACAAGAACAAAAATTAGTAATTTGACAAATCAACATTGCAAGCAGATTAGACACCAACATTTTTGGTCAAAATTAGTCAAACATTTTGGGAACTAAGTATTTAAAGCCTAAAGTCTAATGTCCCCTTATGAGAGTCATCACCCCCCCCCCCCCCATCCCTCCCCCACCCCCCATATCCCCCATCTGATAGGCCCTAGCTAAAAAATGAGGGGGGATGTTTAGGACAGGTAACCCTCTCCACTTGATTGAGAGCTGAATGGCTAAATAATGTGTGCTACTTTGGGAAGCCCCTCCTTAGTTACACTATTGGCAGCCCACCGGACAGGTAAGAAGTGTCAGAATACCAAAAAGAAAACAAAATGCAAGCACTTTTCGACATTCTGCTATTACATATCCAGATAATTAATAGGTTAAAAAATCAAATAATAGCATCGGAAAGTATTGAGGCAGGCCCTTGCACTACATGCTTAGGTGAATTCATCCATAAATGTGAGCATCAAAAAGGTAGGTATAGTGTGTATTGGGTTTGGTAAAGTCATCAGATAGAGGATTGCTATCAGCTGAGCTAGCAGTTGGGGGGAGGGGGGTTCCTAATGAGTTTGGCACAACCCCAAAAAAAAATGTCACTCTGCATGAATTGAAGCACACACATCACATTTGTAGACATTTTAGGGGGTGTTTAGGGGAAAGCAATACTATGGAGCTGACAAAAGACATTGTTAAGTGACTAGACTATAGTTTTATGGGCCAAGAAGAGCATGGTGGGGAAGTTAGTGAGGCAAATATGCCTGAGGACAAAGGGGCAGAGTATATGAATTAGAGCATATTGCAATGATGGTAATTAGGGAATGAGGAAAGAAATGCAAGACATTAGCAATCATGAAATACATAGAATGTGATGTTTAAGGATAAAACTTACCTTCATATAGTCCTTCTGCTGGACCTGAATGATGGCAGAACAGGTCTCTGGAATAATGATACCCAGAGCCTGGGGGGAGATGACTGTAGAGAACTTGAGGTCCTGAAGGCTTCTCCCAGTCGCCAAGTAGCGCAACGTGGAGCATGCAGGTATCCTGCCTGGTGATATAAGGGGTCAGCAAAGCCAGCAGACGGTGAAAAACGGGGTCCGTCATCCGGAGATAATTCCTGAAATCATCAGGATTATTCTCGCGGATCTCACGGAGAAAAGGCATGTGCGAGAACTGGTCACGCTGGCGCAACTAATTCTTGGTCCACAAACGCCTCCCCTCCCTGTTTATGGACCGGGCTTGTGTCAAAGTAATAACCCCAACACAAAGCCCCTGCACAGCACAAACTCTACGACGAGTACGTAGAGGAAACATGGTTTGAAAACGGTCGGCTCGTCAGAAAGGACACCAGAAAGCACCGATAAACAGCAAGGCCCGAAAAAACGGACCTGAATAGCAGAAGCAAGCAGACAATAAAAAATGCCTTTCAAAGCGTACTATACCAAGATATAGTCCACAATGATTAACAAATACTTACTGACTGACAAGACAAGCACAAACTGAAGAGCATTAGCGGTCTGAATCACAAATCTGAAAAGCGCGAATCGTCTGTCACCAAAGTTCTACTAACACGTGATAGACACGAGATCAGCAGAAGGAGCCCAAAGGGTGCCGGACGTGGTGCTGAACTTCCCTTTTCTAGTCCCGCCGTACACGGCTTACATCACCGCGTTCTTGGCAACTGCTAACTCCGACAACTGGGTCTGACCGTGTGTATGCAACAGTTTCGGACACAATCCGTCGGACAAAATCCGACAGACAAAATCTGATGGATTTGGTTGGCAGAATGTCCGACCGTGTGTACGAGGGCTTAGAGACCACTCTGCAGAAACTCCAAAATGTTAGATACTGAAGGAGATTCAAGGTCCCAACCCCTTTCTGTAGTATTCCAGATCTGGTGACAGGTTACATTCGTGCACCTCTTACGAGCCTATAATAATGTCTCCCCTACACTGCCCCAGACACCCAAGCCAGTTAAAGCCCCCCTCTCACTTCCAAGTCACTAACTTCATCCTTCTGCGGTTCAGGTGTCAGGCCCCACTCTGCAGAAGGAGAATTTGACAAGGAGGCAGTGGGATTGGTGAGACCAACTTAAACCAGAGGGAACCACGGCTCCCTGAGCCAATATTGTAAGACTACTATTGCTGTAACCCTTTCTCGCTGAATCTTCAGCAGGATTTTGAGAGCCAATTTAAGCTGCAGAAAAACATACACCAATGGGAAGTTCCAAGACCTGGACAGAGCACCCTGACCCAATGCCTGTGGATGCCAAGTCCGGGAGAAGAAGCAAGGCATTTGACAATTCT
The DNA here is from genome assembly GCF_037356315.1 of Lithobates pipiens. Taxonomy (NCBI): domain Eukaryota; kingdom Metazoa; phylum Chordata; class Amphibia; order Anura; family Ranidae; genus Lithobates; species Lithobates pipiens. The sequence goes on along the minus strand of NW_027507764.1, from coordinate 274,986,291 downwards.
CCTCCAATGCCATTAAGATCTATCGATTGAGGCCCCATTCATTGTGATCCCCAAAGCCTCGACTTAAGTGATCTGCTAAAACATCCCCAGGCCCTGGGAGATAATATGCTGTAAGTGAGCCGAGATTCTTCTCTGCGCATAAGCCACCGTAGTTTTTTTCTCCAAAAGAATCTTGACAGCTCGACCTCGCAATATAGGTTGGAAAGCTAAGAGCATGTCTGACAGCATCCAATCCCAGGAAATCTGAACTCTTCGCCCCACAAAGGTTCCATTGGCCTTGAACCTGCTGTTCCAGGCAGTGTGCCTGGCAGCCTGCCAGACTGGCATTGGTCGTCACCACTATTGGTTCTGAGGCCTTCAACGGAACTCCGTGGAAAAGATTGTGAGCTACTGACCACCAAACCAGGGACCAGGTTTTCGTAATTGGCAGATAGATTTTCTGGAACAAGGAGGGACTATCCCACTGAAGAAGAAAGCTGCATTGAAATCTCCTTCTGCGCCACCGGACTACTGGAACTGTGGCTGATAGAACCCCCAGATACTGCATGCATTCCTTCACTTTTATAGAAGGCCAGGCCATCACTGCTTTTGTCATAGACTGTATCCTCTGGACCTTCCTCTGAGGAAGAGAAACACCACCCCGATCCATGTGGAATTGTACATCTCAAATACACCAACATTTTGATCGGATGCATCTGGCTCTTCCGAAGGTTGATCAACCAACCAAAACAAGCTAGTGTTTTGCAGGTGAAATTCACATCAAGTAGAAAGAGCTCATTTGATGGACCCAGAAGTAGCATGTCGTCTAGATAATGGAATAGTTGCACTCCCTTGACCCTGAGAGTCATGACGACAGCAGACAGTAGCTTTGAAAACATTCAGTGATGGTGAGATGACGATACGCAAACGCCAGTTCGATGGAAACCATCCAGTCTCCTGACTCTACAACCGAAATTATTGTTTCCAATGACTCAATTTTGAATGGTGGAACCTTCATGTAAGAATTCAGGACTTTGAGGTCAAAAACTCGTCTGAAACCCCCTGAAGCCTCTGAAACCAAAAACAGAGGGGAACATATTCTTTGACCCAATTCATGCCTTGGAACCCCTTGCTGCCAACAGCTCCACTATATATTCTCTCAAACATCTGTAGTCCAGTTTCTACGAACAAGGTCTGAAGGGGCCTGTTCTGAACTCGAGACAATAACGTGATCAAATGAGGGCTACAATCCAGGCATCCTTTAATTTGTCCACCCAAACCCCCCCCCCCCCCCCCCCGAATTGGGCTAGTCTTGCTCCTACTTGAGAGGTTTAAGCGGAGACACCTTCAGAAGAACTTATTTGAAGCCTTAGGAGCTCCGTTGGCCCTGGGCTTGGAAGGTTTCTGGAAGGTTGAACCGGCTCCCTTCCACTGTCTGAAAAACTGTCTGTAAGCACTGGCCTCTCTGAATCTTTGGATCTCTTAAACCGAAAGGGCTGCTGTTGTCTTTTTATCTTCTGCGGGATTAGGCTAGATCTGCTGTTGGAAACCTGCTGAATTGCTGACTCTAATGCCACATACACATGATCGGACTAACCCGCCAGACTTTGCAGTGGAGGTCCGCCTGACTTTTGAAATGAACGGACTTGCCCACACGCGGAGTAAATTCCGTTAATTTTGAATGTGGCTCCAGGTAGCCGGGACTAGCCGACTTGGGGGGTCTTCTCGCTGGACTCCTCCACTATCTTCTGCTAGCTCTTTTACTACTGGAGGAGCCTGGCTTTTTTCTTCTTCTTTGTCGTCACCGCCATCCGGGGGTCTTCTTCCGACTTCGTGGTCTTGTCCTGCTCTTCTGTTCTTCTTGCCGGGCCTTGCCCCTTGTCCCTATATAAGTCGCTGCTCAACGCGTCCCTGCTATTGTGGCTAGAGAGAGCGTAGTGTCAACATCGCAAGGAAGAAGAGAAGAAGGAGGCGGCGACAGAAGACTGGGCCAATGGTAGGAAAGGAGCTATAAGAAGATAGCGGAGGCCCGGCAAGAAGAACCGAAGAGCGTGACGATGAAGAAGAAAGCCGGGCTCCTCCGCTAGTAAAAGAGCTAGCAAAAGAGCAAAAGATAGCGGAGGAGTCCGGCGAGAAGATCCCCCAAGACGGAAGAAGAGAAGACCACCGGAGCTGTCTAATAAATCATGTAAAAAACTTGTGTTGTGTTTTTTTATTTACACTTTTTTCACCAGGTGAATGGGTAGGGGTACATCGTACCCCATACTCTTTCACATAGGGTGGGGGGCCAGTATTCGGGGGCCCCCTTATTAAAGGGGGCTCCTGGATTCCGATAAGGCCCCCACCCACAGACCCCGACAACCAACGGCCAGGGTTGTCGGGAAGAGACCCTTGTCCTCATCAACATGGGAACAAGATGCTTTGGACCCCCCCTTCCCCAAAGCATCCCCCAATGTTGAGGGCATGTGGCCTGGTACGGCTCAGGAGGGGGGGTGCTCACTCGTCCCCACCCCCTTTCCTGACTGGCCAGGCTGCGTGTTCGGATAAGGGTCTGCTATGGACTTTGCAGGGACCCCCACGCCGTTTTTTCTGCGTAGGGCTTCCACTTTAAATCCATACCATGTGACGGGGCCAGCGAGGTGTCAATCTCGTAGATGGAGATGGCGATATTGACTTCTTTCACTAGTTCCGCCTACCTGGAGCCACGTTCAAAATGAACAGACTTTACTCCGTGTGTGGGCAAGTCCGTTCATTTCAAAAGTCCGGCGGACTAGCACACAGACAGGCGGATTGTCCGCTGGACTGCCGAGTCCGGCGGAAATTTCAAATCAAAACTTCTTTCTAAATCCACCGGACTTTTGGAAAGAAAAAGTCAGCTGGAACCCACACACGGGCCCTGGTCCGCCGGATAGTCCGATCGTGTGTACGTGTGTATGTGTGTGTATAAGTCTTCCCAAAGAGTAGCTTCCCATCGAATGGAACTGAACACAGACTGTTCTTGGAAGCCTTATCGGCCTGCCAATGCTTCATAAGGCTCTGCGGGCTGTGACAGAATGAGCCATTATCTTTGCTGTCATCTTGACCTGGTCGACAGCCACTTCAGCCACTTCAGCCACAAATTCTACAGCAGTCTTGAAAACTGCAAAGGAGAAGAACTACCACTTCCCAGACTTTCATCTGAACACCCATCCACCAGCTCCGCTACCCACAGACTAAAACTAGATTCACACCCATGCACTCCCAGCGCTCCCTGCATTCCGCAGACCCGCACCACAGAACACGCTCCATAGGAGACCATGGTATATTAACGGTAGTGCATATCCGCAAAAAGCACCAAAAACACACAGGTGCGAATCCAAACCAAGTGCTGCTGCCACAGAAGTGACTGCTACCACTGGTATGCAGGCTGCTCCGGCCAAACTATACAACCTTTTTAGATCTGCGTTTATTCTGCAATCCATAGGATCCCTAAAAGAGACTGAATCCTCCAGCGGAAGTGGAATGTGGCGGGCGAATCTATGCAATGAAGCATCCACCTGCAGCGTAGTGTCCCAAGGGGTACAGTTTTGATACTCTATTATGCACATTGAGCTTCTTCTCAGGCCCCGCCCACTCATCGTCAAATACTTCTTTAATTTTGGAAATGAATGGGAAGGAAAGTAACAATTTCTTTAAACATGGGTAGTATCTCTTCTGTTTCTTTGGAGGCGACAATTCTTCCTGCCACTTCATTGCATCCAACAGCCTCCACCAGCAGGGCCGGATTAACATAGGGGCTATTGGAGCTGCAGCTCCAGGCCCCTTTCTCAAGATAGGCCCATTTGCCCAAAAAAAAATAAAAAACGTAGAGGATTGTAGCTCGGCGATCAGGAGTCACAGAGACTCCTGGGGGGGGGGGGGGGGGGGTTAGCTAAAGACCCCCTCCAGCATTGGTTAAAATATGGGGCTGCTATCATCTATGGTTCCAGAGATACAGGGCTCCTTGCGCAGCCTGTCAGACGCTACATACAGAGCGGCAGGGGCGGACTGACCATTTGGCTACTCGGGCCCTGCCCGAGGGGCCCGGGCCACTAGGGGGCTCCATCAGGGTTGCCAGTCTCAGTAAAACCAGGGACATTGTGTTAAAATCTGTGGGTTTTTTTTTTACATCTGTCTCTGAAATGTCCCTTACCGACATCCTTTTGGTCGAAAAATCCTGAGATTATAGCTGCACCAACTCTTCAGTACCTTCTCAGCCAATAGAAACATGACTGTGTATACTGTGTGTACATGTATATGTATACTGTGTGATTGTATACTGTGTGGCCCCATAATCTCTGATTGCCTGGGGGCCCCATAATCTCCTATTGCCCGGGGTCCCCCCTCATCTCCTATTGCCCAGGGTCCCCATGAGTTGTCAGTCCGCCCCTGCAGAACAACCAGTTTAAATACAAGCTGGAACACTCTGCAGCAGACTGAGAGGATGAACTCACAGAGCTTATAATAATTATTTGTATATTACTTATGATAATTAACCCCTTGCCACCCAGGCCCATTCTGAGACTTCTCTCCTACATGTAAAAATCATCTTTTCTTGATCATAGATCACGGGACACAGGAGCTCATTACATAGTGGGTTATATAGGCACCTCTGGTGATTGGACACTGGTTAACCCCAATTAAGGAGAATTCCTCCCCTATATAACCCCTCCCATATGGGAGGCATGTCAGTTTTTTCGCCAGTGTCTATGGTGGTTGGTCATGTAAAACATGTGCTATGAGGAAAGCTCTGTGCAGGTCCCTGCAGGGGCCTAAGGGCTACAACAAACCGGATCCATATCTCGGGCTGATATTTGATATTTGTTGGTATTGTACCCGGGCCTCGTCATCCGAAGAAACGAGGTTTGGCCTGTAAGTCCTCTCCTATTGGAAGACTGGGCTCTGGGAAAACCAGACTTGGTGTACTATTTACATAGTGGCATGAAAGTTTCTGGCAGAGTCTTTTACATGGTCCAGGTAGGAGGTTCTTCTGAGAAAGAACCCCAAAAAAACCTGAAGGTTGGCACAACTCTGCCCGCCGTGATGGGTGAAGGCTGGAATCTGTCTGTTTTCAGCAATTCCTGCGGCGAGGACAGGGAAGGGAAGTTAATCCTATATATATTATGGATTTCTTCATTGAGTAGTAGTATGTCTTACCTGGTATCCACCACTAGAGGGAGTAAGAGCAGCCTGATGCATACTTACATGCCTTTTCAGTACACACGCTCAGTGAAGCCTGGTTCTCCAGCTGTCTCACGTCTCCACTGCAATCCCTGCCACAATAGAGGTAATACAGGGGTCCCACATAGTCTGGGGGTCCCACGCAGCTCCGATGGAGTTTCCCCCCCCCCCCCGGATTCCGCGGTCCTCGTGCACGCGCGCCGGGCGCACTCCCGGCCTAATGGAGGAGGAGGGAGTGTGATCGTGAGCCGCGCACGTCAGTGTGCACGGCGCTGTACTGCGCAGGCGCCAGGCGGCAGATTTAAAAAGCCCAGAGCCTCAGGGGGCTGTAAGTGGAGACACAGGAGCTGTGGGTAGTAAGCATCCCAAGGGATTGGATCCAGGCAAACCTTAGACACCTACTCAGCATCAGGTTGTGCAGTTTAAGCATATATATTTATTGTGAGACTTTAAGCACAACAGTGATTGCACTTTGTACTAGTACCTCTGCTTTGTAGCTTAGGACTATGTCTCCTTGTAAGAGGGTCTCAGGGGGAGGTAGCAAGGGCATTGGTAAATCACTGCCTAGGTCCAGGGGTTCTAAAAATGCCTGTAAGTTACCATCCCCCCCTGCAAGACTGGAGCCAGCCTCTCAGGATGAGTCAGTGCCCCTGTCAGGTATTGCAGCTTCTCCTAATGTGTCAGCCCCGGTATATGTCACTGAGGACTCCCTTAGGGCTACATTGGAGGGTTTTGAAGGGAGAATAATGAATTTTATTTCTGCTTCCCTGAAAGATAGCAGGAAAAGGGGTAGATCCCCTCCCTCTGCTGAGATTCCTCTTTCAGATGACTCTTCTGACAATGAGGAGAGATCCCTATCTTGGGACAGGGATCTAGAGCAGTCGGAGGAATCAGAGGAAGAGGAGAGAGTCCCCTCCTCCCAGGCACTCAGAAAACAGGTGCAGTATTATACTGAATTGGTGCGTACCCCATTCAGAATGCCTGCTGCTGAAGTCGCTACGTCCTCTGTTTCTTCCCTGGGAGTCAGGAAAGTCCCACAGACTGCCTATTCCTTCCCAATTCATCCCTTAATGGATAAATTGTTGTATGAGGATTGGGGACATCCCGATAAACTGTTTGCTCCTCCTAAAAGGTTTTCTATGCATTATCCTCTGGAGGAAAGTTTCACCAAGAAGTGGGGGGTCCCATCTGTCTATGTGGCTGTTTCCTGCGTGAATAAAAACCTGACTTGTCCTTTGAATAATGTTCAGGTATTTAAAGATCCAACTGATAAGAAGCTGGAAACCTTATTAAAAGCCTCCTTTTCCATGACTGGAGCTGTAGTGCAACCTACAGTCGCAGCCGTGGGGTTGTGTCAGTTCCTCAAGAAACAGGTTAAGCAGATGCTTGGCCTCCTTCCCAGTGAGGAAGTAGAGATTTATGCAGAAATACCTCAAATTCTGTGTTTCATGATTAATGCGATTTTGGATTCTGTCCAACAAGCATCTCGTTTCTCTCTCCTGTTGGTACACATGCGAAGGGCCCTATGGCTAAAGAATTGGGCATCTGAGCTGTCATGCAAGAAGCATTTGATTGGGTTCCTGTTTAAAGGGGAACGTTTGTTTGGAGAAGAATTAGACACATTCGTCCAAAGAATTTCAGGGGGTAAATCTACTCTCCTTCCAGTCAAAAGGAGCAAACATCCATCATTTAGGCGTGCTCTCTCTCCCAGAGCATCAAGCTCTAAGCAGTGGCGACGGCCTTCTCAACCCTCCTCTACAGGAAAGGCTCAGGGCCGGGCCCAGGGGCAGAAAAAGACTTGGGGGCGAAAGCCTGCCAAACAGAGCCCAAAAGCTTCCTTGTGAAGGGGCGCCCCCGCTCGGGCGAGTGGGGGGAAGGCTCCTGCAGTTTGCAGGAGCCTGGCGGGAAGAGATCCGGGACAAGTGGGTGATCTCTTCGGTATCTCTGGGCTACAGGCTAGAGTTTCAGAAGATTCAACCTTCTCGCTTTCTTAGGTCAAGGATCCCCAGGGATCCAGTAAAGCAAAAAACGCTATTTCTGGCCTTAGATCACTTACTATCCCAGGGGGTGATAGTAGAAGTGGACCCAAAAGAACAGGGTTCAGGGTTTTACTCGAATCTCTTCACCGTTCCGAAGCCAAATGGAAGTGTCAGACCTATCCTGGATCTGAAGGATCTGAACCGGTTTTTACGCATCCGGTCCTTCCGAATGCAGTCAATTCGCACTGTGGTCTCCTCCCTGCAAGGGGGAGAGTTTATGGCATCAATAGACATCAAGGAGGCATATCTCCATGTGCCAATTTTTCCTGCACACCAAAAATATCTAAGGTTCACGGTAGAGCGGCGCCATTTTCAATTTGTGGCCTTACCGTTCGGGCTTGCTACGGCCCCTCGAGTCTTCACAATGATTCTGGACCCTCTCTTGGCAAACCTAAGAGCTCAGGGTATAGCCGTCATGGCTTATCTAGACAATTTGCTTCTCATGGAGAAAACAGTAGCGTTCCTGAACCACAGCGTTACCAGAACGCTAGAACACCTGGAATGCCTAGGTTGGATTATAAACCTAGAAAAGTCGTCCCTACTGCCTGCCACCAGGTTGGAATACCTGGGTATGATCATCGACACCGCTCAGGGCAAGGTGTTTCTTCCAAGGCCAAAAGCCTTGGCTATTGGGGATCTGGTGCACCTAATTCTGGGCAGGAGATCTTTCCCCATTCGATTGTGCATGAGACTGTTAGGGAAAATGGTCGCCTCCTTCGAGGCCGTCCCATTCGCCCAGTTCCACTCAAGGCCTCTGCAAAGATGCATCCTTGCGGCTTGGAACAGGAAGCCCCAATCCTTGGATCTTCCTATGCGTCTATCCCCAGGGACACGCAAGAGTCTCGTCTGGTGGTTACAAACCAAGAATTTGCTGAAGGGCAAAACTTTTCTTCCTCTTCCATGGAAGATTATCACAACAGATGCCAGCCTGACAGGCTGGGGAGCAGTGTTGGAGGAGACATGCTCGCAGGAGAAATGGTCTGCGATCGAGAAGCTATTGCCCATAAATGTCTTAGATCCGGGCAGTTTATATGGCTCTCATAAAGTGGTCTTACAAACTACGGGGTCTCCCTGTTCGGGTTCAGTCCGACAATGCCACAGCAGTGGCTTATATCAATCACCAGGGCGGTACCAGGAGTCTGGTTGCGCAAAAAGAGGTGAATCGCATACTTGTCTGGGCAGAAAAGCATGTTCCGTGTCTTTCTGCAGTCTTCATTCCAGGAGTGGAAAATTGGCAGGCGGATTTTCTGAGCCGGCAGCAGTTGTGCCCAGGAGAATGGGCTCTGCACCCCAACGTGTTTCGGAACATATGTCACAGGTGGGATACTCCAGACGTAGATCTGTTTGCGTCCAGGTTCAACAGGAAGCTGGACAATTTTGTGTCAAGGACAAGAGATGCACTTACTCAGGGGTCAGATGCTCTGACAGTTCCCTGGGATCAGTACAATCTGATTTATGCCTTCTCCCCGTGCCCGCTTCTGTCGTGGTTCCTGGGAAGAGTCAAGAGGGAGAAAAAAATCGGTCCTTTGGGTAGCCCCGGCTTGGCCCATGCGACCGGGGTACGCAGAGATCATGAAGTTGGCAGTAGGCAGGCCATGGATCCTCCCTCTCCAGATTTGCTCTCACAGGGTCCAATTTACCACCCTGCTTTACACAGTCTGAATTTGACGGTTTGGCTGCTGAGACCCACATTCTGAGAGACCGTGGCCTTTCGGGGGCCAGTCCTTTCTACTCTGGTCAATGCCAGAAAGCCGGCCTCCAGGCTTATTTATTACAAAATCTGGAGGTTATATGTTTCCTGGTGTGAACTCGGGGAATGGCATCCTAGAAGGTATGTCATTAGCAGGATCTTGGCCTTTCTCCAGTCAGGCCTAGAAATGAATTTGGCCATAAGCACTATCAAGGTGCAGATTTCGGCCTTGTCAGTGTTTTTTCAGAAGCCACTTGTATCGCATTCCCTGGTACGGGCTTTCATCCAGGGGGCCATGCGGATAAGACCACCAGTCAAACCTCCGGTATGCCCATGGGATCTGAATTTGGTTCTCTCAGCTTTGCAGGGGCAACCATTTGAACCTTTGCATCTGGCTTCATTAGTTCTCCTGACTAAAAAAATTGGTTTTCTTGGTAGCCATATCCACGGCTAGAAGAGTGTCAGAGCTAGTAGCTCTTTCCAGCAAAGAGCCGTATCTAATTATTCATAGGGACCGGGTGGTCATGCGTCCCAACAGGTTTTGGGATTCCATTTGAATCAAGATGTAATCCTACCATCCTTTTTTCCAGACCCACAGTCTGCAGAAGAAGAATCTTTGCACACTTTGGATGTGGTTAGAGCAATCAGTATATATCTTCAAGCAACTGCTCAGATAAGGAAAACTGATTGCTTATTTATTTTACCGGAAGGCCCTAGGAAGGGCCAGGTGGTGTCAAAACCCACTCTCTCAAGGTGGATTAGACAGGTTATTTCTCAAGCCTATAGTGTTAAAGGGAAAATCCCTCCTTTTCAAGTGAAAGCACACTCTACTGGGGCTGTAAGTGCTTCTTGGGCAGTGCATCACCAGGCCTCCCTGGCTCAGATCTGTAAGGCTGCAACTTGGTCATCAGTCCACACATTCACCAGATTCTATCAGGTGGATGTCAGAGGGCAAGAGGATATCGCCTTTGGGCGCAGTGTACTGCAGGCTGCAGTTTAGGTCCTCCGGTCCCTGGCGGTCTATAATTATGATCTGTGTCTCCCTCCCCTCAATCTGAGCATTGCTTTGGGACATCCCACTATGTAATGAGCTCCTGTGTCCCGTGATGTATGATCAAGAAAATGGGATTTTTATATACAGCTTACTTGTAAAATCCTTTTCTTGAGAGTACATCACGGGACACAGGGCTCCCGCCCCTCTTGGGTTTTACGTGGTTTCTTATTGCTTTGCTACAAAACTGAGGTGCCTCCCATATGGGAGGGGTTATATAGGGGAGGAATTCTCCTAAAGTGGGGTTAACCAGTGTCCAATCACCAGAGGTGCCTATATAACCCACTATGTAATGAGCACCTGTGTCCCGTGATTAACTCTCAAGAAAAGGATTTTACAGGTAAGCTGTATATAAAAATAAAATTTTTTTATGCTAGAAAATTACTCAGAACCCTTAAGCATTATATATTGTTTTAGCAGACACCCTATGGAATAAAATGGTGGTCTTTGCAACTTTTTATGTTACACGATATTTGCGCAGCAATTTTTCAAACATTTTTTTTTGGAAAGAAACTGTTTCATTCATAAAAAATAACACTAAAGTTAGCACAATTTTTTGTTGTGTACTAAGTGATGCTTTACATTTTTTTACAGGTTACATGTTTAGAGTTACAGAGGAGGTCTAGTGCTAGAATTATTGCTCTCGCTCTAACGATCGTGGTGTATGTAACCTGTGTGTATCTGGCTCTGATACTAACCAGTGCCTAACCAGGGACTGACTAGTATCTCTCTCCAGCCTGTCCCCACACACCCTCTCACCTGCTGACCTGTGAATGGGGCAATCACTCCTGCAGTGTTATTGTGTTCTGCCAGTCAATACAATGATTAGTGTTGCTAACTATAGCTGGCAGCACTGATTGTTTTGGGGAAAACCTGACAGGCTGGTTGTACTCAAGTCGGTTAATAGGTTGACTTGTGTAAAACCAGCTATCCCATACATAGATCGACTATGGCTGGTCTCTGCTTAATTGGTGTAATTTCAATCCATGTATGGCCCACTTAACCACTACGCAGTGCCTAAACATCCTTCCACAAACCTTTACATTTTTCCTTCCCAGATTACTTCATCCTCCTCTCCTATACATAGTGCCCACTGTCATACTCTCCACACCTCTCTCTTATACATAGTTCCCACTGTCATACTCTGCACACTTCTCTCCTGTACATACTGCTCACTGTCATACCTTCCACACTTCTCTCCTATACATAATGCCGCTGTCATATCCTATACACTTCTCTCCTATACATAACGCCCACTGTCATATCCTACACACTTCTCTCCTATACATAACACCCGCTGTCATATCCTACACACTCCTCTCTTGTACATAGTGCCCGCTGTCATACACTTCTCTCCTGTACATAGTGCCCACTGTCGTACCCTCCACACTCCTCTCCTATACATAGTGCCCACCGTCATACCCTCCACACTCCTCTCCTGTACATACTACTCACTGTCATACCCTCCATACTCATCTCCTATACATAGTGCCCACTGTCATACCTCCAACACTTCTCTCCTATACATAGTGCCCACTGTCACACCCTCCACACTCCTCTCTTGTACATACTACTCACTGTCATACCCTCCATACTCCTCTCCTATACATAGTGCCCACCTTCATACCTCCAACACTTCTCTCCTATACATAGTGCCCACTGTCATACCCTCCACACTCCTCTCCTGTACATACTACTCACTGTCATTCCCTCCATACTCCTCTCCTATACATAGTGCCCACTGCCATACCCTCCACACTCCTCTCCTATACATAGTGCCCACTGTCATACCCTCCACACTCCTCTCCTGTACATACTACTCACTGTCATACCTTCCATACTCCTCTCCTATACATAGTGTCCACCGTCATACCCTCCCTCCACACTCCTCTCCTGTAATTACTGCTTACTGTCCTACTCTCCACACTTCTCTCCTGTACATAGTGCCCACTGTCATACCCTCCACACTCCTGTACATATTGCTCACTGTCATACCCTCCACACTCCTGTACATATTGCCAATGCTCACTGTCATACCCTCCACACTCTTCTCTTATACATAGTGCCCAATGTCATAACCTTTACACTCCTCTGCTGTGCATACTGCCTTCTGCCATACCCTTCACACTCCTCTCCTGTACATAGTGCCCACTGTTAGACCCTCCACATTCCTCTCCCTCACCTGCACATACTTCCCACTTTTATACCATCCATACTCCTCCCCTATGCCTCTTACCCACAAACACTGTTCTTTAAAATTATACTGAATATCCTCAATGTTACCCGCTCTAGAATGGGCACTTTTGTTAATTCAACTAAAGGAAATCTCACAGTCCTCATATTTGTTCTGCCCCATTATTAGTACTTATTTAACCACTTGACCACTGGGCACTTAAACACCCTTAATAACCAGACCAATTTTCAGCTTTCGGTGCTCTCGCATTTTGAATGACAATTACTCAGTCATGCAACACTGGACCTATATGAAATTTTTGTCCTTTTTTTCACACAAATAGAGCTTTCTTTTGGTGGTATTTAATCACCGCTGGGTTTTTTTTTTTTGTGCTATAAAAGAAAAAATACCGAAAATTCTGTAAAAAAACGAATTTTTCTTTGTTTCTGTTAGAAAATTTAGCAGATTAGAAATTTTTTCTTCATAAATTTTGGCCAAAATTTATACTACTACATATCTTTGGTAAAAATAAGTACAAATTGGTGGATATTATTTGGTCTTTGTGAAAGTTATAGAGTCCACAAGCTATGGTGCCAATATCTGAAAATTGATCACACCTGAAGGACTGACGGCCTATTTCAATTCTTGAGACCCTAACATGCCAGAAAAGTACAAATACCCCCCAAATGACCCCTTTTTGGAAAGAAGACATTCCAAGGTATTTAGTAAGAGGCATGATGAGTTTTTTGAAGTTGTCATTTTTTCCCACAATTCTTTGCAAAATCAAGATTCTTTTTACTTTTTTTTTTTTTTTCACAAAATTGTCATATTATCAGGTTATTTCTCACACACAGCATATGCATACCACAAATTACACCCCAAAACACATTCTGCTATTACTCCCGAGTATGGTGATACCACATGTGTGAGACTTTTACACAGCGTGGCCACATACAGAGGCCCAACATGCAGGGAGCGCCATCAGGCGTTCTGGAGCACCCAGGACAATTCTGACATTTCTCTCCTACATATAAAAATCATCATTTATTTGCTAGAAAATTACATAGAACTCCAAAACATTATATATGTTTTTTTAGCAAACACCCTGGAGAATACAATGGTGGTCTTTGCAACTTTTTATCTCGCACGGTATTTGCGCAGTAATTTTTCGAATGCTTTTTTTTGGAAAAAAAACTGTTTTGTGCTTAAAAAAAAAAAAAACACAGTAAAGTTAGCCCAATTTTTGCATAATGTGAAAGATGAAGTTACGCTGAGTAAATAGATACCTAATATGTCACTCTTCAAAATTGCACACGCTCGTGGAATGGCGGCAAACGTCGCTACTTAAAAATCCCCATAGGCGACGATTTACATTTTTTTTACTGGTTATATGTTTTGAGTTACAGAGGAGGTCTAGGGCTAGAATTATTTCTCTCGCTCTAACGTTCGCAGCGATACCTCACATGTGTGGTTTGAACACCGTTTTCATATGTGGGCGGGACTTACGCATGCGTTCGCTTCTGCATGCGAGCACATGGGGACAGGGGCGCTTTAAAAAAAACATTTTTTTTTTATTGTTCATTTTACTTTATTTATTTTAGTTTGACATTTTTTTCCCCAAAAATAATTTTTTTGATCACTTTTATTCCTATTACAAGGAATGTAAACATCCCTTGTAATAGGAATATGGCATGACAGGTCCTCTTTACAGTGAGATGTGGGGTCAATAAGACCCACATCTCACCTCTAAGCTGGGAAGCCTGAAAAAAAAAAAGATTCTGGCTTTGATCGTATTAGCGATTCGGTAGAAGCACCGGAGGGCGGCGGGAGATGTCTATGGCTGGGTATTGCAGGGTATCACCGACTATGGCTGGGTATCTCAGAGCATGGTGTTGCAGAGTACTGCGTTGCAGAGCATTGCAGGGTATTGGCGGGTGTTGCAGAGCATTGCAGAGTGTTGCAGGGTATTGGCGGGTGTTGCAGAGCATTGCAGAGTGTTGCAGGGTATCGGCGGGGGTTGCAGAGCATTGCAGAGTGTTGCAGGGTATCGGCGGGGGTTGCAGAGCATTGCAGAGTGTTGCAGGGTATCGGCGGGGGTTGCAGAGCATTGCAGAGTGTTGCAGGGTATTGGCGGGTGTTGCAGAGTGTTGCAGGGTATTGCAGAGCGTTGCGGAGTGTTGCAGGGCATTGCGGAGTGTTGCAGGGCATTGCGGAGTGTTGCAGGGCATTGCGGAGTGTTGCAGGGCATTGCGGAGTGTTGCAGGGCAATGCAGAGTGTTGCAGGGCAATGCAGAGTATTTGCAGGGAATTGCAGAGTATTTGCAGGGAATTGCAGAGTAATGCAGAGTATTTGCAGGGAATTGCAGAGTAATGCAGAGTATTTGCAGGGAATTGCAGAGTAATGCAGAGTATTTGCAGGGAATTGCAGGGAATTGCAGAGTAATGCAGAGTATTTGCAGGGAATTGCAGAGTAATGCAGAGTATTTGCAGGGAATTGCAGAGTAATGCAGAGTATTTGCAGGGAATTGCAGAGTAATGCAGAGTATTTGCAGGGAATTGCAGAGTAATGCAGAGTATTTGCAGGGATTTGAGGGGTTAATTTTCGGTGAGCAGCGATGTGGGCACTGCAGATGCAGCCCACATCGCTGCTGACACCGATCTCTTCCCCCTCCGCTGTACCGATCGGTACAGAGAGGGGGAGGGAGGAACCGGCGTCATAACATGACGCCGGCTTGTTTACAAGTGATCACTCCGTCATTTGACGGAGCGATCACGTGGTAAACGGCCGCGATCAGCGGCCGTTTACCGTGATTCGTGATGCGCCGGGTCCACTGGACCCAGCGGTCACGGATGCTCTCGTGTGCGCGCCCCAGGGGGCGCGCGAGAGCAGAATTCTAGGAGGCCGTTAATTAACGGCCTCTTAGAGTTAAACAACCGCCCTGATGCCGTTAATCGGCAATGGGCGGTTGTTAAGTGGTTAATTTTGTAATTACTATTGTGATGTATAGAGGAACACAGGGGATGTCAGCTACTCTAAATATAGCACTTGTAAAAAAAGCGTCCCTGAAAATATTTTTGAAATGTTGACAACTATGCACATAGGTACTGCCCAAGGGCCACAGGGTCAGTAGGGGGCCCCATGAGAGGCTCCTGTGATATTAAAGAGGGATTCCGCCCAAAAAAAAAAATATTAAAAGCCAGCAGCTATAAATACTACAGCTGCTGACTTTTAATAAATGGACACTCACCTGTCCCGGGTTCCAGCGATGCCGGCAGCCGAGGCCGATCGACCGCTCGGGCCTCGGCTGCTGCTGCCGCTATTCGAAGTGGGGGAATCAGGAAGTAAAGCGAATCGGCTTCACTTCCCAGTTCCCTACTGCGCATGCGCGAGCCGCGCCGCGCAATAGGAGATCTCCACGCTGTCACTGGGACCCGTGTGTGTCCCAGCAGACAGCGCGGCAGGGCAGGAAATGGCGTAGACTCCCGTGGGAGTCTATGCCCGGAAGTGGGTGAAAATACCTGTCTTTGACAGGTATCTCCACCCCACTCCCCCCTGAAAGGTGTCAATTGTGACACCGGAGGGGGGGGGGTTCCGATCAGCGGAGGTTCCACTTTAGGGTGGAATCCCGCTTTAAATCGGTAGTAAACTTTTCTAACATTACTACTTTTTAGAGGCCCTGGGGTAGGTTATGCCATAATGTACAAGTATGCCCAGCATATTAGCACATTAGGGTACACTTACCTGTCAGACTGAGCCCTCCAGTGCTGTGCTGTGACCAATCCGGCGGGGCCCGGGCACTTCCACCTTCACCCGGACTTCCTTCTGGGTTCTGTGCCTTCCATCACTTGCCTTGGCCAGGCTGCGTTGATGTCATTCCCACACATGCTCATGTGCAACCTCTCTCTCCCATCCCCCCCTTTCTCTCTCATCCTCCCTCCCTTACCCCTCACACCTCTTTCATCCCCTTTCTCTCTCTCTCTCATCCTCCCTCTCTCTCTTTAATTGAATTGTTATAACAAAAAATAGTTTGCATTTTTATTTATTTATTGTTTATAAAAAGGCCCCACCAAAATCCTCAGCACCAGGCCCATGATGTTCTTAATCTGGCCCTGTCCACCAGGGGGGAAACCAGTGCAAAAATCAAACATATGTGATTCCGAGACCATCTCAGCCTCAGATGGATCCGAATAGCTATCGACTTCAGAGTTAAAACGCACTGAAAACACATGAACTGAATCTGCAGATGCTGAAAATACAGCAGGATGAGCAGGATTCCTTGAAACACTCTTTAACCCTTCCTTGACTGTGTAAGATTAAAGCCCCATACACACTATCACATTTTCTGCTGATTTTTTCCTTCAGATTTACCAAAACCATGTAGTGCAAGGGCCTGTCTGATTGCATACCAATTTAAACTCCTAAGGTTTGACCTCATATTATATGGTTTTGGTAAATCTGAAGGAAAAAATCAGCAGAAAATCTGATAGTGTTTATGGGGCTTTAGCCTGACGTGCTTTCGCAGCACTGTCCTGAGCCGCCTCCTTGAAGCAAGATGCACATACCTGCTTTCCTCTGAGGACCTCAGTTGATTAGGCCCAACAGGATCTTTCTTCTGCCTGGGCTGGAAATGAAGACCTATCTGAAGAAGAGGATCTTCTTCTCTGTCTGCACCCGGATTTGCTTTTTCTAGAGGCTTTCTGATGTCTTGATCATTCCTGACTCGGGTCCGAGCAACTAAAGTGAGATAAGGGCGAGGGAGATCTGGAATGCTGTGACAACAGGTAGACATGTGCAAAAGGAAAAAATTTATTTTGTTTTGTTTCCTTTTAATTCGTTAATTAATTAATTTAGTTTAGTTATATTCGTTAAATTCATTTTCGGATTTCGTTTAGTTTTCTACCGAATTTGAAAAATCTGTCGCATTCGAAAATATTTTTACCGGATTCGAAATTATTTCAACATGATTTGAAATTATTTAAACCGCATTCAAAACTATTTCAACCGGATTCGAAAATATTTTATGACCCGACTTTGGGGCCACGTATCTCAGGGTCACTTGGTGCTAGAAACCCCAATTTGGAGATGTTGTAGTGCTAGTTCTATTGTGTTTGCATACCAAATTTGGGGTTTCTAACTACAAGTGGCCCCGAGATATGTGGCCCCAAAGTCGGGTCGCAAAATGTCATTCTCTGCTGCAGAAAAGTGCTTGACATTTTGTGACCCGACTTTGGGGCCACGTATTTCGGGCCACTTGTAGCTAGAAACCTCAAATTTGGTATGCAAACACAATAGAACTAGCACTACAACATCACAATTTGGGGTTTCTAGCACCAAGGGACCCTGAAGTATGGGGCCCCAAAGTCGGGTCGCAAAATGTCAAGCACTTTTCTGCAGCAGAGAATGACATTATGTGACCCGAATTTGGGGGCTTAGTATCTCAAGGTCACTTGGTGCTAGAAACTCCAAATATGTAGATTTTGTAGTGCTAGTTCTACTGTGTTTGAATATCAAATTTGGGGTTTCTAGCTATAAGTGTGCCCGAGATACGTGGCCCCAAATTTGGGTTGCAAAATGTCATTCTCTGCTGCAGAAAAGTACTTGGCATATTGCCCATATCTCGGGGTCACTTGGTGCTAGGAACCCCACAACTTGTGACAGGTGACGTGGCAAGTGGACAATCCACAACTTGGTCACGTGGCACTCGTGGCAGGTGTCGTGGCAAGTGAACAATACAAAACTTGTGGCAGGTGATGTGGCAAGTGGACAATACACAACTTGTGGCAGGTGATGTGGCAAGTGGACAATACACAACTTGTGGCAGGTGATGTGGCAACTGGACAATGACATACAGCATATGTACTTGCCTTGCGATCGACATCCGTGACTTCTTCAATCAGGCATGCTGACAACTTAATTGATGCGATAAATATAAATGAAATAAGATGTGTGTGTTTTTGTTGATGTGACAGATGTATATAAGTAAGTAACTAACCATCGTCCAAAATTTCTAATTTAAAATAGAAAAGATTACAACAGAATAGAAAAAAAAAAAAATTTAATAGAATAAAATAGAAAGAATATACAACCATCTTCTGAAACTCGAATTTCAAATAGAATAAATTAGAATTTTGAATAGTATGAATTAAAAATTTTAAATTAATTAATTTTAAATTTGGATAGAAAAGATTATAATAAAACAAAAAATAGACTAGAAAAACGATAGAACAGAACAGAATATAATATATTATATTTTATTCTGTTCTATTGTTTTTCTAGTCTATTTTTTTATATTCTATTAAAATCTTTTCTATTAAAATCAAAATAATTATATACTAAATTCGAATTTCGTAAGATGGAGATATATATATATATATATATATATATATATATATGTATATATATATATATATATATATATATATATATATATATATATGTATGTATATATATATATATATATATATATATATATATATATATATATATATATATATATATATATATATATATAATTATTTTTTTCCGACATTTGAATTTCGTATAGAATGAATTCGATTTTGAAAAGATTAGAATGGAAATAGAGAATAGACTAGAACAATAGAACAGAATAGAATATAGATACTATCTATTTCATTTTTTTTTTTGCAGATTACCATTAGTTTCCATAAGATCTCCTGCAGACTGTTAGAATCAATTTAGTTTTTTTTTTTTTTTTTTGCAGATTACTATTTATTGCCATCAGATCTCCTGCAGTATATTAACATCTATTTAATTTTTTTGCAGATCTCCTGCAGAGTATTAGCATCTCTTTCATTTTTCTTTTCTTTTCTTTTTTTTGCATTAGAGCAGCCCTTTTCCTTTAGTTCAGAAGATCTCCTGCAGACTATTAGCATCTATTTCATTATTTTTTTGCAGATTACTATTTATTTCCATCAGATCTCCTGCAGACTATTAGCATTTATATATATACACTACCGTTCAAAAGTTTGGGGTCACATTGAAATGTCCTTATTTTTGAAGGAAAAGCACTGTACTTTTCAATGAAGCTAACTTTAAACTAGTCCTAACTGATGATTATTTTGGCTTGCGGCGGAGCGCCATGACGTAGGAGCGGCCGCACGCCGGATCTCCGGAGAGCCTCGCTCCGTCTCCCTCTCCTCGCGCTCTCGATGCTGGGCTGCGTTCAGCGCCATTGGCCCACGGAGAGCTCCAGCAGTGCCGCGCTGTTTTAAACTAGGCTCCAGCGGCCCCCGAGATCCTCCCTAGTCAGCTTGCAGGCGCAGTTGAGACGAACGCTGGGACGAACGCTGGTAGCCAGCCTGTTGTTTGGGGCAGTGAATCGGTGGAAGGTCTGACAGATGCCTATCCTGCAGCGAGGGAGATCCTCTAATCAGAAGACAGATGAGTCTGGAACCTGGTGCTAGAAAAGGTGCTGTGGATCCGTGGTGCTGCGTATGAGCCTGGTGGCGTTCTGCGGTTGATCTATGATGGTGGAATTGCGGTAAGACAAGCGCTCAGACGGGGGTAGGGGCAACCCAAAGCTGGAAGTGGCTAAGGATAGTATACAGGACTGTATACCAGATAAGAAGGTGCATAGCTCTCGGTCATAGTTTGGGCTTACCTGTGTCTACCCCCCCCCCCCCCATTGGGAATAAGAAGGTGGTTCCTGGATGGTTTTGGATGTGCCTGAAATTGCACCCTGAAGGACAGTATCTCTCCCGTATACCCCAATCCGGCTGTAGCCAGGCTATAGGTGGAAGCAGAGAGGAGAAGGGAAAGAGATAAGAAGAGGAAAAGTAACAATATGTCTGCCGCTGGAACCTGTTCTATCTGCTAATCCCTCCCAGCTTCTTTTTTTTTTCCTGTGGTTTTAAATATAAAGTCCAAGTGGATAGTGTATCTTTATGGTCAAAGGAGGAAGGCTTTGCGGCTGTGAACAATAGGTATCGGAAGCTCCTTGATTTTTGGATTTCTGACGCAAGCGATACCTTGGCAGGAAAAACTTTCTAAAAAAAACTTCTCCCTGGTTGCTTGAATGTTTTGTATGCTACCATTTAATAGTCAAAGGACTGGACATACCTGATATAAAAATGTTTTTTTTTTTTTTTTTTTTTTCTGGTGCCTTTATTTTTTTTTTTTTTTGGTGTCAGAGTGGGATAATTCATTTTTAATATAAAATGAACTCAGTGTCACAGCTGTAATAATATCAATAATTAATAGTCCTGCGCTGTTTATGCTTTTGCACTATAGGTGAACTGTTTGTGATATACGTTATTGTTTGGTTAGATGATTTACCTGTGGTGTGGAGAGCAGCTGAATTGGGCCCCACTCTGCTCTTTTTCTTTCTTTTTTTTTTTTTCTCCTCTAACTGGGCCTTACTGTGAGTGGTTTTAGACCCCTTGAGATCTCTAAGGGTTCGGGTGGGAGGTATATTGGATTGGGGGAGAAGGAGCAAAGAGAAACCCCTAGTGATTGATAGATAAGGAGAGGGGGGGGTTTTGGTTTCACCAAAATGAGGGGTAAGGCAGGTAGAGTAAAAAAGACCGTTACCCCGGCTACAAGTCCGGTTGGAATCCAAAAATATCTGGCTGCAAATTCCGGTATTAGAGACGATGAAGGGTCGGGTAGCCCCAGAACAGAAAAACTAACTCGTGTGGGCCCTAGTAGGCAGAAGGGGGAAGAAGGTAGGGGGGTAAAAAATCCCGCCATAAAGTCAAGTGAGCCTAAAAAAAAAATCGTAGTAAGCCCGCAGAAAGAAGAGGTAGCTCAGAATAATCCTCGGGGGGAGGTAGAGATGGGTAATAGAGAGGCAGAAGAAGTGGTTTTAGACAGCCATAAAGAGACCCCCCAGCCCCCACAAATCGGGGAGATGCTTTCTGAGATGTTCTCAAGAATGGAGATCTCCTTAAGGGCGGATATAGCAACAATAAGAAGTGATATAGGTTTGGTCTTGGGGAGAGTGGAGGAGATAGAAAATAGAGTGGAAACTCAAGAGTGTAAGATGGAAGGAATATTAGAGCAGATAACAGCCCTCCGGAGTTCAAACAGAATAATTAGATATAAGTTGGAGGACCTAGAAAATAGAAGTAGAAGGAAGAATATACGGATAAAAGGTCTCCCTGAGACACATAGCGGGTCCGCCCTTGAGGAGATAGCCCAACAGATTTTGAATCCTCTACTGGATAAAGAAAACTTAGCCCCATTGAAAATTGATAGAATACACAGAATAACCCGACCCCGGGGGATTAGAACAGAAGCACCTCGAGACGTTATAGTGAGATTTCATAATTTTGCAGTCAAGTCATGAATAGAGGGAGAACACAGTCTGGGGTGGTCTATGAGGGGACGGAACTGCAGATTTACCCTGATTTAGCGGGTGAGACACTGGGTAGAAGGAGATGCCTAAAACCACTCACTGAATTATTGAGAGCGGCGGACATCCCATATCAATGGGGATTTCCTGCATGCCTCATAGGGAAGAAAGAGGGACGATCTGCAGTTCTACGCTTCCCTGAAGACCTCCCAGAATTTTGCGAGCAGCTAAACATACACCCCGTCCCGAAGATAGAATGGGGAGTTGAGGATGTAATGGGGGGCGAGGGGAACAGTACCCAGGGGAGGAAATGGCAGAGTCAACCAAATAGACGGAGCCGAAAATAGATTATGGGATTTAAGGTGAATTAATAGGCCATGCGGAGAGCGGGGGAGTGTGGGGGAGGGAGATGGGGGGAGGGGAGGAGGGAAGGTGTGTGGGGGCTTCGGGCGGATAAGGGTCTGAGCCCCAGGGATACTATGGGGGTGAGGCGAACACAAAGATCGGCCCACCATTGCCATAGGCTTAACGGGAAGGGGGATGTCCTACCCAGTCTTACGAGACGTTCCGTTATAGGACAGGGAGGGAGGGAGAGGGCGGGGAAGGGTTTTTGGTTGTTTTCTGGGACTCTCACTCGGTCCCCCCAAGGGGTTAGCGGGGATGGGCACCACTGGATCCACTGGACGCTCAAAAAGGAAAGGTAAACGTGGGGGAAAGGAAAGGAAAAAAAAAAAAAAAGAGGGGGAATTACCCCGGGGTAGAGAGGTATGGTAGCTCTTAATGTTATTACTTATAATGTTAGGGGGTTAAATTCCAAAAGGAAAAGATATAGGATAAATGATGAACTGCAATATATGGATGCAAATGTAGTATGCCTGCAAGAGACGCATATAACATGTACTTCTGGGGTTAGACTGAATTCGATTAGTTTTCCGTTGTGGTTTTACGGGGATTCCCCATCCCCCTTTTCGAGAGGGGTTGCGATAGGCTTTAGTAGAACGATGAAATTTGTTCTAGATGAGCGCCTAGTGGATCCGGAGGGTCGATACCTGTGTTTAAAGGGCACACTGTTTAAACTTAAATGTACATTTGTTTGTATCTATGCCCCAAATAAGAATACGGGAAGATTTCTGAAGAAAGTACTGAATAAAATAGAAGATTTTAAAGAAGGGAAACTAATCCTGGCAGGGGATTTCAATTGGAGTATGAACCCTAAAATTGACACTACAGGGGTGGGCCCCAGGATTTCTGAACATAAACAGAGAACGCTTTTAAGGGCGCTGACTGCATATCAGTTATATGATACCTGGAGAACACTGCATTCAAGGGACAGGGATTACACATATTTTTCCTCGGTCCACGGTTCCTTTTCCCGAATAGACTATATTTTTTTGGAACACTCATTTCTAAGGGCGCTCAGGAAGGCGGAAATAAAGATAAGAACAGTGTCAGATCATGCACCTGTGCTGATCCAGCTTGAGATCGGGGGGGACCGTGGACCGATGGGGAATTGGAGACTGAATGAATCTCTAATACAGGATAAAAAAACAGTAGAAAGGATTGAGTATGAGATTGTACAATTTTTTAGTTTGAATGATATCCCGGGAACCTCTAGCCCTGTATTATGGGAAGCGCATAAGGCAGTTGTTAGAGGGGCATTAATAGGGATTGGCGCAGGGAAAAAGAGAGAGAGGGAGAGGAAGAAAACCCTACTGTACGAAGAAATTCAGAGACTGGAACAGATGGGGCGACCAGGGGGGATTCGGGATTCCCAAGATTTAATAACAAAAAGACGAGAGTTAGATGATTGCTTGGAGCAGGATAGGAGAATGGCCTACCATACTTTGGGAAGAGAAAGGTACCAATGGGGGAATAAATCAGGTAAATGGTTGGCTAGGAGGGTGAAGGAAAAGAAAAATAGAACTTTCATTCCAAAAGTAAGGAATGCCGAGGGGGACCTACAAAATATGCCAGATGATATTGTGAATACATTTTTTACATATTATCGGGGCCTGTACAATATCGAGCAACAGGATAAGGCAGAGGATCGAGCTAGGGTGGAGATAAAGGATTACTTAAATCAGATAAATATCCCTAGAGCCAAGCAGTTAGAAATGGAAGCACTAGAAGCCCCAATAACAAGGGCGGAGGTTGAGTGGGCGATTAAAAATACAGCTAAGGGAGGCTGCCCGGGGCCCGATGGTTTCCCGATCTCCTACTATAAGCAATTCCAAAAACAGCTAGTCCCAAAATTATGCGACTATTTTAATGCAGTAGGGAGGGGCGAAAAATTTCGCGAAGAAACACTCTTGACACATGTGGTCCTGATCTTGAAAGAGGGAAAGGACCCAACGGCAGTAGAAAGCTATAGGCCAATTTCCTTACTAAATTCAGATATTAAACTGTTTGCAAAAATCATCACTGAAAGATTAGGACCGCATGTGCCAGAGTGGATACGGCAGGATCAGGTTGGATTTATTGAAGGGAGAGAAGGTCGGGATAACACACTAAAGACCATTATGCTATCCCAAGAAGCTGCTAGAAGGGGGACCCCCACGGTACTCATGTCAATTGATGCGGAAAAGGCATTTGACAGGGTGGGGTGGGGGTTCCTGTTTGAAGTCCTAGAAAGGTATGGATTGAAGGAGCGGATGAGAGGCTGGATAGAAGCCCTATATACCCACCCCAGAGCTAAAATAAGAGTAAATGGGACCCTGTCCTGTCCCCTTGAGTTGTTCAACGGGACAAGACAGGGTTGCCCGTTGTCCCCAATATTATTTATATTATCGCTTGAACCCCTGCTGTTGAACATTAGGTTGAACCGAAACATCCAAGGGATATGGGCTGCTGAGAGGGAGTTCAAGGTGGCAGCATTTGCGGACGACCTCTTGCTTTATATCACCAACCCCGGGTCTTCCATACCAGCAATAATGGAAGAATTATCAAATTATGGGAAGGTCTCTAATTTTAAGGTTAACATATCTAAATCTGAAATCTTGAATTTAAATTTGCCCATAACTGAGCAGAGTATCCTTCAATCCAAACTCCCCTTTAGATGGTGCGGGAGGGAATTGGCATATTTGGGAATAAGATTGACTTCGGAGATGAGTAATCTCTTTGAGGCCAACTATATTCCCATATTAAATAAAATTAAACAACATCTGGAAAGGTGTCAACATAAAGCCCTATCATGGACAGGGAGAATAAACGTAGTCAAAATGTTCATTTTGCCAATTTTCACCTATACATGCCAAATGATCCCAATAGTTTTACCACAGGTCTATCTAAATAAATTAAAAATCTTGATTAATAGATTTATATGGAAAAAAAAAACGGCGAGGGTGGCACGGAATTCCCTGATAAGAAGTAAAGAGAGGGGTGGCCTGGCAATGCCGGATCTCCAAAAATATTATGAGGCTATAGCAATTTCACGAATACCAGATTGGATACATAATAAAAAGGGAAAGGATTGGGTTGAATTAGAAATTAAGTTAAGTAGTAGGGAATTAGGGGAAATAGTATGGATCCCTGCAAAGCACAGAGAATTAGGTCTTAGCACAAACACACTCACAAAAAATTTATTTCAGATATGGGACATAATAAATAAGCGACATAACTGGGATCACAACTCACCATTAATGCCACTATTAGACACGAAATTTTTTATCCCAGGTCAAGAGGAATATTTATATTATAGTAGGTGGGTTAAGAAAGACAATATTAAATTACAGGAGGTGATGGAAGGTAATAGGATGTGCACATATGAAGAAATTATAGGGAAATGGGGTCACAAACCATTAGATAAATGGAGATATTATCAATTATATTATTTTATTCACTCTTTATCACAGCCATTACGGGGTAAGGAACAACTCAGACCATTGGAGAAGCTACTAGTGAACCGTCACTGCCTAGAAAAAAGGATTTCAAAACTTTATAAAATCCTCATAGAAAGAGTAGAGCAAAATTATCCCCCCTATCTAGAAAAATGGGAAAGTGAAATCGGGTCTTTAAGGGATGACTATCATAGAAATAGGATAATAAGACGAAAATATTCAGTGGCCGTAGATGCACAGACTCGAGAGATGTCATATAAACTTTTAACAAGATGGTACATAACCCCACAACAAGGAAATAAAATATGCAGCGCGACCCCTCGGTCATGCTGGAGAGGTTGCTTGGGGGTGGGGTCATTTGCTCATATATGGTGGTTGTGTCCTAAGATACAGACATTTTGGGATAAAGTAATTGAATTTATTTTCGAAATAACAGGGGATAGGATTAGAAGAGATCTGTGGGCTTGCTTATTTCATGATATAGATAAAGGAGAGAGAGAGTACGGGTATTCCTTGATTCCCTGTTTATTGAATGCTGCCAAATCATTGATACCGCTAAGATGGAAAAGATCTGACCCTCCCTCGATGAGGGAATGGGCGGAAAGACTAGAAAGGATCTGAATTATTGAAGAGTCAATGTATAAACTGGATAATATGGAGGAAAGGTATCAGAATAAATGGCGTCTCTGGGTGTTATTTGTTAAAACTGAAAATTATTTGAAGATGGTGGAGTGCTAGTTGAAAGGATCCCCACGGAGGAGGATCGAGTGAGAGAGGGGTGGGTAGGGGGGGGGGGGAGGGTGGGTAAAGGGAGATAATTTTTATAAGAAATGATGTTGTATCTAGTATCATGTGAAATGGTCTACATAGGAATTATAGCTGTTTGTAACCTTATGAAAATCTCAAAAATAAAGAAATATAAAAAAAAAAACTAGTCCTAACTTTAAACAAATATACTCTATACATTGCTAATGTGGTAAATGACTATTCTAACTGCAAATGTCTAGTTTTTGGTGCAATATCTACATAGGTGTATAGAGGCCCATTTCCAGCAACTATCACTCCAGTGTTCTAATGGTACAATGTGTTTGCTCATTGGCTCAGAAGGCTAATTGATGATTAGCAAACCCTTGTGCAATCATGTTCACACATCTAAAAACAGTCTAGCTCCTTCCAGAAGCTACAAAACTGACCTTCCTGTGAGCAGATTGAGTTTCTGGAGCATCACATTTGTGGGGTCAATTAAACGCTCAAAATGGCCAGAAAAAGAGAACTTTCATCTGAAACTCGACAGTCTATTCTTGTTCTTAGAAATGAAGGCTATTCCATACGAGAAATTGCAAAGAAATTGAAGATTTCCTACAACGGTGTGTACTACTCCCTTCAGAGGACAGCACAAACAGGCTCTAACCAGAGTAGAAAAAGAAGTGGGAGGCCGCGTTGCACAACTAAGCAAGAAGATAAGCACATTAGAGTCTCTAGTTTGAGAAACAGACGCCTCACAGGTCCCCAACTGGCATCTTCATTAAATAGTACCCGCAAAACACCAGTGTCAACATCTACAGTGAAGAGGCGGCTGCGGGATTTTGGGCTTCAGGGCAGAGTGGCAAAGAAAAAGCCATATCTGAGACTGGCCAATAAAAGAAAAAGATTAAGATGGGCAAAAGAACACAGACATTGGACAAAGGAAGACTGGAAAAAAGTGTTGTGGACGGATGAATCCAAGTTTGAGGTGTTTGGATCACAAAGAAGAATGTTTGTGAGACGCAGAACAAATGAAAAGATGCTGGAAGAATGCCTGACGCCATCTGTTAAGCATGGTGGAGGTAATGTGATGGTCTGGGGTTGCTTTGGTGCTGGTAAGGTGGGAGCTTTGTACAGGGTAAAAGGGATTCTGAATAAGGAAGGCTATCACTCCATTGTGCAACGCCATGCCATACCCAGTGGACAGCGCTTGATTGGAGCCAATTTCATCCTACAACAGGACAATGACCCTAAACACACCTCCAAATTGTGCAAGAACTATTTACAGCAGAAGCAGGCAGCTGGTATTCTATCGGTAATGGAGTGGCCAGCACAGTCACCAGGTCTGAACCCCATTGAGCTGTTGTGGGAGCAGCTTGACCGTATGGTACGCCAGAAGTGCCCATCCAACCAATCCAACTTGTGGGAGCTGCTTCTAGAAGCGTGGGGTGCAATTTCTCCAGCTTACCTCAATAAATTAACAGCTAGAATGCCAAAGGTGTGCAATGCTGTAATTGCTGCAAAAGGAGGATTCTTTGACGAAAGCAAAGTTTGATGTAAAAACAATGTTATTTCAAATACAAATCATTATTTCTAACCTTGTCAACGTCTTGACTCTATTTTCTATTTATTTCACAACGTATGGTGGTGAATAAGTGTGACTTTTCATGGAAAACACAAAATTGTTTGGGTGACCCCAAACTTTTGAACAGTAGTGTATATATTTTTGCAGATCTCCTGCAGACTGTTAGTATCTATTTAATTTTCTCATCAGATCTGCAGACTATAAGCATCTATTTATTTATTTATTTATTTATTTATTCATTGCTGGTCTCCTGCAAACTATTAGCAGTCATTTCCCTGTGTATAGAGATATAAGTGGTAATGATGTCTCTCTTGTTGTCTCTTCCTCAAACTGTTCCTCCATTCATAAATGAAATAGATGCTAATAGTCTGCAGGAGATCTGCTGAAATAAAGGAAATGGCTGCTCTAATGCAAAGAAGGAAAAAGAAAAGAAAAATTAAATAGATGCAAATTAGGGATGAGCCGAACACCCCCTGGTTCGGTCCGCACCAGAACTTTCGAACGGACCGAAAATTTGTACGAACTTTAGAACCCCATTGAAGTCTATGGGACTCGAACGTTCGAAATAAAAAGTGCTAATTTTACTGGCTAATATGCAAGATAATGTCCTAAAAAGGGTTTGGGGACCTGGCTCCTGCCCCAGGGGACATGGGTCAATGCCTAAAATGTTTTTAAAAATGGTCGTTTTGGCGGGAGCACTGATTTTAATGACGATTAAAGTGAAATATTCCTTTAAATATCGTGCCTGGGGGGTATCTATAGTATGCCTGTGAAGTGCCACGTGTTTCCCGTGTTTAGAACAGTCCCTGCACAAAATGACATTTAACAGAAAAATAATAATTTCAAACTGCTTGCGTTTTTAATGTAATATCTGGTTCCAGCAATATGGATGAAAATCATTGAGAAAAATGGCATGGGTAGCCCCCCCTGCCCATTACCAGCCCCTTTGGGTCTTGTACGGATATTAAGGGGAACCCCGTACCCATATTAAAAAAAGGAAAGACGTGGGGCCCCCAGGCCCTATATACTCAGAACAGCAGTATACAGGCGGTTCAAACAAGACAGGGACTGTGTAGATTTATTGTGTTAAGTAGAATCTGTTTGTAATTTTGAACTGGTACATTTTTAAAGTGTAGCTCCAGTCAAAAAATCTATTTGTAAGCTTTTTGGAAAACATAGGTAAGGGTTATCTCCCCTGTATAATTTGTTTTGCCGTTCGTCTTTTTTGATCTCACTTCCTGTTGTCTCCTTCCATTTGCAAGTAGGAGACATTTGTAAGTTGGATGTTTGAAAGTAGGGGTCTGCCCTATATGCTCTGCAGAAATGGCAGCACAAGGTGTTGGTGTTGCCACAACATTGTAAGCCCTCAAAGTGACTCTTGGTGGGCGCTGGAGCGCCCTGCTGTAAACGATTATATCAAGAATTGTAATTACATGCCATTGTTGAACAGTGGTAGAAAAATTTACCTTTGGTGGTTGTGGTGCTGGTGCCACAACACTATAAGTTCTCACAGTTACTCTGGGTGGGCACAGGAACGGGCCCTCCTGTGAAATATTATATCAAGAATTGTAATTACATGCCCCTGTTAAACAGGGGCTGAAAAATTGGGCTGCTGGCACTGGTGCTGGTGCCACGACACTGCAACCTCTCCCATATACTCTAGTTGTGGTGCAGGAATGAGCCCTGCTGCAAAGCATTGCATCAAAAATTGTAATTAAACACCCCTGTTAAACAGGGGCTGAAAAATTGGGCTGCTGGCACTGGTGCTGGTGCCACGACACTGCAACCTCTCCCATATACTCTAGTTGTGGTGCAGGAATGAGCCCTGCTGCAAAGCATTGCATCAAAAATTGTAATTAAACGCCCCTGTTAAACAGGGGCTGAAAAATTGGGCTGGTGGCATCACCCAGAACCAAAAATGTTCTTCCAACATATCAGCGGAGGAGGAAGAGGATAGACAATCAACATAACAGGACAGTCACTCAGCATCAGCATAGGCAGTCTTGAAGGGATGTGATATTTCAAAAAAATTATTCGGTTACATCAGCTTCAGGTGCTTGGTAGCTGTGGGTGATCCAAGACTGATTCATCTTGATGAAGGTCAGTCGACCAACTGAGTCGGTGGACAGGCGCACCCTGTGATCGGTAACAAAGCCACCAGCAGCACTGAAGGTGCGTTCCGAAAGAACGCTGGATGCAGGACAGGCCAGTAGCTCAATTGCATACTGTGCAAGCTCTGGCCAGTGATCCATCCTCAAGACCCAGTAAGCCAGAGGATTTTCGGTGGGAAAGGTGTCCAAGTCTGACCTTGCCTCTAGGTATTCCTGCACCATGTAAATCAGATGGTTGCTGGAACCGATCATACCTTGGTGCTGCGGACTAAAAAATTGTCTGAACGCATCGGTCAGATGGCCACCTTCTCCACCGCTCCTTCTGACCGATGCATCAGCAACATGTTGTCCAGGACCAAGAGTTTGTAACCTCCCAGTCTCTGGGAACGCGTTGCACAGACCTTTCTGCAAGGCCTCCTGGAGATGTCTCATCCTCTGCTCCCTCTGCAACGGCAAGATAAAGTCGGCAACCTTACCCTTGTACCGTGGATCAAGGAGAGTGGCCAGCCGGTAATGGTCCCTCTCCTTGATCCAAAGAATACCAGGATCCTTCCGCAGGCTTTGCAGGATCAGGGGGGCCATGCAGCGTAGGTTAGCTGAGGCATTCGGTCCGGAGTCCTCTGGGTCACTAAGGACAACATGATCCGCAGCTACCTCCTCCCAGACACGTACAAGTCCACGGGTTTCTTGGGACTGTAAATCATCCCTACAAGACTGCTGCTGCTGCTGATGCTAAGTGCCAGTCTCCACCTCCATGCTGACACAATCATCCTCCTCCTCCTCCTCCTCATCCTCTTTCTGTGTGATGGGTGGCACAGCAGGAACACTGTCTGGATAAAGGGGGCCTTGAGAGGCAAGGAAGTCCTCCTCTTCCTCCCTCTGTTCTGCCTCAAGTGCCCTGTCCATTATTCCATGCAGCGTAGGCTCCAAGAGGTGGACAAGAGGTACAGTGTCACTGATGCATGCACTGTCACTGCTCACCATCCTTGTGGCCTCCTCAAACGATGACAGGACAGTGCATGCATCCCTGATCATGCCCCACTGGCGTGGTGAGAAAAAACAGAGCTCCCCTGACCCTGTCCTGGTGCCGTAGTGGGCATGTCACATATAAGGCGGTTCTTGGGCAGGTTCAACTCCTTTTGGAGCTCAGCCAGCCGAGCACAGGCATTAAATGATCGGCGGAAATGCACACAGACTTTCCTGGCCTGCTTCAGGACATCCTGTAAGCCCGGGTACCTGCCCAAGAACCGCTGCACCACCAGGTTAAGGACATGAGCCACACAGGGCACATGGGTCAGTTGTCCCTGTCGAAGGGCGGAGAGGAGGTCGGTGCCATTGTCACAAACCACCATTCCTGGCTTAAGCTGGCGTGGCGTCAACCACCTCTCGGCCTGGCCCGGCAGAGCTGACAAAATATCTTCCCCAGTGTGGCTCCTGTCCCCCAAAAAAAACAGCGCAAGCACAGCATGGCATCGTTTTGCCTACGTACTTGCGCAGCCCCTGGAACGCCTATGGAGCACCGCTGGTTCTGAAGACAGAGCACTGGAAGAGGCCATGGAGGAACAAGAGGAGGAGGGGGTGGAGGAGAAAGGTGTGTCACAACCAATAGTAGCATTTTGGAGGCGTGGTGGCGGAATAACCTACAACACTACTGCACCTTGTCCTGCATCCTTCCCAGCTGCCAGAAGAGTGACCCAATGGGCCGTGAAAGACAGGTAACGTCCCTGTCCATGCCTGCTGGACCATGAATCAGCGGTAATATGCACCTTACCGCTGACCGCCCTGTCTAGTGAGGCAAGGACATTGCCTTCCACATGCCGGTAGAGAGCCGGAATCGCCTTCCGTGAGAAAAAGTGGCGTTTGGGGACCTGCCACTGAGGAACCGCACATTATACAAACTCACGGAAGGGGGCCGAGTCTACCAACTGAAAAGGCAGCAGTTGAAGTGCTAGCAATTTAGCCAAGCTAGCATTCAACCGCTGGGCATGTGGATGGCTGGGAGTGAACATCTTTCGACGGTCCCGCAGCTGGGGCAGGGACATTTGCCTGCTATAATCGGACGTGGGTGTACTGCTAGCAGAGTGCCCGCAAGCACTTGGCTGTGACACACCTAATTCTACACCTTCATTCCTCTCAGAGCAGGTTTCAGAGAGGACTGAAGGTCTAGTGGGGTTGGAGATCTCAGCTGATGAGCAAGGAGAGGTCCGCTTTGTTCTTTGGTGTGGGTCTTTGAGGTACGCTTGCCAACCAGCTGCATGGCAGGTCAACATATGTCTGATCAAGCATGTGGTGCCCAAGCGGCTGAAGTTTTGGCCACGCAAGATACGCTTGAGACATATGTTGCAAATAGCAGCGGTGCGATCTGATGCACTCGTCTCAAAAAAGGCCCACACCAAAGAACTTTTAGAATAACGCGCAGAGGCAGCGCCCTGCACAGGCGGAGCTCTGCGGTGTGATTCAGTGGGTGTGCTGCCCCTAAGCTGGCCCCCGGAGGGCATCCTGCCTCATTGGACATGTGCCTCCTCCTCCTCCTCTCTCCTACCAGGCACCCACGTGGAGTCAGTGCCCTCATCATCCCCTCCCTCTTCATCGCTGGAGCAAACCTGGCAGTATGCTGCAGCTTGTGGAACATGACTGCCAGATTGCTGTCCTTCTTGAGCATCCCCTCTCTCTGCGCTCACGTTACTGCCTTCCTCTAGCTGAGTATCATCATCAGAGCCTACAAAACACTGGGCATCCTCCTGGAGCATGTACCCAACACTGTGCTCAAAGAGTTCAGGAGACTCCTCAGGAGGACGTGGTGGGTCTAGGGAAGGAGTCACTGATGATGACATTGAGAGGAGGGAAGACGATGCATTGGCAGCTGCTTTTCTAGTACCCTGAGCCTGGGTGAGAGAGGATGAGGAGGATGAAGAGGGCTTGGTCATCCACTCTACCAAGTCTTCAGCATGTTGCGGCTCAACACGTCCAGCTGCCAAAAAGAAGGACAAGCGTGTCCCATGGCCACATGCTGATGATGACGATGCACCGCATCCACGACCAGCACTGTTGTCTCTAGACACAGAGCCTGCTTGCCCTCTTTTATTGGCTCGCGCCTGTCTGCCTCTTCTTGTTGGCCTTCCAGACATGGTAGTGGCCTGAAGGGAGATGGGAAAACCAGCCATTGGGTAGTGTATATTGTGCTGGAGGCACACAACACCCACTAACTCCTGCAGATGGCTCAATTAGAGAAGGGCTATACAGGTGGATATAACGGTGTATACTGCGGTCAGGGCACGCAGACAGCACGCACACAGCACACACAATCTCCTACAACTGACTGCAAGCTCTATTAAAAAAGAGCAAGATAGCTAGCTATATAGGTGGATATAACGGTGTATACTGCGGTCAGGGCACGCAGACAGCACGCACAATCTCCTACAACTGACTTCAAGCTCTATTAAAAAAGAGCAATATGAGAGAGTGCACAGAGCCCTAGGACCCCCGTCAACAAATATAAATAGACCGAGAGATGTTATATGCAAGTTCTTGCGTTTCTCCCAGAAAGAGTTAATAAGTCGCAAAGCATGGGAGGCAGGTGATATAGAGCATGATGGAGCAAAGGTGAAAGTATTGCCCGACTTATCTCGGGCTACCCTGCAGCGAAGGGCAATGATGCGCCCACTCTTGGACAGAATTAAACATACAGGAGGGGCATATAAGTGGGGATACCCTATAGCGTTGACTGTAAGAAAAGATGCGATGACTTTTAGTCTGCGACACCCGGCAGAACTCCCGGATCTGTTCTCCTTTTTAGGAACAGAAGCCCTAGAGGTTCCGAACTGGCTCCAATCAATAACAGGACCCCTGAAAAAACAAAGACCTTTCGAAGGGGGGATGGACTTAAACCCCCAGAGAAGAGGAGAAACTAGATAGCAATTTTCAGCGGAACAATTGGGTGGGGGGGGGGGTGGGGGTGAGACTCTGTCTGGGTCCAACTTTTTTGGATTCTTTTTGAAAAATATTTACCCCTGATTGGCACCCCCTCTCTTCTCAGAAGAACGGATTGGAGGTTCCCCTCCCCCTTTTCTCTTTTTTTTTTTTTTGGGGTTTCCTCAGTGTCTCCCCTGTCCCCTGAAGGATAATTGGTTGAGGGTCCCCTCCTTTTTTTGTCCCCCCCTTTTTTTTTTTTTCTCTCTCTTCAGAAGGGGAGGGAGGGGGGGGGGTTAGATGTGAATGGGAAGATAGAGGTTGGGAAATTTTCCCTTTATTTCTTTGCTGCTGTTTTGTAGTTGCACATTAGGTTTCTCTCTGGTTGGATGGGGTAAAGAAAGGCATAGGTTTTTTTATTTTTTTATTTTGATAAATGTCTTTTTTTGGTGTGTAGAGAAGAAAGAGAAGTTTGGCGGAGACACCCAAAGGGGTGCTCTCTGCCTACTCCTCTCTTAAGGAGTTAATAGGAGGGGGGGGGGGAAATATTCAGTATAAATATATAAAATATAAAATAGAAAATATAATTTCACTTAATTATTATTATTCTTTTTTTTTTTTTTTTCTCACAGTCTTTCTATGAGAACACACAAGAACACATTGGGGTAGTACTAGGAGTAATGATGGGTAGATTGGCACTAATGAGTAAAGATGATACGCAAATCTGTGAAGCGCTTCGTATTTTCTGATTGAGGGGGGGGTAAAGGTATAAAATTTATAAAGGGGGGTAGGGCAAGGGAAGAGGGGGGGAAGATGAGAAAAAGGGGAAAAGGAAATATAATATGGATATGTATGAATTATATAAATATGTATATATGATAATTTGTATAAGGCATGAATGAGGTTAACTCCTTCAGAAAACTCCTCCATTAAATTCCAACCTATCGCAGAAGGATCTAAGAACTCCCTTTTTTCCTCTTTTTGGTTTTTTTTTTTTTTTTTTTTTCTCTCCTTTTTCTCTCTCTCTTTTCGTCTCTTTTTTTTGGTGCTCCCAGGGGCTTGGGTATTTAGTTATTATACTGTTGGTTATATTGTCTATGAGAAAAGAAAAATGAAACACAAGAAAAGATAAGGTAACAACACAAGTAGGACAGGAGGAATGGGGAAGGGTAAGAAAGTAGGGGTAAGGGGGGGAGGGGTAGGGGAAAGGGGGGAAGAAAGGGAAAGAAAAAAAAAGGGTAAAGAGAAAGGGGAAATAATTTGGACACTTATTAAAGTGGGAGGATAGTGGTGTGTAAGAGAAATAGTGGGAGGAGGGGTGAAGAGGAGGGGGGGAGTAGTAAAGTAGAAGATAGCGAGGGGGGGAGGAGGTACGGGGTAAAGGCACTTTAATCCACACTGTCACTGTGAGGGTGAAGTGGGTAGGTTAGGTAGGTGGGGTAGGTATATAGGATGGGGAAGACCATGTGGAGTAACTAAATAGAAGGAATAGGAGTTAGAGGTAATAAGAGGAGTGAAGTTAATGAAAGAGAAGTAGTGAGAAGGAAGTAAAATTCTAGGGGGAAAGAGAAGGGGAAGGGAGGGGGGGAGGGAGAGGGAAGAGAAGGGAAGGTCGGAGGGGAGGTTTGGGGGGGGGGGAGGGGAGGGGCGGTGGAGAGAGAGGAAAGGGAGGTCAGGAAACGAGAAGAGGGAAGGGGAAAGATGGGAAGAGGAGGAGGGGAAGAGGAGAAGAGGAAGGAGGGAGAGAGAAAAAGGGGGAAAGGGACTAGAGGAATAGAAGAGAGAGGAGGAGGAAGGATGGGGATGAGAGAATAGGGGACTACGATAGTAAAGGACGGGAATGCCTCCTAATATGGAAATAAAAAGTGCTGTGTAGCTGAAGAAAGTTAAGGGGTTGAGAAAGAGGGGGACGGGAGGGAGGGTATAGGAGCAGAGCACTCTGGCCGATTCAAGTCAACCCCCCAAATAGGTCTGCACCCACGCGAACCGTATAATTGGAGGTTCAGAACGGGGGTGCCTCCCCTAGGGGTTGATAGGAAAGGAGGGGGGTTAGATTCAGATTAGAAAAGATCGGGGTTTTTTCTTTTTTTTTTTTTTTTTTTTTTTTTTTTTTTTTTTGCACACTACTGCCTTCTTATATCCTTTTGAAAGATGGAGGAGATAAGGGTAACTTCCATAAATGCAAAAGGATTAAATGTACCGGAGAAACGAAAGATACTCCTTAATGAACTAAAACGATCCAATACGGACGTGGCGTTCATACAAGAAACACACTTCAAAAGGAGTGACCTTCCGTATCTCCAGAATAGATTTTTCCCATGTGTATACCATGTACATAATCAAGTATCGAAGTCGAAGGGAGTGTCCATCTTAATTTCGAACCGAATACCCTGGGCTCTCCTGGATATGCGGAAAGATGTAGATGGACGCTTCCTTTTTATAAAGGGACAAATAGGGGGGGTAAAAGTAACGTTAGCTACTATTTACGCGCCAAATGTACATCAGGATAATTTTATAAATAAAACTCTGACAAAATTAATGGAATTTGCAGAAGGAAAAGTGATCTTAGGTGGAGATTTGAATATACCATTAAACCCTAGGGAAGACACATCAACGGGAGTCTCATCAGTCCCTAAGGGGGTCAGGGGGAAGATAATGCGGAAGTTGCAAGAGATGCATCTAGTGGATGTATGGAGGCTGCTACACGAAGGAGAGAGAGATTATACATTTTTTTCAAATCCACATCAACTCTACTCCCGCATCGATCTCTTTCTGATACCCCATTATTTACTGCCAGCAGTACAGAAAGTAGAGATAGGAAATATAACGTGGTCAGATCACGCACCAGTGACACTACAGATATCCATGTCATGCCCGGCCCTATCCAAGGGGCGCCAATGGCGGTTAAACGAAAGTCTGTTGCAGATTCCCGAAATACGGGAAGATGTAGGGAAAGAAATGGAAATGTACTTCCAGATAAATGACGCCCAGGGGAGTGATCCGGGCATGATATGGGAGGCACATAAGGCGGTAATGAGAGGAGTGCTGATTAAACATGGCTCTCGATTAAAGAAAATAAGAGAAGAACAGATGGTAAAATTAGCAGATGAAATTCAGAAGTTGGAGACTCTCCACAAGAATATACAAATTACATCTATAGGAAATGAGTTGGCACATCTGAGGAGACAGTTGACCGATCTCCTCCGATGTAAAGCGAAGGCGGCAATACAGTTTGGTAGGAAAATTACGTATGAACTAGGAGATAAGTGCAGCAAAGCATTAGCAGGGAAACTTAAAGAAAAGGGGAAGATGGTTTATGTCCCTCATATTAAAGGGGAAAATGGACGTCTGATCTCCCGTCCCAGTGAGATAGCTGAAAGATTTGGAGAATACTATTCTGGGCTATACAATTTATCACTACCCCGAGTACCCCAGGCTAAAATGGAGGAGTATCTATCAGCAGCAGGCCTATGTAGGCTCTCTTCCATGGAACGTAGTAGACTGGAAGCCCCTATAACGACAGAGGAGTTAAATGCAGTAATGAAAACAGTTAAACAAGGGAAAGCACCGGGGCCCGATGGATTTTCAATCCAGTACTACAAGAGTTTCCTCCCAATCTTAGGTTCGCATATGCTAAAGGCCTTTAATGCAATTGGCCAAGCTGCGGCCCTCCCACAGGATGCACTTAGAGCACATATCTCGGTAATCCCAAAGGAAGGGAAGGACCCTGCGGACTGTGGGAGTTACCGACCTATCTCATTGTTAAACTGTGATCTGAAGCTTTTCACCAAACTGTTGTCTTCTCGCCTCCAACCATTATTAAATCAACTGGTACATCGAGACCAAGTAGGGTTTATCCCTACTAGGGAGGCGAGAGACAACACTGTTAAGGTACTCAACCTGGTCCACTATGCCAATCAAACTAGAACGCCCTCTATTTTTTTAAGTACAGACGCTGAAAAAGCATTTGATAGGGTGAACTGGAGGTTTATGTTCGAAGTATTGAGGCATATGGGACTAGGTGAGCATATGATAAGGTGGATATCTGGAATATACTCCTCTCCGCAGGCCGTGGTTAAAGTCAATGGGGTACTCTCAGAACCGATTAAAATCTCAAATGGGACACGGCAGGGGTGCCCACTTTCCCCTATGCTGTTCGCTCTCTCGATAGAACCGTTATTGAATAAAATTAGGCTAAACGCAGATATTAAAGGTCTACAAGTTGGAGATAGGAGCTATAAAATCTCTGCTTATGCAGATGATCTGCTGTTCTCTCTGGTTAGTCCACATATCTCACTGCCAAATTTAATGAAGGAAATAGATGAGTATGGTGCATTGGCAAATTTTAAAATCAATTATTCAAAGTCAGAGGCAATGGGGGTAGCCCTCCCCTGGGAAAAACAACAAATGTTACAACCCAACTTTAAATTTAAATGGGTAGGGACAGCCCTGAAATACCTGGGCACACAGATCCCAGTAAAAATAGAAGAGACATTTAAGTTGAATTTCCCCCCGCTTCTTAAGGCAGTTAAAATATTGTTAGAGAAATGGCAACAGGGACGTCATTCATGGTTTGGCCGCTGCAACTCTATTAAAATGAGTATTCTGCCAAAATTTTTATATCTACTACAGGCCCTACCAATAGAAATCCCATCTGCTTTTTTTCGTGAAATAGACACAGTGTTTACGAAATTTATTTGGGCAGGTAAACGACCGAGGATCAGTAGAAGCCGGATGACTATGCTAAAAAGAGATGGAGGCTTAGCAGTACCAGATTTACTTAAATACTATAAGGCAGTGCATATTGGGAGGATTATCGACTGGTGCCGACATACAGAATTTAAGATTTGGATAGAACTAGAACAAGAAATGTGTATAGTACCTCTCCGAAGAGCGATTTGGTGCTATACAAATCTACCAGACTCTATGAAAAAGCATCCGCTTATAGGCCCAACATTACAAATAGGATTTAGAATTAGTCAGAACCCTAAATTCTCGTCAGCGCATTCCCCATTAGTTCCGGTGCTAGGTAACCCCAGTTTTAAACCAGGAATGGAGAGGAGAGACTTTAAGAACCTGCGGGAAAAGGGGTATATGCAGGTATCACATTTTCTACAATCTAATGCCTGGCCAACAGTGACTACTTTGACTCAACAAGGGGGCCAATTTGAAGTGAAGGTGTGGCAGGCAATGCAGCTCCGGCACTTTTTTGAGTCATTAGGTCCAGCAATAAACTATAAACAAGATCTAACTAGATTTGAAATATACTGTGAAGAGAAGGAACCTCTGTCTCGAACGATATCAAAGATATATACATTGCTTATAGCCCCCCCAGATAATTATGAGATGCCATGCTTTGTAAAGTGGGAAAGGGACTTGGATAGGACATTCTCATTAGATCAACGTCAGAGGATGATATACCTCTCG
This sequence comes from Lithobates pipiens, assembly GCF_037356315.1. NCBI lineage: Eukaryota > Metazoa > Chordata > Amphibia > Anura > Ranidae > Lithobates > Lithobates pipiens. Next base: position 274,947,234 of record NW_027507764.1, on the reverse strand, counting down.
TTAAACACATCAATCTGTACTGGAATTCAGGAATTGAATTACAAACTGTTGACGAGGTGGTATTATACCCCATCGAAGCTCCAGAGGTTTTCCCCTGGAGCATCAGATCAATGTTGGAGGTGCAACGGGGGACGGGGGACTTTACTACATATTTTCTGGACATGTCCCAGGATCAAACAGTATTGGAAAGACGTGCAAAAAATTATGCAAAAATTTACAGAATATCCAATAACGGAGGACCCGGCTTTTTTCTTGTTGCACCTCTCACATATCCCAATAAGAAAATATAAGGGCTCGGTATTGTGTCACATGGTTAATGAGGCTAAGGGTTGCATTGCTCGTTCCTGGAAAGACTCTAAACCACCAACAATAACAATGTGGTTAAATAAAGTGAGGAAGGTGGGGGCTGTGGAAGATTTAATATACTCGGCCCAAGACAGAAGCGAGCAATATGCTAGGATATGGGCGGGATGGAATATTTTCCTCTCTTCAGAAGAGGGAAAGAAACTGCTGGGGAATAGGGAAAGATAAGGAGATCACCATGTAGTGGGAATAAGTAAATCAAATGGGCTGGAAGCAGAAGGGGTGTTCTTTTGTTTTTTTTTTTTTTTTTTTTTTTTTTTTTTTTTTTTCCGGAGGGTGGGAGGGAAGGGGGGGAAAAAAAAAATTAAAATAAAAGGAGGGAAAGTGGAATACGTAAAAACAGTAGAGATAAATAAGAAAGGGGCTCTCAGTTATGTAAACCAGGGAAATTGTATTTTTGGTAGAGATTAAAAGGGACTGAGCACCGACGAATGTTTGTATGTATTTATGAAAATGTATGTAACTGGACTATGTAACCTCCTTGAAGTTTAAATAAAGAATATTATAGAAAAAAGAGCAATATAGCTAGCTATATAGGTGGATATAACTGTGTATACTGCGGTCAGGGCACGCAGACAACACCCACTACAGAAGAGCAAGAATGCAAAATCGGTCGATAACGAACGGTGTATACTGTGTTGAAGGTACACAGAACACCCACTAAGATGCCTACAGACGCCAACACACTACACAAGGCCGCCGCGCTGGCGGCCTTATATAGTGTGGGGCGTGTACTACACAGCCTGAGCTATGATTGGCCACAGGCATCCTGCCTGTGGCCAATCATGGCTCTCCTCGCTGCCGGCGCTGTGATTGGCCAAGCATGCGGGGTCACAGTGCATGCTTGGTCAATCATGAGCCAGCAATGCACTGCGATGACGCAGTGCATTGTGGGCCGTGAGCGCCACACGAATTTGGCGCGAACGGCCCATAACGCTCGGTATTCGCCGAATGGGCGAACAGCCAATGTTCGATTCGAACACGAAGCTCATCCCTAATGCTAATAGTCAGCAGGAGATCTGAAAAAAAATTAAATAGATGTTAATATACTGCAGGAGATCTGATGGAAATAAATAGTAATCTGCAAAAAATAAACGAAATTGATTCTAACAGTCTGCAGGAGATCTACAAAAAAAAGAAGTGAAATGCCTGTTAATAGTCTGCAGGAGATCTGGTGAAAAAACTAAATAGATACTAATAGACTGCAGGAGATCTTAGGCCGCGTACACACGGGCGGACTGTTCGCCCAACTTTGTTCGTCAAACAATCCGACAAACAGTCCGCTCAAAATTTGCATGAACGGACTTGACCACACACGATGAGCGAACAGTCCGCTGAAAGCGTGCGCGATGACGTGAACGGCACGTACGACGGGACGAAAAATACGACGTCCAATACACTGCAATGCAACCTTCGCCGTGTAAATCCTTTCTGAGCATGCGCGAAACTTAGTTTGTCGAACAAGCCTACACACGAGCGGACTGTCCGCTCAAACCAAGTTTCAGCGGACTGTCTTACGGGAATTCCGAAAAACTTTGTTCGTCAGACTGTCCGCTGAAACTGTCCGCTGAAGCCCACACACGAGCGGACTGTCCGCTGAAACACTGTTCAGCGGACAAAGTTGGGCGAACAGTCCGCCCGTGTGTACGCGGCCTTATGGAAACAAATAGTAATCTGCAAAAAAAATTTAAAATGAAATAGATAGTATCTATATTCTATTCTGTTCTTGTTTTTCTAGTCTATTATCTGTTTCCATTGTAATCCTGTCTATTCAAATTCGAATTCATTCTATACGAAATTCGAATGTCGGAAAGAAATATAAATTATATATATATATATATATATATATATATATATATATATATATATATATATATATAACCATCTTCCGAAATTCTAATTCAGTATATAATGATTTCGATTTTAATAGAATATAAAAGAATAGACTAGAAAAACAATAGAACAGAATAGAATAAAATATAATATATTCTATTATAGTCAGTTCTATCGTTTTTCTAGTCTATTTTCTATTTTATTATAATCTTTTCTATCCAAATTTAAAATTAATTAATTTAAAATTTTGAATTCATGCTTTTCGAAATTCAAATTTATTTATTTAATTTTATTTATTAGAAATTTGAATTTCAGAAGATGGTTGTATATTCTTTCTATTTTATTCTATTAAATTATATTTTTTCTATTCTGTTCTAATCTTTTCTATTTGAATTAGAACATTTGGAAGATGGTTAATTACTTACTTATATACATCTGTCACATCAACAAAAACACACACATCTTATTTCATTTATATTTATCGCATTAATGAAGTTGTCAGCATGCCTGATTGAAGAAGTCACGGATGTCGATCGCAAGGCAAGTACATATGCTGTATGTCATTGTCCAGTTGCCACATCACCTGCCACAAGTTGTGTATTGTCCACTTGCCACGTCACCTGCCACAAGTTGTGTATTGTCCACTTGCCACATCACCTGCCACAAGTTGTATATTGTCCACTTGCCACGACACCTGCCACGAGTGCCACGTGTGAACGGCCATGAGTGCCACGTGACCTGCCATGAGTGCCACGTGACCAAGTTGTGGATTGTCCACTTGCCACGTCACCTGCCACAAGTTGTGGGGTTCCTAGCACTAAGTGACCCCGAGATATGGGCAATATGTCAAGTACTTTTCTGCAGCAGAGAATGACATTTTGCGACCCGAATTTGGGGCCACGTATCTCGGGCACACTTATAGCTAGAAACCCCAAATTTGGTATGCAAACACAGCAAAGATGGTCACCTTGGCAAACAAGCAGAAAAATAAACAGGTCGTCGACGCCAACATTAAGAAAAGCCTACGGCACCTGGTATTCCCAGGCGGTCTCCCATCCAGGTACTAACCAGGCCTGACCCTGTATAGCATCCGAGATCAGACGAGATCGGGCACATTCAGGGTGATGTGGCTGTAGGCTGTGGCCACTCTCAACCGTCTTGACAAATGCCCAGATGGTCACCTTGGCAAACAAGCAGAAAAATAAACAGGTCGCCAACATCAACAACATAAAAAAAACCTACGGCCACTAGTATTCCCAGACAGTCTCCCATCCAGGTACTAACCAGGCCTGAGCCTGCTTAGCATCCGAGATCAGATGAGAACGGGCGCATTCAGGGTGATGTGGCCATAGGCGATCTCTCTGGTCACTCTCAACCCTCTTGACAAACGCCAAGATGGTCACCTCTGCAAACAAACAGAAAAATAAACAGGTCGTCGAAGCCAACAACATTAAAAAAGCCTATGGCACCTGTTATTCCCAGGCAGTCTCCCATCCAGGTACTAACCAGGCCCGACCCTGCTTAGCATCTGAGATCAGACGAGATTGAATGCATTCAGGGTGATGTGGCTATAGGTGATCTTTTTGGCCATTCTCAACCTTCTTGACAAATGCCAAGATGGTCACCTCGGCAAACAATCAGAAAAATAAACAGGTCGTCGACGCCAGCAACATTAAAAAAAGCCAACGGTACCTGGTATTCCCAGGCGGTCTCCCATCCAGGTACTAACCAGGCCCGACCCTGTATAGCATCCGAGATCAGGTGCATTCAGGGTGATGTGGCCGTAGGAAATAAATAAAAACAATCAATTTCAGTAAAATTTTGGGTATTGGCCTGCACATCTGGCTGTGCGGTGAAAGGGGGAATTCTTGCTGATCCTGAGTCAGAAGGCAGCCATGTTGGATGGGCAAGACCAGCTGGAAGATGTGTAGCGGCCCTGGCTCTTGGGGGACGTGGCACTCCCGTGCTGGTAGTTTGGGGATTTAAAGTTCCTGTGTTGGCATTTGGAAGTGATGCTACAGCAGTGCTGGTACTGGGCATTTCTTGTGGTCTTTCGCTGGCGGCAGAGCTGGTAGCGGGCCTTTGGTTTTGGGGTCTATCGCTGGTTGTAGCTCTGGTACTGGGCCTGTGAATTTGGTCCTGGGGTATATTGCTGGTGGCTGCCTGGTTTCCAGAGCGCCATGCCCTTTTAGGAGGGATCCATTCTTCCTCTGATTCATTTGCTGATCCAATACTATCGATTGTGACTCAAATTCAGCATTTGAACCAATCGTAATTGGCATTTGAATCTGATGAGAACTCCCCGCTGCTCTCATCAGTCATGCAGAGGATCTGAAATGCCTCCTCATTTTTCTGATGGGCTGTGTGATGGGTAACAGGTGACGGTCACTGATGGGCGACAGGTGATGGGTGATAGGTGCCGGTCACTAATGGGCGACAGGTGACGGTCACTAATGGGCGACAGGTGGCGGTCACTGATGGGCGACAGGTGGCGGTCACTGATGGGTGACAGGTTACGGTCACTGATGGGTGACAGGTGACAGTCACTGATGGCAGTCTCTGATGGTGACTGGTGCACTTTATGGGACTGATAGGTGACAGCTGAGGGTCACTGATAACGGTCACTGGCAATGGTCACTGATGGGTGACAGGATGCACCGCTGATGACAGTCTCTGACAATGACAGGTGTACTTAGTGGGCACTGATGGGTGAAAGATGCAGTTTGTGGGCACTGATGGGTGACAGGTGCACTTTTATAAGCACTGATGGGCACTTATGTGGTGACTGTTGGGTTACAGCTGTAATGGGGGGGATGTGACAGGTTCTCTTTACTGTGTGGTGTTGGTGCAAGGCACTACAATACACAGATCGGTAACTCACTGCTCCTGGCTCTTCTCTCCTCACACTGGAAACGGTAACAGCTAGTAATTGGTCTATGTTTACATTTAGTGATCGGCTGTGAATGGATCACAGCGGATCACGTCGTAAACAGCCGGCAGCCATTGGCTGTTTACCCTTGTCATATGACGGTAGGCAGGCTGCAACAGGTTAAGGACCCTCAAGTGCAAGCCATCTGGTCCCGGTGACTTATTTATTTTAAGTTTTTCAAGTATTTTTCTAATTCTGTCCTCTGTTAGTCATGAGGGTGCTTCCTGTGACGTGTCATGGGGCTAAACAATGCAGTTTTGGTTACTGAAGCCCCCTGCTTCCCTCATGAAGAAAGAGGAGAAGAATAAATTCAATACCATCGCCATCTCTCCATCCTTAGTAATCAGATTCCCTTCATCATTCTTTATGGGACCAATATGATAATATGATCTGACCTCCCTTTCTTACTATTTATGTACGTAGCCTCCCTGGCGGTATTCCCGAGTCTGGCTCGGGGTAAGATTTCATTACCATAAGCGGTATTCCCGAGCCAGACTCGGGATCCCATCGCAAGATCCATGGAGGGGGTAACTTACCTCGTCCCCTGGATCCAGCGATGTCTCCCCATTGTGATCAGCGAGCCGCTGTGTCTCGCTCGATCTGTCACAGTGCCGAGCTCCGTTCCCTGCGAGGGGACGGAGTTCGGCACCAAATTCAAAAAGTAAAAAACACAGTATAGATACAGTATACTGTAATCTTACAGATTACAGTACTGTATCAAATAATTACACATCCCCTTTGTCCCTAGTGGTCTGTCCAGTGTCCTGCATGCAGTTTTATATTATAAATACTGTTCTTTATGCCAAGAAATTGGAGATTGTCCATAGCAACTAAAAATTTCCGTTTACATCAAAAGTGGTTATAGACCAGCTAGAAAACAGTGATAATAAATTAGAATCACTTTCAGAGATGAGAGATAGTAATTAGTGGGGAAATCTGTCATCAAACACTAAAAGTAATAACAGCGACAATTCTGCAACTAAGCATATTTCAGTGTTTTTGATTTGATTACATTATTGAATAATTTTTATTATTATTATTTCTAGTTTTATATATATATATATATATATATATATATATATATATATATATATATATATATATTTTTTTTTTTTTTTATCATACCCAGGCTGTCTATTTGACTCTTGTTTGGACGGATTTAGGTGTATTATTTCTAAGAATTACAGGCCTACAATATAAAACGCCAAATTTCCATGCAAAATAATGGTATCGCTTTCAGCACCTAAAATCTGAAATAATCATACCGCCAGGGAGGTTAAAGAATTTCTTGGGACTTTTTTTACTTTCCTCCTCTATGTGCATTTCGTGTTCTATCTTAGCCTTCCTGATTGCAACCTTACATTTCTTGTTGCATTCTTTGAAAAAAGTTGTAATGCTGATGATGATCCCTCAGCCTTGTATTTTTTGAAGGCCTTCTCTTTTGCTTTTATATGCATTCTTATGTTGGAGTTAGCCACCCAGGACTTTTATTAGCTCTTTTCAATTTATTTCCCATTGGGATGCACTGGATAATACTGTTGTGTTACACTATGTAATTTATTATTACTCTGTGTCTTTAACCACTTGACCACTGGGCACTTAAACCCCCTTCCTAACCAGACCAATTTTCAGTTTTCGGTGCGCTCACATTTTAAATGACAATTAATCAGTCATGCAATACTGTACCTATATGAAGTTTCTTTTTTAGAGCTTTCTTTTGGTGGTATTTAATCACCGCTGGGATTTTTATTTTTTACGCTATAAAAGAAAAAAGACTGGAAATTCTATAAAACAAAATGTGTTTTTCTTTGTTTCTGTTATAAAATTTAGCAAATTAGTAATTCTTCTTCATAAATTTTGGGCAACATTTTTACTGCTACATATTTTTGGTAAATTTTTGGTGTATTGGTCTTTGTGAGAGTCCACAAGCTATACTGAATCTATGAAAATTGATCACACCTGATGTACTCATTTCTTGAGACCCTAACAAGCCAGGAAAGTACAAATAACTCCGAAGTGACCCTTTTTGGGAAAGTAGACATTCCAAGGTATTTAGTAAGTGGCATGCTGAGTTTTTTGAAGTTGTAGTTTTTTCCCACACTTCTTTGCAAAATCAAGATTTATTTTTCTTTTTTTTCACAAAATTGTTATATTAGCAGGTTATTTCTCACACACATCATATGCATAGCACAAATTACACCCCAAAACACATTCTGCTACTCCTCCTGAGTATGGCAATACTACATGTGTGAGACTTTTACATGGCATGACCACATACAGAGGCGCAACATGCAGGGAGCACCATCAGGCGTTCTTGGAGCATAAATGACACATATATGATTTCTTGACTACCTCTTAGCTCTTGTACACATGGTCGGACATTCCGAAAGAAAATGTCTGATCGGACCGCGTTTTGTTGGATAATCCGACCGTGTGTGGGCTTCATCAGACTTTTTCAGTCGGAAATGTCCGACCAACAAAGTTTGAGAACTGGATATAAAATTTTCCGACAACATGATCCGATCGGACTTTGTCCGATTGTTTGTTAAGAATTCCATTTGGACAAAGTGCCACGCATGCTCAGATCAAATTCCTAGACCAAAGCTATTGGCTACTAGCCTGAACATAGTCCTGTTGTAGCTAAATAACGGCATCACGTTCCAAATGATCGGATTTTCCAACAACTTTGTCCGACCGTGTGTATATAACACCAGTTTCGGACAAAATCCATTGGAAAAAATCCAAAATTTGTTGTCGGAATGTCCGACTGTGTGTACAAGGGCTTTCACTTTTGAAGGCCCTGGAGCACCAGGACAATGGAAACGCCTCAAAAATTACCTAATTTTGGAAAGAAAACAACCCAATGTATAATCTATGAGGCATAATGAGTACTTTGAACATGTCATTTTTTTCTAAAAGTTTTTGGAAAATGTGTTAAGAAAATGAAAATGCATTTTTTTACACAAAGTTGTCCATTTAAACAATATTTCTAACACATGACTTGTACATACCAAAGATGACAAAATAGATTCTCCTACTCCTCCTTAGTACGGCGATAACACATGTGGGAGACATAAATAGACATAGGGGCATAAATGTCAAATCTAATTTGACTACCTATTACACTTTGTGAGGCACTCTAGTGGCATGGATGAGAACTGATGTGGCATTGATGAGCCCTGGATGGGGATGGCTGAGTATGGATGGGATGACTGAGCATGAATGGGTATGGCTGAGTGCGGCCGGGTATGGCTGGGTACGACTGAGTACAGCTGGGTACGGCTGAGTAGGGCTGCATATGGCTGAGTGTGACTGGGTATGGCTGCGTATGGATGTGGGGTGGATGGGATGGCTGAGCATGGATGAGTATTGCTGATTAGGGATGGATGGCTGAGCATGGATGGATAAGTATTGCTGAGTATGGATGGATGGATGAGTATTGCTCAGAATCGATGGATGGCTGCGCATTGGATGGATGAGTATTGATGAGGATGGATGGCTGAGTATTGCTGATTATGGATGGGGATAGATGGGGTGGCTAAGCATGGATGGATGGCTGGATGAGGTAGGAATTGTCACATCAGCACTGAGGGTACTACAGATCCAGCCCATAGCGCTGCTGCATCTGATCTCTCCCCGCTCTGCTCACACTGTACCGAGCGGTACAGAGAGGGGAGAGAGGATATGACGGCGGTTTGTTTACAAGTGATCGCTCTGTCATTTAACGGAGCAATCATGTGGTAAACGGTCGCTGTCAGCAGCCATTTACCGTAATCCATTTCTCTCCATACAATGAGTTTATTCATTGAGTTAAGCTGTCTGAATTGATGCAAGGGATAAATAGAACACCAAATCATGTAAGCTCTATATGAAGCCGGAGATAAAGTTTATGGCTTGGTAGTTGAGCCAAAACAGTAGAAAAACAAACAGTTTCACAGCCTAATTACGAGATTTCTGCATGACAGTACTGCTACAGACATGATTTACTGCCCACGTTGCAAGAAAGAATAAGAGAGCAGTACGTGGAAGCCTCATAACCTGAGTCCAGGCTGCATGGTGTCATAGTACAGCACACAGATCCTGCCTGCTTATCACTCAGTCATTATCTACCATGAGTTACCACAGCGCTGAATGTGAACATGCAGCAACCCTAGCACAAGATCCTCAGCCAACTGAGTTACCCAAATTCTCAGTCAAACCAATTTGGAAAGTAATGGAGAATTATGAGAATTAAGAACTGAATTATCAAATATCTTAAAATTATTTTGGGAGAATATTGTCTCTGAATCTAATACACTAGAGGGCACCATTAAATAACTTTCTGCCTCATATGAGCTCTGTCAATTTACCAGTAACAAGTTCATTAATGTCTTACAAAGTATAAGCACGGAAGGTTCACTGGAGGAATTAAAGAGCTTCAAGGTTCTTAATCTAGAAAAATACAGTTTGATCCAGCAAACCAAATTAAAGGCAGAAGCAAAGATAGGGCTGCTACAGGACACTGCATCTCACAGATATGTTTCCACCAGACGTTCTAAAAAGTCTTTTAGATCCCATGGTTCACGATATTCAACACTTAGTAAGCGACTTATTAGTTAGTGCCTGCACTGAAGTGGAAGCCAGCAAGGTGCAGGTCACATTTTCAGAAAAGAGAGCAGAGTTGGAAGCTCAGACAGCACGTCAAAGAGTTGGAAACAAAATTAGCCCCTCAAAAAGAGCAACTACAGAAATCCTGTAAACATGATGCACCTATGGCTAAACAAAGGGTCCTAGAGCAAGCTATCAGTGCAGACGAAGGTGCAAGTGAGAAAGACAGCATCAACCTAAACATAGCAGATATGGAAGATCCCCTCACATGCACTAAAGACTATGTCCCAAGCCACTTCAGTGTACACTTCATCGTCTCCAATGCTCCTGACAACATAAAAACTCCTTCACAGCTTCAAGTTAAAGATGTTCTAGCAACTTCCTGCACACAATATTACTCCAGTACATTTCCTGCCTGCATACCTAACCTTCCTCCTTATGTCACACAGCATCAGAGCAAGCAGCAAGCAAGTCATCAATTCCCGGCTATCGGTAGAGCCTTAAATCAATGTACCATTGGAACAACTGACTTCAAGCAAGCAACTCATCTGAAAGAATCTGCTGCACCATATTTCCCGGTGTCCTTTAACAACAATGTCAAATATAGCGCAATCGGCACCATTGAGCCAACAACATCTCTCATAATGGCAGAGACAGGTGCACAGGAAAAGTCATTGATTGAACGTGCACACGCAGACGATAATATATATGTTAACTGCAACTGGTGCTAGGGTAACTGCAGTTTTCTCATTGATAATAGCCCAATCAAATTGGTTAATTTCATCTCATTGGATGTGTCTTGTTAGGCAATTAGTAGGTGTTCTCAGTGAATTAACCCTTTTGATGCTAATCTCATTCATATTACTTCTAATATAATTTTTCTATTTGTACCCAAATCTTTCAATACATTACAAAGAACAAAGAAGTGTTTCTAAACCCAATAAATTAATACTTTCCAATCTTGATCTTTAAAGGTGACCATATACTGCAATCAGTTAGATCTTTAAAAAAAATAGATTTAGTCCAAGAGCCTATTTGATTTCCTATAATTTGAATTAATTGTTCAAGTGCGTCTTCCTATTACCTATTTTGCCAAAATATTGAGTTGTACAGAGATTGGCCAATCAGATTACATAGTGCATGACCATCTTAGGTGCCAAATTTGTAATGTAGATGTGCCATGACCAACTTGTATTTTCCTATTGATATTTCTTGGGCATTATACAAGGCACATGATAACCAACCTTTTTTCAAGACATGTTATAGTGATCAGGAATCTTCAAACTACGGCTCTCCAGCTGTTGTGGAACTATACATCCCACAAGGCATTATAAAACTCTGCCAATCACAGACATGACTGGGCATGATAGTAATTGTAGTTCCTGAATAACAGGAGAGCAGAAGTTTGAAGACCCCTGTGCTAGACCAATAGTATGCCTCCAGAATTGGAAGTGTGGCATCTACCCAACTTCTCTCAGCTGGTGGACACAAGAAGCTACATCTATAGATATATATTTGGGCACAGTGGTGTAGTGGTTAACACTTTCATCCAGCAGCAAAAAGGGTCACTGGTTTAAATTCCGCCTGCAACACCATCTGCCTGGAGTTTACATGTTCTTCCTGTGCCTCCGTGGGTTTCCTCCAGGTACTCTAAAAACATGCTGGTAGGTAAATTGTATCCTGTCTAAATTGGCCCTAATATATCTAAAATGTGTGTTAGGGACTCACACAAAAACCCCATGTTAATTTTTTTTTTTTTAATCTTAATTTGCAAATAAGGATCATCTCTTCCTCAGAGAACAGTGAGTGGCAGGGGTGGACTGACCATTCAGGCACTCGGGTACATACCACTAAGGGGCCCCATCAGGGTTGCCAACCTCAATAAAGCCATGGACAGTATGTAAAAATCTGTTTAAAAAAAAAATCTATCTGTTGCCTGGGGGCCCCATAATCTCCTATTGCCTGGGGGCCCCATAATCTCCTATTGCCCGGGGGCTCCATAACCTCCTATTGCCAGGGGCTCCATAATATCCTATTGCCTGGGGGCCCCATAAGCAGGCCCGGGCTGGGACAAAAAATAGGCCCGGGCATTTTAGACTGAGCAGCCGGGGGGGGGGGGGGCGGCCTCTGGACCACTTTACATTACACAGCACCCTGCACCTATGGACCCCTTTACATTACACAGCACCCTGAACCTCCAGTTCTGGACCCCCTACATTACAGAACCCCCTACAATACACAACCCCCCTACAATACACAACCCCCTACACTACAGAACACCCCTTCCATTCCAAAAACCCATACATTACAAAACCCCCCTACACTACAGAACCCCCCTACATTACAGACCCCCCTACTCTACAGAACCCCCTACATTACAGACCCCCCTTACAATACAGAACCCCCCCTACAATACAGACCCCCTTACACTACAGAACTCCCCTACACTACAGAATCCCCTACAATACATAACCCCCCACCATTACAGACCACCCTACACTACAGAACCCCCCTACATTACAGATCCCCCACACTACAGAACACCCCCTACAATACAGACCCCCTACAATACAGAACTCCCCCTACATTACAGACCCCCCTACACTACAGAACCCCCCCTACATTACAGACCCCCCTACACTACAGAACCCCCCTACATTACAGACTCCCCCCTACAATACAGACCCCCCTACATTACAGGCCCCCTAAATTACAGACACCCCCTACATTACAGACCTCCTTACAATACAGAACCCCCCTACAATACAGACCCCCTTACACTACAGAACCCTCTACACAAGAGAACTCCCCTACACTACAGAACCCCCTACAATACAGAACCCCCCTACAATACAGAACCCCCCCACACCACAAAACCCCCCCTACACTACAGAACGCCCCTTCCAATACAGACCCCCTACATTACAGAACCCCCTACACTACAGCCCCCTACAATATAGAACCCCCCTACATTACAGAACCCCCTACAATACACAACCCCCCCCTACACTACAGAACACCCCATACAATACGAACACCTCTACATTACAGAACCCCCCTACACTACAGAACCCCCCTACATTACAGACACCCCCCTACATTACAGACACCCCCTACATTACAGACCCCCCTTACAATACAGAACCTCCCTACAATGCAGAACTCCCCTACACTACAGAACCCCCTTCAATACAGAACCCCCTACACTACAGAACCCCTACAATAGAGAACCCCCCCTACATTAAGACCCCCCACACTACAGAACACCCCCTACAATACAGACCCCCCTACAATACAGAACTCCCCCTACATTACAGACCCCCCAACACTACAGAACCCCCCTACAATGCAGGCCCCCTACACTACAGACCCCCCTACATTACAGACTCCCCCCTACATTACAGAACCCCTACAATACAGGCCCCTCTACACTACAGAACCCCCCTACATTGCAGACCCCCCTACATTACAGAACCTCCCTACAATACAGCCCCCCCACACTACAGAACTCCTCCTACAATACAGACCCCCCTACAATACAGAACCCCCCACATTACAGACCCCCCACATTACAGAGCCCCCTACAATACAGACCCACCCCTACATTACAGACCCTCCCTACATTACAGACCCCTTACAATACAGACCCCCTACAATACAGACCCCCCCTACAATACAGAACTCCTCCTACAATACAGAACCCCCCTACAACACAGAACCCCCCTACATTACAGGCCCCCTACACTACAGAACCTCCTTCACTACAGAAACCCCCTACATTACAGACCCCCCTACATTACAGACCCCCCTACAAAACAGAACCTCCCTACAATGCAAAACCTCCCTACAATACAGAATCCCCCTACAAAACAGAACCCCCTACAATACAGAACCCCCTACAATACAGAACCCCCTACACTACCGAACCCCCCTACAATAGACCCCCCTACAATACAGAACCCCCCAACATTAAAGACCCCCTGCAATACAGAACCCCAACACTACAGAACGCCCCCTACAATACAGAACCCCCTACAATACAGAACCTCCATACATTTCTGACCCCCTAAACTACAGAACCCCCCCTACATTACAGACTGCCCCTACAATACAGAACCCCCCTACATTACAGACCCCAATACACTATAGAACCCCCTCCTACATTACAGAACCCCCTACATTACAGACCCCCTACACAACAGAACCCCCCACATTACAGAACCCCCCACAATACACAACCCCCCTAGAATACACAACCCCCCTACATTACAGACCCCCCTACATTACAGACCCCCCTACATTACAGAACCCCCCTACATTACAGAACCCCCTACATTACAGATCCCCCCTACATTACAGACGCCCCTACACTACAGAAACCCCCTACATTACAGAAGCCCCTACACTACAGAACCCCCTACAATACAGACCCCCCCACACTACAGAACCCCCTACATTACAGAACCCCCTACACTACAGAACCCCCTACAATACAGACCCCCCTACACTACAGAACCCCCCTACAATACAGACCCCCCTACATTACAGAACCCCCCTACATTACAGAACCCCCTACACTACAGAACCCCCTTTCATTACAGACCCCCTACACTAAAGAACCCCCCCTACACTACAGAACCCCCCCTACATTACAGAACCCCCCCTACACTACAGACCCCCCTACACTACAGAACCCCCTACACTACAGAACCCCCCTACATTACAAACCCCCACTACATTACAGAACCCCCCTACACTACAGAACCCCCCCTACATTATAGAACCCCCTACACTACAGACCCCCCTACACTACAGAACCCCCTACACTACAGAACCCCCCTACATTACAGACCCCCCCCCTACATTACAGAACCCCCCACACTACAGAACCCCCTACATTACAGACCCCCCTACACTACAGAACCCCCCCCCCCCCACATTACAGAACCCCCTACACTACAGAACCCCCCTACATTACAGACCCCCCCTTCAGACCCATAATGTACCTGAGTCTCAGGTCCTGAGATCAGCACAGGGCTGCATGTCGAATCCCCTCCCCCTGTGTAGACATAAAGGAGGAGGGGTAGGGGGAGGCGGCTTCACTCTACTTGGCTGTGGCAGACAGCCGAACCCCGAGACTGATCAGAGCTGCTTCCACTGTGCCAGAGAGAAGAGGAATCGTTGTGGGTTCCGCTCCCCCCCCCCACTGCCTACGTGTGTCACGAGAGTGCGGCTCCTAGGCTAGCACGCACCCACCCCCCACTGCAAAGAGCAACTACAGCTCTCAAAGAGCCTGTCACTGGCGGCCCGCCCCCACTTAGTACACCGCTGGCGGAACATCAACGGCCGGTGTTAGTACACCGTTCTTGCATGTCAGAACCCGTGGCCGACTCTGCATGTCCCAGACATGCAGCCCGGCTGCCCCCGACCCACCGGGCAAATGCCCGGTCTGTCCTATGGCCAGTCCGGGCCTGCCCATAAGTTATCAGTCTGCCCCTGGTGAGCGAGGCATGGTTGTGGGAATAAATTAGCAGCAGTACAAGCAACTTCCTGCAGGAGTGTGAGGTCATTCCTTTGTGCTGGCTGCCACTTCCAGGAACCAAATATGTGCCACGGGGACATATCTATGCACACACAGCACTCGTGCATCTCTTATAGATAGTGGTCGGACATCTAGATGCATTTGGTGCATTTAGCTGCAGGAATCCATATTTGGATGTAAATTAATAGTAAAGCAGATGCAGATCTCCAGGACTGGACTAACAAATGTTTATAGCAAAAGGCAACTGGTGTTTTCTATTAAACAAGGTCTAAATGGGCTATTGACATGCATCACAGTTGAACTTAGGAACGTGTCTTTGCAAAGTTCAACTCAATGAAATCCTTTCTTAGTTTTGCTAGGGGATAGAGTGCAGAGGGATTATAAGTCTTGTCTTTTTTTGGGGATGTCTGCACCCCTGATAGGATGAAGACACCTCCCAAATTGTGGCACTTTCTCCTTCAAATTTATTCATTTCCTGTCACATGTGAAGTGAGGATAAAACCTTACCAATATCTTTCCTTGGGGACACACAGCTCAATCTAAATAGTTTCTGCATTAGGTAAATTGCACTCTAGCATTTTGATCTGAACACCCCAAATTATTAGGTATCTTGGACTTTGGGGTTTATTTAACCACTTCAGCCCGGAAGGATTTACTCCCTTTCTGACCAGAGCGTTTTTTGCGAATCGACACTGCGTCGCTTTAACTGACAATTGCGCGGTCATGCAACGTGGTTCCCAAACAAAAATTGCAGTCCTTTTTTTCCCACCAATAGAGCTTTCTTTTGGTGGTATTTGATCACCTCTGCGGTTTTTATTTTTTTGCGCTGTAAACAAAAAAGAATGAAAATTTTGGAAAAAAAACGCATTATTTTTGCTAAATATCCCCCAAAAATATGAAAAAATATAAATTTTCCCTCAGTTTAGGCCGATACGTATTCTTCTACATATTTTTGGTAAAAAAAACAAAAAAAAAACACAATAATCGTTTTTGATTGGTTTGCGCAAAATTTATAGCATCTAAAAAATAGGGGATAGTTTCATGGCATTTTTATTAATAATTTTTTTTTTACTAGTAATGGCGGCGATCTGCAATTTTTATCGTGACTTTGACATTTTAGCGGACATATCAGACAATTTTGACACATTTTTGAGACCATTGGCATTATTTCAGTGATCGATGCTATAAAATTGTATTGATTACTGTAAAAATGTCACTAGCAGTGAAGGGGTTACCCACTAGGTGGCAGTGTAGGGGTTAAGTGTTCCTAGGGGCATGTTTCTAACTGTATGGGGGCGTGGCTGTGTGTGACATCACACTGATCGCTGCTCCCGATGACAGGGAGCAGACGATCAGTGTGCTGTCACTAGGCAGAATGGGGAGATGCGGTTTACATCAGCATCTCCCCGTTCTTGAGCTCCGTGACACGATCGCGGTATCCCTGTGGCGATCGAGTCCGCAGGGAACCACGACCACGGTCACAGAGCTCTCTGTAGGCGTGCGTGCATGGCGGGCAATTCGAAGTAACGTAAGGGTAAGTTAATTTGTCCAGCCGTGCCATTCTGCCGTCGTATATTTACAGGAGCCGGTCGGGAACCAGTTAAAGGCAAATCCACTTTGCACTACAAGTGTACTTGGAAGTGCAGTTGCTGGAGATCCAAAGAGGACATGCAATGACAATAGAAAAACACCATATTTGCTGTGATTACATGATTGGATGTTAAAATCACCAGTGCTTCCCCTTTCAGCGATTACACTTCCGGGTACATGTGCCGGTGGCGTGACATCAGGGGCAGCCGCCGACTGGGAGCCGCACCCGCATCACTGGCTCCTCGCATTTGTGCGCTGCGAGCCAGTGACACGGGTGCGGGTCCCCGATGGTGGCTGCCCCGGACGTCACGACTCCGGGCACATGTACCTGGAAGTGACCTCCCCATATGGAGGCCGACTGCAAGATCCTTTTTGCAGCAGCTTCCTGTGGGGTTTTTTTTTTGTTTGTTTTTTCTTTTTTTTTTTGCAGCCAATCCCGTTGCCAAAGGGGAGCTTCCCCTCCCCCTAATCGGCACCGGGATATGCCCCCTCCATCTACCGCATATTACATGCGGAAGGGGGCGGGCTCCCGCGCCACCAACTCGGGGGGTGTCACTATCCCTCCCTACCTCCTAGCCACTCCCACCCTCCTCCCTTTAAAAGGCTGGCTTTCCACCCTGTCAGTCTGGCTAAGACTTCAGGCCACACTGACACACACACTTCTGCTCTAATCAAGGTAAGCCTCTGGTTTGACTACTCATCCCCATCATACCCTTATTGTACCATACCCCAATTGTACTGGCATCCCAACCCCCTTTCCTACCCACCACCCCCCCCCCCCCCTTTTTTTTTGTTTCAATCACATCTCTATGTGTATGCCCCCTTTTTATTTATATAATTTATTTTTTCCCCCTTCCCCCAATTCACTATTTACAACAACTATTTCCAGACCCACTGCCTGTTTGAAACACCAGACGTGCTCCGACCTGAGCGCTGTGTCCGTCATTTACCACCGCCAGCTTTTTTCCACAATGCAATTCTACAAATTTTTCAGTGGCTTTCCAGGTAATCATACTCCTTTATTACTACTTCAATTGCTCACGGAGAGGCCATACCCGGTCAATCATTTCATTTTATGCTGACCTGTTTGAGCTTACCCAGTATATATATAATATGTATATACACATTACTTACTTTTATTTCAATCTCCTTTCAATCTTATTTACATCCTATGTACCCTTTTTAGATTACTCCTTGTGGGTTCTGTGAGGGACCTCCATTGACGCCCTCTGTTGGGTGAACCCCCACTTCCTCACTCAAGGTCACGAGCCTCCCATCCAGGGCGGGAGCAATTTTTCAAGGATCAGTCTCTCTCCACTTCCTGGTTCCTTCGTCGGATGCGAGGAGATAAAAGGCAGCACACAAAAAACATCCCCCCTTCCTGTTCTCCTGAGGTCCATCATTGTTTTTAACTATGTATAATTATGGATGCATTTATGACGTATCGAGCTTCTGATACAGGATCAGTACAACCCTAGCTTTTACTCAATGTTAGTATGCTACAGTAAATATAACCTTTGTATTAGCCACGCATCTTATGTTATCTCTTTTTTGTAGATTGATATTATATGTTTGCTGATCCATTTCCCTGAGGAAGAGTTTGAAACACTCGAAACGCGTCGGAATATCAATATTCACCTGTATTGTGCTCTTTGTGTTTATTGTATTTTGCATCCTGTTTTTGCTTTTGTATCCACACATTCATTCATATTCCTTCTACCATTTGGGCTTCTGTTTTGCCCATATAACCACTACCCCTTTGATTTTACTTGTAGTAAAATAAAAATATTTGTTTTAAAGTAAGATATTGCCTACTAAATATTTGTCCTGCCCCTTTAAAGTCCCGCTGAGGCACCCTTTCCACATCTACCATTAACTGGGATTTGGGTCAGGCCATTTCCAGACCATTTGCAGCACTTACCCCCCTCCTTTGATTGATGGAAATGTAAAAATTCTGTTCCAGTTTATAGCTGGATTAAAAGAAAAAAAAAGAGCAATCGTGAAGGTTCTAGTTACCCAGAGGAGATGAGGATTCGGTTCACCTACGTTCCTAGCAAAAATAAAAACCAGGTAATCTGTGCCCAGTGCTAAAGTTAAAAAAATAAATAAAACACTTGACAAGCAGCACAGGAAGTTAGAGTCGTGCAAGATGGAAAACCTCCAATCAATTATATTATTCATAAATTTGGCAGACTGGATTCTCCTGTAGGTTTATCAGACACCTACTTGTCCCAATTCATCGTCAATTCCTCCACCTTTGGTCTGTATATCTTCCCCAGGGCATTCACGAGGTCTTACTGTCTGCAATAGTGATGGAAAAAATTCAGCAGAACTTACACAAGGGAATTTCCATCCTCCGATAGAGAAAGCCGAAGGTGCTTTGGGAGTGAAGTCTCTCCCAGCAGAACAGTGCCGGAGTATCCTTGGTTCTTTGTAACTGACCAATTGTTTTTAGATTGAACATTATCACATCAGACCCCAGCTGGAAAGGTTGGGGCACTCATTTCAAAGACCAGGCTGCTTAAGGTCATGGGATGTTACGCTTATGAGGAATAGTATTGAATTTTCTTGAACCGAGTAGTGTTCAAAGCACTTCTGTCATTCACTCCTTTTAGCAAGAGGAGCAATATTTGTACTGTGCCTAGACAGCAGTGGAAGCATAGAATTCTTAGGCTGACAGTGGAGATTCCTATATCAATAATTGCAAATATACAATTTTGGCTTAGGAGGCTCTAGTGTCTTTCTCTCCTACTCTTAAGCATTGAATCACCACTGCCGCTTCCAGTGATGACAGATTCACTCTCTCATGGACAGTTTTGCCATCCAGCTCCAAGAGACTACTTTTGATGGCATGAAAGTTAAGAGGTAGTGGCTACCAAGTCAAGTATGCTCAGTGTAGGTAGTGCCTACCTTGTGTCTAACCAGAAAGGTCCTCATGAATAAGATTTACCTAAGAATATGGGAAAATGATACAGATCTCACACAGCAAAAGCCCAGAGTCCTTTATCACCTAAACCAGCCAAGGCACCAGTTCTCAAAAGGGATATCGGGGAACTGGAGAAAGTGCAGAGAAGGGCAACCAAACTGATAAGGGGCATGGAGGAACTCGACTATGAGGAAAGATTAGAGGAACTGAATTTATTCACTCTTGATAAGAGGAGATTAAGGGGGGATATGATCAACATGTACAAATATATAAGGGGTCCATATAGTGAACTTGGTGTCAAGTTATTCACTTTACAGTCAACAAAGAGGACAAGGGGGCACTCTTTATGTCTAGAGGAAAAGAGATTTCATCTCCAAATACGGAAAGGTTTCTTCACAGTAAGAGCTGTGAAAATGTGGAATAGACTCCCTGCAGAGGTGGTTCTGGCCAGCTCAGTGGATTGCTTTAAGAAAGGCCTGGATTATTTCCTAAGTGTACATAATATAACTGGGTACTAACATTTATAGATAAAGTTGATCCGGGGAAAATCCAATTGCCTCTCGAGGGATCAGGAAGGAATTTTTTCCCCTGCTTTAGCAAATTGGATCATGCTCTGCTGGGGTTTTCTGCCTTCCTCTGGATCAACTGTGGGTATAGAATTGGGTATATGGGCTGGTATGATATTATTATATTATTTTGTTTTATTTTTTTTTATTTTTATTTTTTGTGGTTGAACTGGATGGACTTGTGTCTTTTTTCAACCTCACTAACTATGTAACTATGTTCCATAGTTCTTACAACTGGGGCTGAACAGGTGCCTATGTTCAAATATGTTTAAAGCTCAAAGTTCAGCCTTGTCTGCATGTGTATGGTTTTAAGGAGTCCTTGACCCTTTAGTGATGCAATTCTTAAAAGGCTTGCATGAAGTTATAGGCCTCACAGGAAACCATTGTCCCCTATGTGGAACTTGCTTATGGTCCCCATTTCTAGGCCTCATTTCTATCTTACAGAATTGACTACACTCTGCAAACCCTAAAGACCACATTTCTGGTTGCTACAACTGCTGTGAAGGGTGTCAGAACTGCAGGCTTTGTACTCAGGGAGCATCACTTATCATTATACCCGGACAGAACAAATTAATCCTAAAACTCCAGACTGCTTTTATCCATGGGGTGTCTTTCTCCTTCCAATTTAACCAGGAAGTCAATTTGCTGTCTTTCTTGGCTGAGTGAGAGAACACATCCCCTGGATGCTGAGCTAACGCTGGTGACCTGCTTGGCAGCTACCTTTTCATTCGGGAAAGCTGAAATATGTTCTTGGTTCCAGTGTGGCTTAAGACAGGGTCAGTCAGAATCAACACATTCAGTCACCTCCTAGATTGTTAAGACAATTAAAAGAGCCTACTCTTCAGGACCTTCCTATTTTGGAGGTCTTAGGAGCACATTTGACTAGAGCAGTGCTAGCTCTGTGGACAGCTCAGTGCTGAGTGTCTCCTGAGGTTATTTGCAAGTCAGCAATATGGTCCTCCCAGGACAACTTCATTCCACTTTTATAGGTGAACATGGCTCGCGACAGTAAAATTTGGAAAATTCATGGTGCATACCTGCGCTACTGATGATTACAAATTTTTCTTTCACCCTTCTGTATGGCGAGTTAGTCCCCATATGTTTGCTGCCATGATGCACCAGGAAAACGGAAAATTGTATACTGTAATTTTCCTTTCCTGGTGCATCTTCATGGCAGCATATAGATGCCCACCCAAATGGTGAGAGTTACAGAGAATGCTGTGAGCCGGGTCTGTCTTTGATTTATAGTTAACCAGTCCTATCAGGTTGTGGGGGCGGAGTCACAACCCTTATGTATGCTGCCATGAAGATGCACCAGGAAAGGAAAATTACAGAAAGATGAGTATACAATTTTCAGTTTTTAGACAAGTCACACCTTTTTTGGATTTGCCATGCCAATGAGCCTAAGCTGCAGCTGGGAAATCTGTTGCATAAAAAGTAACAAAACACATAAAACATAAAAATTTGCTACAAATTGTATTGGTCAACAAAACAGGACTTGGAAAAGAGCAAGGAAAGCAAAAAACACTGCTCCCACAAATAGATATCTATTAAGAATTTAAACATTAGTCACAACATCTTGAGAAAGATTTTGCTAAATAATGCAGCACAGACAATTAAATCAAAGTGAACAACCTACAAAACGACACACATTGACAACATCAAAAATATTTCAGAGGAAAATATCCCCCACCCAAAAAAATACAATAAACCAAAGTAAAAAAAACTTGCTCGAAAACACATCTGTTTTGCAAAGACATAACAAACAAAATACAAATAGAAAATACATGTTACAATCTCGATAAGGACACCCAAACCCACTCTCTGGCTGGCCCCACACACACACACAATCTTGCCTCTTTTCAGGGCAAAGTGTAGAATGCTATCTGCAAGCTTTATATAACATAGGTTTGTGTCTGTTGGAAAAGTTTTAATGTTTATTGTGTGACTATGCAAAGAAATCTAAAATGGAGACTGAATTTTAAAATGGCTTCTAAAGCCGCGTACACACGATCAAACAATCCAGTGGAAAAGTCCGGCGGACAATCTGCCCGTGTGTAGGCTCCGGCTGACTTTTTTTACCCAAAAGTCAGACGGACTAAGATTGTAGTTTTGCACATCAATCTGTCCACCGGACTCGCATTTCGGCGGACAATCTGGCTGTGTGTGTGCTAGTCCGCTGTACTTTTGAAATGAACAGACTTTTCCCGCCTGGACTTAGTCTGCTGGACCTAGTCCACCGCAAAAGTGCCATGTGTGGGCAGGTAGCTCGTTCGGAAAGTCTGGCGGTTTGTCCGCCAGACTAAGTCCGCCGGATAGTCTGATAAGTGTGTACGCGGCATAAGGACATGTTGCTTTAACTTGTTATTTTGTCTATTGTTTCAACTAACTGCCTAAGGCCAGAAAACCACAAGCTTTACTATATAAGAGAATAGATTGTAAAAAGATGCTGCGATTGGCAATAAAGCTGTTATGCATCATGAGCTACCAGTGAACTTTTAGCCAATAAGATTTTTTTAGTTGATTTCAAAAAAGTCACACATACTATGTATATGTGTGACTTCTGCTTTGGGTTTGGGTTTAATAACAAGCTTAATGTTAAAGGTTGTGGGGAAGTTGAATTTGTTTTTTTTTTTTAGTAAGTTGGGACCTACAGAACAAAACAAAAAAAAAGGTATGGTTTGGGCATGGCTCAGAACTAGTTAGAACAGGCTACAATTCGTGCTCAGGGAGTGTCTAAGAGGTAGCTGGAAAAGTTCCTCCCCCTCTTAGACAAGGAAGATGCGAACACCGTATTTGTCCAAAGGTCCCCCCCCCAGGTCCCTCTGCAGCCGCCCCCATATGTAGCCCAAAAAGCAGCCCCTCCTAATCAAAATACATTCACCCCCCTTAGATGGCACACTCCCCCTGAACAAAATGGAGCTCCCCTTCCACCCGTCTCACCAGTCCAAGTTGAAACCCCAAGGAGAACCGGTGGACAGGGATCTCTCACTGACCTGTCAAACCGAGGTCCGGAGCCGAGTGCGCATGGTCTTACTAGGAGCCCATCCTTATATCTGACTAAGATGAGTAGATCTTTACAGGATACCCTAGGTGAAGGACTCAAAATGCTAAGGGAAAGATTTCTGGACCAAGAAGATAGAGACATTCTCCCTGCAGGGCCTGGGTCCCTAGCTACTCCACACTGACAGCACCTTTGGTAGAGTTGATCCACGGAACCCCCATGACACCTCAGGACAACATAACATGGACTGATCAAACTGTAGACACATTCTCAGAGTTAAAAAGGGACCCTGCTGGATCCTCCGTACTAGGCCTACCCAACTATGATAAACCATTTATACAGACAGCAGACTCCAGAGAAGGACACATGACTTCAGTCCTCACCCAGGAACACGACGGGTGACAGAGACCAATAACCTACTATTCTACTAAATTAGACAGTAATTTAAGGATACAAAGAAAAATTGGGATTTTCACGGTGCTTAACGTAAGCATAAAGAGTATTTTTAGAATAAAATTAATATTTATTGACAAAAATAAGTTTATTCAAACACATAAAATTTTGAGGTAATTTACGAAACTGTTTAACCACTTCCCGACCGCCGCACGACGATGTACGTCCACAGAATGGCACGGGCAGGCATATGGGCGTACATGTACGTCCCTGCCTTGCCGCGGGTCGGGGGCCCGATCGGGCCCCCGCCCGGTGCCTGCGGCGGTCGGTATTCGTACGGGAGCGATCCGGGATGAGGGGGCGGCCATTCATTCATGGCCACCCCCTCGCGATCGCTCCTGACGAATAGAAATCCTTCGTGACATCACTTCCTCTCCTGTAATGTAAACACAGGAGAGGAAGTGATGTAATCTCTCCTCCGTGTCGGTATTTTTCGTTCCGACACCGAGGAGAGAGGATCGGTGAGTTGCACCAACACGACACTTCACAGTAGAACATGCCAGGCACACTCACACCCCCCCGATCCCCCCCCCCAATTACCCCTGCCCCCCAGTCACAGTGACACCAATGTCATTTTTTTTTTTTTTTTTTTTTGCATTGGTGTCATTTGTGACTGTAATAACTGTTAGGGCAGTTAGGGTTAGCCCCCTTTAGTTCTAATGTACCCCCCTAACCCCCCCAATAAAGGTTTAACCCCGTGATCACCCCCTGTCGCCAGTGTCACTAAGGCTGGGTTCACATTGCAGCGGTTTATGAGAACGAATGTGATTCGCACCGCACTGCAGTGCAAATCACATCCAATCTCTGTGCGATTCGAGTTCAGCCATACAGATAGTATGGCTGAATTCGCATCGCACCCGCCGCACCCGCCGCAAATTCGCACGGGACCCTTTTTTTGGTCCGCAGCAGAATCGGATCGCATGGGTGTTCACACCATGCGATCCGAGTTTGCAGATCGCACTGCGATATGCGAACTGATCTGGGGGTGTCATTAACATTTCACTGACACTCCCAGCAGTTCGCATAGGGCAGTGTGAACTGCCGCCGGGAGGCATGCGATGCGGGAACCCGCCGCGGATTCGTGGTGTTCCCGCATCGCTCCAGTGTGAACCCAGCCTAATAAGCGATCATTTTTCTGATCGCTGTATTAGTGTCACAGGTGACGCTAGTTAGGCAGGTAGGTATTTAGGTTCGCCGCAGCTTTTTATAGCGCCAGGGACCCCCATATACTACCGCATAAAGCCCCCTGATTGCCCCCTAGTTAACCCTTTCACCAGTGATCACCATATAACTGTTACAGGTGACGCTGGTTGGTTAGTTATTTTTTTATAGTTTCAGGGCACCTGCCATTTATTACCTAATAAAGGTTTAACCCCCTGATCACCCGGCGGGTGTCATTTGTGACTGTAATAACTGTTAGGGCAGTTAGGGTTAGCCCCCTTTAGTTCTAAGGTACCCCCCTAACCCCCCCCAATAAAGGTTTAACCCCGTGATCACCCCCCGTCGCCAGTGTCACTAAGGCTGGGTTCACATTGCAGCGGTTTATGAGAACGGATGTGATTCGCACCGCACTGCAGTGCAAATCACATCCGATCTCTGTGCGATTCGAGTTCAGCCATACAGATAGTATGGCTGAATTCGTGTCGCACCCGCCGCAAACTCGCACGGGACCCTTTTTTTGGTCCGCAGCAGAATCGGATCGCATGGGTGTTCACACCATGCGATCCGAGTTTGCAGATCGCACTGCGATATGCGAACTGATCTGGGGGTGTCATTAACATTTCACTGACACTCCCAGCAGTTCGCATAGGGCAGTGTGAATTGACGCCGGGAGGCATGCGATGCGGGAACCCGCCGCGGATTCGTGGCGTTCCCGCATCGCTCCAGTGTGAACCCAGCCTAATAAGCGATCATTTTTCTGATCGCTGTATTAGTGTCACAGGTGACGCTAGTTAGGCAGGTAGGTATTTAGGTTCACCGCAGCTTTTTATAGCGCCAGGGACCCCCATATACTACCGCATAAAGCCCCCTGATTGCCCCCTAGTTAACCCTTTCACCAGTGATCACCATATAACTGTTACAGGTGACGCTGGTTGGTTAGTTATTTTTTTATAGTTTCAGGGCACCCGCCATTTATTACCTAGTCTCACTAGTGTACCCCTAAATTTAGGGGTGTCTACTTTCCAAAATGGGGTCATTTGGGGGGGGGGGTTTGTGCCATCTTGGCATTTTATGGCCTTCAAAACTGTAACGCCCTTAGAAAGCCTGAAGGCGGTGCTTGGTTTTCGGGGCCCCGTACGCGGCTAGGCTCCCAAAAAGTCCCACATATGTGGTATCCCCGTACTCAGGAGAAGCAGCAGAATTTATTTTGGGGTGTCATTTCACATATGCCCATGGCATGCGTGAGCAATATATCATTTAGTGACAACTTTGTGAAAAAAAAAAAAAAAGTTTGTAATTTTCCCGCAACTTGTGGCAAAATATAAAATATTCCATGGACTCAACATGCCTCTCAGCAAATAGCTTGGGGTGTCTACTTTCTAAAATGGGGTCATTTGTGGGGGTTTTGTGCCATCTTGGCATTTTATGGCCTTCAAAACTGTAATAGGTAGTGAGGAGTGAAGTCAAATATTTACGCCCTTAGAAAACCTGAAGGCGGTTCTTGGTTTTCGGGGCCCCGTACGCGGCTAGGCTCCCAAAAAATCCCACACATGTGGTATCCCCGTACTCAGGAGAAGAAGCAGAATTTATTTTGGGGTGTCATTTCACATATGCCCATAGCATGTGTGAGCAATATATCATTTAGTGACAACTTTGTGAAAAAAAAATAAAAAAAAATTTAAGTTTGTAATTTTCCCGCAACTTGTGGCAAAATATAAAATATTCCATGGACTCAACATGCCTCTCAGCAAATAGCTTGGGGTGTCTACTTTCTAAAATTGGGTCATTTGTGGGGGTTTTGTGCCATCTTGGCATTTTATGGCCTTCAAAACTGTAATAGGTAGTGAGAAGTGAAATCAAAAATTTACGCCCTTAGAAAGCCTGAAGGCGGTGCTTGGTTTTCGGGGCCCCGTACGCGGCTAGCATGTGTGAGCAATATATCATTTAGTGACAACTTTGTGTAAAAAAAAAAAAAATTTTTTTTTGTCATTATTCAATCGCTTGAGCCAAAAAAATAAAATATTCAATAGGCTCAACATGCCACTTATCAATTTCCTTAGGGGGTCTACTTTCCAAAATGGGGTCATTTGGGGGGGTTTTGTACTGCCCTGCCATTTTAACACCTCAAGAAATGAGATAGGCAGTCGTAAACTAAAAGCTGCGTAAATTCCAGAAAACGTACCTTAGTTTGTAGATGTGACAACTTTTGCGCAAACCAATAAATATACAATTATTGACTTTTTTTTTACCAAAGACATGTGGCTGAATACATTTTGGCCTAAATGTATGACTAAAATTGAGTTTATTGGATTTTTCTAATAACAAAAAGTAGAAAATATCATTTTTTTTCAAAATTTGCGGTCTTTTTACGTTTATATCGCAAAAAATAAAAATCGCAGAGGCAATCAAATACCATCAAAAGAAAGCTCTATTTGTGGGAAGAAAAGGACACAAATTTTGTTTGGATACAACATTGCATGACCGCGCAATTACCAGTTAAAGCAGCGCAGTGCCAAATTGTAAAAAGACCTCTGGTCATTTACCAGCAAAATGGTCCGGTCTGAAAGTGGTTAATAGCAGTTGGGGTCCAGAGAGCTAATAATGAAGATAATCGCTGCACATTATCCCTAATAATGGGATAATCCTTAAATTGCTTTTTCAATCTGGGATGTGGTGCTAAAAAATATGCTTGGGTGTTCCCTGGTGGCTGGACCAACTTCAAATTTCTAAGCTAGACAGTGTTGCTATAGCATTGCCACCTTGTGTACAAGCTGTGGTTGCAGCAGCAGAGGCAATAAAGGCCTCTGCTTCCATTGTGTTATATTACCCTCTGACTCTTAGAGTATCCCATGCAGTGTCTGTAATTCTGTTACAGCAAAAGATCTCCCACCTTAGTCCAGCTAGACATTTATCTTGCATGACTGTACTATTGACACAGCCACATTTAACAATTGAAAGGTGCACTGTTCTTAACCCCTCCACGTTGTTACCAATACCAATTGATGGTGAACCACATGATTGCATTGCAGCAATAGCAGAAAAGGCGCTACCTAGGAAGGATCTGAGTGACACACCATTAGCCAACCCTGATATGGTACTGTATGTAGATGGTTCTAGCTAAAAGAATCCTGATGGCACATGTGTGATAGGATATGATGTAGTTTCAGAATCATCCATACTTGAGGCTAAATCCTTACCAAAACGTTATTCAGCACAAGTGGCAGAACTTGTTGTTCTGATAAGAGCATGCGTTCTTTCCATAGGAAAGGCAGTAACAATCTATATACAGACAGACAGCATGCCTTTTTCACAGTACATGTCTTTGCACAACAATGGAAGAATAGGAGAATGGTGATCTCTAGTGGAAAAAACATCTCACATACTGGCTTTATACTAAAAAAAAATCTTGATTCAGCTATCTAAACAGCTAGCCTTCTGCAAATGTCAAGCACATACCATATCGACCGGCTATCGCATGGAAATCGAAAAGCAGATAAAGCTGCAAAAAACAGCAGCTCAACAACA
Organism: Lithobates pipiens; assembly: GCF_037356315.1. Classification (NCBI taxonomy): domain Eukaryota; kingdom Metazoa; phylum Chordata; class Amphibia; order Anura; family Ranidae; genus Lithobates; species Lithobates pipiens. The sequence continues at coordinate 274,918,755 of NW_027507764.1, read as the reverse complement.
GATACTCTTACAACAAAGCAAATACCATAGTTAGATTGCACAATCCTCAAAGACATGCAACAGGTAGCACCACCTAGTGAAAATAAATTATGGCAGACAAAAGTATGTAAATCTGTTGATGACATCTACAGGTCTCCTGAAAAAAACCTGTATTACCAAAATCTCTTTTCAGATATGCTGCAGTGTTGATACATGGAGTGACTTATGTGTCAAGCAGGGGGCATGGTAGCCTTGTTAGAAAAAGTATGCACAGCATATGGGTTTACTAATTATGCAAAAACGTTTTGCTCTCAGTGTATCATATGTGCAAAACACAATGCCCAAGGTGGCATAAAACCACAAAAAGGGAAGTTCATCATGCCACAATATCCATTCCAACACATTTGCATGGATTTTATTGAACTAGACAAATGTGAAAGGAAGAAATATTGTTTGGTAATCATAGAAGCCCTGACCAAATGGGTGGAGGTATTCCCGACAGGAAATGCGAATTCACAGACTGTGGCCAAAGCATTACTAAGAGACATAATTTTTATATTTGGAATCCCCAAAAAGATCTACAGTGATAATGGACCACACTCTGTAAATAAAACAATACAACATCTAACTGAAACTGTGGAAATCCAAGTGAAATACTACTGTGCCTATCATCCCCAATCAGCTGGATTGGTGGAAAGACATAATGGCATTCTAAAAAGCAAATTGGGAAAAGCCATGGAAGAAACAGGAAAAAAATGGACGTATTGTCCACTATTAGCTGTAACTAGCATGCATATTACACCTACAAAAAAAAGGGTTAAGCCCATTTGAAATGATACATGGTAGACCATATAAGATACCATTATTATTACCAAATGAAACTCCTACTGAAAAGTCTGAATGTACACTAGCAGAATACATGTGCAGATTGTTGAAACAAAAACATAATGATGTCTGTTCTGTTCCAGAAGGTCCAATTCAAGAAGAAGAGAAAGTACATGTGGGAGATTGGGTCTTGATAAAAGTCATAAATAAAAATCATTGGCATTCCCCAAGTTCTTCTAACCATCCCTACCGCAGTAATGGTTGCAGAAAAGTCTACCTGGATTCACCAGTCCCGTTTTCCTACAGGCAGAGCAGGGTCAGCAGGCAATGGAACCCCAGTAATCCGGCTACAAGTGGAGGTATCACATGAGGTGGGATCTGTCTCAAATTGGTGAAAACTCCCTCACCCTGTCCCCTGGAGTTCCGTAGCTAGTTAGGATGAAAGGGATAGTGATTATTTTGGAAACACTGGTGACTCTAGGGGAGACATCTATACTAAAGGGCAGAAACTGGAAAGTAGAAAAACCCTCTAGAGTGGGCAAGTACTGGAAAGGCTTTGAACCTAACATTCATGGAAGGGGTAAACCAGTACCATTTTATTTGATTACTGCCAGGTTGTGGACTGTAGAGATATAACCAAAGCTAGTAAACTCTTATGGGCAGACAAATATGTTTGTTATCTCCCACACATAGGTGGCCTAAAGCAAGGGTGTCCAAACTACGGCCCTCCAGTTGTTCAGGAACTACAATCCCCATCATGCCTAGTCATGTCTTTGAATGTCAGAGTTTTACAATGCCTCATGGGATGTGTAGTTCTGCAACAGCTGGAGGGCCGTAGTTTGGACACCCCTGGCCTAAAGGAAAGACTGACTATAACAAAAGCAGCTAATTCCCCCTGTACACATTAAAAAAATTGCAATCAGCTATTGATTACTGTAGTGGAACCCAGGCCAACGGACCAGAGGCTGTATGCTATCGGTGTCTGGATAACGGGGTACAGACCCTACAGGTAAATTCTTCTTGGAAGTAGTAGAAGAAAATGACACTCATGAGGATAGAAATAGACTTGAGGAAACTAGAAATGGAGAAATGGGTAACCTAAAGGTAGAACATCTAGGAGAAATTGTCTGATTCACTAACTTACTACTGAAGTAAAATTAGCATTGGAGAGGGGATATGCTGATAAAAACGAATGGTTAGAATGTTTGAGATACACGGTTAAAACTCTAAAAAAGGGGGCGTGGCCAGCGCATGAGCTGAATGGAAGCTCTGTGAGAGAGCTCTGTGACACGAACGGGCATATTAGCGACAATTCACAGCGAACTTAGAGCTCACAATTGATCGTATCCATCGGATTCCGAAACCGTCATTTCTCCCTCCACAGATACCACGTGATGTACTACTTAGAGTACACTTCTACCATGTTAAAGAACAAATCCTATATAAAGTGCGACATCTAGGACAACTTCCACAACCATATAATACAATCCAGATTTATGCTGACTTGTCTAAACATACTCTAGATATGAGAAGACAACTTTCCACGATTACAAAAGCTCTGCGTAATCATAAAATTGAATACCGTTGGAAACAACCATCTAAACTACTGATACAGAAGAACGACACCTACCATACAATCACTTCTGTGGAACAAGGCATTAAGTTACTTCACGCATGGGGTATTATCCCCGAACCAACTCCACCTATCGGAGCTAAGAAGAATCTGGAGAAACTTATGCCACAATGGCATTAGCTTTCATTGACTAGATCCGGTCAAAATACAATCCTATCTATAGGAAACCGATCTATCAGCTTGCCCGCCGTGCCGTGCGATACTAAATCTTTGGAACAGCTGACCTTTGAACTAATTCCCCATTCTAATGTTGCAGTATACATTGAAATGTTTACCACTGCAAGTTAAGTTTAATGTTTGGTTATATTTTTGTTTGTGCTTTTACTTTTATTTTTTTCTTCACAGTATCCTATACACAACTCATAGCATTCAAAGGGACAGGTATGTTGTGAACCTACAAAATTTGAATCAAAACTTTTCAGTCACAAATTTTTGGACATTCATAGTCATTTCAGACTACAGATTGTTCACATGGAAGTAGAATTTAAAGCTATTATCAGGGTAGTATGTACTTACTTTTTCCATCTTATTAATATCCTTTTATGAGTATAAAGTTAATATCTTTAAATACTAATGGTCTTAACCATCCAGCAAAAAGAGCGTCGATGTGGCAAATGGCTAACACCCAGCGATGTCAAATATTGTGTATACAAGAAACCCATTTCAAAACAGGCGCTACTCCCACTTGCACCCATAAGAACTTTCCTCACATATTTACAGCATCAGGCCAACAGAAAAAAAGAGGAGTACTTATTGCCATACATCATTCAGTTAATTTTCAATTGCATGAATCTATTGTAGATACCAATGGACGATACCTCATATTAATATGTACCATTGATAATACACTTACTACATTGGTAAATGTGTATGCGCCTAATAAAAGGCAATCCCATTTTCTGAATGGCCTGATGAGAAAAATAGGTAAATGCCGAAAAGGTGCCTTAATAATTTGTGGAGACTTCAACACAATACATGAACAAGAACTAGACACTTCTAATCCCAAAACCAGAACCAACTGTGCACTTAAAACTTTTTTGAATAAAAGCGATCTCTATGATGTATGGAGATGCCATCATCCTGGAGATCGTGAATACACATATCATTCCCTGGTACATAATACCTATACTCGTATTGATTATATTTTTACGGATAAGTGGTTATTGCAGCGGGTGAGGGAGTCTGACATTGCACCCATCACTTGGACTGATCATGCCCCAATTAGTATGACTATTCTACCTAAACACTCTCAAACGACCCATTTTCTATGGAGAACAAATGCATATCTTATCAAAATGCCTACCTATGCTACAGCTATACAAAACCAGATAACTGAATTCTTTAAATATAATGTGGGATCGGTGTCAGACTCCGCCACCCTATGGGGTGCTCATAAAGCATTTAGTAGGGGAATCCTAATGCAACTGAATGCTCAATTCAGGAAAAATAAAACGAAACTCATTGAGAAACTTACTGCTGACATTAAAACGTTAGATTCCCAAAACCAATCTCACCCATCACAACAACTGAAAACTAAACTACAAATATTACGACAGGAACTCAGAACGACTTTATTGGATACATTTGAAAAACATACTAGAAAACTTAAAGCTAAATATTACCATACTAGCAACAAAGCAGGAAAAAACATGGCACTTCGGATCAAAGGCAGATATTCCAAATCAAAGATTCCATATCTATACCACCCTATTACTAGAGAAAAATTGCAAGACCCCCAAGACATAGCGAATGCATTTAGCTGTTATTATAGCTCCCTTTACAATCTTAAAGATGATTCTCAAACTCCCACACCTACCCCAAAGATAATAAGTGATTTCTTAGATACTATTAGTCTCCCATCATTAACTACTGATCAAATCTCTGATCTTAACGTCCCATTTTCAGTGGAAGAAATTGCTAGAACTATAGACTCCCTGCCCAACAATAAATCTCCGGGCCCAGATGGAATGATAGGAGAATACTATAAATTACTTCGAGATATACTGGCTCCCCACTTATGCTCACTTTTTAACGAAGCGGCATCCAAATCAGAATTTCCGGCTGAGATGCTTCAGGCCTTGATCATAACACTGCCGAAACCAGGCAAGGATCCCAATGCTCCCCAAAATTTCAGACCGATTTCATTATTGAACATTGACATCAAAATATACGCCAAAGCAATAGCGAATCGACTGATGAACTACATACCAGACCTCATTCACAAAGATCAATCTGGCTTTACTAAAGGTCGACAATCTTCAGATGCAACAAGACGTCTGATTGATATTATACACTTCACTGAGAGACATCAAACGCCTTCTCTGCTCCTTTCTTTGGATGCAGAGAAGGCGTTTGATAGGGTCCATTGGGGCTATTTACAGTCAGTGCTTTTAAAATTTGGCTTTCGTGGAAATATTTTATCTGCAATTTTTGCACTGTATAAGGGCCCCTCAGCGAGAGTATACACAAATGATATGATGTCTAGGCCCTTTGGCATCTCGAATGGAACACGACAAGGTTGCCCCTTATCTCCTTTAATATTTAATTTAGCCATCGAACCTCTAGCAGAACGTATACGATCTGACACAAAACTATCTGGTATAAAAATTGGGCAAATAGATAATAAAATAAGTCTGTTCGCAGATGACATAGTGCTTATAGTGTCTGATCCTATTTCATCTCTCCCGAATCTCCAAAATATACTAACGACATTTGGAGCAGCATCATATTATAAAATCAATGAAACTAAGTCCAATATTTTAGACCTAGGATTAGATAACACAACCAGGCAGTTATTGTCTAATAAATACCCCTACCACTGGAAAGACGAGGGGTTTTCTTACTTAGGAATCACTCTCACTAACAAAACAAAACAGTTATTTAAAACAAACTTTTTACCATTTAAGAAACATTTTGAAACAGATCTGACAACACTTAGTAAATTCGAATTTACATGGGCTGGTCGCCTGGCAGCTTTCAAAATGATGACCTTACCAAAATTATTATATCAACTCAGGTCCCTTCCAATATGTATCCCTAAATACTACTTTAAATCCTTACAAAGCAGTTTGGGAAAATATCTATGGAATGGCAAAAAATCCCATTGCGCATACCATATACTAATTAAACATAGAAATATAGGTGGTGCGACCGTACCTGATCTACAGGATTATTATGACGCAACTCTTTTGACCCAATTGCCAGAATGGTTCTTGCCTACTCCTAAAACTTTATGGGGACAAATTGAGAAAGACATCACACGACAGCCTAATATGCAATTCTGGTTACTTAGTAGGAAAATTAAGTCCACAATTACAGCTCAATACCCACCAACGGTGAAAGCGACGCTACACTCTTGGCAGAGAATCATCACATACAAATGGGATAAAACTCCAATCACGGTGTTAAACCCTCCTCTAACAATTATACCAACATTAATTCCTGGCGTACAAATACACGACTGGAATTTGGGTGGGGATATCAAACTTGGTTCCTTCTTCCAACAGGGCTCATTAAAGTCTTTTTCGCAGTTAAGTAATGAATTACAGCTTCCGAATTCTGAGCGATCTACATATATTCAAATAGAAAAGTGTCTGCTACACAATCCACAACTCAGAGCTTCAATCCCGGTTAAAATATGGTCTTTCCTCAATAACCATGCCACCTCACAGAAAGGAGTAGCTACAATATACCCAATTCTAGGGGAAAAAAACATACCCAGCAAACTACCTTCCTTCCTTAAATGGGAACAAGATTTGGGGCAAGACTTTTCAATTAAACAATGGATGGCTTCCCTACGAAGCATATATAGGGCCACTGCATGTGTTACACTATGGGAACTGGCACAAAAAATTGTTCAAAGACAATACCTGACTCCACATATCCTAGCAAAATTCAAGGGGAACTCGTCACCTAATTGCTGGAGAAATTGTACCCAATTGGGGACCCTATTTCATATTATGTTTGACTGCCCAAGCTTACATAACTACTGGCAGGCAATCTCCCATTTACTCACTTCCGTAACAGGTATTGTCCTTCAACTTTCACCAGAACTAGCCATTCTGAATATGAATTTACATACGATTCCCAAACAATATCGTAAAGTAGTAACACATATACTTTTAGCTGCGAGACTATCCATAACTAGAAAATGGAAAACTGACTCTCTTCCTACTATGACAGAAGTTATAGAATTAACCCAACTCCACCACTCCTATGAATTGTTATTTCCTAATGACAAATCCCTATATATTAAGGAACAACAACTATGGGAACCTTGGAGTACATGGTACAAAAATTATACTTCCACAATTTAGATAATGCTGATTCTTTAATCATATAGAAGAAAGAACTCCTGTGCGTTTTAATATTTTTTTTTTGGATGGCTTTAAAAATAATTTCATAGCAAAGTGACAAATATATCACATATTTGTTTATCTGAATTGAGCTGCGGAGTAAGAATAGATCTTTATTTTCCTTCATAAAAGATAACTACTGTGTTTGAATTTCCTTTAGGATGTTGGCCTAGGTACTCCAAGACACAGATAGATCCCTGTGAGGGGTGTCTTGGGGTCCAGAAGTGGCCATTATCCATATCGCTATTTATAAATCTTACAATAATTATATTACAGACTTTATTATACAAATTTTAAGAGACTTACTCTTGTTCGAGTCCCTTTATGACTATGAATATTAGATACTTAGGAATACTACTTTATTCTTTATTGTGGATTATTTGTTTCTATGCTATATTATGCTGAGAAAACCCTGTCACTACATTATACTGTGTTATGTTACTTTTATTACTATATAATTTTTTTTTTTTTGTTTTGTAACCCTTGTTGTAACTAACTCTGCTAAAAATCTCAATAAAAACATTTGAAAAGAAAACTCTAAAAAAGGAAAACTGCTTGGTTTGTACCAGAGCCAGACCACACTTAGCAACAGTCCCTTTCGTCTAGATAAGAACATAGATCCAGAAGGTTTGAAGTGTATGTTATGGTTGTATAATAAGATTTATAAACCACAAAGCAAATTCTACATGTCATACATTGAATGTGTTGTTCCCCCTGGTGCAGAAACCTCAGATACCTCCATCGGTCACAGCGTATCCTGCTAACTTTACTTGTTTTGCACTCCCAGGGAATGAGAGCGGGATAGACTTGGGGTCATTGCCAGATGATTACTGTGTGGAGAGGATTAACAAGAGCAATGGTGATTGGGTTGAACATGACACTCAGAGAGCTGATAAGAAGCTCCTAGATGTTCTATCTTTAGGTTACCCTCTTCTTTTTGAATGTGTACAGGGGGAATTAGCTAGAATCCCAGCCAATGCCCAAGTGGATTGCACTATGGTCCAGCTAGCTATGCCACTGACACCCATGGAGCAAAAATCACAGACAAAACTGAAGAGACATCTCCCCTAAAGGATCATGTGACTCCCAGATATACATAGATGAGTTTGGAGTTCCACGGGGGGTGCCAAATGAGTTTAAGGCCAGGAACCAAATGGGAGTGGGGTTTGACTCTCTGTTTTTCTGGTGGATTACTGTAAATAAAAATGTTGACTGGATTAATGACATTTATTATAACCAACAGCAATTTGTGAATTACACTAGACATGCCGTAAAAGCTTAGCTGAACTGTGAAGAACCCCTGTCCTCAAACAGGTCTCTGTCCGCCGTCTATGCTTCCTCTGTCCAGAACCAGCACTATCCAAGTGTCAGGGAACTCACCGTATGTATGCCCGCCCCCGTATAGCAGCAGTTCATCTTCATTCTAGGCGCCATGCGCGGTGTCCCCGTCAGAGGCGTACGAGTTCCGGGACGAACGGACGCACGCTAATCCGAACATGTGGACGTACACCAATCCGAACACGCGGAGGCACCCGCGCAAACTGAACGTATGTACATATTCACGCACGGACGGCCACTTCCACCAATCCTGGCTCACTCCCCTCTATATAAACAGGATCCTGGCTTGACACCAGTGCTGGATCGTCTTCAGCTACTCCTGAGAGACCTGATCGTTGTTCCTGTAACCTTGTTCCTGTGACCTTGTTCCTGTGACCTTGTTCCTGATACCCATTCCTTGGATACCCCTTGTTACGATCTCCTGGACTACCACTGACCTCGGCTTGGACTTTCGACTTTGGCTTGCTTCCTGATTCTGTACCTCATTTGCTAGCACGTTACCAGACCCTTGCTCGTCCTTGACTACGCACCTGCCTCTTGTTCCTGTACCGCATTGCCCACCAGTTGCCAACCTTGCCTGTTATAAACGCGCAGTGCTTCCTGCATACCTGCTGAACTTCCGCTGCCTACCTCTGTGACCATTCTACACCTCTTCCTCCGTGAGGACCCAGCGTCTCCAGGTCTTTAACTTCCACCTGCAGGCACCTGCACCCTTTCGTTGTCTTCACACTCCCTGTTACCATCTCAAGGGGCGTGGACACCGGAACCGTGCGAGAGGCCACCCTCAACAGTCCGACTCCGCTGTAAGGTACGTGACAGTACGATCCAGCCAGAAAAATTGAGTCAGACAGGGGGGGCCTCACCTTTGGAAGCCTTGTGCCAACAGATCTCTGCCCTTACCCAGGCAGTTCAGGGCCTGCAAGATGGTTACCATCAACTCGAGCAGAGAGTGGAGTCATTAACGCCAAACACTGCTGCTTCCCAAGGGGCTACAGCATCCCGGTCCGCCAGTCCGGCAACTACAGCATCTATACCTGCAATAGTGGTGCCTGAGCCTCGAGTTCCTACTCCAGAGCGGTTTTCCGGAGATCGCAGCAAATTCCGTGCCTTTCGTAATGCATGCCAATTATACTTTCTGCTACAGCCTCGCACCTTCTCCTTGGAAAGCACAAAAGTGGGGTTCATCGTCTCCTTGCTTCAGGGGGAACCTCAGACCTGGGCCCACCGCCTATTGGAACAGGCCAGCCCTCTACTTGATACAATGGACTCTTTCCTGAACGAGATGGCTAAATTATATGACGATCCTCAGCGTGCCACAACTGCTGAGGCCAGTCTCCATGCTCTGCAACAGGGTCGCAGACCTGTAGAGGATTATGTGACGGACTTTAGGCGGTGGAGTTCTGATACTCAATGGAACGACGCCGCCCTACGTTACCAATTCCGCATTGGACTTTTCGAGCCATTAAAAGACGAGTTGGCCCGTATCGGAGTTCCCAGTTCTTTAGAGGACCTCATACAGGTATCATCCAAATCGACCGCCGTCTCAGGGAACGGAGATCTGAGAGAATTGGCCAGATTCGTCCCACTTGGATGTTACCCAAGGTCCCGAATCATCCTCCCATTTCCACACCTGCTCCCATCTCCGAAGCTCCAGAGCCAATGCAATTAGGATTGCTTTGTTCACCGTTGTCTTCAGAGGAAAAGCTACGCCGACGCCAGAACAATCTCTGCCTTTATTGTGGAGAAGCTGGTCATTATGCAAATACATGTCCAAATAAGGTTCGTAAGTTAAAAACTCATCTCTTGTACCCAATACATTACCTCTGACAAGATCAATTCATATTGCTGTTCCCCTTTCCTTACAGCTTCCAGAAGGAACACTCCAGGTTCAAGCTATAATTGATTCTGGCGCCTGTAGCTGCTTCATTGACCATGCTCTCGTTCTGCAACACAACATTCCATTGACACTCAAGCAACGCCAACTCTCCATATGGTTAGCGGATGGATCCAACATCAGATCGGGTCCCATTACCCATGAGACTCAACCATTGTCCGCCAACATCCTATCCGATCACCAAGAACTACTGCGCCTGGATGTCATTTCTTCACCACTATTCCCAATCATTTTGGGAATGCCCTGGTTACAAGCTCATAATCCCCAAATAAACTGGATAACTGGTGAGGTAGTGTTTTGGTCCACTTACTGCCTCCAGAATTGTATCAAAATCTCACACCACCTGGTCCCGGTCATTGCCTGTTCAGGCCCTACATCTGAGGTCCAGAGACTGGTCCCAACCACTTATCATAATTTCCTAGACGTGTTTGACAAACGAAAGGCGGACACGCTCCCCCCTCACCGGGTCTACGATTGCCCAATCGAGTTATTGCCTGGAGCCAAAATTCTGTTCGGAAGGATATTTCCCTTATCGGAACCTGAACTTCTGGTCCTCAAAGAATACATCGATGAGAACCTCAAGAAAGGATTTATCCGACATTCCTCTTCTCCAGCCGGTGCTGGAATATTCTTCGTTAAAAAAAAAAGGACCATTCGCTCCGCCCATGTGTCGATTACAGGGATTTGAATAAAGTGACGATTAAAAATCGCTATCCCCTTCCATTGATTCCAGAATTATTCCAGAGACTTCGATCAGCAAAAATATTTACAAAGCTGGATTTACGAGGGGCCTATAACCTAATCAGAATCCGTAAGGGGGATGAATGGAAAACGGCTTTTCGGACACGCTTTGGCCACTTTGAGTATCTGGTCATGCCATTCGGACTCTGCAACGCACCAGCTACTTTTCAACATTTTGTTAATGATATTTTCAGGGACTTTTTGGATTTGTTCGTAATTGTTTATTTGGATGACATTTTGGTATTCTCAAACTCTCTAGAAACCCATCGTGACCATGTAAAACAAGTTCTTCTGAGATTAAGGCAAAATGGGCTCTATGCTAAAGCCGAGAAGTGCGAGTTCGAACGTCAGACCATTCACTTTCTTGGTCTGGTGATATCAACATTGGGAGTAGAAATGGATCCTCAAAAGGTTTCAGCCATTTTATCCTGGCCACCTCCAACTGACAAAAAAGGGGTACAACGCTTCATTGGATTCTCCAATTTTTACAGGAAATGTATCAAAAACTTTTCCAGTGTTATAGCACCCATCACGCAACTCACCAGCAAACAAAACCGTTTTCAATGGTCTGTTGAGGCTCAAGCTGCGTTCGATAAACTGAAAGGACTATTCACATCTGCTCCAATACTCAAACACCCTGACCCTGCTCTACCTTACACTCTGGAAGTGGATGCTTCAGAGAATACTGTAGGCGCCATTCTGTCCCAACGCCAAGGGCCTAAGTTAATAATGCACCCTGTAGCGTTCTTTTCCAAAAAACTAAGTACGTCGGAAAGGAACTACGATGTGGGAGATCGGGAACTTCTGGCAATCAAATTGGCTTTAGAAGAATGGCGGTATCTTCTGGAGGGGGCAACACATCCAATATTGATCTATACAGATCATAAAAATTTGGAATACCTCAGAACAGCCAAACGTCTCAGGCCCCGGCAAGCAAGATGGGCTCTTTTCTTCTCCCGCTTCAATTTTCATATAACCTACAGACCAGGATCCAAGAACAGTAAACCTGACGCATTATCCCGTATGTTCTCTGAAACTGAAGCCTCATCCCCTCCAGACACTATTTTGCAAGCTGGGAACTTTTTACTAACACAAACCAGTTTTCTATCACAGGTTCGGCAGTCATCTCGAGGAGCATCAGTCCCTCCAGATACTAACCTCCAAGAAAAAGATGGTCTCCTCTGGCGAGGGAGTAAACTATTCATCCCTCAAAACCTTCGCACCTCCGTTCTACAGGCTTGTCATGACTATCCCCAGGCAGGTCACTTTGGGGGTCACAAGACTATAAATTTAGTTCAAAGACATTTCTGGTGGCCAAACCTTGCAAAGGACTGCAGAAACTATGTTAGCTCTTGTTCAACCTGTCTCCGGAATAAAAATAGCAAAAATAAAGCCTGGGGATTGTTGAGGCCATTACCTATCCCTGAAAGACACGGGTCCCAGTGACAGGGCGGAGATTTCCTATTGCGCGGCGTGGCTCGCGCATGCGCAGTAGGGAACCGGGAAGTGAAGCCGATTCGCTTTACTTCCTGATTCCCTCACCTCGAATGGCGGCGGCAGCAGCCGAGGCCCGAGCGGTCGATCGGCCTCGGCTGCCGGCATCGCTGGAACCCGGGACAGGTGAGTGTCCATTTATTAAAAGTCAGCAGCTGTAGTATTTATAGCTGCTGGCTTTTAATATTTTTTTTGGGGCGGAATCCCTCTTTAAGCCTGATGTACCCAATTCCTTTCCAGATCGGGAGTTAGGCCCTCCAGAAGCTATATTGATAGATGGGGAGGAGGAGTTCAAGATCAAAGACATTTTGGACTACAGGAAACGTCAAGGACAAAACCAATACTTGATTAAGTGGAAAGGCTTTGGTCCTGAAGAAAATTCCTGGGAACCCGAAGCAAATCTTCATGCCCAGAGGCTTATACGGGCTTTTCATCGCTCTCAAAGGTCGGTTCAAAGGGGCACCCGGAGGCTGCCCTTAAGGGGGGGGCACTGTCAGGGAACTCACCGTATGTATGCCCGTCCCTGTATAGCAGCAGTTCATCTTCGTTCTAGGCGCCATGCGCGGTGTCCCCGTCAGAGGCGTACGAGTTCCGGGACGAATGGACGCACGCTAATCCGAACATGTGGACGTACACCAATCCGAACATGCGGAGGCACCCGCGCAAACTGAACGTATGTACATATTCACGCACGGACGGCCACTTCCACCAATCCTGGCTCACTCCCCTCTATATAAACAGGATCCTGGCCTGACACCAGTGCTGGATCGTCTTCAGCTACTCCTGAGAGACCTGATCGTTGTTCCTGTAACCTTGTTCCTGTGACCTTGTTCCTGTGACCTTGTTCCTGTGACCTAGTTCCTGTGACCTAGTTCCTGTGACCTTGTTCCTGTGACCTTGTTCCTGATACCCATTCCTTGGATACCCCTTGTTACGATCTCCTGGACTACCACTGACCTCGGCTTGGACTTTCGACTTTGGCTTGCTTCCTGATTCTGTACCTCATTTGCTAACACGTTACCAGACCCTTGCTCATCCTTGACTACGCACCTGCCTCTTGTTCCTGTACCGCATTGCCCGCCAGTTGCCGACCTTGCCTGTTATAGACGCGCAGTGCTTCCTGCATACCTGCTGAACTTCCGCTGCTTACCTCCGTGACCAGTCTACACCTCTTCCTCCGTGAGGACCCAGCGTCTCCAGGTCTTCAACTTCCACCTGCAGGCACCTGCACCCTTTCGTTGTCTTCACACTCCCTGTTACCATCTCCAGGGGCGTGGAGACCGGAACCGTGTCAGAGGCCACCCTCAACAGTCCGACTCCGCTGTAAGGTACGTGACACCAAGACTCTAGCCCACCCAGTCACCAGCCGCAACTACGTGTAGAGTGGCAAACAAACTGATTTATTATCACACAAATATCTCACTTCAAAACACTTCCCTCCCACCCTTGAAAAACAGCAGGTTAAACTGTCCAATGACAATGGACACACAGGTCAGGTGTGTTCAAATTCCTCAGTAAACAGTCTTATCCGCAGGGGGGCTGCTGGAGGAATACCCTCTCCATCTTTCCTCACAGCAAGACACTTTCACATCCCATAATATCCAAGGCAGACAGACACAATAGAACAATAGAATACAGCTACACCCCAAATTAATCACAGCAAAGAGTCCACAACAAAATGAGACAATATACAATATATATACACAAGACTGATTAGAACAGATCAGACTGGATTTATCATTCACCTTGCAAAGAGTATTGTTCCCTTAAAATCCAGGGCCCCTAATCAGAAGCAAAGAGGCTAGCATTCAATCCCCTTCAAAAGCCTTTGTCCCGGCTAGGTCTGTCACATGAACAATTAGCCCCCACGTCACTAATGGCATGGCAAAATAGAATGGCTTTAGACATGGTCCTAGCTGAAAGAGGAGGGGTATGCAAAATGTTTCGTAGTCTGTGCTGTACTTTGATTCCCAATAATACAACACCTCGAGGTACCATAACCATAGCTTTGGAAGGACTAACAGCCCTATTGAATGAACTAGCAGAAAATTCAGGCATCAATGACCCATTCACGGACTGGCTTGAAGTTTGGTTCGGGAAATGAACTGGACTTATCACCTTATGTTTGATCTCTATTTCTGTGTCTTTAGCCATCTTGGCGACTTGTGGATGCTGCTGTATTTCCATGTTTGAGGACTTTCACAAATATTGATTGAAAGCGCAGTCACAAGAACAAGCCCTTCCTGCCTTTGAGGAGACCTATGTGGACATTGAAGCTCAACTTAATGACAACAGTCCAAAAGTGCATAAAACACAGGGAATATCATCGAAATGTATTGATATAAAATAGCCACACAAGAGGAGTGAATGTTGGAAAAGTTTTAATGTTTATTGTTTGACTATACAAAGAAATTTAAAATGGAGACTGATTTTTAAAATGGAAATGTGGCGCTCGCAGATATTATCAAACATGTGTAACAAAGTGTAAATAAGTGCAGATGTGAATATACACACAAGCGGTTTAGGTGGGAAAGTCCTTGCTGCCCTTTTGTCTGAAGCTTCCACCAAATTCCACCACATGAAGCAACGAAGCTCCCCCAATACACTCACCAGACCCAGATAAAATAGAAGCCTTTGAGCAAAAGGATCTTTACTTTATCCACTTTCTCTCTGTTATTCCAGATTCTCTCCACCAGATGTCAGCAAAGCATGGGGTATGTTCCCAACATATACAAAAAACAAAGGGACATCCACATAGTGTAATCCCATTCAATTTATTGATACAAACAAACCCCCCACACATCGAGTTCTGCGTACCATAAAATTATTACTTTAGGAGCATAAATGTAAAATATAAGTGCACTGTGCCTTTAGACTCCGAGACATCCGCTGTATACAGTGGCAGATGATTTCCTGGAAATCCAGCAGGCTGAAACGTTCGTCCTGAGGCACAATCGTCACATCCGGTAGGCTAAGTCCCTGATGTTTCATCGTAAACTGACTTCTTCTGAGGGTGTGGCCTACCTACCGGAAGCCTGTCTGAAATATGCGTCCCACGGCTCTGCAGCCAATCAGACAACATGCATTACAGACGAACAGTGTCCACGACCAATCGCTGACTCTGCATATCTGATAACAGGCTCCATTAAATAATATCCTTGTAAACATTATGACAGCCAAAATTCATTAACAATGGTCTTGATTCAAATGTAATCCTACCTATAAACATAGGACCATTAAGAATGTAAACAATATAAAAAATATAAAAAGAGAGTATCCCGATGTATTTCTACATAAATCTAATGTATAGCCCTAGCCGCTATTATACGAATTATTCATACAAAGTTAAATAAATATGTCATTGAAGATTATGATCTAAAAATTCATAGCAAATTCATTCTAAAATACAGAGCTCATATAAAGGAGGAAAAAGCATAAATAAAACCATATAAACGTAAAAGAGTACATTTAGTACATATACCACTAATCATCTGCAGACTATTTAATTACTCAAAACAATTCCTCCTGCTGAATTAATATGCGTGATATAATGCATAACGCAAGTAAGTTGGTTATATGTAGATGGAATTCATAAGGGACCCCCACAAGGAATCCCTATGAGAAAAAAATATAAAAATAAAAATAAGAAAAGGGACTTCTCCATAAAAATAAAATAAAAAAAATTGTAAGAAAGTAGATGACTCTGATAGCCCAGCACTATATGTATGTTATTTTCTTACTGATTTCAATCAAACGCAAGTGTCGCTAATAAAGCAGTTTATATCTAATTCCACATTCAGGCCTTTGGGGGTAAGTACATCCACTAAATATATCCACTCAGTTTCCCGTTTTGATAGTTCTCGGACCATATTCATAGCCCTCCAGTGTGGTAGTAGTTGCTGAACACACCAAAATTCTAGGCCTGTTGCATCCATATTATGTTTCAATTTAAAATGAAGTGAAACATTGTGATCCTTAAAGCCAATTTTTATATTGTGGATGTGTTCCGCAAATTCTTATTTGCAGCTTTCATTTAGTCTGGCCTATGTAGAGCAACCCACAAGGACACCTTAGGGCATAGACCACATAAGTACTATTACATGTAATAAATTGGTTTATCACAAAGTTCTTATTATTCGCCGGAGAAGAAAAATTCTCAAAAGCTCTTAGGGGTCTATATACTTCGACATGCTTTACATTTCCTACATGCAAAAAAAACATTCCAGTCCCAAAAGGTGGGTGGTCGTTTAGGTGGATCCCCCACTTTTTTTACTATCCTGTCACCGAAACTTGTCACCTTTCTGTAAATAAATTGTGGCTTTGGGGTAATTGAGGCCCCAATTTTTTATCCAACATCAAGATATGCCAATATTTTCTGAAAATGGCTTCCACCTCTTTATACTGTACATGATAACCCGATACGAACCCCCATTGCTTATCAAAAGAGATTCTACATGGTTCAATTGCAGCATTATCCCTAACTACCTCTTCCAAGCACTTTGATCTTGGGACTTTGCCAACTTCTTCAATCACCTTTTCAAGCACCCCAGCATCGTATCCTCTAACTATAAATCTTTCGGCTAATATTCTGGCTTGTGTCACATAATTTCCTTGTTCGGAACAGTTTCTACACACCCTCATGATTTGGCCTTTTGGAATATCCTTCAACCATTGCGGGTGATGGCCACTCAATACAGGTAAGTAACTGTTCCTATCTGTTTTTTTAAAGCATACCTTTGTTTCCAACTTATCCTCTTTCCTATAGATGTTGACATCCAGAAAATTAATAGTTTCCTCATGCCATTCTGAAGTCAATTTAAGGTTTTTCTCATTTCTATTTAACTTCTTCAAAAATTCTTCCAAAGTGTCCACAGAGCCCGTCCAAATAAAAAAGAGGTCATCAATGAACCGTTTCTAAAAAATAAGTTCAGATGGTTGGTCTCTAAAAATCACTTTATCCTCCCACTCAGCCATGAATAAACTGGCTATGCTGGGTGAAAGCTTTGCACCCATAGGCACTCCTCTCTGTTGTAAATAAAACGTGTTGTTGTACCAAAAATAATTGTGGTTTAACCACTTGCCGACCAGCGTACGACGATGTACGTCGACAGAATGGCACGGGCAGGCAAATGGGCGTACATGTACGTCCCTTTAAATTTGCCGCCCTGCCATCGGGAGCGCGCCGCCGGCGGCGCGCTCCCGCGCTGGTCGGGACCCCCGTGAGTCCGGTCGCGGGACCCGTGGGCTCGATCGCTGCGGGCATCCCCGCGATCGTCTCACGGAGCGGCCGAATGGAGAAGTGCCGTTGTAAACAACATTTCTCCATTCTGCCTAGCAACTAGTGACGCTGATCTCTGCTCCATGTGATTGGAGCAGAGATCAGTGTTCACTAAATGAAAGCCCAACCCCCCCACAGTTAGTAACACATCCCTAGGAACACTTAACCCCTACACTGCCACCCACTGGTTAACCCCTTCACTGCCAGTGTCATTTACACAGGAATCACTGCATTTATATAGCAGTGATTACTGTATAAATGATAATGGTCCCAAAAATGTGTCAAAAATGTCCGATGGGTCCCCTACAATGTCGCAGTCACAATAAAAATCGCTGATCGCCGCCATTACTAGTAAAAAAAAATAATAAAAAATTATTAATAAAAATGCTATAAAACTATCCCTATTTTGTAAACGCTATAACTTTTGCGCAAACCAATCAATAATCGCTTATTGCGATTTTTTTTACCAAAAATATGTAGAAGAATACGTATCGGCCTAAACTGAGGGAAAAAATGTTTTTTTATATATTTTTGGGGGATATTTATTATAACAAAAAGTAAAAAATAATGCGTTTTTTTCTAAATTGTCGCTCTATTTTTGTTTATAGCGCAAAAAATAAAAACCGCAGGGGTGATCAAATACCACCAAAAGAAAGCTCTATTTGTGGGAAAAAAAGGACGTCAATTTTGTTTGGGAGCCACGTCGCACGATCGCGCAATTGTCAGTTAAAGCGACGCAGTGCCGAATCGCAAAAAGTGGTCTGGTATTTGACCAGCAAATTGGTCCGGTCCGAAAGTGGTTAAACAAAAGTCTAAAGCATTCCCAAGAAACACTTTTTGATTATGTGGGAGATCTTCTCTTCTACTTAAGGCCCAATTTAGCGCCAAAAGTGCGTCCTCATGTTGGATAATCGAGTATAATGATGAAACATCTGCGGTAACTAGCAAGACTTGCTCCTTATTCTTCAAATCCACACTTTGTATATAATTCGAAAAACTTTTTGTGTCTCGTAGATATGATCTCGTTTCAACCACTCTTTTGCAGAAATGTATCCAGGTACTGTCCTAGCCTTGAGGACACAGAGTCTATACTATTGACGATGGGTCTCGCTGGTGGGTTTATTGGATCCTTGTGGATCTTTGGTAAAGTGTACAGTGTAGGAACTCTACTGCTCAAAGGAACTGGTTAGAACGCCTGCATTGGAGCCCATTTCCACTAACGTTTCTAGTTGGTCTCTGTATGATTGAGTAGGGTCTTTATCCTATTTCCTATATGTCACAGAGTCCGATAACATATCAAGAATTTACATAGTTAGTTAGTCATGTTGAAAAAAGACACAAGTCCATCCAGTTCAACCACCAAAAAAAAAAAAAATTGTCCTTGATAAAAGTCTTTGGAGAGTATCACCACTCCTCCTCCTTTATCTGCTGGGCGAATTACATTTTTCCAGCATTTGAATTCCTTCCTTTATATGCCTCACATTCACTTCCTTTTTGGTTTCAGGGTTTCCAACAAGTCCCTTGAATACTTCAATTTGATAGTTCGGATTGTTCGGAGGATTAAACTTTTTTATTTTTTAATCCACTATTCACCACTTTATTTCTATAACACACTGGTGCCGTCACGCTAGGTGTGCTGCCTAAAAAGTGTTTTTTTATATTTCGTTTTCTTATATACTTATGAATGTCTATGAAGACATTACATTTATTAATTGGCTTTTTTATACCACATTTCAAACTGAGGTTTAAAATGTTTACTTCCTTGTGTGTCAATTTGGTCTGTATTAGATTAAAAATACCCCTTACTCCGACTCTCTCCTTCTTTTGCTGGGCCCTGAGGTCTGCTCTACATCCACGAGTATTTCTCCCCTTTGGGGCTGATATGGAATGGATTGTTACACTTCTCTCTGTGATTGATCCTTTGAGCGAAAACCTCCTTGGTATATTGTTTCCTGATAGTTTCTGTATTGGGTTTTTGATTGGGAGTACTTTGTTGGTTCTTGGGAATTCTTGTACTGCATTTGTGGTTGGGGCTGATGAGAAGTTGGAGGGCGCCCCCTTCATGGGTGGAAGCCTTGACCTCTCCATTGCCCCCCCTCCCTCACCCTAAAAAAGGACGAGGTGTTTGAGCCCGTTCATATCCATCTTGTTGTTGAAATGGTTGAATTCAATTGTGTAAAGGTATTTCATATGGTTTATTTTGATGATACCCTCCCTGATGGGTGTAATTATTCCTCCCTCTCGATCCTCTATTATTTCCCTTTCCCCTGTTTCCTGGGGGTTGAATAGTATGCAGGAGGATCAATACACCTGGTGCCTTCATCATTTACCCTGGGTGTGTTTAAACCCAGATTTGGTACAATACTTGCCTTCTGCTGAGGTAGTAATGGCAAACTAGGTTTTGAAGAGACTACAGTACATCTATTTCATTTGTAGTCATTTGTTGCCATGAATATATACAGTTAGTTTTAAAATCATTCAAATCCCTATGGTATTTTTTTACTTTTTTTTTGTGTGTCCCTATCCATCTTTTCCAATTTCTTTTTTACTCTAGTATTAAAATCCATAATCTGCTGGGTGTCTTTAATAGGATCTAATTGTTGTTGTAGATCCTTAATTTTTAACTCTGTGTTTACCATTTTCCGTCTTTTACATTGAAGTGCAAGTTGTTATAGTTTAAAACCTACTCCATTAAAAAAATAAAGCCATTCTTGTCAGGATCCTGGATCCTCAAAGCCATCTTGTGGGGCTACGTCCCACCTAAGGCTTCTCAAAATAATTATTTCTTTAGCGTAATGTTCTAGGGAACAAATGTCCCACCAGGTTCTCACCTGTTTTTCTAGAACATTGTCATAGCTCCATTATAATTAGTTTCTGTAGTAGTTGGTTCACAGTTCATAAAAAGAGAGTCTAGGTCAATTTGTCTATTACTTAAAAAATTTAGGACATCCATGGCTGCAAAGAAATAAATTGATATACAGTGGTGTGAAAAAGTGTTTGCCCCCTTCCTCATTTCCTGTTCCTTTGCATGTTTGTCACACTTAAGTGTTTCGGAACATCAAACTAATTTAAACAATAGTCAAGGACAACACAAGTAAACACAAAATGCAATTTGTAAATGAAGGTGTTTATTATTAAAGGTGAAAAAAAATCCAAACCATCATGGCCCTGTGTGAAAAAGTGATTGCCCCCTAAACCTAATAACTGGTTGGGCCACCCTTAGCAGCAACAACTGCAACCAAGCGTTTGCGATAACGTGCAATGAGGCTTTTACAGCGTCCTGGAGGAATTTTGGCCCACTCATCTTTGCAGAATTGTCCTAATTCAGTTACATTAGAGGGTTTTCGAGCATGAACGGCCTTTTTAAGGTCATACCACAACATCTCAATAGGATTCAGGTCAGGACTTTGGCTAGGCCACTCCAAAGTCTTCATTTTGTTTTTCTTCAGCCATTCGGTGGTGGACTTGCTGGTGTGTTTAGGATCATTGTCCTGCTGCAGAACCCAAGTTCGTTTCAGCTTGCGTACACGAACAGATGGTCGGACATTCTCCTTCAGGATCTCTTGGTAGACAGCAGAATTCATAGTTCCTTTTATCACGGCAAGTCTTCCAGGTCCTGAAGCAGCAAAACAGCCCCAGACCATCACACTACCACCACCATATTTTACTGTTGGTATAATGTTCTTTTTATGAAATGCAGTGTTCCTTCTACGCCAGATATACTTGGACACACACCTTCCAAAGAGTTCCACTTTTGTCTCATCGGTCCACAGAATGTTGTCCCAAAAGTCTTGGGGATCATCAAGATGTGTTGTGGAGAAATTGAGACGAGCTTTGATGTTCTTTTTGCTCAGCAGTGGTTTTCTCCTTGGAACTCTGCCATGCAGGCCATTTTTGCCCAGTCTTTTCCTGATGGTGGTGGCATGAACGCTGACCTTAACTGAGGCAAGTGAGGCCTGCAGTTCCTTGGACGTTGTTGTGGGGTCTTTTGTGACCTCTTGGATGAGTCGTGGCTGCGCTCTTGGGGTAATTTTGGGCGGCCGGCCACTCCTGGAAAGGTTCACCACTGTTCCATGTCTTCGCCATTTGTGGATAATGGCTCTCACTGTGGTTCCCTGGATTCCCAAAGCTTTGGAAATGGCTTTATAACCCTTTCCAGGCTGATAGGTCTCAATTACTTTCTTTCTCAATTGTTCCTGAATTTCTTTGGGTCTCGGCATGATGTGTAGCTTTTAAGGATCTTCTGGTGGACCTTACTGTGTCAAGCAGCTCCTATTTAAGTGATGCCTTGATTGTGAACAGGTGTGGCAATAATCAGGCCTGGGTGTGGCTAGAGAAATTGAACTCAGGTGTGGACAACCACAGTTATAGTATGTTTTAACAAGGGGGGCAATCACTTTTTCACACAGGGCCATGATGGTTTGGATTTTTTTTCACCTTTAATAATAAACACCTTCATTTACAAATTGCATTTTGTGTTTACTTGTGTTGTCCTTGACTATTGTTTAAATTGGTTTGATGTTCCGAAACACTTAAGTGTGACAAACATGCAAAGGAACAGGAAATGAGGAAGGGGCAAACACTTTTTCACACCACTGTATATATATATATATATATATATATCAATCAACAAAATTATATGTAAAAAAAATTGGTGTATACACTGCGCCCCAAAGGTACCGCCACTCTGCGCCTTATGAATGTAGATTACTATTATTTTTTTTTAAACTTTAGGCAATCTAAATGCAGCTACTATTTTTTAAAAGGTCATTTGTAAAAGGCAATAAATAAGAGATGTTATATTAAATAAATTACTCTAAAATATTGCAGCATTACTACTACCACACTGGATGGGTATGAATATTGTCCGAGAACTATCAAAACGAGAAACCGAGTGGATATATTTAGTGGATGTACTTACCCCTAAAGGCCTGAATGTGGAATTAGATATAAACTGCTTTATTAGCAACACTTTAGTTTGATCGAAATCAGTAAGAAAAGAATATACATACTGTATAGTGCTGGGCTATCAGAGTCTAAATCTACTTTCTTATAATTTTTATAAATATATAAAATAAGGAAATAACCATGAATGGTAATACTCATTCATCTTTTCTTGTAGTCCTTCTATGGTATTTTTTTACCAATTTTTGTAATAATTATATATATGATTTTTACTAATTATATATATATATATTTTAATGTATTGTTGATTAGATTTTTTTATGAAGGAATATACACTGTCATGGTTATGCAGTAATCTTCCTCTGTTTGCTTACCTCTTCTCATGTGTTCAGTCAAAGAGGTCAGCCACTTCCACCTGGTGGTTTTTATAACCTCTCCTCTAACCATGGCTCCACCCCAGGCCCTATCAGGGAACCCTATATTAACCTGTGCACTGCAAGCCAGTGGTGCTGATCAACCATTGTGTATCCATTGTGTGTTTTGCTTCCTGTTTCCTGCTTGCCATGTGCTCTATGTGTCTCTGTTACTGACCTTGGCATGTCCCTGACCATCCCTGTCTGCCTGTGACCCTGAACCTTTGGCGTGTACTCTGTTGTTCCTGTCTGCTAGTTGCCCTGACCTCTGCCTTATTCCCTTACTATCCTTGTCATCCCAGCCTGCTGCTTCCTTATATATATATATATATATATATATATATTTTTTTTTTTTTTTTATGGAGAAACCCCTTTTCTTATTTTTATTTTTATATTTTTTCCTTATGGGGTTTCCTTGTGGGGGTCCCTTATGAATTCCCTCTACATATAACCAACTTACTTGCATTATGCGGAAGATATAGAACCTGATATAAAGAGTAATAGAAATGGTGAATTGCTGGTTAGCAGGCGTCTATATACTCTTATGAGTATAAAGTAATAAATAACAGTATTAAATGGTACTAAAACAAGGCAGTGATTATATGGCCACATTTAATATTCACGCATATTAATTCTGCAGGAGGAATTGTTTTGTGTAATTAAATAGTCTGCAGATGATTAGTGGTATATGTACTAAATGTACCCTTTTACGTTTATATGGTTTTATTTATGCTTTTTCCCCCTTTATATGAGCTCTGTATTTTAGAATGAATTTCCTATGAATTTTTAGATCATAATCTTAAATGACATATTTATTTAACCTTGTATGCATAATCCGTATAATAGCGGCTAGGGCTATACAATAGGTTTATGTAGAATTACATCAGGATGCTCTCTCTTTTTATATTTTTTATATTGTTTACATTATTAACGGTCCTATGTTTATAGGTGGGATTACATTTGAATCATGACCATTGTTAATGAATTTTGGCTGTCATAATGTTTGCGAGGTTTTTTATTAAATGGAGCATGTTATCAGATATGCAGAGTTGGCGATTGGTCGTGGACATTGTTCGTCTGTAATGCAGGTTGTCTGATTGGCTGCAGAGCCGTGGGACGCATATTTCAGACAGGCTTCTGGTAGGTAGGCCACACCCTCAGAAGAAGTCAGTTTATGACGAAACGTATGGGACGTGGCCCAATGTGACGATTGCTCCTCAGGACGAGCGTTTCAGCCTGCTGGATTTCCAGAAAATCATCCGCCGCTGTTTACAGCGGATGTCTCAGAATATAAGGCACACTTATATTTTACATTTATGTTCCTGAAGTAATCATTTTATGGTACGCAGAACTGGATGTGTGGGGGGTTTGTTTGTATCAATAAATTGAACGGGATTACACTATGTGGATGTCCCTTTGTTTATTGTATATGTTGGGAACCCACCCCATGCTTTGCTGACATCTGGTGGAGAGAATTTGGAATAACAGGGAGAAAGTGGATAAAGTAAAGATCCTTTTACTTAAAGGCTTCTATTTTATCTGGGTCTGGTGAGTGTATTGGGGGAGCTTCGTTGCTTCATATGGTGGAATTTGGTGGAAGCTTCAGACAAAAGGGCAGCAAGGACTTTCCCACTTAAACCGCTTGTGCATCTTCCTGTTTTCTCTGGGACTTTATTGATTTGATTATTGCATTTGAGTGTTCATAATGCTTGATGGCCAGAAGTAAGCGCTGCTGCAATATTTTAGAGTAATTTATTTAATATAAGGCCTCTTATTTATTGGCTTTTACGAATTACCTTTTAAAAAATAGTAGCTACTTTTTGATTACCATTATTTTTTTTTTAAAAACTTTAGGCAATCTACATTCATAAGGCGCAGAGTGATGGTACCTTTGGGGCGCAGTGTATACACCAAGTTTTTTTACATATAATATTGTTGTGCACATCAGATCAACGGATTTCCTGTCGTCATTTCTCAGCAGAATCACCAGGCACCACAAAAGGATAAAAAAATGGAACTAATAGTTAAAAGCACCATTTGAAAAGGGATTTATGGGGATAATATTTCCCGGCGTTTCAGCTTGTAAACATCCGAGAAACATCATCTCCAGGCGCCCGCGACCACCATCTTGCTGATCTGAGGCCTCCCGGGGACACTCTCAATTCAGGCAGATCGGTAGGTAAGGGACTCTCATCCATCCTTACAGCCTGCTCATTCACCCACCTGGCACGTTCTAGAGGCCCAGCCGGGCTCCGGGGATGTCTGTGGCAGCCGCAGCCTAGTGAGACCTGTGGATCCCGACTGTTCCCTGTAGAGGAACAGCAGCCGGTCCGGCCTGACTTGGAGGTGTGGGCCTCCTCTCCATCCGCCCTACCAACCCTACAAGTTCCTGCCAAAGCCTGGGGGGCTGCTGGAGACTGCCTGTCAGAGCTGGGGTGTCCAGCGGCCTAGTGTGCCTTTTTGCTTCTGCCTGTGCTCCACTGTCTTGGGCCCTTCACATCCTGGCACTTCCAGCCCCACATCCTTCCTGTATTGCTACTGCCTATGTGTCTGTTGTGAGGGGGGAGGCTGCTGGTGAGCGCTGACTACCTATCCTCAGTGTAAGCATCAGGGAATAGAGTTCTGATGGACAGTTTGGTCGCGTCTGGCTGCCCTGAATAACAGCATATGTCTCAGCACCAGCGGGACTCTCATCGGCGGCCCTTGATACTGGCAACAGACAGCACTGGCCCTGGTTCCTTTATCCATACCAGCAAAGAGTAAAACTGCGGCCCAAACTACAGTAAAAGGCACCCGCCGGTGCAGGCCAAGAGTCCAGATGTCATCTTAGCCAACAGGCTACATGCGCTGCTGGCTGAGCTGAACATGGCGGGGAGCCATGAGAGCCCGACCGTTCCGGGGTACTCAACCTCTGGAGACACGGCGGTGATCCTGCTAGCCATTGAAAACAGTAGATCCTCACTGCTGACTAGGGATGAACCGAACACCCCCGGTTCAGTTCACACCAGAACCTGCGAATGGACCAAAAATTTGAACCCCATTAAAGTCTATGGGACTCAAACGTTAGAAAGCAAAAGTGCTCATTTTAAAGGCTAATATGGAAGTTATTGTCCTAAAAAGGGTTTGGGGACCCGACTCCTGCCCCAAGGGACATGTATCAATGCAAAAAAAAGTTTTAAAAACTGACGTTTTTTCGGGAGCACTGATTTTAATGACGCTTAAAGTAAAAAAAGTGAAATATTCCTTTAAATATTGTGCCTGGGGGGTGTCTATAGTATGCCTGTGAAGTGGCACGTGTTTAGAACAGTCCCTGTACAAAATGACATTTCTAACGGAAACAAAGTAATTTAAAACTGCTTGCCATTTTAATGTAATGTCTGGTCCCGGCAATATGGATGAAAATCATTGAGAACAATGGCATGGGTACCCCCCCTGTCCATTACCAGCCCCTTTAGGTCTTGTAAGGATATTAAGGGGAACCCTGTAACCAAATTAAAAAAAGGAAAGGCGTGGAGCCACCAGGCCCTATATACTCAGAACAACAGTATACAGGCGTGGCAAACAAAACAGGGGCTGTGTAGGTTTGTTGTTAAGTAGAATCTGCTTGTAATTTTGAACTGGTACATTTTTAAAGTGTAGCTCCAGTCAAAAAATCCATTTTTAAGCTTTTTGGAAAACATAGGGTAAAGTTATTCCGACGGATTAATTCCGGACCAGGTCCGGAAGTGATGTTGCATACACACGGTCGGACCAAGTTGTTGGAATTTCCGGTTGCCAAGAATGCGGTGACGTAAGCCGTGTACGGCGGGCCTACAAAAGGGAAGTTCAGCACCACGTCCGGCACCCTTTGGGCTCCTTCTGCTAATCTCGTGTGTATCTAATGTTAGTAGAAGTTTGGTGAGAGATGATTCGTGCTTTTCAGATTAGTGATTCAGATCACTACTGCTCTTCAGTTTCTGCTTGTCTTTGCGTATCTGATAATCAGTGTGTGCAGTCAGTAAGTATTTGTTTCTCATTGTGGACTATATCTTGGTATAGTACGCTTTGATTTGCATTTATTATTGTCTGCTTGCTTCTGCTATTCAGTTCGTTCTTTCAGGCATTGCTGTTTATCGGTGCTTTCTGTTGTCTGTTCTGACCAGCCGACCGTTTTGAAACCATGTTTCGTCTATGTACTCGTCGTAGATTTTGTGCTGTGCAGGGGCTTCGTGTTGGGGTTCTTACTTTGACACAAGCCCGGTCCATGAACAGGGAGGGGAGGCGTTTGTGGACCAAGAATTGGTTGCGCCAGCGTGACCAGTTCTCGCACATGCCTTTGCTCCATGAGATCTGGGAGAATAATCCTGATGATTTCAGTTATTATCTCCGGATGACGGACCCAGTTTTTCACCATCTGCTGGCTTTGCTGACCCCTTATATCACCAGGCAGGATACCTGCATGCGGCAAGCCATCACTCCGGAGCAGAGGCTCATCGCCACGTTGCGCTACTTGGCAACAGGGAGAAGCCTTCAGGGCCTCAAGTTCTCTACAGGCATCTTCCCCCAGGCTCTGGGGATCATTATTCCAGAGACCTGTTCTGCCATCATTCAGGTCCTGCAGAAGGACTATATGAAGGTAAGTTTTCTCCTTTAACATCATATTCTATGTATTTCATGATTGCTAATGTCTTGCATTTCTTTCCTCATTCCCTAATTACCATCATTGCAATATGCTCTAATTCATATACTCTGCCCCTTTGTCCTCGGGCATATTTGCCTCACTAACTTCCCCACCATGCTCTTCTTGGCCCATAAAATTATAGTCTAGTCACTTACCAATGTCTTTTGTCAGCTCCATAGTATTGCTTTCCCCTAAACACCCCCTAAAATGTCTACAAATGTGATGTGTGTGCTTCAATTCATGCAGAGTGACATTTTTTTTCTGGTTGTGCCAAACTCATTAGGAACCCCCCTCCCCCCAACTGCTAGCAACAACTGCAACCAAGCGTTTGTGATAACGTGCAATGAGGCTTTTACAGCGTCCTGGAGGAATTTTGGCCCACTCATCTTTGCAGAATTGTCCTAATTCAGTTACATTAGAGGGTTTTCGAGCATGAACGGCCTTTTTAAGGTCATACCACAACATCTCAATAGGATTCAGGTCAGGACTTTGGCTAGGCCACTCCAAAGTCTTCATTTTGTTTTTCTTCAGCCATTCGGTGGTGGACTTGCTGGTGTGTTTAGGATCATTGTCCTGCTGCAGAACCCAAGTTCGTTTCAGCTTGAGTACACGAACAGATGGTCGGACATTCTCCTTCAGGATCTCTTGGTAGACAGCAGAATTCATAGTTCCTTTTATCACGGCAAGTCTTCCAGGTCCTGAAGCAGCAAAACAGCCCCAGACCATCACACTACCACCACCATATTTTACTGTTGGTATAATGTTCTTTTTCTGAAATGCAGTGTTCCTTCTACGCCAGATATACTTGGACACACACTGTCACGGTCGTTCCACCACCCCGGTCACCCAAGTAAGACTTACCCGCAGGTTCCCGGTACGAGGGGATCGTCGGTGCCTTCGGACGCGGGTTGGCGCTAACAAACGCACGCGAGTGCACATAGTCCCCAACAGGCGCACGCGGGTGCGCGTTGACACGAGCGGGCGCACGCGGGTGCGCGACGAGCCGAACGGGCGTACGCGGGTACGCGGGGTCACGAACGGGAGCACGGTCACCCGCTTTGATACGTAGACGTACCGTGCGACCGTTCTTGGCGCCCAGTTGCCTACTTAAGGGACCTGCTCCTGCTCCTCTGTGCTGTCCCGTCTGCAGCTTTCCCGTGACTCCTGCTATCTGTTCCTGTGTGTGTGTTCCTGATTCTGTACCCGGCCTGTTCCTGGACTTTGCCTGTTTGCCGCCTGCCTCCGACCCTTTGCCTGATTGACCACGCTTCTGCCTTCTGCCTTGTACCTCTGCTGCCCGATTGTTGCCGACCCAGCTCGTCCCTGACTACTTCTGCCAGCCTGCCTACGGACCTGCTCTGACTACTACTTCCGCAGCTCCTGCCTGCTCACCTGTGCCAGCCGTCCAGCGGTTCCTGTCCAGCATCCTGCGCTGGTTACACCCTCTGCTCCGGTCCACCATCTGCTCCGGTCTTCTCTACCAGCTGACCAGTCTGGCACTTGTGCCCTCCGGACTCCTGAATCCCTGTTCCCATCTCCAGGGGCTCTCGAGCCGGGGCTTACGAGGCGCCGCTCCCTGCACGCTTGGGCTCTCCAACCAGGTACGTGACAGTACGGGACAGCCATGTCCGAGCCCTCGCAGGGAGCGTCTCCGATGGATGAACTGTGCCACCATCTAGCCGGCCTCACCCAGGCCGTGAAGAACCTGCAAGAGGGTTATGGTCGTTTGGAGGAACGGGTTCAAGCCCTATCTGCTGCAGCTCCAGTTGCCTCGGGATCTCCAGGTCCCCCTTCAGTGGTCATGTTGCCGCCAGAGCCAAGGGTCCCTACACCAGACCGTTTTTCCGGTAACCGGAATAAATTTAGGGCCTTCCGGAATTCCTGCGAGCTCTTCTTCGCTCTTCAGCCCCGGACCTTTTCTCTTGAGGCTACGAAAGTAGGGTTCGTTATCTCCTTACTTACCGACGAACCCCAGGCCTGGGCACATCGCCTCCTTGAACGAAAAGACCCCTGTCTGGACTCCTTAGATGTCTTCTTTCAAGCCATGTCTCGTCTTTATGAGGACCCCCAGCTCGCAGCCACCGCAGAAGCAGCTTTGCATGCACTCCAGCAAGGCCGCAGGCCAGTAGAGGACTATGTGTCTGAGTTCAGGCGCTGGAGCGCCGACACAGAGTGGAACAGCTCAGCTCTCCGTTACCAGTTCCGCATGGGACTCTCGGAGGCTTTGAAGGACGAACTGGCCCGTGTAGGAACTCCTGAGACCCTGGAAGCGCTCATCGACCTCTCTGTCCAGATCGATAGGCGGTTAAGAGAGCGTCGTCTGGAGCGCTCTTCTTCCACCTCGCGCCCAGTCTGGATGATGCCACGGGTTCCAAGTGCCAATCCACCGGTTCTTCCTGATCCTTCTTCTCCGGATTTATCGGAACCCATGCAGCTGGGATTACTACGTTCACCTCTGACCCCCGAAGAGCGCCAACGCCGAAGATCTGGTAACCTGTGCCTCTACTGCGGAGGATCTGGACATTATGTTCACACTTGCCCCGCCAAGTCGCGTAAGTGCCTGCTTATACCTCCCGCCTCTCCTCCTACTACGCCTAGTACCAGTACCATCTCTCACCTGGCTGTGCCTCTTCTTTTACAGTTCTCCGGCAAGACTATCCGCGTCAACGCGATCATTGACTCTGGGGCCTGTAGCGGTTTTATGGACCTATCCTTCGCCCTGAAGAACAACATTCCCCTTCGGCCCAGGGCCAAGGAACTTCCTATCTATTTGGCCGACGGTTCCTCTCTGAGATCCGGACCTGTAACCCAGGAAAAATCTCCCCTTCTTGCCACCATCACGGGGGACCACCAGGAGCACCTGTGTCTGGACATTATCGAGTCTCCCCTCTTTCCCATAATCCTTGGCATACCCTGGTTGAAGGCCCACAATCCCCTGATAAACTGGTTCACTGGAAAAATCGAGTTTCCATCTGCCTACTGTCATCAGAATTGCCTTCCAGCCATCAAGACGGACCCTCCTTCTCTGCTCTGTTTGGAGACAGACACCGAAACCCGACTGGCAGTGCCCGAAGTCTATCACCAATTTTTGGATGTTTTTAGTAAGAAGGGCGCAGAGACTCTACCTCCCCACAGACTATATGATTGCCCGATAGACTTGCTTCTGGGAGCGGAGATTCCCTTCGGGAGAATCTTTCCCCTATCTGAGACCGAGCTGGGAGCTCTAAAGACCTACCTGGACGATAATTTAAAGAAGGGCTTTATCCAACCTTCCACTTCCCCGGCAGGTGCAGGGATTTTCTTCGTCCAGAAGAAGGATCACTCCCTATGACCATGCGTAGACTACCGGGCACTCAATAAGGTTACTGTGAAAAACCGCTACCCTCTACCGTTGGTGCCTGAATTGTTCCAGAGACTGGGGTCGGCTAAGGTGTTCTCCAAACTGGATCTGCGGGGCGCCTACAACCTGGTCCGTATCCGCAAAGGCGATGAGTGGAAGACCGCCTTTCGTACCCGCTTCGGGCATTATGAGTATCTCGTCATGCCCTTTGGACTCTGTAATGCCCCTGCTACATTCCAGCATTTCGTCAATGATGTCTTCAGAGAGTACTTAGACCTGTTTGTTGTTATATACCTTGACGATATACTAATCTTTTCTTCCTCCTTAGCCGAACACCGGGAGCATGTGAAGATTGTCCTGGCTCGTCTCCGTCTCCATGGCCTGTACGCCAAACCGGAGAAGTGCGTCTTCGAGCAACAGAGCATTCAATTCTTGGGCTTGATCATCTCCGTAGATGGAATAGAAATGGATCCCCAGAAAGTCTCAGCCATCCTAGACTGGCCCGCTCCCTCGGACCGGAAAGGGGTCCAACGGTTCGTGGGATTTGCCAATTTCTATAGAAAGTTTATCAGAGGATTTTCATCTATTATCTCCCCCATCACGGAGCTGACCAAACAGGGTCAAAAATTCCTATGGACTCCCAAGGCGCAAGAAGCCTTTGAAACCCTGAAAAAACTATTTGTTTCAGCTTCGATCCTGAGACACCCTGACGCTACGCTGCCCTATATCCTGGAGATGGATGCCTCGGAAGTAGCCGTTGGGGCGGTATTATCCCAGAGACAGGGGCCTAAGTCACTTTTGTACCCAGTGGCCTTTTTCTCCCGCAAACTCTCAGAAGCTGAGCGGAACTATGACGTCGGAGACCGGGAATTACTGGCAATCAAGGCGGCGTTGGAGGAATGGCGCTACCTCCTTGAAGGTGCTTCCCACCCGATCCTAGTTTATACGGACCACAAGAACCTGGAGTATCTTAAATCTGCCAAACGACTGAAGCCAAGACAGGCCCGGTGGGCACTTTTCTTTTCCAGGTTCGTGTTCCATATCACGTACAGGCCCGGGTCGAAGAACGTGAAGCCTGATGCCCTTTCCCGGATGTACAATGAGCCAGTGTTATCTCCTACGCCAGACACCATTCTTCCCCCAGGAAACTTTCTCCTGCTCCATGAAGATCTCTTGTCCCGAATTAAACAGGCCTCCAGTGATCCGGCTCTATCTTCTGACACCTCTTTAACCCCCAAGGACGGTCTTCTCTGGCTCCAGGATAGAATCTTTGTCCCCCAGGAGTTACGTACTGCGGTCCTCAGCTCCTGCCATGACCACCCATTGGCCGGTCACTTTGGAGCATTCAAAACCTTAGACTTACTTCAACGTACGTTTTGGTGGCCCCAGATGAAGAAACACTGCAGGGAATATGTGGAAGCGTGTACCACCTGCATTAGGAATAAGGGGAGTAAGTCGAAGGTTTGGGGCTTGCTGAGACCATTACCCATCCCGGATAGGCCGTGGAAAATGATATCCATGGATTTTATCGTGGAACTGCCCCCCTCTGAAGACTTTTCCTCGATCCTGGTGATAGTGGACAGATTTACTAAAATGGCTCACTTCTTACCCATGAAGGGGACTCCATCGGCCACAGAGATGGCCAGGACTTTTATTAAAGAAGTAGTAAGGCTCCACGGCATTCCTGCTGACATCACCTCTGACAGGGGTGTTCAATTCACATCCAGGTTTTGGAAGGCTCTCTGTGGGGCCCTGAAAATCGAGCTTCGCCTATCTTCGGCCTACCACCCTCAAACTAACGGCCAGACCGAGAGAACCAACCAAACGCTGGAGCAGTATCTGCGTTGCTTCTCTTCCTTCTCCCAGGACGATTGGGTATCGCTTCTACCTTTAGCGGAATTCGCATATAATAATTCCGTCCATTCGGCCACCAAACAGTCCCCCTTCTTTGCAAACTTCGGTTTCCACCCACTTTTTCTGCCCAGTAATCTTCCTGAGTGTTCGGTACCGGCGGTCCAGGAGGACCTTAACTTCTTCAGGAATAATAACAGGATTCTTCAAGAAACGCTGGCTAAAACCCAGGAACACTATAAGGAAGTCTTCGATAGGAAGAGAAGGGGCGAGCTTAACCTCCAGGTCGGGGACCAGGTCTGGCTGTCTACGTTAAACTTGAAGTTGGCCTGTCCTTCCAGGAAGCTGGGCCCGAAGTTTGTGGGTCCATTCCCCATTCTGAGGAAACTAAATGAAGTAGCCTTTGAGCTGAAACTCCCGGGGTCATTCCGGATCCACCCGGTTTTTCACGTTTCATTACTCAAGCCCGCGGTTCCGGACCCCTTTGCCGACCGGAGTACCAACCCCCCAGAACCCGTGATGATTGATGGGGAATTGGAATTCGAGGTTGAAGCTATCTTGGATTGCAGGAGGAGACGTAACCAGACCCAGTTTCTGGTTAAATGGAGGGGATATGGCCCTGAGGAGAATTCATGGGAACCGGAGTCCAACCTGCATGCCGAAAGACTAATCCAGGCCTTCAAAAGAACTCACCCGGATAAGATGGCACAGTTGGGCATCCGGAGGTTGCCCCTTGGGGGGGGGCAATGTCACGGTCGTTCCACCACCCCGGTCACCCAAGTAAGACTTACCCGCAGGTTCCCGGTACGAGGGGATCGTCGGTGCCTTCGGACGTGGGTTGGCGCTAACGAACGCACGCGAGTGCACATAGTCCCCAACAGGCGCACGCGGGTGCGCGTTGACACGAGCGGGCGCACGCGGGTGCGCGACGAGCCGAACGGGCGTACGCGGGTACGCGGGGTCACGAACGGGAGCACGGTCACCCGCGGGGATACGTAGACGTACCGTGCGACCGTTCTTGGCGCCCAGTTGCCTACTTAAGGGACCTGCTCCTGCTCCTCTGTGCTGTCCCGTCTGCAGCTTTCCCGTGACTCCTGCTATCTGTTCCTGTGTGTGTGTTCCTGATTCTGTACCCGGCCTGTTCCTGGACTTTGCCTGTTTGCCGCCTGCCTCCGACCCTTTGCCTGATTGACCACGCTTCTGCCTTCTGCCTTGTACCTCTGCTGCCCGATTGTTGCCGACCCAGCTCGTCCCTGACTACTTCTGCCAGCCTGCCTACGGACCTGCTCTGACTACTACTTCCGCAGCTCCTGCCTGCTCACCTGTGCCAGCCGTCCAGCGGTTCCTGTCCAGCATCCTGCGCTGGTTACACCCTCTGCTCCGGTCCACCATCTGCTCCGGTCTTCTCTACCAGCTGACCAGTCTGGCACTTGTGCCCTCCGGACTCCTGAATCCCTGTTCCCATCTCCAGGGGCTCTCGAGCCGGGGCTTACGAGGCGCCGCTCCCTGCACGCTTGGGCTCTCCAACCAGGTACGTGACACACACCTTCCAAAGAGTTCCACTTTTGTCTCATCGGTCCACAGAATGTTGTCCCAAAAGTCTTGGGGATCATCAAGATGTGTTGTGGAGAAATTGAGACGAGCTTTGATGTTCTTTTTGCTCAGCAGTGGTTTTCTCCTTGGAACTCTGCCATGCAGGCCATTTTTGCCCAGTCTTTTCCTGATGGTGGAGGCATGAACGCTGACCTTAACTGAGGCAAGTGAGGCCTGCAGTTCCTTGGACGTTGTTGTGGGGTCTTTTGTGACCTCTTGGATGAGTCGTCGCTGCGCTCTTGGGGTAATTTTGGGCGGCTGGCCACTCCTGGGAAGGTTCACCACTGTTCCATGTCTTCGCCATTTGTGGATAAGGCCTGGGTGTGGCTAGAGAAATTGAACTCAGGTGTGGACAACCACAGTTATAGTATGTTTTAACAAGGGGGGCAATCACTTTTTCACACAGGGCCATGATGGTTTGGATTTTTTTTCACCTTTAATAATAAACACCTTCATTTACAAATTGCATTTTGTGTTTACTTGTGTTGTCCTTGACTATTGTTTAAATTGGTTTGATGTTCCGAAACACTTAAGTGTGACAAACATGCAAAGGAACAGGAAATGAGGAAGGGGGCAAACACTTTTTCACACCACTGTACATGTACGTGCTTGCCTTCCAGTGGGTGGGGGGTCCGATCGGACCCCCTCCCGCTGGATGCGGCGGTCCGTTTCGCTTCAGGAGCGATCCGGGATGAGGGGATGGCCGTTGGTTTCTGGCCATCCCCTCTTGATCACTCCTGGCGAATGAGAAGCTTCCTCCCACTGTGTATTGTATACACAGGCAGGGAGGAAGTGATGTCATTCTCCTCGGGGCGGTCTTTTTGACCGGACTACGAGGAGAAGACTAAAAGTAAGTGTGCACCAACACTACACTGACATGTAGGCACACACAGGCATACAAACCCCCCCCCCCCCGATCGCCCCCCGATCCCCCCCCCCCCGTCCCCGCCCCCCCTCTCACAGTGTCACTGATTGCAGTGATCATTTATTTTCTGATCACTGCATTCAGTGTCAGTTGTAAAAGTAAAAAGTGTCAGAGCAGTTAGTGTTAGGTCCAGAGTAGCCCCCTACCACCCCCCAATAAAGGCTGATTGCCCCTAGAGTTAACCCTTTCACCCCCTGTGCCAGTGTCACTAAGCAATCCTTTTTCTGATCGCTGCATTAGTGTCGCTAGTGTCGCTAGGTAGCTAGTTATTTTTTTAGGTTCACCGCCAGGTTTTTATAGCGCTAGGTACCCCGATATACTATCCAATAATGGTTTTAACCCCCTGATTGCCCCTAATTAACCCTCTTACCCCCTTTTGCCAGTGTCACTAAGCGATCATTTTTATGATCGCTGCATTAGTGTCGCTAGGTAGCTAGTTATTTTTTTAGGTTCACCGCCAGGTTTTTATAGCGCTAGGTACCCCGATATACTACCCAATAATGGTTTTAACCCCCTGATTGCCCCTAATTAACCCTTTCACCCCCCCTTTGCCAGTGTCACTAAAGCGATTGTTTTTCTGATCGCTGCATTAGTGTCACTGGTGCCGCTAAGTAGCTAGTTATTTTTTTAGGTTCACCGCCAGGTTTTTATAGCGCTAGGTACCCCCATATACTACCCAATAATAGTTTTAACCCCCTGATTGCCCCTAGTTAACCCTTTCACCCCCTTTTGCCAGTGTCACTAAGCGATCATTTTTCTGATCGCTGCATTAGTGTCACTAGTGTCGCTAGGTAGCTAGTTATTTTTTTAGGTTCACCGCCAGGTTTTTATAGTGCTAGGTACCCCCATATACTACCCAATAATGATTTTAACCCCCTGATTGCCCCTAGTTAACCCTTTCACCAGCGATCACCGTATAAGTGTCACTGGTGACGCTGGTTAGCCAGTTAGTTATTTAGGTTCCCCGTCAGGTTTTTATATAGCGCCAGGGACCCCCATATACTACCTAATAAAAATTTGAACCCCCTGATTGCCCCTAGTAAACCCTTTCACCAGTGATCACCGTATAAGTATTACGGGTGACTCTGGTTAGTTAGTTTGCTTTTTATAGCATCAGGGCACCCACCATTTATTACCCAATAAAGGTTTAACCTCCTGATCACCCGGCGGGTGATATCAATTAGGTTTTAGGGTCAGGGTCTGCGTCGCCCCAGGCAGCGCTAGGTTAGTGCCAGTACCGCTAAGACCCACGCGCAAAGCATACACCTCCCGTAGTGGTATAGAATCTGAACAGATCAATGTCTGATCTGATCAGATCTATACTAGCGTCCCCAGCAGTTTAGGGTTCCAAAAAAACGCATTGTTAGCGGGATCAGCCCAGATACCTGCCAGCACCTGTGTTTTGCCCCTCCGCCCCCAGCCCACCCAAGTGCAGTATCGATCGATCACTGTCACTTACAAAACACTAAACACATAACTGCAGCGATCGCAGAGTTAGGCCTGATCCCTGCGATCGCTAACAGTTTTTTTTGGTAGCGTTTTATATTTAAATCCGGAAGGCAGTGCTTGGTTTTCGGGGTCCCGTACGTGGCTAGGCTCCCAAAAAGTCCCCCACATGTGGTATCCCCGTACTCGGGAGAAGCAGCAGAATTTATTTTGGGGTGTAATTTGACTTGTGACTATAGCATGTGTGAGCAATATATCATTTAGTGACAACATTGTGCAAAAAAAAAAAAAATTGTAATATTCCTGCAACTTGTGGCAAAATATAAAATATTTCATGGACTCAACATGCCTCTCAGTAAATAGCTCGGGGTGTCTACTTTTCAAAATGGGGTCATTTGGGGGGGTTTTGTGCTGTTTTGGCATTTTATGGCCTTCGAAACTGTGATAGGTAGTGAGGAGTGAAATCAAAAATTTGCACCCTTAGAAACCCTGAAGGCAGTGATTGGTTTTCGGGGTGCCGTACGCAGCTAGACTCCCGATAAGTCCCACATATGTGGTATCCCCATACTCAGAAGAAGCAGCAGAATATATTTTGGGGTGCAATTCGACATATAACTATGGCATGTGTGAGCAATATATCATTTAGTGACAACTTTTTGTAAACTTTTTTTTTTTTGTGTCATTATTCAATCACTTGGAACAAAAAAAAAAATATTCAATGGGCTCAACATGCCCCTCAGCAATTTCGTTGGGGTGTCTACTTTCCAAAATGGGGTAATTTGGGGGGGGGGGTTTGTGTTATTTTGCCATTTTATGGCCTTCGAAACTGTGATAGGTAGTGAGGAGTGAAATCAAAAATTTGCACCCTTAGAAATCCTGAAGGCAGTGATTGGATTTCGGGGGGGGGGGGGGGGGGGCGTACGCGGCTAGACTCCCAAAAAGTCCCACATATGTGGTATCCCCGTACTCAGGAGAAGCAGCAGAATATATTTTGGGGTGCAATTCCACATATAACTATGGCATGTGTGAGCAATATATCATTTAGTGACAAGTTTTTGTAAACTTTTTTTTTTTTTGTGTCATTATTCAATCACTTGGGACAAAAAAAAACTATTCAATGGGCTCAACATGCCCCTCGGCAATTTCCTTGGGGTGTCTACTTTCCAAAATGGGGTCATTTGGGGGGGGGTTTGTACTGCCCTGCCATTTTAGCACCTCAAGAATGAGATAGGCAGTCATAAATTAAAAGCTGTGTAAATTCCAGAAAATGTACTCTAGTTTGTAGACGCTATAACTTTTGCGCAAACCAATAAATATACGCTTATTGACATTTTTTTTACTAAAGACATGTGGCTGAATAAATTTTGTCCTAAATGTATGACTAAAATGGAGTTTATTCGATTTTTCTTATAAAAAAAAGTAGAAAATATCTTTTTTTCTCTAAATTTTCGGTCTTTTTCCATTTATATTGCAAAAAATAAAAATTGCAGAGGCAATCAAATACCATCAAAAGAAAGCTCTATTTGTGGGAAGAAAAGGACGCAAATTTCGTTTGGGTACAACATTGCATGACCGCGCAATTACCAGTTAAAGCAGTGCAGTGCGAAATTGTAAAAAGACCTCTGGTCCTTAGGCTGAAAATTGGTCGGTAAAGTGGTTAAGCGGCTAAATTCTCACATATCCAGTTCTCTGTGGGGCTCTGCCCCTCACAGTTTCCGATTGTCTATACTCCAAAGACCTTGGACACAGGGAGGCCTGGCCTGTCCCAATTTTTTCCTCTATTTTATTGTGGTGATGCTTACCCATGCCCACAACTGGCTTATATTGGATGCTACTAATGCAGCAGTTGCCTTGGAGGCTGCAGTTGTGGGGTCATATGAGGCGCTCCGCAATGTTTTATTTCGATGTACTAGGGCTTAACATCCTCTCACTACCTCAATGAAAATGGTGCTGAGGGCATGGTCCGGGGCAGCCGGCCCCCGGTTTTCTGATCCCTAGGTGTGCTCCCCAAATACTCCACTATGGATTAATTTTTCTCTACCTGAATTCTATTCCATCCTGGACCCGGTCATATGGGCATCGCGGGGTATTCAATATCTACATCATATATGTGAGAATGGTGCACTACTGACATTTGACCAACTCAAATCTAGATTTGACTTACCCAATGTGTACTTCTTCCGGTTCCTGCAGCTCCACCACGCTTATAGGGCACAGTTCGGGAGCTCTCCCCTGACCCTTTACCAGTCAAACACAGAATCGCTCCTACGTCAAGAAACACTGACTAAACCATTATCCACAATCTACAAGGCCCTGCAGCCTAAAGTTCATCACGGTTTGGAGAGACTTGAATGAATTCTGGGTGTCGGAGCTGCCGGAGCTGGATGGGGAGGACTGGGAGGATATATGGGACTCCCCCTTTAGACACTTGGTCTCCTCTAGAGATCGGTTGATCCAGTTTAAAATATTACACAAGTTTTATTATACTCCATACAGGATTCATAAAATATACCCAGAATGCACGTCGCAGTGTTGGCGCCGTCAAGCTGACTCTGCGGGTTCATACACATGATCTGGTCATGTCCCAAAGGGAAGCATTACTGGTCGTTAATTACAACCTTCATCACTAAACTGACCACAATTCCAATACCGCGAAACAGAGATTTGCCTGCTTGGCTTGGTGGATGCTCTTGCCCCTTCGAGGGCAGTCCATACATTACTGGGATTGCTTCTCTTCTATGCCAGGAAACTAATTGTACTCAAGTGGAGAGCTCCCACGCCCCATACAAGGCCATATCGGTCTGTAAAGGCTCAAAATTAAAAATACCACCCCAAAAGAAAAAATATTGTGTCCCTCCCACACACACTAACAAACCCCTAGCCAAACAAACAGCAAGCCAGCCCATGAAAGGGGGGTGTATGCTTGGAGGCAGGAGGGGCACCCCAAAAGTCAACCAACTTGTTCCCATATTCAGGGGGACAAGGGCCTCTTTCACACAACCCTAGGCTGGGGTCGTGGGGGGCTGCAGACAGGGGGCTTTATGGAATGTGGAAAGCCCCTCCTTTAAACTAGTGGGTACAAGGTGGTTTGTGGGTGGTATTGGACTTAGGCCAACATGCTCCTAAGGCAGCCAGCTATGTTGAGTGTATGTGGCCTTGTATGGTTCAGGAGGGGGTTGGGCGATCTCTCTTCTTGCACCTTTTCTAGCTGGCCCTGTTGTGTACTCTGAAAAAAGATATGGTTTGGATTGGTGAAGGCAGCTCACAGCTTTTTGAGAATGGAGTGGAGTGTGGAGTTCCCCTTTAAAAGCAAAAGCTAGCCCAAGGAAATCATATGCATTAGAGTTGGAAGTTAAATGCCCTTTTAGGAGGAGCTAGAGGATCGAGAGTCTTTTTACATAATTTTAATAAGGTGCATGTCACATTCTGGCAACGTATCATGCTAACATGACCTGTGTGCAAATATCCTTAAAAAAAAATACATAAAGGTGAACCAGCGTAAACAAAAAATTTTCAATTTTAGCGTTGCGCCGGTTCAACCCACGCAATTGCATTTGCGTTGCTTAACATTTACTAAGATTTTGGCCACGCAGTGAACAAACGCGTTTAAACAAGCGCAAGAGCTGCTTGCCCATGTGCAGTGCTTAAATTGATCTCATGCAGTTCTAAACGTACTTGCAGGCACAGGAGGCTTGCTCAGAAAAAGTTACTTTCTCATTCTATTTTGGGCATATTTGTTACTTGGGCAGTTGTTACTATACTTCCTCACATCATGAGACGGAAGCACTCGGTGTGGTAAAACTAGTGTTCGTATTGGAGCTAGCACATTCCTCACGCTGCTAATACTGTGATCTTTTAATGTAGTGCATTCTTTTCTTCTTTAGAATGCTGGAAGAATGAAGTTGTTTTGCTGCTCATATTCACATAGAATTCTCACCAACTGCTTTCTTTATTATTTATCCTCATCTCATGACTAATATTCTATTTTTTAAAAGCTCGATCTCCATAATAATGTTTACAAATATTTTTTATACTCATCTTTTTTAATTTTTTATTTCATCAAGAATTATTTTACGATTACTTAAAAAATATTTTCTAGTGATCTCCATATAATTAGTTTTTTTGGAGTGTCAAGTTACCACAATAACATTATTATCTTATATTTTTTATTAACCTCAAGGTTAATAATAACTCTTGTTAATTTGACATTGATAGTTTGACATTGTCTTTTTTTAAAGTACCTGCCTACTCACAAACTGTCCTTTTTGAATAAAAAAACATAGGAGAGTATTTTGTGAAAATAAAATATCCATTTATTCTTGGTAACAAAATAAAGAGGAATTCAATGCTGGACAAACTTTTTGGCCTCCAGGGCACACATCAAGTCTCTGGAAAAGAAACTTGGTAGCTTGGGGAGTCCATATAATAGGGAGCACAATCTGGTCCAGGAATGCCAGAGATCAGGACCAACAGCAGATGACATATCTGTCCCCAGTTTGTGGTACTACAACAGCCTGCGTCTTCTGTCAGACCAGACTGAACCCAGGCCATCACTTTCTTCTCTTCCCTGCAGCCTTCCCTGCAGCCTTCCTTGGAGGCTGTGGCTCTGGTGGTGGACTTGTGGCAGAAGGAGGAAGAGGAGGATGGGCAAGCTCACATATATGGCTGTTCTCAGTCAGCTGGCCCCTCAACCCCTTCTGAAGGGCATCATAAAAAAAATCCCTCACAGAGGAGGCGTTGGCCCTTCTCTAATTCCAGCAACCTGGTGGCTAGATAGCAGCCATAGGCCTCTTCAGCGTTGGGGGGGGGGGGGGGGGGGGCTCCTGAGGAAATAGCTGGCTTTCCTAATGAGGCCCAGTGCTGCCTCCTCCGTCACTGTCCCCTTCCTGGGCCTTTTGGTGGTAAGGCAGAGGGGAGGCACCTGGGATTGGGTGAAGCTCCTACTGGGCCCAGCCACCTCCTGGCTGATACTGGGCACGGCCTGCTCCTGTCTGACGCTTGGCACGGCCTCCTCCTGCTTGACACTTTCCAGATCCTCCTTCTGGTTAAGCTCATCCTGTGTATAAATAAGGGACATAGTTTTTTTTTTTGCTTAATCAATCGCACACACAATTTTCAGCTCATGACTTGCAAATTGAATGTTAATAAATAGAAAAGACTATCATTCTGCCCCTAGCCATTTTTCAGGCTGGTCCCAAACATTTTTGGCCACTACCGTCTAGTGATATGTATACCTAATTTTTTGGATAAAATCATTGATTTGTAATCAATTATAACATTTAGTTAGCATCATTAATATTAGGACAATAATTATGTAAAAAAATAATATAACTGGCTCCAGCGGGGCGCATCAACTTCTTCCAGGATGGAAGGCACAGATTGTTCCTCGTCAGCCTCTGCTAGGGTTGAGGGAATGGTGGAGGGAAGGCTGCAGGGAAAGGTCAAAAGAGATTCCCTGGCTTCAGTCTGGTTGTCCAGAAACCACAGTTTGTTGAAGTACCACAGCCTGGGGACATAAACATTCTCTGCTGATGCTCCTGATCGGAGTGATTTTTGGATCTTATTATGCTCCTTCTTATACATGTTCCTCAAGATCCCAATTTTATTTTCCAAAAACTTCATGTTTGCTTCGGGGACCCAAGTCTTCACAAATTCCAGAAGTTTCTCCAGCAATGACCTCCTAGCTTGTTTATTATACTTAAACTGATTAATCTTTGCTGTAAGTCAATACACAAGACAAAAACACTAGTGTCAGCCTAAACTCTCATTATCTTATCCCAATATAGGCCTCAATCTTGAAGCAGTATAGGCCACTGTGATGGGCCAAGTTCAAATTTTACCTTCGTTTAGCATGCTCGCCACTTTCGTTCATTCATCCTCCGCACACAGATCGTGCTTATGACACATGCATTTTCGCTTTATATACACTGCATATGTGTCAAACTCCGCTCGTGTCACCTGCCCCTGATGCTCTTTTTTACGAATATTCCCTGCCCCTTCTCTCTTCAGTGCACAGTAGGAGCAACATGGCGGAGACACAGGTGGTTGCTAATTTGTCATCTAGTGAGGAGGAGAGCTCGGAGCCCCAAACGTCTGATTCCAGGAGAAGGAGATTTAAGGCCACCAACATAGCCTTTGAGGAAATGGTGGACATCTTGCAGAGGGAGGATTATGATAGGAAACATGGGCCGTACACCAATCCCAGCTTGCAAAAGGGCCAAATCATAACAACAGTTGTGAGCACTCTGGAGAATAAGTTTGGGGTACGACGGTCCAAAGCGCTGGTCCGACATTATACTGAGGGAGCCGGATCAGTATCGAAAAATAAAGAAGGTGCTTCAAAAAAGTAAGTACTTGTCGTATGTTCCTATTATGATTATTTTTTTTTTATTATTTTAACATAAAATTTATTTATTCATGGCCAAACAATATATACAATCCAAAAACAGTCAAAATAGACAGATAGAACTTATCTAGTACAACTAAAATACGAATGGTCGTGTCTTCGGGGCCGCGGCCCGCCCGCAAAATGGTAAACATAGAGGTACGGCCAGGGTCCAGACCACTCCCCCAGAGGGGGGGAGGGGCGCCAGACCCACCACCCTCCACCACCCATCCCCATCCGCACACCACTCCAGCCACTGCGCGGCGTCAGAACATATTTCAATCTTGGTCAATCCAGATAGGAAACATCGTTACCCAATAGTCACCTGTTTTGCCTCTACCCAGGCCGCCCATACTCTATCAAACTTTCCAGGGCAATTCCTTCCCATATATGTTAATTTATACAGAGGCAGCGCCCTATTAAGAAGCGTCAACCATAGCTGTTTGGTAGGAGGCTGAGTCTGGTTCCAGTGAAGCATAATTGCCTTCCTAGCGTACATAGCGGCATAGAACACAAACAATTTCTTCTGCTGGGGGGCTTCTATAGAAGACCATATGCCCAGGAGAAGGGGAAGGGGGCTATTTGGAACATGTAGCTTACTGACAGAGTTGATATCATCCAGGACCTCTGACCAAAAATTCCTAATCAGCGGACAGGACCAGACTATGTGGAAGAAATCTGCCTCCCCCGCCCCGCATCTGGGGCACACGGCTGGTCTGTCCGGATACATCCTGGCCAGGCGTTTCGGGGAGAAATAAGCCCGGTGTAAAAACTTTAGTTGAGCAAACCTGTCCCTGGAAGAAACAACCAGGGTCAGGTATTGCTGGATCCCCTCCTCCCAGTCCTCCTCCCCCAGATCCGGAATGTCCCTTCGCCAGGTCTCATACAGCTGGGAAACCCTAGAAGTGTCCAAGAGTGACAGTATATTATAGACATTTGACATCGTTTTAGTCCGTTCAGGAGACCTAAGCTCTTTCTCCAGATCCGACATTTGGAGAGTAATTGGTTCAGGAAATTGGGACCTATGAGCATGTCGGATCTGGAGATACCTAAAAAACATGCGGTTTGATAAGCCTCTAAGACCCTTCAAGTCATCAAACGTGCGAAGCCGCCCCTGGGACACTATATCCCCCAGTGTGGCAATCCCGTATCTAGTCCAGACAACCGGGTCCGGGATGGAGTAGAAGTGGGGGAGACGCGGGTTACCCCATAATGGCGTCTCGGGGGACCAGGTGTGTGGTTGTCCCAGCTTTTTGGTCACCGTGCCCGAGACTTGAATTGTTGTCTTCATAGGCGTCGTCACCCCCGGATTAGATCTGGGCCCTTTATAAATTAGATCTCGCAAGTCGGAATGGGTCCCCAGCAAGGCCCCCTCCACCACCACCGCCGGATTCGCCTGTTGCCCACCCAGCCACCATTTAAGTGTCACGAGAACCGCCGCCCAGTAATATTTTAGAAAGCAAGGAAGGGCAAGGCCCCCCATTGCAACCGGGAGCTGTAGGGTAGATTTAGCTATTCTTGGGGCCTTCCCATTCCAAATAAAGGTGACGACTACACTATCCAGTTTCTTGAAGAAGGAGGCGGGTATGGGGATGGGAGTCTGCCTAAACAGATAGATAAGTTTAGGTAGTATAGACATTTTAATTAAATTGACCCTACCTACCGGGGTTAGGGGAAGAGACCTCCAAGCCGCACATTTCTGCGTGATCTGAGTCGCCGC
This sequence comes from Lithobates pipiens, assembly GCF_037356315.1. Classification (NCBI taxonomy): domain Eukaryota; kingdom Metazoa; phylum Chordata; class Amphibia; order Anura; family Ranidae; genus Lithobates; species Lithobates pipiens. The sequence goes on along the minus strand of NW_027507764.1, from coordinate 274,873,980 downwards.
CGGGGCAAGATTGAGAGCAACGTATTGCCCAAGATCCTTACTGATCTCCACCCCCAGGTATCGAAACTGGGATACTCGTTGGAGCTGGCCATCAGAGTCTATTGGGCCTACCCCCGAATGGAGCGGGAAAAGCACAGACTTACCCCAGTTTATCCGGACTCCCGAATAGTGCCCATACCGATCTATAACCGCAAGTGCTTGCTGCAAGGAAACACCATCATCTCTAAGGTACAGCAGCGTGTCGTCCGCATAGAGGGACACTTTTTCCGTCAGAGGGCCTACGACTATGCCCTGCACATGGGTCGTGGATCTGAGAAGAATGACCATAGGCTCCACCGCCAAGGCAAAAAGCCCCGGCGATAGAGGGCAACCCTGTCTCGTCCCCCTTTGAAGGGGGAAAGGCGGGGAGAGGACAGCCCCCGTACGCACCCTGGCAGTCGGGGACCTGTACACAGCCTCAACCCAGGAGACGAAGATGGGACCAAAACCAAACCTGCGGAGGACCTCCCATAGATAGGCCCACTCCACGGAGTCAAAAGCCTTTTCCGCATCCAGGGAGGCCACAACCGCTTTGTCAACATCTCCGACCCCTGAGGACAAGACCGCATACAGTCTCCGAAGGTTAATATCCGTCCCCTTCCCGGGCATAAAGCCCGATTGGTCGTCATGAACCAGGGTAAGAATTACCTCGTTGAGGCGTCTAGTTAGGATTTTAGTCAATACTTTGGCGTCAGAGTTAAGAAGTGAGATAGGTCTGTAGGAGGAGCAGAACTGGGGGTCCTTGCCAGGTTTGGGTATCACTACAATAATAGCTTGAGCCATAGAATGGGGAAGGGCATCGCCGGACAACGTCTTCGTGAACATGTCGTGGAGCCTGGGCACCAGTTCGTCCGCGTATTGTTTAAAAAATTCAGGTGGGAGCCCATCCGTACCCGGGGTCTTTCCTGATTGGAGGGATCCCAGCGCAACCCGCACCTCCTCTAATGTAATTGGACTATCCAGGGCCTCCCTAGCTTCAGGGGTCAGGGTCGGAAACAGCACATCATCTAAAAATTTGTGTAACTGCTCAATGGAATAATCCATTTTAGAAGAATACAATTTAGCATAGAAGTCTTTAAAGCAGTCATTGACGCCTGCTGGGTCAGTGTGTATGGTACCATCCGCAGATTGTATCCTAGCTATGGTGGACATCGGGGATTGTTCCTTAGCTATCCAGGCCAGCATCCTCCCCGTCCTCTCCCCCTGTTCAAATATCCTCTGTGTCTGAACCAATTGCCTTTTGTGAACCTTAGCCACCCGCAAGAGCATCACCTCCCTGTATGCTACCTTCATATCCTGTCTGGTGATCGGGTTAGCCGTACGGGCAAACCGTGCTTCCAAGGCCTGGGCCTTAGCCTCAGCCTCCTCAAGGGCGATCTGGTCATTCCTGCGCTCCCTAGCAATAGATGAAAGGTAGCATCCCCGTACAAAAGCCTTAAAAGCATCCCATTCAATGCCTGGAGAGGCGGACCCGGCGTTCAGCCTCCAGTATTGCTGTATCAGCGCCCCCACTTCAAATTCTATAGTGGGGTGACTAATCCAGAACCTGGAGAGGCGCCAGATTCTATCAGAGGGGGCAGTAGCCATTTGTATGCTACAGAGCAAAGGGGAGTGGTCCGATATACCTCTAGGGAGAATACTAATATCCCTAAGTTTAGGAAGCATAGCGGTACTTACATAGGCAAGGTTGATTTGCGACAATGTGTTATGGGGAAGGGAGTGACAGGTATAGGAGCGTTCCCCGGGATTTTTCCACCGCCACACATCCTCCAGACTGAATATTCCTGCCCATTTAGATAAACTAGACTCAGTGGAGGTACCAGCAGCCAATCTATCCAGGGATGGGTTCGGGGCAATATTAAAGTCGCCCATCATAAGAATATTGTCTGTGGGATATTGTGCCAGTATGGGAACCATGCTGTGTAGTAAGGACATGTCAGCCGGAGGGGGTAGGTAAAGACCCACCATCACCAACTCCAACCCGTTCACGCAAGCGTGTATAATGACATAGCGTCCCCCAGGGTCCAGCTTGACATCCAGCAATTCAAAGGTAAGAGATTTACGAACCAAGATGCTAACCCCTCGAGAGTAGCCCGTGTGAGTAGCGTGAAAATGTCTGCCGACCCATGGTCATTTAAGGCTAAGAATTTTTCTGCCCACCAGGTGCGTTTCCTGTAGGATGCAGATGTGGGGGTCATACTTTTTAAGGAATTTGAAAACCAGTGAGCGTTTGATTTTATTATTAAGACCCCTGACATTCCATGAGAGAACCTTCAGCTGGGCCATAACACGGGTCGAGTTAGATAACACTCGGGGAACTGTAGACAAGCCGGGCCCCGGGAGGACAGCCCCTTCCCCTATAACCCAGGAGCCCAAACCCACCCCTCAAAAGCCGGACGTAATCGTGGGGCGGCACACACCCACAAATGCCACTTGTACCCATAAAAATATATCTGTCTACCAGAAAGTGCAGCCATAACATCTTGGAATGTAAAAACAAAAAAGCGAAACTTAAACTTTAACTCCCAACCCCCCCCCCACCCCACACCCCGCCAACCGTAGCGTAAGGTGTCTGCATACCCAAACCAATCAAAGAAAACTTACATAGGAAGGTCTCCTATTGGGACAGCGTGGCACAGCAGCCCACCGTGGAGACCAGATAGAGATGGAATCACCAGAGAAAGAGAGAGCAAGAGTAAAGAGCGAGGAAGAAGAAGAAGAGAAAAAAGAGGGGGGGAAGAAAAGGAGAGGGAGAGAGAATCTGGGAGCTCCACCCTGCAACCCTGCACAGAATCAGGAAGTATAGGAGGCATCATTTACCTCTAGTAAATAACAGAACATATGCATTAACCGTCTCTTAGCATACACTAAGGGCCCCAACTTATGTTCCCACCGCCCGTCTCAGTTCCATCCATAAAAGTCTTTCCAGGCCCCATCGACCTCCGTAGAGACCCCCAGGGGACACCTCACCAGCGGTGAGACAACCCCAACACCGACAGTCCCACCACCCACCCCACCCGCCAACCCCCGGGCTAATAGCCATGAACAAGTCCAAAGGGGATCCAGTGAAAAAAGGGGGGGGGGGAGGGCGCGAAGGCACCCAGCCATCAGAAAAAGGGAGGGGGAGGTACATTCACGCTCCCCGCGGAACGGCCCCATCCTGAACCAGAGTAACGGCTTCGCACCAGCCCCCCAGAAAAGTCATCCAGTTCCGCAACAGGTTAGAGTCCCCCCATGTCCCCTGAGCCCAAGGCGCCGATTTACAGTCCGTCAACCCAAGGCCCCAGTACATTTTTGCCAGCAACAAACACGGTCCCAGGGGGAGAAGGGAAGGGGGGGCAAACAAGGATAAGCGGGGATCCAAGGGGGGTGCCCACGGGTGGTGAAGCCCAGCCAGCCAGTACCTATAGCAGGATAGAGTCACAGGTGTCGGGAACAGAGAGGCCGCAAACGCGGCAGGAGCGTCACCAACCTCCACGAAGAGCGGCAGATCTAATGGTCCCGAGGCAGTGACTCAATCCACCGAGAAGCCTCATCCGGTGACCCGAAGAATCGGACAGACTCGCCATCGATCACCCGTAGTCTAGCCGGGAACATCATGTTGTACTTCAAGCCTCTGGCGCGGAGCTGTGCCTTAACCTGATCAAACGTGCGACGGAGGCGCTGTGTTTCAGTTGAATAATCCGGGAAAATCTTAATCCTGGCGTTCTCGTACCGCAGCTCCCCCATTTTCCTCGCCTCCCGCAGCACAACATCACGGTCACGAAAGTTCAGGAGCCGGAATATAAAGGTCCTCGGCGGCGTCCCCGGCGGTCCCTTCACTGACGGCATCCGATGCGCTCGTTCGACCACAAATTGGGGGGAGAAGACAGCCTGGGGTAAAAGGGTGCGCAGCAGGTGTTCCGCGAAAGTCGCCGGTTCCCGACCCTCCGTCCCCTCTGGAAGGCCCACCAGGCGGAGGTTGTTCCTCCGATTTCTGTTTTCCTGGTCTTCGGCACGGGACTCCAATACCCTCATCTTCACCTGCAGGGTCCGGATAGATTCGCCATGCGAGTGGACCGTGTCTTCCGTATCCCCCACTCTCCGCTCCGCCTCAGCAAGCCGGTCTCTGTATTTGTCCATATCCCTCCGGATCAAACCCATCTCCATTTGCATCTGCTCTATTTTGGCCGTCAGCGAGGTCTGGCATCCCGTAATTGCCTGCATAAGAGCGGTGAATTCGTCGGTCCCCTGCGCTGCCGCCTCCGGGTTATCCGTCTGGGACGCCATGTTGAGGGAGAGCGCACGTGCTTCCCGGGGATCAGGCGAGGTTTTTTGGGCCTGCTGCCACTTGTTCTGTGAGCTGGGGTGCCCTCTTCTCATGCCCAGAGTCAAGTGGCACAATCACAAGGTTAGACAGGCGTGATAAATCCTTTTTCAAGCGGATAAATAATCAGTGCAGCGCGGAGCTCCCTTCACACACGTCCACTCAGGTCGCCATCTTGCCACGCCCCCCCCCCCCCCCCCCTATTATGATTATTAACTTGCATGCTGCTCGATGTGCTTTTCTTTAGTTTTAAATGGCTACTTTCATGTTCATGGGCACAGTAATCGTTCGAAGGAAACATTGATCGTAGAAAACATTGATCGTAGGAAACATCGTTCGTTTGCAAATAAATACGATGTATTCAGCTGGTACAGGGTTTTAACTACATTTTGGTCATGCTAATTTGTCTTATTAAAAGAAGTTTAGGACATTGTTGTCTAGATGTCTTTGAAATTTGAATGAATTGCAAACTTGATTCAGTGGAATGTAAGGAGCGAACACTCAGCAGCTGTTTGTACATCTGGACTCAGGAGCACTAGTGTGGGACACCAGAGCACATTTTTTAGGGTAACCCACACCGATGCTTCAGTGGATACTTGGGATGTCTCCATCTGTGAAACTTGGCCAAAAAAGGTACGTTTTCCAGCTTGGTTAAAAGGGAATTTTAATTGTGTCTTCAACTTGGATCTCTGCCCAAACAGACAATTGTACACCACTTGCAAGAGATGTTTCATATTCCTATTTCTGGACTCAAATATCTGTGTGCTAAGTATACCTTTTGTTTCATTCTCATAGGGGAGAAAAGACTCAGACAGCACTCAGAGGACACAAGATGATAAGGAAATAAGAACTGTGAGCATCTCACTCCACACTTTTGTAAATTCAAAACAGAAGCTGCGGTCACACCGTTTTGAGCGTTTTTCCACCTGGTCATCTGCTGTAAGAGCTTTTGCTCGTCTAAGTCCTATTGCGTGTTGATTTGGGAAGAACTCTGTGGCAGAGTGTCATGGTTGGCACAACTGTTCTGGACACTTTACAACAGCAGATATTTCACATGCAGAAGAGGTACTTATCCGTTGTGTGCAACAAGAAGTGGCTGCCACCTCAGGAGGAATTTGGGAGAATCAGAAATGGAACCGAATTCTATTCTAAGTCTAAAAGCAGTTCACTCTTCTAAACCCTATAGTTGACACCAATCAGCTGCTGAGAGTTGGTGGCCGTATAATGAAATCTGATTTATGCAGCAAAGAACATAATATAATCATACCAGGTCAACATCATGTTACTACTCTTCTGGTTCGTCACCACCATGAACTGGTATGTCATCAAGGCTGTCAGTTTACAGAAGGTGCCATCAGGTCAGCTGGCTTATGGATCATTGGTATGAAAAGATGTGTCTCCTCCTTGCTCCTCAGATGCGTCAAGTGCCACAAATTAAGAGGAAAATATCAACAGCAACAAATGTCAAGTCTGATTGCCTAAGTACAGATCCACCCTTCATCTATGTTGGAGTAGATGTTTTCATCCCATGGTCCGTCATCACTCGGAGAAGTCGTGGTGGAGTTGCCAATAGCAGGGCAGCTATCAGAAATTTTGGGGCCCCCTACACAGCTTTAGGCCTGGGCCCCCGGGGCCCCACCCCCAACATTCTCCATGGCCCGCCCACTGGTCGTCCCACTGAATCGCCCCACTGACCATCCCACCGAGTTCTTCGGTCCACCCAATTTTATTTTAACACTCTTACACCTTAATAAATGAAAAGTGGATTAAAATTCATCAGTGCTTTCAATATTTAACAGTAAAATTTGTGGCTCTACTTGGCCGCTAGTGAGGAGCTTTTACCCTCCCCCCCCACTAGAGGCCGAGAAAGGGTTAAATCCACCGCAAAGTGCTGCTGCAGCAACACTATGCCGGTGGTATAGCCATGCTGCCCCATTCATTTCAATGGGCAGGAGTGGTGGAGGAGCGGTATACACACCACTCCTTCACCGCTCCAAAGATTCTGCTAGCAGGACTTTTTTTAGCATCCTGCCAGGGCACCACTCCAGTGCGAAAGCCTGCGGGACTTTCACATTGGAGTGTGAGGAGCGGCTCTTTCAGGGCGTTTTGCAGGCCCTATTTTTAGCGTTGTAGCACCTGCAAAGCACCCCAGTGTGAAAGGGGTCTAAGGGATTACAACCCTGCCTTATTCCTTATTTCCTCTGTGATACATGAATTAATCAATATAGGTAACAACTCTTGACTGACTAAAGCACAACACCTTTATTCTCTTTAAAATCTAATTTAACAGACATAAAACATAAACACACTATTAAAAAACAAAAAAAGCACCATCAATACACAAAAAATTGTGTATTCTTTCTATATATTCTTTATGTATATTTGCATGTATAATTACCAAGCATATCAGCTTTAAATCAAAGGAAGGGATTCAGAGGCTGCTGTATCTCTAATGGTATGGTATATAAATTTTGAATATATTAAATCCACCAATTAACTAGGCTGGCAAATACTGCCATATTAACATAGCTCAAGGGAAAGGTGAACCGATGCGTAGTCCACTTTTAGAAATATAATTTTAGCTTAAATATGCCATTTGTTCCCATACAGTTTTTAGTCAAATAATGATATGTAAGTGCAATGTGTGAATATAATGGGCAAGCAAGTCCCCTGAACTGGTGAATGCTACTGTATTGGTGGAACTCAAACAGAAGAGAATGAGCAGGAAGATGTAGACCACAACTTCATGTATAAACTCAGTTGTAACACTCCATTTTTAAATACTGAATGCAAGCTACTCCAGTGGAGGAGCTAGCTTTGGTTGGCATGTCTACCATATATACATATCTCAGTAGATACTCACTATGATGCCCCACTTACTCCCACTTACTCCTTCTTGCTGCAAACAGATATTATCACACATCAGTATTTGCAGATAGAAATAGAGACAGAATGAGCCTTCCGGGGAAAGGCAAACTTTGATGGCAGTGACTCCTATACATTCTGTGGTCCAGAGGAGGCGGTGAGATCTAGAGTCTTCAATATATTTATTTTCCATATTCTCCAACTGCCTCCCTCTCACATATACTAATTCATACAAAACAGAAGCACTAATATACACAACTTCCCTTTTGAGCAAGGATCCACAGTTTTTAGAGCATGAAAAGTAGCAGCATCGACATTTAACATGAGTATTCACCAGCAGTCAACATAGCAGCAATGATTTAAGCACAGTCCATTGGCATATGGATCCATGAGTTAAACATCATCTTCCTAATTGGATAAGTGCATTCACCAGCAGCCTTTTTAGCCAAGTTGTAACCATATAACATGCATCTATACTTATCAATGTCTGAGTGCTGTGGGTAGACCTGATGAGTGGATGAGTCTAACTGGTTTCGCTGTATCAGACCAGCTGCATCAGGAGGCAATAAACAAACAAACATGTGGCATGGTAATATAACCAAAAATATGGCCGCCAAACCTGCTATTGCGTAAGCGCAGTACATAATGACGTCATGATGCACCAGCATAATGACGTCACATGTTGCTGCCATCTAGTTTAACATCCAGAATTAAGAAAAAGCTACTATGGTATAGGTAAATGTGCAGGTCTCCCAGTAGTTCAAAGAAAATCAGTCTTCGTAAAAGATACTTTTAATGTGGCTCAAGTCTAAAAAAAAAAAAAAACACAAGAAGAAAAATGTACAGGCAGCACATGGGGGCACAGTCAGCAGGACCCATTAAATATTTGTGACTTACCCTCCATGCTGCACTCTCCCATCTGTTGTTGGTTTCTCTGTCCATGTGCACTGACGAGCTTGCCACTCCCCCTGGCCCTGTCTTGCCCAATCACAGTCCTAGTAAATCCTTATGCTCTGCCTCTGCAGGGATGGATAAGCAGACACCCTTAGCCGTGGTGAAGGTCAGTGCAATCTCTGCATGCTTTCTTTCCTCCCCCTCCTCTCTCCAGGAGCGCGGGGATATTTGGGTGCTGGCGCTGATGAACACTTCATGTTTCCTCTCCTCCTCAGTTGATAAGTGTGGGGGGGGGTGTAATGCCTGGTGTAGTGCATGTACCCCCCTGATGGTGGCCCTGGCCAATAGTAAAAGGTGGGCTGTATTGTTTACCTGTCTCAGTATCCGAGCAATACACATAGAAGTGATTCATCTGCCCTACGAAGATTCTTTTCTGTCAGAGGACCAGTTAAGCAGCTGAGCTCTGACTGTGGTACCAACTTTTGTTGGACTATGTAAAGAGCGACAATTTCCTGGCCAACAATGGATATGCTTGATTCTTCACACATGGGAGGATCCAGGGAATGAATGATTGGAGTAGCATGAATAATTCTTGACTCCATGTTGCAGACTCACAAGTCTTTACCACTCACCCATGATACTTTGTCTGCCTTTCTCACTGAAGTGTTTGCCATAGTAAATGCAAGACCTTTAGTGCCGGTATCTTCAGCTCCTGATGCTCTACTGATCCTTACTCCCACTTTGCTTCTTACTCAAAAGATTGGGACTGCTGTGATATCTTCAAGTGAGATCGAACCCAAGGTTATGTACAGGCGTCAATAGAAGCAGGTGCAGCATCTAGCCAATGTGTTTTGGCATCGCTGGAGGAAGGAGTATCTTCATCACCTTCAAGGTCATAACAAATGGCACACATCTAAAACCTAACCTTAATGTTGGAGATCTCATCCTTCTAAAAGACAAGGAAGTTTGTCGGAATGAGTGGCCTATGGGTCTTATTACTAAAGTTATGCCCAGTGACGATAACAAAGTCTGGAAGGTAGAAGTCAAGGTAACCAAGGTGGATCGACACAAACCTTTACTCGACCAATTACAGAGTTAGTACTCCTTTTGCCAGGTGAGTGACTTAGGCAAGGACTAACCATGCTGTTGGCATGACGGGGAATACATTGCTGCTATCTACAGTTTCTGCTCAGAACTTTGGAATACTTTGAAGATGTCATACGTCAGACTACATGTTCTTCAATCCTGTTGGACTTATGTTTATGCTTGCTTGTTGCATGTTTTTCATTTCAGGTTCCAGGACATTTATTAGTATTGGACTTATTGAATACATATAATCCAAAAAATCTGCGTTAAAGGAAATGAACTGCAGCCTCCCTGAAATAACCTCAACAAAGTGGAGCCAGTAAAAAGCAGAGATCTACAAAGGGATGATGGCGCTGTTCACTACACTATATACAAGTGCATATACAAGTGCATATGGTAAGTGCAAAAATGTCTACGTGCAGGTGAGAAACCAAATGTAAACAATTCTACAGAAAAGTGTAATGTGCATAAGAATGATGAATTGCAAGAAATCAAAAATATAAAAGTGCGTAGTGCAATACAAATAGATAAATATATCTACATATATAATTATTCCAAGAACAGCATCAATAAGAACAATAGGTGTATCATATGGTGTAAATATTTCAATCAATAAATAATTCATCACGTATCAATACTCCATGTACAACCAAAAAAATATTATAAAAGAGTTGAAGTGAGATATAGATATAGATATATATATATATATATATATATATATATATATATATATATATACAAAAGATTATAAAGTGAATGTCCAAAATACGAAGCAAGAAAACGTGTATATATATTGCAAATAGAAAAAATAAAAATAAAAATTTAAAATTATAATTAAAAGTTAATTAGTGTTCATAAAGTGCAAGAAATCACTTACACAACACCACTAAAAATAAGGCGACTCGTCTCTGAAAATATAGGTGACTTGTCAGTGCTCCCCTCCTTCATCCAATGACCCATTTTATGAATGCACTCACCAGAGCGCCTCACCCCTGCTGGGGTAACAGGCGTATAACCTCCTTATCCATTTGTCAGTGGTAATCCTCCTGTCAGGGTACCCTGGAATCCCGATAGTCACTGACCGTCAATAATACTTCTTCTCATAAATAGGAATGGATCAACAGTGGGCAATCCACATATCAAAAAAGGATGGAGCTCATGGCGTAAATCCGTCAAAAAATGTATTTTATTATAATTAAAAACGCTAAAACAATAAACAATGAATACAGGGGCCGCAGCACCCTGTAGCGGTAAAACACTTCAGCGATCCAGCTCCTATAGCGTGCGTTCCAACAACACGCTAACCGGAAGATGGAGCTCACAGGAAGTGACGTATTGCATACCAAGTAGAGTCCCGCCTTACGCGTCTTGGTACACCATACGCTATATAAAGCGCAAGAATGAGCCGCGGTAACCAATCAGAAAGAAGAAAAATCAATTCAGGAGATCATACAGCTGGTATGAAGGGAACACCAATAGCCAAACCCCACCTCATATATGTATATCCCATACGCCATCTAATGGATGGGGAAGAGAAGGCAACCCGCGGAAAGGCCTTCGAAGGCTACACCATCAAAGCAAAACCATCTACATATACAAAAGATACATATAAAACAAATTAAAACATATTAATTATGCATATTCTCCTAAACCAATACATGATTAAAGACAAAATGAAAAACTGGTACTAAAATGTATAAATAATATATATATATATATATATATATATATATATATATATATATATATATATATATATATATATATATATATAAAGTATATAAAAAAAAAAATATATATATATATATATATATATATGTATATTGAAGGAATAATTATTTTTTCTTTATATATCCCCATGACCAATCATAGGAAAAAAATATATAAGAAAAAATAATATATATGTATCCTACACGGAGAAGGGGAAGATGACAAGAAGGGTATAGGAAGCCCTACACTTTATATATGTGTGCAAACACAAGTAGTAAATCATAGAAAATTGAGCAATAATTGCAAATGCTTAATAACGGAGAGAGAGAAGATAGCAAGAGGGATTTAAAAAGCCTACATTTTAAATATGTGTACAAGATTTAAAGAACACATGCACTTTCGTCAGAGGGAGGGACCTGAGGATGTTGGCCGTGTTAGCGCGCAAACACGGCCCGGGAGAACCATCGGGAGCAGTGCGGGAGGAGCAAGAGACCGCACATGCTGTGGCGTGGCAGTCTGCAGCCTGTCCACTGTACTGTCGGCAGCCTTCGGAAGCGTCCACTATACTCACTCTTGATAGCCCCCCCTACCCTCCCCTATCTCCTACTGCCTCTCACTCTGGACCCCAGGCTACCAGACTTTGTATCATTACCGGACTTTGTTAGCAGTGGCTGGTGAGCACAGCAGGCATTTTTTTGGAGGAACAATTAAGCTGAGCAACAAGTGTACCAGGACTTTTCTGGCACGGAAATATTTGCAACACTACTCTGCATTACTGTAAAGGACTGATTAGAGCTGTTTGGGAGGATAGGGGGAAGATGATGATGAAGCAGCCACCCCCTCCCCAGGTATGCATTTTGCTTTTCTTTTGTTTTTTACTATGTGGATACAGGAAGAGGAAAATCAGCCTGGAAAGGTTAAAAGGGCTTTAGATGCTCTAGATGCGCTTGGAGGTTTGCAAGACCATCTGAGAAACTAGCCTGAATGGATTGAAAAACAATCAGAGAGAAGTTGAGACTAGGGATGAGCCGAACACCCCCCTGTTCGGTTCACACCAGAACCTGCGAACAGAGCTAAACTTCGTGTGAACTTTAGAACCCTATTAAAGTCTATGGGACTCGAACGTTCACAATTTAAAGTGCTAATTTTAAAGGCTAATATGCAAGTTACTGTCCTAAAAAGTGTTTGGGGACCTGGGTCCTGCCCAAAAAATCAAAAAAAAATTTAAAAACAGCAGTTTTTTCAGGAGCAGTGATTTTAATAATGATTAAAATGAGACAATAAAAGTGTAATATTCCTTTAAATTTTGTAGCTGGGGGTTGTCTATAGTATGCCTGTGAAGGGGCGCATGTTTCCCGTGCTTAGAACTGTCCCTGCACAAAGTGTCATTTGTGCAGGAAAAAAAGTCTTTTAAAATCACTTGCGACTATATTGTCAGCTCCCCGTAATACAGAGAACACTCAATGAGTGTTCTCTGTATTAGCCGACAATTCATTCATTCATTGATTAAAAAAAGAGTGTATTAGCACCACTGGAATCTTTTTTTTATTTTTAATAAAGGAATTTTTCAAAAGTGTGTTTGTCTTATTTAACCATTTTTACACTTTTTTTGTGAAATGGTAGGGGTACTTTTGTACCCCCTTACCATTTCAAACAGGGGGGGGCGGGATCTGGGGGTCCCCTTGTTAAAGGGGGCTTCCAGATTCTGATAAGCCCCCCGCCCGCAGACCCCCACAACCACCGCACAGGGTTGTGGGGATGAGGCCCTTGTCCCCATCAACATGGGGACATGGTGCTTTGAGGGGTCACAGACCCCCAAAGCATCCTCCCAATGTTGAGGGCATGTGGCCTGGTACGGTTCAGGAGGGAGGGAGGCCGCTCTCTCGTCCCCCCCTCTTTTCCTGCGGCCTGCCAGGTTGCGTGCTCGGATAAAGGGTCTGGTATGGATTTTTAGGGGGACCCCCACGTCAATTTTTTTTAAATTTGATGCAGGGTTCCTCTTAATATCCATATCAGACCTGAAGGGCCTGGTAATTGAATTTAGGGGAACCCCCACGCTTTTTTTTTTTATCAATGAATGAATGAATTGTCGGCTAATACAGAAAACACTGAGTGTTTTCTGTATTTTGGGAGCCGACAATGATTTTAAAAGACTTTTTTTCCTGTACAAATGACACTTTGTGCAGGGACAGTTCTAAGCACGGAAAACATGCGCCCCTTCACAGGCATACTATAGACACCCCCCAGCTACGAAATTTAAAGGAATATTACACTTTTATCGTTTCACTTTAATCATTATTAAAATCACTGCTCCTGAAAAAACGGCCGTTTTTAAAACTTTTTTTGCATTGATCCATGTCCCCTGGGGCAGGACCCGGGTCCCCAAACACTTTTTAGGACAGTATCCTGCATATCACCCTTTAAAATTAGCACTTTAGATTTCTCCCATAGACTTGTATAGTGTGTTCCGGCTTTTCGAATTTGCCGCGAACAGCCCAAATTGTTCACTGTTCGCTGAACAGGCGAACAGGCAATGTTCGAGTCGAACTCAAAGCTCATCCCTAGTTGAGACAAGCAGTGAGTGTGGCAGGTGGCTAAGCTGGTTGACAAAAAAAAAAAATCTGCTTACACTGTGCTCTTTTATTGATCTATAAATGTCTCCTTTACCCATTTCCGCCCAGGAGGCTCTCTTAAATTTGCTGCCAAACATTTTCCAGTTTCCTTCATGGCTTCCGACCCCTCTGGTAAAGCAGGGGTTGTGATCCTGTTTAAAAAAACATGCCCGTTACGGGTAAAGTCCTCATTTATTGACCCACAGGGTAGATACATTCTCCTGGACTGCGACTACCTATCCTGTTCTCTTACTGTGATCAATGTTTATGCTCCCAACTCGGGTGAGATTCAATTCCTCACTGAAGTTCTTGGGAGTCTGGGCACATATGCTCAGCCCTTTATGATTATCGGAGGGGACTTCAATATGACCATGTCCTCTAGAAGAGGCAGACAAACTCTGCTCTTGGATAACCCCTCCTCTAAAACAGAACGTCAATCTACTGCATTTCGCAAACTCATTAGGTCTCACAACTTATTGGATATCTGGAGGATTAAACACCCTACACACAGGCAATTCTTTTTCTATTCCCCCCCACACAAAATGTACTCCAGACTGGATTACTACTAACGTCCGCAGTAGCTTCTGAATTAAACCCCATGACGTGGTCTGACCACGCCTCTGTTCAACTCGACCTTGCACTTTCCTCCTCCACACCCAGAACCTGTCACTGGAGACTCAATGACTTTCTCCTACGCGACCCGGTTACTGAGACTCATTTATCCCAAAATTTAACCAAATCTTTTCAACTAAACAAAGGGTCTGTGCGGGACGTGTCCACCCTATGGGAGGCTCATAAGGCCTTTTTTAGAGGCTTGTGTATCTCAGCCGGCTCCCGCCTTAAGCGTGACTCGACGGCACAGAGACTAGACATCCTCTCACAATTGCGAAAAGCAGAAGCTCTGCTCTTGGCCTCCCCTACGGTGCCACGTCTATGCACAGTGACCTCTCTACGCGAAAGGTTAAAGTCCTTAGATATGCATAAATGCTCCAAAGCCCTACTTTGGGCAAAACAAAAGTTTTATGAGTTCACCAACAAACCTCATAGGATGTTGGTGAACAAGCTCAAACCCCGCCCGTTCCATTCTTATCCTGAACTCCTTATTCAGGCGGATGGCACTCCAACTCACTGCCCCTTAACAATGACTAAAGTCTTCGGTGCGTTTTATAAAAAACTGTATAACTGCCTAGCCTCAGATCCCAAACATCTGTTTTCTCAGGAAAACTTTGATGCTTTCTGTACCTCTTTCAAATTATCTGTGTTGTCATCATCCCAAGTTGACTCCCTCAATGCTATTATCACGTCAGAAGAGCTGGCGGCAGTTGTGAAAGAACTACCATCCCACAAATCCCCAGGTCCCGATGGGCTACCCTATCTCTATTATAAAACTTTCCTACCGACACTAAGCCCTCATTTACTGAGCCTTTTTACTTCCCTACAGAAACGTAATGTACCCCATTCCCAGTTTCTACATGCACATATCACAGTTATCCCGAAACCGGGCAAATCCCCCACTTTACAGGACAACTACAGGCCCATAGCCTTACTCAACTCCGATTATAAAATTTTTACTAACATTTTAGCTAATAGATGTTCCTCTATGATTCCTACCCTGGTCCATAACGACCATGTGGGATTTGTCCTGGGAAGAAGGGCGGGTGATAATACCAGACGCACCATTGACCTCATAGACCTGCTCGACAAAACATCTCACCCTGCCATTATCCTGAGTTTAGATGCGCAAAAAGCATTCGACAGGCTTGGGTGCCACGCTTAAGCGTTTTGGTTTTTCTGGTTCCTTCCTGTCGGCTCTACAGGCCTTATACTCTCTTCCCACGTCCCAGGTCCAACTGGCATCTTATATATCCCCACTTTTTACACACAGTAACGGCACCAGACAAGGATGCCCCCTTTCCCCCTTACTGTTTATATTATGCCTTGAGCCTCTAGCCGCAGCCATCCGGGACAGCCCCGATGTAAGCGGAGTCTCCCTGAGACAGAAGGAGTACAAGTTGTCTATCTTTGCTGACGAAATACTCTTCACCCTGACGAAGCCACACATCTCTCTCCCCAACCTTCACGCCCTCTTAGACACATTCAGCAAACTCTCGGGATATAAAGTTAATACAACTAAAACTGAAGCGCTTCCCATCCATATACCTCCCTTACTCCTCGCTTCTTTGCAGCACAATTTTCCCTATCACTGGTGCCCTGTGTCCCTCAAATACCTTAGCATTAATTTAACAGCGTCATACAACTCTCTATACGAAGCTAATTTTATCTCCCTAATTGTAGAAACACACAGCTTACTTCGTGGTTGGACAGCCTGCCCTTTGTCCCTTCTGGGTAGGATTAACGTACTCAAAATGGCCATACACCCTAAATTCCTATATCTCTTCGAAACTTTACCAATCGCTATTCCCATGCCACAACTTAGGAATATCCAACGGGCTTTCACTAAATTTATTTGGGGGAATAAATCACACAGAATCGCCCACACGGTGGTTTATGCCCCACGTTCCCATGGAGGACTGGGAGCTCCTGACATTGTGAAGTATTACTATGCAACTCACCTCTTGGCAACCATCTCCTGGTTGTCCTACTTCCCTACCAGTAGATGGTCAGAGCTGGAGATGAGCGTCACCAGTCCTGTCTATCCCTGTTCTATGTTGTGGTCGGACCTATCCTCCTCCATAGCTCAACTTAGACGCATAAACCTTGGGCCAATGCTATTTACCTTGTCCATATGGAAAAAATGTCATAGGAAGTTCTCTCTCTCTTCTCCATGCCCACCCCTGTTGAATGTTATCTTCAACCCGACTTGCCAGATAGCCTCTCTGCGAAGAATATGTTCCCATGGTTTAGATCGGGCATCTTCCAACTCCGCCACTTGGTACATCCAATATCCCGTAAACTTCTGCCCTTCACATAGCTTCAAAATAAATATGACATTCCGAATCAGCTCATTTTTTCATATCTCCAATTCAAACACTATTTTCATTCCAAATCTCCTGCCATGACCTTAGATAATCCTAGCGCCTTTGAGACTTTGTGCACTCAGGGCCCTTGTCAGAAAGGCCTCATATCCTCCATATATAAAATACTCCACAATTCGATCTCCCCTACAATAGATTCCCACCTCTATATGAGGAGATGGGCCAAGATTTTACCAACTTCTTTAACCCTCTCTCAATGGCAAGAGATCTGGACATCCACTTCTAAAGTCTCTAGGTGCGTGGAGCAGAGAGAGACGGCCTATAAGCTACTGATGTTTTGGTACACAACCCCAGAAGTGTTACACAAATATGATCCCTCCTTATCTAGACTATGCTGGAGGTGTCTACGGAATGAAGGCACCCATTATCATATTTTCTGGAGCTGTCCAATAATTGTACCTTTCTGGTCCTCGGTCCAATCCCTACTCCAATCAGTGCTAGGGATAGATATCCCTTTAGACCCTATGCACTATCTATAAGGCCTGCCAATTCCGCCTCTACCTAAACACACCAAGAAGTTGACAGCTTTTATTCTCTTGGCTGCCAAGAGAGTAATACCTGCCCTCTGGCTGTCTCCTACCCCCCCATGCACTCATAGCTAATCTCCGCCATTGCACAAATACGCAGGATGGAACACATGACTGCACTAGTACAGGATTCCTTACCCAAATTCTCTAAGATATGAGATAGGTGGGATAACTCCCCGCTCAACCCGGAGACGGTACCCTGATATGATGATAGAAACTCCCAGGAGTGTTTTGCCAGGGTTCGGTCTCGGGATTCACATTACATACTCCTTTTACAACTTACAGTTTATATTTTATCTATGCAACTCTTGTGTTCGAACCTGTGGTGTATCCTCTCCCCCCCCCCCAACCGTGATTTATATGTGTCTTAGCACTTTGTACCCAGCCTGCGGCGGATCTTGATGTTATATTTGTAATGACAATATTGACTGTCTATACCAGAAGTATATTTTTTCTGCTGTGTAAAAATTATTTTTTCAATAAACATACATTTAAAAAAAAAAAAAAAAAAAAAAGATTTTGGATAGAGGTTTTACAATTAATAAAGATAATCACCCATAAAGAAATTCTGGAAGACCAGTGGACATGTTTGTTCCATGGAACAGATAGCACTGTAAGACAATATAAAGCATCTATAATCCCTACCCTGCTTAATGTAGCAAAAAGTCTAATTCCGAAAAAATTACAGGAAACAGAGAGCCCTAAAATTCGAGATTGGATATTGAGTGTAAGCGCTCTACAAAAATTAGAGAGTCTACACAATAACTATGAGGAACAGGTTGAAGGATTCAAGCAAAAAGACAAATGGGAGGTGTGGGATAAGTTTAAGAAAACATGGCGGTATGTAATAGAGATTACTCAATAAGTTTAACACAGAAGTTGAGAGAAGTATGATAATTAGACGAAAGCTCAGTGAATTTTACATCTTTAAAGAGGCTGAAGCAAGGTGGCGTGGGGTGGGGTGGGGTAGGGTGGGACGGGAAAGTGAATTGTATAAATATGAAGAATGTGCAACTATATGCTTTCCTTTTTTTGTATGCTGTAAAATTTATAAAATAAAATAAAGATAAAAAAAAAAGAAATGTGTACAAGCACAAATGCTAAGGCCTATACATAAAATGGCAAACATTCCAAAAAATCGAAAAGGAAGGTGAGCAGCAGTCCCTAAAAGACTTTTTATTTTAAAAATTTGATAAAAAGCAGTTCAGATCGATGTCCACATTTAACCCCCTTGGCACCAAGGAACCTAAACGGTGGGTCCATTTTGTTTCATTGCAAGAAATCTGAATCTTCTTGTTTCCCCCCTCCAATGGTCAGTAATAAAATCAATACCATAGAAGACCAAACTGGAAGGGTCCTGGTTATGAAAAATATCAAAATGCCTGGAAAGGTGGTGTTTGGGGAAACCATTTTTAATATTAGTAATGTGTTCTCTGATACGAACACATAGAGGCCTAGTGGTCCTACCCACATATTGTAGCCGGCAAGGGCACTCAGTGAGTGCTATTGCAAGTGACCAATTCCCTGATGTCAAATGTCTTGCCAGTCCTAGGCTCTTTTTTACTAACGCGACATGCTAAACACCTCTGACATTTATAAAAACCTTTAAATTCAGGGAGCAAATTAACAGGTCTGAGGGATCAATTAAATTTTTTACCAATTGGTTCCTGAGTGTTGGAGCTCTCCTTTAGATGAACCGTGGTTTCTTAGCAAGGAGACTGGCCAAAGTTGTATACGATTTTAATATAGGCCAATATTTTCTCACAATGTGTTCTATTGATCTATATTGTTTATTGAATCCAGTAATGAAGGCAGCATTCATTGTTTCATCATTATTTATTTTCTTTGTTTACCAGTAAGGAGTTGCGATCTATGTCTTCTATTTCTTTTCTCAACTTGAGTAACGGTTCCAAAGAATACCCTTTATCTAAAAAATTCCCTATCAGAATGTCTGCTTGTGTGTGATAATCTTCCAGACTATGACAGTTCCTACGAACTCTTAAAAGCTGTCCTTTGGGAATATATAATGGCATCATCAATGTATCTGTGGTAGAATCTAATGTCAGGATATTTCCTACCATAAATATATCAGTCCTCCCACATGTCCATAAATAGATTAGCCACACTCAGGGCGTATTTGGCGCCCATAGCAACACCCTTCGTATGGACATAATACTCCTTGTGGTCCCAAAAAGAATTACTCTGCATTGCCAACTTCAAACCTTCCAATAAGAAACCAATTTGTTCCTGTTGCAGGTCAGTGCCTTCATGCAAGGCTTTCTCCAATCCCTCCAATCCATCCTTCTGGATGATACTAGTGTACTGTCAGGGCTGGCTTAGCCCTTCCTTCTCTAGGCTGGCTGCTCAACTGTCGGCTAATTGCCAGCTCTCATCTCTCTCCACAGTTACCAGCTGTTCCTGATCATGCTCGTCTGATCTACCTACTTAAAGCTGTCCAGCTCACTTCACCTCTGCCTTCGCCTTGGTCACATCACAAGAAACCATCTCCTGAGGTTCTGTTTAAAGACTGGCTTGCTGTCATCCCTTCTGGCTCCTTATCCTGCTTGCTGTTGCTCTACTTGGATCCCTGACTTCTGGCCTGGCTGATTACCCGATCTGGTTATTGAACTCTGGCCTGGCTGACTACTCGATCCAGTTACTGGACTCTGGCTATGCTTTGACTACGCTTTTTCTATTTACCTTTTTATTTTTATTTAATAAACAAGTGTGATTTAACTGTAATTCTGTCTCAGTCTGATTCATGGTTTCTGACATGTACAGAGCGTTCACTCAATAGTTGCCAACAGACAATGATTCTACTCCAATCTCTTGTGAATTTTTGGTAGTTAATACATTACTGGAGTTCTTGTAGAATCTGACACCAAATACCTTTCCTCCTTTTTGTTGAGATTTCTATCTTTTCCCTTTCACGAAAGATTTCAATTTCTTCAGATATTGGGGTTTAGGATTGCTTTTTAATTTCTTATACGTATCAGCTACTTTCAGAAGGTTATCCATTTCCAATTCATAATCCTCCTTTTTTTAAATGACAAGCCCGCCACCCTTGTTGGTGGGGCGAATTACGACTTCTTTTATTTCACACAATGCCTTGATCGTTTTACAAATATGTCCACCTTTAGAATTCTTTATCTCAAGTTTGTTGAGATCATTTCCAACCATCCTCTTAAATGCCCCTATATATTGATCACCTGGAACTTTAGGGTTCATAATGGAATTATTCTTCAAATTAGTATGTACAAATACTGGGGTATCTTCAACTGTTGTTGTATTTTTATTCAGAGCAAAATGTTTTTTTATTTTTTATTTCCTAATGAACTTCTGTAAGTCAATAAAAACCTCAAATTTGTCAATGTTCTTATCAGGTGCATATTTTAGCCCAAGATCAAGAATCCGCATTTCGGCATCCGTAAAAACAGCATCACTTAGGTTAAAAATCCCTTCTAGTATTCCCTTCTTTTTCTTCTTCCCTCCCAGTCTTCCTCTCATCCATTTCTTTCCCAATCTCTGTAGACTGGTTCCTGATCTCTTCCTAGATTCCGATTCCATCCACTCCTCATATTCATCCACTGGTTCTGAGTATGATGTCCTTAACTCCCATTCCTCATATCATCTCTGTTCATATTCCCAGGGGGACAAGCTCTCCTCTGAGTGCTATCCTGGCCCACTCGTTGGTTCCTCCATCCAGGAACCCTGTATGGCACCCGGGCATTCCATCTCCCAAGTGGTCTCTCCCTCGATCTCCCCTGAAAAAAATCCCCGTCATCTCTGGGTTCCCATCTATTTTGATAATTTTGATAAGGTGTTTGCTGTCTTCTTTCCCTAAAGGGGGAGAACCTATTCTGGGTGGAAATGTTATATCTTGGGGTGCCAGGGGACCTTCCAAAGTCTGGTCTGCCAGTCTGGTTTCTTCTATCCCCAAAAAATCTAGATGGTGGGTCTAGGTAGTCCTTCCCTTCTTCCGGGTGGGACGTATTCGAATCTTGCTTTTCGTCTATTAATTGGATTTTGTGTTTCTCCTCCATTTGCTTCATCTGCAGGACTCTCATCCATTGAGATTTCATCCATATCTTCATTCAAACACTCCAGATCCACCTGCCACTTGTACACTTTATTAGCATAGTCTAAAACATCTCTGTTTTTTTGCTTGAATTTCTGCATCATATTTTTTAATGAGGTCCTGTAATTCTTTTTCTTTCGTTTGTTTTGTCAGTCTGTTCTATATGCGGTAACAAGAGGTTTTTTAACTCTTTGACGCTGATCTCTACCCCTCTTAATTTTAATTGTCTCCTATTGACAATAATTTTCAACAATTCGTTCTCACACTTGTTGAAAAAGGCATACCATTCCTCCATGAGATCAGCGTCCATTATGCTATCATTGGGGTTAAGGTCCCATTTCAGCCTACATGGTGTCATATTTTCCCCAATATATGTCTCAAGAGTGGCATCACCCCACCCTGAAATAAGGAGAAAAATTGATTTGGCGCTATACCATTTCTGACTCAAACTAAATAAATAAATATAATTTACATCGATTTTTCAGCGTGCTGGTAAGTAATAAAAATAGAAATAGAAATAAAAATAAAATAAAAATAGTAAAAAGATGAAGGTGCAGAACTCTCCGTGTGATACCTGACGGAAATCTGTGGTAATTATTCCTATATATATATGCTTGTCAGTAAATATCAATAAACCATGAAAACTATAAACCATAGGTAGCTATTCGAACATGCTATTCCTTAAATTCAAATATTAAAGTGCAAGTGCCAGTGAAAAAACATGTGCCAATATTTGAATGCACAGAAAACAGAATAAATGTCCAATCGTATTATATCTCCATATGTGCATATAAAAAATATCATGTGATAAAAAGTCTGTGAATAAAAAGTCCGTGAATAAAAATAAAAATATGTATATCAATACCACAGGTGAACGAAATAATGAAAATTATGCCAGAACCAATGTGATAAAAAACTTGATTATAAAATTGATGGAAGAAATTGATATAAAAATTAATATAAAAAGGTTGATATAAAAAAACTGTGAAAAAATAGTGAAAAAAATAAATACAAATAAAAATAAAAAATAAAAATAAAAAGTATAAAAAGTATAAAAATGGTGAAAAATGGTGAAAAAATTCTTCTATAAGTGGAAGAGGGGTGGAGGGGGTGACTTCAACTGTTGCTCCCGGTGCTCAGTGACCACTTATGTAATTTGCTCTCACCAGAGGTATGACCCCGTCCGGGGTGGATCAGCCTTCACAGTATAAGCCACTGTGTTGCTCTCTGGCTTGCCTCTGCTGTGGTGCTGGGAGTCCCTCGTTCCTCCGTTGGTGTAGTGTGCCACGTTATATACAACAAGGAAGAGGCATAGCCATGGTGTAGTACGTTTAAAAATGTGAATTTTATTTAAATAAACTTAAATTTGGCCACGCCCTACGCGTTTCGTCATTCAGACGTCATCTGGAGCGGCCATCTTCGTACACCTTTCCGTTTATATAGGGTGTAATGTGCCAATCACGCATGTGCGAAAATTCGCCGCCATTTAATGTAAATATAATTAATACAGGGCTATGCAGGGGATTTATTACTGCGCCTGCAATACGCCAATTAGTTTATTGTCAAACTAAGGATTGGACATTACTCCTCTATATCTGGGACTTCACCGTAAAACCACTATTATTTATTGGAAACTAAATGCTGATAGATACATATAAAAATAAAATAGAAATAGAAGTTCAGGTAAAGAGAACTTAGATAGATAAAAAGCAGAGGGGAATAAAAAGGAAGAGAAAACTGATTGGATATAAATGGGTTTTTTTGGATCGTGGAAAAACTTTTGTAAAGAAGTGCAAAAAGATGCATATAGGAAAATGTAGTGGATATCGTAATTAGGCTATGGGGTGTGTCGTAATGTTACCTGTTTGTTCATTCAGACAGAAGTTCCTAGAACTTACAGTGTCGAAAATTATTGCAAAAGATAGTAACGGGTCAGAATAAATTAAGAGTTAAAAATGTATAAATTAAAAATACCATCTATAGTATTTAATGCCACAAATTTAACAGGTTTTATTAGGTAGAGGGTATTTTTATTGAATTTAAAACCAATATTATTTGAGGGAAAAAGGAGGATTTTCAGCAGGACTTTATGTTTATAATAGACTCATTTATAATGTATTTATTTTTTAATTATTTAATGTATTAATTTTTTAATTTTTCAGAAGGGAATAGTAGTTTGTATGTAGAAATAGTCTTAGCTTGTGTCTATCATTGATGGAAAAGGATATCTTATATATTATTTGGGAACTATGAATGAATAACATTCGACCCTTATGTGTTAAACAGAATAGTGGAAAAAATGAATAAATATAAAAAATATAAAAAATATAAAAATATATATAAAAAAATATATAAAAATATATACATGAAATATGAAAATGAAATATAGAAAATAGGGACATGAAGGGAGGGATGAAGAAGGTGATAATTATCCTACTCCCATGTTTCTACCTCAGTGGATAAAATAAATAAGGACCTTGGGAAAATATAAAATGAATTAAAATATATATGTGTACATATTAATTTGTGGGTGTGCCCTTGGCATTTGCTTATTCTCAGAAGTATATTTACTTTTTTTATTATCTATTAACCAATGGAAATATGTATATTAATTTGTATATGTATTACATTCGACCTGGATATGTTGTTTTTGCAGAAACATATTTAGTTAAAAATTGGTTAAAAAACAGTTAAGGTCCAAGTCAATGTTCATTCCCGCGGGGTGCAAAGTTTCCATATTGAAAATCCATCTGGTTTCATTCTGTGAGACTTTTAAAGTCTTGTCTTCTCCTCTCCGATGTCCTTTGATTTTGTCAATTGCGTAAAATGTCATTTGCTTAGGGTCTTGGTTATGGAAGTCTCTGAAATGCCGTGAGACACTATGTTTGTCATATCCTTTTTTGATGTTTTTAATATGTTCCCTGATTCTTTCATGCAATTCACGTGTGGTTCTTCCCACGTATTGTTTATGACAGGGACATTCTATGACGTATGTGACATGGGTGCTCTTACAGGAAATGAGTTCCTTTATGGATAATTCTCTTCCGTTGGTGGTTGAGGTAAAATTGGTGATCTTTCTATTAGTTTTCTTGCTTTGGCGGCAAGGAAGGCATTGGCCGCATTTGAAAAATCCTTTTAGATGTTTAGCAATCCTAATGTCTCGTGGGGGGTCGATTGTATTCTTAACTAGTTTGTTTCTTAGGTTGGGAGCTTTTTTATAAATAAAAGAGGGGTTGTTGGGCAGTATTTGTTTCAATAGCTCGTCTGTTTTTAGAATAGGCCAACGTTTTTTATGATCCTTTCAATTTCCTTATGCTGTCTATTAAAGCCCGTGAGGAAGGCAGTCTCTATGTTTTTAGTTTTCTTGATGGTTGTTCTATTTTCTAGCAGTTTCTTTCTTTCCATTTTTGTTACGCTTTCTTTAAGAACCCGTAAGTATGGTTCCTTATATCCTTTGTTTATGAACCTTCTGATAATGACTTCCGCCTGTTTATCAAAGTCCTCTTTTTTGGTGCAATTCCTATACAATCTCAGGAGTTGCCCTTTGGGTATATTGCCAATCCATCGTGGGTGGTGGCAACTTGAGGTAGGTATATATCCATTACGGTCGGTAGCTTTGAAAAAGGTTCTTGTGCCTAAAGTCCCCTCTGATTTAAAAATCTGTAAGTCCAAATAGTCTATGCTCTGGTCATCCCAACATCCTGTAAAAGTGATTCCATAAATGTTATGATTAATCTCCTCTAAAAAGGACTGTAATTCTAAGTGTGTGCCTCCCCAGATGATTATAATATCATCTATGTACCTTTTGTACATCTTGAGATTTTTTCTAGGTACTCCATAGATCTGCTCTTCCTCCCAGTGATCCAGAAAAAGGTTTGCCACGCTGGGGTGCATATTTTGCCCCCATGGCTACCCCTTTTGTTTGGACATAGTATTTTCCTTTATACCAGAAGTGGTTGTGGCTCATTGCCAGATCCAATCCTTCTAATATGTAATCAATTTGTTCTTGCTTCAGTTTAGATTTTTTATGGAGGGCCCACTCAACCCCATTCAGTCCGTCTTTCTGTTTGATATTTGTGTATAGGGAATTTATGTCAATTGTTACTAATATGTCCTTCTCCCCTATATTAATATCTTGAAGTTCCTTCAGAAGCTGTCTACTATCTTTCAAATATGATTTACCTTCAGCTACTAGTGGTTGCAGAAATCCATCCACGTAAGCACCCAGTCTTGAAAATAAAGAGTCTATCCCACTTACTATAGGTCTTCCCGGGGGGTGTGTTTGACTTTTATGGATCCTTGGGACGTAATATATCACTGGGGTTTTTGGTACATTGGGTATTAAGTACCTCGCTTCCTTTTTGTTGAGTATCCCTTTAGTTAGACCCTTATTGACATAATTTTTCAGTTTTTTGTTGTATTCTTCTTTTGGATTTTTCTTTAGTTGTTTGTAAGTATCTGGTATGTTGAGGAGATTAGCCATCTCTTCTTCATAATCTATTTTATTTAATATAACCAGTCCTCCTCCTTTATCCGCCGGTCTGATGACTATATCTTTTTTCTTTTCCAATTGTTTGATAATTTTCCATATTCCCTTTCTTTTTGAGGGTTTAATTGTCAAATCTCTTATATCCATTTTCTTAAAAACTTTGATTCCCTCATTCTGTTGTTGATTAGGATTAAAAACAGAATTGTTTTTTAATTGAGAGTGTTTAAACTGTGACTCCTCCTTATCCTTCTTTGCAAATTTCTTAGTGGCAATTTTTTTTTTGATATTTAGTTTCCTTATGAATTTTTGTAGGTCGATAAAAGTTTCGAATTTGTCCAGATTTGTCTGGAGCAAATTTTAGGCCTAGGTCCAATATTTTTAGTTCGTCCTCACAGAAAGTGGCCCGACTCAGATTGTAAATGCCTTCTTAGGGAATACTCCCCTCTTAGGGAATACCCCCGAGCCACTCCATTTCACAATAGATACCGAAGGGATTTTTTTCACAGAGGTCAGGGACACAGACCACCGGGAAATCCCCCATTTGGACCGAGAGGAGGATGGAGACCGTTCCGGTACCCAACAAGAAATACCAGGGACAACCCAGAAGAAATGGAGGTTGGAACCCCAGATGGACCGGCCCAGGGAATATGAGAAGAGAACACACGGAATACCCGGAACATCGAGAAAATCAGAGGAGGGAATACAGGCCCCCAAGATGGGCAGAAGAAAACGAAAGAGGGGAAAGAGAGGAGGCCTCAAGAAAAAGAAGGAGAGAATACTAGGGGAAGGCATTTACAATCTGAGTCAGGCCACTTTCTGTGAGGACGAACTAAAAATATTGGACCTAGGCCTAAAATTTGCTCCAGACAAAGATCTGGACAAATTCGAAACTTTTATCGACCTACAAAAATTCATAAGGAAACTAAATATCCAAAAAAATTTGCCACTAAGAAATTTGCAAAGAAGGATAAGGAGGAGTCACAGTTTAACCACTTGCTTACTGGGCACTTAAACACCCTTCCTGCCCAGACCAATTTTCAGCTTTTGGTGCTCTCACACTTTGAATGACAATTACTCAGTCATGCAACACTGTACCCAAATGAATTTTGTGTCCTTTTTTTCCCACAAATAGAGCTTTCTTTTGGTGGTATTTGATCACCTCTGGGGTTTTTATTTTTTGCGCTATAAATGAAAAAAGACCGAAAATTTTGAAAAAAAACGCATTTTTCTTTGTTTCTGTGATAAAATTTTGCAAATTATAATTTTTTTTCATAAATTTTGGCCACAATTTATACTGCTACATATCTTTGGTAAAAATAACCCAAATTAGTGGATATTATTTGGTCTTTGTGAAAGTTAGAGAGTCTACAAGCTGTGGTGCGAATCATAAAAAATTGATCACATCTGATGTACTGGTGGCCTATCTCATTTCTTGCGACCAGAACAAGTCAGGAAAGTACAAATACCCCCCAAATGACCCCTTTTTTGAAAGTAGACATTCCAAGGTATTTACTAAGATGCATGGTGAGGTTTTTGATGTTGTCATCTTTTTCCCACAATTCTTTGCAAAATGAAGATTTTTTTTTTTCTCACAAAATTTTCAATGTAATAGGTTATTTCTCTCACATGGCATGTGTATACCACAAATGACACCCCAAAATACGTTCTGCTACTCCTTCTGAGTATTACGATACCAAATGTGTGAGACTTTTACACAGCCTGGTATATATATCTAAAAACTTCTGCGCTCTATGGAAAAATGGAAAGTAACTAGTAGAAAAAAGCAGCAATCACTAAATGAGTTGTCTCTCACTACTGGAAAATAAAAATAAAAAATGTGATGCGCTAATTTCAAACCATAAAATAATCGTAGTAAGCCACAAATATGCAATTATAAAATACAAAGTGCAACTGTGCATAAATTAGTCAAATAATGCTTCTGTGCATACATAAAAGTGATAGCTAGTGCATAAACCATAAGGTGACTCTATGTGCAAACAAACGCAAATTTGTCATATAGACCAAAATACATACATATATAAAGTGTGTAAACTTATTACAAAATATATATAGTGAAGCAAAGACAAGTTCGGGGTATACGTTTAAGTGATAGCTAGTGCAAGGACCATAAAGTGACTAAATGTGCAAAAAACGCAAATTTGTCATATAAAACCTAAAAAGCGAAAACATATAAAGAGTGGATATACTTAAAAAGTGTATAAAATGAAGCAAAACCAGGTACTAAAATAACAAACAAATATAAAATGTTCAATTCAAGTGACCAGCGTGATTGAAGATAAAATGTCCCATACACAGTCAGATCATGCAATTCGGTAAATGCACTAAGTAAAACGTGCAACGTGCTGGGCAATCAGTCCATCCGTGATGATCCGTGCAATAGAGTGCAAATAATATGCAATTACCTCACTGCTGTGAGTAAACAGCAATATAAATGATGATCACCAGGATGATTGCAGAAAACGGCTGGGTAACACAATCTTTAGGAGACTTCTCTAACTTCCTCGTGAATGGCAGGTAAACTCAAAGGAATAGATTAAAGGAGACCGCCATAGTGTAGTATTTAAAACATCTAAGTTTTATTAAACAAGTTTTAAAACTACTCACAAACGAAGCTGATATAAACACATCAGACAGACAGCATTAGAGTAAAACCGGATATGGACGTCACTTCCGGGTTCCTACGCGTTACGTCTTGGAGACTTCAACTGGGATGATTTTACACAGCCTGGCCACATACAGAGGCCCAATATTGAAATAGCACCATCAGGCGTTCTAGGAGCATAAATTACACATTTCATTTCTCAACCACCTATTACACTTTTGAAGGCCCTGGAGCACCAGGACAATGGAAATGCCCACAAAGTGACCCCATTTTGGAAAGCTAACACCCCAACGTATAATCTATGAGGCATAATGAGTCGTTTGAATGGTTCATTTTTTTTCCAGAAGTTTTGGGAAAATGTGGAAAAAAAATGAAAACGCATTTTTTTTACGCAAAGTTGTCCATTTATAAGATATTTCCAACACATAGCATATACATAGCAAAAATGACACCCCAAAATACGTTCTACTACTCCTCCTGAGTATAACGATACCAAATGTGTGAGACTTTTACACAGCCTGGCCACATACAGAGGCCCAATATTGAAATAGCACCATCAGGCATTATAGGAGCATAAATTACACATTTCATTTCTCAACCACCTATTACAGTTTTGAAGGCCCTGGAGCACCAGGACAATGGAAATGCCCACAAAGTGACCCCATTTTGGAAAGCTAACACCCCAACGTATAATCTATGAGGCATATTGAGTCGTTTGAATGGTTCATTTTTTTTCCAGAAGTTTTGGGAAAATGTGGGAAAAAAATGAAAACGCATTTTTTTTTTACGCAAAGTTGTCCATTTATAAGATATTTCCAACACATAGCATTTACATAGAAAAAATGACACCCCAAAATACGTTCTACTACTCCTCCTGAGTATAACGATACCAAGTGTGTGAGACTTTTACACAGCTTGGCCACATACAGAGGCCCAACATGCAAGGAACACCATCAGGTGTTCCAGGGACAGATAGCATGCACATACCAAGAATTACACCCCAAAATACATTCTGCCGAGAAAAGAGTAAACAAAAGATTACCTGTGGTTTTAGCAGCGCAGTTGTCCACAGGATGATAGCACTGGTCCAGGCAGCAGGCAGGGACTTGGTCAGCAAAAGTGAACATGATTTTCCAGGCAACAGGCAGGTATACTGTCCATAGTCAATATTGGCAGCAGGCAGGGATACTGTCCATATACAGTCCAAGGTCAGTGCAGGCAGAGATCGTCAGCATTGCCAAAATATTGGTCCTGGTAGTAGGCAGGAACATGGTCCATCCATGTGGTGTGGTCAGTTCATGCGACAGGCAGAGGCATGATGGTATAGGTCCTACAGGCAGCAGGCAGAAGTAGGGCCTTGTTCAGGACAGAATGGGGATAGGGGTAGAGGCTTCTCCCACCCAAATCTCTTTGAAGCCTCCGAGTCTCCAGACCCTAATCTAGGAATGAGAAAGCAAAGGAAATTGTCTTCTTCATCCAAAAAAACTATTCTGGAGCCCCTCACATATGTGAGACCCCTGTTATGAATCCCACTAGTCCACTGAGAGGGTACAAGATCAGTCCAAGAGGCAGGCAAAAGGCATGGTCAAACAGTCCAGGGTCAGTTCCAGATCAGGCAGAGGTATGTACAGAATCAGTAGGCAGAAGCGTGGTCGAATAACAAGCCAGGGTCAGTTCCAGATCAGGCAGAGGTATGTACAAAATCAGTAGGCAGAAGCGTGGTCGAATAACAAGCCAGGGTCAGTTACAGAGCAAGCAGAGGCATAAGGGGTTTGAAGGTAAATGGCAGGAAGTGAGGGTTAGGGTTACCATACTTCACTAATAATTCACTGAAGTATGGTAACGGCGGAAACAGTCACCTATGCAGAGGCCTGGTTGGGAAGGGCATTGGGCACAATGATAAGTGGTGTCTCTTCTCACTCCTCGTTTGCTGCACACCCGACATTTTTTCTGATGTCTTCGGCCTGTTGGTCTGGGAGGGATTTTATCAGGAAAGTGGCGTTCAGAGAGTCTGCTAATTACATCGGATCGAATGTTTTGTGGTGGGCCGTTGGGGTATATAAGGGCAGTGGTGATTTCCTCCTGGTAGCCAAGGAAGGGTATGGGTCTTTCTGTGGACTTACGATAAATGACATACGTGTTGTATATGGCCAAATTAAAGAAATAAATTGAAATTTTTTTATACCACTTGTATGTTCTTCTCATGGCAAGATAGGGTTCGAGCATCTGGTCGTTCAAGTCGACACCCCACATGAACATGTTGTTCTCACGGATACAAGTGGGTTTTTGTATTGGGCCATCCCTCCTGGTGATCTTAACAAAAGTGTTGTTGTGGATCGAAGAAAGCATGTAGACATCCCTTCTGTCCCTCCACTTCACAGCCAAAATTTCCTCGTTCCGTAAACTCGCGGCTTCGCCTTTTCTTAGCCTTTTGTTGACGAGGCTTTGAGGAAAGCCCTTCCGGTTCGTTCTTACGGTGCCACATGCTGGAGTTCGCATTCTATGGAGGTTGCGGAACAGAGGTAAACTGGTATAAAAATTGTCCACATACAGATGGTAGCCTTTCTCAAGGAGTGGGTTTATGAGTTCCCAAACAACTTTCCCACTCGATCCGATGTATTCGGGGCAATTAGGGGGATGTAGCTGGGTGTCCTTCCCTTCGTATACCATGAAGGAATATGTATACCCTATGGCTCGGTCACACAACTTATACATCTTCACTCCATAGCGGGCCCTTTTGGAGGGAATAAATTGCTTTAGGCCCAGCCTGCCAGAAAATTTTATCAGGGACTCATCCACACATATGTGTTGGTCTGGGGTAAACAACTGGGGGAAAATCTGAGAAAAATAATTTATTAGTGGCCGAATTTTGTAAAGTTTATCAAAATTTGGGTCATTCCGGGGAAGGCACTGGGTATTGTCATTAAAGTGTAGGAATCTCATTATCATTAGATATCTGGTCCGGGGCATTATTGAGGAAAAGATGGGCATGTGATAGATGGGGCAGGATGACCAATATGCACGTATTTCATTTTTATTGTTTAGTCCCATACAAAATGTGAGGCCCAAAAATTTTTTAAACTCCTCCACTGTTAGGGCTCTCCACTCGTAGGGACGGGCATAAGAGGATGTTGGGTTGCTTTCAATAACTTTTTGGGCATATAGGTTGGACTGGACCACAATGGATTCAAGCAAGTCCTCTGTAAAAATTAGGTGGAAAAAGTCCATCAGGGAAAAATTGTGTGTGTCCACCTGGACTCCAGGGTTGGCAGTGAAAGGGGGAACATTGGCTTCTCCTGAGTTAGGAGGAAGCCACAAGGGGTTCTGGAGGGAATAGGGAAGGCTGGCATGGGACCTAACCCTTTGGGGCCGAGTTGACACCCCACTGGTACGTGGCTTTTGCCGAGGTACTGTGGTGCCGGTGGATGGCACTGGGTTGCCGGTGGATGGCTCTGCGGTGCTGGTGGATGGTACCGCCTCCTCACCAGTGCGCCTTCGTCTGACGGGCGGACTATCATCTTCCTCCTCTGAGGCTGTCATGGTACCGCTGCTGAGGACAGGCTCGTAGTCCACGTCAGAGTCACAATCTGAATATGAGGAGGAATCCGAAGCGGAAACCTCCCTGTTGCTCTCGTCGGCTGCAAGGATATCATATGCCTCCTCAGATGAATACAATCTTTGTGACATTTTTATTGATCACAAATGGCACTGACAGGTGACGCTGATCTGGCAGATGACACTGACAGGTGACGCTGATCTGGCAGATGACACTGACAGGTGACGCTGATCTGGCAGATGACACTGACAGGTGACGCTGATGTGGCAGGTGACACTGACAACACGTGGCACTGACAACACGTGGCACTGGAGGCAGATGGCACTGGAGGCAGATGGCACTGGAGGCAGATGGCACTGGAGGCAGATGGGGCTGACAGATGTGGCTGACAGATGTGGCTGGCAGATGTGGCTGACAGATGTGGCTGACAGATGTGGCTGACAGATGTGGCTGGCAGATGGCACTGGGGCTGGCACTGGCAGATGGCACTGGCTATTTGCTCTGGCTAATTGCTCTGGCAAATGGGGCTGGCAGATGGCACTGCGGCTGGCAGATGGCACTGGTGCTGGCAGATGGCGCTGGCAGGTGGCACTGGCACTGGCAGGTGGCACTGGCGGCACTGGCACTGACGGCACTGGGGCTGACGGCACTGGGGCTGACGGCACTGGGGCTGACGGCACTGGGGCTGACGGATGGCACTGGCGCTGGCAGGTGGCACCGACGCTGGCAGGTGGCACTGGCACTGGCGGCACTGGGGCTGACGGCACTGGGGCTGACGGCACTGGCAGGTGGCACTGGCGCTGGCAGGTGGCACTGGCAGGTGGTACTGGCGGCACTGGGGCTGACGGCACTGGTGGCACTGGGGCTGACGGCACTGGGGCTGGCAGGTGGCACTGGCGCTGGCACTGGCAGGTGGCACTGGCGCTGGCAGGTGGCACTGGCACTACTGGCAGATGGCACTGGGCTGACAGATGGCACTGGGCTGACAGTTGGCACTGGCACTGGGGCTGACAGATGGCACTGGGGCTGACAGATGTTAGTCACAGTATTGAATACACAGTATAACACTCACAGATCCTCTCTCTCCTCACACGCTGTCTCTGTGTGAGGAGAGAGAGACACGGCAATGGGAGATGATCTCATTTGTTTACATTTGAGATCATCTCCTATTGGCAGCTGCGATCGCGCTGTGAACGGCCGCTTTGTATTTGCCTGTCTCCGGGAGACACGGCGAATACAAAACTTCCGCGTTGCGCGCCCCCGGCGGCGCGCATTGCGGAAGTATACAAAAGGACGTCCAGGGACGACCGCCCGGATGAACCCGCCTGCTCTACGGCCGTCATTCGGCTATAGGGCGGGCGGGAGGAGGTTAAACGCTCTCAATTAAAAAACAATTCTGTTTTTAATCCTAATCAACAACAGAATGAGGGAATCAAAGTTTTTAAGAAAATGGTAGAAAAGGATATAAGAGATTTGACAATTAAACCCTCAAAAAGAAAGGGAATATGGAAAACTATCAAACAATTGGAAAAGAAAAAAGATATAGTCATCAGACCGGCGGATAAAGGAGGAGGACTGGTTATATTAAATAAAATCGATTATGAAGAAGAGATGGCTAATCTCCTCAACATACCAGATACTTACAAACAACTAAAGAAAAATCCAAAAGAAGAATACAACAAAAAACTGAAAAATTATGTCAATAAGGGTCTAACTAAAGGGATACTCAACAAAAAGGAAGCGAGGTACTTAATACCCAATGTACCAAAAACCCCAGTGATATATTACGTCCCAAAGATCTATAAAAGTCAAACACACCCCCCGGGAAGACCTATAGTAAGTGGGATAGACTCTTTATTTTCAAGACTGGGTGCTTACGTGGATGGATTTCTGCAACCACTAGTAGCTGAAGGTAAATCATATTTGAAAGATAGTAGACAGCTTCTGAAGGAACTTCAAGATATTAATATAGGGGAGAAGGACATATTAGTAACAATTGACGTAAATTCCCTATACACAAATATCAAACAGAAAGACGGACTGAATGGGGTTGAGTGGGCCCTCCGGGCCCTCCATAAAAAATCTAAACTGAAGCAAGAACAAATTGATTACATATTAGAAGGATTGGATCTGGCAATGAGCCACAACCACTTCTGGTATAAAGGAAAATACTATGTCCAAACAAAAGGGGTAGCCATGGGGGCAAAATATGCACCCAGCGTGGCAAACCTTTTTCTGGATCACTGGGAGGAAGAACAGATCTATGGAGTACCTAGAAAAAATCTCAAGATGTACAAAAGGTACATAGATGATATTATAATCATCTGGGGAGGCACACACTTAGAATTACAGTCCTTTTTAGAGGAGATTAATCATAACATTTATGGAATCACTTTTACAGGATGTTGGGATGACCAGAGCATAGACTATTTGGACTTACAGATTTTTAAATCAGAGGGGACTTTAAGCACAAGAACCTTTTTCAAAGCTACCGACCGTAATGGATATATACCTACCTCAAGTTGCCACCACCCACGATGGATTGGCAATATACCCAAAGGGCAACTCCTGAGATTGTATAGGAATTGCACCAAAAAAGAGGACTTTGATAAACAGGCGGAAGTCATTATCAGAAGGTTCATAAACAAAGGATATAAGGAACCATACTTACGGGTTCTTAAAGAAAGCGTAACAAAAACGGAAAGAAAGAAACTGCTAGAAAATAGAACAACCACCAAGAAAACTAAAAACATAGAGACTGCCTTCCTCACGGGCTTAAATAGACAGCATAAGGAAATTGAAAGGATCATAAAAAAACGTTGGCCTATTCTAAAAACAGACGAGCTATTGAAACAAATACTGCCCAACAACCCCTCTTTTATTTATAAAAAAGCTCCCAACCTAAGAAACAAACTAGTTAAGAATACAATCGACCCCCCACGAGACATTAGGATTGCTAAACATCTAAAAGGATTTTTCAAATGCGGTCAATGCCTTCCTTGCCACCAAAGCAAGAAAACTAATAGAAAGATCACCAATTTTACCTCAACCACCAACGGAAGAGAATTATCCATAAAGGAACTCATTTCCTGTAAGAGCACCCATGTCACATACGTCATAGAATGTCCCTGTCATAAACAATACGTGGGAAGAACCACACATGAATTGCATGAAAGAATCAGGGAACATATTAAAAACATCAAAAAAGGATATGACAAACATAGTGTCTCACGGCATTTCAGAGACTTCCATAACCAAGACCCTAAGCAAATGACATTTTATGCAATTGACAAAATCAAAGGACATTGGAGAGGAGAAGACAAGACTATATATATACACTTATATTTTTTATATTTATTCATTTTTTCCACTATTCTGTTTAACACATAAGGGTCGAATGTTATTCATTCATAGTTCCCAAATAATATATAAGATATCCTTTTCCATCAATGATAGACACAAGCTAAGACTATTTCTACATACAAACTACTATTCCCTTCTGAAAAATAAAAAAATACATTAAATAATTAAAAAATAAATACATTATAAATGAGTCTATTATAAACATAAAGCCCTGCTGAAAATCCTCCTTTTTCCCTCAAATAATATTGGTTTTAAATTCAATAAAAATACCCTCTACCTAATAAAACCTGTTAAATTTGTGGCATTAAATACTATAGATGGTATTTTTAATTTATACATTTTTAACTCTTAATTTATTCTGACCCGTTACTATCTTTTGCAATAATTTTCGACACTGTAAGTTCTAGGAACTTCTGTCTGAATGATCAATCCTTAGTTTGACAATAAACTAATTGGCTTATTGCAGGCGCAGTAATAAATCCCCTGCTTAGCCCTGTATTAATTATATTTACGTTAAACGAGGGCATTCCCTCAATAAAAATGGCGGCGAATTTTCGCGCATGCGTGATTGGCACATTACACCCTATATAAACGGAAAGGTGTATGAAGATGGCCGCTCCAGATGACGTCTGAATGACGAAACGCGTAGGGCGTGGCCAGACAGCGTACACCTTTAGCTCAGACGGCGAGGAAGCCGAGCGGGACATTTAAAAACCAAGCAGCATAACAAACGAGATTGTATTGATCGCTTGTGAGTAGTCTTAAAGAGGGATTCCACCACAAAAAAAATATTAAAAGCCAGCAGCTATAAATACTACAGCTGCTGACTTTTAATAAATGGACACTCACCTGTCCCGGGTTCCAGCGATGCCGGCAGCCGAGGCCGATCGATCACTCGGCCCTCGGCTGCTGCAGTCACCATTCTAGGTGAGGGAATCAGGAAGTGAAGCGAATCGGCTTCACTTCCCGGTTCCCTACTGCGCATGCGCGAGTTGTGCCGCGCAATAGGAAATCTCTGCGCTGTCACTGGGACCCGTGTGTGTCCCAGCAGACAGCGCGGCAGGGCAGGAAATGGCGTAGACTCCCACGGGAGTCTATGCCCGGAAGTGGGTGTAAATACCTGTCTTTGACAGGTATCTCCACCCCCCTCCCCCCTGAAAGGTGTCAATTGTGACACCGGAGGGGGGGAGGGATCCGATCAGCGGAGGTTCCACTTTAGGGTGGAATCCCGCTTTAAGTTTATTTAAATAAAATTCACATTTTTAAACGTACTACACCATGGCTATGCCTCTTCCTTGTTGTATATAACGTGGCACACTACACCAACGGAGGAACGAGGGACTCCCAGCACCACAGCAGAGGCAAGCCAGAGAGCGACACAGTGGCTTATACTGTGAAGGCTGATCCACCCCGGACGGGGTCATACCTCTGGTGAGAGCAAATTACATAAGTGGTCACTGAGCACCGGGAGCAACAGTTGAAGTCACCCCCTCCACCCCTCTTCCACTTATAGAAGAATTTTTTCACCATTTTTATACTTTTTATACTTTTTATTTTTATTTTTATTTGTATAAATTTTTTTCACTATTTTTTCACAGTTTTTTTATATCAATCTTTTTATATTAATTTTTATATCAATTTCTTCCATCAATTTTATAATCAAGTTTTTTATCACATTGGTTCCGGCATAATTTTCATTATTTCGTTCACCTGTGGTATTGATATACATATTTTTATTTTTATTCACAGACTTTTTATTCACGGACTTTTTATCACATGATATTTATTATATACACATATGGAGATATAATACGATTGGACATTTATTCTGTTTTCTGTGCATTCAAATATTGGCACATGTTTTTTCACTGGCACTTGCACTTTAATATTTGAATTTAAGGAATAGCATGTTCGAATAGCTACCTATGGTTTATAGTTTTCATGGTTTATTGATATTTACTGACAAGCATATATATATATAGGAATAATTACCACAGATTTCCGTCAGGTATCACACGGAGAGTTCTGCACCTTCATCTTTTTACTATTTTTATTTTATTTTTATTTTTATTACTTACCAGCACGCTGAAAAATCTATGTAAATTATATTTATTTATTTAGTTTGAGTCAGAAATGGTATAGCGCCAAATCTATTTTTCTCCTTATTTCAGGGTGGGGTGATGCCACTCTTGAGACATATATTGGGGAAAATATGACACCATGTAGGCTGAAATGGGACCTTAACCCCAATGATAGCATAATGGACGCTGATCTCATGGAGGAATGGTATGCCTTTTTCAACAAGTGTGAGAACGAATTGTTGAAAATTATTGTCAATAGGAGACAATTAAAATTAAGAGGGGTAGAGATCAGCGTCAAAGAGTTAAAAAACCTCTTGTTACCGCATATAGAACAGACTGACAAAACAAACGAAAGAAAAAGAATTACAGGACCTCATTAAAAAATATGATGCAGAAATTCAAGCAAAAAAACAGAGATGTTTTAGACTATGCTAATAAAGTGTACAAGTGGCAGGTGGATCTGGAGTGTTTGAATGAAGATATGGATGAAATCTCAATGGATGAGAGTCCTGCAAATGAAAAATCTATGTAAATTATATTTATTTATTTAGTTTGAGTCAGAAATGGTATAGCGCCAAATCTATTTTTCTCCTTATTTCATTTTACTGTTCCACCCAAATAGGGTGGAAAATAATAGAGGCCGCTCTTACCAGAACTATATCTAATTGTGCTAATTGTTCCATAGCGCGACCTACCCCCCTCTTGCCCCTACCATCACCCCACCCTACCCTCAATTGTTTCTCAAGGGTATGCCTGAGTTGTTTAAAAAGACCATTCATGTCTTGTGTGCTGGTGACCTGTTCTTGATTAAAGCTCCCTACTAAATCAATGTTCCTATTAGTCATATACCCAAAAATGTCTATAGCAGCAGATTAAACATGCTCCCTGGGGTGCAAAAATAAATAATCCAAAAAATCCACGCTGAAGGAAATGAACTGCAGCCTCCCTGAAAAAACAAAAACAAAGTGGAGCCGGTAAAAAGCAGAGATCTACAAAGGGATGATAAATAAAAAAAGAGCACTGAGTGGAGCACACGAAGAGTACACAGTGGATGTCACCTAAAGAGTTTGCCTGTCAAATTCCTGCACACCAGCACTTTTTGCACGTTTACTGTTTATGGATGGACTTTTATGGGTATCACTGCTCAATATAAATAGGACTGTATTGGTACACCTACACACTTAAAAGTGTACAGAAAGGATAATTTGATACTCAGAACATTATTATAATCTTGCACCGTTTTGCACTATTTAGTCTTCATTCAATTATTATTTAATATTTAGCACCTGATGATGATTTGCACGATTTTGCACTATATTAATTATTTGTTTTAATTATCTGCATAGCAGCAGCTATTTTATTCACTCTATGAGTTTTTGGTAATGTGTTGTGCCTTTTTTTAAATAATTTATTTGGGTAGTTTGCACAGTAGCAGTTTGCACAGCAGCTAAATAATCGCATGCACAGCAAATAATTTATTTGCGTAGTTTGCACAGTAGCATTTTGCACAGCAGCTAAATAATCACATGCACAGCAGCAATTTGCATTAGGATTCACTATTAGTATTGATATAATTATTGATTTATTGCACTTTATCTATGAAGTAGAATACATATCAAACAAGGATTTTCCATCTTTGTAGTAATATTTGGTATATAGTTTGCGCTGATCACCTTTTTTATTTATTTTTGTTCAAGTGCATGATATACACTTTAGGTCTAGCAGCAATCTAACCGACATACCACATTCAGATATTTTTCACTTTGATAGCGCGAGGGAACCCCATTTTTCTATACAAAGGGATGATGGCGCTGTTCTCTACACTATATACAAGTGCATATGGTAAGTGCAAACAAATTACGTTAAAAAAACACCAAAAAAAATGTGCATGTGAGCAATCAAATATAAACAAATGTAAACAATTCTACAGAAAAGTGCAATGTGCATAAGAATGATGAATTGCAAGAAATCAAAAATATAAAACTGCGTAGTGCAATACAAATAAATAAATAAATATATCTACATATATAATTATCCCAAGAACAGCATCAATAAGAAAAATTGGTGTAACATATGGTGTAAATATTTCAATCAATAAATAATTCATCACGTATCAATACTCCATGTACAAAATGACGAAATGCGGATTCTTGATCTTGGGCTAAAATATGCACCTGATAAGAACATTGACAAATTCAAGGTTTTTATTGACTTACAGAAGTTCATTAGGAAATAAAAAAAACATTTTGCTCTGAATAAAAATACAACAACAGTTTTAGACTATGCTAATAAGAAGGTGTACAAGTGGCAGGTGGACATGGGGTGTTTGAATGAAGATATGGATGAAATCTCAATGGATGAGAGTCCTGCAGATGAAGCAAAGAAACACAAAATCCAATTATTACACAAAAAGCAAGATTCAAATATGTCCCACCAGGGAGAAGGGAAGGAGTACCTAGAACACATAACCCACCATCTATATTTTTTGGAGATAGAAGAAACCAGACTGACAGGCCAGACTTTGGAAGGTCCCCCGGTACCCCAAGATATAAACATTCCCACACAAAATAGGTTCTCCCCTTTAGGAAGAGAGGACAGCGAACACCTTATCAAATTTTCAAAATAGACGTTAAAATAGATAAAATTAAAATGATGAAGAAACCAATATTTTATGAAAAAAACGCACAATAAATATTCCACATGTGTAAATCGCTAGCAATATGCGTAGGGATATTATGAAGACCCTACTTCACATTATAAAAGTTATAATACACTTATTGCAATATTGAAGGTGCAAATGTACATTAGTGCAAAACATACATTAAAAAGTGCTAAGTGCTTAAAAAAGTGCCATAATAACAGTATCTACTGTGAAAAAGTGCTACGTGCTACTAAAAGTGCCACAGTATATATATCCAGTCCTTATGTATTTATAAAGTTGCTAAATGGAAGCATGCGATTTTTAGGTTGATGAGTCCAACGGCAGAAAAGACAATAATACTCCAGTAAGAAAGTTCTTCTAAAACAAAAGTGACAGTGTGCTTCAATTCTCAGTGGATTTCTGGATTGCAACCGGTGCGATTTTCGTGTATAAAGACAATAGTCCGCACTCACCAGCTCCCCCTCCCCTTAAGGGGTTAATGCGCCTCCACAGTGTAAGCCCCTGTGCCACTGTGCAGAGCTGGTCAGGTTATTATCCAGTAATTATCCAGAAAGTTTTCCTCATTAAAAGCAAAATGGGGCAAACATAGTGTAATCCAGTTTTTAACCACTTTCAGACCGGACCATTTTGCTGGTCAATGACCAGAGGTCTTTTTACAATTTGGCACTGCGCTGCTTTAACTGGTAATTGCGCGGTCATGCAATGTTGTACCCAAACAAAATTTGCGTCCTTTTCTTCCCACAAATAGAGCTTTCTTTTGATGGTATTTGATTGCCTCTGCGATTTTTATTTTTTGCGATATAAACGTAAAAAGACCGCAAATTTTGAAAAAAAATGATATTTTCTACTTTTTGTTATTAGAAAAATCCAATAAACTCAATTTTAGTCATACATTTAGGCCAAAATGTATTCAGCCACATGTCTTTGGTAAAAAAAAAGTCAATAACTGTATATTTATTGGTTTGCGCAAAAGTTGTCACATCTACAAACTAAGGTACGTTTTCTGGAATTTACGCAGCTTTTAGTTTAGGACTGCCTATCTCATTTCTTGAGGTGCTAAAATGGCAGGGCAGTACAAAACCCCCCCAAATGACCCCATTTTGGAAAGTAGACCCCCTAAGGAAATTGATAAGTGGCATGTTGAGCCCATTGAATATTTTATTTTTTTGCCTCAAGCGATTGAATAATGACAAAAAGTTGTCACTAAATGATATATTGCTCACACATGCTATGGGCATATGTGAAATGACACCCCAAAAAAAAAATTCTGCTGCTGCTCCTGAGTACGGGGATACCACATATGTGGGACTTTTTGGGAGCCTAGCCGCGTACGGGGCCCCGAAAACCAAGCACCGCCTTCAGGCTTTCTAAGGGCGTACATTTTTGATTTCACTTCTCACTACCTATTACAGTTTTAAAGGCCATAAAATGCCAAGATGGCACAAAACCCCCACAAATGACCCCATTTTAGAAAGTAGACACCCCAAGCTATTTGCTGAGAGGCATGTTGAGTCCATGGAATATTTTATATTTTGCCACAAGTTGCGGGAAAATTACAAACTTTAATTTTTTTATTTTTTTTTTCACAAAGTTGTCACTAAATGATATATTGCTCACACATGCCATGGGCATATGTGAAATGACACCCCAAAATAAATTCTGCTGCTTCTCCTGAGTACGGGGATACCACATGTGTGGGATTTTTTGGGAGCCTAGCCGCGTACGGGGCCCCGAAAGCCAAGAACCGCCTTCAGGTTTTCTAAGGGCGTAAATATTTGACTTCACTCCTCATTACCTATTACAGTTTTGAAGGCCATAAAATGCCAAGATGGCACAAAACCCCCACAAATGACCCCATTTTAGAAAGTAGAAACCCCAAGCTATTTGCTGAGAGGCATGTTGAGTCCATGGAATTTATATTTTGCCACAAGTTGCGGGAAAATTACAAACTTTTTTATTTATTTATTTTTTTCACAAAGTTGTCACTAAATGATATATTGCTCACGCATGCCATGGGCCTAGCCGCATACGGGGCCCCCGAAAATCAAGCACCGCCTTCAGGCTTTTTAAGGGCGTTACAATTTTGAAGGCCATAAAATGCCAAGATGGCACAAACCCCCCCCCCAAATGACCCCATTTTGGAAAGTAGACACCCCTAAATTTAGGGGTACACTAGTGAGACTAGGTAATAAATGGCGGGTGCCCTGAAACTATAAAAAAATAACTAACCAACCAGCGTCACCTGTAACAGTTATATGGTGATCACTGGTGAAAGGGTTAACTAGGGGGCAATCAGGGGGCTTTATGCGGTAGTATTTGGGGGTCCCTGGCGCTATAAAAAGCTGCGGCGAACCTAAATACCTACCTGCCTAACTAGCGTCACCTGTG
Organism: Lithobates pipiens; assembly: GCF_037356315.1. Classification (NCBI taxonomy): domain Eukaryota; kingdom Metazoa; phylum Chordata; class Amphibia; order Anura; family Ranidae; genus Lithobates; species Lithobates pipiens. The sequence continues at coordinate 274,831,705 of NW_027507764.1, read as the reverse complement.
ACACTAATACAGCGATCAGAAAAACGATCGCTTATTAGGCTGGGTTCACACTGGAGCGATGCAGGAACGGCACGAATCCGCGGCGGGTTCCCGCATCGCATGCCTCCCGGCGGCAGTTCACACTGCCCTATGCGAACTGCTGGGAGTGTCAGTGAAATGTTAATGACACCCCCAGATCAGTTCGCATATCGCAGTGCGATCTGCAAACTCGGATCGCATGGTGTGAACACCCATGCGATCCGATTCTGCTGCGGACCAAAAAAAGGGTCCCGTGCGAATTTGCAATTGGTGTCACTGTGACTGGGGGGGCAGGGGTAATTGGGGGGGGTGATCGGGGGGTGAAGGGGGGGTGTGAGTGTGCCTGGCATGTTCTACTGTGTAGTGTCGTGTTGGTGCAACTCACCGATCCTCTCTCCTCGGTGCCGGAATGAAAAATACCGACACGGAGGAGAGATTACATCACTTCCTCTCCTGTGTTTACATTACAGGAGAGGAAGTGATGTCACAGAGCATTTCTATTCGTCGGGAGCGATCGCGAGGGGGTGGCCATGAATGAATGGCCGCCCCCTCATCCCGGATCGCTCCCGAACTAATACCGACCACCGCAGGCACCGGGGGGGGCCCGATCGGGCCCCCCATCCGCGGGAAAGCAGGGACGTATATATACGCCCATATGCCTGCCCGTGCCATTCTGTCGACGTATATCGTCGTGCGGCGGTCGGCAAGTGGTTAAACACGTTTTATTAAATATATAGAATGCTACTCACACAATAGAAGATAAAAAGTAAGTTTCAGTCGATGTAGGTCACAGCGTATTTGAATTCACCGCCGCCACCGCTATGCGAGAGTGTATACACCTTAGGCCCCGCCCTACGCGTTTCGTCATCGGACGTCGTCTGGAGCGGCCATCTTGGTGCTCCACTCTCTTTATATAAGGTGTACTATCGTTATGGCGCATGCGCGAGCACATAGACGCCATTTTGCTTACTGTAATATGGAGATTTATAAAACCCAATGAATACCTATGTGGCCACTAGACAGCCGCTCCAGACGACGTCCGATGACGAAGCGCGTAGGGCGTGGCCTAAGGTGTATACACTCTCGCATAGCGGTGGCAGCGGTGAATTCAAATAAGCTGTGACCTACATCTACTGAAACGTACTTTTTATCTTCTATTGTGTGAGTAGCATTCTATATATTTAATAAAACGTGTTTAAAACCTGGATTACACTATGTTTGTCCCATTTTGCGTTTAATGAGGAAAAATTTCTGGTTAATTACTGGATAATAACCGGACCAGCTCTGCACAGCGGCACAGGGGCTTACACTGTGGAGGCGCATTAACCCCTTAAGGGGAGGGGGAGCTGGTGAGTGCGGACTTTTGTCTTTATACACGAAAATCGCACCGGTTGCAAACCAGGAATCCACTGAGAATTGAAGCACACTGTCACTTTTGTTTTAGAAGAACTTTCTTACTGGAGTATTATTGTCTTTTCTGCCGTTGGACTCTTACATCAACCTAAAAATTGCATGCTTCCATTTAGCGACTTTATAAATACATAAGGACTGGATATATATACTGTGGCACTTTTAGTAGCACATAGCACTTTTTTACAGTAGATACTGTTATTATGGCACTTTTTTAAGCACTTAGCACTTTTTAATGTATGTTTTGCACTAATGTACATTTGCACCTTCAATATTGCAATAAGTGTATTATAACTTTTATAATGTGAAGTAGGGTCTTCATAATATCCCTATGCATATTGCTAGCGATTTACACATGTGGAATATTTATTGTGCGTTTTTTTCATAAAATATTGGTTTCTTCATCATTTTAATTTTATTATAATTTTTGTGAGAGATATTGTCACGTAGGCATTTTCTAGGGTGGTCCTATTATAAGTGGAGTAGATTCACTTTTTTCTAGACTGGGGGAATACATTGACCAATTTTTGAAACCCCTTGTCATGAAAGGGAAGTCCTATTTGAGGGACAGTATGCAACTCATTAATGAGCTCCAAAAAATTAAAGATGTGAATCATTGTCTGTTGGCAACTATTGAGTGAACTCTCTGTACACTAGTATCATCCAGAAGGATGGAGTGGAGAAAGCCTTGCATGAAGGCACTGACCTGCAACAGGAACAAATTGGTTTCTTATTGGAAGGTTTGATGTTGGCAATGGAGAGTAATTATTTTTGGTACCACAAGGAGTATTATGTCCAAATGAAGGGTGTTGCTATGTGCACCAAATACGCCCGAGTGTGGCTAATCTAATTTATGGACATGTGGGAGGACTGATATATTTATGGTAGGAAATATCCTGAGATTAGATTCTACCGCAGATACATCGATGATGTCATTATCTTGTGGGAAGGCACATCTGAAACGTTTGATTAATTCTTAAGAGAGCTAAATAAGAATAAATTCGGTATCTCCTTTACTGGCAAATGTGATCCAAAACAGATAGATTATCTGGATCTGCAGATTTTCAAAGCAGGGGATGAAATCGTAAACCAAAACATTTTTTAAATTGACGGATCGTAATTGATATATACCCTTTTCCAGTTGCCACCATCCAAGGTGGAAAGAGAATATTCCCAAAGGACAGCTTTTAAGAGTTCGTAGGAACTGTCATAGTCTGGAAGATTATCACACACAAGCAGACATTCTGATAGGGATGATAGGGAAATTTTTAGATAAAGGGTATTCTTTGGAACCGTTACTCAAGTTGAGAAAAGAAATAGAAGAGAAAGATCGTAACTCCTTACTGGTAACCAAAGAAAAGAAATTGAATAATGATGAAACAATGAATGTTGCCTTCATTACTGGGTGCAATAAACAATATAGATCAATAGAACACATTGTAAGAAAATATTGGCCTATATTAAAATCAGGTATGACTTTGGCCAGTCTCCTTGCTAAGAAACCACGGTTCATCTATAGGAGAGCTCCAACAATCAGGAACCAATTGGTAAAAAATGTGATTGATCCCCCCAGACCTGTTAATTTGCTCCCTGAATTAAAAGGTTTTTATAAATGTCAGAGGTGTTTAGCATGTCGCGTTAGTAAAAAGCAGCCGAGGAGAAAAATCTCCTTCAGGTCTAGGACTGGCAAGAAATTTGACATCAGGGAATTGGTCACTTGCAATAGCACTCATGTGACTTATGTCATTGAGTGCCCTTGCCAGCTACAATATTTAGGTAGGACCACTAAGCCTCTATGTGTCCATATGAGAGAAGACATTACTAATATTAAAAATGGTTTCCCCAAACACCACTTTTCCAGGCATTTTGATATTTTTCATAACAGGGACCCTTCTGGTTTGGTCTTCTATGGTATTGATATTATCAATGACCATTGGAGGGGGAAACAAGAAGATCCAGATTTCTCGCAATCAACCAAAATGGAAGCACCGTTTAGGTTCCTTGATGCCAAGAGGGTTGAATGTGGACATAGATCTGAACTGCTTTTTATCAAATTTTTAAAATAAAAAGTCTTTTAGGGACTGTTGCTCACTTTCTTTTTTGGAATGTTTGCCATTTTATGTATAGGCCTTAGCATTTGTGCTTGTACACATTTAAAATGTAGGGCTTTTTAAATCCCTCTTGCTATTTTCCCTCTCTCTTTCCGTAATTTTATATATGGGCCTTACTACTTGTGTTTGCACACATATATAAAGTGTAGGGCTTCCTGTACCCTTCTTGTCATCTTCCATTTCTCTGTGTAGGATACATATATATTATTTGTCTTATATATTTTTTTCCTATGATTGGTCATGGGGATATATACAGAAAATTTTTTTTTTCCTTCAATATACATATATAACTTATTTTTTTATATAGATTTTTAATAGATTTTTTATACATTTTAGTGGCAGTATTTAATTTGTCTTTAATCATGTATTGTTTAGGAGAATATGCATAATTAATATGTTTTAATTTGTTTTATATGTATCTTTTGTATATGTAGATGGTTTTGCTTTGATGTTGTAGCCTTCAAAGTTGCCACGGGTTGCCTTTTCTTCCCCATCCATTAGATGGCGTATGGGATATACATATATGGGGTGGGGTTTGGCTATTGGTGTTCCCTTCATACTGGCTGTATGATTTCCTGAATTGATCTTTCTTCTGATTGGTTACCACGGCTCCTTCCTGTGCTTTATATAGCGTATGGTGTACCAAAATGGCCGTGCCTCCGATAACGTCTGGATGAGGAAACGCGCAAGGCGGGACTCTACTTGGTACGCAATACGTCACTTCCTATGAGCTCCGTCTTCCAGTTTTGATTAGCGTGTTGTTGGAATGCACGCTATAGGAGCTGGATCGCGGAAGTGTTTTACCGCTACAGGGTGCTACGGACCCTGTATTCCTTGTTTATTGTTTTAGCGTTTTAAATTATTTTTGACGGATTTATGTTATGGGCTCCATCCTTTTTTGATATATGTGGATTGCCCGCTATTGATCCATTCCTATTTATGAGAAGTATAATTGATGGTCAATGACTACCGGGATTCCAGGGTACACTGACTGGAGGATTACCACCGACACCTGGATAAGGAGGTTATACTAAGTGTAATGGTGAGCTTCGCTATAAAAACAAAAAATGGTGCTAAAATTACTCTTATAAGAGTGGAATGGTCAAAACAAAATATCCTAGGCTAGATGAGAAAATAAATCCCCATTAATTCATACAATAGGGGGTCAGCAACCTAAATAGAATGACAGTGAACATTGAATAGTAGGTGATGTAATAAATAATGTTATAAAAATTATTGAAAAGTGTATGAATGAATTAAATCATTAGTACATGAGTGAAAAAAAGGGCAAAAAACCCAAAAAAGAGGAAAAAATGTGTGTCAGATCGCGTGAAGAGACCCAACCTAATTAAGCCAATCAAAATAAATCCTCAAATAAGAAAAAGTGAATAACACAAAATGTATGTATCCCTCATAATACAGACAAATAAACTCAAAAGTGAAACAAAAATAAATTCTGATAAATGTGAAAAATAATTGAAACAAGAATAAAATATAGTCACTTAAAGTCCCAAGAAAAATATCAGTCAGCAAGTGGAAATAATTCGTTCAGAGTGAGGATGAGAAATGACACCCACGTCACTTCGTGTGTACAGGAGTCCAGAAAGCCACCTCCACCAGTGAAAAAAAAAAAAGGGGGGCCGCTTATCAGAACTTAAGATCTCAGTGTTACATGAGATCAAAAGGCATGTGTATGGATGATCTGGATGAACCGTCACAGGACCACATCGGACTCTCCTCAGTATTATTCCCCGATGATGAAGTGATGGTATCACAATTCATATGGAAAGATATAAAGGAACTCGCATAGCATAAAAACCCTTATTTATTCAATCTTAAATAAAATCAGTACACTCACATGAATGAAGAAAAAACAATGCGTATCACAAAAAACGAGCCTGCCGGCTCTCGATTACCGTCCGCACTTCCGGGTCTGGCGTAGAACGCGGTGACGTCAGCGCGCTGTACCTCCCTACGCGTTTCGTCACTAGACGGACGTGTTCACGGGATGCGGAACGGCGCCCTGACACACCGCTTAAGTACCATATGTCACAGATCACCTGCAGAGCTGATCTGTGTCTCACTTTTACTGCAGTGGGTCGGCTGGCATCTCGCTGCAACTTCAGCTCCTCCCGTTCTTGTTCCTGCTTCAGTTGCTCCGGTCTTACCTGCTGCACCTGGCAATCCCTGCCTGCATCTGCCGTCGCCACCTCGGTTCTCCGGTGATCCTAAGGCTTGTCGGGGCTTCATTAATCAGTGTTCCATCCACTTCGAACTTTCCAGCCACCTTTTTCCTACTGATCACACCAAAGTCGCATACATCATCTCTCTCCTCTCCGATGATGCTTTAGCTTGGGCCTCTCTACTCTGGGAATCACACGCTCCTATCACCTCTGACCTCCAGCTCTTTTTGGATGCATTTCGGAAAACACTTGATGAGCACAGCAGAGTGTCTTCGTCTGCTGGCGCCCTCCTTCGTCTTCGTCAGCAAGAAATGACAGTCGGCCAATACGCAGTTCGATTCCGTACGCTGGCCGCTGAACTCAAATGGAATAATGAGGCCCTTACTGCTACCTTCTGGCAAGGCCTATCTGACCATGTCAAGGATGAACTCGCTGGACACACCATTCCCACCACATTGGATGACTTAATCGCATTGAGCATTCAAATTGACATTTGCTTCCAGGAGCGGGCTCTGGAGAAATCCAGATCCAGTCATCCCCCTGCTGGCTGTCCAGAACAGGAAATGTCCAAAGATCGGTGCAATCCTCTCCGTCTTCGACCTCTCACGTGTATCTATGCAGCTTGGACGAACCCGCCTCACTCCTGAGGAGCGTGGACGACGCATGGGACTGGGTTTGTGCCTTTACTGTGGCGATAAAGGACATATTTTGAACTCCTGTCCAGTCCGTCCGGGAAACTCCAGGGTCTAGCTCACTTGGAGGGAGGTGATCTAGACCGATCCGTTAATTTTCCTCCCTTCCCTCGTTTCACCCTTCCCGTGGCTATCCGCTGGGCTCAGAATGCCTATCAACTCTCTGCTTACGTGGATTCTGGTGCTGTCGGGAATTTCATTGAACAATCTTTAGCTTCTGAGTTGGGCATCGCCTTTGTTGCCTTGGCTATACCCCTCTCCGTGACCGCAGTAGACGGCTCCTTGTTGCCTATGAGTCCAATCCAGTTTAAAATCTCTCCTATAGAGTTACGCGTTGGGGCTTTGCATAGTGAGGAGATCTCTTTCCTAATATTGCCTAAATTCTCCAGTCCCATCATACTGGGCCTTCCATGGTTGCAGAAACACTCCCCACATCTTGACTGGAATTCTGGACAAGTACTGGCTTGGAGTCCTCCATGCCAACAACTATGTATTTCCAAGGTGCTACCTTCTCCTTCCATTCCTCTTGCTGAGACCTCCACAACTCCCATGTTGCCTGCCCAATATCAGTCCTTCCGAGATGTTTTCTGCAAAAAGGCCGCCGATCGCCTTCCTCCTCATAGAGACTTTGACTGCTCCATTGAGCTTTTACCTGGGACCTCTCCTCCCCGTGACCGAGTCTACTCTCTATCTATCCCCGAGACACAAGCCATGTCTGAATACATTCGGGAAAACCTACAAAAGGGTTTCATCAGGAAATCTAACTCACCTGCCGGAGCCGGGTTCTTCTTTGTAGCGAAAACAGATGGTTCACTCCGTCCATGCATCGACTACAGGGGTCTTAACGCCATCACCGCAAAGAACCGATACCCTCTTCCTTTAATTTCCGAACTCTTTGACAGACTGCGAGGGTCTCATATCTTTACTAAATTGGATCTTAGAGGGGCCAACAATTTAATAAGAATCCGTGAAGGAGACAAATGGATGACCGCCTTTAACACCAGGGTTGGACATTATGAATATCTGGTGATGCCCTTCGGCTTATGCAATGCTCCAGCAGTCTTCCAAAATTTTGTTAATGAGATCTTTCGCGACCTTCTGTATGTCTGTGTTATTGTATATCTAGATGATATTCTAATTTTCTCGTCAGACTTATCTACCCATCGTCTTCATCTAAAAACTGTGCTACAGCGTCTACGGGACAATTGTCTATATGCTAAATTGGAGAAGTGTCTATTTGAACAAACACAAGTTCCATTTCTGGGCTATATAATCTCTCATCACAAGGTCTCCTCATGGACCCAGCCAAACTTCGGGCCATCTCCGAGTGGCCTCAGCCCTCTGGTCTTAAAGCCACCCAACGCTTTTTGGGCTTCACCAAATACTACCGCCAATTCATTCGTAACTACTCCACCTTGGTGGCTCCTATTACATCGCTCACCCGCAAAGGTGTAAATGCTCGGCTCTGGTCCCCTGAAGCCATTGAAGCTTTCTGCAAGCTCAAGGCAGCCTTCCTCTCTGCCCCTATTCTTCTACGCCCCGGACATTACTAAACCCTTTTCTTTGGAGGTAGATGCATCTTCTGTAGGAGTCGGTGCCGTCCTACTCCAAGCTCGGCAGGGCAAGTCTCAACCTGGCATCCTGGCATACCTCGTACTTGTGACCTTCTTCAGCGTCATTATTGGTGGCCATCTCTTCGTAAGTATGTCAAGGAATACATTCAAGCTTGTACGGTTTGTGTACTTTCCAAATCTTCCACGTCCACCCCTGCTGGGTTGCTTTTGCCCTTACCAGTGCCCCATGTACCTTGGTGTTGTATTGCCATGGACTTTATAATCAGATCTGCCTCCCTCAACAGGTTCTACAGTCATCTGGGTAGTGGTGGATCGGTTCTCCAAAATGTGTCACTTGATTCCTCTCCCAGGCCTACCTTCTGCTCCCAGTCTTGCCACAACTTTCATTAAGGAGATCTTTCGTCTTCATGGGATGCCTTCCCATATCGTCTCTGACAGAGTTCAATTTACTGCCCGGTTTTGGAGAGCCTTGGCCAGCTCCTTTGGGATTAAATTGGATTTTTCATCTGCCTTTCATCCCCAGTCCAATGGGCAAATGGAACGTGTCAATCAAAATGTAGAACGTTTTCTCCGTGCCTTGATTTCAGCCCACCAAGAAGACTGGGTGGACCTTTTTGCCCTGGGCAGAGTTTGCCTTAAACCATCACGCCAATGCCAGTTCCGGGAAATCTCCTTTTTCACAGTTTATGGGCAGCATCCATCTGTTCCCTTTCCTGTTCCCATTTCTCCTGCGGTACCAGCAGCAGCTGAGACCCAAAGGTCTCAACCAAAGGAACTCAATCTGGAAAGGAGTCTCTGGGAATCTTCATCTAGCTGCTTCCAGGCATAAAACGTCATCGCTCCTAAGTTCCTGCCTGGCGATAGAGTTTGGCTCTCTACCAAGCACAGCCGACTCCGGGTACCCTCAATGAAATTTGCCCCTCGCTTCATTGGTCCATTTCCTATTCTCCGCCAGATCAATCCAGTGGCTTTCAAGCTCCGTCTACCCTCTCATCTCAGGATACCCAACACCTTCCATGTCTCCCTGCTCAGGCCACTGGTCCTCGATCGCTTTTCTCGCCCTTCTTCTCACCCTGCTCCTGTGGCTGATACCTCGGATCAGTATGAGATTAAAGTAATATTGGACTCCAAGTACTCCCGGGGGAAGTTCTTCTATCTCATTGATTGGAAGGGCTATGGTCCGGAGGAGAGGTCTTGGGTCCCTGCCACTGATGTCTGTGCCCCACATCTGGTGACCAGATTCCATCAGAAATTTCCCTCCAAGCCAGCCCCCAGACATGTAGGGAGGCCTCGTAAGGGGGGGGGGGGTACTGTCACAGATCAGCTGCGGAGCTGATCTGTGTCTCACCTTTACTGCAGTGGATCGGCTGGCATCTGTTGTCCACTGTCTGTTGTTCAGCTCTGTGCACTCTCCAGCTATGGGTATCGACGCCCTTCACCTATTGCCTAATATATATTTCCTTCCTGCTACTTCCTGTCCAGCCCCTCATGTGCTTCTCTATTTAAATCCTTTCCTAACTAGCTACCATTGCTTGAGCAACGTTTGTTTCTGAAGCTCCCCTGTGTAACCTGTTTTACCCAACTTCTCATGAACTGATCTTCTGTGTACCAACCTGGCTTGTTCTGATTACGTTGTCTGCAGCCTGCCCTGACCTTGGCTCACTACCTGGCTTTCCTTGCTTCATCCATCCATCCTTGTCTACAGTGTCTTCTGGTACTTCCCTAGCGAGCAGGGTGAACCCGGGGGTCGTGACCTGGGGTCAGCACGCAGCTAAGTCCAAACCTTCGCGAGAGGGTTCCTGGCGGAACACCGGCTGACTCTTAGATTCCATGCCCTGGGGGATCCCGTGTCACCTGCTCACCTGTGGGTTCGCTGTAAGTAGTACCGTGACACCATACATAACAATCACGCCTCGGTCTGAGCTTCACAGTGCTTGCAAATCCGCCATGTTACATAAGGGAAAGAGAGGAGAAGATGCCCAACTCACGCAATTCCCAATCATAGAGATACAAAACATGGAAATTATAAAATTATATGGCCATAACAAAATGTTATAATGGTGTAATAGACCAAAATGGCTCTCCCTTGCGGTTTAAGGCATTCCAGTACCTGAAATATGCAAGATGCAAAGGATACAAAAATAAAATAAAAAAATATAAAAAAAAAAAACACAAATTGGAACCATGAATTTTATGCATAAATAATGCATACGAGAAATGGCCATTCAAAAATTTAATGAAATTTGGCAAAAAAAAATGATATTTAATAAATCAATATATAAATAGAAAATACAAAAAAAATATAATTATAAAAAATATGTGGGAATAAAAAAAAAATATGAAAATAATAAAAATTAAAAAAAATTTGTATGAGTGGTACACAATTTTTTTTAATCTATACAGGAGACAAAAAATTACAAGAATCACCAACTCAAAACAGGATTCCTACATAATATTGGGTCAACAATATTGACATATGCCAGAAAAAAAATCCTACATGGAGCCCAGACCAAGTTCACAAAGAATAAACACAAACTCAACACCATAAATGAATGGAAACATTAAATCCATGCTTTACAAAGAGGTCATGCGTTGTCAATAAAGGCATTCACATCCACTTCAATGTTGAGGCCATGAGGGGTGTAACATTTTAATTTATGTATCCACATCATCTCCAATTTTAAAATGCTTCTAACCAAATGGGTCCCCCTCCAGTGGGGCTTGAATTTATCGATCCCCAAGAAGATTGTATTGGAGGGGTCTCTATTGTGTGCCACAAGGTAATGTTTGGATACTGAATGTTGGGTAAAACCCATGCGGATGTTCCCTATGTGTTCATTTAGACGCACATGTAAGGGACGTTTAGTCCGGCCCACATACTGGAGGCCACACGGGCACTCCAGTAAGTAGACCACCGCCTCAGTACAGCGGGTAATGAAAGGTTCTATATCATAAACTTTTAAAGTGGTAGTTGACCTAAAAGTGGTACTTCTCCTAGTCTTACAGCCATTTATACTGCACACAGGGCATCTCCTACATTGATAATATCCTGTGAGGTCTGAGAAAAAATGTGGATGATTCGTCGGTGGATCCAGAATGTTAGGGGCCACCCTATCTTTCAATGATGTTACTCCTCTATAGACTACTTGCGGCCTATCGGGCAAGATGGTTTTCGATATAGAATCGTTCTTTAACCAATTGCTTACTGGGCACTTAAACCCCCCTCAGTCCCAGACCAATTTTCAGCTTTCAGCGCTGATGCACTTTGAATGACAATTGCGCGGGCATAAAACACTGTACCCAAATGAAATTTTTATCATTTTTTTCCCACAAATAGAGCTTTCTTTTGGTGGTATTTAGTTACAGCTCGGAGTTTTATTTTTTGCTAAACAAACAAAAAAAGATGCAAAAAATAAAAATAAATAAATCATGTTTTAATAGTTTGTTATAAAATTTTGCAAACGGGTCATTTTTCTCCTTCATTGAAGTGCGCTGATTAGGCGGCACTGATAGGCTGCATTGGTGGGCACTGATGGGCTGCATTGGTGGGCACTGATGGGCTGCATTGGTGGGCACTGATAGGCATAGTTAAGGCGGCACTAATAGGCACAGATAAGGCGGCACCAATGGGCACAGATAAGGCGGCACTGATGGGCAAAGATGGGCACTGATAAGATGGCATGGATGGGTGGCACGGATGGGCACTGATAGGTACCACTGATAGATGGGACTGATGGGCACTGATAGGTGGCACTGATAGGTGGCTCTGATAGGTGGCACTGCTGGGCACTGATGGGCGGCACTGCTGGGCACTGATGGGTGGCACTGCTGGGCACTGATGGGCGGCACTGGGGTGCAGCACCTTTGAGGCAGATTGTGGGCACTGCTGGGTGGCACTGTGGGTGGCACTGTGGGCACTGCTGGGTGGCACTGTGGACACTGCTGGGTGGCACTGTGGGCACTGCTGGGTGGCACTGACGGGGGGCACTTACTTTTTATTAGGGTGGCACTGCAGGGGGCAGGTGGGCACTGGCAGGGGGCAGGTGGGCGCTTGCATTGCTGGCCGTGATCGGGACTGATGTCCCGATCATGGCCGCCGGTGATCGGCTTTTTTTTTTTCTCCTCGCGCTGACAGGAATACTAGCCGATTACCGGCTCCGTTATATCACCTGATCAGCTGTCATTGGCTGACAGCTGATCACGTGATAAGGGGTCGGGATCGACCCCTTGCACGGATCGGTGATCAGGCGAGTCTCATGGACTCGCCGATCACAGGGGGCGCGCAGGCCGCTCGTACACAGTCCCGGAAAAGGAGATCCGCGCTGTAGCCATCATTTGGCTATAGCGCGGATCTCAAGTGGTTAATATATGCCAATGTTTTTTTAGTATGTGTTTGATCTTAGTATGCTGACATGAATAGTTAGTGATGAATGGATGACGAAAAGAATCATTTGCATGGCCATCTCTTTGTTCCCTCAGCAAATCGGTTCTTTCAATCCGGCCTACCTGTTCTACCGTAAGTGCCAAGGAATCTGGTGAATACCCCTTGTCAATGAATCTCTGGGTCAGAATTTGAGCCTGTTCTAAAAATACCCCGTATTCGGTACAATTGCGTCTCAATCTTGGAAATTGATTTTTAGGTACTGACCTCAGCCAAGCCGGGTGATGACAGCTGGAGGTAGGTATAAAAGAATTCCTATCAGTGGCTTTGAAAAGGTTGATGTGACAAAACGCTCTCCACTGATGGAAATGGTGAGGTCCAAGAAATTGATTTTTACCGGACTGGCTTCATAGGTGAGATGTATGCCTCCTGGACCTCCCCCTGGGTGGATGGGAGGCCCCAATTTAAAACAGGGATACTTCCCACCACCTTTTTCTAATCAGTCATTACCTCCACCTCAATATCCGAGATCCAACCCACCAACTCCTTACAATAATAGTCAGGTGGTACATTATGATGTTGATTATCAATCCCAGTTTAACATCCCCCACACAGAATAGCTTCTTACCTTTACAGGATTCCAACTTCCCCCCTGAAGGAGGCTATTTGCCAATTGATGGCATGGGGAATTTGAGGACCGGTAATAGAGGCCCATATGATGACAATCAGGGAGATCCTGGTAACGGGAATTTAGGAGTTAATCCGAGCCATAATGGCTGGGGTTTTCCCAGGCCAAATCAGGGCATCAAAAGAGTCGAACTAAGAGAGGAACTCGAGGGGGGAGGCGTACTCGGCCCAAAAAGACCGAGAACTTAGTCGGTACGGGTAGCTTCAGTCTTACATCGGCCACTCTTAACGATTGCAAATTGAGGGTCCTGGATAAGGGTCTCAAATATGCACCAGTCAAAAATATCAATAAATTCCAAACGTATATGGATATTCACAAGTTTGTTAGAAAGTTAAATATTTAACATTATGTAGCTTCTAACCCTACTAATTTTCTTAGGAATGTCTCAAGTGATTATTGTCACTCCGGACTGTCCAATGAATCTCTTTTTAACCCCCCCGGGACACCTTTGTCCTTCTTTGAAGGTTTTTCGTGATTTGGCTCTTAAGGACCTGGAAGATTTGCGAGTGAAGAAAATTAAGAATAAAGGGGAGATAGATGCTGGAATCAAATCCAATTGTAACAATAAAAATGTGGTTATTCCTCCGGCGGATAAAGGGGGAGGCATAGTGATTCTAAATAAGGATGACTATGTATGTGAGATGAATCGCATCCTGAGTGATGATGCCACTTACACCCCCTTGCCCTCCAATCTGAATGTTAAATACAAAAGGATTCTTGAAAATGTTGTTTCAGATGGGTTTGACAAGCAAATTCTGAATAAGAAAGAGAAGGCCTTTCTTGTTCCGAAAACTCCCAGGATTCCTGTAATTTATTACTTACCCAAAGTTCATAAAAGTCTTACCTGCCCCCCGGGATGCCCCATTATCAGTGGGATAGATTCTATTACATCCCGGGTGGGCAGGTATATAGACTTCATTCTGCAACCATTAGTACGTAGGATGCCATCATATATCAAGGACACAAGACACGTAATTAATCTCCTTGAAAGATATCATCCTCGACAGGGGACTCTTTTAGTCACTTCAGACGTGACATCACTCTATACAAGCATACCTCAACATTTGGGTTTGGAGGCTGTCTCTGATTCGTTGGAGCGCTTCTCAGACCTCCCTTCAGAACAGAATGACTTCATCATGAGGCTCTTAGATTATGCAGCCACTCATAACTTTTTTTGGTTTGGGGGTGTTTTCTATCGCCAGATTAGGGGTGTAGCTATAGGGGCTAAGTATGCCCCCAGTTTGGCGAACCTTTTTATGGCCAAGTGGGAGGAGCATGTTGTCTATGCTCAACACACGCCGCAGCTGACCCTGTGGGCCAGATACATAGACAACATCCTCCTCCTATGGGATGGGAGCGAATCGGATCTTTCCATATTCATGGGTGAGCTTAATTCCAATACTAGAGGGATACATCTCACCTATGAAGCCAATCCGGTAAAAATAAATTTCTTGGACCTCACCATTTCCATCAGTGGAGAGCGTTTGGTCACATCAACCTTTTTGAAAGCCACCGATAGGAATTCTTTTATACCTACCTCCAGCTGTCATCACCCGGCTTGGCTGAGGTCAGTACCTACAAGTCAATTTCTAAGATTGAGACGCAATTGTACCGAATACGGGGTATTTTTAGAACAGGCTCAAATTCTGACCCAGAGATTCATTGACAAGGGGTATTCACCAGATTCCTTGGCACTTACGGTAGAACAGGTAGGCCGGATTGAAAGAACCGATTTGCTGAGGGAACAAAGAGATGGCCATGCAAATGATTCTTTTCGTCATCCATTCATCACTAACTATTCATGTCAGCATACTAAGATCAAACACATACTAAAAAAACATTGGCATATATTAAAGAACGATTCTATATTGAAAACCATCTTGCCTGATAAGCCGCAAGTAGTCTATAGAGGAGTAACATCATTGAAAGATAGGGTGGCCCCTAACATTCTGGATCCACCGACGAATCGTCCACATTTTTTCTCAGACATCACAGGATATTATCAATGTAGGAGATGCCCTGTGTGCAGTATAAATCGCTGTAGGACTAGGAGAAGTACCACCTTTAGGTCAACTACCACTTTAAAAGTTTATGATATAGAACCTTTCATTACCCGCTGTACTGAGGCGGTGGTCTACTTACTGGAGTGCCCGTGTGGCCTCCAGTATGTGGGCCGGACTAAACGTCCCTTACATGTGCGTCTAAATGAACACATCGGGAACATCCGCAGGGGTTTTACCCAACATTCAGTATCCAAACATTACCTTGTGGCACACAATAGAGACCCCTCCAATACGATCTTCTTGGGGATCGATAAATTCAAGCCCCACTGGAGGGGGACCCATTTGGTTAGAAGCATTTCAAAAATGGAGATGATGTGGATACATAAATTAAAATGTTACACCCCTCATGGCCTCAACATTGAAGTGGATGTGAATGCCTTTATTGACAACGCATGACCTCCTTGTAAAGCATGGATTTAATGTTTCCATTCATTTATGGTGTTGAGTTTGTGTTTATTCTTTGTGAACTCGGTCTGGGCTCCAGGAGTCAGTGTAAAATGCTATGTAGGATTTTTTTCTGGCATATGTCAATATTGTTGACCCAATATTATGTAGGAATCCTGTTTGAGCTGGTGATTCTTAAAAAAATTTTGTCTCATGTATAGATAAAGAAAAATTGTGTACCACTCATACAAAAAATAATTTTTAATTTTTATTATTTTCATTTTTTTTTATTCCCACATATTTTTTATAATTATATTTTTTTGTATTTTCTATTTATATATTGATTTATTAAATATCTTTTTTTTGCCAAATTTCATTCAATTTTTGAATGGTCATTTCTCGTATGCATTATTTATGTATAAAATTCATGGTTCCAATTTGTGGTTTCTTTTTTATATTTTTTTATTTTATTTTTGTATCTTTTACATCTTGCATATTTCAGGTACTGGGATGCCTTAAACCGCAAGGGAGAGCCATTTTGGTCTATTACGCCATTATAACATTTTGTTATGGCCATATAATTTTATAATTTCCATGTTTTGTATCTCTATGATTGGGAATTGCGTGAGTTGGGCATCTTCTTCTCTCTTTCCCTTATGTAACATGGCGGATTTGCACGCACTGTGAAGCTCAGACCGAGGCGTGGTTGTTATGTATGGTACTTAAGCGGTGTGTCAGGGCGCCGTTCTGCATCCCATGAAGGGAGGTATGGAGGTCCAGACCCGGAAGTGCGGGCGGTAATCGTGAGCCGGCCGGCTAGTTTTTTGTGATACGCATTGTTTTTTCTTCATTCATGTGAGTGTACTGATTTTATTTAAGATTGAATAAATAAGGGTTTTTATGCTATGCGAGTTCCTTTATATCTTTCCATATGAATTGTGATACCATCGCTTCATCATTGGGGAATAACACTGAGGAGAGTCCGGTGTGGTCCTGTGACGGTTCATCCAGATCATCCATACACATGCCCTTTTGATCTCACGTAACACTGAGATCTTAAGTTCTGGTAAGCGGCCCCCCTTTTTTTTTCACTGGTGGAGGTGGCTTTCTGGACTCCTGTACACACAAAGTGACGTGGGTGTCATTTCTCATCCTCACTCTGAACAAATTATTTCCACTTGCTGACTGATATTTTTCTTGGGACTTTAAGTGACTATATTTTATTCTTGTTTCAATTATTTTTCACATTTATTGGAATTTATTTTTGTTTCACTTTTGAGTTTATTTGTCTGCATTATGAGGGATACATACATTTTGTGTTATTCACTTTTTCTTATTTGAGGATTTTTTTTGATTGGCTTAATTAGGTTGGGTCTCTTCACGCAATCTGACACACATTTATTCCTGTTTTTTGCCCTTTTTTTCACTCATGTACTAATGATTTAATTCACTCATACACTTTTCAATAATTTTTATAACATTATTTATTACATCACTTACTATTCAATGTTCACTGTCATTCTATTTGGGTTGCTGACCCCCTATTGTATGAATTAATGGGGATTTATTTTCTCATCTAGCCTAGGATATTTTGTTTTGACCATTCCACTCTTATAGGAGTAATTTTAGCACCATTTTTTGTTTTTATAGCGCAGCTCACCATTACACTTTTTACCATATCGGAATATTACGATTGGAGTTGCTGCTTGGAGGGAGGTTTTTGAATAGCGCAGTTTACTCTCTGTACCCAAGGAGGTTATACGCCTGTTATCCCAGCAGGGGCGAGGCGCTCTGGTGAGTGCATTCACAAAAGGGGTCACTGACAAGTCACCTATATTTTCAGAGAAGAGTCACCTTATTTTCTAGTGGTGTTTTTCACGGAAGTGATTTCTTGCACTTGGACACTAATTAACTTTTAATTATAATTTTAAATTTTTATTTTTTCTATTTGAGATATATACACACATTGCTTCATATTTTGGACATTCACTTTATAATCTTTTGGACATTACATACACACATACACACACATATACACACACACACACACATATACATACACACACACACATATACACACACACACATACATATATATATATACATACATACATACGCACATATATATTTTCACTTCACTATTTTCAATTCAACTTTTTTATAATTTTTTTTGGTTGTACACAGAGTATTGATACGTGATGAATTATTGAATTATTTATTGATTGAAATATTTACACCATATGAAACACCGATGTTTCTCATTGATGCTGTTCTTGGCATAATTATATATGTAGATATATTTATTTATTTGTATTGCATTACGCACTTTTATATTTTTGATTTCATGCAATTCATCATTCTTATGCACATTGCACTTTTCTCTAGAATTGTTTATATTTGGTTATATTTGGTTGCTCACATGCACATATCCATCATTAAACGTAACATTTGAAAGGAATCATCATCTGTCTCGCCACACAGTGAGTTTATTCATTGAGTTAAGTTATCTGAATTGATGCAAGGGATAAATAGAACACCAGATTGTGTAAGCCCTATATGAAGCTGGAGATAAAGTTTATGACCTTGTAGTTGAGTCAGAACAAATGCCCTTAGTTAATATGCTCTTAAAGCATACCCATGCTTCCTCCGTGTTCTTTGTTCCTAAGATTTTAGCACATTTAGTATCTTCTAGCAAGGATCGTAGTTTAGCAGGGGCATAGAAAAGGGGGGTCAGGGGTGTTCAAACCCCCCCCCCCCCCCAGATTATCCTGGAAAAAGGCCTAGATGGTGTCCCTGCTGTTTAGCATCAGCACAGTAGAAGCAATCAGAGTTTCAGAGTGCAGCAGAGCCAGCCCTCCTTTCTATTGTGCCCCATCCCCTCAGTTTCATAAGGGGTCCCCGTGAAAAGCATTAAATTACTGTGAGGTCTCAGATGCCGGCAATTGACAGTGCATGGTTGCGGGAACTCCTAGACTCCTCCTCAAGATATCATATGACACACCCGAAGGGAGACTGGGGATGGAGAAGTTTTCCTACTTATGTGTCATGTGCTGAATCTGAGGTCTGGTAAGTAGGGAGGCATACATTTTCATAATTCCAGCCTGGGGGACCTTCTTTTTGTGGGGGGTTTAAGGAAAGGGGGTGGGTTTGTTTTGGAGAAAGGGGGATTTTCTTGTAGAGAAGTTTATAGGGGGTGGTTAATGGAAGGGATTTGCTTCTGGGAGGGAGTTTGATTGGATGAAGGGAGATTTTCTTCATAATCAGAAATCTTTGCAGGGGGAGATGGTGTTGACTGAGGGAGATATTTTTGCTTTGGGGGGGGTCGGTTTAGAAACAGGGGGTTTAATTTATGGAGGAGGGAGATATTTTACAGTGGGAATCTTTGCTTGGGGAGGGAGGGTTCTTAGGAGGGAGAGGGGGGTTGCTTTCCTTTAAAAGAGACGTTTTTTTTTTTAAATTATACTTACCTAGGTGGATGGAGCATCGATCCAATGTTGCATCTGTCCCCAGCTGCTTCTAAGATCAACAGCAGAGCGATTAAAGGCCACTGATCACTCAGTTCTCGGCCTTCAGGGAGTAGAGTGGTGACTGTCAGTCCCTGGCTCTGCCCCCCCTCCCCCAAGCTCACTGTAATTCCAGGCTGTGGAGGGGGTAGGAGCAGCTGGCTCAGGGTCTCTGTGGATCACTGAGAGGCTGAGCAAGCTACTGGTCCAGGCATCTGGGTGAATCCTGACTTTAAAGTTTACACAGCCTGGACCTGCTGAGCGATATCAGCTGACAGCGGGCTATAGCTGGCTGTCGGCTAAAAATGGGTCATAAAAGTGCAGAATGAACTACACTCCTCCCCAGGAGTAGTACAACCAAGCGGTATGCCGTCCCATTAGAGCGCATGCACCGGTGACATCACCGGCTGCTTTCCATGTAAATATCTCCTAAACACCATATGTTTAAGAGATATTCACTGTACCTACAGATGCAAAGGGCACCATCCTGTGGTAGGCAGTGCACAATATTTTTTTTTTAAGCTCTTAAAACATTTCATAAAATTTCTTAGGACACAGTTTTTTAAAGTTTAAATAAAACACAGAATTTACTGCCTACCACAATATGTTGCCCCTTGCACCTGCTCAACTTGCACAGTAAGGTTAGCTAAAATCCAGTCTTGGGTCTCATTCATACATGACAATGGTACAGCAAGTATACTGCAAATAACTGCACCCGGGATCTCAAATGGTCCAATCCCTGCTCAGCCTGTACACCTGAGTGATGGGCTGAAAAGAGCCAAGGCTGTCTGCTGCTGTAAACATGTATCTACGTGTATCTGCACATCCAGTGGTAGTAGTGGCAGTGTAGATTAGGGAAGTTGGCTCTTTTGAAATTCAGTGTCTTTGTATTCCCTTTATGTTTCCTATTTGTGTGATTTATACTAAAATGAATTGACCTGTGATCACTGTTTCCCAAATTACCCCGTATTTCCACATCCATGATTAGGTCTGTATTGTTGGTAATCAGTAGGTCTAGAAACGCTTTGTTTCTAGTTGGTACATTTACCGTCTGACCCAAAAAATTGTCCTGCAAGACATTTAGGTGAGGAGGAGTTCATGGACCAAGAATTAGTTACTCCAGCGTGACCAAATCTTGCACATGCTTCTGCTTCGTGAGATTCAGGAGAATAATCCTGATGATTTCAGGAATTATTTCAGGATGACAGAACCCGTTTTTCACCATCTGTTGGCTTTGCTCACCCCTTATATCAGCAGTCAGGATACTTTCATGAGGCAAGCCATCACTCCGGAGCATAGGCTAGTCACCATGTTGCGGTACTTGGGGACTGGGACAAGTCTGCAGGACCTCAAGTTCAGACAGCTCCCCCCAGGCTCTGGGGATCATTATTCCAAAGACCTGTTCTGCCATCATTCAGGTCCTGCAGAAGGACTATATTAAGGTAAGTTTTCTGCTTTAACATCACATTGTATGTATTTAATATTTGCTAATGTATTGTATTTATTTCATCATTCCCTAATTACTATGATTGGACTATACTGTGAATGCCCCCTTTATCCTCATGCATGCTGGAAGCTTTTAATGTTCCTTTTGTGGCCCACATGCATATTTGCCTTCACTAACCTCCCCAGCACGCTATCCTGGGCCCATATACACCTATGGCCTAGTCCCTTAAACAATGCATACTGTCAGCTCCATTGTACTACTTTCCCCCGAAACACCCCCTAAAATATGTCCAAATGTTATGTGTGAAGGAGAAAAATCTCCTTCAGGTCTGGGGCTGGCAAGAAATTTGACATCAGGGAATTGGTCACTTGCAATAGCACTCATGTGACTTATGTCATTGAGTGCCGTTGCCGGCTACAATATGTGGGTAGGACCACTAAGCCTCTATGTGTCCGTATCAGAGAACACATTATTAATATTAAAATGGTTTCCCCAAACACCACCTTCCCAGGCATTTTGATATTTTTCATAACAGGGACCCTTCCGGTTTGGTCTTGATATTATCAATGACCATTGGAGGGGGAAACAAGAAGATCCAGATTTCTCGCAATGAAACAAAATGGATCCACCGTTTACGTTCCTTGGTGCCAAGGGGGTTAAATGTTAAATGTGGACATACATCTGCACTGCTTTTTATCAAATTTTTTAAATAAAAAGTCTTTTAGGGACTGTTGCTCACCTTCCTTTTTGATTTTTTGGAATGTTTTCCATTTTATGTATAGGCCTTAGCATTTGTGCTTGTACACATATTTAAAATGTAGGGCTTTTTAAATCCCCTCTTGCTATCTTCCCTCTCTCTTTCCCCAATTTTATATATGGGCCTACTGGGCTTCAACCCTAGGAAATGGTTCTGGCATCCCTGAATGTAAGGGGTCGAGGCTTTCTGACATGTGACATCTGCAGCCAGAACTCCTGGCCCCTCCATGGAAAATAAGGCTGGAATACAAAAAGGTGATACATGTATTATAGTTTCATAGTTAGTAAGGTTGAATAAAGACACCAGTCCAT
Source organism: Lithobates pipiens (assembly GCF_037356315.1). NCBI lineage: Eukaryota > Metazoa > Chordata > Amphibia > Anura > Ranidae > Lithobates > Lithobates pipiens. The sequence continues at coordinate 274,810,183 of NW_027507764.1, read as the reverse complement.
CCAGTTCAACCTGAGTGTCTACAATCCCTATCCCTGTACATTACACACTCACATTGGTCCCTACCCTCAAGGAACCCACAATCCACGGTCCCCATTCATATACTAGGGCCAATTTTGGACTGAAGCCAATTAACCTACCTACATGTCTTTGGTTTGTGGGAGGAAACCGAAGTACCCGGTGGAAACTCACGCAGGCACAGGGAGAACATGCAAACTCCAGGCAGGTAGAGTCGTGGTTGGGATTTGAACCAGTGATCCTTCTTACTGCTAGGTGAGAGTGCTAACCACTACACCACTGTGCTGCCCTATATATTAATATCACAAATAAAAAGATCATAGATTGTGGGCACGGCACAATAGATTTAGACAGAAAGGACACGAGCATAGACAACAATGTTGTGTACCTGAGTATGACTAGGTAAACCAATATATCAAATATGGGAAGAGACCCAAATCTAAACCTCAATGTAGACAAACAGTCCTCACAGTCTGGTTTTCTGATGTGCTGCCAAGATGTAAAAACATTAAGACACAAGCAAACCCTAAATCAGTGTTTCTCAACCTTTTTACCTTAGAGGAACCCCTGGCAAAAAGTTTGAGATCTCGAGGAACCCCTCAAATGTTCACATCTACAGCTCACGGAACATTGGTATGATCAGCGAGCTGTTGATAACAAAATTATTTGTAGAAATAGCATTAAATAAAAGAATAAATATTAAAATATACCTATTTAATGTGAAACTTGTGCTTTCTTTTCCTGCAGAGCTGATCCATTCAGATGACATTACATGGGGCAGAGCATGGGACAGGGCACATTACATGGGGGAGAGCACATGACAGGGGACATTACATGGGGGAGAGCACATTACAGGGGACATTGCATGGGGCAGAGCACATTACAGGGGACATTGCATGGGGCAGAGCACATTACATGGGGTAGCGCACATGACAGGGGACATTACTTGGGGCAGGGGACATGACACGGGACAGGGCACATGACCGTGGACATTACATGGGGCAAAGCACATGACAGTCCACACTACATGGGACAGGGCACATGATATGGGAGAGGGCACAGAACAGGGCACATTACATGGGACAGGGGACATTACATGGGACAGGGGACATTACAGAGCACATTACATGGGGCAGGGGACATGACACATTACATGGGGCAGAGCACATGACAGTTCACATTACATGGGACGGGGCACATGACAAGGGACAGGGCACATGACAGGGGACATGACATGGGACATTTCATGGGGCAGAGCACATGACAGTGCACATTACATGGGACTGGGCACATTACATGGTGCAGGGGACATGAAAAGGGACATTACATGGGACAGGGCACATTACATGGGGCAGAGCACATGACAGTTCACATTACATGGGATAGGGAACATGACATGGGACATTACAACATTGGATAGGGAACATGACGGGACATTACATGGGACAGCGGACATGAGACATGACAGGGGACATTACATGGGACAGGACAGGGGACATTACAATGGGCAGGGGACAGGGGACATGACAGGGCATTACATGGGACAGGGGACATTACATGGGGCAGAGCACATGACAGGACATTACAAAGGACAGGGGACATGGCACATTACATGGGACATGACAGGGCATTACATGGGACAGGGCACATGACAGGACATTACATGGTACAGTGGACATTACATAGGGTATGGGACAGACTCTTGAGCACATTGTGGGAGGACACAGCGGGGCACACTTCAGTACTTGCTTCTGCTGGCTTCAGAGCTTGTTTCATATCTTCTCCAGTGGCGCGCTGTTCCCCCCTCGGCCCCTCCTCTTCCTCCTATCCTGTCCACTCCAGATGATGTCACTTATAAGCACTGGGGAAGGACAGGAGGGGAGAAGCAGAAGGGGCCAAGGAGGAACAGCGCAATACAGCCAATAGGGTGCCAGCCGCTTCCCTGCCTATCTCTGCCTGTGTCTGCGATCCTTCTGTCAGCTGCCTGCAACTGACAGTCAGATCGCCGCGGAACCCCTGGGGACCTTCCGCGCGAACCCCGGTTGAGAACCACTGCCCTAAATGCTGCGTATTTCTGAAGTGCAGCTAGCTAAGTCATAACTGATATATAAATACAGAAAGGACGGGAACTCCCTTTACTGTTGTGTTTTACTGATGTACAGCAAAACAAGGCTATAAATATAAAGACAGAAAGATCCAAATTTCTATGTGGTGCATTTATGACAAACCACCAAATACAGTTATAAGATCAATATAAACACCAACTCCCGTGTTGTGTTATTTCTGCTATGCCACAGGGTAAAATAATATGGAACACAAGACAATCCTTTCTGTTATGCAGTTCTGTAGTGTAGTTCAGATAGAACCAACACTGAGAAAGGACACAAGCAACCTACAGCATTGTGTTTTTCTGAAGAGCAGTAAGGGAAGGCAATATGAAACAGAAAGCACCAACAAGCTTCAATCTTGAGTATTTCTGCTGTGCAACAACATAAAAACAGACACTGAGGAAAAAAAACAGACAGCCTTTACAGCTGCAATCTTTCTGGTCTACTGCAAAATAAGACAATAACGCCATGATGAGTATTCCTGCTGCGTAGCAAAACCTCAACCAGAAGGGACAGATAAGCTTAGGGCTCCCGCACCCGTGCGACTTGGGACTGCAAGACGCATGAGAAGTCATACACTATGGCTTCCAATGGGTACCATTCGTGTCTGTGAGACTCCAGCAGTCCCCGATTCCTGGATCCACAGACCTCAAGATTACATAGGTTGCAGGGAAAAAAATAGCAATTTTCAGATCGAACAAGCGAGGGGTCCACGATGCTGTGACTACCTGGAGGAATGCAGCCAACAATCCCCTGCTGTGTATCCCTAAGATGCAGAAAGGTAGATCAATGAGAAACACTGCTCACTGCTATGCCTGATATACAAACGATAAGGCAGTAAATAGAGGACACACAGGAAACAAACATTCAATCTTTGTGTATGTCTGATGTGTAGCACTATACCAATACTGAGCAGAGATGCCACCATCCTCAATGTGTCTCTCAGCTGAGCACCAAAAACAAAATCAGGGAAAGACAAGCAACCTTCACTGCTGTGTCCTTTCTGATATGCATCCAATAAAGCAGTATATGCAAGACATAAAAAGGACACACAACCTTCAATCCTGTATATGTCTGATGTGCAACAATATAACAATTCTGAATAGAGATAGCACATCCATATTGAAGTGATTTGGCCTTGTGACTCAACATGTCAAATCGCATGGCTAAAATCGGCACGACACCACTTTGTGGTGCTACACGGATTACCAAAGGCAGTATATGTACTACCCCTGGCAGGGGTTCAATTTGTATTTCTGCTATGTAGCCCAACAAATCCGAACCATCAATTTTCACTGCTGCCTTTCTAATAAAGGTAGTAATACAGGAAACAAAACCCCACAGACCTCAATCTTGTATATGACTGATGTGCAACAATAAAACACTCTGAATAGAGATAGCACATCCATATTGAAATGATTTGTCATGCGACTCAACATGTCAAATCGCATGCTTAAACTCGGCAGCCATTGCCATTAATAGCACTGTCTGAATCGGCACAACGCCACTTTTCGGTGCTGCACCCTTTACCAAAGGCAGTATATGTACTACCCCTAGCCCAGGTTTTGTATTTCTGCTATGCAGCCCAACAAATCAGGACCATCAAACTTCACTGCTGCCTTTCTGATAAGTAACCAACAAGGCAGTAATACAGGACGCAAAGCCCCACAGACAGACCTCAATCTTGTGTATGTCTGATGTGCAGCAATATAACCATTATGAGCAGAGATGTCACCAGACTCAATAATGTGCATTTCTGCTGTGCAGAACAAAACCAGAAAGTACAGACCACCTTCACTGTTGTATTTTTCTGATCTGTAGCCAAACAAAGCAGTACCTTTAGGATATAAAGGACAGCAAACAAGCTTCAGTGCAGTGCATTTCTGATGTACAGCAATATAGCCCTTATGAGCAGAGATGTCACAAATCTCAATGTGTATTTCTGCTGCGCCACAAAAACATCCCAGCAAGGACAAACCTTCACTACTGAGGTCTACTGGTGTGCAGCCAAGGAGGAGTCATGGTGTATCCCTTTATGAAATAACCAACGGGGCAATTTATTTCATAGGCATAAACCTTCACCACCAGTGAAGGAACAAATCCTTAAAGCGGGGTTCCCTCCCCCCCTCCGGTGTCACAATTGGCACCTTTCGGGGGGGAGGGGGGTGGAGATACCTGTCAAAGACAGGTATTTACACCCACTTCCGGGCATAGACTCCCGTGGGAGTCTACGCCATTTCCTGTCCTGCCGCGCTGTCTTCTGGGACACACACGGGTCCCAGTGACAGCGCGGAGAATTCCTATTGCGCTGCGCTACTCGCGCATGCGCAGTAGGGAACCGGGAAGTGAAGCCGATTCGCTTCACTTCCTGATTCCCTCACCTAGAATGGTGGCGGCAGCAGCCGAGGGATCGATCGGCCTCGGCATCGCTGGAACCCGGGACAGGTGAGTGTCCATTTATTAAAAGTCAGCAGCTGTAGTATTTATAGCTGCTGGCTTTTAATATTTTTTTTTTTGGTGGAATCCCTCTTTAAATGGTTGAACACCCTACTATAGTAGTTGTTGATCTACCTTACCTCCATAGACTGAGCAAACGCTAGCCAGCTCATACCCAACATCTCAATGAGCCCAGCCCTAGAGACGAATTTAAGACAGCCTCTAGAAGAGGTGGTTACCAATTTAGCCTGGGGGTAAATAGCTACTTGCAGGCTTCAAACAAGCAATCATGTAGCTCTTGCATAGGTTTGCACAGAAAATCCTCAATTAAAAGGATGTAGGAAGTGATCTATGGTAAATGGCCTTTAGCTCTACCACTGAGTGGATTTTAGCCCAAACCAACAAAAATGTTTTTTATTACCTCCTACACTATAAAATAACCACAATGTAAAGGTGATGTGGGAGGTTGGAGCTTATAAAAGTTACCTTTAGCAAGCAACCCCCAAAAGGAGGATCTGTCACAAGGGCACCCCTACTGTGCCACACAGAAGCTTGGTCCCTGCCCATCGTTGAATGTTAGGTCAGCTTTTAAGCATCTTGAAGCAACTTCAGATTCCTAGCAGCTGGGCTAATAGGGCCGGTAATCTAGTGCACCTGCTGACCAGGGGAGCTTCTGAATCCACCAACTACTGCCCAATTAATAACTTGTTCAGTGGTATACCTGGCTTGTAAGTAACATTTTGTATCTACCAGGTCCCCCCTGTTCCCTATACCCACCCCTACTAATGTACCACAACTGGGCATGTAGGGAGAGGCTGGCAACCTACTGTTGCGATAACCACAGTGTCTCTGCTGTAAGAGGGAGCTGTGGCTGGTGGTTTTAGCAGTAGCGTCTGGGCTATTTGTATCCCGACCCCAGGTTCTGCACTGCACCAGTCAGTATATACACAGGGAAGGGGGAGAAATGCCTTACCTACCTCTTTCCCATCTGATGTGGTTCCTCTGCACCACCTGTCTGCCATACAGCATCTCTGATGTAAGAGGGAGCTGTGGCTGGTGTTTTTAGAAGAAGCTTCTGGGCTATTTGAATCCAGAACCCAGGGGAGATTATCTCAAATGCCCAGAAACCCTCTGGCTAGAATTGGGGATTTTGCAGCTAAATTCCCAAGGCAAAGGAAAGTACTCACCGTTGTCATCTTCCCCTTTTGCCACAGCCACCGGGCTTGCTTTTCCATCCTTATGGTCCACAAGCAAGAAGGATAGCCGCCAAAGTGCCCCCCCCCCCCCCAACTGCAGTCCTCGTAGGGAGGTGCAAGGTTAGGCTGTGCCCTGCACTGTACCAGTCAGTATATATACATGGGGGGGGCAATGCCTTCCATTCCTCATTCTTATCTGAGGTGGTTTAGGCAGACATCCACCGTAGTGAACTGGTGCCTCCTCGCTCTAGTGAAAGGAGGATGTGGGCACCTGCTCCTGCTGACTCTCAGCCTTCCCTCCTGGGTAAGAACGCCGCCACCATTTTCCCAAAGTTTGAAAATGACGCGAGTGCTTGTCGCCGAGCCAAGTCCAGCAGCCCACGCGAGCTACTGGGGGCCCAGGAGTCGGGGACACGATCCCTCTAGAAAGAACCGATGGCAAACACCCCCGTCTTAACAGCCACCTGGACAGGTAAGGAGGGGGGACAGGATAATGGCCTCTGAAGTTCTGGGTACACCACTGTACCCAGGGTCCTTCAGCTCTCAGAGGGGGCTCTTCCAATTTCTGCTGCCCCCCCTGAGGAAAAGATAGGGGAACCCCCCAGGATAAGAATATCCTACCAGACCCAGAGGCTTCCCAAGCTTGTGGTCCGGCTCCCAAGGGGAGACCACCAGCCCCAGGCTTCGGTGATTTGGGGAAAAAAAAAAAAAGTTTTGCTGTGTAGGGAGAAACACAATCAAAAACTGAGGATCAAGGGGAAGCGTGGGGACTTAAACAGCTGTTGATTGATTGTGTTTCCTGTAGAGAGGAGCCTCTCATCTCTCAGGTGTGCCGTCCTGGAAGATGACCTGAGAAAAATTACAACATCAAAAAGCTCACCATGCCTCTTACTAAATACTTTGGAATGTCTACTTTCAAAAAAGGGGTCATTTGGGGGGTATTTGTACTGTCCTGGCTTGTTCGGGTCTCAAGAAATGAGATAGGCCACCAGTACATCAGATGTGATCAATTTTGTATGATTTGCACCACAGCTTGTAGACTCTCTAATGACGTGTACACACGTAGCCGACTATCCGGCAGACTTAGTCTGGCGGACTTCCCGCCAGACTGTCCGCCGGACTTTCCGAACGAGCTACTTGCCCACACACGGCACTTTTTCAGCGGACTAATACGGCGTACTAAGTCCGCCGGACTATCTGCCGTACTTTTAAAATGAACGGACTCGCCCACACACGCGGAGGAAAGTCCGCTCATTTTGAGCGAGTCTCCAGGTAGCAGGGGCCAGCGAATGAGGCGTCGCTGGCCCCGTCACCTGGTATGGACTTAAAGGGGAAGCCTTACGCTGAAAAATCAGTGTGGGGGTCCCCCCTAGGTCCACATCAGACCCTTATCCGAGCATGCTACCCGGCCGGCCAGGAAAGGGGGTGGGGGACGAGCTAGCGCCCCCCCTCCTGAGCCGTACCAGGCCGCATGCCCTCAACATGGGGGGTGCCCCCACCCCAAAGCACCTTGTCCCCATGTTGATGAGGACAAGGGCCTCTTCCCGACAACCCTGGCCGTTGGTTGTCGGGGTCTGCGGGTGGGGGGCTTATCAGAATTCGGGAGCCCCCTTTAATAGCTCTTTTGCAGGCAGTGGCCCGGTCTTCTGTCGCCGCCTTCTGTTCTTCTCTTCTTTTGTTCTCTTCAGATGTTGCCTTGTCGCTGCACAATGACAGGGGTGCGGCGCGTGCCGACTTATATAGGGACATCACCGGATGATGTCCCCGCCCATTATGATGTCACAGTCCCAGAGGATGCTGGGACTGTGACATCATAATGGGCGGGTACATCATCCGGTGATGTCCCTATATAAGTCGCCACGCGCCACGTCCCTGCCATTGTGAACGGAGGCAGCGACGAGGCAACATCTGAAGAGAACAAAAGAAGAGAAGAAGAGAAGAACAGAAGGCGGCGACAGAAGAACCGAAGAGGAGGACAAGAGACCCCCGAAGAGGGGGACAAGACCCTCGAAGTCGGAAGAAGAGGACGGCGGCAAAGAAGAAAGCCGGGCTCCTCCGCTAGTAAAAGAGCTAGCATAAGATAGCGGAGGAGTCCGGTGAGAAGAACCCCGAAGACGGACAGAAGACCCCCGGAGTTGTGCAATAAACAATTTTAACCCTTGTGTGTTGTACTGGGTTTTACTTTTTTTTTACAGGTGAATGGGTAGGGGTACATTGTACCCCATACTCATTCACATAGGGTGGGGGGCCGGTATCCGGGGGCCCCCTTATTAAAGGGGGCTCCCGGATTCCGATAAGCCCCCCGCCCACAGACCCCGACAACCAACGGCCAGGGTTGTCGGGAAGAGGTCCTTGTCCTCATCAACATGGGGACAAGGTGCTTTGGGGTGGGGGGGCACCCCCCATGTTGAGGGCACGCGGCCTGGTACGGCTCAGGAGGGGGGGCGTTCGCTCGTCCCCACCCCCTTTCCTAGCCGGTCGGGTAGCGTGCTTGGATAAGGGGCTGATGTGGACCTAGAGGGGGACCCCCACGCCGATTTTTCAGCGTAGGGATTCCCCTTTAAGTCCATACCAGGTAACGGGGCCAGCGACGCCTCCTTCGCTGGCCCCGGCTACCTGGAGACGCGCTCAAAATGAGCGGACTTTTCTCAGCGCGGGAAAAGTCCGCTCATTTCAAAAGTACGTCGGACTAGCACACACACGCCCGTACTTTCTGCCGAAAAGCAAGTCTGGCGGACAGATTGGAGCGCAAAAATACTTTCTAAGTTTTGGATAAAAAAAAGTCCGCCAGAGGCTACACACGGGCGGATTGTCCGGTGGACTTGAGTTTGCTGGACTTTTCCACCGGATTGTTTGATCGTGTGTACGAGGCATTACTTTCACAAAGACCAAATAATATTCACTAATTTGGGTTATTTGTACCAAAGATATGTAGCAGTATAAATTGTGGCCAAAATTTATGAAGACGAATTAATCATTTGTAAAATTTTATCACAGAAACAAAGAAAAATGCTTTTTTTTTCAAAATTTTCGATCTTTTTTCATTTATAGCGCAAAAAATAAAAACCCAGAGGTGATCAAATACCACCAAAAGAAAGCTCTATTTGTGGGAAAAAAAGGACAAAAAATTAATTTGAGTACAGTGTTACATGACTGAGTAATTGTTATTCAAAGTTTGAGAGCACTGAAAGCTGAAAATTGGTCTGGTCACGAGGGGGGTTTAAGTGCCCAGTTGTCAAGTGGCTAATTTGACGGGGGATATCATTGTTGTGGCAGCATCTAGCTGCCATAACCCCGGTATCCTTGTGCTCGGCTGGCGGTCTGCTACAAGATAAAAGTGGTCTCTGCGGTGGATTCACCACAAGATCACTTTTATCCACTTACCGGAGCCGTCGGCAGCAGCGGAGGTGATCGGGTCCTCTCCGTGGCTGGGCATGGAGACGAGTGAGGGGGAAGATGGCCCCACCCGTCTCCATGACATTGCAATGTGGAAGTGACGTTTCCGCCCTTTGTGCTTTTTTTACATTTTTTTTTTATTATTGCATTTTAGTGTAAATATGAGATATGAGGTCTTTTTTTGACCCCAGATCTCATATTTAAGAGGTCCTGTCATGCCTTTTTTCCTAATACAATGGATGTTTAAAAAAAAAAAAAAAAAAAAAATTGTCAAAATAAAAGGTAAAATAAATAAGAAAAAAAAAACATTATTTTTAAACACTCCCCTCTCAAGCTCACGCAGAAGCGAATGCATACGTGAGCAGCACCCGCATAAGAAAACAGTGTTCAATCCACACATGTGAGGTATCTCCGCGATCGGTAGGGCGAGAGCAATAATTCTAGCTGTACACCTCCTCTGTAACTTAAAAGATGCAACCTGTAGAATTTTTTTAAACTTCACCTATGGAGATTTTTAACGGTAAATGTTTGTCAACAGGTAGTATAAATATAAAAAGATAATATCCAAACACTGAATGCTATAAATACTAAAACAGCGCTAATAATGAAATTAATAATATGGTAATATTATAAACCAGTGGCAAACACCCTAGTTAAAAATTAATATGTAGCAGACAGTTAAGGTAGAACAGTTCAAAGCATTCAGGGTGTTAGGGGCAGTTCAAAATATCTGAGGTGTTAAAGGTAATCTATATTTGTTATCCAAGCGTGCCTTCCACCAGAGAATAAAGAGATCCGTATTCCACCATGTGCACCACATTCCCCCAGTGGGTCAAACTCACCAGATGCCTCTAATATGCAAGCCTTAAGGTGTCCGTTTAGTAAAATTTGATAAGCTGAGATCAGGATGATCTCTGCTTATCTCAGAGCATTGCAGGTTTAATATACCGAGATCAGTGCTGGAGAACTATTTTTTCTCTTCTCATCTCAGAACACAGAACGGCTGCATTGACTGCAACAGAAACGGCATGTTTAGTATACAGAGATGCCACTTTATCTCTGTGCTTCTCTTTCAAGTTCTCCTTTCTGGCTTCTCCAGCCCAGAGGTGGAGATATCAGGAGATCTCTGCCAGAGAATAGCTTTTTCCTTCTCCCGTGGCCAAAAATGAAAGTAAAAACTTTCTTAACTGCAGTGAAAAATACACCAACAGCAGGTTACAAATACAATAACTATACAATTACACACAGAGATAGATTATATATATATATATATATATATATATATATATATATATATATATATATATATATATATATATATATATAGTAATGTTCGGGTGATTAACCACTTGGGTACCGCGCTATTGCCGAATGACGGCATTAGCGCGGACCTAGATTTCCAGGACTACGTCTATTGACGTCGTCCTGGTTACGAGCGGCCTGCGCGCCCCCTGAGGGGCGCGCGCGGCGCGCTCTGTGATCGGCGAGTCCGTGAGACTCGCCTGATCACCGATCCGTGTAAGGGGTCGATCCCGACCCCTTATCACGTGATCAGCTGTCAGCCAATGACAGCTGATCATGTGATAGAACGGAGCCGGTAATCGGCTATTATTCCTCCTCGCGCTGACAGCGCGAGGAGAAAAAAAAAAAGCCGATCACCGGCGGCCGTGATCGGGACATCAGTCCCGATCACGGCCAGCAATGAAAGGCACCACATGCCACCTGCCAGTGCCCACCTGCCTCCCGCAGTGCCATCCTGAAATATAACAAAGTAAAAGTAAGTGCCCCCCGTCTGTGCCCATAATGCCCACAGTGCCACCCCACAGTGCCACCCACAGTGCCACCCCACAGTGCCACCCAATCTGCCTCAAAGGTGCTGCACCCCAGTGCCGCCCATCAGTGCCCAGCAGTGCCGCCCATCAGTGCCCAGCAGTGCCGCCCATCAGTGCCCAGCAGTGCCGCCCATCAGAGCCACCTATCAGTGCCCATCAGTCCCATCTATCTGTGGTACCTATCAGTGCCCATCCGTGCCACCCATCCGTGCCACTTATCCGTGCCACCCATCCGTGCCATCTTATCTGTGCCCATCTTTGCCCATCAGTGCCGCCTTATCTGTGCCCATCGGTGCCGCCTTATCTGTGCCTATTAGTGCCGCCTTAACTATGCCTATCAGTGCCCACAAGTGCAGCCTATCAGTGCCCACCAATGCAGCCTATCAGTGCCGCCTTATCAGCGCACTTCAATGAAGGAGAAAAATGACCCGTTTGCAAAATTTTATAACAAACTATTAAAACATGATTTTATTTTATTTATTTTTTTGCATCTTTTTTTGTTTGTTTAGCAAAAAATAAAACTCCGAGCTGTAACTAAATACCACCAAAAGAAAGCTCTATTTGTGGGAAAAAAATGATAGAAATTTCATTTGGGTACAGTGTTGTATGCCCACGCAATTGTCATTCAAAGTGCATCAGCGCTGAAAGCTGAAAATTGGTCTGGGACTGAGGGGGGTTTAAGTGCCCAGTAAGCAAGTGGTTAAGCACAATTGGTAGATGCACGTTTTAGTCTACATCAGGCAGGCGTTTTATGGTTAAGGGCCTGGTAGCCCACGTTTATTATAAGAAAACAAAATATTAGTTCATCCAGTAATCCCACGCAGGGGTTTAAATTCATTCAGCACACAAATGAACATACCAAGCCACCTGGCTCTCAATTGTCAACAGTTCCTCTGCTTGCTCCCAACAGATTTGTCAACTCTTTCCAGCCCCCTGGACTCACCGACTTCCTTAGTCTTCCTGACTCTCAAGGTTGTCAGCCTTTCCCAGTCCCTTACACGGACTACAGTCTCCCACAGGGCAACCCACTCTTCAGCCAGCAGCAAGCTGCTCACACTCCACCACTCCCATCTACAACTTCCTGTCTTGCTTTTTAAAGACACTGCCTTAACAGGTGGGTTAATCAATTGTATTCCCTTAAAGAGAGCACAACCCAAACAGAGGGGAAATATAGCGTCCTTCCAGGACACAGCCACGGCGTCCATTACATATCCCCCCCCTGTGTTTCGATCCGGAGGGAGGAACACCAGCACCCATCATGATGGTTGGGACACCTCTGTGCTGGCTGTCAGCCACGTAGGCCCAACCTTTTTTCCAGGTGCGCTTCCAGGAACATTCCCCCCTGGATCTTAACAGGTTCCTATATTGTCCTATACTCAGCCTTCCTCTTCTTTTGGGGTCCCTGGGCTTATTCACTTTTCTTGGGGGAACTCTGCCTTCCTTGAGCCCTCCTTTCAACTTACAAATACCCATTTTACCCTTCACCATCTGTATTTCAGGTTCAAAACAGTTTCTCTTGTTACCCATGGCAACCAAATCATTGTTTGCAGAACGAATTTTTAACAGATCACAGCTTTCCGTATCATCAGTGCTTTCCAAATCAGTGTTTGTTAGAAGAAGACCCAAGGAGGGACTACATCCGACGGAACCATAGCACAGCTCCACCTCACCCGTTGTCCAACACTCCATGGGTACCTGTTCTAACAAACTACCCTGACCTAAGCATAAACCATTTTTTCCAGGTGTACATATTACATTGTTACGGCAACCAACATTAACACTTTCTCCCATAGTGTCTCCGGGCACCTTAACTTGTACCCCTGGGCCAGTGACAGAAAGCATCTCTGCTACTGCTGAGTCCATTCTGGGCCCTTCCTTCTCATGAGGCCTAGCGGGTAAGGCAGTATCTGCGCCCTCTACTGACAACTGCTCCGCCGCACCTCGGACCACACCAGCAGAGATTTTTCTAGTCACCGCCCCAGGCGGAGAGACCTCTGATATCTCAAGCAGTTCTCTCGCGTGCCTTCCATACCAATCAATAACTAGAAGTACGCTCACAGAGAATCTGGAGATCCTGTGCCAAATGGGTAACCATTGGTCCCACCAATTCCACTGTTGGTCATGGTTTCCCAGCACTGCCTGTACCACCTGGCTCCACCCATTGGTGCTACGCAGCACCACCTGGTCCAACTGCAGTGGAGATACCCAAGTATACAGCAAGTTCATTTTTACCAACTCTAGCATTTCCAGTAAGGTTTCGGTCATCTCTAAACACCAGAACTTTCTAGGGTCTTCTACCCTGTCCAAGACATGGAGGGGCTCAGCGACTGCAGGTTGAGAGGGTGAGACATTTGAAGAGACCTCATCCTCCTTGGAGGTACTCATCATCACAGCTTGTTGCTCCACTGGAGAGCTGTCAGACACATGTCTCACACTTATCCCTTCTGCACCAGTGTTGGTGAGCCTCTGCAGGTCATTACAAGTCATACTATCACTTTGATACTCAATATAATTTAGCTGTGGACAACACATCTGCGATGCCAGTGCCCTGAACTGCTTCTTCAGAGGGGAGGGCAGCAACCTTTGCAGGGACCAAGACGCCCTCAACCACCTGCGGGTCGGCGATCCCCCTGTCTGGCATAGCAGTTGTGTCCACAACCTTGTTACTTAAGCTAGCCTTATCCAGCATGGCTAACAATTGTTTGGCCCAGCTGTCCCAGTCCATTGTGGTTCCACCATGGGTGTTCCACAGCGTTGCATCACCTGCTGTAGAAAGCCGCACAGAAACCTGGGATTCATTAGCTTTAACTGCACATTCCTCACTTCTATATACATCATTTTGTAACACCACACTTTTATCAACGTTGCATTGGGGTGATGCTTCATCACCTAAAGCTTGGTGCAGCACACCATTTTGAACACCTTTTCCTGGTGGCATTACAGACACATTCAGCTTTGTACACTCAATTTTTGCAGGCTGAATTAACCCCTTGCCCACTGGGCTACATGTAGGGTTGTGGGGCTGCGCCCACACGCTCTCACTGTGTGAATTAGTCCCCCCTTGTTCCACCAGCATAGCACCAGAGCCATCCTGGGCAGCCTCTGACTCCAACACATGGAGACCCCATGAGACTTCCATGGACAATCCTGTGCCTCTGCCTGTCATGGGAGATCTCCTACTCTCATCACTGGTAGTGAACACATTACCAACCTCACTCTCAGATATGACATTACAAGAAATACATGTTTCAATGTCATTACACTCATCACGTTTAGCAATAGTATCACTTTTGTTAGTACGATCATTAGCATTCTCATTACATGTAGACACAACTGCTGTTTTTGTGGTTTGTTTATGAGCCACCATAACCTCTGAGCGACTCTTCACAGCACCTGCTCTCTGTAAAGGGGCACTTTTGCCTATTTGGGCAGCTCCATAGCTGACCTGGGAAACTCTCTGCTCCAACACTGCAAGCTCCTTGGAAGTTTCCCTGGGCAACCCTGCAGCAGCTGTCACTAGGGAACATGGTACCAGCACTGTTTTGGTCACCCCTAGCTCAATTTTCCCAGCCATCTGCTGGATCATAGCAGGCATATGCAGAGTCCCCATGTCCTTTTCAGTCTTTAGCCCTGCGTCTAGTTGGGCTTTACGCTGCGCCTCCCCACTGCTCTGGGTAGCACAATGCAGAAAGTCTATGTCCATTTGTACTGCGGATCTCCCCACTGGACATACTCCCACTTCACTGGATTCAGCATCATAAACTGAAACAGTCTTACCAGTTCCTGCAGCTGGTGTCATAGCCTTCACTTGAGTGCGTTGTCTCACTGGTGTGGTGTCTCCACAGGCTGACTCCCCCATGTGGCCATGGAGCAAAACTGCAGCCTTTCTGGACCCACTGACGCCCCCTGTAGGTAACACAAGATCCTTGTTGCTAGGGGTAACTGCAGACTTGCGCTCCAAAGCTGGTTGGCTATACCTCATGCAGGATTCAGGCTGATATACTCTCCTTTCTGGACTGACCCCTTTGCCTAAATGGCCATGACAGAAAACCTTACGTTTCTCTGGATTTCCAATTCCTAGGAATTCCGGCGACACTTCTCCCATCCTGGAGCATTGCTGGCGGCCCATGATACGATGGAACTCTCCTCTAAGAAGGATTTCCTCTTTAAACTTGCGATAGTCATCCTGGCCCCCATCCATCAAATGGTAAACCGACCGGAACTCTATCCGCAATAAGGTTTGCAGCAGTTTTGGCCACCGGTCCCTAGGCCATTTTCTCTTTACAGCAACTTTTTCAAATCTTACAAGGAAGTCTCCCACCTCCTCTGTAGGCAGCATGGGTTGCACATAGTCAGAGGCCAAGATCTCAGCCCCTTGCAGTGCACCCGACTCTTTGCGATTCCGCTTGAACCATTCATTCGCTGTCTCACATGTCACTGGCCCCTTTTTACTGGTCCTACAAGGTGGAGACATCTTCTCAGGCCATGCTGAGCTCACTTCTTGGCATCTCCTCCATGACTGGCTCTCACTCGTTGCCATTGGATACCACTTCTGAGGACACAGCTGATCACAATCATTAGTAGATGAGCTCCAGAATTCATCAACCTCCCATCCAGCTTGGTTATTCCACAAACATTCCTGTGACAAGGGGCAATGGGCAACAGCATGCCCCCACTCACTACAACTAATGCAGCGCAGAGGCCTCCTTGCGTCATGCTGTGGCACCTTTGGGCTCAGGCTGCCAGGAACAACATCCTCTTTCACTTCTCCTTTAACTCGGGGTGACATGATCAATTTACCCCAGATCACAGCGATGTCAGACTCAGACAAATTCTCTGGTGTGGCTGGGGCATGTGGTGAAATACCCTCTAGCCACAATAGCCGCTCCCTGGCTTTAGCAAGGATTGCTTCCTTTTTTTGCTTTGACCGTCCCATCCTTGCAATCACATGCACACAGCAGCTTGTAACAGTTCTCAGCAGAGAAAGAAAAAAAAAAATCTGATGTTTGATTCTTCCTTCACAGGTACACAACCCGCATGCAACACAGTCCATCAAATAAACGTATACGCAATGCTGTTCGCCTGGCTGCCACACACAGCTAGCAGTAGTTCCTGATGCGACTCACCATGGAGCAAGGACCCGGATTCCACCGTCTACATGCCCGCATTCGAACACCACTTGTAATGTTCGGGTGATTAAGCACAATTGGTAGATGCACGTTTTAGTCTACATCAGGCAGGCGTTTTATGGTTAAGGGCCTGGTAGCCCACGTTTATTATAAGAAAACAAAATATTAGTTCATCCAGTAATCCCACGCAGGGGTTTAAATTCATTCAGCACACAAATGAACATACCAAGCCACCTGGCTCTCAATTGTCAACAGTTCCTCTGCTTGCTCCCAACAGATTTATCAACTCTTTCCAGCCCCCTGGACTCACCGACTTCCTTAGTCTTCCTGACTCTCAAGGTTGTCAGCCTTTCCCAGTCCCTTACACGGACTACAGTCTCCCACAGGGCAACCCACTCTTCAGCCAGCAGCAAGCTGCTCACACTCCACCACCCCCATCTACAACTTCCTGTCTTGCTTTTTAAAGACACTGCCTTAACAGGTGGGTTAATCAATTGTATTCCCTTAAAGAGAGCACAACCCAAACAGAGGGGAAATATAGCGTCCTTCCCGGACCCAGCCACGGTGTCCATTACAATATATATATATATATATATATATATATATACACACACACACACACACACATATATACATATATTTATATGTGTATATATATATATACATACATATATATATATATATATATATATATCTGTGTGTGTATATATTTATATTTGTGTGTGTATATATATTTTCAAAAAACTCACGAAACGGATCGTTCCTGGGATCAGAGTCACGGATTGGATCATTTTTCGGATCAGCAAATAATAATTGGCTGAGCATGACTGGGTATCGCTGAGTATGGCTGGGTATTACCGAGTATGGCTGGGTATTGGCAAGTATTGACTGGGTATGGCAGAGTATTGCAGAGTATTGGCAGAGTATGGCAGGGTATTGGCACGGTATGGCAGTATTGGCAGGGTATGGCAGAGGATTGGCAGAGTATTGGCACGGTATTGGCGGAGTATTGGCACGGTATTGGCAGAGTATTGGCACGGTATTGGCAGAGTATTGGCACGGTATTGGCACGGTATTGGTAGAGTATTGACACGGTATTGGCAGAGTATTGACACGGTATTGGCAGAGTATTGACACGGTATTGGCATGTTATTGGCAGGGTATTGCAGAGTATTGGCAGGGTATTGGCACGGTATGGCAGTATTGGCAGGGTATGGCAGAGTATTGACAGGGTATGGCAGAGTATTGGCACGGTATGGCAGAGTATTGGCAGAGTATTGGCACGTTATTGGCACGTTATTGGCAGGGTATTGGCAGGGTATGGCAGTATTGGCAGGGTATGGCAGAGTATTGACAGGGTATGGCAGACTATTGGCATGGTATGGCAGAGTATTGGCACGTTATTGGCGTAGTATTGGCACGTTATTGGCAGAGTATTGTCACGGTATTGGCAGAGTATTGGCACAGTATTGGCAGAGTATTGGCACGGTATTGGCATAGTATTGGCACGTTATTGGCAGGGCATGGCAGGGCATTGTAGAGTATTGGCAGGGTATTGGCACGGTATAGCACTATTGGCAGGGTATGGCAGAGTATTGACAGGGTATGGCAGACTATTGGCACGGTATTGGCAGGGAATTGCAGAGTATTGGCAGAGTATGGAGGGATGACTGTGACTGCAATTGTTACAGAGCAGCGCTGTGGACACTACAGATCCAGCCCACAGTTAGGGTTGCCATCTTTTCTTCAAGTCAAACCCGAACACTTTTGCGGCGCACAGCAATTTTTTTTATAGTATAAACTATATATATATATTTTGCTATTAAATAACATTTCTAATCATATGAAGTTAAAAACAAGAGCCCCCCCTTTACATCAGAGTCCACATAGTTCCCCTTTTACATCTGAACTCGCAGAGTTCCCTTTCACTGTAATAGGGGACTCTGCAGACTCTGATGTAAGGGAGAACTCTAACATAAGGGATGCTCTAGGAACCCTGATTTAAGGAGGGACCCTGAGAACTCTGATGTACGGAGAAGACTCTGATGTAAAGGGGAAACACTGTGGCCTCTGGTGTAAAGGGGAAATCTGATGTAAGGGGTGCTCTGAGAACCCTGATTTGCCTTAGTGTACTTACTCAGAGGCAGGAGAGAGAAGGGGGGAGACTTCAGTCACAGACAGGGATGGATGGTGAGCTCACTCACCACCTCTCATCCAGATGTATCTGAGGCTGCTGGACTTCAAATTTCTGGCCCCGACTTACTTTCCTATTCTGGGGCTCAGCACCAGGGATTGGAGTGTGGGCAGACACTCCTGTGTATGTTTGGGGGGGATTGTTAGTGCTGGCTTTGGGCAGTGTTAAAGAGTGTAACAGGCACTCTCAGCTTAGACAACTGCATGCAGCAACCCGGCTGGGAGGCCATAGTCCAGTTTAAATAATGTGTCCGGGTTTCAGGCAGTCTGAAACCCGAACGCATGATTCCAAACCCGAACTGTCCGGGTGAATCCTGGACAGGTGGCAACCCTACCCACAGTGCTGCTTCTATCCGATCTCTCCCCTCCACTTTACAGAAGGGAGAGAGGAACCCACGTTTGTTTACAAGTGATCGCTCCATCATTTGACAGAGTGATCGAATCGTAAACGGCTGATGGGTGCACCAAGATAGCTGCCGCTCCAGAGCTAGGCCGAAGCCACGACCTTTCCTAAGGCCGAGACCGCGGATCGCTGCGTGTGCCGATCCGAACAGGGTGACCCATTCGAATCACGGATCAGTGACGATCTGTTGCACCCCTAATATATATATATATATATATATATATATATATATATATATATATATATATATATACATATACACACACACACACACACATACACTCACACAGATATACACATATATATAGGCATATATATAAAGGCAGTGTTGGGGCTACAGAAGTACAACTGATGCTGTAATTTTGACAGCTGCGCAGATGATGCATCGCTGATAACGCAAGGTGGCTGTAAAATTCAGAGCATCAGATGAGTCCAGTACACACTGCGTTTGCATAAGTGTATATGTTAATACGCCGGTATTATTTATTTTTTATATTTATTATTATTATGTATTTATTTATTATTATTTTAATTGTTAATTTAATATTTTTAATATTAATTAATATTAATATAAATGAATTATATAATATTAATTAATTCATATTTTTATTGTTATGCTTTTTTAAAATTACTTTGAACTATTTAATATATATATTTATTGTTTTTATATGAATGGTGCATATCTGCATGACAAATAGGGTACTATCATTTCAGAATACACCATTCGCATAAGTATGCACATATGTTATGTATTAATTAGAATGTTTTACAGTTATGGGGTGTCTGTTTATTGGGTAGGGGGATTATATCTTTATTATTAACTTAATATGTGCAGTGTATGTGGAGTGCTTCGTATTTCACTTTGGGATTCTGATACTGAAATCTCCTGAGCTATTGTGAGATTACAGAAACAGAAGCCGTTCAGGGTTCTCAGAGCGTTTGTAGATCACTTCTATTCTTAGTGGGAGAAGTGATCTACATGATATATTAACCCTTTCCCGCCGAGCGTACGCACATCTGCGTACTCGGCTTCCGAGGGTTATACCGGGATGATGCCCGCACCTGCAGGCATCATCCCGGTACCGTTTTTTACAGCAGGCGATTGGCTATCCAGGCATAACAACCGATGCGGCTAAAAGCCGCTCGGCTGTTATGCCGGAGGAGCGGGAGGGGACGTCCCCCCCTCCCGCCGCCTCTCGCCGCTGTTACCGGTGCTCCCGCTCGATCGGGAGCACCGATTTGCGATCCGTCGGCTCTGGCTGCTGGGGAGGAACTGGAACGAAGCCGTAATCGGCTTCGTTCCAGTCTCCTCATCGTAAACACGGAAGCGACGTCATGACGTCACTTCCCGTTTACTCGGCTGCCAATGGCGCCGGTTTTAAAAAAATATCCGGTATTCAGAATCGCCGTTTTCGGCGATCTGAATACATTGAAGTGTAAAGGAGGGGTGGGGGGTCTTTTAGACACCCGATCCCTCCATAAAGAGGACCTGTCACCACCTATTACTGTCACAAGAGATGTTTACATTCCTTGTGACAGCAATAAAAGTGATCAAATTTTTTTTTTTTTTTTTTTAAACAATTTAGTCATTTAAAAATAAATAAAAAAAATAAAAAAATAAAAAAAAAAATTTCAAAGCGCCCGCCGTCCCCGCGAGCTCGCGAAGCAAAGAAAACGCATACGGAAGTCGCGCCCGCGTATGTAAACGGTGTTCAAATCACACATGTGAGGTATCGCCGCGATCGTCAGAGCGAGAGCAATAATTCTAGCAGTAGACCTCCTCTGTAACGCTAACCTGGTAACCGTAAAAATTTTTTAAAGCGTCGCCTATTGAGATTTTTAGGTACCGTACTTTGTCGTCAATCTACAAGTGCGCGCAATTATAAAGTGTGACATGTTTGGTATCTATTTACTCGGCGTAACATTATCTTTCACATTTCGCAAAAAAATTGGGCTAATTTTACTGTTTTGTTTTTTTTTTTATTCATGAAAGTGTCCCTTTTCCCAAAAAGTTGCGTTTAAAACACCACTGCGCAAATACCGTGTGACATAAAATATTGCAACAATCGCCGTTTTATTCTCTAGAGCCTCTGCTAAAAAAATATATATAATGTTTGGGGGTTCCAAGTAATTTTCTAGCAAAAAATATGGATTTTAACTTGTAAACACCAAATTCCAAAAATAGGCTTAGTCATGAAAGGGTTAAACTGCCACATGGGTGAGAACAAATATCTCTGAGAAGAGCAGAGAACTCCAGAGATGTAAAATATCAAAATATACTAAACGGACACCTAAGTTTGGTATATATCAGCTGCTTCAATCACTGGTCCTCATCAATCCAGAAAATGACCGTTCCACGAGCGGGCGCAATTTTGAAGCGTGATATGTTTGGTATCAATTTTAGCATTACATTATCTTTCACAATAAAAAAAAATTGGGCTAACTTTACTGTTGTCTTATTTTTTAATTTAAAAAAAAGTATTTTTTTCAAAAAAAGTGCGCTTGAAAGACCGCTGAGCAAATACGGTGTAACAGAAAGCATTGCAAAAACCGCCATTTTATTCTCTAGGGTGTTAGAACAAAAATGTATAATGTTTGGTGGTTGTAAGTAATTTTCTAGCAAAAAATTAAATAAAAAATGTTTTTAACTTGTAAACACCACATCTAAAAGGCTTGGTCCTTAAGTGGTTAACCCCTTACCAGCCAGTGCCATTAGGACAGTGACAGTGCATATTTTTAGCACTGATCACTGTATTAGTGTCACTGGTTCCCACAAAGTGTCAGACTGTCTGCAATATCACAGCCCCGCTATAAGTCGCTGTTCGCCGCCATTACTAGTTTAAAAAAATATATATCAAAACGTAAGTATATATCTCATAGTTTGTAGATGTTATAACTTTTGAACAAACCAATCAATATACGCTTATTGGGATTATTTTTTATCAAAAATATGTAGCAGAATACATATTGGCCTAAATTTATGAAAAAATTTGATTTGTTTTTTATTGGATATGTTTTATAGCAGAAAGTAAAAATATTTTATTTATTTTCAAAATTGTCGGTCTCTTTTTGTTTATAGCACAAAACATAATGAGGGTCGGTTCACACTGGGACGACTTAGCTGAATGACAAGTCGCGTCCCATTCTGTACAATGGAACCGTTGCTCTGACGTAGAAAAAGGTTCCTGTACGACTTTGCGGGCGACTTGCATTGACTTCCATAGAGAAGTCGTTTTGCAAGTCGCCGCAGGCCCGCAGCGGTCGTGTCCAGGTCGCCTGAGGCAGTCGCGCTGCAAGTCGTGCTGCCTCAGTGTGAACCGACACTTAGGTGATTAAATACTACCAAAAGAAGGCTCTATTTGTTGGAAAGAAATGACACAAACATCATTTGGGTGCAGCATTCCATAACCGCGCAATTGTCAGTTAAAAATAACGCAGTGCCGTATTGCAATAAATGCCCTGGTCATGAAGGGAGGGGGGGTTAAGTGTTCCGGAGGTCAAGTGGTTAATACGTTCGGATATCACAAGCAGTAAACATGCTGACAAGTGAATCTGACTTTTCCCCATAAAATAAATGTTGTCAGCTGGCTGTTGAAGGGCTAAAACAACACTGCCTGTAGCCCGGATCACAAGGCCACTCTGCCGCTGGGCTGCAGACATGACGATGACCTAGATCCCTTGTCACACAAGGAATACTGGTTTGGCCTGATTTTCTGTCCAAGGGTCTGAACTCTCCGCCTGACACATGATCAGAATGGAGAGGAGAGAGGGGAGGGCGCCGCTCAGAGAAGAGAGACAAGGGGGCGGGGCCACAACGGAGAAGTCAGGAGGGCTCCGAGAAAGTGAAAGGAAGCGGCGATCAGGGCACCTCCCCCTTCCCGGGAACCCCACACAGAGGAAGCTGCAGCGCCATCCTCAGATCACCGCACACACGGCTGGGATGTGTTCTTGGACAGCACTTAATACAGTGAGTACCTGTATGATCGTTCTACCACTCACTAATCCGCTTCCCTCATGTTATTGGGCTGGAATTGTGTCCGTGCCATGGGGAATGAAGGGGATAGAGGGAGGAGAAGGTTACCTGTACATAGGAACCTGCACTTCACTCATGAAATGTGCCTTGTATGAGTGCAAAGTTCATCCTATAAGGGGACTTTCCAAGTATGTACACAGCAGCTCTGGAGGAAATGTTTTAGGAGGGGATTGGGTGTTTACGGACCGCCTGTCTGTTTTCATCCGATCCGCCAGAGGGATGGGTAAATAGGGTTTCCACCCGTCTGGATTTTGCGGAGCGGATTGGATGCAAGCGGACGTGTCACCACTGACATCCGTTGTTCCATAGAGGTGTATGGAGCAACCGTTGAGATCCACCTGTCGTTTTTTTTAGCAGATCTGATCGGTCGCTCCATACGTGGGAAAGAGCCCTTACTGGACTTCTTATTTAGTCAAATCAGATATTGTATGTACAGCTCAGCACAGATAGCGTTAGCCTTTCTACCCCTGATGTGGAAATATGGATCTATTTGGTGATGTGATAAAACATGGGGAAGGAGGGATCCTTTTATTACTCCTAATAAGTTTACGTAGTTGAGGTGAAAAAGCAGACGTGCCTATCGGGCTGAATGCCTTGTATCCTCAACCCCAAACTTTAAGCACCACAGATATAAAATCTAATATATACTATTAATAGAAACTTTTTTTTTTTTTTTTTTTTTCAAGGATCATTATCAAATAGAGATAAACATTTTTTTTTTTTCCAAGAGGTAGTAAACTGATTTACAATTTGTACCCATTGTTTATAGTTAAGTGGGATGCACACTATAAGAAAATTGTGTGAACGATCGTCCAATTTTCTTTGTTTTGCAGCAAATCGGAACTGATTAACAAATTCTCGTGCGACAAACGCTTTATTTTTTTTTGTTTCTGATCATGCGCATAAACAAAAAGCCTTTGTTGTACAAGAATTTTCTCTCACCGGTTCCGATTTACTGTGAAACAACGAAGAAAATCTAAAGACTTTCTTTTCAGATTTTTCTTGTATGAAAACTGTACACGTTAAATTAAAATTGTTTTGTTCTGTTCCTGTATGAGAACGTTTTTGGAGTTTGTCCCTTTGGGGATTTTCATACGAAAATTTGTAATTGGCTGTCGAAAGTTGTGTACACACTTTAAATCATATCAAAATTTTGGATGAAAATGTTCACCCGATTTTCTAATAGTGTGTATGAGACTTATGCTTGGTACACACAATGAGATTATCGGAGGAATGATCGTCCTTTTTTGTTTTTTGTTTTTTTTGCTTGCTAATCTCAGATCGAAGCTGAAGAGTTGACTAAAGTCAAGAAAGTTCTCGTACGATAGAATACAAATTCGGAAGTGATGTCATGTGTTGTATTGTATTTGTATTTTTGAATGACAACTGTACTGATTAAGGACCGGTTCCCACTGGTGCAATGTTTGACATCGTATGTGAATCGCACTGCAGTGCAACTCACATGCGATCCCTGTGCAATTTCAGCCATACAGATAGTATGGCTGAATTTGCATCGCATTCAGACCAAACTCGCACAGGATCCTTTTTTTGGTCCGCAGCAGAATCGGATTGCATGGGTGGGAACTTGCAGTTCACACTGCGATATGCAAACTGATTTGGGGGTGTCATTAACTTTCAATTGACACTCCCAGCAGTTCGCATAGGGCAGTGTGAACTGCTGCTGGAAGACATGCAATGCAGGAACCTGCAGTGGATTCGTAAGGTTCCCGCTTTGTTGCAGTGTGAATCGAGCCTCAACGAAAATCGTACGATCCTGGCATCTTAAGGAAAAAAAAATGTGTGCATGTCCAATCAAATAATATCAGATGCACTGTCCTGGCCTCCAACCCCCTCCAGAAGGGAGATCCCATGTGGCATACGGAGGGCACTGCACACAAACTACCTAGGGAATACTGTGCCACTATTGCAGAATTTACCCCTGTGCACTTTGTCAAAGGATTGCAGCACTGAGACTTGAGTGGGAATTCCAATACGCAACTGGGAGAAGAGAGGGCGGGTAATCTTAAAGTGGATGTAAACCCAAATTATTATTATTAAAATATTATTATTATTATTATTATTATTATTATTATTATTTTTTTTATGTCATAATGTAGAGTATAAGATTTCCTATCATTTGAGCCCAGTCTTGCCACAAAGAGTTAATCCAGCTCTGAGCAATCCTCTTTTATTATTCAGTGAGATAAATCTTGACAAACAGAGAAAAACGTTGTTAACCACTTGCTTACTGGGCACTTAAACCCCCCTCAGTCCCAGACCAATTTTCAGCTTTCAGCGCTGATGCACTTTGAATGACAATTGCGCGGGCATACAACACTGTACCCAAATGAAATTTTTATCATTTTTTTCCCACAAATAGAGCTTTCTTTTGGTGGTATTTAGTTACAGCTCGGAGTTTTATTTTTTGCTAAACAAACAAAAAAAGATGCAAAAAAAAAAAAAATCATGTTTTAATAGTTTGTTATAAAATTTTGCAAACGGGTCATTTTTCTCCTTCATTGAAGTGCGCTGATAAGGCGGCACTGATAGGCTGCATTGGTGGGCACTGATGGGCTGCATTGGTGGGCACTGATGGGCTGCATTGGTGGGCACTGATGGGCTGCATTGGTGGGCACTGATGGGCTGCATTGGTGGGCACTGATGGGCTGCATTGGTGGGCACTGATGGGCTGCATTGGTGGGCACTGATGGGCTGCATTGGTGGGCACTGATGGGCTGCATTGGTGGGCACTGATGGGCTGCATTGGTGGGCACTGATAGGCACAGTTAAGGCGGCACTAATAGGCACAGATAAGGCGGCACTGATGGGCAAAGATGGGCACAGATAAGATGGCACGGATGGGTGGCACGGATAAGTGGCACGGATGGGCACTGATAGGTACCACAGATAGGTGGCACTGATAGGTGGCACTGATGGGCGGCACTGCTGGGCACTGATGGGCGGCACTGCTGGGCACTGATGGGCGGCACTGCTGGGCACTGATGGGCGGCACTGGGGTGCAGCACCTTTGAGGCAGATTGGGTGGCACTGTGGGGTGGCACTGTGGGTGGCACTGTGGGCATTATGGGCACAGACGGGGGGCACTTACTTTTACTTTGTTAAACTTCAGGATGGCACTGCGGGAGGCAGGTGGGCACTGGCAGGTGGCATGTGGTGACTTTCATTGCTGGCCGTGATCGGGACTGATGTCCCGATCACGGCCGCCGGTGATCGGCTTTTTTTTTTTCTCCTCGCGCTGTCAGCGCGAGGAGGAATAATAGCCGATTACCGGCTCCGTTCTATCACATGATCAGCTGTCATTGGCTGACAGCTGATCACGTGATAAGGGGTCGGGATCGACCCCTTACACGGATCGGTGATCAGGCGAGTCTCACGGACTCGCCGATCACAGAGCGCGCCGCGCGCGCCCGTCAGGGGGCGCGCAGGCCGCTCGTAACCGGGACGACGTCAATAGACGTAGTCCCGGAAATCTAGGTCCGCGCTAATGCCGTCATTCGGCAATAGCGCGGTACCCAAGTGGTTAAATCCTCCCCCTTGCTGTAAGTGACAGGTGATTTACATATCTCGTGCACTAGCCTAAGAGACATGCATTCTTTTTTAATTCCCTCCCACTCCTTTCTTCAGCTGCTCTGCAAATCAGCATGATTTGGCATGCTGAAGTCATGTGGGGACTCTTCTGGGTTTTAACTGGATGGTAGTGATCATAGCAGAAGTTCAGTGTAAGAAATACACAGGAGAACATGCATGTTGCTAAGGGGACTGTAGACGTGGGCGGGGTGTCTACTGACATCACGACTCCACCCACTGAGCCTTGGAAAACAGACCCACCCACAAAATCTGTAGTTTTTTGGGTCTCCTAGCAGACAGAGGGGAGACATTTGACAGATAAGTATACATGCAGGAGGCATGTATATCCTTCTAGATAACCAATATTGCCGTAGTTTTAGAAAGGATGAGAGTGGGTTTACATCCACTTTAATATGCATTGCATCGGGTGGGGGGGAGGAATTCACCTTCATAAAGGGATGGATGCTTTCGGTGGGGGCTGGGCAGGAGGGGGAGAACCCCCACTCTACAGACATGGCTCTTTGCAATACTCAGTATGCACATACTGGTATTGGCGGGGTCTTTGGACATATGGCTGGGGGGCCGCGCCACTATTGAGGGGAAACGGAAGGCAGTGGCGGGGGTAGATTAGCAGATATTTGGGTGGGTATGAAGAGAGAAACTAAAATACCAGTTATGCACAATTCTATGTTACTGTTCTGTTTATGGTTTATCCATCTCTCCTCCCTTGAAGATGGATGACCTTAAAATGATCTCATTAAATGCGAAAGGGCCTCATGTCCCTGTTAAAGAGGGATGCTGCTACATGACATGCAACACCTGAAGGCGGGTGTCATTCTAGTGCAGCAAACACATTTTAGAGAGTACCCAATGCCCATACTTTGCCCAACAAATTCTACCCCACAGTATAGAATCCACTTACTCAGAAGCCAAGTTTAGAGGAGTTTCTATCCTAATCAGCTAGGATACCCTGGACACACCTAGATGTTAAGACAGACCCAGCAGGTCGCTATTTATTCCTAAAGGGTCTGATTGGCAACGTAAAGGTGACATTTGCAAACCTATACGTCCCTAATGACCATCAAGACAATTTCCTAAAACACCACCTAGAACAGCTCCTAAAATACTCAGCTGTCCAGTTAGTAGTTGGAGGAGACCTTGTCATCCCCTTTATCTCGACAGAGGACACTTTTTCTGGAATATCCTCAACCTCCCTAGACGCACTCAAATGTATCCGTAAATCCCTTCATACTGCGCAATTGATCAACGCTTGCCATCTTTTCCATCTTGGTGAACACGACCATACGTTTTAGACGCCCGGCCTCACCAAACGTACTCAAGAATAGACTACTTCCTAATTCCCCACAGCCAATTGCAAGCGATCAAGGACACTACTAGGGTTCATTACCTGGTAGGACCATGCTCCTGTTATCCTGCGGTACGCTCTGTCAGACCTCTATGAGGCGCAATGGAAGTCACAGGAACCGAACGAGGGCCTACTACAGGACCCCGAGGTGCTAGCTTATGGGGTGAAGGAGATGGGACATTACTTCCACACTGACGGTGATGCAGGTGTTAATGGGAAGCTCAAAGTGGTGATCTGTGGCGTACTCATCAAACATGGGTCCAGGATCAAACGGCAACGATCAGCTCAATTGACCTCTCTTCTAAATAAGTGTAGCGGCCATAACCCTTGCAGGGCGGCCTTGACTTATTGGGCTTACCAGTTACCTCCTCTTGGCCTGCTCTTCCACATCTAGGGCTTCCCAGGGTTGATACCCAACGACTGAAAGGCTGACATGGATAAAGTCCTTTTTTAAAAGGTTTTATTTTGCAGTAGTAACGTCCAATAACAGTCTCTCATGGGAACAGAGGGCATGGGTGAAGAACTCAGGCACCTTGAACTGCAAGTCTAGCAAAGTCTCTAATTCTACCCAGAGAGTAGCCACTTGCAGCTGGGTACTTCAAGGCTGAACAGATCTCCAGCCAGAGATCATGGCAGTCAGCACGTTGACTCAAAACTTGAAACAATCCTATGAACGTGTACAAGTTGCTAAGGGTGAACAGGAACCTTTTTCCTCAGTGCCTGGAACGTTCTCTGTCTCCTCAATGGTAGCGGAAAAACGTGAATTCGTCAATGTCCTTCCCAATTCAGTAACCACGCACTTCTCAGGATGCCACTTGTCGGCCCTCCTCCGAAGAGTCCTCCCCGGTCACTTCCACGAGCTGTAGCGCCTCTCCAAGCTGAGAGCACAACCGAACACCTTGAATCCTCCCTCAGTTACTGTGCCTCGGACTAGCAGGTTCCGAGACTCGGGAACAGACGGATGCCTACCCCAGACCATGCAGGTGTATTAGGGGCCTCTAACAGGAACATGTTGCGGGATGTTGAACACCCCCTCACGGGGTTACCCTGGTCCTGGAACCAGATCAGACCACACGGGCCTCACAAACTCTTCTCTTGAACCCCGTGACCCACACCTCTTAAGTACCCTTTCCCAGACTCCTCAGCGGCCTCCGGCACTCCCACTGATTGGTTCCGAGAAGGCTGATACCTAAAATATCCAGCCAGGCCTGGTTCTGGCCTGTCATGTGCACCTCACCATTCACATGGTCAGGCAGAACTTCTTTTTTTCGGGGGTGTTAAGGCCTTTTGCATTTAAAGATACAATCTTGAGAGATCTATTTTTTGGCGTGTGTATTGGATTCCGGGGGTGCATGATGAGCGAGATTGTAGTTAGTCTTTGGGGATGTAGACGGCGAGCAGCGGAAATCTAAAGGGGTTGGGAAGGGGGGTAAGGGGAAGAGGAGAATGAGCTATAGGAAAAAAGAGGAGGGGGGAGGGATCAAGGATATCAGGGGTATATCCGTGAACACAAGTAAGTATGTTGAAGGTAAATGGTGATGTAAAAAGTAGATTGGGGTGATGATACAACTGGGGTCCGGAAGTATATTTAGAACCTTCCCGACATAAAACAATACCAGTAGAGGTCAGGGGAGTCTCATAGAGATTCCTGTGGTGGAGAGTGATTGGTAACCGAGCAAAGATGAATATATGCTCTATTTCCCTTGAGGTCAAAAAGGGATTAAGGGGATACAGGCTAGTATTTGAGGCCATAGATGTTATGAGGGGAGGTGTGGGAATTTGTTGGGGAGTGGGAATATTGTTATGTGAATTTATAGGGGGAGAATAAGTTCTTTTTCAGAGGCGTGGAGTGGAGCATGCATGATTGGGGAAGTGATCGCTACAACCTGGGGGAATGGAGGGGAACTCTTAAAACCATTTAATGAACAGCAAATCTAATACATAAACGGTAAACAGAAGGTAATCTTAATAACATATGAGAGAGACGTGCAGTCTGAGCCTGAAAACATGCCTTTTGAGGTTCTGAGGCTGGAGTCAGCTGTAAAAACTATAAGTTAGGTGAAGCTTTCTGCCCTATTGAAGGCTGCATCAAGGGAACTAATTGCCCATGTCAACCCAATCCAAGAGGGCACAATGCTATGTTCTATCAGCTTGGAAATCGGGTGAGAAAGTGACAAGGTAAACAACATCAGATGGTAATCTACGCACAATATTGTTACAGTACTTATGCCCTCAGCGTGTGTCCAGTTGGTCAGGTGAGCAAAGATCCGAGGAAACCTGCGGAAAAAAGGAGTAAAAACAAACCGACAAACTAAAAAAGTATTTGATCAAAAAATAATAATAAATGGAGCATGAACTGTTCCGGAAAAGTTAAACGTGAAATCATGGTAACATCCATGGGTAAGTTCTCCATACATTAGAGATCGGATCGCGAGCAGGTGTATAGTCCAGCGGGACAGCTTACCTCTGAGCTAGAAGCCAAGGACTTGAGTGTTTAGATGCTGTGTAAGAGATTCGGGAGAATAGCGGGAGGAGAAGTCTCTGGCCGATTGTATCTGTGGCAGACTTCGGGACAAAATAATTCGAAAGTTCTCGCATAACAATGGCGGGTTTCAAATGGAGAGGGGAACAGAAGTCCTCAGAACCGCAGTGGTACTAGGTAGTATGGAGACTGCACAAAACTCTGGTAACAGTAGAAACAGGGAACAAGGTACGGCAAGTTGTGTGTCATCGAATCAGGACCCCAGTAGAAAGAGCCTTTACGATCTTCTTGGCTTTCTATGATCCGGCGATGCTGTGGGGCTGAGATTACGTAGGTTGCCTTGTGCTCTTGGTGATGAGGCCGGAGGGTGAGCCCTCCTGCGTCTGCCGATGTTGAAGTTTTCAGCCTCTGCTATGCCTTCCATAGATTCTGCTCTTCGTAACAAGAGAACTTCTAACACAGCTTGGCCAGACTGATGTTAAGGCCAACCTATGTAATTAACCCTCAGAACCCCTACTGTTCTGAGGCAAAAACTAAATTTGCATGTGTATGACATTTTGTCCAAAATGCCATCCGCTACATAAGTTACAGACATTAGAGAGACACATTATAAGACATAAGCAGGCCCCATCCCGACCACTAGAAAATGACCTTGACACCGTCCGTAAAATTTTTGCAAAAAATCCTACGAGTCAGGAAACAAATGTGATAGGCTACTGGCCCAGTCCCTATGCACACAGAAACTAGCGTCCTTCATACCACACATTATATCCCCTATGGGACAGAAGACATCCCTACCTCTTCATATCGCACAGGAATCTTAAATCTTACTATGAATCTCTCTATAACCTGCACACAACTCTCCTAAGGGCAAACAGCAGATTGCATAGCTTCTGTGATGTTTTTCCTACTGGCAGAAGCACGCAAATTACTAGACAACCCCATCACATTACTGAAGCTTAAATTGGCCATAGGAAACAGCAAACTGGGAAAGACACCGGGACCAGATGGCCTTACTATCCAATACTATAAAACCTTACTCCCCTCTTTAGGGGGTCATCTAGTTAAATTATTCAACGACCTAAGCACAGGGAAAACACTACACAGATCCACATTGCAAGCCCAAATATCATTAATTCCAAAGGAAGATAAAGACTCTGCTCTATGCTGGAGCTATCGACCAATATCCCTTGCTTGATATCGACCTAAATTATTTACCAAGATAATGGCTTCAAGACTACAACATCTACCTTACCTGATACATCTAGACCAAGTAGGTTTCGTACCAACTATAGAAGCTAAAGATAACACAGCTAAAGTTCTCAAACTGTTACATGTAGCCAATAACGCCAAAACGCCATGTGTATTCATTGAAACAGACGCCAAGAAAGCATTCAACCGGGTGAATTGGCCTTTCATGTTTGCTACCCTGAGCCACATAGGATTGGGGCGCTATATGCTCAATTGAATTTCTGCTGTCTACTCAGACCCGACAGTCAAAGCCAATGGAGTGACTACTGATCCATTCCCAATTTCCAATGGGACTAGAGGGATGCCCATTCTCGCCCCTTCTTTTCTCTCTGTTCCTAGAGCCTTTCCTTTGTCATGTGAGGCTAAACCCCGATATCTCTGGAATTGCAGTAGATCATTTACAACATAAAGTATTGGCTTAAGCCGATGATCTGATGTTTTCTCTCACAAATCCAGCCATATCTCTACCAAACCTTTTACGAGAATTTGAAACACACGGAATTCTCTTTAACTTAAGAATAAAATTTCTCCAAATCGGAGGCAATGGTTGTTGGCATGCCACAGCTTACACATCTCCAAGCTAGCCTTAACTTAAAATGGACAGACACAGCTTTGAAATATCTAGGCACGTTCATCCCCCTCCCCAAAATTTTCACAACTCTATCCGAATTCCTTTACCTCTTACAGGCCCTACTAGAGCTGCACGCTTCTAAAATATATATTATATTGTTCGGGGGTTCTAAGTAATTTTCTAGCAAAAAATAAAATGATTTTAACAACCAACAAATAACAGAAAAATGTTTAGTGTTTTAAATAAACATTTTTTTTTTTTTTTTTTTTTTTTTTTTTTTTTTAACATACACAGTCTTTTCCATTGACAAATTGTTACAATGCTTGCGTTTCAACTAATAAAGAATGTTTGTTTTGTTTCTTGGCAGACTACCCAGTTTTTCTCTTCCCTTCTTTTTGAGGGCTATAGTTTCAGAAGAGCAGAGAGAATTCTTTGCATAGAAAGAATTGTGAAACGCCTTTAGTCAAGATTGCGATAATGATTCTTGACAATTAATTGTTTTAGCTCTAGGACTTACCTATCCACATCCCTGCAAGCTACTTTAACTGGTTGCTGACCGCCGGCCGTCAAATGACGGCCAGGCGGCGCAGCTATCGTGGCGGGAGGCCGTCATATGACGGCCTCCCGTTTAAACAGGGATGC
The DNA here is from genome assembly GCF_037356315.1 of Lithobates pipiens. NCBI lineage: Eukaryota > Metazoa > Chordata > Amphibia > Anura > Ranidae > Lithobates > Lithobates pipiens. Next base: position 274,777,541 of record NW_027507764.1, on the reverse strand, counting down.
GCGCGATCGTGCGCGCGCATCCCTGTTTCTTCGGTGGCGGCGTGTCACGGAGACACCGCTCGCCACCGAAGGGGGTGAACAGCCATTCGTTATGGCTGTTTACCACGTGATCGGCCGTGATGAAGTCACGGCCGATCACAGATGGTCACACCCCCTACGTGCACGGCGCATGCGCGCGATCGCGAGCGCGCTGCGCGTGCACGTCGGTGGCGGCGTGTTCCCCGGGAACACTGCTCGTCACCGACACTGGTAAACAGCCATTGGCTGGCTGTTTACCCACGTGATCGGCTGTGATCCTTTCACAGCCGATCACTAAAATGTAAACAAACCGCGGTAACGGGATGTTACCGGGTTCTCCTCCTCACACACCGATCGTGTGTGAGGAGGAGATTGCGGTAACATCTCGTTACCGCATACAGTGTACACCAAACATACTGATTGCCCCCCCCCCCCCAATAAAGAGGACCTGTCACCACCCCTCATAGTACCTGTCAATCACAGTCCATCAGAGTACCTGTCCCAGCCCATCAGAGTACCCGAGTACCTGTCCCAGCCCATCAGAGTACCCGAGTACCTGTCCCAGCCCATCAGAATACCCGAGTACCTGTCCCAGCCCATCAGAGTACCCGAGTACCTGTCCCAGCCCATCAGAGTACCTGTCCCAGCCCATCAGAGTACCCGAGTACCTGTCCCAGCCCATCAGAGTACCCGAGTACCTGTCCCAGCCCATCAGAGTACCCGAGTACCTGTCCCAGCCCATCAGAGTACCCGAGTACCTGTCCCAGCCCATCAGAGTACCCGAGTACCTGTCCCAGCCCATCAGAGTACCCGAGTACCTGTCCCAGCCCATCAGAGTACCCGAGTACCTGTCCCAGCCCATCAGAGTACCCGAGTACCTGTCCCAGCCCATCAGAGTACCCGAGTACCTGTCCCAGCCCATCAGAGTACCCGAGTACCTGTCCCGGCCCATCAGAGTACCCGAGTACCTGTCCCGGCCCATCAGAGTACCCGAGTACCTGTCCCGGCCCATCAGAGTACCCGAGTACCTGTCCCGGCCCATCAGAGTACCCGAGTACCTGTCCCGGCCCATCAGAGTACCCGAGTACCTGTCCCGGCCCATCAGAGTACCCGAGTACCTGTCACAGTTCATCTGAGTACCCGAGTACCTGTCCCGGCCCATCAGAGTACCCGAGTACCTGTCCCGGCCCATCAGAGTACCCGAGTACCTGTCCCGGCCCATCAGAGTACCCGAGTACCTGTCCCGGCCCATCAGAGTACCCGAGTACCTGTCCCGGCCCATCAGAGTACCCGAGTACCTGTCCCGGCCCATCAGAGTACCCGAGTACCTGTCCCGGCCCATCAGAGTACCCGAGTACCTGTCCCGGCCCATCAGAGTACCCGAGTACCTGTCCCGGCCCATCAGAGTACCCGAGTACCTGTCCCGGCCCATCAGAGTACCCGAGTACCTGTCCCGGCCCATCAGAGTACCCGAGTACCTGTCCCGGCCCATCAGAGTACCCGAGTACCTGTCCCGGCCCATCAGAGTACCCGAGTACCTGTCCCGGCCCATCAGAGTACCCGAGTACCTGTCCCGGCCCATCAGAGTACCCGAGTACCTGTCCCGGCCCATCAGAGTACCCGAGTACCTGTCCCGGCCCATCAGAGTACCCGAGTACCTGTCCCGGCCCATCAGAGTACCCGAGTACCTGTCCCGGCCCATCAGGGTACCCGAGTACCTGTCTCGGCCCATCAGGGTACCCGAGTACCTGTCTCGGCCCATCAGGGTACCCGAGTACCTGTCACGGCCCATCAGGGTACCCGAGTACCTGTCACGGCCCATCAGGGTACCCGAGTACCTGTCACGGCCCATTAGAGTACCGAGTACCTGTCACAGTCCATTAGAGTACCGAGTACCTGTCACAGTCCATTAGAGTACCGAGTACCTGTCACAGCCCATCTGAGTACCCGAGTACCTGTCACAGCCCATCTGAGTACCCGAGTACCTGTCACAGTTCATCTGAGTACCTGTCACCGCCCTTCAGAGTACCCAAATACCAGTCACCAAACCATCAGAGTACCTGTCACCAGGCCATCAGAGTACCCGAGTACCTGTCACCAGGCCATCAGAGTACCCGAGTACCTGTCACCAGGCCATCAGAGTACCCGAGTACCTGTCACCAGGCCATCAGAGTACCCGAGTACCTGTCACCAGGCCATCAGAGTACCCGAGTACCTGTCACCAGGCCATCAGAGTACCCGAGTACCTGTCACCAGGCCATCAGAGTACCCGAGTACCTGTCACCAGGCCATCAGAGTACCCGAGTACCTGTCACCAGGCCATCAGAGTACCCGAGTACCTGTCACCAGGCCATCAGAGTACCCGAGTACCTGTCACCAGGCCATCAGAGTACCCGAGTACCTGTCACCAGGCCATCAGAGTACCCGAGTACCTGTCACCAGGCCATCAGAGTACCCGAGTACCTGTCACCAGGCCATCAGAGTACCCGAGTACCTGTCACCAGGCCATCAGAGTACCCGAGTACCTATCTCCAGCCCATCGGAGTACCCGAGTACCTATTTGCAGCCCATGTCTCATAGAATATACGTTGGGGTGTTTACTTTCCAAAATGGGGTCATTTTGTGGGTAATTTCACTGTCCTGGTGGTCCAGGACCTTCAAAAGTGTGATGGGTAGGAATGAAATAAGATGTGTCATTTATGCTCCTAGAACGCCTGAACGTACTACTTCAATGTTTGGCCCATCTATGTGGCCAGGCTGTGTAAAAGTCCTACACATGTGGTATCGCCATACTCGGGAGGAGTAGCAGAATGTATTTTGGGATGTAATTTTTGCTATATACATTCTATGTGTTAGAAATATCTTATAAATTGACAATTTTGTGTAAAAAAAAAAATGCGTTTTAATTTTTTTCCACATATTCCAAAAACTTCTGGAAAAAAATGAACCGTTCAAAAGACTCATTATGCCTCACAGATTATACGTTGGGGTGTCTGCTTTCCAAAATGGGGTAATTTTATGGGAAATTCCATTGTCCTGGTACTCCAGGTTCTTCAAAAGTGTAATAGGTGGTTGAGAAATGAGATGCGTAATTTTTGCTCATAGAACGTCTGAAGGTACTACATCAATGTTAGTGCTCTGTGTGTGGCCAGGCTGTGTAAAAGTCTCACACACGTGGTATCGCCGTACTCGGGAAGAGTAGCAGAATGTATTTTGGGGTGTAATTTTTGCTATATACATGCTATGTGTTAGAAATATCTTATAAATTGCCAATTTTGTGTAAAAAAAAATGCGTTTTAATTTTTTTCCACATATTCCAAAAACTTCTGGAAAAAAATTAACCATTCAAAAGACTCATTATGCCTCACAGATTATACGTTGGGGTGTCTGCTTTCCAAAATGGGGTGATTTTATGGGAAATTCCATTGTCCTGGTACTCCAGGGACTTCAAAAGTGTAATAGGTGGTTGAGAAATGAGATGCGTCATTTTTGCTCGTAGAACGTCTGAAGGTACTACATCGATGTTGGTGCTCTGTATGTGGCCAGGCTGTGTAAAAGTCTCACACATGTGGTATCGCCGTACTCGGGAAGAGTAGCAGAATGTATTTTGGGGGGTAATTTGTTGTATACATATGCTGTGTGTGAGAAATAACCTGATAATATGACAATTTAGTAAAAAAAAATAAAAAAAAATAAAAAATCTTCATTTTGCAAAGAATTGTGGGAAAAAATGACAACTTAAAAAAACTCACCATGCTACTTACTTAATACCTTAGGATGTCTACTTTGTAAAAAGGGGTCATTTGGGGGGTATTTGTACTTTCCTGACTAGTTAGAGTCTCAAGAAATGAGATACACCTGATGTACTGAAGGCCTGATCAGAAGTGATGAATTTTCAGTGATTGGCACCATAGTTTGTAGACTCTATAACTTTCACAAAGACCAAATAATATACACTAATGTGGGTTATTTTTACCAAAGATATGTAGCAGTATAAATTTTGGCCAAAATTTATGAAGAAAAATTACTAATTAGCAAAAATTTATGACAGAAACGAAGAAAAAGGCATTTTTTTTCACAAAATTTACGTTTTATTTTATTTATAGCACAAAAAATAAAAAACCCACTAGTGATTAAATACCACTAAAAGAAAGCTCTATTTGTGTGGAAAAAAGGACGCAAGTTTCATATGGATACTGTGTTGGATGACTGAGTAATTGTCATTCAAAGTGTGAGAGCGCTGAAAGCTGAAAATTGGTCTGGTCAGGAAGGGGGTGTAACTGCACTGTACTGAGGTGGTTAAACAAGTGCAGTCAACATTCATAGAGTTCATATGGACCCAAAAAAGACCCTGGCTCAGCAAGAAAATATGTTCTTTCCCTAAACGTGGCGGTTTGGCAATGCCGGACATCCACATTTACGATCACGCTGTACACTTAAGTAGGCTAATAGATTGGTGCCGACACCGGCAAACCAAGCTATGACCTCAACTGGAGCAAGCCCCCCCTCCATAGAGCCCCGTGGTGATAATCAGCCCTCCCTATAAATATCGTACCCTGATAGGCACCACCACCACCACAAAAATATGTGCACATCTTATCTCCCAAACCTCATTTATCCTGAAATTTGCTCTTGCTTCCTATACTGGGTAATCCTCAGTTTGAACTGGGCCTTCATGATTTAGGGTCTAATCGGCTCCAGCCTTTTCCAAGCCTCCCACTTTAATTAAATTGGACGCTGGAAGACTATAGCAGAACTGTCGGACTCCAGGGGCTCGTTCCGTTTGGACTTCATAAGAGCACTTCAGCTCCGCCACTTCCTTAGACCCATACCACCTCCTAACGACCCAACCCAGCCCCTTACGACACTGGAAGAATACTGTATAGAAACTGGAGTTCTACCGCATGCACTCTCCCTCATCTATACCTTGTTAATTACACCCCCAGCAGAGTACCAGCTCCCAGGCCTCATTAGGTGGAAAACAGCTAAACTGCCAGTTCAGTGCTAACAAACGAAACTGCATCCTCAGATTCAGACACCAACCACAAAATTTTATTGAGGTGGTATAGAACTCCATCGCTACTACATATATTCTTCCCCCACAACCGCCGATCTCTGGCGCAGCCAGAGAGAACGAGGAACCCTGCTGCATATTTTCTGGTCCAAGATTACGGATTTCTGGAGGAAAGCTTGCCATTCCAGACGACCCTGCATAAATGTTACCATGTTTTTATTGAACCATGTAAACATTCACAGTGCAGGTAGACAAAGTATGTGAACCCTTGGATTTAATAACTGGTTGAACCTCCTTTGGCAGCAATAACTTCAACCAAACGTTTCCTGTAGTTGCAGATCAGACGTGCACAACGGTCAGGAGTAATTCTTGACCATTCCTCTTTACAGAACAGTTCAGCAATATTCTTGGGATGTCTGGTGTGAATTTTTTTTCTTGGTCATGCCACAGCATCTCAATCGAGTTGAGATCAGGACTCTGACTGGCAGGGCCAGATTAAGAGCAACATGGGCCTGGGGCTGAGGATTTCGGTGAGCCTTTTTACAGAAATAAATAAAATGAAGATGCAAACATTTTTTGTTAAAACAAATTAGATATTGAATGTGTTTTGATTTTTGTCATTTTTTTACACAAATGGACCTTTTTTTTTTTTTTTTTTTTTTTTGGTGGTATTTAAACACCACTGGGGTTTTTATTTTTTGCTAAACGTGAAAGACACGTTTAAAAAAAATAGTTTGTGATAATATTTTGCCATAAGTAATTTTTATTCTTCACTGATGGGCACAAATGAGGCAGCACTGATGGGCATTGATAAGGGGGTGCTGATGAGGCTGTACTGATAATCTGCACTGATATGCAGATCATCAGCGATGGGCTATGATGAGCTGCACTGATAGGCAGCAATGATGGGCAATGAAAACTTGCACTGATGAGCTGCACTGATAGGCAGCACTGATGAGCTGCACTGATGGGCTCTGATAGGGGTCACTGACAGACAGCACTGATAAGGTGGCACTGGTGAGGTAGCACTATTCGGCAATGATGGGCACTTATGGGTGGCACTGACACTGATAGGTGGCACTGATAATCTGCACTGATGGTAAATGATAGGTGGCACTGATGATCTGCACTGACAGGCAGCACTGATGGTCAATGATAGGTGGCAGTAATAGTCAATGATTGGTGGCACTGATGAACTGCACTAATGGGCACTGATGGGCAGCACCGATAGAGCTCTGATAGGTGGCACTGATGGTCAATGATAGGTGGCACTGATGAGCTGGACTAATGGGCTCTGATAGGTGGCACTGACAGACAGCACTTATGGGCACTGATAAGGTGCCACTGGTGAGATAGCACTATTATGCGGCACTTATAGGCAGCACTGATGTCTGACACTGATAGGTGGCACTGATGGTCAATGATAGGTGGCACTGATGAACTGCAGTAATGGGCACTGATTAAATGCACTAATAGGCACTGACAGGGCTTTGATAGGCGGCACTGACAGGCAGCACTGATGGTCAATGATAAGTTGCACTGATGAGCTGTACTAATGGGCACTGATGGGCTCTGATAGGCGGCACTAACAAGCAGGACTTATGGGCACTGACAAGGTGGCACTGATAGGCGGCGCTGATCAGCTGCACTGTTAGGCAGCACTGATAGGTGGCACTGCTGAGCTGCAATAATGGGCACTGATAGGTGGCACGATGAGCTACACTGATAGGTGGCACTAGCATTGATTGGATGGCACTGATGAGCTGCACTAATAGGTGGCACTGATAAAGGGCACTGGCACTGATAGAGGGCACTGGTTGGTGGCACTAATAGAGGGCACTGGTTGGCACTGATAGAGGACACTGGCACTGGTTGGCACTGATAGAGGACACTGGCACTGATGAAATGCACTAAATGGGCACTGATGGGTTGCCTGCACAGTCACTCTCCCCCAAAATGTTAACCACTTCAGCAAATTTAAAAAATAGAACCTATCTGCCTGAGTCTAGCGCCCGTGGCTTACTTTAATTTGAATTTAATTGTGCTGTCCTCCACTGTGTCCAGGCTGTCCTTATTGCTCCCAGTACTGCCCGGCGCCCGCACAAGAGTGCGTCCAGTACTTTCACAGTCAAGCCTCGGGACGCTGGGGAAGGCCTCCGGATGACGTCACGCCAGCCGGGACGTCAAGTTCCGCATACAGGATGCCGAGCAGCCGAGCACACGTCGCTCAGCCTCGGCAGCGCACTAGTACTGCCCGCACTGACAGTGTCTGCACTCTGCAATATTATATCCCGGCCGCGCCGCAATTAAAATTAAAATGTCATATATGTGTGGGCCTATAAATAATGCAGCTGCCTGGCAGTGACGGCTATATAGCGGCCGACGGCCGGGCCGAGGTGATTGAATTATTGTATGTACTTAAAGTGTTTGGGCCTATAATACGATGGAGGCCAGGAGCTTCAGCTCCAAACGCCCCTATGGTAATCCAGCCCTGCTGACTGGGCCAATCCAGAAGGCCTATTTTCTTCTGTTTTAAGCCATTCTGTTGTTGATTTACTTCTATGCTTTGGGTCGTTGTCCTGTTGCAACACCCATCTTCTGTTTGAGCTTCAGCTGGTGGACAGATGGCCTTAAGTTCTCCTGCAAAATGTCTTGATAAACTTGAATGAATTTTTCCTTCGATGATAGCAATCCATCCAGGCCCTGACGCAGCAAAGTAGCCCCAAACCATGATGCCCACACCACCATACTTCACAGTTGGGATGAGGTTTTGATGTTGGTGTGCTGTGCTTCTTTTTCTCCACACATAGTGTTGTGTGTTTTCATCTGTCCACAGAATGTTTTTCCAGTACTGCTGTGGAGCATCCAGGTGCTCTTGTGCAAACTAAACGTGCAGCAATGTGTGTGGTGTTTTTTTTTTTGGACAGCAGTCGCTTCCTCTGTGGTATCCTCCCATGAAATTCATTCTTAAGTGTTTTACGTATCATATATTCGCTAGCAGGGATGTTAGCATATGCCAGAGACTTTTGTAATCTTTAGCTGACACTCTAGGATTCTTCTTCGCCTCATTGAGCAGTCTGCACTGTGCTCTTGCAGTCATCTTTACAGGATGCCCATTCCTAGGGAGAGTAGCAGCCGTGCTGAACTTTCTCCATTTATAGACAATTTGTCTTACCGTAGACTGATGAACAGCAAGACTTTTGGAGATGATTTTTTTTTTATAACCCGGTCCGGCTTTATGCAAGTCAACAATTCTTAATCGTAGATCTTCTGAGAGCTCTTTTGTGTGCGGTATCGTTCACATTAGGCAGTGCTTCTTGTGAAAAGCAAACCCAGAACGTGTGTGTGTGTGTGTGTGTGTGTGTGTGTTTGTTTGTTTGTTTGTTTATAGGGCAGCTGTAACCGACACCTCCAATCTAATCTCATTGATTGGACTCCAGTTGGCTGACACCTCACTTCAATTAGCTCTTGGAGATCTCATTAGTCTGGTGGTTCATATACTTTTTCCACCTGCACTGTGAATGTTTACATGGTGTGTTCAATAAAAACATTGTAACATTTACTTCTTTGTGTGTTTATTAGTTTAAGCCAACTGTGATTGTCTATTGTTGTGACTTAGATGATCAGATCGCATTTTATGACCAATTTGTGCAGAAATCCATATCGTTCCAAAAGGGTTCACATACTTTTTTCTTGTAACTGTATATAGCCAGAAGGCTTGACCTAGAATACGATTTGGATAGTAATGTCATCACACTCACTATACTCTCCCTTCCTATATCATTGCAAACTGTGATGAGATGTAATACCACGTACGTCAGTCATATGGTTCTCATTTTTGTATTTGTATTCCTGTTCCCTTTGTTGTATTGTCATAGTGTGGTCCCTGTGGACCTCTTTCTCAGCTCCCGGGTGCTGAAAACGAATCCACCGCTTTCAGGATTTCAAAGGTCATAAATTGCTTATTTCACTTCCCAACTACCTCTCGCAGTTTTGGGGGCCCTGAAATGCCAAGATAGCATGACCCCTTCTGGGAAAGTAGACACCCCAAGCTATTGGTTGAGAGGCATGTTGAGTCCACCTAATAATTATTATTTTTTTTTTTATTAGGTGGACTCAACATGCCTCTCAACCAATAGCTTGGGGCGTCTACTTTCCCATACTGGGCGGGACTGCGAGCCAAGCCGGATACACAGTAGAGTCGGCTCGCTCCAGAAACAGCAGGGAGGCGGGACTACGAGCAAAGCCGAGCCGAGCAGACGGCTCGGTCTTTTTCGGCGCCGCTTGCTCGGTCTGTCTCGGCAGCGGGATATTTAAACATGGGCAAGGCTGCAAACGGCGCTGGGCGAGTTGGAAATGACACTGATCATTCTGCAATTATGGACAAGGCTGCAGATGCACACTGATAAGGCTGCATTGACGGGCATTTAAATGTAAGTTGTTTTTTTTTTTTTTTTTTTTTTTTTTTTTTCCCTTAAACTTCCCTCCTAAAACTTTTTTCCTTAAAATGCCCTACTAAACTTGGGGTGCGTGTTATACCCCGATAAATACGAGATATATATTTACACATACCATAAGTTTTTGGGAAAATTTTTTTTTATTTTTTTTTCCCCTCAAAGTTGTCACTTAAATTACAGTATCTCACAAAAGTGAGTACACCCCTCACATTTTTGTAAAGATTTTATTATCTTTTCATGTGACAACTGAAGAAATGACACTTTGCTTACAATATAAAGTAGTGAGTGTACAGCTTGTATAACAGTGCAAATTTGCTGTCCCCTCCAAAATAACTCCACACACATCCATTAATGTCTTAAACCACTGACAACAAAAGTGAGTACACCCCTACGTGAAAATGTCCAAATTGGACCCAATTAGCAATTTTCTCTCCCTTGTGTCATGTGACTTGTTAGTGTTACAAGGTCTGAGGTGTTGTCCCTCTCATACTGGTTAGTGGAAGTTCAACATGGCACCTTTATTTTTTTTTATTTATTTATTTTTTTTTTTTTTCAACCTGACTAACTATGTAACCTTATGGCAAAGAATTTCTCTGAGTATCTGGAAAAAAAAGAATTGTTGCTCTACATAAAGATGGCCTAGGCTATAAGAAGATTGCCAAGACCCTGAAACGGAGCTGCAGCATGGTGGCCAAGACCATACAGCAGTTTACAGGTTCCACTCAGAACAAGCCCCGCCATGGTTGACCAAAGAGGTTGAGTGCATTTGCTCAGCGTCGTATAAATGATGCACAAGAAAGCCCTTAAACAGTTTGTTGAAGACAAGCAGACTAAGCATGGGGATTGCTGGAACCATGTCATGTGGTCTTCTGAGATCAAGATAAACTTATTTTGGTTCAGATGGTGTCAAGCGTGTGTGGCAGCAACCAAGTGAGGAGTACAAAGACAAGTGCATCTGCCTACAATCAAGCATGGTGGTGGGAGTGTCAGTCTGGGGCTCCATGAGTGCTGCCGGCACTGTGGAGCTACAGTTCATTGAGGGAACCATGAATGCCAACATGTACTGTGACATACTGAAGCGGAGCATGATCCCCCTCCCTTTTGAAGACTGGGCCGCAGGGTAGTATTCCAACATAACACACATCCCAGATGACCACTGCCTTGCTAAAGAAGCTGAGGGTAAAAGGTGATGGACTAGCCAAGCATATCTCCAGACCTAAGCGCTATTGAGCATCTGTGGGGCATCCTCAAACGCAAGGTGGAGGAGCACAAGGTCTCTAACATCCACCAGCTCCGTGATGTTATCAGGGATGAGTGGAAGAGGACTCCAGTGGCAACCTTTGAAGCTCTGGTGAATTCCATGCCCAAGAGGGTTAAGGCAGTACTGGAAAATAATGGCGGCCACACAAAATATTGACACTTTTGGACATTTTCACTTAGGGGTGTATTCACTTTTGTTGCTGGCGGTTTAGACATGGCTGTGTGAGTTATTTTGAGGGGACAGCAAATTGACAGTTATACAAGCTGTACACTCGCTACTTTACATTTAGCAAAATGTCATTTCTTCAGTGTTGTCACATGAAAAGATAATAAAATATTTACAAAAATGTGAGGAGTGTACTCACTTTTGTGAGATACTGTATATATTGCTCACACATGCCATAAGTATATGTGGCGTTACACGCCAAAATAAATTATGCTTCTTCTCCTAAGTATGGGGATATTGCATGTGTGAGACTTTGGCTTCCTAACCATGTACTGCCCCCCAAAATCCAATGACCACCTTCAGGCTTTTAAAGGGTGTATTTCCTCAGGTCACTATTCCTCACTATTGCCCCTTCTTGGAAAGTACACGCCCCAAGGAATTGGATAAGAGGCATGGTAAGTATTCTTCAGATTACATTTTTTGTCACTTTTTTTTTTTTTTTTTTTTTTTTTTTTTTTTGTGCATACTTGCATGTAAAATCCATTTTTATTTTTTTTATCTTTTGGGGAGTACATTATGGGACACACAGTAACCATAATGACCATATGGGTTATACGCCACCTACTGATGGACACTGGCAGATAGTCAAATAGGAAGTCCTCCGCTATATAACCCCTGAGTTTTGTAGCAAAGCAATGAATATCCCCAAAAAAAGATGGGAGGGACCTCTGTCCTGTGATGTACTCCAAGAAAAGGATTTTACAGGTAAGTATGATGAAAAAAATCCTATTTTCTTTATCGTACATCACAGGACACAGTGTGACCATAATAATGCATATATCATATGGGATGTCCTAAAGCAGTTATGGCGAAGCTTGGCACCCCTGATGTTTTGGAACTAAATTTCCCATGATGCTCATGCACTCTGCAGTGTTGTTGGGCATCATGGGAAATGGTTTCAAAACATCTGGAGTGCCAAGGTTCACCATCACTGTCCTAAAGCAATGCACTTGAGAGGAGGGCTATACAATCACCAAAACTGCCACCTGAGGCAGCAGAACTTTTTGCTCCAAGATCCAACCCAACGCAAGGCAAAGACTGACCCGACTAAGGAAGGAGCGAGCCACCTCAGACTGTTCTAAAATCTGAAGGTCTAAGATACTATCAAACACAGCAACCTCAGATGCCTCCCTCACTTAGAAGGGAAACTTGGGCAGTCTTCCATCCAAAAACTAACCAGGCTTGATCTGAGATCAGGCACCATAGTAGCTCAGATCACCCTGATGCCATTGGTCCAACAGGATATGTGAACGTTGCCAAACCACTGAGTCTGAGGGAGGTGTACTTGCCTCACCCTTCTAAGTTATTTAGCTAGTCCAATGCCACGTAAACACGACTGGTTTTCTCGTCGGAATAAACACTGAAGGTTTTTCAGAAGGAGTTCCGCTGAAACTGTCTTGCGTACACACAATCACACCAAAGTCCAAACGTCAAGAACGCGGTGATGTACAGCATGTGCGACGGGACTAGGAAAAGAAGTTCAATACCCAGCGTGCCACCCTTTTGGGCTCCTTCTGCTAATCTCGTGTTAGAAGTTTGGTGAGAGACGATTCGCGCTTTTCAGACTCCAGCTTTTTCAGATTGTTTCACTGCTGTTCAGTTTGTGCTTGTGGGGTTATATCTGGTTTTCTGTGCATGTAGTCGGTTTGTATCCGCTTTTCAGTGCGTTCTTGTCTGCTTGTTGCTGATTTTCAGCTCTCTCTTCACAGGCCTTACTTTTCTTCAGTGCATTCTGTTAAGTTCGTTCTGACCAGCCGACCGTTTTGAAACCATGGTGCGGTATGTACACATACTCAAGTTTGTGCTATGTGGGGGCTTGGTGTTGGGGTTCATACTTTGACCCAAGCCCAGCCCATGAACAGGGCGAGGAGGAGTTTATGGACCAAGAATTGGTTACTCCAGCATGACCAATTCTCGCACATGCATTTGCTTCGCTAAATCTAGGTGAATAATCCTGATTTCAGGAATTATCTCAGGATGATGGGTCCCATTTTTCACCATCTGTTGGTTTTGCCTACCTCTTGGATCAGCAGGCAGGATACCTGCATGAGGCAAGCCATCACTTCGGAGCAGAGGCATGTCGGCACCTTACGGTGCTTGGCGACTGGGAGAAGCCTGCAGGACCTCAAGTTCTCAACAGGCATCCCCCCCCCCCCCCCCAGGCTCTGGGGATCGTTATTCCAGAAACCTGTTCTGCCATCATTCAGGTCCTGCAGAAGGACTATATTGGGGTATAAGTTTTATCCCTTAACATCATATTATATGTATTTAATGTTTGCTAATGCATTGTATTTATTTCATCATTCCTTAATTACCCTGATTGGAATATGCTGTGAATGTCCCCTATCCTCATGCATGTTGGAAACTTTTAATGCTCCTTTTTTGGCCTACATGCATATTTGCCTTCACTAACCATGCTATCCTGGGCCCATTTACACCTATAGCCTAGGCCTGGGCTAACCCTCTATGGGAGATGCAAAAACCTGCTGTCTTGAGTTATCCTGAGTTTCTGGCCTCCTTTTAAAAGGGTATTTGACGTTTCCGCACGCTCTGCTTCTGCTGCCAAGTGTCTCATGTCCATCAGAGTACGAGAACTGTTGCCGACTACGCCATTTAATTCTGTACTCTGGCAGCAGTGGTTGCTTGGAACAATGAGGCCCTTGAGGCTGCTTTTTCTCATGGTCTCTCTGATTCCATCAAGGATCAGATAGCAGCCTGAGATATACCCACTGAGCTAGAGAGTTTGATCTAGTTTGCCATCCACATTGACTCCAGAATCAGAGAGACTTTCTTTTTAAGGAGCGCTTGCGGAAGCCTTCTGTACGTTTTTGCCTCCGAGCTTTGCAGTCCCACCTGTGCCTCCCTCACCTCCCATGCCTGCTGGTACCGAGTCAGTCAGTAAATATGAACCCATGCACCTGGGCTTCACGCGTCTCTCTGTGGATGAGAGCCTTTAGGAGGAGGGAGAGATCGTACCTTTATTGTGGCCAGGCAGGTCACTTTTTTGAAGTCCTACCCGTCCAGAGAATGCCCGAACCTTGAGGTCCTTGTGACGCACGTGAGTGTCAGATCCCTGCTCTGCTCGCTAACTGGCGATGAAGGACCGGCCCACCTCACACCACGCTGTCACTTGCGTAACAATGCCATACTTAGCTGCGCCCAGCACAAAGATTTTCCAGCTTGCGGGACCACAATCTAGGTGCAGGCAGCCTGAGAGCAATTGTCACTGGGCTAATTACACAATTAACCCTTTAACTGCCACCACCCCCATTTTAAAAGACAGAACCGGGGGGACTCGTATTTTTAGCAATACCAATTATAATTTTAGAATAAGCGCCTGCAACACACATTGCCACCACAGACAGGTCTGCTCAGAAGACTTACTCTACCACAGTAGCGCCCTTTTAAGAGACAGGTTAGTTTATAGTTTGCATCAAGAGCTTTAAAGACAAGATTAACACTTTTCAACATAAGGGTTTATTATGAAAAGGTCAAGGTTTGTGTGCATAAAACATTTACAAAAAAGGATATTTCAAAAAAATAGACAATATACAGCCACAAAGAAATAAGATAGCATTGGGAAGGAAGAATACTTGCAATTCATGTCCGAGGGTTGATCAGAGTTTGATCGATGAGCAAAGGTAATCGGTTCTCAAACTTGGCAGATCTTCCTGCTTGGATGGTAAAATGAGAACTGACCATTGCCTTGGCCTCTCCTCTTTTCTGTCAAATCCAAAGGGGGTGTTGACAGCGACCAGTGACCAATCGTCTGGTCATCCCAGGTACACTTTGTTATACATATTCATATCTCTGCCTCTCTACTGTTTATAGACTGCAAATACTACATTTTAGTGATCTGTGTGATATTTGCTTCAAAACAAATACACGCATGACAAGTTTCCCCTTTCAGGGTTACCTAGGAGGAGTAAAGGGTCCCAGTGGCTTCCCATATGACCTGATGTAGGGGTGTCTGGACTTGAAATGTTAGAAATTATCCGAGGAAACTAAATGTCCATATTATGGCTGTGCTATGATTACTTTGGAAGTTATAAAACATGAAGTTTCAAAACTATACTAATCTGTCTGCACTCTGTGGTTTGAGGTATTTACAACAGGTATCTGGTTCTCTGAATGGAGAGGGTGACAGTTTTATGACAGGCCTGAATATTCTGCCAGGCAACATGAGCCTTGTTTATTGACCTAGCCTGGTTCTGCTTCCTCTGCTGAGATAACCTTTCTTTACTTTTGAACATTTTAAAAGCTTTGGATTCCTAAGACAGGGAGGAGGGAGTTCAGATTCTTTAATGTTACAAGGTAGCCAAGCTGTCATGGCTGCGTTGCATACAACATGGCAACTTGTTACAACATTTCCTGTCCCGGAAGTGATATCGTTACAGTCCTGTCATGGACAGACCTTAGGAGGCGTTGTTTCATCCCCAGTTATCCAGATGGATAAGCCCTTGGTTTCGGTCACCCTTTCTTGGGCTGAGTCGTCCATCGAGGTACAGGCTCTAATCGACTCTGGGGCTGCAGGCCTGTTCATTGATGCTGCTTTTTTGATGGCTCTGTGCTGAGGTTCTCTCCTGGTCACCTCAATGCAGTGAGACATGCTTCCTGAAGGTATCCAAGGTCCTGTGCACCTCTACACTCTCCTCCCTGCCGGAGGAGTACCGTGATTTTAGCAATGACTTTAACAAAGGTCAAGCCGGTAGTTTTCCTCCACACTGGTCTTATGATTGCGCAATTGACCTTCATCCTGGTGTCATACCTCCTCGTGGCCGGGTTTACCCTTTGTCGGTCTTGGAGGATAAGCCCATGGAGGAGTATGTTGCAGATGCACTTTCTTGAGGTTTTATCCGCAAATCCTCGTCTCCTGCTGGTTTCTTCTTTGTGAAGAAGGGTGTTGAACTGAGACCTTGTATAGATTATAGGGGTCTGAATTGTGTCACGAATTAAGAATGCCTACCTGATTCCATTGATTAGAGTTATTTGACAACCTCAAGGGACCAACAGTTTTCACGAAGCTTGACTTGAGAGGGGCATACAATCTTGTGCGCATTAAGGAGGGCGATGAGTGGAAAACTGCGTTTTTAATACCAGAACAGGCCATTGTGAGTACCTGGTAATGCTTTTTGGCCTTTGTAACGCCCCTGCAGTTTTCGTGGAATTTATTAATGATGTCCTCCGACGTTTGTTGCAGTTAGGTGTGGTGGTTTATCTCGATGATATCCTCATATTATGCAAGTCCCTGGAGAGCCACCACACAGATGTCTGTCTTGTACTTCAGAAACTAAGAGAGAACAATCTCTATTGTAAACTGGAGAAGTGCGAGTTCCATTGTGAACAGGTTACATTCCTGGGCTATGTAATTTCCACTTCTGGTTTTTCGATGGACCCAGAGAAACTTTCGGCATTCCTACAGTGGTCACGACCCGTGGGTTTACATCCTCTGCAGCGTTTCCTGGGCTTTGCCAACTACTATCGGAAGTTTATTCGTAACTTCTCATCTCTGGTCAAGCCCCTGAATGATATGACCAGACAGGACGGTAATCCACAGAGTTGGTCTCCAGAGTCCATTAAGGCCTTTGAGACTCTCAAGGCTGCCTTTGTTGGCACATCCTGATCCTACGTTGCCTTTTATCCTAGAAGTTGATGCTTCTGAGACTGGAGTTGGCGCCCTTCTGTCTCAACGTCCTAACTCTGAGAGCGCTATGCATCCGTGTGGCTACTTTTCCAGGAAATTGTCACCTGCTGAGTTCAATTATGAGATTGGTGACAGAGAGCTGTTGGCGATCATTTTGGCCCTGAAAGAATGGAGACATCTCCTTTTAAGGTACCACTGTGCCTGTTATTATTATTCTTACTGACCATAAGAATCTTACATACTTGTCTGAGGCTAAGTGCCTCTCTCCCAGAAGGGGCGCAATGGGCTCTTTTCTCGTCGAGTTTTAATTACATTGTCTCATTCTTACCCGGTACTAAGAATGTAAAGGCTGATGCCTTGTCATGACAATTTTCCTCCACTTCCAAGTTTGAGTTGGTTCCGGTGATTCCTCCTGATCGTATCTTGGCTACGGTTCTCACCAGTCTTACTTCTCCTCCTTTTGGGTGACAAAATTCTTGCTGTTCAGGTCCATGCTCCTCCTGAGAAACTTCGTGACCGCTGCTTTGTCCCAGAGAGTCTCCGTACTGCTGTGATCCAGACTTGCCATTCTCCCAAGGCAGCTGTCCATCCTGGGAAGAATCAACTAATTTGGGCCATTTACCAACCATTCTGGTGGCCTAGTCTATGGGCTGATGTTACTGCCTTTGTTGTTGTAGCTGCCTGTTCCGTGTGTGCTCAGAGTAAGACTCCACGACACCTTCCAGTGGGCCTCCTACTACCCATACCCAATGGAGAGAGGCCCTGGACCCACCTGTCAATGGATTTCATTGTGGAGTTGCCCAACTCCCAAGGCAACACTGTTATCCTTATGGTGGTTGACCGGTTCTCAAAGATGTGTCATTGTATTCCACTTAAGAAGTTTCCTACCTCTAAGGAACTGGCTTCCATTTTTGCTCGGGAGATCTTTCGCTTACATGGGCTACCCAAGGTGATTGTCTCGGACAGGGGCAGTCAGTTTGCAATTCCTACATTGCTATATTTCTGACCACCATAACTGGTCAGACCTATTACCTTGGGCAGAGTTTGCTCACAATAGTGTCTTGAATTCTGCCTCCTGATTGTCTCCATTTATGGCGAATTATGATTTCCAACCTTCCATGTTGCCTGACTTGTTCTGCAGAGTGTTCCTGCGTTAGAGGAGCATCTCCATGGACTTCGTTCCACTTGGGTACAAGTCAAGGAGGCTTTGCTTCTTGCTAATGATAGGTACAGACTCCATGCTGACCGCAGACTCCTGTCTGCACCTTCCTACCAGGTTAGGGACAGGGTCTGGCTGTCATCTCGCAACCTCCGGCTTTGTGTTCCCTCACTATAGTTTGCACCTTGGTTTATTGGGCCTTTCCGTATACTTTGCAGGATTAACCCAGTGGCTTACGCGTTGGACCTTCCTCCTAGTATGAGCATCTCAAATGTGTTTAATGTCTCCTTTTATTGAAACCGTTGGTCTGCAACTGATTTACCACCTCGGTGCCACGTCCTCACCCTATTCAGGTTGAGAACCATGAGGAGTATGAGGTACAATCCATTGTTGACTCCCGTAGGTACATACAGTGCCTGGTGCATTGGGAGGGGTACGGTCCAGAGGAACGCTCCTGGGTTTCATCCTTGGACGTACATGCCCACTGTCTTCCGCAAGTTCCATAGACTGTTTCCCCTCAAGCCCGGTGGCCCTCTGAGGGAGTGGGGTCTTTGAGGAGGGGGTACTGTCAGGAAACAAAAAAGGCCATCAAGCGTCAAAGAAGTCAATTGCTGGATGGCTAAAGACAGCTATTTCTGTAGCCTATTCTCAGATGGGTCTATCTCCCCCACCGGGATTTAGAGCTCATTCAACAAGGGCTCAGGCCACTGCATAAGCAGAAAAAGCTGCTTATATTTTTTTTTTTATTTATCTTTATTTAAGGAATGCGGTACAAATAATGCAGTTTCATAACGCATTGTTCACCAACAAATTTCGGTGCCAAACCAAAGAGACAGTATATCATCGATGTCCGTAATTAATACATAACAAGACCAATATTCACAGGACTATCACTCATATGTGACATTCTGGAAGTCGGACATTTTCATTTCCCTCCCCTTATGATTTTTGTAATAAATCCAGGCCTCATATCAAACCCCCCCCCCCCTCCAAAAAAAGGGGGCCCGCTGGACCCGTGTCAAATGGTAGAGTAGGACATTAAGGGGGGGTAGACCGTCTGTAAATTGGGACAGTACTGTCCCTTTGTGGTAGGCCACGACCCATCATTACGCGTGGGCTTGAATTTCGGAAAATGCACCCATTGTGGTACGTAGCCCATCGGACTGGATTCGCGGTGTAGTGCCATAGGTTTCCCGCATTCCAAGGGTATTTTAGCATAAGGAGGAGAAAAAGAGATGGAGATAAGGAACAAAAAAAAAAAGGAAGTAGCGGGTAAACAAGAGGGGAAGGGGACAGACTCCGTCAGGGCCCGCAGCCCCGGCCAGGATCAGGCATTCAAATGTAAGATTTGTATTTGTCAGAGTATCGGAACATATACCAGTGTGTCCAACGTGCATTATGTTCCTCCTCACGGTCCCCTAGGGCAGCTGTAAGTTGCTCCATCCGCTGTATATCGCACACCCTGGTAAACCACAGTGATACCGTCGGTGGAGACTGTTGCTTCCATACACTGGGAATGCAAGCCCGTGCTGCGTTCAGCAGATGCCTCAGCAAGGATTTGCTGTACTGCTTACATGACATTGGGGTTAGGTTTAAGAATATAGCTGCTGGATTATCCTGTAGGGAGATATCTGTGATTTTGTGAATGATCTGCAAAACCTGTCTCCAGAACTGGGCTAGATCTGGACACTCCCAGAAAATGTGGAGCAGTGTGCCAGTGTGGGTGCCACATATCCAACATAGGGGGCTAAGACCTGGGAATATGGACGCCAGAAGTGATGGGGTCCTGTACCAACGCGTCAGAATCTTGTAGGTTGTCTCCTGTTATTTGCTACACAAGGATGATTTGTGCGCAAACAGGAGAATAATTTTTTTTTTTTTTTTTGATCCTCCGGGAATGTGGTATGGGGATCCCTTTCCCACTTCCTCAAGCATGGAGGGTCAGCTTGCAGCGCGTGAGCGAGGAAGATATTATAGGAGTAAGAAAGAGATCCCCTTATGGGCCCCTCACCCAAACACAAGCCCTCAAAGGGAGTCAGTTGTCTGCGAAAGCAGCCGCTGTCTGGGAGGGATTGAAGGAAGTTTGCAAGTTGTGCAATCTTCCATTTTTCCCCAGAATTGAAGAATTAAGGACAGGATATATGCTTGCCGGGTCAACCCACCCCGAGGGGCTGAGAAAAGTAGAGGCTCTGACCAAACTCTGATCCGATTGGAGTCTAAATGATCCGTCCGATACTCCTGGTGGGAAGTTCGGGTGTCCTATTATGGGCGTTAACGGAGATGGGGAGCTGGCCGTCCCCGCAATTCTGAAATGTGTGGAGTGCTTGCATGGTGGGTTCGATTAAAGGGTGCGGTGAGGAGAATCTGTAAAATCGCGACCCACTCCAGGGTAGCCCTGCCAGGGGAATTGACATCGACTCCTGCTCTAGTCATACCCACAATTTTTGGGGTGAATGTCTGCACCAGTCCACAACTCTATTCATATGGACTGCTGTGTGATACAGGGCGGGGTCGGCAAGCCCAACCCCCCCTCTAAGTTTCGGGTCTCTGTAATAGCGAACCCTTTTAGCCGCGCTGGCCCACCCTGCCAGACGTACTTAATAAAAAGCGAACATAGCTTACCAAAGAAGCTACGCGGAATCCCTACCGGCAGTGTCTGTAAGAGGTAGAGCAATCGCGGCATAACGTTCATTTTTAAGACATTGCATCTACCAAACCAAGAAACCGCCAGATTCCTCCATCTGTCTAAATCCAGAGATATACTATTTAGTAAAGGCTGAAAGTTGAGTTGGTAAATAAGTCGTGGATCTGAGGGAATTTTGGTACCTAAATACTTGATTGCTTGGGGGGCCCTGCGAAAGGGAAAGTTGCCACTAAAGCGATTCCAGTGGCTGGGGGGGAGGGAGACATTAAGTGCCTCTGATTTTTGAAGGTTGATTTTGAAGTCTGATAGATCGCCATATCGGTGAATCTCCGATAGGAGGATCGGGAGAGAGGTATGTGGGTCGGAAATATAGAACAAAAGGTCGTCCGCATACGCAGCGATTTTTATGGTGGTATGTGCTGGTTTCCAGCCCTCTGATGTCAGGGTTAAGTCTAATATGTTGCAATAGGGGTTCCAACGAGAGTATGAAAAGAAGCGGGGAGAGTGGACATCCCTGCCTCGTTCCATTGTTTATAGTAAAGGATTTTGAGGTGACACCATTCACTCTGACCGATGCTGTAGGGGTAGAGTAAATAGCAGAGATCCAGGACAGAATGGGGCTCGGCATCCCAAGGCGTCTCGGAGTGGCTAGGAGAAAATTCCAGTTCACCCTGTCGAATGCCTTTTCGGCATCTGTAGACAAAAGGATGAATGGGGTGTTTAGTTGTTTGGCTCTAGCAATAACATTTATTGTCCTGACCGTATTGTCCCGGGCCTCCCTATTGCGTATAAGGCCCACTTGGTCCAGTGGGACTATACGCTGTAGGACTGTCCCTAGCCTTGTGGCCAAAATTTTGGTGAACAACTTTAGGTCACAATTCAGTAGCGAGATAGGCCTATAACTCGCACAAAGAAGTGGATCCTTCTCCGGCTTGGGGATCACGGTGATACTAGCCTGTAAAAGATCTTGTGGGATGTGATGACCATCCAGTATTGCATTGAAGGCGGCCACAAAGTGAGTCGCTACCTGTGCTTGAAAGGTTTTGTAATACGCAATTGTGAACCCGTCAGGGCCTGGTGACTTTCCCTTCACGGACCCCGCTAGGGCACCTGCAAGTTCTTCCATCATGACAGGCTGCGAGAAAAGGTCCACCTCTGCCGCATTGAGGGAAGGTAAATTAGCTGCCTCAAGGTAGGCGTCCAGTGCTGCAACCCTATCCTGAGTCCGAACACTCGACGGGGAGAATTGAAGATTATATAGCGCTTCGTAGAAAGAGTGGAAAGACTCCGCCATTTCCACTGAATCGTGAATTCTGCGCCCTGTGGGGGAGGACAAAGCCGAGATGTATGACAAGTTGCGTTGAGTTCTAATGGCATTCGCTAAAGTTATGCTACATTTGTCTCCATATTCGTAGAATGTTCTGCGGGTTTTCATAAGCCTAAGCTTGGATTGGAATAAAGAGTGTTCCCTTATTTGTTCCCGAAGTTCAGTAACTTCAGCTTCCAGGGTTCGGTTTGGTTGTGCTTTATGGCGTTTTTCGCAATCGTGCAGCTTTGAAAGCAGCTCGGACAGCGCTTTCGCTCTGGCCACTTTAAGTCTGTGGCCGTGTTTAATCAGCATTCCTCTAATGTAGCACTTATGCACCGACCATATAGAGAGGGGATTAGGGACCGAATCTTTATTGAGATCAAAGAAAAGTTCTAGGTGGAGCAGTATATCCGCCTTCACCTCAGGGTCTTGGATGAGCGATTCGTTTAGTCGCCATGTAGTGGAACTATGTGTCCGATTTATGTAGTGCTAGAACCATAGATATCGGCGCGTGATTCGACAATGTGATGTGACCGATCTGGGCATTAGTTACTAATGGGATTGTGGCATGAGAGACTAGAAAGAGATCAATTCTGGAATATGATCCGTGCACTGCAGAGAAAAAGGAGTAGTCCCTCTCCTGCGGGTGAAGGATACGCCAGCAACAGCTCCCTAACTTGGATTCAGGTTATCTGGGATAAGGCCGAGCTCCCCGACGAGGAATCCCTCCGAGGGTCGATGGTTAAATTGATGTCCCCCCCCCCCCCCCCCCCCCACCACCACCAGAGTACCTTCAGCAAAGGAAGCCAGAGCAGATAGGTAGGAATCCAGGGCTGAAAGCTGGTCCACATTTTGGTAAATATAAGTTAGCCAGAGTGTACGTTTTGCGAGTGTAGTGTTCCCTTAATAAAAAGGTATCTACCCTCCTGTTCTGTATGAATGTCTATCAGCTGCCAAGGTACAGTTTTTGCCAGGAGGATGCACCGGGAAATGCTTATTCAGTTTTGGAATCCTATCGGCCCAGAAGTGGGTCTCTTGTAGAAACACCACTTGGGGTCTTTGCCTCCCTAGTTCTGCTAGACAACTGGACCGTTTTTCGGGAACATTTAAGCCCCTCACGTTCCATGATACAAACTTCAGTGACATGTTATCAGTGTGAGGCCGGGCTGTCAGACCCTACCGGAATCGGAGACCGATATTAGGATGGGGAAGGGGAAGGCGGGGAGAGGAGGGAGGTTGGAATGATCAGGGGAGAAAGAGAACAGAAAGAGAAAAAGGGATACAGAAAGAAAAAGAGAAGACAAATACAGGGAAAGAGAACTAAAGCTCCGTGTGGAGAACTACTGCCTGATTGGGCAGTTCGGGTCTATTGGGGGGGGAAAAGTAGGGCACTTCAAGAGACGAGCTCCCGAAACGCGAACCCCCCCCCAACAGCCCCTTTTTTAACCACTTCCCACCCGGCCAATGTATATATACGGCCGGGTGGGAGCCGCCTGCTCCTGATAGGACATTCAGGAACGTCATTCAGGAGCAGCGGGATCGCGCCCGCGCAGCGGCGCGATCCCGATGTGCTCGTGTCACCCGGACACGGCACATCTCAGATCGGCAGGAGGGCTCTGTGATTGGCCCTCCTGATCACATGACGGCCGTGTCCAATCACGGCCGTCATGTGATGTAAACAAACAGCCGGTTGCTAGGCAATCGGCTCTCCTCTCCTCACACGGAAGTCACCGCTGAGAAGAGGAGAGCAGAACGCTGCAGCCGGCTGATGATCAGTGAGTATGGGCTGCTTTTCACAGCTTTTTACTCACTGATCATCAGTGTAGTGTAAACACACAACACACAACACACCACACAGTGAAAACACAGTCCCCACATATGTCCTCAAAACACACATGTCCCCAAAACATACATGTCCCCAAATAATAAAAACACATGTCCCTAATAATAAAAACATGTCCCCCACATATGTCCCGCTAAAATCACATGTCCCAATGATTATCTGCACACATATGTACGTGATCACCTGCACACATATGTACATGATCATTTGCGTACATATGTCCGTGATCACACAAACCAATTATTATACACTTAACGGAATTTTTTTTTACCAAAAACATGTAGCAGAATACATTTTGGCTTAAATTTATGACAAAATTTGATTTTATTGGATTTCTTTTCAAATAGAAAAAAGAAAATATTGTTTTTTTCCCAAATTTCCGTTTTTTTTGCACTTATATCGCAAAAAAAAAAAAACGGAGTCGTGAATAAATAACACCAAAATAAAGCTCCATTTGTGCGAACAAAATGATAACAATTTCATTTGGGTACAGTGTAGCATGACCGCGCAATTGTCACTGAAAGCGCTAGAGCGCTGAAAGCTGAAAATTGGGCTGGGAAGGAAGGGGGTGAAAGTGCCCTGTATTGAAGTGGTTAAAGGCGGTCCATTTTGGAGCCGCTATACCAGGTCAAGCTTCTCACTTTAAAGAAATAATCACTGCTACTACTTCAATGCAACGAATACATGGAGTGATAACAAAATATAAAACAATAATATGTCATCAAACACAAACATAATCACACCGGAGATGTCTCCAGCAGGGGAATCCTCCCCCCCCCCCCCCCCCCCCCGCGACACCCCGGTTCATGGGAGCGGACCCTGGTTCCCCCGACTTTCAAATGGTGCACCGGCACCCCACCCCCCAGGCCAGCGGCCAACAGTAAACCCGGGACAACCACTGTTTTGATATACTGGCGGCAAAAGGAGATCCCCCGGAGGCCAGTATTCGGTGCAGTGCCCTGAGCACTTTAGATAGGGCTAGCTCTGTAAAATTGGCGAGTGCACCGGCTGCCCCCCTCAGGGACCATTTTACTATTAGGGTACGCAAGGCCCATTTATTAAAGATGGCAATTCACCAATAGAGTAAAACTTTTATAACCTATAAAGTCAATAGGTAGAGGGGGTGGTACTTAACTGTAAACATGGAAAGAAAATGGGGAGAAGGGAGAGAGAGCCTATAAAGGGGTTTGTTTACTCATGAAGCTTGTCAGGGTATGTATGTATGTACAGCTACTTTAAGCGCAGGAGTCATCGATTCCTAGACTGTTGTTTTGACAATGTCTTATATTGTTTTGTGGGATTTATACCAATCTTCCCATGGTTGCCAGTTTTTTTTTTAGAAATTCTGTTTCCCTGATATAGAGGCCAGCATACTCTTGTATGTTCTAAGTATGACTAATTTAGCTGCTAGAAATAGGTGGGTGATATATTGTCTTAATGGTGGTGGCATATCCTCTATGCCTATATTGAGTAAGGCTAGGGAAGGAGAAGGCTGTATAACTAAACCAGTCACTTGATGGAAGATTGCAAAGGTCCTTGTCCAAAATGTTAGCTAGTTTACTACATGACCATAGAATGTGGTAAATATATATACCCACTTGGGAACCGTTTCTCCAGCATAGTGAGGGTGTTGAGGCTCTAAACTTGGCAATTCTGTATGGTGTCAAGTACTTGTCTTTTGTGTGAGATTTCCCAAAGGTTTGTATATTTTGTGGCAGAGTATATGTATATTGAAGGGCTTTTCTCCATTGTGTGTTTTGAGAAGGTGGTAGTAGTAAGGTCCCTCTCCCAGGCCAACATAGAATTGGTCTTTTTCAAAATCAGATTTATCATGGAGGATGTTGAAAAATAAGGAAATGCCTCCTTTGCGCCATTCAAAGGAGGTGAGATACTTTTTGATTTGCAAGAGTAGTTCATATGGAGGTGAAGTAGTAGGGTGGCACAGTGGTGTAGTGGTTAGCACTCTCACCTAGCAGTAAAAAAGGGTCGCTGGTTTGAATCCCAACCACGACACTACCTGCCTGGAGTTTGCATGTTCTCCCTGTGCCTGCGTGGGTTTGCTCCGTGTACTCTGGTTTCCTCCCACAATCCAAAGACATTCAGCTAGGTTAATTGGTTTCTGTCCAAAAAAAAATTGGCCCTAGTATATGAATAGGGACCTTGGATTGTGGGCTCCTTGAGGGTAGGGACCAATGTGAGTGTGCAATGTACAGAGATAGGGGCAATTGTAGACACTCACTCAGGTTGAACTGGGTGGACTGGTGTCTTTTATTCAACCTTACTAACTATGAAGTATTCTGAGGAGGATAATCTGTATTCCTCTTGGAGGGACACAAATGGCTTCACATTGGAGCCTGTGTATAGGTCTTGTAACCATTTGATTCCTTGTTTCAACCATTTATCCAAATACAAGTCAGGGATCAATAGTTGGGATGGATAAAAGTATTGGGAGGGGAGATCTCAGAGGAGAGTGATTGGTTTCCTGGTGTAGATTTGAGATGTGGGAAGACTAATGCGTATAGATTACCACCCGGGATAAGTGATTGTTCAATCCCAGATTGGTCAGGGACCAACCCTTTTGAATTGTGCCAAAAATGTCTGACAAGTGGTAGTCTCCTAATACTGTTAGAACCAAACTCCCAGCTTTCCTAGTTTTTACTTAGTTTCATAAAGGCACTTCTAGCTTTTTTTTTTAACCCTCCCAGAGGTATCTATATAACATTTATTTAATTGTTAGAACTCACTTTTTGTTACTGGTATTGGTACAGAACTAATATAAATATATTATCGCACTACTCCCTTGGGAGCTGCAAAGTTGTTCATTTTCCCACTGACCATCCCAGCTATTTGGGGCTACCCTTACTTCTGACACTTCGGGTCCCATGTTCGCAATAAGACAACCCGCTGTTTTTTGTAAGTAAATATTAGAATACGTTTACTGAAGGAGATTAAGCACAAGAGTTTTACTAGAACAGGTATAAACAGTGGTTACAATAACTGCACTGCCACACAAACGTAATGCAGCAATGAAATTAATATTCACAATTTCTTCAGTATAAAAGGCTTGTTTGACCAACCCCCGTACGTGCATCTCCAAGTGGAGACCAATGCTCAGAGTAGCAATGCCTTGATTCTGGGGCAACTTCCCACTTCCAGCACACCGTAATAGACACAGAAATGCAAAGTTATCAATACCACACTAAACAATGGCTAAGGAGCTCCCCCTGCTTTATAACGTAGTCCTTTCTTATGGTGACTGAACGTAAGGCCTTACAATTAAAAGATGTAGGCTTTGGTCTTCTGCTAGCTATTGCATTGAGGTGATTTTAATCCAAAGGGTTTTACAAACAAAGAATAGTGTAGAATGAGTATTGAAACTGTTCTTGTGATGTATCCCACTTATAACTGCCTCCTGTGTGGTTGTCTCCAAATCGCACAGTATCAGTTCTCAGTGGAATATAGGCTTGAGGCCTGCTTGAACTCAGTCTAATAGTGGTAGACCTCCTCTGTGGGACTACAGGTCCCAGCTACACTGTGGTCTGAGTCTAAGTGTGTAAAAGTGCGTTAAGAACTATGGGCGGCAGGCCCCTCACCAAACCAGGCTTGGATGAATAGGAAGCCTCTGCTCTGGTTGTCTCAGTCCTGCTTTAAGCCAGCCCCATCACACTGCTTATGTTCCGCAAGATGACCTGGACCCTCCGAATGGCTCCGTCAGATGTCTCTGGGTCCTTTCCGATCTGGACACACTGTTTCTTCAGCACACAGGTATGAGGCAGAGTTGCTGGTTGTTCTGCTCTGCAATTGTTGCAGGCCACGTTCTCTGGAAAGCCACTTCGCAGATTGTTGTAGGCAGGCCACGCATCCAGAAGAGAAAGAAAATGGCCACGCCGGGCTTTTTATATCCTACCCAGCATGCAATTCAGTACTGAGTGTTCATGTGTAGGTTAGTTAGAATTGTGGGTAGGTCAGTCCCTGTATGATGTAAACAATTGAATCACTTCCTGTAATGCTTCTCTTATGTTCATCAACAGAAATGGACAAAGTCCCTTATATCTTTTAGGCCTCTAGATGGTGCCAAATACAGATTTAAAGCATTGTCCACATTTTAACATTGCTTGGCAGAAATGTCAGCGCTACAAACTCTCCCTGCTTTAAATCTTTGGTCCCCAAAGATAGAATTGAAGTTTTACTTACAACATGAAATAAGTTATACTCTAGTCCCAGCTTAACGTAGACAAATAATTACACACTTCTGGGCTCTCGCTAATTAACTTTGTATACATCAGCTGTAAGCTCACTATCAATTTCCAATAAAGCCAGGGCAATTGCAGTGTCAGAGGTTAAGGTAGATTCACCCCCTATCCAATTGGCAGTAGGGGGAGTAGCGTCGGGGTAAGATCTGTGAACCGTAGGAACTGGTTCTTCAGAATTCTCCCCTAACGTATCATACATGAGTCTCTGTGGTGGGTGCGCTTTCTATTTCAAGGTCATAGTCAAAGAATTCTCCTCCTGCTTTGTTGAGTCTTCCACTTTGTCCTGCTCTTATTTGAGTGTTGGTACTGATGAAATCTGAATTTCGATTTCAGAAGTCTGTTTCAGCTCTTCAGTCTGAAGTCTTGACAGTACTTCACCAAGAAAATCTATCAAGTCTCCATTCTGCTCTCCACATTCAATTGTCTTGGACCTCACATCGGTCACTTCGACTTCTTCCTCCGACCAGAACTCCACATGCAAGGACACCACATCGACTGCTCCCATATCTCTTTTCCGATGATGATCTTGAACTAGAGTTCTCTGAATATTTGTAGTCTTCAGATTCTTCACTTTCATTGGTTTCCCCTTAGTTATTCCTTTTTGAACGGGTACAAGCCGAGGTTAATCTTTCAGGGGATGTCTGAGAAACTGCTGGAATTCTCACTGTATCAGATAATGGTAAACGATTATTTCTATGCCACATCATCTTGGGCCCCAACTCTCCTGGTCAGATCTGATACACTGGTAGTCCAGGGACCCGCTTACATGCAATGAAAGGCTGTGACTCTTTAAACACTTACAGACTGGACCATTTTGCTGGTCAAAGACCAGACCACTTTCAGTCGTGCGACGTGGCTCCCAAACAAAATTGACGTCCTTTTTTCCCCACAAATAGAATTTTCTTTTGGTGGTATTTGATCACCCCTGCGGTTTATATTTTTTGTGCTATAAACAAAAATAGAGCGAAAATTTTGAAAAAAACGCATTATTTTTTATTTTATTTTATTTTTTCCTATAATAAATATCCCCCAAAAATATAGAAACATTTTTTTTCCCTCAGTTTAGGCCGATACGTATTCTACTACATATTTTTGGTAAAAAAAAATCACAATTAAGCGATTATTGATTGGTTTGCACAAAAGTTATAGCGTTTACAAAATAGGGGATAGTTTTATGGCATTTTTATTAATTATTATTTTTTTACTAGTAATGGCGGCGGTCAGCTATATATATATATATATATATATATATATATAATTTTTTTTTTTTTTTTATTGTGACTGCGACATTATGGCGGACACATCGGACATTTTTGGGACCATTGTCATTTATACAGCAATCACTGTTATATAAATGGAGTGATTCCTGTGTAAAATGACACTGGCAGTGAAGGGGTTAACCAGTGGCTGACAGTGTAGGGGTGTGTTACTAACTGTGGGGGGCTGGGCTTTCATTTAGTGAACACTGATCTCTGCTCCAATCACATGGAGCAGAGATCAGCGTCACTAGTTGCTAGGCAGAATGGAGAAATGCTGTTTACAACATGCTGTACTCACGGGGGTCCCGACCGGCACGCAAATGCTGTACTCACGGGGGTCCCGACCGGCACGCAAGCGCACCGCTGGTGGCGCGCTTGCGATGCCACGGCGGCATTAAAGATTGGACGTACCTGTACGCCAATATGCCTGCCTGTGCCATTCTGCCGACGTACATCGGCGTGCGCTGGTCGGGAACCAGTTAATATTACTTGATCCCCTGGCTGTAGGTCTTGCATTTTCACTCTGGCGTCAAAGTTCCATTTGTTTCTGGAGTAGCATGCTCTACTGCTTGCTCATACGCCTGTCTCAGATTATTTCTCAGTCGATTTACATATCCTTTATGTGAGGTAAGGGGGACATCATCCAAAGATGTACCAAAAGCCAAATCAACAGGGAGTCTGGCTTCCCTTCCGACACATTAGCCAATATGGAGAATATCCACATCACTCTCAGTGCAGTTGTATGCGTGGACTAGTGCAGCGATATAGTTTCCCCAGTGTTGCTTCTTGTCTGGCGTCAAGGTCCCCGACATGTTCAGCAAGGTCCTATTAAACCGCTCCGGTTGAGGGTCACCCTGAGGGTGGTAGGGTGTAGTGCGAGATTTCTTGATGCCCAGAAGAGTACACAACTGGCGTACTAACCGACTCACAAAGTCCCTTCCTTGACCTGAATGGATCCTCACTGGTAACCCATAGTGTATGAAGAACATCTCCACAAGCACTTTGGCTACCATACTGGCTTTTTGATCTTTGGTAGGGTAGGCTTGTGCTTAGCGGGTGAAGTGATCAAAACCGAACTTATCCTTTTTCCTCCCCCATATGCCCCTTCCCCTGATGGCACAACCATAAGCCCATCCCCTCATGCCAAGGTTCTAGGTGTAGTCCTGGACTCTGAACTCTCCTTCAAGCAACACATCCAATCACTGTCCAAATCCTGCCGCCTCAACCTCCGCAAAATCTCCAAAATACGCCCCTTTCTAACCAATGACACAACAAAGCTCTTCACTCGCTGGTCATCTCTCGCCTCGACTACTGCAACTCCCTTCTCATTGGCTTACCTCTTCAATCCATTATGAATGCCGCTGCCAGACTCATCCACCTTACCAATCGCTCGGTGTCTGCTACTCCTCTCTGTCAATCCCTCCACTGGCTTCGACTCAGCCAAAGAATTAAATTCAAAATACTAACAATTACATACAAAGCCATCCACAACTCGGCCCCCAGCTACATCACTAGCTTAGTCTCTAAATACCAACCTACTCGTCCTCTTCGTTCCTCTCAAGACCTCCTGCTCTCTAGCTCCCTCATCACCTCCTCCCATACTCGCCTCCAGGACTTTTCCAAAGCCTCCCCAATCCTATGGAATGCCCTACCCCAATCTGTCCGCTTATCTCCTACTTTATTAGCTTTTAGACGATCCCTGAAAACACTTCTCTTCAGAGAAGCCTATCCTACCCACACCTAACAACTGTATTTTCATTTTCTCCATCAGCTCATCCTCCACAGTTATTACCTTTTTGTTTCAACTTGACCCTCCCTTCTAGATTGTAAGCTCTAACGAGCAGGGCCCTCTGATCCCTCCTGTACTGAATTGTATTGTAAGTGTACTGTCTGCCCTGATATTGTAAAGCGCTGCGCAAACTGTTGGCGCTATATAAATCCTGAATAATAATAATAATCTGTTACCTTGGCTCTGCAAATGACCCATAGGGGCCGCTCTCTGTGGCAAAGTCTTCCTCTGAATGCACGTGAGACAAGAGTGACAGTAACTCTCTACTTCTCTTCGTATGTTGGGCCAATAGAATCTATCCCTAATTGGCCGTAAAGTTCTCTCTGTACCTAAATGACCATGTTCACCATGCAGAGGCTAAGACGGTAGCCCGATTTTTCTCCCCACTTCTCTTCCTATCCAGACCCTGGCACAAAGCTTGCACTCCTTCCTTAGTTACACACGCCCATTCGGCTGGTTCTTCTTGCCTATGTGGCCTTTGAGATAAAGCATCTGCTTCTCTGTTTCTAACCCCAGGCCTGTACTTCAGACTGAACCGGAACCCAGCCAACACTGCTATCCACCTGTGTCCTGTGGCATCCAACTTGGTGGTGGTCAAAACGTAAGTCAATGGATTGTTGTCTGTTTTGACAGTGAACTCGGCTGCATACAAATAGTCTTAGCTTGTCGACTACCGTCCACTCGAGGGCCAAAAACTCTAGCTTATGCACAGGGTAGTTCTTTTCCGAGGTAAGGCTCCTACTCAGGCTATGGGTCTCAGCTTCCCCGCCTGATGTTGATACAGTACTCCTCCTAGATCATCTCCGCTTGCATCTACATGTAGTTCATAAAGTAGATATGGGTCAGCATAGGCCAGAACTGGACCTTTCTGTCAGGTTCTTCTTTAGTCTCTTGAATGCTTCTTCTGATGCATGGGTCCACTGATCCTAAACAGATTCTCCTTTTTTATGAATACCACTCCGTTTTGTATTTGCCCCTTGTTCTTCATCTTCTCCCGTGACCTGGTGCAGTACCTCCATTGAGGGGTCGGGCAATAGTCGCAAAATTTCCTTTTCTTTACCTTTTCTCTAAGTAGAGGATTGGCAGAGCTGACTTGTCCCACTAGCATCCAAGGCTTCAGCGTTATTGGCTGGTCAGTCACATTCTGCAATCGAATAGGCACTCTTCTCCCTGTTTGCTGCAAGTCCCGGGTGGGGACCAACTCGGGAACCATCTCTAATCTTTGTTCACATCTGTCGTCCATTTCTAGTACTACAAATGGGCCTGGCTGATTCCATTTCAATTTGACAGTGGCCTTCACTTGAGCGATCTCTCCCGGCCATATTGTCCTTTTTTTGCCTTTCGAAGTTCCACAGCCGCCCCACTTCTCCTCTCTGAGCTCTCTTCTCTCTGACCACCCGCTTGGTATGCTTGTCCTAACTGCGTGTGGACCTTATTGGTGGTACTCCCTTCTGCGTCCAGGACAGCAAACTGCAGTCTTCTCACTTGATCCATATTTGTCCCCACCAGCTCCAGTGGGTCGGGGGCACACAACAGCCAGCGTGTCAAAGGTCTCCTCTTTTCCTACATCAGCAGGACCAAAAGAGATTTGAATGGAAATGTAGCCATCTTAAGGGCATCTGGTGGTCCCAATCCCCCGGATCTTGAGCTCCTCCAACTTGCGGATGGGGATATGAGTTAAGTGTTTGTCATAAAAGTCTTGATACAACAGTAACTTGTGCTTTTGTATCCAGTAATGCCTGGGTGTAGATTCCTTCTATCTGCACAGATACAAGGGGGATGGCCCCACTTGTTTATCTGGGAAGCTCTCTGACTGCCCCCTCTTGGTAGTGAGGCGGTCCTTCTTCCCCTTTGCTTTATTTTGAGAACTCTGGTTGCTAATCCTGGGCAGTGCATTAGAGTTCCTTTTCGAGTGGCATCCCCCTGAGTGGGCTCTCTCGGGAACGTTCTGAGGAGACCCAACTGGGGTTCTAGAAACTGGCGAACCATTGACTTTCTGCACTTGGTTCCCTGACCCCGGTGTCGGGTTACTTGTCTGTCCGCTCATCTTCCTGAGGTTTCGGGACTCCCTTTTTTTTTTTTTTTTTCTTCTACCCTCCCTTCATTTCTCTTGGAGCTCTGCTTTTCAGTGGGGTTCTCAGCTGGCTCCTACACTGAGACCCCCTGGAGTTTCCCACTAGTTGTTCCTTTAACAATGTCTTCAACGTTCTAGTTCCCTTAACATTTCAGGATTCTGATTCTTCTTTGGGCAGTGGGCCCTGAGATGCCCAAGATCCCCACACTGATAGCACTTCCGAATATCCACCCGTTCATCTGAGCTCTTGGCTTGTTCCCCCATCACTCGGAGCAGCGCTTGTTGCGGTAGGGCTTTAGCTTGGGGTCCGTCCTCAGCTGACTTGGCCTAGGTGGGTTATGAAAAGGATTCCAGTACAGGAGTCAAATGGTGTTCTCCCCACTCGTACTCCTCCTCGCCAAAATCTTCCATACCTTCCACGGATATTGACTGAGCGGCGACCCTCTCACTCCCTTGTGGGATATCCTTTTCTTCCAAGATGGCCTCTTCTCTCACTAGTCCCATCAATTCCGGTTAGGAAGGAATCTCAGCGGTGCCTTTTTAGGAGTAGCCAAAGGGCAATGGGATTGTTCGGTCTGGCCGCTTGTAAAATCCATTCTAATCTGACTTTGCCTCTTGAGGGTTCACACCCTTTTTTAGAATGATTTGATGCAGAATCTACTCTATACGGACAATGTATGCTGACAATTTCTCTCCCTTCTGATGAGTATGTTCAAACCGATACATCAGGTCAGTTTTTCTACTCTCTCATACACAGCATAGAGGGCTTTAATGGAATCTCCGGCATCAGTCTGGTTTTCCTTTCCTAAAACTTCTGATGACATCAGCTGCTGGACTTGGTAAGCTTTCACTAATCCGCCTTCTTCCTAAATGTCCTGGGACATTCCAATCCTCTAAGGCTTGCGTTTGCTTGATCCATGCAGCTCTCGAAATCTTCCTCTTCCTCTCCCTCAGGCCTTGGTATTCGCCCAGAGAATATTGGCAGCTTCCGATACCTCTCATTCATGGATGTCTGGTGGCTTTGTGTCAGGCTGTCTATCAAACGACTCGTGTCCAAGTAAAAGGAAGCTGACGGCATCTTATGCGCCAGGTTCTCTTCTAATCCTGGGCACACAGAGTTTGGACTGCCCCTCATTGAGCTTCTTGCCAACAGTGGTGTCATAGGTGGCTTTTCTTCCGATTCTTGTATCGGAATTGCCCGCACATCCAGGCATTCTGCTAAGCTCACCATCCCTTCTTTGAACTCTGTTGGGGTGGTTTCTTTCCACTCCAAGAGGACGTAGGTAAAGTCGTCCTGCACATCCTGCTTTAAATCTAGCAAATAGCAGCCTAGCCTTGGCACCGCTCTCTGCATTAGTTGCCGCACCTCTCTGTCAGACCACTGGTCTCCTGGCAGTCTCAGAATGGTGGTTTTCTGGGCCGCATCCCCAAATTCTCGACTCCATCGAGCAGCTGTAGCTGGGTCCATGACTTCCTCCACTCTTGACCCTTCCTTCCCCTGGTCAATTCGGGCATTCCAATTTGGGAAATCTCAGTGGGACCTCCATGTAGCGCACTACTCCCTTGGAAGCTGCAAAGTTGTTCATTTTCCCACTGACCATCCCAGACATTTGGGGGCTACCCTTACCTCTGACATGTCGGGTTCCATGCTTTCAATAAGATAACCCACTGTTTTGTAAGTAAATACTAGAATAAGTTTACTGAAGGAGATTAAGCACAAGCACAATAATTTTACTAGAATAAAAACAGTGGTTACAATAACTACACTGCCACACAAATGTAATGCAGCAGTGCAATGAAAATTCACAATTTCTTCAGTATAAAAAGTTTGCTTGACCAACCCCTGTACGTGTGTCTCCAAGTGGGACCAATGCTCAGAGTAGCAATGCCTTGACTCTGGGCACTTTCCCACTTCAAGCACACCGTAATAGACACAGAAATTAAAAGTTATCAATACAATGGCTAAGGAGCCCCCCTGTTTTATAATGTAGTCCTTTCTTATTGTATAGTATAGGCTTGAGGCCTGCTTGAACTCAGTCTAATCGTGCAAGACCTCCTCTGTGGGACTACAGGTCCCAACGACCCAGTCTAAGTGTGTAAAAGTTTGTTAAGAATTATGGGCGGCAGCCCCCCTCACCAAACCAGTCCTGGAAGAATAGGAAGCCTCCGCTCTGGTTGTCTCAGTCCTGCTTTAAGCCGGCACAGCCACACAGATGTCTCTGGATCCTTACCGATCCGGACACAGTCTCTTTAGCACACAGGTATGAGGCGCTGGTTGTTCCGCTCCGCAATTGTTACAGGCCACGCTCTCTCTGGAACACCACCTCACAGATCCTTGTAGGCAGGCCACACGTCCAGAAGAGAGAGAAAATGGACACTCAGTACTGAGTGTTCATAGGTAGGTAGGTTAGTTAGCATTTTGAGTAGGTCAGTCCCTGTATGATGTAAACAATTAAATCACTTCCTGTGATGCTTCTCTTATGTTCATCAACAGAAACCGACAAAGTCCCTTCTATCTTTAGGCCACTAGATAGTGCCAAATACCAATTTAAAGCATTGTCCATAATTTAACATTGCCAGGCAGAAATGTCAGCGCTACACACTCCCCCTGCTTTTAAATCTTTGTGTATATAATAGTAATATATAATGTCCAATATATAGACAGCCATATGTACATGAACAGGATGAATGATGAACACTGTATATATGACAGCTGTGACAAATGACAATCAGTATCTGCACTACTAATAAAATCCTGGGTAAGGACATTTTGTCAATTAGTAAAAATCAGTAGCTACTTTATATTTGAACTTGGCTCTCCTTGGATCTCTAGACCCAGCTAAAGTAGCAATATATTATCCGGGAACGTCAACTTGACAATATATGAAGTGACTTGTGTATATACACCTGATTGTATATGGTTTATCCATTTGGAACAACAAAAGGATGCTAGTTGTTAGGTAATTTGGACTGGATAAAATCTCTAATCCTCATTAAATTAATGGGTACGATGACTGGCGGGTGTGGAGAGGCGACTCGGTGTACATCTTGCGGCATGTATGCATTCCTTGATCATCTGATCGAGGGTGAATACTGCTGTGCAAAATGTAAGCACGTTGTTTCCCTGGAAGTCCAGGTTCTGAATCTGGGGAAGCAACTGTCAGCACTGAGAGGACCCTCCACCCTAAATGAGAGCCAGGAACATACACGGCAGGTGCCGGCTGGGGCCAGCACAGAGGTGGGTGGAGACAAAGAGGTGCAGGCACTAGCAGAGAGTAGATGGGTGACAGTCAGGAAGGGTAGAGGGACAAGTGCCAGGGAGGCCGATCCAGGGCTGGAGCATCCCAATAAGTACGCTCCATTGAGTGACATTGGTGATCCCAGTCAGGGACCAGCACTGCTGGAGCTGAGGGATTCTCCTAGCTGCCAGGAGAAGAACTCCTCCAGTGAGAGTGGGGGGGGGAGCGAAGGGAAAGGAAAGACAGACAGATTCTGGTGGTAGGGGACTCAATTCTTAGGAGGACAGAGAGGCCAATCTGTAACAACAACCTGAAGTGCTGAACTGTATGTTGTCTGCCGGGCGCTCGGGTTCGGCACATCACTGATCTGGTGGACAGATTACTGGGAGGGGCTGGGGAAGACCCAGCTGTCATGGTGCACGTTGGCACCAATGACAAAGTCAGAGGCAGATGGCGTGTCCTAAAGAAGGATTTTAAGGCCTTGGGAGCTAAATTGAGGGAAAAGGACCTCCAAGGTAGTATTCTCAGAAATACTACCAGTACATCGAGCCACACCAGAAAGGAAGAGGGAGATTAGGGAAGTAAACAAGTGGCTCAAAAGCTGGTGTAGTAAGGAGGGGTTTGGGTTCCTGGAGGACTGGGATGACTTCTCAGTCGATAACCGGTACTATAGAAGGGACGGACTGCACCTAAATGAGGAGGGTGCAGATCAGCTGGGATTAAGGATGGCCAAAAAGTTAGAGGGGTTTTTAAACTAGGCGAAGGGGGGGAGGGTTCAGAGATAGAGATAGTCAGTCAGCGTGGAGCATATTTCAGAGAGTAATATTAGGGGCATTAGTGGTAGGGTAACCAAAGCACATAAACCCAAGGTAAATATAGTAGCAAGTCCTAGTTGTAATCTTGGAACACCCAAGAGGATAGTATGTGACCGGTCAAAATATATTCATGTATTAAAATGTTTGTTCACCAATGCCAGAAGTCTGCCAAGCAAAATAGGCGAGTTGGAAGCTCTGGTGCATCAGGAGAGCTATGATGTAATCGGTATTGCTGAAACTTTGCTTCATTCCTCACATGACTGGGCTATTAATATTCCTGGCTATGCACTCTTTCGGAAAGACAGAGTAAAAAGGAAAGGTGGAGGGGTCTGTCTGTATGTGAGATGTGATCTCAAAGCGAGTGAGAAAGAGGACCTGGTGGACAGAGTGTGAGGAGTCTGAGGCATTATGGGTGGAACTGCATACAGATGTGCGTAGTTCAAAGTTAATCATTGGAGTTTGTTATAGACCACCCAATGTTAATGAGGAGGTGGAGACTCTGCTCCTTGCACATATAGAAAGGGCTGCAAGGGCTGGGACAGTGATAATGGGGGATTTTAACTACCCAGAAATTGACTGGGGTAATGGCATTGCTGGGACAGTTAAAGGGCAAAAATTTGTAAACCTATTACAGGACAATTTTATGGTCCAGTTTATTGAGGCGCCAACTAGGAATGATGCTCTGTTTTGGACCTGGTAATCTCAAACCATGCAGAACGTATTACTAATATTCAGATTAAGGAACATCTGGGTAGCAGTGACCATAACATGATTTCATTTGATAAAAAATGGTGTGACCTGACACAACCTATTAGTAGCAGCAAGCAAGCCTCCATCCCGGACATGTGTTCAACATTCAAAAACGGGCAAATGGGACTTTAAATGAGGCGTGTTGCTGAGTAAAAAATATATTTATTTGTTGGGTATAAAACCATATCACAAAAAGTGTCGAACTCATATAGGACACAGTTAATTATAGTACATTTCTTTGAATACATTTGTTTAGATATACAGGCATTTTGCAAGGTACAATACAACATCAGTAGCAATGCAGATGTGTAGATATACTCATCCATTCATAAAACCAATAAACATTAGCCATTGCTTATAATAAGTCGAAATAATCTGGGCATCAGTTGGATATATACTCGACGCACGTTTCATGGCTCTTGCCAATCGTCAGGAGTACAGATGCTCTGAAATTAGATCAAAAATGTCTATAAATATGGGATAACCTTTAAACGGAGAACAATCTCTCTAGAAAAGGGGGGCGCTATACCTTACTGTCCGGCCCATAGGTGACACCAAGCATCTGTCCAGGAGATACAGAGGACAGGGATATCTATCTCCCCCGGGGCTGAGGTGAGGAATCGCACCCAAAACGAGGATAGCAGCTGTGTAAAGCCCAGGTGACCATGATAGTGTAGAATGTGTGCTTACCAGGGCATGCTATTCTGCAGAAATATAGAGATAAAGCCTATTGAAATTATTTTACTATTGATGGAAATTATTGGATCTGTTCCATCAATAGTAAAATAATTTCAATAGGCTTTATCTCTATATTTCTGCAGAATAGCATGCCCTGGTAAGCACACATTCTACACTATCATGGTCACCTGGGCTTTACACAGCTGCTATCCTCGTTTTGGGTGCGATTCCTCACCTCAGCCCCGGGGGAGATCGATATCCCTGTCCTCTGTATCTCCTGGACAGATGCTTGGTGTCACCTATGGGCCGGACAGTAAGGTATAGCCCCCCCCTTTTCTAGAGAGATTGTTCTCCGTTTAAAGGTTATCCCATATTTATAGACATTTTTGATCTAATTTCAGAGCATCTGTACTCCTGATGATTGGCAAGAGCCATGAAACGTGCGTCGAGTATATATCCAACTGATGCCCAGATTATTTCGACTTATTATAAGCAATGGCTAATGTTTATTGGTTTTATGAATGGATGAGTATATCTACACATCTGCATTGCTACTGATGTTGTATTGTACCTTGCAAAATGACTGTATATCTAAACAAATGTATTCAAAGAAATGTACTATAATTAACTGTGTCCTATATGAGTTCGACACTTTTTGTGATATGGTTTTATACCCAACAAATAAATATATTTTTTACTCAGCAACACGCCTAATTTAAAGTCCCATTTGCCCTTTTTTGAATGATTTCATTTGATGTTGGCTGTAAGCAAAAATCACATACGGGAAAGATAAAAACACTTAATTTCAAGAGAGCAAATTTTTCAAGGATGAGGGCTGCTCTCCAGGACTTAGACTGGGAGAGAATATTGGCACCAATGGGCACAGAACAGAAATGGGAATTCTTCAAAAAGACTGTTTGTGATCTCACAGCAAAGTATATTCCCATGGGCAATAAGTTTAAAAGGTTAAAAATAAAACCGATGTGGCTCACGGCCAAAGTTAAAAAAGCTATAAACTATAAAAAAAAAGAGGACTTTTAAAAAATATAAAAATGAAGGAACGCTAGTGTCATTTAAATGCTACAAGGAATATAACAGAATATGTAAAAAGGAAATCAAGGATGCAAAAATTCAAAATGAAAGACAGATTGCAAAAGATAGGGCAAACCCCAAGAAATTCTTCAAATATATTAATAGTAAAAAGGTTAAGTCTGAGCATGTAGGCCCTTTGCAAAATCTGGAGTGGGTGACTGGGGACAAAGAGAAGGCTAACTTATTAAATACTTTCTTCAGCTCTGTGTATACAAAAGAGCATGGGGGAGCTCATGTCCATAATGGGGGTGGTACTGATACAGCCCCAAATCACAATGGCTCAAAAGTGATATAGTCCAGAAATATTTGGACAGAATAAAGGTGGATAAAGCACCTGGACCTGATGGCATCCACCCACGGATCCTAAAAGAATTGAGCTCTGTAATTTCAAAGCCATTGTATCTAATTTTTAGGGACTCTTTAATGAGAGGAATAGTACCACTGGATTGGCGCAGGGCCGATGTGGTGCCTATATGTTTATATATTTTTTTTCCCCTTCTTTCTTTTTATCTAATTTCTCTTTATTACATTTTTAAACACAAATTTACAGTGGCTTTCACAATTCACAAAGACCATCATCTCATACATGTATAAGGCTTTGCCTTTATTATACAACACAAGTTACCACAGGCTTGCCTACATAAATATCCCCCAACCCCCCACCCACCCACTTCGAACACACGCTGCTAGCCCCAGCCACCTCAATCATGGTTGGCTGGTTGGGAGGTGGTGGACGCCATTGGGGTCAAGAGAAAGGGAGAGGGGTGGTGCACACACAGGGCAGTCCACCGAGGGGGGGGGGGGGTGCAAGAGAAAAAGGGCCCCCCTACCCCCCCCCCCCCCCACGGCCACAAACCAGACTGACGGATACTGAACCTATCCCTCGGCAACCTCACTCAGGGGGTAACCCATATCACTCAACCAGGGGTTCAATAGCGCCCTAAATTTCTTTAAGTTATTTTGCTTTATAAACGTCGCTCTTTCACACCAAATTGTGGAGTTAATCGCGTTTGCCCATGATTCTAGTACAGGGGGGTTTTTAGCTTGCCAATTTATTGCTATTAGCCGCCTAGCCTGGTACAGGCACCTTAATATAGACGTCCTTGTTAGGGAGGGAACTCTACTCTCCTCTAGAATCCCCAGTAAGCAGATCTTGGCTTCTGGTTTCAAAGTGGTCTTAAAGGTTCTGTTTATTTTGTGTACAATTTCTATCCAGTACCTGTTCAGTTTTGGGCATTTCCACACCATATGGAGAAGATCACCTGGTGCCCCACATCTGGGGCAATCATCCCTGGGTTTCCTACCCATTTTCCACATCTTTTGGGGGGTATAGTATGCCCTATGTATGAGAAACAAGTGAGACATTCGCTGTGGTAGAGATATAGATACCAGACTCCCCTGTTCAAGTGTCTCATCCCATTGCTTCTGAGTTATCGGCCCTACATCCCCCCCCCCCACCCATCCCCGCCTGCTCTTATCGGGTCCCTCCCCCTTCAAAATTTTGTCTCTAAGTTTTATATATAGCCTAGAAATCTGGCCTTTTACTTGCCTTCGGTCAATAAAGTCCCTGGAGCAAGGGAGTTTCAGTCCTTTCAATAACTAGTGACACATACTGTGCTAGAATTCCATGCCTCAATTGGAGATATTTATAAAATGTCTTATTGTAAATACTAAATTCCTGCCTAAGGTCTTCAAAAGATTTCATAAGATTCCCTTCATATAATTGCACTAGCCTACTAATCCCCTGCCTCTCCCATTCCAAAGATCTATCTATGCTGATTAGTTCAGCCAGATTTCCATTATACCATAAAGTGGTATAGTCGGTCACTCTCACATATCCCATAAGTTGCTTTACTATCCGCCACACCTTCCTCGCTAGTACATTAGTAGGGCACCTATGAGCAAACGAGTTGGCTTCCAAAACTTCAACCAATGATTTATGCGGTGCATTGTCAGTCATCAGTTTGTGATTTGGGCACCCCCCACTTTGGAGCCCAGCCCCAGCTAAATGCTGGAGTTGGGCTGACAAAAAATATGATCTCGGGTGTGGTATCACCATTCCTCCTCTCCCGACGGGGAGCTGCAGTGTCTGTAGCCTAATCCGAGCTTGCCCCTTCTTCCAAATTAGATCACGAAATAGCGATTTCCAATTTCTTGAACCACTTCTGATTGATCCAAATTGGAGAATTGTGCAAGATGTATAAAATTTGTGGCTGCCAGGTCATTTTAATTAAATTGCAGCGCCCCGCCACGGAGAGAGGGAGACAACACCAGTTATTAACCTTCTGTTTCAATTTCATCAACAATGGTACTAAATTCTCATTGACATACTGATTTACTTCTCCAGTGATCCAGACACCCAGGTACTTCAGCTTAGACACCACCTCTAGACACATAATTATAGGCAGTAAGAAATCCCCGGGTCTGGTCAACGGCAGGAGGGTTGATTTGTTCCAGTTGATTACCAGGCCCTATTGTTGCCCAAACTCCCCCATCATCTGCACTACATTATTCAAGGTAGAGTTCATGTCCCCAATAAAGAACAGAACATCATCCGGAAACAAGGCGATTTTATCTCCCCCCCCCCCCCCCCCATCCACGTCTGAATCCCTGGACGCGATCTCGTCGGGACAGCCAGGGGTTCCATAGCCAGTACGAACAGGAGGGGGGGGACAGCGGACATCCCTGTCTCGTCCCCCTCTCCAGCTGGAACTCTTCAGAGAATACTGTTCCCTTTTTAATTTTTGCCCTAGGTCTATTATACAGTAACTTTACCCATTGAATGAATAAAGGGCCGAAACCAAAACGCTCCAACACTCCCCATAGCCCCATTCCAGGCTATCAAAGGCCTTAGTGGCATCTAGAGCTAATATAGCTCCAGGTCCATCGTTGTCCCTGGGTATTTGTATATTAAGAAAAACTCTCCTAATATTGGTGCTGGTTGACCTGCCCGGGATAATCCCAGACTGGTCTGGGTGTATTAGTTTATGGATACAGTTATTTAGACGAGTCGCTAGGGCATTGGCTAGTATTTTTACATCGGAGCATAACAAAGATATTGGCCGATTATGATGAAACTTCCTGATGGTCCTTCCCCTCAAGTATTAAAGTGATATTTGCCTACAGCATGGAAGTGGGGAGTTCACCCACTTCCAATGCATGGTTTAGCGTTTCCAGGAGTTCCGGCAGCAGCACTTCGCCATAACGTTTGTAAATTTCTATTGGTAGCCCATCTGAGCCTGGGGATTTATAGTTGGACATTTCAGCCACTGTGTTTTTTAACTCTTCTAGCGTAAGTGGTAATTCAAGACTCATTTTATCATGTTCTGATAGAGTTGGAATTGCTGTTTGATGTAAAAAATCAATAGGATAGCCCTGTGTAGCTGATTTTTATAATAGTCACCAAGTACCTTCATAATCACAGAGGGACTGGAGACAAGGTCACCATTCGACGTTTTAATCGCTTGTATCGCTGTAGAGGAGCTATTGGTTTGGACCAAAAGGGAGAGGGCACGACCCACCCTCTCCCCTTTGCCAAAATAATGTTGGCATATGCGTGTCTTCTCTGCCTTCTTCAAGAGTGCCATTTTATATACCTGTTGGCTATCCAGCCATACCTTCTGCCTATCTAGCGATGGGTCCTCTATATATGCTCTCTCCGCCTGAGTAACATCATTTCTTATTACACTCTCCTGATCGCGGGTTTCCCTCTTGATTGTCGCAATTTGCTGTAATAAAATACCTCTAATATAGGCCTTTAAGTAGTCCCAAACTATTCCAGATGCCGCTGAGCCCCTATTGTTTTGGAGGAATTCCCTAATCCTATCCACAAGATAACTAGATCTACCAATCAGTTCCAGCCAGCCAGGATTTACCCTCCACTCCCCAAGACCCATTCTATCTCCCATACTCACAGTAATAGACAGGGGGGAATGATCTGAAATCCCCCTTACACCATACTCTATATCCTGTACCAACCCGATG
Organism: Lithobates pipiens; assembly: GCF_037356315.1. Lineage (NCBI taxonomy): Eukaryota > Metazoa > Chordata > Amphibia > Anura > Ranidae > Lithobates > Lithobates pipiens. Next base: position 274,734,034 of record NW_027507764.1, on the reverse strand, counting down.
CCTCCTTGTTCGAAAGGACCATATCCATTCTTGATAGAGTGTGATGAGTATTGGAGAGGCAGGAATACTGCCTCTCCTGGGGGTGTCACATTCGCCAAAGATCACTCAGTCCTATTTCTGATAAGAACCCCTGCAATCTACCTATTCTATTCCCATCCGGGCAAGGGAATCTATCCAAACTCCTATCTAGTGTTGTGCCTATATTTAAAAAGGGAACAAAGTCTTTACCAAGTAATTATAGACCCGTTAGTTTAACTTCTATAGTTGGGAAGATACTGGAGGGATTAATAAAGGACCACATAGACGAGTTCTTGCAGTTAAAAAATATTTTGAGCAACAGACAGCATGGATTCATGAAAGACAGACAGAAGTTGTCAGACAAACCCTGATTTCTTTTTATGAGGTGGTAAGTAAAACCTTGGACAGAGGGGTGGCGGTGGACGTGGATATATTTTGGATTTTGCAAAAGCATTCGATACAGTTCCGCACACACAGCTCATGTGTAAGGTAAAGTCTACAGGTTTGGAAATATCAGTTTGTAAATGGATAGAAAACTGGCTAAAAGACAGAATTCAGAGAGTAGTGTTTAATGATTCTTACTCTGAATGGTCTAAGGTTATCAGTGGTGTACCCCAAGGTTCAGTGCTGGGACCTTTACTTTTTAATATCTTTATAAATGATATTGGGTCTGGGCTCAAAAGTAACATTTCCGTGTTTGCAGATGACACCAAGCTATGCAGTGGAATAACGTCCTTACACGATGTCTCCAATTTACAAGCCGACCTCAATGCTCTGTCTACTTGGGCGACTATGTGGCAGATGAGGTATAATGTTGATAAATGTAAAGTTATGCACTTGGGTGCTAAGAATATGCATGCATCATACATGCTAGGGAGAGTACAACTGGGGGAATCCATAGTGGAGAAGGATCTGGGGGTTTTGGTAGATCCTAAGCTCAATAATAGCATGCAATGCCAAGCTGCGGTTTCCAAAGCAAGCAAAATCCTTTCCTGTATTAAGAGAGGTATGGACTCCAGAGAGAGAGATATCATTTTGCCCCTGTTCAAATCATTAGTAAGACCTCATCTCGAATATGCAGTTCAGTTTTGGGCACCAGTTCTCAAAAAGGATATCGGTGAACTGGAGAACGTACAGAGAAGGGCAACCAAACTGATAAGAGGCATGGAGGAACTCGGCTATGAGGAAAGATTAGAGGAATTTAATTTATTCACTCTTGATAAGAGGAGATTAAGGGGGGATATGATCAACCTATACAAATATATAAGGGGTCTATATAGGGAACTCTGTGTCGAGTTATTCACTTTACAGTCAACAAAGAGGACAAAGGGGCACTCTTTACGTCTAGAGGAAAAAAGATTTCATCTCCAAATACGGAAAGGCTTCTTCACAGTAAGAGCTGTGAAAATGTGGAATAGACTCCCTGCAGAGGTGGTTCTGGCCAGCTCAGTGGATTGCTTTAAGAAAGGCCTGGATTATTTCCTAAGTGTACATAATATAACTGGGTACTAACATTTATAGGTAAAGTTGACCTGGGGAAAATCCGATTGCCTCTTGGGGGATCAGGAAGGAATTTTTTTTCCCCTGCTTTAGCAAATTGGATCATGCTCTGCTGTTTTTTTTTTGCCTTCCTCTGGCTCAACTGTGGGTATAGAATTGGGTATATGGGCTGGTATTATATTTATTATATTAATGTTAAAAAAAAAAAATATATATATATATATATATATATATATTTAATTCATTTTATTTTTTTGTGGTTGAACTGGATGGACTTGTCTTTTTTTCAACCTGACTATCTGTGGCATCAGGAATATATTCAGCAGTGCACTTTCACGTTTGCAACTCTTTCACACCCCAGGGGGCCACACATACACTGATTTCCTGTATATTCTAGAATTCTATTTAAATCCTTTATCTGCATTTTTTGGCCGTTGGATCCCATTGTATGTGTGGTCATTTAGGCGTCCGGACTGTTTCTATTATTTATTTTGTTCATCGTTTTGTGCTTGTCTGTTTTTTTTTTTTTTTTTAATATATTTATTTATTTTTTGTTTTATGCACCCTATATTTTGACGTGTGAGTGGTGCTAAACTGCTTGATATTCAGCAAGACCAACTTTTCATAGCTTTCATCTGCTGAGCACCATATTTTTAATATATATGTGTTTTTGATATATAATAAAATCATTTTTTACTATTTTTATTTAATTTTTTTTGATCCTTAATTGCCCGTTTACAGCCATAGTAGCCGTCTTTATTTCTTTGGGAGGTCTCTTCTCTTGGGACCCTCCTTAGAAAAATATTTTGTATATGCCTGTAAATCCAAACCTTGTTAGTACTTTGGATAGGTATTGCCAGTGTATCCTATCGAACGCCTTCTCTGCATCCAGAGCTAGGAGCAGAGAAGGAGTTTGTTTCCTTGCCAAATGAATAATGTTGATAAGTTGCCTAGTGGCATCCGAGGTCTGCCTACCCTTTTTGTATATCCTAACTGATCAGGGTCAATTATTTTAGGTAGTATTTCCATCATTCGTAGTGCCAGTGTTTTGGAGTATATTTTTAAATCATTATTTAACAATGAGATGGGCCTAAAATTTTGAGGTGCGTCTGGAGTTTTGCCAGGTTTTGGCAGTGTTACGATAAGTGCTTCCAGTATTTCAGGTGGAAAGAAGGCAGAGGCAGCCGCAGTGTCATACACCCTAAGGAGATGAGGTCCTAGTAGTAATTTTAAAAGTTTTATAGTATTCTCCTGTCAATCAATTGGGGCCGGGGGATTTGTTATTGGGTAGCATGTTTAGGACTTTAAGAATGTCAGGTAACGTAAAGGGTGAGTTTAGCTCATGACGCTGCTTTGGGGAGAGTTGAGGTACTGTATATTGAGCTTTGCTAGGAAGTTTTCTATATTTGGTTATGGACGGTTGTGGAGTAGATCCATCATTTTTTAAGTTATAGAGATTCGTAATACTCGCTCAATTTTTTATTTTTTTTCCTTTTTTTGTGGGTCAATTTCTTTTCTGTTGGTTGATCAAATGCGGGATTCTAGTTTTGAAGCGTTGTCCTTGTAGTTTGCATGCTAATGCTTTCCCTGCTTTATTGCTAGTGGAATAAAAAGACTGTTTTATTCGTCTCTCCTTTTGTTCATAATTTTGTAATAGTGAGTCTAAGTTTGTGCCTCACTAGTTCACTAGTTTCGTATGGAGGAGAGGTGTAGATTTTGCTTTTGTTTTGGTTCTCTAATGAGCTAATTTCCATCAGTAGTGCATTTATCTGCCTCTGCCATTTTAGTCTAGCACCTTGCTGAATGAATATACCACAAATGTATGCCTTATGGCCTTTCCACAACATAAATGGATTTACTGCAGGAGTTGAATTGATCTGGAAATACTCGGAGAGATGGTCCACCAAAATATGCTTGGTGATCGGGTTTTGTATGAGTTGAGAATTGGAACGCCACAAGTAGTGGCAGAGGACAGAGGCGTGGTCTGACCATGTTATGGAGTTAATTTTTAGTGTGTAAGCTCTTTTGGAGCAGCCAACTGTTCACCAGGTACAGATCAATTCTACTGTATGTACAATGCCTGGGGGAGTAAAATGAATAGTTTTTCCTTTGCGTGTCTACAACGCTAGACATCAAAAAAAGTTGGGAGTCTGTAGGAAGGTGGTCAAGGATAGAGGTTTCCTGGAAGAAGTGGCTGTAGAGTCCATTTTTGGGTAAGGGGTGATGTTAAAATCCCTGCAAAGCAGCAACGATCCCTGTTGGCTCTTCCTTATTTTCTTCATCAATCCATTTAGAAAGCGAATCTGATGTGTATTGGGGACATACACATTGACCAGCATATATCGAGTGGTGTTGATATCATATACCGTATATACTCGAGTATAGGTCGATCCGAATATAAGCCGAGGCCCCTAATTTACCACAAAAAAAATGGGAAAACTTATTGACTCGTGTATAAGCCGAGGGTGAGACATGCCTGTCCATCCCTGTGTGTCCAGCCTACTTGTGTGTCCAGCCTACTTGTGTGTCCATCCCGAGCCTGTGTGTCCATCCCGAGCCTGTGTGTCCATCCCGAGCCTGTGTGTCCATCCCGAGCCTGTGTGTCCATCCCGAGCCTGTGTGTCCATCCCGAGCCTGTGTGTCCATCCCGAGCCTGTGTGTCCATCCCGAGCCTGTGTGTCCATCCCGAGCCTGTGTGTCCATCCCGAGCCTGTGTGTCCATCCCGAGCCTGTGTGTCCATCCCGAGCCTGTGTGTCCATCCCGAGCCTGTGTGTCCATCCCGAGCCTGTGTGTCCATCCCGAGCCTGTGTCCCGAGCCTGTGTGTCCATCCCGAGCCTGTGTGTCCATCCCGAGCCTGTGTGTCCATCCCGAGCCTGTGTGTCCATCCCGAGCCTGTGTGTCCATCCCGAGCCTGTGTCCCGAGCCTGTGTGTCCATCCCGAGCCTGTGTCCCGAGCCTGTGTGTCCATCCCGAGCCTGTGTCCCGAGCCTGTGTGTCCATCCCGAGCCTGTGTCCCGAGCCTGTGTGTCCATCCCGAGCCTGTGTCCCGAGCCTGTGTGTCCATCCCTACCTGTGTCCCGAGCCTGTGTGTCCAGCCTACCTGTGTCCCGAGCCTGTGTGTCCAGCCTACCTGTGTCCCGAGCCTGTGTCCTTCTGCACATACGGCGGCCATGCCAGGATCGCTGCACCTCTTCTCGTCTGTGACAGACGGCGGCCATTCCACTGTTCAAAAGCCGCGCCTCCGTCTGTGATAGGCGGAACACTCAATTTCCCAGCAGTCTGTGTTCCGCCTATCACGGACATCCTCTCATCCTCGTCCGTAGTATGAGGATGAGCAGATGTCCGTGATAGGCGGACCACTGACTGCTGGGAAATTGAGTGTTGCGCCTATCACAGACAGGGAGGCGCGGCTTTTGAATAGTGGAATGGCCGCCGTCTGTCTGCTCGACACGCTGATCGGGTAGACAGACGGCGGTGACTCGAGTATAAGCCGAGGGGGGGGCACTTCAGCCTAAAAAAAGAGGCTGAAAATCTCGGCTTATACTCGAGTATATACGGTATTAGTATAAGGAAGAGTCCGTTTGGATCACACATGTCTTGGTGTAGTTGGAAGTCTCTAATTGCGATCATGAACCCTCCTTCTTCTTTTTTTTTTTTTTATTTTTTTTTTTTTTTTTAGCTTGTACATTAGAAGTAAAGTAGCGTTGGAACCCCTTATAAGTGCATTTAGGGGGTGCATCTTTGTGGAAGTGTGTCTCTTGGACACATAGAATGTCACAGTGAGATGTTTGAGCTTCTTTCCGGAGGGAAGATCTTTTGACTGGATGGTTAAGTCTGTGTGCATTTATTGATAAAATGTTAACCGGCATTAGTGCAATGCAGTGGATTGCTTATTAATTAAAATCAAATGTACTTGCATGCAATTTATTCATGGAGCACCCATTGAAGGAAACGGTGATGGTGGTCCGAATCGATGAAATCCGCAAACCCAGCTTTCCTTGGTAGCTTGTATGTTGGGATGTAGGTTAAAGTTCCTGAGCCCGCAACCAAAACCTCCTGGTTTCCACCAACTGTCTTTGGGCAGACTATCTCCCCAAAGACCAAAGCGAAGAGTCTTGGGGTTATTTTAGACGCACAAATGTCAATGGATGCGCAAATAGGATCTGTAGTCAGTCGATCTCACCATCTGCTGCGAATGCTTCGCAGACTCATCCCTTTTATCCCAAAGAATGACAAAGCAGTGGTAGTTGGAACAATCATTAATTCACGACTGGACTACGCAAACTCGCTTTACATAGGATTACCACAATATCAACTTGCGCGATTACAACTGATCCAAAACACGGCGGCAAGGCTGATAACAGGAAAAAAACCCTGGGAATCCATTTCTCCCTCACTGAGGAGCTTACATTGGCTAACCGTAAAAAATCAGATCACGTTCAAGACCCTTTGCCTCACCCACAAATGCGTGCATAGAGAAGCTCCGCAATACCTAATGGAGAAAATAAATCATTACACACCAAACCGCAGTCTTCGATCAGCCAACAAAAACCTCCTCCTCGTGTCCAAAGCCCGGTATAAATCCAAGGGTGATCGGAGATTCGCTGTCCAAGGGCCTCGGCTATGGAATGCTCTACCAATCAACATCCGCCTGGAAGAAAATCACCTGGCTTTTAGGAAAAAACTCAAGACCTTCCTCTTTTAGCAGATGATCAAAGCTCGCCACAGCGCCTAGAGGCGATTCAGTTCGCATTGTGCGCTATATAAGTATTTCATTCATTCATTCAGTGGGATGGTAAGCAAGCTACTTATGTAGGTGACTTGGCATTTTAAACATTAGCGTTTTAGGTGTTGTATATTTGCTGCCACTGGGATCCTGATTGGGCTGCTAGTAGCAGGTGATGAAGGCGGCTCGTTGGGAAGAATCTTCCAGGTTTTTAGGAGCTGGAACCCTTTATTGGGAGAAGAAATTGCATGATTTGTGCCTTCCTTAGGTACGATCAATTTGGTTGGGAATCCCCATTTATAACCAATGTTATGATTTCTCAATACTTTGGTAATATTCTTCAGGTTTTTGCAGAATTGTAGGGTATGCTGTGATGTGCATAGAACTGGAGATCAGAGTACTTTGTATTACGGTGGATCCCCTTTCTAGTTATTTGCATCAGATGATCTTTGAATTGGTAAAAATGCATGTGGAAAAGAACATCTCTGGGGACATGTTCTGGTATGAAATTGGGCTTTGGGATGCGATATATTCTGTCAATAGAATTCTCAATAGGAAGGAGATCTGGCATGAGAGTAGACAGCAACGAAGTGACATAGGGACGCAGTTCAGCTGTGTTTACTGCTTCAGGAATGCCTCTTATTTTCACATTAGCTTCTTGCCCTGTCCTCCTAAATCTGCCAGTTTTGCTTTAATCCAATATTTGTTCTTCTTCCACAGTGTCGTGGGCATCAATCAAATCATTGATAGTAGTGGCATACACCCCCCATTTTAACTTGTATATGGTCTACTGTCTCCCACAGCCGTGAGTTCAGAGCTAAATCTCCTCATTCATGCATGTCATCATATCTGTGTGGATGGTACTCCTGAGAGATATGAGCTTATCTTTAAGTGTTGTGTCAAGAACAGGTTGCTTGATGTGGGGAAGGTAGTAGAATCCGGGAGCTCTCTAGTGTCCTCCTGTGAATCTGTGTGTGTGATCTCACATCATGCTGCAGCCTCACTGAGTCTTCCATCCTGCTCCTTGCCTTTGCTGGGCTTCCGCCCAGGGGGATAGATGACTGTGAGTTTCCCTGAGACCACTGGCTATTGTGGTATGCAGGGTCACCGTGCTGTGCTGGCGATCTGGAAGCTGTGAGGGGGGTGGATGAGGAGCCTTGTCCATCTGGCCCATGAGGCCGTGACAGCTGTGTGAGGTATGCCATGAGTTTCCTGGACCTGTTTTTGGCTCTCTTTCTCCTAGACCTGCTGCTGGGCTGTTAGGGAGCTAGATTGCCTGTTTGAAAGTTTTTTCTGTCGCCTCGTTCTGCCGTGAGCTGCTGTTATTCCGTTGTGTGCAGGAGCTCCAGGACTACACCTTCATCTTGGCTAAACCGTAGTTCTAGTGCTGGAATTACTGGCCTCGATCTGACATTCATGCGGTGATACCTCACATGCTTGCCTTCCCCATTACGTGTGAGCATGGGGGGGGGGGGGACTTAATTTTCAGTGAGCTTTGAAGTCCAATACCCACTGAAATTTTTGTCACAACCGTCCGACCCGAAATGCACTCCTTGGTTCTGGCTCGAAGGACCAAAATGTTCTCCTGTGATCAGTCAAACTCCAGATGTATTGAACAGCAGACCATTTATTTTCAGATGTGCCGACACAAAAGGAGGATGCTTGCAAGTCATAGAATGCAGTAAGAATCATGCAGAGGGATGTACAGCCCCCCCTTCTAATATCTATAATAATATAGCTATAACGCTTCTGTTGGCTGAGGAAACAGCCTGCCTGGTACAAAATGGTACTTTATTGGCTAATTAGCGTTTCCTGTACAGTCTGTTCTACCATATATGGTTGAGCCTAATCATCCTACAACTTACTATGGGATTAGTTAAAGCAAACCATACAACAACTAGGGCTGAAACAACTAATCGATTATGAAAATAGTAAATCGATTAATTTCATAAATCGATTAATCAGCCAGTAGCCTAATGCAGGGCTCGACAAAACCCGGGCGCCAGGTCGCATTTGCGACTAGAATTAGCGAACTGGCGCCTGGGGCAGCACAGCTGGGGGTATGCTGTCTCCGTGGACCCCCCCGGCGCGATCGCGTCAGGCCGCGCCGCCGGCGGCCGGTAATTTAGCCCCCGGCTTTGAGGCCTTCTACGATCCTATGGTTCCTTCTGGAATCTGGCGCCCTCTTGTGGTGGCCGTTGGAATTACAACCAGCAATGCTAATGGATGCAATGCTAATTTTCCCTGCCTGCCAGCCTATCTTCCTTCCCTTTACTCAGAACCCCTAAAAATTATATATATATTTTATTCTAACACCCTAAAGAATAAAATGGTGGTCTGGCAATACTGTCTGTCACACCGTATTTGCACAGCGGACTTACAAGCGCACTTTTTTGGGGAAAATGTATTTAATAAAAAAAAAAAAGAGACAACAGTAAAGTTAGCCCAATTTTTTTTAATATTGTGAAAGATAATGTTGCGTCGAGTAAATCGATACCAAACATGTCATGCTTCAAAATTCCGCCCGCTCATGGAGTGGCGACAAACTTTTACCCTTTAAAATCTCCATAGGCGACATTTAAAAAATTCTACAGGTTGCACTTTTTAAGTTAGAGGAGGTCTGGGGCTAGAATTATTGCTCTCTCGATCGCAGCGATACCTCACATGTGTGATTTGAACACCGCTTTCATATATGCGTTCGCTTCTGCACGCAAGCTTGGCGGAACAGGGCGCGTTTAAAATATATTTTTATTTTTTTATTTTAACTTTTATTTTTATTTTTTTCACTGTTCTTTAAAAAAAAAAAAAAAAAAAAATGTGTGTCACTTTTATTCCTATTACAAGGAATGTAAAAATCCCTTGTAATAGAAAAAAGCATGACAGGTCCTCTTGTATATGAGATCTGGGGTCAGAGAGACCTCACATCTCATATTTACACTAAAATGCAATTTAAAAAAAATTTGTCATTTGAAAAAAAATAAATAAAATGTCCCTCTAAGAGCTATGGGCAATGACTTGGTGACAGGTGGGGGGGCTGGAGGCGCTATCTTCCCCTCACTCGTCTCCATGTCAGGCCAGGGACAGGTCCAGATCGCCGTCACGGACCTGGCTCCTAACTTTTTTTTAGCTGGCTCCTAGATTCCAAGCAAATTTGTCAACCCCTGGCCTAATGGGGTTAAAAAAAACTAAAATGAGCCCTTTATAGTATAAAAATAAAATCACTACTGTAAATATTACTTTCACTATTCTACAGTAAAAAAAATGAACCCCTTCCAGTAGTGATTATCTGCTTTTTTGTACTATAAAGGGCTAATTTTTGTCTTTTTAACCCCATTATGTTACTAAACGTCTTAGGCCTGGTTCACATCTATGTTTTTATTGGTGCTTTTTGCAGAAACGCACTACAGTTCATTTACATGTTTTCTTATGGGACTTTTTTCAGCCGCTGCATATTTGGAAAGTGTCGGGGACTTTTAACGCATAACGGTGCGTTTTTGGTTCAATATACTTCAATGGAGAAGCTGCAGAAAAGAATGCGTTTTTTTGCAGCAATTTGTGTTATTTTTTTTTTTTTATCTGCCCAAAAAAATTCAAAAAACGCAAATTGCAGTAAAATCATGTGCGCAAAAATCTAAACGCACAGCAAAAGGCACTGCAGAAAGAGATCAAAAGCAAAAACTGCATAGGTGTGTACTAAGCCTTATGCTGGCCTCACAGATCAATTTTCAGGTGAGAATATTTAGAAGAAAAATCTTTGTACATTCGCGGAATGAAAGAATTTTTTTGAAATTTTTACTTCATTTGTGAACAAAAACCACATACACTGTCTGAAAATTCCTTTGTCCAAGAAGTTTTCCATTTCCAAATTTTACCATCACTGTGTTTGAAAATGAACGTCAATTTGACCCACTTTTTTTTTTTTTTTTTTTTTTTTGGGTATTAACCAAAACAATAATCGGCCAATTAATCGATTATGAAAATAATCGTTGGTTGCAGCCCTAACAACAACGTGCTCAGAACTAAACATGTAAAACTTTTCTAACATTTCCTCCTCTTGTGTGACTATTTTATCACATTTTGACAATAGTCCTTCTGTTTATACACTTTCGGACTGTATGTCATTAAGTTGAGCTTCAACGTCCACATAGGTCTCCTAAGAGGTAGGAAGGGCTTAATACATTGTTCTTGAGACTGCGGTTTCAATCCGTTTTTGTGAAAAGTCCTTGAATACAGGGAATGCAGCAGCATCCGCAAGTGACCAAAACGGACAAAGCCACAGCAATTGAGATCAAACATGATGCGACAAGTCCAGTCCATTTACCAAACCATCCTTCAAGCCAGTTTGCGAATGGATCAGTAATACCTGAGTTTTCTGCGAATTCATTCGATAGAGTAGTCAGTCCTTCCAGGACTCTGGTCGCGGGACTTCCAGGAGATGTATTAGAGATAAAGGTGCAACACATGCTACCAAGCATTTTGCATACTCCTCTTCTTTCAGCTAGGACCATACCTAAGGCCATTTGGTTCTGCCATGCCATTAGAGATGTGGGGGCTATCTGTTCTGCTAGGCCCTTCGCAGTGTCCCTAGTATAGTTTACAAATTGTTGTTGGTTATAGTGTGTGTGTGTATATATATATAGTTAATCTAGTCAACATTTTTTATTTCTCTCAGTGATCTCTTGCACACTTGCTCTCAGCTACCCACCTGTCACCTAATTCCTGGCCTTAAACTTATACGGCACCCAGCGAGGAACTCCAATCTATGTAGATCTGAGAGTCAAATGACACCATCGGAGAGGTGTCCCACTGATACTGTTGGTGACTTAGTCCACAGGTGTTCTAACAGGATCCTCAGGGGCATAGCCAGCTGGACCATGGCGCAATTCCCTCGGGCTTCAGCCGGTATCCTAGGTCGCACTTTCTTATCCCCACATATCCACCAGACATCAGCTCTCTGAATGTCATGTTCAACCCAGTCACCATTGCCCGTGTTAATCCTCTGCGCACAGTAGTTATCAGGTAGTGACCCAAGATCCACCCCGCTACAGGTCCCTGGTAGTGCTAAGTAAAGTTGCCCAGATAAGCAGTAACCGCCGGAGGTATCTGAGGTCTCTGTACTGGGGGAAGCAACAAACTCAATGTGTGACAGGTAGAATCTGTTTCAGGTTTATAGCTCTTATTATACAACTGCAACATACATTTTAACCACTTGCTTACTGGGCACTTAAACCCCCCTCCTGCCCAGACCAATTTTCAGCTTTCAGCGCTGAAGCACTTTGACAATTGTGCGGTCATACAACACTGTACCCAAATAATAATTTTTCTTTTTTTTTTCCCCACAAATAGAACTTTTTTTTGGTGGTATTTAATCACAGCTGTAGTTTTTTATTTTTTACTAAAACAAAAAAAGATGGAATTTTTTTCAATCATGTTTAATGGTTTGTTACATTTTTTTGCAAACGGGTAATTTTTATGCTTCATTGATATGCACTGATGAGGCGGCACTGGTGGGCACTGATAGACTGCACTAATGGGCACAGTTAAGGTGGCACTGATGGGGACAGATAGTTGGTTACATAGTTAGTAAGGTTGAATAAAGACACCAGTCCATCCAGTTCATCCATCTTCTGGGTATCGCTGCTCCGGCCACTCACAGCACCGAAGCAGCGATGACGTAACCCCCACGCATGCGCACGGGAGCCGCCACTAACGACATATCGCCGTTAGCAGCGGCACACTCGGTGCGCCTGTGCCCCGCTGTCTACGGCGCATGGGCCGTAGACAGCGGTGACTGTCTTTTTCTAAATATCTCCTAAACCGTGTAGGTTTAGGAGATATTTCTTGAACCTACAGGTAAGCCTTAGACCCCATTCACACCTGAGCGTTTTGTAGCTTGATGCCTGAAGCTACAAAACGCTGGAGGGGAAAAAATCCATTATTCTCAATGGAGATAGTTCACAACTCCACTCCAAGTCGCCTGAAGCCCTACGCCTGAAGCTCAAACAAGTTCCAGACCCTTTTTTGTCGCGCGAATCGGGCTGATTTGGGCGTTTTTTCTTTTTAACATTGGTGACCTTTTGCCATTTCACGAGAGACTTATTTCTACTTTGCAGTTCAATTTTGTCCCTTCTCCTTTTCACATCATAATGGTGTGTTCTGCTATATTGTATTTCATTATTATAAAAATATAAAAACATTTTTAATTACATATCCTTACAGTAAGAAACTTCCATATACTATCTTCCTATTTCTTACCACCCCTTGTTTTATTCTATATCCCTCTCGTTCCTGGCACATGTTCTTCTGCCCACCATCATCGTCTCCAAATATTTTTCTGAGGACTTAAATTTTCCCACCTTTCCCATGTGCTGACATACTATTTCATATTGACCTTTATCTCTGCTACCCAGGGATTCCATTTTGTTGTAATACTCTATTTGTTAAAACCATTCTCTTATCCCTGGTTTTTCACTATTTAACCAGTTTTTTGGGATCAATCTCTTTGCTGCATTCAGAAGTATTGGGATAATTGTTTTCATATGTTATTTCTTTGGAATTTTGGAGTCATGGAACAGGCACACCTGTATGTTATTTTCTATTTTCTCTTCTGTTATCCCTTTTATTAAGCTCACTATTTATTGCCATTATTCCTTTATTTGCGGGCATTTCCACCATATGTGTACTATTGATGCCGTTTGTTTACAGTTTCTCCAGCATAATGGTGATCCTTCTACTTGAAATTTATAAGTTCTCTGGTGTCAGATACCATCTTGCTAAAAGTTTGTAATTAAAGCGGAGGTCCACCCTAAAGTGGACCTTCCGCTCATTGGAACCCTCCCCCCCTCCGGTGCCACAATTGGCACCTTTCAGGGGGGAGGGGGGTGCAGGTACCTGTACAGTACAGGTATCTGCACCCACTTCCGGCGTAGATTCTGCAGAAGGTACGCCCCTTTCCGCAGAATCTACGCCCCTTTCCGAAAGTCCCCCCGCTGCCTGCTGGGAAACACACGGATCCCAGAGACAGCGGGGACCATCCTTTTTGCGCAGCGCAACTCGCGCATGCGCAGTAGGGAACCGGGAAATGAAGCCGAAAGGCTCCACTTCCTGATTCCCATACCCAAGATGGCGGCGGCAGCACCCGAGAGACGATCAAGAGATCGGCTTCGGGTGCCGACATCGCGGGCGCGCTGGGCGGCTAAGTGTCACTGTTTTAAAAGTCAGCAGCTGCAGTATTTGTAGCTGCTGGCTTTAAGAAAAAAAAAAAACGGCGGACTCCCGCTTTAATTTCTATGGTAGTCATATCCCACCCACTACTATATCCAGCTCCTATCATTTTTTCCACTTGATGGTCGTCTAATTTTTGGTCCATGTCTTTTTCCCATTGTTCAATATATGGAGGTCTTCCTTTTCCTTCTAAGTCTGTCAATATTCCATAAATTTTTGAAAGTCCATTTATCAATGGTGTTTGTGTAAAGCGGAGTCTTTCCAAGGAGTTCAGATCTCTTCCATCCTGAATTGGATGTGGGAGTGTTTTTTCTAAGTGTTTTAACTGTAAAAAAATTCCATTCACTTATCTTCTACCCTTTAGACTCCATTATTTCTTGTCGGGTTTTCATCTTTCCTTTTGTGATAATATCTCTCAATTGTGGATTTCTAACTTTATGTGCGGTAAAAATCTCCTCCCTTGGTAAAAAAATCTTTGTTCCCGTAAGGGCCATTAAAGGTGAATAGTAGTCCCATTTTTTTTCTCGGTATACTGTATCCCAAATTTTAAACATTTCTAGTACAATCGTGTGTTTCTGGTGCCAATACCCTAAACATACGTGGTATCCAAATATTTTTATGCAATATGGATCTACTTATATTCTATTTCTATCCATTTCTTTTCCCTATTTTCATTTGTCCACTCCATGCGTGCCAATACTACTGCTTTATAATACCTTTTTATATCTGGAGTTACTAATCCTCCATGTTCCCTTTTCCTAGTGATGAGTGTGAATTTTATTCATGATTTTTTTATTTTGCCAAATATATTTTATCATTTTTCTTACTATCTTGAAAAAACTCTGCGGGATCCCTATTGGTAACATTTGAAATGTATACATTATTTTTGGAAGTATAATCATTTTGAACATGTCTATTCTACCAATACATGCTATTGGTTGTGTAGCCACTTTTCTTTATTTCTGCCTTAACCTAGTTTATTATTGGAATATAGTTTGCGGAATATATTTTTTCGACCGTTGATGTTTAATTCCCAGGTAATTGAATTTACCCATGTAAATGGAAATTCACTTTGGAGCTTCCGTTTGCTCAACTCCTATATTTAATACTTCGGTTTTTATAGGATTTATTTAAAAATTTGAGAGTTCCCCATATTTTTTCACCTCTAACTGTATTTGGGAGAGTCGCCCTAGGATTTGTTACAGACATTAAAATATCTGGGCATGCCGCAATTTTATGTTTTTTCACCCACCCTCACTCCTCCCACTTCTTGATTATTCTGAAGTGTCGACAGGAAAGGTTCCATTGATGGCACATATAGGAGAGGCGAGAGAGGGCATCCCTGGCGTGTTCCATTGGGCATCTCAAACCTGACAATCTCCCATTGACCTTCACCATTGCTGTTGGACCATTATACAAGTTTTTAACCCATTTCATATATTTTGGTCCAATTTCTAGATGTTGCAATGTGTTCATCATGAACCCCCAGTCTACCCTGTCAAATGCTTTTTCTGCATCTATAGACTGGAGTAGAGCTGGGGGTTCACTGGATTTTCCTTTACATAGCATCAGTAATGTTTTTGCTGGTGTCCCTTCCTTCTCTGCCCCGGCACAAATCCCGTCTGATCTGCATTTATCCAATATGGTATTCATTTTTTTATTCTAGTAGCTAAAATCTTTGCAAACATTTTGTCCGCCTTTAGTAGGCCAATAGGCCTATAGCTCAAACAATTGGTTTTGTCTTTTTTTCTCTTTAGGTATTATTGTGATATGTGCTGCTAATGATTTTCTTCTTACTTCTTCATCCTCTCCTATCTTATTCAGGTATTCATATATTCTTGTAATCAGGCGTTCAGAGAATTTTTTAGAATATTTGATCGTAAAGCCATCTGTCCCTGAGCTTTTTCCGGATGGAGTTTCTTTCTTTCATAGCCAACTTAACCACTTGCCGACCGCCGCACGACGATGTACGTCGACAGAATGGCACGGGCAGGCATAAGGGCTTACATGTACGTCCTTGCCTGGTCGGGGGCCCGATCGGGCCCCCGCCCGATGCCTGCGGCGGTCGGTATTCGTTCGGGAGCGATCCCGGACGAGGGGACGGCCATTCATTCATGGCCACCCCCTCGCGATCGCTCCCGACGAATGAAAATGTCCCGTGACATCACTTCCTCTCCTGTAATGTAAACACAGGAGAGGAAGTGATGTATTCTCTCCTCCGTGTCGGTATTTTTCGTTCCGGCACAGAGGAGAGAGCATCGGTGAGTTGCACAAGCACTACACTACACAGTAGAACATGCCAGGCACACTCGCACCCCCCCTTTACCCCCCGATCACCCCCCAATTACCCCTGCCCCCCCAGTCACAGTGACACCAATTGCATTTTATTTTTATTTTTTTATTTTTTTTGCATTGGTGTCATTTGTGACTGTAATAACTGTTAGGGCAGTTAGGGTTAGCCCCCTTTAGTTCTAATGTGCCCCCCTAACCCCCCCCCAATAAAGGTTTAACCCCGTGATCACCCCCCCTCGCCAGTGTCACTAAGGCTGGGTTCACATTGCAGCGGTTTATGAGAACGAATGTGATTCGCACCGCACTGCAGTGCAAATCACATCCGATCTCTGTGCGATTTGAGTTCAGCCATACAGATAGTATGGCTGAATTCGTGTCGCACCCGCCGCAAATTCGCACGGGACCCTTTTTTTGGCCCGCAGCAGAATCGGATCGCATGGGTGTTCACACCATGCGATCCGAGTTTGCAGATCGCACTGCGATATGCGAACTGATCTGGGGGTGTCATTAACATTTCACTGACACTCCCAGCAGTTCGCATAGGGCAGTGTGAACTGCCGCCGGGAGGCATGCGATGCGGGAACCCGCCGCGGATTCATGGCGTTCCCGCATCGCTCCAGTGTGAACCCAGCCTAATAAGCGATCATTTTTCTGATCGCTGTATTAGTGTCACAGGTGACGCTAGTTAGGCAGGTAGGTATTTAGGTTCGCCGCAGCTTTTTATAGCACCAGGGACCCCCATATACTACCGCATAAAGCCCCCTGATTTCCCCCTAGTTAACCCTTTCACCAGTGATCACCATATAACTGTTACAGGTGACGCTGGTTGGTTAGTTATTTTTTTATAGTTTCAGGGCACCCGCCATTTATTACCTAATAAAGGTTTAACCCCCTGATCACCCGGCGGGTGTCATTTGTGATTGTAATAACTGTTAGGGCAGTTAGGGTTAGCCCCCTTTAGTTCTAAGGTACCCCCCTAACCCCCCCAATAAAGGTTTAACCCCGTGATCACCCCCCGTCGCCAGTGTCACTAAGGCTGGGTTCACATTGCAGCGGTTTATGAGAACGGATGTGATTCGCACCGCACTGCAGTGCAAATCACATCCGATCTCTGTGCGATTCGAGTTCAGCCATACAGATAGTATGGCTGAATTCGTGTCGCACCCGCCGCAAACTCGCACGGGACCCTTTTTTTGGTCCGCAGCAGAATCGGATCGCATGGGTGTTCACACCATGCGATCCGAGTTTGCAGATCGCACTGCGATATGCGAACTGATCTGGGGGTGTCATTAACATTTCACTGACACTCCCAGCAGTTCGCATAGGGCAGTGTGAACTGCCGCCGGGAGGCATGTGATGCGGGAACCCGCCGCGCATTCGTGGCGTTCCCACATCGCTCCAGTGTGAACCCAGCCTAATAAGCGATCGTTTTTCTGATCACTGTATTAGTGTCACAGGTGACGCTAGTTAGGCAGGTAGGTATTTAGGTTCGCCGCAGCTTTTTATAGCGCCAGGGACCCCCATATACTACCGCATAAAGCCCCCTGATTGCCCCCTAGTTAACCCTTTCACCAGTGATCACCATATAACTGTTACAGGTGACGCTGGTTGGTTAGTTATTTTTTTTATAGTTTCAGGGCACCCGCCATTTATTACCTAGTCTCACTAGTGTACCCCTAAATTTAGGGGTGTCTACTTTCCAAAATGGGGTCATTTGGGGGGGGGGGTTGTGCCATCTTGGCATTTTATGGCCTTCAAAACTGTAACGCCCTTAGAAAGCCTGAAGGCGGTGCTTGGTTTCGGGGCCCCGTACGCGGCTAGGCTCCCAAAAAGTCCCACATATGTGGTATCCCCGTACTCAGGAGAAGCAGCAGAATTTATTTTGGGGT
This sequence comes from Lithobates pipiens, assembly GCF_037356315.1. NCBI lineage: Eukaryota > Metazoa > Chordata > Amphibia > Anura > Ranidae > Lithobates > Lithobates pipiens. Next base: position 274,716,383 of record NW_027507764.1, on the reverse strand, counting down.
GTCATTTCACATATGCCCATAGCATGTGTGAGCAATATATCATTTAGTGACAACTTTGTGTAAAAAAATAAAATAAAATTTTTTGTCATTATTCAATCGCTTGAGGCAAAAAAATAAAATATTCAATGGGCTCAACATGCCACTTATCAATTTCCTTAGGGTGTCTACTTTCCAAAATGGGGTCATTTGGGGGGGTTTTGTACTGCCCTGCCATTTTAGCACCTCAAGAAATGAGATAGGCAGGCGTAAACTAAAAGCTGCGTAAATTCCAGAAAACGTACCTTAGTTTGTAGATGTGACAACTTTTGCGCAAACCAATAAATATACAATTATTGACTTTTTTTTTTACCAAAGACATGTGGCTGAATACATTTTGGCCTAAATGTATGACTAAAATTGAGTTTATTGGATTTTTCTAATAACAAAAAGTAGAAAATATCATTTTTTTTCAAAATTTGCGGTCTTTTTACGTTTATATCGCAAAAAATAAAAATCGCAGAGGCAATCAAATACCATCAAAAGAAAGCTCTATTTGTGGGAAGAAAAGGACGCAAATTTTGTTTGGGTACAACATTGCATGACCGCGCAATTACCAGTTAAAGAAGCGCAGTGCCAAATTGTAAAAAGACCTCTGGTCATTTACCAGCAAAATGGTCCGGTCTGAAGGTGGTTAATCTCCTCTTGTGTTATCTTTTTTTTTCTAATTCTTCCAATTGCTCAGGTTAGATCTTTTGTAGTTTAGCTTCTTTTAAATATTCTTGAATCTTCCTTTTTCTCATTTGTTTTTCTTGTTGTGACTCCTGATTTTTTATTTTTATTTTTTTATTGACTATAATGCACTGTAATATTGTTGAAAGAGTGGACGCAATTTTGAAGCGTGACGTGTTGGGTATCAATTTACTCGGCGTAACATTATCTTTCACAATATAAAAAAATTGGGCTAATTTTACAGTTTTATTTTTTTATTCCAAAAAGTAAAATTTTTCCAAAAAAAGTGCGCTTGTAAGACTGCTGCGCAAATACGGTGTGAAAAAAAAGTATTGCAATGACCGCCATTTTATTCTCTAGGGTGTCAGAAAAACAAACAAAATATAATGTTTGGGGGTTCTAAGTAATTTCTAGCAAAAAAAAAACAATTTTAAACCCCAAATCTGAAAGAGGCCTGGTCCTTAAGTGGTTAAAAGAATATTTAATGGCACATACTATGATTTATACTTTTCACAGTGCACTATAAGAGGATAGCCACTTTGTATGTCATAACATGGAGTATATGAGACCAGTATATACACATTCATCTATGTCCACGAATCTGTTTCCATGGGCATCAGTACATATATTCAGTTTAATAACTCCACTTTCTATTGATTTATCCAGACAATTCTTCCCTTTCTCATTCTCCTTTTTCCCCACCCCCCCCCCCCCCCCCCTCTCCTTCCACTCAAGCTTATTCCTCTACTGAACATCAGTCCATTTTATTTTTTCACTTTTCTGTACTCAGCGCTTTGCAGCCACTATCACTCTTCCTTTTTTCTCATTTTCCCTTTATTTTCTCAGACATAGACGTCTCTTATAAATCAAGAGGTCTACTTATCTGTAGACCCAGGGCGAGATGGGGGGGGGGGGGATGTCTCTCCTCCTCGTTCCCACTGATCCGTCTCATTTTTGCTCAGGACTGTTGGGGACTACTCGTCGTCCTCTGCTCTGAAAACCGCAGACAATCTCTCTCTATCTCCTCCCCATGGCCACACACGGTACCCCGCTCCAAAAGCACATCACCCACACACCGCCCAGCCTAGCAACGGGACTCCTCCAGCTCCTCTCTTGTCCTTCACAGACGGCCGGGCTCCCAGCGCGGGACAGCCCCACTCACCGCTCACTCCTCTATCCAACAGACAGGGGATCGGCAACCGGTGAGACTGTAAAGGGACGGGGCAGGGGGGACAAGGGTGGAATATGAGGGGGGTGGTTTCAACAGCCGCTTTCTCCTTCCATTACCCTACAGGCAGGGAGAAGAGCTCAGGGAGTCCTCACTACGTGCAGCCCAGTGGCGCCATCTTAGACTCCTCCCTGGACGCCTACCTGCTATAAAGGTTAGATTCAATGCTTTTCCTGTTCATTCCCAATCCAAAGGTTCCTCTGCTCTTCCATGTCTACCCCCGCTTATGGATGCCTCTCCTAGAATAACCAATAACCCAAGGATAATTACTGTCTCCTTTTCATCCTAATCAGCTACAGAGTTCCAGTGGATAGGGTAGGGGAGTTGGAAGGGGAGGGAGACTTCACCGATTTGAGACAAGTCACACCTTGTGCGAGACCTTCCTTTGTAGCCAGAATTTCTGAACCTCTTGTGGCCAACTGGCCCTACTCTGCCTGTAAAACCTTTTTTCAATGGGACTGGTGAATCCAGGTAGACCTCTCTGCTATCCTTATAGTTGTGGGAGTGGTGAGAAGAACCTGATAAGGTCCCTCCCACTTAGGTGTGTGCCAATGTTTGTTTTTCTTTTTATTACTTTTACCAGGACCCAGTCTACAATATAGATTTTCTCTTCTCTTAGATTGGACCTTCTGGAATAGAACAGACTTCATGAATTTGCTTCTGTTTCAACAGGTTAGACATATATTCTGCTAGAGTATGTTCAGATTCTTCGGCTGGTGTTTTATTTGGTAGTAAGGGTATTCTATATGGCCTTCCATGTATCATTTCAAATGGGCTCATACCTCTTGTGAGTGTAATATGCATACTAGTTACAGCTAATGGTAAGCAGTACATCCAATTTGTACCTGTTTCTTCCATTGCTTTTCTCGGCTTATTTTTTACAATTCCATTGTGTCTCCCCACCAATCCAGCTGATTGGGGGTGGTAGGTGCAATGTTTTTTTACTTGGATACCCATCACTTCTGTCAACTGTTGTATCGTTTTATTTACAAAATGTGGTCCATTTTCGCTGTAAATCTTTTCAGGGCTTCCAAATCTAGGAATTTATATCTTAGTAATGCTTTGGCCACAGTCTGTGTGCCTGCACTTCCTGTCAGGGATACCTCCACCTATGTGGTCAGGGCATCTATGATTACCAAACAATATTTCTTCCTTTCACATTTGTCTAATTCAATGAAATCATGCAAAAGTGTTGGAATGGATATTGCAGTTTGGGGAACTTCCCTTTCCGTGGTGTTATACCTCCTTGAGCATTGTGTCTTGCACATATAATACTTTGAGAGCAAAAAGTTTTTGAGTAGTTTTATGAAGCCATAGGCTGTACATACCTTATTCAACATCTCCAGTCATCCCCCTGTTTGACACATGAGTTACTCCCATGTGTCAATACTGCTGCCTACCTAAATAAGGATTTTGGCAATACCAGTTTCAATTCAGGTGATGTGTAAATGTTATCTATTATTGTAAAACCCTTTTGTTTTCCAATATTGTTTCTCCCCGGGGGGTGCATTCTGCTGCATATCGGTAAGGACTGTATGATCCATCTCTGATTTCCTGTTCTGTCATTATTTGATGTGTTTCCTGTACTGCTATTTTGGCCATTTCATCTGCCCTTTTATTTCCCTTTGAGATGGAGTCTGTATATTTTGTGTGTGCTTGACATTTGCAGATTGTTACCGTGACCCTCTGCTCACAGTAATAATAGGAATACAAAAAGAATATAAACATCAGCACTCCCCACACTATAGTGAGAATCGGAAAATAATTAAAACTTGCCTCAGCAGTACAGTTGTTCAATAAGGTTGCAGCTTCAACAGGTTAAACATGAGAAAGGAGAAACTAAACGCACAGAAGAAAGTTAGCCTTGTGATCTTTCCAGATCACTTAACTAAATGGCGCTTAAATCGTCCCGCAATCAACCAACGGCGTCAGGCAATCAACCTCTGATGTTTGGTATACATCAAATCTTTTTTTGTCTGTCTGGACAGCGGATAACGCACAATTTTATTTACCTTGGGCAATGTCCCCAAATGCCTCTACTAACACCGGATCATCAAGATATTATACAATCAATCCCAATGTCGGTAATTCTAACACATTATACCAAAATCAAACAGAAAGAGAAGAGATGACTCTTAGAATTAAGAATAATTTAAATTATCTTAACTCTCAAACACCAGGAGGACTAGATCACGTAGGTTCAAAACCAGACAGTGGATCCGGGTCTCAGGCCCTTGCCTCTATTTCACCACTAACGTTGAGTGGGGGGGGGACTTAATTCTCAGTGAGCTTTGAAGTACAATACCCACTGAAATTTTTGTCGAAATGCACTTGTTGGTTCTGGCTCAAAGTACCAAAATGATGTTTTCCTGTGATCAGTCAAACTCCAGATGTATTGAAAAGCAGACCATTTATTTTCAGATGTGCCAACACAAAAGGATGAGGCTTACAAGTCAAGTCAATGCAGTAAGAATCGTACAATAGGATGCACAGCCTCCTCCTAAAATCTACAATATAGCTATAACGCTTCTATTGGCTGACGAAACACAGATGGTGTGCCTGGTACAAAATGGTACTTTATTGGCTAATTGGTGTTTCCCGTACAGTCTGTTCTACCATATAAAAGCAAACGATAGCGAAAGTTAATACAACAATGTGCTGAGAAGTCATCTTAAAAAAAAAATTAGTCTCAGGGTTATTGTTTTTCTAATAGTCACACAATAAACATTTTAAAACTTTTCTGACATCTTTCTTCTTTTTTTCTTCTTCCGAGAAATACAGGGTCTTAGACTCTCGACCTCTCCTCTGTCCTTTTAAAGAATATGACAACAAGAAAGATCGGTGTGTGATCAGATGCTTTCCCAATTAAAAAATGACGCTGTTTATATTCGGTGAAACCGAAGTGATGAAATGCTCGTAGCTTCTCGTTTCTTGGACCATAGAGATAAGCAGTACCCTTTTGGAATAGGGGTGACACCAAGTCCCAACAATCTTGCCACTGCTCCCCATGTAGTCTCTGCTTTTGGGGAGCTCCACGTGACTATCTTTTCCCTTGTAAATCCAAAAATAATGTGTATATGGTTGGCAAGCAGTTAAAGATGACCTTCATACTCTTTAGGCCCGTTGGGCTCAATATAAGTATGCATATCCGATATCTGGAGGGTTACTGGGGAAGCTGACTATCACTGTATTAGTCAGAGCTACATACCGTGAGAATGGTGATCTTCCAATTTCTGTGTAAGCAGCTTCCCCTCTGCACACAGACCACGGAAGGTTGCTTTTTCAGTACTACTGCCATTTATAGAAAGCCTTGTATTTTTCTGATTGGACAAAGTGGAGACCATGACATCACTACCCCTCCTCTCCACTTTGTCCAACCAAAGAACACCTTGTATTCATTTTTGATTGTACCGGTAGTTACAATACCATTCCAATTAAATATTTTCTTTTCTCTTGCTTTGTGTTCATTTTAAATTGCTTGTCCAGCACACTGGGGAAAAAAAATTAAATAAAGTAGGTAGTAAGTACTAGAGCCAGCTTCTTGTCGAATACTGTCCCCCGTTGGATAGTGTCTGCCCTTTACTGCGTTTGCGAAGTACGGAGGACAAGGCGCCTGTCCAGGCGCCAGTCCAGGTTCAAGCCCTACCATCCAAGTGGACGTAGAGTCAGAATAAAAAATTGCAGAGTGAAGCGAGGCTGTGCCCCGAAGCGTGGCGAGTGAAGCGAGCCTGCGAGGGGGCCCTCTTACTAAGTGCTGTTTAACATCATCTACTGTCTGTCCACTTGCATGGTAGGGCTTGAACCTGGACTCAGGGCAGAAGTTACTATTAAGTGTGTATGCGGCGTTCATCTTCGGAGATTTTCGGCATCTCCTTCTCCTCCGTACTGTGCGAGCGCTGCGCCTGCGTAGTATGGGGCGGACACTATCCGATGGGGGGACAGTTTTCGAAAGAACACCGGCACTGCATACCTTCAAGCAGGGTTTGTTTGCCATTGGTATACAAGACCATTCTGAATGGACAGAGCTCTGCCTTGATTTATTAAATCTGCACTCCCTTACCAATATTACCACATGCTGCTCTATTTATAGCCAAATATGTATATGCACTTATTGCACTCCCATACAGCTTTAAGTAACTGGTAATATAATAATTGATCAACTTTAATGTTCAATACAAAAATCACTTGCTCTTATTAGTCTCCATAATTCATCAATAATATATAAAGTGCTTAAGTAACACAGTGCATGTGTGCTCTAAACCCAATGCATTTCATCAGTGGATTTTGTCAGGACTGCTTTCTGGTCACCTGAGGCCAGGTGACAGATGCCCCCCGTTGGGGTCAGGAGTGCAACGCTAAGGTAGTGGACCCTATGGCTGACTGCTGCGGATGGACTCTGGGTGGTTCAGGAAAGCAGGTCCACTGGAGCCCCAACATGTATCCCACTGGGAGCTAGAACAAAAGATTCCCCAGGGCGCTGAGTATAAGAGTCAGCAGGTGTTCACCAGAGCCTCTAGTGGTGAAGATGGACTGCACTGCAACTGGCTCCAGGTTTCGGCCCCCAGAGTCTCTTGGCTCATGGTAGGCTACTGGAGGATAGAGAAGAAGCATCGGTACAGGACAACAAGGGATAGTCAGGAAATAAGCCAAAGGTCGGGACAACTAGCAGACAAGGCTAGACAAAGAACACGCCAAATGTCAGGGTATCAAGCAGGCAGGGATAGTCACAGAACAAGCCAAGATTGGTAAACAGAAACAGACGTATAGCACATGGCAAGAAGCACACAGAAAGCCAAACGCACAATATTGCTCGGGCAAGGCAGGCTTGGATAGCACGGTGTTAAATGGTGTATCCTGTAGAGCAGGGGTATGCAATTAATGACCTCTAGCTGTTGCAGAGCTACAAGACCCATGAGGTATAACAAGACTGACAGCCACAACCATGACACCCAGAGGAATGATGGTACTTGTAATTTTGCAACAGCTGGAGGTCTGGTAATTGCATATCCTTGCTGTAAAGGCTAGGGTAGAGCCACGCAGAGGGAAGGATACTTAACCATGCAGGTGGGAGAGTACAGGCAGACAGAGGGCATGAAGGTATTACTGCAGATTCATGACGACTGCCTTGATGACATCCATTCACCAAATTTCTTGAGGGGAGCGCACGAATCAGAGGAGGAAAAGGAGCTGCATGGTTCTACAGGAGATTAGGCTGTTTATACCCAAGTGCTGGGCTGAGAACTAAACTAGGTAAGGACTGTCCTGGAAATTTTGGCCGTATGCAGAGCGCACAGCCAAATCTCCGGTTTCTAATCGTAACATTTCCATCTTGATATAATACTTTACCTTTCAACCCACTCATCCAAGTATTCAGACATCACCCGCATTCCTACATCTTCATCTCAGCCTGGCTGCTCCTCAGCCAGGCCCCTCTGGTCCCCCATTAAAGAGACATCACCAGCATTCTTGCATTCTCCAATCGGTCAGCGTGTGTGTCCTCGGAGCTGGGCAATCTGCTTTTATTTACATTTCAACAGGAAACCACGCCTTGGAGGGTTTGCCTCCAACCAGCTAAACGCCTCCTACAAAGCTTGTGACCTCAAAGCAGCAACACAGGATGTGAATGACCATATAAGGACAATACAGAAGAAAGTGGTGTCTTCAGCCAATCAGACATTTGTTTTCCTTCAAAAGAACCAATCGCAGACATGTATACATTCAAATCGTCAGTGATGCAAGCTAACTAAATGCTTTCAATGATGCGAACCATACAAAACCAATGAACGATGACTAAAATTCCGTTGATGGAAATCCTTAATCTACATTGTTCCAAACAACAATGTATACCTGGATTACTCTACACCTCCTTGTGTTTCACAGATGCACGCTGCATATCTCCATGTGTGATCAGACACAGCAGAGACTATGAGCGCACATCCGCCTACAACCAATCCTTGCAAAGCAAGCATATGCCCTCAGACGATCGTCTGTACAATGTACAGGGGCCCTTTCGCTGGCTGACATACCCCAACTCCGCAAACACCTCCTTTCTAATCCCAGGAAGTTATCCACTACCTAACGGATCTCAACCAGTGTCAGTCTGCCCCAGTCAGCTCTTTTTAGAGTGGGCTAGGGGAGAATGAACACAGGGGGACTCTTATGACAATGCATATAAAAATACATCTAAAATTGTCCACAACAGGATATAGAATGGTTTTAAAGGACTTGTAAATTCTCAGGATTTGTCTCCTTTAAAGTGGTTGTAAACCCCCCAAAAAATTAAAACAAAGGCATAATGAGCTAGTATGCATAGCATACTAGCTCATTATGAATTGCCTTAGCCCGAAGCCCCCTCAGTGGTCCTCGTAGACTGCTCTGGGCGGCAACACCGCTCTTGGAGTAAATTACGGGTATCCCAGGCACGGCACTGTGATTTGCTGGAGCTGCGATAATGTCACTTCCACGCATGCATATGGGAGACACCGGTAACGGCATACTAGCCACCGTTCGACAACATTGGGAAGATCCCCTTACTCGTGCTCTCTCAGAAAGTTGTCTTTCTAGTGGCTATTGCGTCCACATGGCGAGTTTCTGAGCTGGCGGCCTGGTCGTTTTAAGTCTCCCTATTTGGTTCTCCACAAGGATAAGGCGTTGCTGTGTCCGATCTGTCCGTCACAGTGCCGCTAAAAATCTCAGATCACCGTCCATTACTAGTGGAAAAAATAAATAAAAATGTTGGGAAACTTTCCCATAGTTTGTAGATTCTATACCGTTTGCGCAAACCAATCAATATACGTTAAATGTGATTTGTTTTTTTTGTTAACCAAAAATTTGTTAAATGCATATTGGCCTAAACTGAAAACAAAATTTGTTTTTGTTTTTAAAGAAAATTGGGGATATTTATTGAAGCAAAAAGTAAAAAAATATTTTTTTTTAAAATGTAAGCTCTTCTCTTTTTTTTATTTTTTTATTTTTTTTATTTATAGCTCAAAAAATTAAAACCGCAGAGGTGACCAAATGCCACCAAAATAAAACTATTTGTGGGGAAAAAAAGTTTGCAAATTTTGTTTGGGTAAAGCGTTGCATGACCGTGCAATTGTCAGTTAAATCAACGCAGTGCCAAATTGTAAAAAGTGCTCTGGTCAGGAAGGGGGTAAAATCTTCTGAGGCTGAGGTCGTTAAATATGTGACATTCCCCCTTCATCTTTCAGCAATCCATCCAAATGAGAATTTGCTGAGATAAATCAAGGCGGAAGTGTTGCTGGGGTTGTAAAAAAAAAAAAAAAACTGCCTTTTGAACTGCTTTACAGCTAAAAGGTAATTTTAAAAATGAGTTTTACTGCCCAGAGGGATGTATTGGAAAACATAGGCACAACTTTCTTCCTTAGAGTGCCGCAGCTGTTTAGATTGAACACTGACACTCCCATTCAGGGATGAGACTTCCAAAAACTTTGCTTTTTCTTAACCCCTACTTAAAGCGGAGGTCCACCTTAAAGTGGACCTTCCGCTCATTGGAACCCTCCCCCCCTCCGGCGCCACAATTGGCACCTTTCAGGGGGGAGGGGGGTGCAGGTACCTGTACAGTACAGGTATCTGCACCCACTTCCGGCGTAGATTCTGCAGAAGGTACGCCCCTTTCCGCAGAATCTACGCCCCTTTCCGAAGGTCCCCCGCTGCCTGCTGGGAAACACATGGATCCCAGAGACAGCGGGGACCATCCTTATTGCGCAGCGCGACTTGCGCATGCGCAGTAGGGAACCGAGAAATGAAGCCGAAAGGCTCCACTTCCTGATTCCCAAACCCAGGATGGCGGTGGCAGCACTCGAGAGACTATCGAGAGATCGGCTGCTGGCTTTTAAAAAAAAGAAATGGCGGACTCCCGGCGGACTCCCGCTTTTAATGCCTTTCCCCAGCTTTTTCCAAAAAAAACCCCAAAAAACCTGCAAGACAAAGGCACAATGAGCTAGTATGCATTGCATACTTGCTCTTTATAAAATGCCTTTCAGTACCGCCCGGACTCTGCTCACATGGCCAACATTTTTCCCGGAGTTACGTTCGGGTTTGCTGGCTCCGGCGCTGTGATTGGCAAGCGCCGCAATAACATCACTTCCTCGCATGCACGCGAATGCTGCTGGTCGTGGAAAGGGTACTGAAGAAATGGCATGAGCGGGCCATTCCTTCAGTGTGCATGCACAGATTATATCGGCAGCAGTGTATATAGTAAATATCTCTTAAAGAGGAAGTAAACCCTGATGAGTTTACTTCCTCTTTCATTCCCTGCAAAGCATAATGGACTACTATGCATCGCATAGTAGTCCATTATGTGTCACTTACCTGACACAGGAGCCAGCCATGTCACCGCTGTCCCCTGTAGTCCGGCGCTTCCATCTTCTCGGTGGGGTCTCGCAGCTCCACCGCTGTCATTCGGCGAAGCCGCGATGACGTCACTCCCGCGCATGCACACGGTAGCCGACACGCGCAGCAGCTCCGTCGTTTGAAAATGCCGCGATCAGTGTGCCTGCACGCCACTGACTACGGCGCATGCACAGTAGACAGCGGTGCCTGTCTTCGGGCAAATATCTCCTAAACCGTATAGGTTTAGGAGATATTTCTTGGACCTTCAGGTAAGCCTTAATCTACGCTTACCTGTAGGTCAAAGTGTGTTGTAAGGGTTTACAACCACTTTAAACTGTGCAAGTTTAGTATATAGTTACAGTACCTACAGGTACTGAATTTAATCGTCGCATTGATGCATTGTGATTCAGCAGTCCACAATGCGGCATAATCCATTGTTGGTGATGACATCATCCACACGCCACGCTGTGCCCTCCCTCCCCCGTAAAAGAGACATGGCTCTCCAAACCAAAGCAGCCGCAGGCATTAGCCGCACCCTCTTTTCCCGCTGACGTCTTCCCCAGCCGCCCGGGGTGGCTGTGTTGCAGGCTGCTGCAGTAGACCCGAGTCCCGAAATACAGGATGCATTTCCCCCTCTGTTTACATCTACACAGGAGGAGGAGGGAGACCGAGGGACACACCGCTGTGCCTATCCTGTGCTGTTCTGAAGTCTGCACAACTTATTGTAATGCAAATGGACATGTTGGGGGAGAGGGGAGTCTGCACTGAGGGGAAGTCTATACTTAGTGAGGGGCATCTGTTCTTGGTGGGGGGGTTCTGTACTTAATGAACGAGAGAAAAAATTGGCACCTTCCCTCCATTGATGGACACGGCACCTTTTAATCTTGACCTTAGGGTTCTATCACCACCTTTTAGGAGAGGACTAGGCAGAACACATAAAAACAGCAAAGCTGTACAATACTGCCCAGTCCTACTGGCTATAACCCCTCCCTCTGCTACCAGCAGCTCAGTTTTTTTTTTCTGCCTAGACTAGAAGGACCTAGCTCCCTGTGGAGACCAATGGTCCTTAGAATTTTCTTCTTTTTCTGCTGTTTGATTCTGGTGATCTACAATCAACAGCCGGGCTGGGTGACAGGCCGGATAATATAGATCCTGGTAGTTTCCCCAGCCTGGCCAGTGATCACGTGCAGACCTTAGCTACGCACTGGATCGGCCATAACATGACCCGTCTGGTCCAGGGTTGGCCGGTGAGATATATGCTCCTGGGCTCACATATGACCGGGCTACTGCTGTCTGTGTGCAGTGTGCCGTGGCCGACAGCTACCCCGTACTGCTCGGGTGATGGGTCTATCAGTGGAAGCATCCAGCAGTCCCGGTAGGAGGGGTAGGATGGAGCAGTTGGGAATTCCCTGGGAGGTCAACTAGAAGGTCTCTCCCCCCTCTCCCCTTTCTTCTCTCCCTGTCCCTTTTCCCTCCTCCCCATGCTGAGGGGCACTGTGTGTGACTGGGCATAGGGGGTACGTAGCACGTACCAAGCAGGCGGTCCTCTGGGGGGTCTCTGGGTCCTGGCAGGGGACTGCGCTGGGCGGTTGGTTGGTCCACTCCATTTTTCTCATATCGTCTTCCAGGACAGCCTCTGAGATATAGGGCTCCTTCCTCCGGGACAGGAAACGCGTCAACCCAATCAAATAAAAGGTGTGGTCCTCCAGGCCCTCCTCAGTTTTTGTGTTTCCTGCCGGACGGGAAGGAGCACGCCGGAACTAGTAAGGGGAGCTCCTTCTTCTCAGGGGTTTGTCCTGGGGGGAGCACCTGGTGGACCTGACCCTTAGCACCCCTCGGTCCGTTCGGAGGGAGGAGAGGGTAGCTATCAGTCCCCGCTGCCATTTAACGTTCGGAGAGAACGGGACCCCGATGGGCGGCAATCTCCCCCTCTGTAGCGCTAACCGCTCGTACCTGGTCGGTCGGATGGCGGTCGAGATGTTCGTTTCACCGGCTGGCGTTCGGGTACTGTGAGCGGTGCGTTCGTAAGGAACGCACGACGTTGGGGGCGGAGTCTTTGCGTTCCGGCATCCGGAAGTGGGAGAGACTCACGTCCGCCGGATTTGTGTCATCTAGGGGCGCCGCAGGACCTGTTCCAGTCCTTTGGGCGCGGCGGTGTAGCTACAGGGTTGCCTGGAGTGGTGTGAAGGCTCAGAGAGACTGAGTAAGACACTGGAACCATGGAGGGCGCAGTTGTGCAGGTGGACTCTGGTTCAACAGGCTCCAGTACCTCTCAGGAAAGCTTGGTGAGGGCAGACCAGGACTTACACTGGGGGGGTGGAGGGGTCACTCTGACCTTGGTACCCTCCCGGGGTGGAGAACCTGCTGGTGACGGGGGGCACTTCCTAGGCAGACCCTAGAAGCACAGTGGTGTGGTCAGGGGTGGTACAGGTGGACCCTGTTTTTCTTTGTCTTTAGGTTAAACAGGACAGAGCCCAGATACCTTTGCCCAGAAGGAAATGTGCCGTGTGTGGGGCTAAGTTAGGCACCAGTTGGGAGAAGCCGCTTTGCCCATATTGTGTCAGTAGCCTGGTGAAAGAGGACTCAGTGGCAGCTTGCCACAAGGTTTTGACGTCCATAAAGGATGAGATAGCATCCACTTTCCAGTCATTCAAGAGCATGATGGATAGGATGCAGGGTCCTTCTGTCTCTTTACCCAGGGCCGTGAGTATGCCCTCCTTGTCTGAACCAAGTCAGGAGGAGGAGGTGGATAAGGAGAGGTTACCTAGGTCATTAGCCTCCTCTAGGACAGAATCTACTTCTGAGTCAGAGGGGGAGGAAGAATCCATTAGATCAGCCAGATACAAGCTGACTTTGGACGATGTGGGTGACCTCCTCAAGCCAATATATGACACTTTGGAGATCAGGGAAGAACAGGTCCAGCTTTCAAAACACGACATGATGTATCAGGGGTCGAGTGTGCTGAAAAACTGGCTATTCCCCGTCCATAAATCGCTGGTTGAGGCGATTCTGCTGGAGTGGGAACAACTGGAAAAAAGGCAATTTTTTTCAGGTAGCCTTAAAAGGAGGTTCCCTTTTGAGACGGATGCGGTGCATCCCTGGAACAAGGTTCCCAAATTGGATGCTCCCTTGGCTAAAGTCTCTAAAAAGACAGATTTGGCCTTTTGATGATATGGGTTCACTCAGGGATCCTATGGATAAGAGGGGAGATGTGCTGCTTAAGGGGGCCTGGGATGCCTCTTCCATTGGGCTTAAACCAGCCTTAGCAGCTACCTGTGTGGCCAGAAACTTAGAGTGTTGGCTTACACAGTTACAATCGCATATTTCAGCGGGCACTTCCAGGCAACAGCTGTTGAAGTCCTTTCCGCTACTGTTCAAGGCAGTGGGGTTTTTGGCCGATGCCTCTGCAGAATCAGTCAAATTGGCTGCTAGATCTGCAGCACTAGTGAACGCTGCCAGAAGGGCCGTTTGGCTTAAAACCTGGTCAGGTGACGCAGCTTCGAAATTGAAGCTATGTGGATTACCGTTTTACCAAGGGACCAAGAGAAGGCAAAGGCTCTGGGTCTTCTCCTGGGGGAATCTGGTGGACCAAGAAGTACTGGTGCGGGTGCCTCCGGAGGAGCGAGGCTTGGGGGTTTACTCCCACGTATTCGTGGTAAAGAAACCTTTCAAAAAATTCAGGCTGATACTGAATCTCCGCCCCCTGAACAGGTTCATAAAATACAAGCGGTTCCATATGGAGTCAATCTTCTCGGTAACCAAGTTTCTGTTTCAGGGCTGTCACATGGCCACCGTGGATCTCAGGGATGCATATTTGCATATCCCGATTCATCTGGAGTCCCAGAGGTTTCTCAGGTTGGTGGTGAGGTTGAACACGGGTGTGTTACACCTCCAGTTTCGAGCTCTCCCTTTTGGGCTTTCAGCCTCACCAAGGATCTTTACAAAGGTTCTGGCAGAGGCACTGGCCCCGTTAAGGCTCAAGGCTATAACAGTGATTCCATATCTGGACGATCTACTGTTCATAGCCCAGTCGGCCCAACATCTGCAGAAGGATGTGCAGGAGGCCTTGGGTTTCCTGCGCTCACTGGGGTGGCTAATAAACCAGGAAAAATCCCAGTTGACCCCCTCACAGGAAGTCCTGTATTTAGGATACAGGATTTCTTCGGTGGAGATGAGGGTATTTCTTCCTGCGGAGAAGATCAACAAGCTAGAGCAGGCGGTAGCCCAGCTTCAATCAGGTCGGGAAGCCCAGATCAGGGAGGTTATGAGAGTCCTGGGGTTGATGACATCATGCTTTCCAGAGGTGGCCTGGGCAAGGCATCATCAGCGCCCTTTGCAGAGACTTATGCTCCGTTATTGGGATGGCAGGGAGCAGAGCTTGGATCAGGTTATGCCCCTATCCTCGGCCGTCAGGAGGTCTCTGTGGTGGTGGTGGGCCCAGGTCAACCTGGACAAGGGTCTTCCCTGGTCCCCACAAGCTACGGTGGTGGTCACGACCGATGCCAGTGCGCTGGGTTGGGGTGCCCACCTAGAGGGAATCTTAGCCCAAGGTACCTGGTCGAATCTAGAGGCAGGTCGTTCCTCAAACCAGAAGGAGCTTCTGGCAGTTTGGAAGGCTATACAAACCTTCCAGTCCCAGTTACACGGCAGGGATCTGCAGGTTCGATCAGACAATGTGGCAGCAGTAGCCTACCTGAACAAGCAAGGGGGAACCAGAAGCCCCGTGCTGCAGGTGATTGCGGACAGAATCTTCTGCTGGGCAGAGAAGAACTTGTCCTCAATATCAGCCATTCATCTGAAGGGAACTCAGAACTTGCTGGCCGACTTTCTCAGTCGGCAGAAGATAGGTCAGGACGAGTGGTCCCTCAACAAGGAAGTGTTTGAGGAGATTGTGTCATGCTGACATTACCATCTGGATTTATGGTCTGATAAAGAGCAGACTTTTGGACGAAAGGTCCTCCAGGCAGTGGTCCCGCCCTGACAAGGTGAGCTCCTTGCTTATCTCAGAGGCTGTCCTGGAAGGCGATATGAGAAAACCGGAGTTAGACTTACCGGTAACTCTTTTTCTAGGAGTCTTCCAGGACAGCCTGGTTTCCCACCCAAAGTTGTTTAAGTTGGACTAAGTGGTGAGGATGTGTTATCGGTAAGTCTAACTCCGTTTTTTTTCCCCCTGTTTAGTGCCATTTTTGGGGTGTCTGTGTGCTGCATGTGGGGACTGGGGGAGCTGTGCCAATTTTCTTGTAGCTGCAGCCATGTGCTTAACTGCAGGCTTTTTCTTGAAGTCCGGTGGCCATTTTACCGGCGGTTTTGGATGCTTTTACTGAGGAGGCCGGCATCCATTTTCCAGTAGCCTCAGAACTGTTATACTTTAGCGCTGGGCACTGGTTAAACCTGGAACAGAGTAAAACTGACACGGGACACATCGTGGCAGGCAGAAGGGAGAGTGGACGGTGGCAGCACAGTGCAGTACCTGGGTCGGGGGGTGAGTTCTGCGGGGAGCCCCTCAGTCTGTGGCAGCTAGGAGGGTTGGCATTTTTTGTTGCTTGCCTTAGGTCCCTAAGGGTGACAGGCGAGAGTGGGCCAGCATGGCATCAGAAGCTGGCGCTTCTTCCCCAGACATCCCTCTTATAGCAACCGGTTCCCCTACACCTGCAGTGCCTATGGACGCTCTGTCGGTGGCCCTGGAATCTTTTGTTGCCAGGGTAGAAGCGGCTTGCGGGCGCAAGGGGGATAAACGAACCCCCCTCCTCTGAGAAGAGCTCTGTTTCAGACTCGGGTCCCACTGTGAAGCTGGCCCCTGTTCTGATGTTTCAGAGGATGCAGACCAGGACCGCTCGGACAGTGAGGATGACTCTGGGTCAGCGCAGGAAAAAACGCTAGTAGAAGCACTTATCACAGATGTGCGGGATGCCCTAAAGATAGCGGATATGGTGGGAGCATCTGCAGAGGTGTCGGCCCCTTTTGAGTCCCACAAGCTGGCCCGCACTGCTAAGGTGTTTCCATATTTAACTTATCAAAAATACGTTTATTTACAAGGAGTGGGGAAACCCACAGCGGGCCTTTTCAGTCCCGAGATGGATGACTGTGAATTACCCCTTTTGAGGAGAGTTTCCTGAAAAAATTGACATCTCCGGTTGTTGACCCCACCCGGTATCCAGGTTAAAGTAAGGTAACCACGATTCCGGTGGAAGGGTCCCCATCTTTCAAGGACCCTGCCAACAGAAGGGCCGAGGTGGCTGGCAGGTCCATGTTTACGGTGATGGGGTCAGCATTGCGGCAAGTGTTGGCCACGACCCTGGTGTCACAAATGCTTAATGAATGGGCTAGACCGCGAGTTGGAGAAGGAACAGGTTTCTCCAGTCTGTGTGGAACTGGCAGACCAGTTGGTGCACAGCCTTAAGTATGTCTGTGATGCGGGCCTGGATAAGGGCCCTTTGCTTTCTAGAGCCTCGGTATCAGCAGTGATGTGTAGCCTGATTTTGGCTTAAATGCTGGTCTGCGGACCAGGCATCTAAAGAAAGTGCTGGCGGATTTGCCTTTCCAAGGTTAGAGGCTATTTGGAGCCTCGCTGGATGACATTAAGAATGTTACTGGGGGAAAGAGTACTGCTCCCACAGTCCAGAAAGGGTAAAGAGCCACGCCGTAGCCAGGGGCCCTCCTTTTCCGCTCATAAGTGGATTTTTCGCCCACCCGTGTCGGCTAGTAAGCGTTCCCAGTCCAACAAGGTTCCTGCTGAGGGAAAAAAGCATCCCTGGATTCGCAAGACCAACAAGCCTGTGAGCAAATCTGTTGGTGCATGAAGGTTTACGCCCGACTCTCGGGTGGGGGGTCGCCTTTGGGAGTTTGCAGTACAGTGGACCTCTCTCATTTCTGACCAGTGGGTCTGCGAACTGGTTTCATCAGGCTATGAGATAGTTTGTTTTTCTTTCTTGTCCGCCAAACAGATTTTTTTTTTTTCCCTCCAACCTTCATCTTCTTCCAGCTCATTGGGAGGCCCTATTTGGGGCAGTACAGGACCTGCTGCTGTGTGGGGTGATAGTACCTGTATTGACGCCGGAAAGGTTTCAGGGATTCTACTCCAATCTGTTTGTAGTCCCAAAGAAGGAAGTGGTCCGTACGGTCCTGGTCCGATCTCAGACCCTTAACTGCTTTGTGAAGGTGCGAAGGTTCAGAATGGAATTGGTTTCTTTAGTGGTCGCTGCACTCCATCAGTGGGATTTCTTGGCATCTTTTGACATCAAGGACGTATACTTGCATGTCCCAATATGCGTCGGGCATCAGATTTCTACGATTTGCAGTCGGGGACGAGCACTACCAATTTGTAGCTTTCCCCTTTTTGCCGTCTGAGCCTCTCTGGTATCACATCTGCCGTCTGAGCCTCTCTTGTATCTGCTGTTTTTATGTGTTCTGCGTAGTCCTCTCTTAAAGGTGGCACTATAACCCTAAGGTCAAGATTAAAGGTGCGGTGTCCAATAATGAATTCAGAGAAAAGGATTTTACAGTGAGTACAAAAAATCCTATTTCTGCACTGGGTGACTCAAACGCTAGTGACGTCACTGCTAAGTAAGGGCATTATCCTCCCATGGATCTTTCTCTCTATTTAAAAATGGCTATGGATCTCTTTCTTTCTATTTTAAAATCGCTATATAATAACTGTCATTTACCCAAGGATATAGTAGCAATGGCAAGTTGGTGCAGAACTGTCTGCTTCATAGTTCATCTAGCATTGTGTTTCTCTATCAGCAACATAAGTATCTCCAGCAGCAAATAACCCAATCTCTGGCAACGTGTCTGTGGTCTCTGACCCTCTCTTTTTTATCCTGTCTGTGGTCTCTGACCCTCTCTTTTTTATCCTGTCTGTGGTCTCTGACCCTCTCTTTTTTTATCCTGTCTGTGGTCTCTGACCCTCTCTTTTTTTATCCTGTCTGTGGTCTCTGACCCTCTCTTTTTTTTATCCTGTCTGTTGTCTCTGACCCTCTCTTTTTTTATCCTGTCTGTGGTCTCTGACCCTCTCTTTTTTTTATCCTGTCTGTGGGATCTGACCCTCTCTTTTATCCTGTCTGCCGTCTCTGACCCTCTCTTTTATCCTGTCTGCCGTCTCTGACCCTCTCTTTTATCCTGTCTGCCGTCTCTGACCCTCTCTTTTATCCTGTCTGCTGTCTCTGACCCTCTCTTTTATCCTGTCTGCCGTCTCTGACCCTCTCTTTTATCCTGTCTGCCGTCTCTGACCCTCTCTTTTATCCTGTCTGCCGTCTCTGACCCTCTCTTTTATCCTGTCTGCCGTCTCTGAGCCTCTCTCTTATCCTGTCTGCCGTCTCTGAGCCTCTCTCTTATCCTGTCTGCCGTCTCTGAGCCTCTCTCGTATCACGTCTGCCGGCTTTGAGCTTCTCTCGTATCACGTCTGCCTTTGTTGATCAAAAATAGCCCCCCATCGGATAGTGTCCACCCTTTACTGCGCAAGCACAGCCACTGCGCAGTAAAAAAGGATCACCTAGCATTCTCAGAAAATAGCCAAAAATCAACAGCTGAACATTAGGTTTACTTAATATATTAGATCACAAATCCCTGCACGCTCCCGAGTCTCATTCAACTCTGTAAGGGGTAGTGTGTGGGACGGTGATAAGGGCGGATACTTCTATGTTATAAGAACGTGTGCCTACACAACAATGCATCCTGCTATTTATTTAATTATTTATTTATATCTTAACCTACGTGATTTATATCTTAAACTACGTTTATTCCTGCTATTTTATTTAGTTATATATTAACCTACGTGTGCCTACACAACAATGCGTCCTGCTATTTATTTATATCTTAACAATGCGTCCTGCTATTTATTCATTTATTTATATCTTAACAATGCGTCCTGCTATTTATTTATTTATATCTTAACAATGCATCCTGCATTTATTTATTTATTTATATCTTAACAATGCGTCCTACTATTTATTTATATCTTAATCTACGTCTCCCTACATAATGCCCACCGTCGTTATTAAACCCCTTTTCAACACACTATGCATTTATACACGTTTTAAGCCTGCATTTTAAACAAGTCTTCATCCCTGCATGGATACTGCATGGACTGAATGGATACATACATGACCAGTGGGTCATGTATGAATACATACAGCGGTATAGCGATCAGATCATATGCATTTATACATCTTTTACATATACAGGGGCCATGCACACATTTTTAACAATTTGTGTGTGTGTGTGTGTGTGTGTGTGTGTATATATATATATATATATATATATATATATATATATATATATATATATATATATATATATATATATATATATATAAATATAAATATGTGTGTGTGTATATGTGTGTGTATATATATATATATAAATAATTTACAACAACTTCATTAGTGCAGCCTCACCTGTGCCCCCATGTGAAGCTGCAATGTACACAATGAAACAGAGTGCATCCCAACTTTGGACCACCGTTCTGTCTATCGCAGGCGCAAAGCTGGAGGAAGCGGGCTTTGTCAACCAAACACAATTGGCTTTGGCTGACAAAGCCCCACCTACACCTGCCCTGCGCCTGTGATGGATAATTATAATGTTACATAACTAATAATATATAATAACTAAAAATCATAATAATAATGATGGATAACTAATGTTAGCTGTAACAGCCTGAAACCACAAGTGTCAACTCTTCCTCCGTGCTCTTTCCCCATATGGGCCGATTAACCACTTAACAACCGCCCATTGCCGATTAACGGCTTCAGGGCGGTTGTTTAACTCTGAGAGGCCGTTAATTAACGGCCTCCCAGAATTCTGCTCTCGCGCGCCCCCTGGGGCGCGCACACGAGATCATCCGTGACCATCATGATCACCGTGATCATCCGCTCGTCGCGGCCGTTTACCACGTGATCGCTCCGTCAAATGACGGAGTGATTACTTGTAAACAAACCGGCGTCATAACATGACGCCGGTTCCTCCCTCCCCCTCTCTGTACCGATGGGTACAGCGGAGGGGAAAGAGATCGGTGTCAGCAGCGATGTGGGCTGCATCTGCAGTGCCCACATCGCTGCTCACCGAATTTAACCCCTCAATACCCTGCCAATACTCTGCCAGTACCCTGCCATTACTCTGCAGTACCCCGCCATTACTCTGCAGTACCCCGCCATTACTCTGCAGTACCCCGCCATTACTCTGCAGTACCCTGCCATAAATTGCCATACCCAGCCATACTCGGAGATACCCTGCAATACCCAGCCATAGACGCCCCCCCACCCCTCACCGCCCTCCGGTGCTTCTACCAACTCGCCAGTACGATCAAAGCAAGAATCTTTTTTTTTTTTTTTTTTTTTTTTTTTTTTTTCAGGCTTCCCAGCCTAGAGGTGAGATGTGGGGTCATATTGACCCCCAGATTTCACTGTAAAGAGGACCTGTCACCCCATATTCCTATTACAAGGGATGTTTACATTCCTTGTAATAGGAATAAAAGTGATCAAAAACGTATTGTTGGGGAAAAAAATGTCAAACTAAAATAAAGTAAAATGAACAATAAAAAAAAAAAAAAAAAAAAAAAAATTTAAAGCGCCCCTGTCCCCATGTGCTCGCATACAGAAGCGAACGCATACGTAAGCCCGCCCACATATGAAAACGGTGTTCAAACCACACATGTGAGGTATCGCCGCGAACGTTAGAGCGAGAGCAATAATTCTAGCCCTAGACCTCCTCTGCAACTCAAAACATGTAACCAGTAAAAATAATGTAAAGCGTCGCCTATGGGGATTTTTTAAGTAGCGACGTTTGGCGCCATTCCACGGGCATGTGCAATTTTGAAGTGTGACATGTTTGATATCTATTTACTCAGCATAACTTCATCTTCCACTTTATGCAAAAATTGGGCTAACTTTACTGTTTTGTTTTTTTTTGGTTTTTTTTTAAGCACAAAACTGTTTTCCCCCCAAAAAAACGCGTTCGAAAAATTGCTGCGCAAATACCGTGTGAGATAAAAATTTGCAACGACCACCATTGTATTCTCCAGGGTCTTTGCTAAAAAAACATATATAATATTTTGGGGTTCTCTGTAATTTTCTAGCAAATAAATGATGATTTTTACATGTAGGAGAGAAATGTCAGAATTGTCCTGGGTGCTCCAGAACGCCTGATGGCGCTCCCTGCATGTTGGGCCTCTGTATGTGGCCACACTGTGTAAAAGTCTCACACATGTGGTATCGCCGTACTCGGGAGTAATAGCAGAATGTGTTTTGGGGTGTAATTTGTGGTATGCATATGCTGTGTGTGAGAAATAACCTGATAATATGACAATTTTGTGAAAAAAAAAATAAAAAAGGAAAAAAAATCTTGATTTTGCTAAGAATTGTGGGAAAAAAATGACAACTTCAAAAAACTCATCATGCCTCTTACTAAATACATTGGAATGTCTTCTTTCCAAAAAGGGGTCATTTGGGGAGTATTTGTACTTTTCTGGCATGTTAGGGTCTCAAGAATTGAAATAGGCCGTCAGTCCTTCAGGTGTGATCAATTTTCAGATATTGGCACCATAGCTTGTGGACTCTATAACTTTCACAAAGACCAAATAATATCCACCAATTTGTACTTATTTTTACCAAAGATATGTAGTAGTATAAATTTTGGCCAAAATTTATGAAGAAAAAATTACTAATCTGCTAAATTTTATAACAGAAACGGAGAAAAATTCATTTTTTCGCAGAATTTTCTGTCTTTTTTTTCTTTTATAGCACAAAAAATAAAAAACTGAGAGGTGATTAAATACCACCAAAAGAAAGCTCTATTTGTGTGAAAAAAAGGACAAAAATTTCATATAGGTCCAGTGTTGCATGACTGAGTAATTGTCATTCAAAATGTGAGAGCACCAAAAGCTGAAAATTGGTCTGGTTATTAAGGGTGTTTAAGTGCCCAGTGGTCAAGTGGTTAATTTCACTAAATGTAATTTGAATATTTGAGGCCTTGCTATAGGTTATGTGTAGCCCAAAGCTCTAAATTTTATAGGAGCAATTGTTTGACCCTAAAAGCTACTCAGTGTGAAAGGGGTTAGAGGTTACAATGTTCCACACACACTCTCATCTCTCAATCTATGGGTGACAGATCGAGATCGAGTCCCACTTCTTTCCAATAAGTAGGTGACATTCTGCATCAATTCATCTCATTGTGAAAGGACTGCCTGACAGAGTGCATTCCCCCCCTCCTAATCGGTGTACCTCACGCTCCATTATAATGTGCAAGCCCCTCATTGTCTGTGAGACAGTGACTGATACACAGTAAGGCCTCATGCACACGAGACGCAGTTAAACGCGTGTTCAGATGCAGTTGGACACTTTTCAACTGCCCCTGAACTCATTCAATGTTATCCTGTGTCCATGCACACAGTCTCGTTTTTTGCCGTTTTTATGCAGTTGCGTTTAACCTAGTTTTTCCAGAAGCAAAAAAATGGGTTCAGACGCAAAAATGTCCACGTTTCAGATGCAAAACGCGGCACCCGCGTTTAGCCGCGTTTGCGTTTATATGCGTTTTTTAAAGGAACCACATTTTTTGGACCTGAAAACTCAGAAATATGATCTGAGAATGACATTTTGTGACCCGACTTTGGGGGCCCATATCTTGGGGCCACTTATTACCAGGAACCCCAAATTTGGTATGCAGACACTGTGGATCTAGCACTTCAACATATCCAATCCTATCACCAAGTGACCCCGAGATAGGGGGCCCCAAAGTCGGGTCGCAACCGTTACCAACAGACGTCCCTCTGGTGGCGCACTGTTTCTCATATTGGTGTCCACGAATGTCAGACCAGGTCATACTTTTTCTAAGAGCAGATCAAATGTGACAATGGACATCTGGCTAAAATTAAAAAACTTGTCGGGGTAGGTACGCAGCTGCACATACATGTTTGTGAAATAGCCAACGGACATTCGCTGTATCAAAGGATGGGTCCAATATCAATGAGCTCTGACTCTGGACCTCTCACGAAATTTGCGACGACGTTGCTGTCTCATCAAGCGCAACATCAGGAGCATTTCCTGACATATATTCATTATGGGATCCATTTCAAAATATATACCACAGAAAGAGAGGCAAATGCAAGTGTACAACTGCTCTCTATGCTGCTGCTCACTCTGATCAAAATAGCAGAAATAGTTAAAAAAAATAAATAAATAAAAACCTACTTTGAGAGCTTGGGGAGGGTCTACATGATGTTATCTTTATAAACGCTTATAAACGCAAACGCGTCTAAGCGCGGCATGCAAACACGGCAAAACGCGCGTTTTAGCTTTTTTTTGAGCAGAGTTTTCATCTGCGTCTCGTGTGCATGAGGCCTTACACACTGTCTTCCGCTCACCTACTTTGTCATTTCATCTGTCACACTGAGAGACAAAGCTTTGTCAATAAAATATGGAAATTGTTTGACTTCTATGTAGAGCTAGACCAAAATCAAACTACCCATGGTGCATTTAGAATCAGTTAAAGGGCAAAGGAAAGGGCAAAATAAACCATCTGTATTGCTAATGGGAGGAAAAAAAATTCCTTTTCGACCCCTGTTTGTTCTAAGCAATCAGACTTTGGTTTTATTGTCCCTGGAAAGCGGCAACATGATTATTGATCATGCTTAAATATCTTTGGCAGTTTCTTCAAATAAAGTCCCAGATAGTCTCTTCTCCTGTTGCTCATAAGGAAACATTCGAATGAAAGTCCACTCAAATTCATCCACAATCAGGAAATCAGACGCATCTTCCTCAGGCTGTCTTCTGGACTGCCTCCTCCCATCTAGCATGGTCATCTGCTCTGCCTGCTCTACCTCTCGATACTCAGTACCTGAAAAGAGTAAGAGAAAAAGCAAATTCTATGTTCCTTGCAACTGTGCCATAAACATAGCACACATTTCTACAATCATGAAATTAAACGCATCTTCTTCAGGCTCTCTTCTGGTCTGCCGCCTCCCATCTAGCATGGTCATCTGCTCTGCCTGCTCCACCTCTCGATACTCAGTACCTGAAAAGACTAAGAGACAAAAGCAGATTATATGTTCCTTGCAACACAGGCAAAAACATGGCTCACATTCATCTGCCCATTACTTAAGCCCTGGACCGGTTTGCAATTTCTCTATCTGCCCATTGCTTAACCACTTAAGCCCCGGACCAGGCCTCTTTTTGCGATTCGGCACTGTGTCACTTTAACTGACAACTGCGTGGTCATGTGACGTGGCTCCCAAACAAAATTGCCGTCCCTTTTTTTCCCCACAAATAGAGCTTTCTTTTGGTGGTATTTGATCACCTCTGCGGTTTTTATTTTTTGCGCTATAAACAAAAATAGAGCGACAATTTTGAAAAAAATGCAATATTACTTTTTGCTATAATAAATATCCCCAAAAAATATATAAAAAACGATTTTTTTTTTTCCTCAGTTTTGGCTCAGTTTTGACATATTTTTGGTAAAAAAAAATCGCGATTGATTTGTTTGCGCAAAAGTTATAGCATTTACAAAATAGGGGATAGTTTTATAGCATTTTCATGAATATTTTTTTTTTTTTTTTTATTGTGACTGCTACATTATGGTGACCCATCGGACATTTTTGACACATTTTTGGTACCATTGTCATTTACACAGCAATTCCTGTGTAAATGACGCTGACAGTGAAGGAGTTAACTACTAGGGGGAGGGGAGGGGGTGAGTGTGTGAGGGTTTTTTTTTTTTTTTTTTATAACTGTAGGGGGGTGTGGCTTGGTATCTGACGTCACTGATAGTCTGTTCCCTGTTCTAGGGAAAATCAGTGAGAGGCTCAGTAGGAAGCACGAGGAGAGGTTTGTTTACACAGACCTCTCCTCGTTCTTCAGCTCTGTGACCCGATCATGGGACACTAGCAGCGATCAGGTCTGCTGCTCACAGAGCTCAGGACCGGGTCAGGAGCGCGGCGCGCTTGCGACCCATGGCTGGGCACTTAAAGAGCAACGTAAAAATTAAATATCTGGGTATTCATATTTCTACTTCTACCTCTGAATATTGTGCCCTCAACTTGGAGCCACTGGTGCAGAGGATGAGGACCAGACTGAAGGCGTGGGCACATCTCCCTCACACCTTGATTGGGCAGATCAATTTATTTAAGATGAAGCTTTTGCCTGCCTTCCTATGTTCTCAGACATGCACCAGTCTGGATCCCAAAAAGAATATTCTGCACGATAAATTCCATCTTGTTGTCCTTTCTCTGGGGCACCGGTCAGCCGAGATTTAAGTTGACGGTGCTGCAGAGGCCTTGGGGAGAGGGTGGTTTGGCTTGCCGGCCCTACACTCCTATTTTTTGGCGGCTCTCCTGTCCCACGCCCACAACTGGCTGGTCTCGGATGAGTCCAACGCGGCAGTGGTCCTGGAAGCAGTGTGTTTGGGATCATATGAGGCGCTACGGAACATAATTTACCAAGGCCCTAGAGCTCCGTTCCCTCTCACCTCTGCAATGAGAGGGATCATAAGGGCATGGTCAGTAGCTAACTCAATACGCCCCGTACCTTCGGGACACATCTCCCCACATAATCCTCTTTGGTTTAACCCAAACTTATCAGAATTCGGATCCATTCCCGACCCTAACGTGTGGGCAAATAGGGCTATCAAGTATATTGATCAGCTCTGTTTTGAGGGCAAAATACAGACTTTCGACAGGCTGAAACAACAATATACCTTGCCTAACTCACACCTATTTAGATTCTTACAACTTAATCACGCTTTCCAGATGCAGTTTAAAAATGCCCTAGTGGCGTTTTATACCTCAAGGTTGGAGACTCTGCTCAGAGATGAGAATCTATCTAAGCCCCTATCCACCATATATAAAGCATTACTCCCTAACGTTCATATGGGTCTGGAAAACCTTAAGGCAAAGTGGGAGGTAGATTTCCCTACACTAGACACAGAGGACTGGGAAGACATATGGGAGTATCCATTCTCACAGTTGGTGTCAGCCAGAGATAAATTGGTGCAATTTAAAATGGTTCATAAGGTGTACTACACACCTGCACGTCTTCACAGAATTTATTCATCAGTCTCCGCCTTTTGCTGGAGATGCAACTCTCATTCGGCGGATTTCATACACATGTTCTGGAGCTGCCCTCGGATAGAAATCTTTTGGGTGGAAGTGACCAAATTTATTCGGACAGTCACCACCGTTTCTGTACCATTGTCTGCAGAGATATGTCTGCTGGGATTGGTCAGGCCACTGGCTCCACGCCGGGCGATCAGAACACTGCTAGGACTATTAAACCATGCCCGTAAATCTATAGTACTTAAATGGAAGGCCTCGGCCGCACCCTCAATTAATTTCTGGAAGAGTTTAGTGAATACGGCTCTACCACTGTATAAGGCTACATACCTGTCACGTGGCTGTGGCACCAAATTTCATAAAATATGGGATATATGGACGGAGTCGCAGGACACCAACACTGACTCGAGCGATGATTAGCACCATTCGACTAAGCATTGGGAAGGAAGTGGAGGCATCCCTGATTTATTGACATCCCTGGGGTCCCGGGTAAATACTTAATGGGGAGGAGAGCAAATAGCAGATGAAGGGTATTAAATTGTATATTTCATCCTAGGAATAATCAAAGGAGGCAGTAGGGTATGGGCAAAATTGGAGGTTGCTCTGCATGATCTGCATTGGTGGTAGAGCGTACAGTGGGTTTGTTAGACATATATGCAAATGGATGTATGTCTGTTGGGGACTTTTTTTTACTTTTGTTGTTGTTGTTTGTTTTTTTGACTCGAGTATATAGTAGTGACCAGCCTGGGTATGCCAATAGGCTGTAAGTCGTTTTAGGTTTACCTTGCAAATCAATAAAAATAATATAAAAAAAAAAAAAAAAGCTTTACGTGCTTGTGCCCAGCCATGCATTCTGACGTATATGTGCAGGAGGTGGTCCTTAAGCGGTTAATGCTAAATTGTCATAGGGTGCCTACTGTTGCCTTGAATGCTTTCACAAAAACGGTATCGACTACCAACGCAACTAATAAACTTGAATGTCTCTACAAACCCAGGCCTGCTCAATAGCAGCCCTATGTAGAGACATGCAAGTGTTCTTAGTATGGTACATTTTGTGCACCATTTTTCCACAACAAAAATATTAAAGCGTGACTGAATCTACCATTCCCAACCACTTGCTTTCACTTAGAGGAAGTAAACCCTGATGAGTTTACTTCCTCTTTCATGCCCTGCAAAGGCAAAGCATAATGGACTACTATGCATCGCATAGTAGCCCATTATGTGTCACTTACCTGACACAGGAGCCAGCGAAGTCACCGATTTCCCCTGTAGTTCGGCGCATCCATCTTATCGGTGGGGTCTCGCAGCTTCGCCGCTGTCATTCGGCGAAGCCGTCACTCCCGCGCATGAGCACGGGAGCCAAGACGCGCGGCATCTTCATCATCGAGGATGCCACGCTCAGTGCTCCTGCGCGCCGCTGTCTACGGCGCATGTGCCGTAGACAGCGGTGCCCGTCTTCGGGCAAATATATCCTAAACCGTATAGGTTTGGGAGATATTTCTTGGACCTACAAGTAAGCCTTAATCTAGGCTTTCCTGTAGGTCAAAGTGGTTTGTAAGGGTTTACAACCACTTTAAGTAAAGCTGGTGTAGTATTCCCATCCATTTCCTCTCTAGGGAGCCCCTCCTTAACTAAATCAATGCATGTGTCTAGAGATCATAGGCCTTCCTTGTATCTCACTCAACTCAAATTCTCAGCTTCCCGCTTATGGGACGTAACAGTGGCACATGTCCTACTTATGTTTACAGGCTTGGGCCCTTTGCTTTTTGTATTTACACTTATTCATGACCGTGGCACACCACTCATTTAAATCTGCAGCTCAACCTACAGTGGTTTTCAACACACCTCTGCAGGCTCCGTGCTATCAACCCTCCTGCTGCTAGCAGCTTCAGTTTTTATTTTGCCTAGCAAGGAGAATGACCTAGGAAACCCTGTAGGCCTTTTGGTCCATATTTTTACTGCAGGTTTGCTGCTTTTTGCGCAAGATGAGAGATCCTGAGATCTTCTATCAACTGCCGGCTGGGTGACAGGCTGGTTAATGATATCCTTGAAGTTTCCCCAGTCCGGCCATCGAGCATGAGCAGGCCGCAGCTAAGGCTCGGCAGGCCACGACATACCACGACATACCTCATGCTCAGGTCGGTGAGCTTCAATGCTCTGGGGTATACATATGACCAGGCTACTGATGTCTGGATCACAGTATACCGAGGCCAACAGCTAACCTTTAACTGCGCAGGTGTAGGTCTGTGATGGAATGTCTCCCAGCTCTTCAGGACTGGTAAGTACGGCTCTCCCTGCTTTGGTGAGGGGATCAGCTGGGCATTCCCTTGGGGGTCGATTCGGGGGCCACCTCACCTCATCTTCTCTCCCAAGTCCCTATCACCCCTCCCTTCCCCCTCTGGGGGGATGTCTGCATGCGCTGTGTGTGTGTGTGTGTGTGTGTGTGTGTGTGGTCACTGTTTCTCACCTGTGGGGGCTCTGTGCGGTTGCTGTTCAGTCCAGGTCTGTGGGTCCCAAAAATAGTTTTTGTGGAGGTTGTCTGTCTGTCAGCAGGCAGCTCGTTTTTTTATTTTTGCTCTCTTCACCGCATGGCGCCGTTCTGGCAGCCATCTTTGAATTGGGAAAGCTATAGATTCCTCTGGGGAGCTTGAGCAGCCATTTTCCTTAGGATTCCTATTGATTACATTGGCGGCCATTTTGTGAAAGCCTGAATGCTTTCTTCACCGCTGGCCTCTTGTGACAGCATGACATGTGCTTTCTCTTGTTGTCTCCTGTATCCACTGTGTGTGTGGGACACTGGATGGCTCTGTGCTAGACGCTGAAGCTGTTCTGCAGATAGTTGCACCTCTGTTAGAGCAGCTGCTGCTGACAGTTTTTTCTCCTCTCTGCATCTGGAAACCTCCCAGGGACTGCAGGCACTATTGTTGGCATTCACAGAATGCCCCAGGGTGGTGAGTCTATCGCTAAGTCCCCTTGCAGGTGGCAGACAGGATAGGGTCAGCATGGCTTCAGAAACTGGTGTTTCTTCCCCCGAAATCCAGGCTATAGCAACCGGGTCACCTGCGGTTAGTGCATTGCGCATGGACACCCTGACAGCGTTCCTTGACTCCTATGTTGCTAAGATAAAGGCGGCACGTGGCAGGAAAGGTGCACGTAAGAGGCCCCTGCCTCCCCCTGTCCCCTGGGGAGAGCTCTGATGCAGACTCGGGCCCTGCTGCGGCTGGAGACCCTTGCTCTGACCTATCAGACGTGGCTGACCAGGACCGTTCGGATAGTGAGGATGATTCCCTGTCTGGGTCTGGGCGCGACAAGGCGCTTGTTGGAGCACTTATCACAGCTGTGCGTGATACCCTGAAGATTCAGGAGCCAGTGGATTCCTCTGCTGATGTACCCTTTTGGGTCCCATAAGCCAGCACATTCACCTCAGATGTTCCCGTGTTTTGACTTATTTTGACAAATTAATCTACAGGGAATGGGGTCGCCCGCAACTGACCTTTTTCGGTCCCCAAAAACTTGGCGGTGCGTTACCCCTTTGAGGAAAGCCTTCTCAAAAAGTGGTTGGCTCCTCCGGTTATGGACCCCCCAGTATCTAGGTTAAATAAAGTAACCACGATTCCGGTTGAGGGGACTTCTGCATTCAAGGATCCCACGGACAGGGAGGCTGAAGCAGTGGCTCATTCCTTGTTTAAGGTTGTGGGGTCAGCCGTGCGACCTGTACTGGCATCCGCACTGGTGTCGCCGACACTGACTGAGTGGGTAAAACTCTTGCACCGCGAATTGGGAGAGCAGCATGCCTCCCCTGTCTGCATGGAACTAGCAGACCAACTAGTGCAGGGGTGCTCAACCTGTGGCTCTCCAGCTGTTGCGGAACTACAAGTCCCATGAGGCATAGCAAGACTCCGACAGCCACAAGCATGACACCCAGAGGCAGAGGCATGATGGGACTTGTAGTTTTGCAACAGCTGGAGAGCCACAGGTTGAGCACCCCTGAACTAGTGCATGGCCTTAAGTTTGTGATGTGGCCCTGGATACTCTCCCTCTGCTATCCAGGGCCTCAGTGTCAGCCATGGTGCAGAGGCGCCTTATTTGGCCGAAATGCTGGTCTGCTGACCAGGCATCCAAGAAAGCCCTGACGGATCTTCCCTTCCTTGGCGAACGGCTCTTTGGAGCCTCGTTGGGTGAAATTATTAAAAACACCATGGGTGGTAAGAGTACACTACTCCCACAGGCCAGGAAGGCTAAGGAGCCACGCCGCAGGCAAGGGCCCTCCTTTTCCGCTCACAAGCGGCTTTTTCATCCGCCCGGTGCTTCGGCAAAACGACCTCAGCCCGACAGGACATCCACGGACGGTCAGAAGAGTCCCTGGAACCGCAAGCCTAACAAGCCTGTGAACAAAAGTGCTACCGCATGAAGGTTTGCCCCCACCTGTGTCTCGGGTGGGGGGGTCGTCTTCGAGAGTTTGCAGCTCGTTGGACCTCCCAATGGGTCTGCAATCTGATTTCCGCAGGTTACAAGATTAGTTTCTATCTTCGCCGCCAAACAGATTCTTCCCCTCCAGCATACCCTAGGGGGTAGTAAGGGACTTGCTGAATCGGGGTGATTGTACCAGTTCCGGACTCGGAACGCTTCCAGGGGTTCTACTCAAATCTGTTTGGACGTACCCCTTCCTTCTTGGGAACCACAATCTTGGACTTAAAAGCCCTCAATCACTTTGTAAAAGTGCAGAATGGAATCAGTTTGCTCAGTAGTCGCTGCACTCCATCAAGGGGACTCCCTGGCGTCTTTGGACTTCCAGGATGCGTACCTGCACATACCCATATGCCTTCGGCATCAAAAATTTCTGCGTTTGGCATTCGGGGAAGCCCATTACCAGTTTGGGGCTCTTCCCTTTGGCCTGGCATCAGCCCCGAGTCTTTACCAAGGTACTGGCTCCAGTATTGGCGTTGCTGCGACAACCCGGGATTGCGATCGTGGGTTACTTAGATCATCTCCTCCTGAGAGCTTCTTCCGCCTCAGAATTAGAGGAGGATGGGGCGATCACCATGCAGACTCTGCAAGAATTTGGGAGGCTGTTGAACCTAAAGAAGTCGGTTGTGCCGACCCAGCGTCTGGAAAACCTGGGTTTACTATTGGATTCCAGGGAAGCAAGGGTCTTTCTCCCCTCTGACCGCAGATCTGAGAGTCTGCAATTTGTCTAACTACTAAGGAACCGCAAGTGGTCATTGCTCCGCTTTTGCATGCGAGTGCTGGGGCTCATGGTAGCCTCTTTCGAGGCAGTACTTTATGCCCAGTTCCACACCACAGTCCTGCAGAAGGAGATCTTGACAAAATGGGACAAATCTCTGTTGTCCCTGGATCGGCAGATCCAGGTGAGCCAGCCAGTCAAGGACTCCCTGATCTGGTGGTTGAGGTCCCCGGTGATTCCGGCTGGAAAATCGCTCCTTCCTCTAAAATGGACGGTGGTCACTACGGACGCCAGTCTGGCCGGCTAGGGTGGAGTTATGGGGATTCAGTCGGCTCAGGGCTCAGGGCCTCTGGTCGACGGAAGAATCCAAGTTGCCGATCAATCTGCTCGAATTGAGAGTGATCAGGTTGTGCCTCCACACGTCAACGTCAGTGTGTCTTCCGACCAGGATACAGTCAGACAGTGCCACGGCTGTGGCATACATAACATACATAAATCACCAAGGGGGAACAAGAAGCCCCGCCTCTGCTCAGGAAGTCACTCGCGTACTTCGGTGGGCAGAGAGACACGTTCCGGCCCTGTCAGCCATTTACATCCCGGGGGTGGGAAATTGTCAGGTGGACTATCTGAGTCGACAGATGCTGGACCCAGGAGAATGGGCATTGCATCTGGAGGTGTTCAGGCTGCTGTGCCTGAAATGGGGCACACCCGATGTGGATCTATTGACCTCCCGGCTCAATCGGAAGGTCTCGAGATTCGTGTCCAGGACAATAGATCAGTGGGCAGATGCATCAGACGCGCTGGTGCCTCCGTGGGATCAGTACCAGCTGATCTACGCCTTTCCTCCGCTGAAACTGTTGCCACGTCTGCTTCGCAGAGTGAAAGCCGAGGGGATTCCGGTAATCCTGATAGCCCCAGATTGGCCTCAGCGGGCCTGGTACGCAGACCTGGTGCAACTGGTGGCAGACGCTCCCTGGCGACTGCCGTTGCAAGAGGACCTCTGTTAGAAAAGTTTTAAATGTTTATTGTGTGACTATTAGAAAAACAATATTCCTGAGACTGATTTTTAAAACTTGCTTCTGAGCACATTGTTGTATAAACTTATATTGTTTGTCTTAACTAACTCCATAGTAAGTTGTAGGATGACTAGGTGTAACTATATATGGTAGCATAAGATTGTAAAGGAAACTCTGAATAGCCAAAATAAAGTACCATCGGGTACCAGGCACGCTATCTGTTTCCTCAGCCAATAGAAGCATAGAGGTGGGATCAGTAGGTATGAGGAGAGGGGGGGGGACACATTCTTCGGGGGGACTCTTACTGCAACTTATGCTTTGTAAGCATGTCTCTCTTTTGTGGGCCACATCATAAATAAATTGTCTGCTTCTCAATACATCTGGAGTTTTGACTCTTCACAAGAGAAGATTCCTAACGTTTTTGGTCCTTCGAAGCCGTAAGCAACAAGTTGGTTTTCGGATCAGACAGCCCCGACAAAACTTTGGTGAGTATTGGACTTTGGAGCTCACTGAGCAGTAACAGTCCCCCCACTCAATGTTGGTGGTGAAACAGGGGCGGGGGCCTAAGATCTGAATTCCACTGTCTGTTTCCGAACTTAGTATGATCCAGTCCAGGTGTTTGAGAGGTAAGATCATTTAAATTATTCTTAATTCTTTCTCTCTGTTTTGATTCTGGTTTAATGTGTTGTAATTGCTGACATTGGTATTGATCGTATAGTATCTTGATAATCCAGTGACCAGTGTTCATAGACAGACATTTGGGGACGTTGTCTAAGGTAAAAAATTTATGTCGCCCGCTGTCCGGACAGATAAAAAAAGATTTGAGGTATAGCGAACGTTGGAGGTTGATTGCCCGACGATTTAAGCGTTATTTAGTTAAGTGATCTAGAAAGATCGCAAGGCTAATTTTTTTTTAGTTTTTTCTGTGTGTTTACTTTCTCCTTTCTCATGTTTAACCTTTCTGTTGATGTTGCAAGCTCATTGAATAATGATACTGCAGAGATACTTTTTAATTATTTTCTAATTCTCCCTATAGTGTGGGGAGTGCTGATGTTTATATTCTTCTTGTATTCCTTTTGTTACCGTGAGCCGAGAGTCACTATTCCAGTGTATTATAGGTTAATGAGAGACCAAACAGGCACTGACAATGGGAATTAACCTTTTGTAAAGGGAATATCGTGTGCTTGTTTATGCTGTTGCTGTGTCCCTGATGTGCCGTTAGGAGATAAGAAACTTATTCATAGCGATGACCCAAAGTCTGTTCAATATTGTGCCAAGTGGGAAAGGAAGTTTGGATTTAATGGTAAATTAACTGTGAAAGGGTGTCAGGAGTTGGTGGATAAGCTTAAATTGTTAGGACCCAAAGATCAAAAAAGGTATGGGTTGGAAATGACGGAGTACTGGCTTCAGCACGCTAGAATTAGAGTAGAAGGAAGGAGAACAAAGGAAAAATGCCAAGCCCAACTGTCCCTAGTGGACAAAGAGGATGATCTCATCTGCTATACACAGAGGCCACCTCCTTTATAATGGTCCTCCACCTCAGGTGCAAGCAACTGCCCAGAGTAACACCTTCCCTGTGACATCCACCCCTGTCAAAGGAACCGCCTCTGACCAAAACCCCAACTCCACTTCCTCAATCTGTCCAGACAGTAGTTAAGTCCTGGAGATGAACACATTAACTGACGCCATAACTCATGCACTAGGTGCCCCAGCAGGAGCCAAGAGACTAAGTAAACCTCCTATTAGGTAAAAAATACCTTATTCTTGCAAGCTATGTACCACCGCCGTACAATGTTAGTCTAATTAATGCCGGTTTAGCGTTTATAGCTCAAAATCCAAATATCCCGGTCATGTGGCTCGGGGATTTCAATATGGTTTTAAACCCTGACATGGACAGACTACACCCACAGACTACCTCCATGCCTCGTAGCGCTTCCCACCTGAGCCGCACCTTTCGGGATTTTTCCCTGACAGATGTGTGGCATTATAGACACCCTGACGACCGGCTATTCTCCTGTTTCTCGGCTACTCACTCCACAATGTCCCGAATAGACTATATTATGGTATCTGATGCGCTGCTCCCCCTGGTTGAGGATGTGGGTTATCATGCTAGGTCACTGTCAGATCATGCCCCGCGCTGGACCTCTTCGTCTTGCCCCCCAGACGGGTCAGCGCCCGTTGCGCCTTCACTCCTTCTGGCTGTCAGCCCTGAAGGGGCAGGAGGACATAGACGAAGAGTGGCGGTTCTATTTTACCTCTAATAGAGGCACGGCACCGGTAGGGGCGGTTTGGGAGATGTTTAAACTACATGCTCGATCCACTCTCTCCAGGCGCATAAATAGGTTGAAGGCCTCTGTGGGTACACAACTTAAACTGGCTTCTGAGCAACTATTGTCCGCCACCAATGCGTTTACATCTAACCCTACGTCACATAACGCCTCTCTGCTAAAACTACATACACGCACTGTAGACCATCTCCATTACGACCAGGCCAAACGCAAACACTTCTTCTCTAGACAACGGGTGTTTAAGCAGGGGGAAAGGGCAGGTAGGCTCTTAGCTAACTGGCCCATCAGGACTCTAGACCCCCAGTTGTAGTGTCCATTTTAGATGCACAACACACACTAATTGTAGATCCGACAGGTGGCGGGTATATTCCGCTCTTACTATGCGGACCTATATACTTCTCGGGTTGTGGTTCCGGTGCAGGACACGTGCACATTTTTACAGCATGTGCCATTCCCTCAGCTGTCCGGCACTCAGGTGGTGGCTTTGGAGGCGCCTATTACCAGTGTCGAGGTCGCCAAGGCGATATCGTCCCTGGCGATGGCTAAGGCCCCTGGGCAAGACGGCATACCGCTAGACTTTTATGCAACATATGCTGAGGCATTAGTCCCTGAGCTCCTTAGACTTTATAATTACATTTTCGAGTCAGAGACCCTCCCCGACTCTCTTCGTCGGGCAATTATAATTGTACTACCGAAGCCCGGGAAGGACCCTCACTACCCGGACTCTTACCGCCCAATCTCCCTGCTACAGGCAGATATTTAAAATTCTGGCCAAAATACTAGTATCACGTCTTAACCCTCTTATTCTAAATTTAATACACCCTGATCAAACTGGATTCATGCCTGGGAAGAATACAGCCATGAACATCCGTAGACTACACATGAACATCCAGTCACAGCATGATGCCGTGGGCACGAGGGCAGTGATTGCGTTGGATGCCGCTAAGGCGTTCGATTCGGTGGAGTGGGGGTACCTCTGGGAATGCCTTAGGGGTTTCGGATTCAGTCCTAATTTTGTTAAATGGGTCAAGTTGCTATACTACTTTCCTGAGGCTCGCGTGGCGGTGAATGGGAGGTTATCGCATCCATTCCCTCTCAGGCGTGGAACCCGCCAGGGCTGCCCCCTGTCCCCGTTGCTATATGCACTGGCTGTAGAGCCCTTGGCCATATCTATTAGAAATAATCCAAATATACCAGGGCTTCGAGTGGGTTCCGTTGTAGAGACAATCAGCATGTATGCTGACGACATGCTTCTGTATCTTGAAGACACGGGCCCATCTCTCCAGGCTGTTCTCCAAACCATTGAAGAATTTGGACGACACTCTTGCTTGAGCGTAAATTGGACTAAATCACAGATCCTTCCTCTGGATTCATTCCCTCCCACAAAAGAAGCCGCGTCTCTTCCTCTCTGCAGGGTAAATGCTATCCAATACTTAGGAATTCAAGTCACCAAGGACCCCGTAGAATACATAACGCATAATATAGAGCCCCTGTTTGCTTATACTAAATGCAAAACGCAATCTTGGGCCCGTCTCCCACTGGGGGTGATGGGGAGAATTAATTTAGTAAAAATGATCTTACTGCCCAAACTTTTGTATAAGCTCTGGCAGTCGCCGACGTACATTCCTATGAAATTTTTCGAAGCGTTTGACACTATCCTTAATACCTTTTGTATGGGGCCCAGGTAGACATAGATTGGCGTGGAACACCCTTAAAAACCCAACCTCCTCTGGAGGAACTGCCCTCCCGGACATACGTGCATACTACCTAGCGGCTCATTTGCCCCACTTTTTCCATCTCCACAAGACATATGGCCCTAGATATTTGGCTCTAACTTGTACTGAACGGGACAAGTGGGCTGATTGCCCTCTGCCTGTACTTTTTAGAGGGGGGGTGGGTGGGAAAGGCCGTAATCATCTAACACATTATGGCTGCGTTTGGGAGTCCGCGCTTAAGATGATTGGTGCAGACTTTGTGCACTCCCACACGCCCCTTTGGTATAATTCATTGTTGACGGAGTTGAGGACGTTACCTGGTATCCGTTTATGGGCATCTTGGGGGGATAGTATACCTCCATCAGGTGATTTCCCCGATGGGAGTGCGTAGCTTCAGATCATTGCAGGATGAATTTGGGCTGCCGCCATCTATGGCATATAGGTACACACAGTTACGTCACGCTCTCCTTGCCCAATTTAAGCGTGGCCTCCCTAGCCCCCAAACCCTACCTGTGACTGACGTGATCATTGGGGCAGATCCCTCTAAATTGATATCTGCCCTATACACCACTACACTGAGGACTCGAGTGGTAGCCCAGATAATAGACACGGCCAAACACAAATGGGAGGAGGATGTTGGTCCTATTGGGGACGAGGACTGGGAAGAGATTCTTGAAAACGTTAAAAAAGCTTCCCACAGACTATCCGACAGATTGACCCAGCTATATGTTATACATAAATCATACCTTACACCTGGACGACTGGCTAAATACCAGAGTGACAGGGACCCGCGGTGTCCGAGGTGTACCGCCCAGTCCTGCTCATTTTATCATTTAATATGGACGTGCCCAGAAATTCAACCATATTGGACGCAGGTAATTAAATTCCTGCATGACTGCATGGGCTCACCCCTGCATCTAGACCCCAAAGCCTGTCTGCTGGGCTTGCTCCCGGATGTATTGACGGACAAGTTCCAGTCAGTCTTCCTGAGTGAATCCCTGTTCTGCGCCAGGAAAATGATAGCAAAACTCTGGATGCGCAGTGCCCCCCCCCTCGATTCAAGCTTGGATTGGGGAGGTCAATGCTACATTGCCGCACAAAAATGTTATATATCAACATAGGGGCTGCCCAGATAAATATCATAAGGTCTGGGATAGATGGCTCGCTTCACCAGCTACATGTGCGGATTGAGGCTTGTCTGTTGCCCGGCATATGATATGCTCCCATTTGCTGTGGATGGGGCCCTCTGTCGAGCCCAACTATAAGAGTCGCGTACTTATTTTTCAAAGACACGCTTATGGGCGTATTAGGGGGACTTATGCAATGTAGTTGTACCTGATGTGGCATTAGGACTGGCCCGACTGGGTGAGCAGGAGGGGCGGAGGTGACATATTGAACAATGTTCAACGTGGGTAGGTGGGGAAGGGGTAAATCCTACAAGAGAATAGTACACACGAATGTAAAACGTAAATATTTCCCTGTTGTACTATCTTATAATTTGACCTATGCTCTAACTCTGTATGTCTTGTATATGTTATTCCTTATGCAAATAAAGTTTGTTTAAAAAAAAAAAAAAAAAAAACTATTCGGTATGGTGTGGAGGACAGTGAGGAATACCCCTTGATAGAGGTCCCAAACCCAAGGGGAGGAAAGAATGATGCACTGGGCCAGCCATATCCCTTGACTATGACTGTTTTTCGACCATGGACTGACAGTGATCTACAAAAGGCTACAGAACACACAAAACATCCAAAATTAGGTCCAGCTGAATTCGTTGAAAACATAGAGGGATTATGGAAAAGTTATCAATTGAATGGGGTGGAAGTAGAGAGAGCCCTGAGGAGAGTATTCGGATCAGATTGGGCCTCTGTAAAGGGGGACTGGGACCCATGTGCCCTAGCAAATGCACAGGGGCGGGGGGGATCCATTGCCTCCAGATAGCCCAGACTTAGGAAACAGGTTGACTGCCTTACTGAACAGATGCCAGCTTAGATGGGTACAACGGAATAATTAGCAAAAAATAAAAATGACAGTACAAGAAGACAAGGAGAGTGTCAGTGACTACCTAAATAAATTACGAGAGGTTTTTAGAGTGTTCTCCGGGCACCCCTAAGCGGAGGATGTGAATAGTGCATATGAACAACAGCTAAAGATTGCTTTTTTTAAATGGATTGAAACAGGATCATGAGGATTACATTGTTAAAAACATGGTTACTTACCGAACTGCATCAGTTTTAGATGTTTTACAATATGCTAAGCATTCTGAGAAGTATTTGAAAACAAAGGCAAAAAAGAATGTGAAAATAAAGGTTTTTGTGCAATGTGATGAAGTTGAAAGCTTACCACAGGTCGAGTTGATGGTAGAGAGAAAAATGTGTACAGTTTTTGGTGGACTCTGGTGCCTGTAGGACCTTAATTCACCCTGCAGATGTGTCTCATATTGATCTACAAAATCTATTTTGGTACAAGGAGTAAGTGGGAAAATTGGTGAGGAAATCACTGTCTGAGTATGTGTCACCATTGAGGAACCAGAGACGGGGTCAAGATCACAACCAGGGTAATCTTATCTACTGTCTGCCCTGTGAATCTCTTGGGTAGAGACCTAATGTTGGCCATACACATGTTAGTCAGTGCACAAAATAATGGGTTTGTAGTCCAGGTAGGAAAGGGACCCATTAAGCCAATAGAAGAAACACACTACTATTACGCCTTAGATGTGTATATGAAAGACAAGGAGACAGTTGATATTGTTGACAAAATGATTAATTATACTGAAACTGTGATGGAAGGTAGGACAGTGGATTTACAGACACCAAATGGGGCTCACTGCACAATGTATTTTAAGAGAACACCAGGGCCTGATAGGTATTATGCCTCCAGATTTTTCTTAAAGAAGGAAGTTACCCTCCAATTAACCAATGTTTACTGGAGTGTTGAGGGATTTTGTGTATCGGTATGTTGTATACCCCCCGAGGAACAGGTTCTGTTTAGGGAAATAGCCCCACATCTATCCTTAGCTAAACCTAAAAGCCGAGATTGGAAAGATGTAGGAGAGTTTGTGAAGGAATGTCAAGACCTAAGAGATTGGGCTCCTGTGGGCCTACCTGATTTATAAAAAAGTAAGTCGACAGGTTATTTCTGTCACAAACCCTTGGGACACAAAATCATTACAACACCCTTGGCACACATGTGGGCTGCAGGAACTGAATGATACTTGGCACAAGAGGATCACCTGTTAGATGGGCTTCCAGAGACACTGTGGACTAGAGGTCCAGCAGATGTAGGACTCATGAAAGGAGTACAACCAGTAACCATCATTCCAAAATCACACCACAGACCCCACCTAAGACAATACCCCCTTAAGAAGGACGCAGAGGAGGGTATAGCCCCTGTAGTAGATGAACTTTTAAAAACTGGGGTGATTATTCCATGTCCTGACAGCCCTTGCAATACTCCTTTTTCCTGTTAAGAAGGCTCTACCTTCTACAGGCTGGAGAATGATACAAGATCGCCAAGCTGTTAACCAGGCAGTTATACCAAGAGCTCCTGTGGTACCAGATCCACACACATTACTGAATGATTTATAGCCAGGGAATGAATTATTTTCTGTGATTGATATCAGTAATGCCTTCTTTAGTATTCCGGTGCACCCCGACCATCAATTTTGGTTTGCCTTCACCTACCGGGGTAAAAGGTACACCTTCACCAGACTGCCCCAGGGCTATTGTGAGTCCCCTACCATCTTTTCACAAGCAATGTCCTCAAACTTGGCTCAGTTTGTACCCCCAGGGGGAAGCCAGCTCCTCCTCTATGTAGACGATATCTTAGTGGCATCTCCCTCAGAGGAGGTTTGTAGGGCTGACACAATGGCTCTGTTATATTTTTTCCATGATCAAGGGCATAAGGTAAATAGAGCTAAACTCCAGTTGTGGCAACAGCAGGTCAAATACTTCGGGTACAATATCTCAAAAGAAGGTCGTCACCTGGATGAGGAGAGAATACGAGCACTCCTCCAGCTGCCGAAATCAAAGACAAAGAAACAAATTATGTCCTTTTTGGGTATGACAAATTTCTGTAGAGCCTGGATTCCCAATGGCCCCTAGGATGCTATAAAATGGAGTGAGGAAACAGACTGCTTTTACTGACCTAAAACAAGTCCTTTCTAGTTCATCAGTGTTAGCCTTGCCAAACTATGACAAACCTTTTGACAAACCGTAGACTCAAGGGGAAGGTCACATGACATCCGTACTTACACAGTCACATGGCGGGCACCAGAGGCTGATTGCCTACTACTCTACAAAATTAGACATTGTAACTAGAGCACTTCCGCCCTGTGTACAGGCAGTGGTAGCTGCAGCTGAAGCAGTCAAGGCCTCCGCATCTATAGTGCTATATCACATGCTGACACTCAAGTTACCACATGCAGCATCTGTTATCCTGTTACAACAAAAGATATCACATTTGAGCCCAGCACGACACCTTTCCTGTATGACAATACTCTTGACACAACCTCACTTAACAATACAGAGATGTACTACATTAAACCCATCCACACTACTACCACTTCCTACTGATGGGTATAAACATGACTGCACTGCTGCCATCGCTGAAAAGGTACTGCCACAAAGTGATCTGAAAGATGTACCGTTATCTAACCCTGACATGATACTTTTTGTTGATGGTTCTAGTAAGAAAAATCCAGATGGCACAAATGCAACTGGATATGCAGTAGTGACACAGGATGAGATTTTGGAAGCTGGGCCACTACCAAAACATTCAGCACAAGTTGCAGAACTTGTAGCACTGACAAGAGCATGCATACTGTCAGAAGGAAAATCCGTAACCATATATACTGACAGTCAATATGCCTTTTCAACAGTACATGTTTTTGCACAACAATGGAAAAATAGGGGGATGGCCACCTCCAGTGGTAAACCAATTTCACACACTGACTTCATTTTAGAACTCCTAGATGCAATACAGCTACCAAAAAAGCTTGCAATCTGCAAATGTCGAGCACACACAAAATATGCGGACCCCATCTCAAAGGGAAATAAAAGGGCAGATGAAGCTGCCAAAATAGCGGCACAAGAAATATATAAAATAATGACAGAACAGGAAATCATAGAGATAGATCATACAGTCCTTACTGATATGCAGCAAAATGCACCCTCCAGGGAAAAACAATATTGGAAAACAAAGGGTTGCACAATAATTGATAACATTTACACATCACCTGAAGGGAAACCGGTATTGCCAAAATCCTTATTTAGGTATGCAGCAGTATTGACACATGGAGTAACGCATGTGTCAAACAGGGGGATGACTGAGATGTTAAATAAAGTATGTACAGAATATGGATTCACAAACTACTCAAACTTTTTGCTCTCAATGTATTATATGTGCAAGACACAATGCTCAGGGAGGCATAAGACCACAGAAAGGGAAGTTCCCTACACCGCATTATCCATTCCAACACATTTGCATGGATTGTATTGAATTAGACAAATGTGAGGGGAAGAAATATTGTTTGGTAATTATAGACGCCCTGACTAAGTGGGTGGAGATATTCCCGACAGGAAGTGCAGATGCAACAGACTGTAGCCAAAGAATTACTAAGATATTATTCCTAGATCCCTTTAAGGATTTACAGCGATAATGGACCCCATTTTGTAAATAAAACTATACAACATTTGACAGAAAAATCATTGCGCCTACCACCCCCAATCAGCTGGATAGATGGAGAGACACAATGGAATCTTAAAAAATAAGCTGAGAAAAGCTATGGAAGAAACTGGTAAAAATTGGATGTACTGCTTGCCATTGGCGGTGACTAGTATGCATATTACACCCACAAAAGAAGGTTTGAGCCCATTTGAAATAATATATGGAAGGCCATATAGAGTACCCTTATTGCCAAATGAAACGCCAGCTGAAGAATCTGAACGTACTCTATCCGAATATATGTCTAATCTGTTGAAACAGAAGCAAATTAATGAAGGCTGTTCTATTCCAGAAGGTCCAATCCAAGGAGAAGAGAAAATCCATATTGGAGACTGGGTCCTGGTAAAAATAATAGAGAAAGCATTGGCACTCACCTAAGTGGGAGGGAACGTATCAAGTTATTCTGATCACTTCCACGGCTATAAGGATAGCAGAGAGGTCTACCTGGATTCACCAGTCCCATTGTAAAAAGGTTTTACAGGCAGAGTAGGGCCAGTTGGCCACAAGAGGTCCAGAAATTCTGGCTACAAAGGGAGGTCTCACATAAGGTGGGACTTGTCTCAAACCGGTAAAGTCTCCCTCACCTTCCAATTCCCCTACCCTATCCGCTGGAACTCTGTAGCTGGTTAGGATGAAAGGGACAGTAATTATCCTTGGGTTACTGGTGACTCTAGGAGAGGCATCCATAAGAAGGGGTAGACGCTACGGAAGAGTGAAGGAACCTTTGGATTGGGAAACAACAGGAAAAGCATTAACCTTTTATAGAGGGAATAACTAGCACTATACTGGTAGACTTCTGTCAGATTGCAGATTGTGGGGATACAACTGGGGCTAGAGGACTTCTATGGGCAGATAAATATATCTGCTGGCTCTGGAATAGGGCAGGATGTCAAGCATGGGATCAGGCCCTGTGGACTACAGCTCATCAAGATTGGGGGTATAATCAACCAGGGGCTAAAAAGAGTGGAATAAAGGAGAGACTCATAATTACAAAAGCGGCCAACTGTAACCAACTATTAATAACAACATTAAAGGAGCCGAGGAAGGAAGATCAGCGGTTGTATTCCATGGGAGCGTGGGTGTCAGGAACTGACCCCTCGAACATTTTTCCTTGAGGTATTACCACCTAATAAAACTAGACAACAAGAAACAATAGAAGATGCCATAACTTTGGAGACGGGCTACCAAGAAAAAAATAAGTGGTTAGAATGGTTGAGGTACACAGTTAAAACTCTAAAAAAGGAAAACTGTTTAGTTTGTGCCAGAGCCAGACCACATTTAGCAACAGTTCCTTTTCCTCTAGATCACAATACAGATCCAGGAGGTTTAAAATGTATGTTGTAATTTTATATAAGAGCTATAAACCTGAAACAAATTCTACTTGTCACACATTGAGTTTTTCCCCCAGTACAGAGACCTTAGATACCTCCAGCGGTTACCGCTTATCCAGGCAACTTTACTTGTTTTGCACTCCCAGGGAACCGTAGCGCGGTGGATCTTGGGTCACTACCTGATGACTACTGTGTGGAGAGGATTAACACGGACAACGGTGACTGGGTTGAACATGACATT
Organism: Lithobates pipiens; assembly: GCF_037356315.1. Taxonomy (NCBI): domain Eukaryota; kingdom Metazoa; phylum Chordata; class Amphibia; order Anura; family Ranidae; genus Lithobates; species Lithobates pipiens. The sequence continues at coordinate 274,672,556 of NW_027507764.1, read as the reverse complement.
CAGAGAGCTGGGGGATGTGTGGGGATAAGAAACTGCGAGCTAGACTACCGGCCAATGCCCGAGGGGATTGCGCTATGGTCCAGCTGGCTATGCCCCTGAGAATCCTGTCAGAATACCCGTGGACTAAGAGTCGCCAACAGTATCGGAGGGACACCTCTCCCATGGGGTCATTTGACTCTCACATCTACATAGATGAGATTGGGGTTCCTTGCGGGGTGCCGGGTGAGTTTAAAGCCAGGAATCGGGTGACAGCTGGGTTTGAGTCTCTTCTCTGGTGGTTGACTATAAATAAAAATGTTGACTGGATTAATTATATATATTATAACCAACAACGATTTGTAAACTATACTAGGGATTCTGTGAAGGGCCTAGCAGAACAGTTGGCCCCCACATCTCTAATGGCCTGGCAGAACCGAATGGCTTTAGATATATGGTCCTAGCTGAAAGAGGAGGGGTATGCAAAATGTTTGGTAGCATGTGTTCCACCTTTATCCCTAACAATACAGCTCCTGGAGGGACCGTGACCAGAGCCTTGGAGGGACTGACTGCTCAATCGAATGAATTGGTGGAAAACTCAAGTATTAATGATCCATTCACAACCTGGCTTGAAAGATGGTACGGTAAATGGACTGGATTTATCACATCATGTTTGTTCTCAATCGCTGTGGCTTTGGCTGTTTTGGTCACTTGCGGATGCTGCTGCATTCCCTGTATTCGAGGACTTTCACAGAAACTGATTGAAACTGCAGTCTCAAGAACAATGTATCAAACCCTCTCTACCTCTGAGGAGACCTATGTGGACATTGAAGCTCAACTTAATGACCTACAGTCCAAAAGTGTATAACACGGGGACTATCATCGAAATGTGTTGAGATAAAATAGTCACACAAAGAGGAGGGGATGTTAGAAAAGTTTTAAATGTTTATTGTGTGACTATTAGAAAAACAATATTCCTGAGACTGATTTTTAAAACTTCTGAGCACATTGTTGTATTAACTTGTATTGTTTTTGTCTTAACTAACTCCATAGTAAGTTGTAGGATGACTAGGTTTAACTATATATGGTAGCATAAGGTTCTAAAGGAAACTCTAAGTAGCCAAAATAAAGTGCCATCATGTACCAGGCACGCTATCTAGGTTTCCTCAGCCAATAGAAGCATAGAGGTGGGATCAGTAGGTATGAGGAGGGGGGAAGACACATTCTTCGGCGGGACTCTTACTGCAACTTCTGCTTTGTAAGCATGTCTCCCTTTTGTGGGCCACATCAGAAATAAATTGTCTGCTTCTCAATACATCTGGAGTTTTGACTCGTCACAAGAGAAGATTCCTAACAACCTCCTATCTCAAGGTACAATCTTTCACCCTGCTTTACCATCGCTGGCTTTAACTGCATGGCTGTTGAAAGCCAGGTATTGAGGAACCGGGGTCTGTCGGACTCGTGATTAGGACTATGCTGAGAGCACGGAAATCTTCTTCCAGGAAGATATACCATCGTACTTGGAAGGCCTATATCTCCATATGTGAGGAGAAAGGGTGGCATCCACGCTCCTTCTCTATATCCAGGATCCTGCTGTTTCTTCAGCAAGGTGTAGACCAGAGGTTGGCGTTGAGCACCATCAAGGGGCAAATTTCAGCTTTGGCTGTCCTTTTTCAGCGACCTCTAGCGTCTCACTCACTAGTGAGTTATTTTGTTCAGGGGGTGCGCCATGTAGTCCCTCCGGTGCGTCCTCTGTTGCCTCTGTGGGATTTGAACCTGGTGTTGGCGCTTCAGAAGCCGCCGTTTTGAGAATATCAGGGAGATTCCTCTGTTGACCTTTTCACAGAAGGTGGTCTTTCTGGTGGCCATCACATCGGCCAGGAGGGTTCCAGAACTGGCAGCCTTGTCCTGCAAGTCGCCTTATCTGGTCATCCACAGGGATAAGGCAGTGTTGCCTCGCAACCGTCCTTTCTACCGAAAGTGGTCTCTGCATTTTATATTAATGAGGCCATTGTATTAGCATCGTTGTGTCCTAAGCCGAAGCACCCCCAAGAGGTGGCCCTTCACGCTCTCAATGTGGTTAGGGCTCTGAAGGTGTACTTGTCTGTCACAGTAGTAATTATAGATTATCCTCACGCCACAATGTTTCAGATAAAGAAAAGTAAAGCAAAAGTAAAAACGAGAAAGTATGGCTGCAGCAAAACACCGACAAGGGTTAAAACCATCCCCTAAATCGATAAGCTGTATATATGGTGAATGGTGTTGCGCTCCACTAAAAGTACAAATAAATAGAGTAGATAAATATGGATATAACTATCAATATACAATGTGCAAATAATCATTCGATAACTATTATCTTGTTCAATAATAAGTAGATGCTCTTTCAGAAACTTATTTTGATTCTAAACGCATGCAAACTATCATAAAAAACTTCTTCTACAAAAGTGCATCTAGTGACAATAAGCAATAAAGTGCATTCAGTGCCAAAAATTGTTTAACATATAATCAAAAAAGAATATATATATATATATATATATATATATATATATATACAATGTAATTCGGTCCATAGTGCATAAAAGTGTAAAACTCAAAAATAAAGTAACAAAGTCTGAAAAAAAGCCAAATAATGAATCGTTTAATGTCCAATAAGGTGCAACGAAGCAACAGTGAAAGTGTGTCTATTTCTATATAAAAAAAAAAAAGCTCTCAGTCCATATCAGAACGTGCACTTTATATATCCACTCTGTGTTATCAACATATGATGGCTCCGTGAGTAAACAGTAACTCCACCAGTGATCACGTGAGTAGGTGTCCACACACTAGGTGCAATGGCTACCTTACCTTACTGCTGTAAGGTAAACAGCAGATATTCCTTTCAACAGGCAGTTGGTATAGGTAGTATGGGTGGTCCTCTCTAGGTCCTCAGCCCCAAGCCAACATTCACATCTTCTTGATGTCAGGTAGCCATTGTACCCTTAGACAAACTCTCTAAGGGTACACAGAGTGGATATATAAAGTGCACGTTCTGATATGGACTGAGAGCTTTTTTATATAGAAATAGACACTTTCACTCTTCGTTGCACCTTATTGGACATTGAACGATTCATTATTTGGCTTTTTTTCAGACTTTGTTACTTTATTTTTGAGTTTTACACTTTTATGCACTATGGACCGAATTGCATTGTGTGTATATATAATATATTTATATATATATATATATATTCTTTTTTGATTATATGTTAAACAATTTTTGGCACTGAATGCACTTTATTGCTTATTGTCACTAGATGCACTTTTGTGGAAGAAGTTTTTTATGATAGTTTGCATGCGTTTAGAATCAAAATAAGTTTCTGAAAGAGCATCTACTTATTATTGAACAAGATGACCGTTATTGAATGATTATTTGCACATTGTATATTGATAGTTATATCCATATTTATCTACTCTATTTATTTAGTTGTAATTTTAGTGGAGCGCAACACCATTCACCATATATACAACTTGTCTGTCACAGCTTCCTTTCGGAAGTCAGACTCACTGTTTGTTTCAGTGGCTGGTCCTAAGAAGGGTATGGCGGTCTCGTTGGCCACCATTTCCAGGTGGATCAGACAGATTGTAGTCCAAGCCTACGCCTTGAAGGGGCAGGTGCCTCCCTTTCCAGTCACGACCCACTCTACAAGAGCAATCGGAATGTCTTGGGCCTTCCGACACCAAGCGTCTGTCGCTCCGGTGTGTAAGGCGGCGACCTGGTCGCCTGTCCATACGTTTACCAAGTTTTACAAGATAGACGTCAGTGCATCGGCTGCTGGTTTTGACCGCAAAGTTTTGCAGGCGACCGTGTAGTTGCTATTGAGTTTTTTTTTATTTATTTTTTTCCGGTTTTTTTTGATAAAAACACAGTACTGTTTCGTTATTGCACTGTTAAATTACTTCCGCAAGGTTTCGGTCTGGGGGTTCAATCCTGTTGAGGATGCCTGGTTTTGTGGTGGAGTTTCCACACACTGCGTTTTTTTTTTTTGTGGGTTAAGTTTCACTAGTTACCACTTGCCATGGTGGATGAAGTTATTAATGCTGTTTTTTTCCCACCCCTCGTTTTGGCACTGCTTGGGGACGTCCCATGTAGTTGGAGAGGAGCTGTGTCGGTCGGTGAATATAAGAGAAAATAGGATTTTTGTACTTGCCGTAAAATCCTTTTCGCTGTATTTCACCGACCGACGCAGCACCCACCCATCCTTTTTCTACGTTATACTGCTTGTTGATGTACTGAAGCTGCTAGCAGCAGGAGGAGGGTTGATGGGATGGGGCCAGCCCCCCCCCCGGGGCGGGATTAAAGTTCTGTGTATTGTGTAACAATTTTGCCTAGTTAGTCCTAATGGCAGGCTATACAACCCATGTAGTTAGAGAGGAGCTGTGTCAGTCGGTGAATTACAGAGAAAAAGATTTTACGGTGAGTACAAAAATCCTATTTTTCCTATCAAACAATGTACTGGCAACAACTACACAAATTTGACGAACAGATTCCTGTGTAATATGATATTAAAATTGATCATGCTGAACAATAATGAGAACATAGTTCATTGAAGTCACACTTGCCTGCTGGTTTTTAATTATGACATGTAGGTATGCGTCAATTACATGTATTTGAAACAAAAGAAAATGCCTATAAGAACACATGTAACTTGAATATATTTTCTAGAGTAGTGAAGTAGTCTCTTACCTCATCTACCAGCCACTTTGTTGCACGCAGCGTTTTAAATGAGGAGACAAACCGCGAGTAAGGCCCTACAACAACTACCAGTGATTTCTCATCTTCTCTCTGCCATAACACTTGAACTGGAGAGGCAAGGATAAAAAATGAGCATGATTAGCAAACGTTTAACCACTTGAGATCCGCGCTATAGCCAAATGACTGCTACAGCGCGGATCTCCTTTTCCGGGACTACGTCTATTGACGTCGTCCCGTGTACGAGCGGCCTGCGTGCCCTGTGATCGGCGAGTCCATGAGACTCGCCTGATCACCGATCCGTGCAAGGGGTCGATCCCGACCCCTTATCACGTGATCAGCTGTCAGCCAATGACAGCTGATCAGGTGACATAATGGAGCCGGTAATCGGCTAGTATTCCTCCTCGCGCTGACAGCGCGAGGAGGAAAAAAAAAGGCGATCACCGGCGGCCGTGATCGGGACATTAGTCCCGATCACGGCCAGCAATGCAAGCGCCCACCTGCCCCCTGCAGTGCCACCCTAATAAAAAGTAAGTGCCCCCCGTCAGTGCCACCCAGCAGTGCCCACAGTGCCACCAACAGTGCCCACAATCTGCCTAAAAGGTGCTGCACCCCAGTGCCGCCTATCAGTGCCCAGCAGTGCCACCTATCAGTGCCACCTATCAGTGCCCATCAGTCCCATCTATCAGTGCCCATCCGTGCCACCCATCCGTGCCATCTTATCTTTGCCCATCGGTGCCGCCTTAACTATGCCTATCAGTGCCCACCAGTGCAGCCTCAGTGCCCACCAGTGCAGCCTCAGTGCCCACCAGTGCAGCCCATCAGTGCCCACCAATGCAGCCCATCAGTGCCCACCAATGCAGCCCATCAGTGCCGCCTAATCAGCGCACTTCAATGAAGGAGAAAAATGACCCGTTTGCAAAATTTTATAACAAACTATTAAAACATGATTTTTTTATTTTTTATTTTTTGCATCTTTTTTTGTTTGTTTAGCAAAAAATAAAACTCTGAGCTGTAACTAAATACCACCAAAAGAAAGCTCTATTTGTGGGAAAAAGATGATAAAAATTTCATTTGTGTACAGTGTTGTATGCCCGCGCAATTGTCATTCAAAGTGCATCAGCGCTGAAAGCTGAAAATTGGTCTGGGACTGAGGGGGGTTTAAGTGCCCCGTAAGCAAGTGGTTAAGGACTGGCAAAAAAGTAATGCCAAATTTTTAGGAAATGCCATAATGGCCAAATGATGGCAAAGGCAATACCAACAGGGCAATGCCAATATTGACCAATAAGATCAAAGTAGCAAAAGAAGGCAGTAAAACTATGCCAAACAGTGGCAACTTTAACCAAACTCTAAAGGCCAAACCAACAGGGCATGGCCAAACATATGACGAACGGGGTCAAACTAGCAAGAGTGCATTAAAACAATGCCAAACAGTGGCAAATTTACACCCAAACTAAAAAGGCCATACCAACAGGGCATGGCCATGGCCAAACATATGACCAACGGGTTCAAACTTAATAAAACACTCTCCTACGGTGTGCACGATATTCCTTGAAGTATCTATTGAGGGCTTAAAATTCAACATTGACAGACATGTATAAAACATTAAAAACATTTTATACTGCATGGAGGTTAAACAGCGTTACAAAATGTTGGTCAAACGTAACCACTTAACAACCGCCCATTGCCGTTTAACGGCTTCAGGGCGGTTGTTTAACTCTGAGAGGCTGTTAATTAACGGCCTCCCAGAATTCTGCTCTCGCGTGCCCCCTGGGGCGCGCACACGAGATCATGCGTGACTGCCGGGTCCAGTGGACCCGGCGCATCACGGATCACGGTAAACGGCCGCTCGTCGCGGCCGTTTACCACGTGATCGCTCCGTCAAATGACGGAGTGATCACTTGTAAACAAACTGGCGTCATGTTATGACGCCGGTTCCTCCCTCCCCCTCTCTGTACCGATCGGTACAGCGGAGGGGAAAGAGATCGGTGTTAGCAGTGCTGTGGGCTGCATGTGCAGTGCCCACATCGCTGCTCACCGAATTTAACCCCTCAATTCCCTGCCAATACTCTGCAATACTCTGCAGTACCCCCCCATTACTCTGCAGTACCCCCCCATTACTCTGCAGTACCCCCCCATTACTCTGCAGTACCCCGCCATTACTCTGCAGTACCCCGCCATTACTCTGCAGTACCCTGCAATACCCTGCCATACCCTGCCATACCCTGCAATACCCAGCCATAGACGCCCCCCACCCCTCACCGCCCTCTGGTGCTTCTACCAACTCGCCAGTACGATCAAAGCCAGAATCTTTTATTTTTTTATTTTTTTTTATTTATTTTTTTCAGGCTTCCCAGCCTAGAGGTGAGATGTGGGGTCATATTGACCCCCAGATTTCACTGTAAAGAGGACCTGTCACCCCATATTCCTATTACAAGGGATGTTTACATTCCTTGTAATAGGAATAAAAGTGATCAAAAATTTATTTTTGGGGAAAAAAATGTCAAACTAAAATAGTAAAATGAACAATAAAAAAAAATAATAATAATTTAAAGCGCCCCTGTCCCCATGTGCTCGCATGCAGAAGCGAACGCATACGTAAGCCCCGCCCACATATGAAAACGGTGTTCAAACCACACATGTGAGGTATCGCCGCGAACGTTAGAGCGAGAGCAATAATTCTAGCCCTAGACCTCCTCTGCAACTCAAAACATGTAACCAGTAAAAAAAATGTAAAGCGTCGCCTATGGGGATTTTTTAAGTAGCGACGTTTGGCGCCATTCCACGGGCATGTGCAATTTTGAAGAGTGACATGTTCGATATTTACTCAGCATAACTTCATCTTTCACTTTTTGCAAAAATTGGGCTAACTTTACTGTTTTATTTATTTATTTTTCTTTTTTCAAGCACAAAACTGTTCCCCCCCCCCAAAAAACGCGTTCAACAAATTGCTGCGCAAATACAGTGTGAGATAAAAATTTGCAATGACCACCATTGTATTCTCCAGGATCTTTGCTAAAAAAAAAATATATAATTTTTTTTTTTTGGGTTCTCTGTAATTTTCTAGCAAATAAATGATGATTTTTACATGTAGGAGAGAAATGTCAGAATTGTCCTGGGTGCTCCAGAACGCCTGATGGCGCTCCCAGCATTTTGGGCCTCTGAATGTGGCCACACTGTGTAAAAGTCTCACATGTGGTATCGCCGTACTCGGGAGTAATAGCAGAATGTGTTTTGGGGTGTAATTTGTGGTATGCATATGCTATGTGTGAGAAATAACCTGATAATATGACAATTTTGTGGAAAAAAAAAAAAAAGGAAAAAAAATCTTGATTTTGCAAAGAATTGTGGGAAAAAATGACAACTTCAAAAAACTCATCATGCCGCTTACTAAATACATTGGAATGTCTTCTTTCCAAAAAGGGGTCATTTGGGGGGTATTTGTACTTTTCTGGCACGTTAGGGTCTCAAGAATTGAAATAGGCCGTCAGTCCTTCAGGTGTGATCAATTTTCAGATATTGGCACCATAGCTTGTGGACTCTATAACTTTCACAAAGACCAAATAATATCCACCAATTTGTACTTATTTTTACCAAAGATATGTAGTAGTATAAATTTTGGCCAAAATTTATGAAGAAAAAATTACTAATCTGCTAAATTTTATAACAGAAACGAAGAAAAATTCATTTTTTCGCAGAATTTTCTGTCTTTTTTTTTTTCTTTTATAGCGCAAAAAATAAAAAACTGAGAGGTGATTAAATACCACCAAAGGAAAGCTCTATTTGTGTAAAAAAAAAAGGACAAAAATTTCATATAGGTCCAGTGTTGCCTGACTAATTGTCATTCAAAATGTGAGAGCACCAAAAGCTGAAAATTGGTCTGGTTATTAAGGCCTCATGCACACGAGACGCAGATGAAACCTCTGTTAAAAAAAGCTGAAACGCGTCTAAACGCGGCATGCAAACGCGGCAAAACGCGCGTTTCTAAACACGCGTTTTGCCGCGTTTGCATGCCGCGTTTAGACGCGTTTGCGTTTAAACGCGTTTATAAAGATAACATCATGTAGACCCTCCCCAAGCTCTCAAAGCATTTTTTTAACTATTTCTGCTATTTTGATCAGAGTGAGCAGCAGCAGCATAGAGAGCAGTTGTACACTTGCATTTGCCGTGTCACTTGCCACGGCACCTGCCACAAGTTGTGGATTGTCCACTTGCCACGTCACTTGCCACATCACCTGCCACGTCACTTGCCACGAGATGTGGATTGTCCAGTTTCCACATCATCTGCCATGCCACCTGCCACAAGCTGTGGATTGTCCACTTGCCACGTCACCAGCCACAAGTTGTGGATTGTCCACTTGCCACGTGACTTGCCACATCACCTGCCACGTCACTTGCCACATCACCTGCCACAAGTTGTGGATTGTCTACTTGCCGCGTCACTTGCCACATCACCTGCCACGTCACTTGCCACGTCACCTGCCACAAGTTGTGGATTGTTCACTTGCCACGTCACCTGCCACGTCACCTGCCACAAGTTGTGGATTGTCCACTTGCCACGTCACTTGCCACAAGCTGTGGATTGTCCACTTGCCACATCACTTGCCACGTCACCTGCCATGTCACTTGCCACGTCACCTGCCACAAGTTGTGGATTGTCCACTTGCCACGTCACTTGCCACAAGCTGTGGATTGTCCACTTGCCACATCACTTGCCACGTCACCTGCCACAAGTTTTGGATTGTCCACTTGCCACGTCACTTGCCACGTCAGCTGCCACGTCACTTGCCACGAGATGTGGATTGTCCACTTTCCACGTCATCTGCCATGCCACCTGCCACAAGCTGTGGATTGTCCACTTGCCACGTCACTTGCCACATCACCTGCCACAAGTTGTGGATTGTCTACTTGCCGCGTCACTTGCCACTTCACCTGCCACGTCACTTGCCACATCACCTGCCACAAGTTGTGGATTGTTCACTTGCCGCGTCACCTGCCACAAGTTGTGGATTGTCCACTTGCCACGTCACTTGCCACAAGCTGTGGATTGTCCACTTGCCATATCACGTGCCACATCACTTGCCACGTCACCTGCCACAAGTTTTGGATTGTCCACTTGCCACATCACCTGCCACGTCACTTGCCACATCACCTGCCACGTCACTTGCCACAAGATGTGGATTATTCACTTTCCATATCACCTGCCATACCACCTGCCACAAGTTGTGGATTGTCCACTTGCCACATCACTTGCCACATGCCGTGTCACTTGCCACAAGTTGTGGATTGTCCACTTGCCACGTCAATTGCCACAAGTTGTGGATTGTCCACTTGCCACATCACCTGCCACAAGTTTTGGATTGTCCACTTGCCACGTCACTTGCCACGTCACTTGCCACGTCACTTGCCACGTCACTTGCCACGTCACTTGCCACGTCACTTGCCACGTCACTTGCCACGTCACTTGCCACGTCACTTGCCACGTCACTTGCCACGTCACTTGCCACGTCACCTGCCAAGTCACTTGCCACAAGATGTGGATTGTCCACTTGTCGCATCACCTGCCACGTCACTTGCCACATCACCTGCCACGTCACCTGCCACAAGTTGTGGATTGTCCACTTGCCACGTCACTTGCCACATCACCTGCCTCGTCACTTGCCACAAGATGTGGATTGTCCACTTTCCACGTCACCTGCCATGCCACCTGCCACAAGTTGTGGATTGTCCACTTGCCACATCACTTGCCACATGCCGTGTCACTTGCCACAAGTTGTGGATTGTCCACTTGCCACGTCAATTGCCACAAGTTGTGGATTGTCCACTTGCCACATCACCTGCCACAAGTTTTGGATTGTCCACTTGCCACGTCACTTGCCACGTCACTTGCCACGTCACTTGCCACGTCACTTGCCACGTCACTTGCCACGTCACTTGCCACGTCACTTGCCACGTCACTTGCCACGTCACTTGCCACGTCACTTGCCACGTCACTTGCCACGTCACCTGCCAAGTCACTTGCCACAAGATGTGGATTGTCCACTTGTCGCATCACCTGCCACGTCACTTGCCACATCACCTGCCACGTCACCTGCCACAAGTTGTGGATTGTCCACTTGCCACGTCACTTGCCACATCACCTGCCTCGTCACTTGCCACAAGATGTGGATTGTCCACTTTCCACGTCACCTGCCATGCCACCTGCCACAAGTTGTGGATTGTCCACTTTCCACGTCACCTGCCACAAGTTGTGGATTGTCCACTTGCCACGTCACTTGCCACGTCCCCTGCCACGTCACCTGCCACAAGTGGATTGTCCACTTGCCACATAACTTGCCACGTCCCCTGACACAAGTTGTGGATTGTCCACTTGCCACGTCACTTGCCAGGTCCCCTGCCACAAGTGGATTGTCCACTTGCCACGTCACTTGCCACATCACCTGCCACAAGTTGTGGATTTTCCACTTGTCGCGTCACCTGCCAGGTCACTTGCCGCGTCACTTGCCGCGTCACCTGCCAGGTCACTTGCCACAAGTTGTGGATTGTCTACTTTCCACGTCACTTGCCACTTCACCTGCCACGTCACTTGCCACAAGTTGTGGATTGTCCACTTGCCACCTGCCATGTCACTTGCCACAAGTTGTGGATTGTCCACTTGCCAAGTCACTTGCCACCTGCCATGTCACTTGCCACAAGTTGTGGATTGTCCACTTGCAATTGCAATTGTTTAAAATATTTTTCTAATGGTTTTTCATCATTTGCAATCATTTTTGAGATTTGTAATGTAAAAAAAAGGTCACCTTTAAAAACGCTTATAAACGAAACAGAAGGTCACCATCGATTTATTATCACCTTCCTTGTCCTAATTTTTTCCAGTCACGAAAAGCTTTAGGTGATCAACAATTATTTGTTCTTTAGAGGAACTCCAGTATCATTCAACAATGTGACCAGCTTCCCAGATATTGTCTCTATTGTGTAAGGGCCATTAAAGTCTGCTTCTAGACTTACACCTTTCCTGCCTTTTTTTTCCCCTCATGTTGAACAACCTAACCTTTTGCCCAAGTCTGCTTCTAGACTTGCACCTTTCCTGCCTTTTTTTTCCCCTCATGTTGAACAACCTAACCTTTTGCCCAACGGTATAAAATATGCTATTAAATTTTTTTTCTCTCTTCTTTTTTTTTTTTTATCACAGGCTTTTGTCTGTTTTGAGAATTGGAGATCTTTTCCTTCATGGCTTCTTTTACTATCTCCATTGCAGCTTTCTTCTCCTCCATGAATGAAACATAACTAGTCTCATGTGGGAGAATGATCTCCTAAAAGCTAAACAAAACCCCCCCCCAAAAAACACAAATTTTAAGTAATGTACCATAAAAATAAACCGCTATATTGACCTTGTAAGTCGATGAAGAGAACAGCCTATAAATTTATACATACCGTATATACTCGAGTATAGGCCGACCCGAATATAAGCCGAGGCCCCCAATTTACCCCCAAAAAACTGGAAAACTTATTGACTCGTGTATAAGCCGAGGGTGAGACATGGCTGTCCATCCCTGTGTGTCCGTCCATCCCTGTGTGTGTGTCCGTCCATCCATCCCTGTGTGTGTGTCCATCCGTCCATCCATCCCTGTGTGTGTGTCCATCCATCCATCCATCCCTGTGTGTGTGTCCGTCCATCCATCCCTGTGTGTGTGTCCATCCATCCATCCCTGTGTGTGTGTGTGTGTGTGTGTATCCATCCATCCATCCATCCATCCGTGTGTGTGTGTGTGTGTGTGTGTGTGTCCATCCATCCATCCCTGTGTGTGTGTCCGTGCAGCCTTGTGTGTGTGTCCAGCCTACCTGTGTCCCGAGCCTCCGTCCCGAGCCTCCTCCGTCCCGTGCCTCCTCCGTCCCGTGCCTCCTCCGTCCCGTGCCTCCTCCGTCCCGTGCCTCCTCCGTCCCGTGCCTCCTCCGTCCCGTGTCGTGCCGATGGATCGCCGCTCTTCTCGGCGGCCATTCTACAATTCAAAAGCCGCGCCTCCGCCTCCGCCTGTGATAGGCGGAACACTCAATTTCCCAGCAGCCTGTGTTCCGCCTATCACGGACATCCTCTCATCGTCGTCCGTAGTATGAGAATGAGCGGATGTCCGTGATAGGCGGAACACTGACTGCTGGGAAATTCAGTGTTCCGCCTATCACAGGCGGAGGCGGAGAAGGAGGCGCGGCTTTTGAATTTTAATGTCCGCCGTCTGTCTGCTCGATACGCTGATCGAGCAGTCAGACAGCGGTGACTCGAGTATAAGCCGAGGGGGCACTTTCAGCCTCAAAAAAGAGGCTGAAAATCTCGGCTTATACTCGAGTATATACGGTAAGCCCTGCAGCCTTCACCTCCACTCCACAGAAAGTGATACGTTTGCATATGTGAGCACAAAATTGCAGCACAGTTGTACATTAACTAACCGGCATTTCAACAAAAAAACTGCCTCTCTTCCATATATCAATTGAAACGGCGAATATTTTTTGGTGGTTTGAATTTTTGACCGCAAATAAAATAATGTAGGTTCCAAAAACATATCCCAATCATCCTGCTTATCATTGACCACTTTTATTAGAGCTCTAGAGTGAAAAAAAAATACAAAAAAATAGATTTACTTAACACCACATTTACAGCTCTCTAGAAAAAAGTCCTGCCACGAGTCCCATACTCAAGAGAAGTATGTTTTACGCTTAACCACTTGCAAAAGCAGCGGAATGCAAACACAAATGTGATTGGGAAAAAGGGAACAGTAATAAATGGTAAATACAAATACTAATTTAAACTTGACACATTATATTAGCGTTGGTTTTCTCATCAAGCCCATTTGTTTGTGGATTATATGCAGCTGTCACACTCCTTTCTATTCCCAGAAGTACAAAGGCCATGGTTAAGCTGTAAAAAGAAGCATGTTTAAAAACAAAATGAAAGTAGCAACCTAACGCTCATAGCATTTCTACTACTATGCTATTTTTAAAGTACACTTACTTGATTCGCATACTCTCTGCCTTGGTCAGACAGGATTCTTTTGGGACATCCGTGTCTATATATCATAGAGCAAAGGTGTTGTCCCACTTCAGAAGCGCTTTTAGTTTTTAGTGGGAACTCCTCCACCCAATTTGAAAAATAATCAGTTGCCGTGAGGTCCTGTTAGGTCGATGTCAACGAGTTCCCAAACATATGACACCTAATAGGATAGAATAAATTATTTGTAAATGCATTAATGATATATTTTGACTATCATCAGATCTATTATGTAAAAATAAAAGCACAACTTTAACAACATTTACCTTAATCAACTGCAGTGGCTCGCTACCTATCAATGGTTTTCCCACCTTCTGACACTGCTCACATTCGAGTACCTTGAAGAATACAATCTTAAAAATGTGTATGCCATTTGTGTAGGTGTATGTAAATTCTCAAAATCTAGTAGATTGCATACCCAGTTAGCAATCTGTACAGTCATTGCGTTCCAGTAAAATCTGGAGCACACTGCAGAGCGCGTTTTTTAGAATGCCAGTATGATCGCCAAGAGGTGAAGTATGAAATTGATGAAATGTGCTCTTTGCCTTATCTTTTGGTTTGAATAGCTATTTTATTGCCATAGAAGAGCTTTCCTTCTATAAAACAAAATTGACATTAAAAGATGGATTCATGAAAGAGCTATCCTACAATTTTGTTGTAGTGCATTATCCTTTGACACTCACCATTTATTGAAAATTTGGAGGCGTACCTCCGAAGGACGTGTTTAATTTTTAGAATATGCCGATGGGTACACCCCCTGAGCGAGGTAATTGTATACCTCTTGCCACTTGTTCTCCATTCCTGAAAATATAGCAGAACAGTATTGGATAACATTAAACATTAAAACCTGTAAACGCATTTTGGTAAGATATATTAAAAAACACAAATGCAAAGTGTGTTTTTCAGCCACTTCATCGAAAATATACAGAAAATTTAACAGCTGGTAAATAAACCAAGTCTATAATAAATGAGAATCAAAAAATATAGTCTTTATATACCTATAAAAAAATTGATACATGCCTCAGAAATGAAAATAATTCTGATATTACTCACTAGTTGCTGGAGTCTGATATATCGGGACTGCAATGCAACTGACCGAAACCAAATGCAAAAAGGGGGAAGATGCATAGATAAAAAGGTTTATTAAAAATGCTACATGGACCATCAACGTTGCAAAGAGCATGACCGTAATCAGATGATACTCACTAGTTGGGGAGTCTGGTAGATCAGGCCTGCAATGCAACTGATCATATGCAAAGCCTGTGAAGAAAATAAATTTAGAAAAATAAGAGGATACATAGAATAAAGGTATATTATATGCTAGATGAACCCTCAACGTTTCAAACAGCAGTACAGTATTAGATATTACTCACTAGTCATGGAGTCTGTTAGAGTGGGTCTGCAATGCAAGTGACCGAAACCAAATGCAAAGCCTGTGAAGGGAAAAGGAAAAAAAAAAAAAATATGATATGCTTTGAAACGACGGTGTGATTAAAATAGAACCATAAACCTAGAAGATGTGCAGATTTTTTTTTATATTTGAATGGGTATCGGAGTATATTTATTTTATATATATATATATATATATATATATATATATATATATATATATATATATATATATATATATATATATATATATATATATATATATATATATATATATATATTGTGTGTATATATAAATGTGTGTGTGTGTGTGTGTATATGTATACACATACACACACACACACTGATTCACACACTCTTGCCATTCTGTTGATGAGCTTCAAGAGATAGTTACCTAAAATGGCTTTCCAACAGTCTTGAAGGAGTTCCCAGAGATGCTTAGCACTTGTTGGCCCTTTTGCCTTCACTCTGCAGTCCAGCTCACCCCAAACCATCTCAATTGGGTTCAGGTCCTGTGACTGTGGAAGCCAGGTCATCTGGCACAGCACCCCATCACTCGCCTTCTTGGTCAAATAGCCCTTACACAGCCTGGAGGTGTGTTTGGGGTCATTGTCCTATTGAAAAATAAATGATGGTCCAACTAAACGCAAACTGGCTGGAATAACATGCCACTGCAAGATGCTGTGGTAGCCATGCTGGTTCAGTATGCCTTCAATTTTGAATAAATCCCCAACAGTGTCACCAGTAAAGCACCCCCACACCATCACACCTCCTCCTCCATGCTTCACGGTGGGAACCAGGCATGTAGAGTCCATCCATTCACCTCTTCTGCGCCGCACAAAGACACAGTGGTTGGAACCAAAGATTTCAAACTTGGACTCATCAGACCAAAGCACAGATTTCCACTGGTGTAATGTCCATTCCTTGTGTTCTTTAGCCCAAACAAGTCTCTTCTGCTTGTTGCCTGTCCTCAGCAGTGATTTCCTAGCAGCTATTTTACCATGAAGGCCTGATTCACAGAGTCTCCTCTTAACAGTTGTTCTAGAGATGTGTCTGCTGCTAGAACTCTGTGTGGCATTGACCTGTTCTCTAATCTGAGCTGCTGTTAACCTGCAATTTCTGAGGCTGGTGACTCGGATGAACTTATCGTCCGCAGCAAAGGTGACTCTTGGTCTTCCTTTCCTGGGGCGGTCCTCATGTGAGCCAGTTTCTTTGTAGCGCTTGATGGTTTTTGCGACTGCACTTGGGGACACTTTCAAAGATTTCCCAATTGTTCGGACTGACTGACCTTCATTTCTTAAAGTAATGATGGCCACTCGTTTTTCTTTACTTAGCTGCTTTTTTCTTGCCATAATACAAATTCTAACAGTCTATTCAGTAGGACTATCAGCTGTATACTGTATCCACCTCCTGCACAACACAACTGATGGGTCCAACCCCATTTATAAGGCTTGAAATCCCACTTATTAAACCTGACAGGGCACACCTGTGAAGTGAAAACCATTTCAGGTGACTACCTCTTGAAGCTCATCAACAGAATGCCAAGAGTGTGCGGAGCAGTAATCAAAGCAAAAGGTGGCTACTTTGAAGAACCTACAATACAAGACATATTTTCAGTTGTTTCACACTTTTTTGTTCAGTATATAATTCCACATGTGTTAATTCATAGTTTTGATGCCTTCAGTGTGAATCTACAATTTTCATAGTCATGAAAATAAAGAAAACTCTTTGAGAAGGTGTGTCTAAACTTTTGGTCTGTACTGTGTGTGTGTGTGTGTGTGTGTGTGTGTGTGTATGTATGTATGTATGTATGTATGTATGTATGTATGTGTATGTGTATGTGTATGTGTATGTATATATATATATATATATATATATATATATATATATGTATGTATGTATGTATGTATGTATGTATGTATGTATGTATGTATGTATGTATGTATGTATGTATGTATGTATGTATGTATGTATGTATATATATATATATATATATATATATATATATAGTATGTGTATATGTATGTGTGTGTATATGTATGTATGTATGTGTGTGTGTGTATATATATATATATATTATAAATTTAGACAGATGTCTAGGGTGGATATGGACGTTTCTTGCAGAGTAGGTTGAAAATGATGGCCATGTTATCATGTGTTGGGGCCATAATTTTCAACATACTCGGCAAGAAACGTCCATATCTGCCCTAGACATCTCTGCCATTGTGTTCATCCCTCATCCATCCAAAACGTATCAGTCGTCGTAAGTTGCATCCATCAATAATACACACGTGCTGTATATGTGGTGGGGTGAGGGGAGGAAACAATGGCAAAGTAATTTTGGGGGGAGAGGATGTGTATTGCACAAATTGGCTGGCATATGTGGGGTGGGGAAAACCACAATGGGCAAGATGTGCGGTGGAGAGGATGTGTATGGCACAAAATGGCTGTCAAGGGGGGGAGGAGGGATGGGAAGATGTGTGTTTGAGAGGCTGTGTATTGGACAAAAAGGCTGCCATGGGGGGGGGGGGGGGAGCGGTAGTACATACACCACACAACTTTTGAACAAAACTTTTGAACTGTTAATACATGTGCAGTATTAATGATCTATCCATAAAGTACATGCCCTTTACACAGACCGGCCTGAAGAGTAATAACATTGAAGCATAATGGGCAATTACTGCAATACACATCATGACCATCATAAATCTTTGCCATTGTATTGTTGTGTCCACATACCCCCCCACCCCCTCCATCCATCTATAGAATACAAGCCCTGTGCACAGATGGCCACCACAGTGCTTATGGAAAAATTTCAAATCTTAATATAATAATCCATACAATACAAGCGCTGTGCAAAAATCCATCCATACAATACAGGCCCGGTGCAAGTACCTGTCTTCGACTGGTATCTGCAACCCCCCCCCCCCGAAAGGTGCCAAATATGACACCAGAGGGGGGGGGGGTTCCAAAAAGTGGAGGTTCGATTTTTGTGTGAACCTCCGCTTTAATGTGAATTTTTACTTGCTGTATTGGGAGTAGTGAGTGTGCAAAAATCAGTTCCTATGGATGCTCAGTGTAAAAGCCCACACGCTCAGAGGCCACATGTATGCATACAGTCAACGGGTACAGGTAACAAAAACGGGTAGGACTCTGCTACAAAGTTTGTTAAAATTCCTGCAGTGTACATAGATCACACAGACTTTTTTCTTCTTTTCCTCTCAACAAAAGTGGCGCTATTCTTTCATGTCATTTATTGGCATTATTACCAATTTAGAAAACCTGGGACTGTATGGCAGTAGAATAACTAACCATTCTGGATAGTTTCTGAACTTGTCTATTAACCTTTTGTGCCTTGACTGCACACATGTGCATCTTCTCTGATGATGCATGTGTGTCAGTCCTAAAAGTGTTGATGACCCACAATCTGCAATTGCAAGAGGAGATAAACAGACACTCAAGCTACTTTTGACATTGTTAAATAATTGGAGAGCCGGAGTAGGCATTTTAGACCCTGTCCATCATATTCAAGAATTTTTGTGTCCAACCCCACAGCCTGCAGCCTGTCCGTCTATGACAGCCTGAAATACTGCATCTGGACATGGCTGGAGGATGTATTGAGTGGTGCTCGTGTTAAAGGCCCTGTGCATTTAGGGCATACTGTGTATGTCCATAAATGTACACTGAATTCAAGTACCACTTGGTACAGGGTCCACCCACAGCATATTTTAGCTTGTCACAGGGCTTGACATTGCACCTTCACCTCCAGGGAGCATGAAAACACTGGAATTTAGTGCTCACGGGGTAAACGCTCAGTGATCATGTAGCCTAATGGCTGTAAAGTAACTTTAAATATTTGTGACACTAAATACTTTTTCTTTTTCATATTATAAAAGAATGTCTGAAGATGCAACCGTATCTTTTTCTTTTCAGACGTGCGATTTGTGGTGACTTGATTTTGAGAAGACCTGAAGTCTCATGCAATGAGGATCCGTTTAAGAAGATGGCCTCTACTTGTAAAGACACTAGTGCTGTTTGGCATGTTCATGTTTACATATATGGTGATAGAACTTTCTGTTTCTTATTCCAACTCAATGCAAGAAAACCCTTCCACTAAAAGACGATGGGAAAGAGAGTTTGTTGATACCAAGGAGAAAATTGAGGACCTGAGTCGTCCAGTTTACATTAAACCTCCACCAAATCCAAATTTTCCAGGAGAATGGGGAAAAGCTGCACATTTGTCTCTGAGTCCGGCAGAAAAAAAGATGCAGGAGGATAGCATAGAGAAATATGCTATTAATATTTATTTGAGTGACCAGATATCATTGCACCGGCACATACAGGATAACCGAATGCATGAGTAAGTAACAGAATTTTTCTCTTAGTGAAGTCTTCAGGTTCAATTTCCTTTTTAAGACTGAAGTTGTGTTTTATTTTTTTATTTTTTTTTTTCATGCTTGTGTGCACATACAGATATAAAATTAATGAATATAGTACTACATCTAATTTTAAAGGGGTGTTACATCCAACATCAAAAATGTAAGCTTGCCAATCCTTCGATGTGGTGTCTGCGTTCTTCTCCCCCCGCCCCCCCCTTCATTTCACTTGCTAACATTTACTGTCTTGGGTGTGATCTGGATGAAGTAGTAAAGCAGACAGCTTTGTTGGACTGGGGATTGGGTAGTGTTAGACTAGAAGGTTTAAATGGACTTCACTAACAATTGTAATCATGCCTGTTTCAAATCGTGCTGAAATCGCGGCAAAACACAAACGTCTGTTTGGGTGCCATTCATTGTTAATGGCACCCCAAGGACAGTGTGATGCTGTTGTGATTGTCACTTATGAAAACACGCCAGGCTCAGGGCCAAAAATGTGGTCCTTGAGCTTCTTTACTGCGATAGACTCGCCTAGGGCAGTTCATTAAATTAAGTGGGCTGCCCTGTGTGTGACACGTGGAAACGCATTTAAAAAAGTATTGAGCGGGAACTCCTGTTACCGCTACGTGAGATGTGAACTGGACCTTACAGCAAACTTTTTTTTTTTTTCCTTCTGGGGTATAGGTTTTATATACTGTAAAAGAATACAAAGTGACCATTGTAAGCACCTCTGTCAGTGGTAATTTGTCTCCTCTCTAACTACTACCTAGTTTGGACAGCTTGGTCTGTTAAAGAATATGTAAGCCCAACATATCATATTCTTGATATGTGCCTGCTGTACCATGACGTACTTGTATGAAAAAAAGTATCCTGTTCTCTGTTTTGCTTCCTTTGTGTGAAATCCCTGGTGTTCCTGCCAGTCTCTCTGCTTTTGCTAATCAAGACTGACCACACTAAGCAGGATTACACATCATTGTCCATTTTTGATCTATGCTGGGAACCAAGGTTGGCCTTCTCCATAACACCCCCCACCTCCACAGCCTTTCACTGGGAGAATCGGTGTGTTACCGTTTCTCCTCCCCCTGCTCTTATGCAGCTATGAACAGGGGGAATGTGATCGCATAAAAAGGGGCCTTGAAAAAGTATTCATACCCCTTGACATTTTCCACATTTTGTCATGTTACAACCAAAAACATGTATTTTATTGGGATTTTATGTGATAGACCAGTGATGGCGAACCTTGGCACCCCAGATGTTTTGGAACTACATTTCCCATGATGCTCATGCACTCTGCAGTGTAGTGGAGCATCATGGGAAATGTAGTTCCAAAACATCTGGGGTGCCAAGGTTTGCCATCACTGTGATAGACCAACACATAGTGGCAAAAAATTGTAAAGTTGAAGGAAAATGATAAATGGGTTACAAATATGTGAAAAGTGCAGCGTGCATTTGTATTCAGCCCCCGAGTCAATACTTTGTAGAACTATCTTTTGCTGCAATTACAGCTGCTTTGGGTATATCTCTACCAGCTTTGCATGTATATAGAGTGACATTTTTGCCCATTTTTCCTTGCAAAATAGCTCAATCTCTGTCAGATTGGATGGAGAGCATCCGTGAGCAGCAATTTTCAAGTCTTGCAACAGATTCCCAATTGGATTTAGGTCTAGACTTTGACGGGGCTATTCTAACACATGAATATGCTTTGCTTTGATCTAAACCATTCCCTTGAAGATTTGACTGTATGTTTAGGGTCGAGAAGAAAAGAGTGATTGCACACTTGAATCCAAAAGATGCTGTGGAAATGTCTTTGTCATGAGCCAGACGAAATTGCAATGATAATCAGTTGACGCGTTTCACACGAAAAGAACTGAGCTTGTTCAGAACTGTATGTTTAGGGTCGTTGAGGTGGAGGTTCACCTTCCAGCAGGGCAGACTCTTAGCCCTTGTACACACGGTCGGAAAATCCAATGGAAAATGTCCGATCGGCCCGTGTTGTTGGATAATCCGTGTGTGTGGGCTCCATCGGACTGTTTTGGTTGGAATATCCGACAGACAAAGTTGGAGAGCTTGGCTATAAAATTTTCCCACAACATGATCCGATCGGACCTCGTCCGATCGTTTGTAGAGCACTCCGATCGGACAAAGTGCCACGCATGCTCAGATCAAATTACGAAACCAAAGCTATTGGCTACTAGCCTGAACGTAGTCCCGTCATTATAAATGAACGTCATCACGTTCTGAACGATCGGATTTTCTGACAACTTTGTCCTACCGTGGGTATGCAACACCAGTTTCTGACAAAATATGTCAGAACAAATCTGACTGATTTTGTTGTCGGAATGTCCGACCGTGTGTACAAGGGCTAACAGGTTTTCTTCTAAGATTGCCCTGTATTTGGCTCTGTCCATCTTCCGATCAACTCTGACCAGCTCTCTTTTCCGGCTGAAGAAAAGCATCCATAAAACATGATGCTGCCACCATTGTGTTTTCACAGTGGGAATGGTTTGTTCAGGGCGATATGCAGTGTTCGTTTCTTTATCGGACATCATGGGACGCAGAGCTGCCATAATAATTACTATGTGGGTTATACATACAACAGAATGATGTAGCGCAACATACAGAAAATAACCACAATATTATAAAAGTGCAAAAAATGTGTACAAAAAAAATCTATATGCAGCATCTCACAAAAGTGAGTACACCCCTCACATAAATATATATTTTATTATATCTTTTCATGTCAAGAAATTACACTTTTATACAATTTTAAAGTAGTGAGTGTACAGCTTGTATAACCAGTTGCCGACCGCTGCATGCCGATGTAGGTCGGCAGAATGGCACGGGCAGGCATATGGGGGAACCTGTATGTCCCAGCCTCTCGGCGGGTCCCCTATTGGGCCCCCCCCCCCCCCCCCCCGGTGCCTGTGACAGTTGAAATTGCTTCAGGAGCGATCTGTGCTGAGGGGGAGGCAACTGATTCATGGCCACCCCTTCGCGATCGCTCCTGGTGAATGGAATACTTCCTCTGCTTCTGTAATGTAAACAGAAGCAAAGGAAGTGATGTCCTCTCTCCTTGCATCGGTCTTTTCATCCTGGCGCCCGATGAGAGAAGACATCAAGTAAGTGCACCCTCACTACACATACAGTAGAACATACAGGCACACAAATCGCCCCCGATCAACCTCCCTGCACCCCCTGACACAATGACACCAATAGCAGTTTTTATTTTTTTACTGATCACTGCATTGGTGTCATTTGTGACGGTTATAAGTGTTAGGGCAGTTAGTGGCAGCCCCTTTTAGGTCTAGGGGTAACACCCCAACCCCCCCAAATAAAGGTTTAACCTCTTGATCATCCCCTGTCGCCAGTGTCATTAAGCAATCTTTTTCTGATTGCTGTATTAGTGTCACAGGTGATGCTAGTTAGCCAGGTAAGTATTTATTTAGGTTCACTATCGGCTTTTTATAGCGTCAGGTCCCCTCATATACTACCTAGTAAAGATTTTAACCCCCTGATTGCCCCCTCATTGACCTTTTCATCAGTGATCACCATATAACTGTTACGGGTGACGCTGGTTAGTTTGTTTTTTTATGCTGTCGGGGCACCTGCCGTTTATTACCCAATAAAGGTGTAACCCTCTGATCGCCCGGCGGGTGATACAAGTTAGGTTTTGGGGTCAGATCATGTCTGCGTCGCCCCAGGCATCGTCAAATTAGTGCCAGTACCGCTAACACCCATGCACACAGCATACACCTCCCTTAGTGGTATAGTGTTTGAAAGGATTGAGATCAGATCTATACTAGCGTCCCCAGCAGTTTAGGGTTCCCAAAATCGCAGTGTTAGCAGGATCAGCCCAGATACCTGCTAGCACTTGTTTGGCCCCTCCGCCCAGCCCACCCAATTGCAGGATTGATCGATCACTGTCACTTAGAAAAAAACACTAAACACATAACTGCAGCGTTCGCAGAGTCAGGCCTGATCCCTGTGATTGCTAACCATTTTTTTGGTAGCACTTTGATACAGTTGTTGACTGCCAGGGAGCTTTTTTACCTGAGTCTCACTAATGTACCAGTAAATTTAGAGCCCAAAATGGCAAATCGAAGGTACTCTAGTGAAGAGGCCTACACGTTTCTGAGCATGACAGATAGTGAAGAGGAAGTCGCTCGTCTGTCAGATTCAGGCCCATATTACGACCCTGTAGACTACATCGGCTCCATGACAGATGGCTCTGACGACTGAGTTTTGGTCCCTGCCAAGGTCAGGCGTACCAGACCCCGATCTTCTGCTGTTGAGGTGCAAGAACCAGGTCTCTCATATGGATCAGAGAAGTACAAGGGGCCTAGTACACCCTGGTTGTAGTGAAAGCAGTACTGCAGTAACACGTGGCGAGTCCCATAAGTGTAGTTCAAGCTGGCGAGGTGGCAAGCACAAGTAGTGTCTCGCTGCCACCAAGAAGACAAACACCGGCCTGTTGTGCCCATAGAGTTCTTCCTGCAGAATTCGCCAATCTTAATTGGGAGCCCACCACTTCTGCAGCACCCGTACTCCCCCCCCCCCCCCCCCCCCCATTCCCTGGCCAACGTGGCATTCAGGTGGAAACAGTTGATTTTACGTCACTTGATTTTTATTTGCTGTTTTTCTCTATAGATCTGTTGTGGACCAAAGCAATTTGTATGCTGGCCAATACATCACCGCTAATCCCCAGTCCTCCCTTACCAGAGATTGGAAACCAATTATGGTTTCCGAATTTAAGACCTTTCTGGGCCTATGCCTTCTCATGCGCATAACTAAAAAGAGCGAGTTGCGGTCATATTGGTCCACTGACCCAATTCACCATTTGTCCGTGTTCTCTGCTTCCATGGCCAGGGCACAATACGAGCAGTTCTTGCGGTTCATACACTTCAACAACAATGAACTCTGTTGTCCTTGTGGAGACCCTGGATAGGATCCGCTCTACAAAATTCAGCCCCTCGTAAACCACTTCAACCAACGTTTTGAAGACTTATTTACTCCCCATCAAGTTGTCTGCCTTGATGAGTCCCTGATTGTTTTCTGGCTGCTTGTTATTCAAACAGTATCTTTCCAGCAAGCGTGCCAGTTACAGGGTCAAGATGTATAAGCTCTGTGACAGGGCCACAGGCTGTACATGTAGATTTATGGTTGATAGTCGCGTAGAGCCGACAAACTTCCCTAACTACATAGGAAGCACTGGCAAGATTGTGTGGGACTTGGTATCGCCCTTATTCGAAAAGGGGTACCATTTTGTATGTGGACAATTATTACATGAGCGTGCCACTTTTTAGTTACTTGTTTGATCATCAGATCGGAGCATGTGGCACCGTGCAACCTAATCGCCAGAGCTTTCCCCAGCAGCTTGTAGATTCCCATCTTAGGCTGAGGTGCAATAACTTGCTCGCTATGAAGTGGTGGGATAATGAGAATGTTTTCGTTCTTACCTCCCTTCATGCAGACACACGGCCCAAATTACTACGGCGACTGGTGTTGTGGAGAAACCCCTCTGTGTCCACGAATATAACCTTAATATGGGAGGGATGGACCTCAACGACCATTTGGCGCCGTACCTAGTTGCCCGTAAGGCCAGACGCTGGTACAAGAAAGTGTCTGTTTTATTTATTTCAATTGGCTTTGCTGAACGCTCATGTGCTATACAGGGCTTCAGGACAGACTGGATTCTTCCTTAAATTCCAGGAAGAGATCGTCAGAGCCCTTCTGTTTCCAGACAATGCTCCTCCTCACCTTCCCAATCCAAATGCAGTAAGCCGGCTGCATGAGAGGCATTTTCCTTATGTCCTTCCGAGTACCCCTACCCAACAACTCCCCCCCCCCCCCCCCAAGAAAATGTGTCTGTAGAAAGCACGGATATAGGCGTGACACCTGCTATTTTTGTCCCTCCTGTCCTGACAATGCTGGTCTTTGCATTGGTAAATGTTTCAAATGCCACCATACACTAGTGGAGATTTAGCGTAGGGTACAGCATCGCACAGACTAGGCACACTTTCACAGGGTCTCCCAAGATGCCATCGCTTTTTGAGAGACCCGAACTGTTACAGTTAAAAATAAAAGTGTAAAAAAAAAAGAGAGAAATTATAACAAATTGTTGTCGTTTTTTTATTCTCATTCTTTCTCCCTCTCCCTCTCCCTTGTGATGGGTAGTGAGGAGTGAAATAAAAAATTTACGCCCTTAGAAATCCTGAAGGCGGTGCTTGGATTTCGGGGCCCCGTACGTGGGTAGGCTCCCAAAAAGTCCCACACATGTGGTATCCCTGTACTCCGAAGCAACAGAATGTATTTTGGTGTGTAATGCCACATATGCCCATGGCATGTGTGAGCAATATGATTTAGTGACAACTTTTTTTTTTTTGTAATTTATTCAATCACTTGGGACAAAAAAATAAAATATTCAGTGGGCTCAACATGCCTCTTGGCAATTTCCTTAGGGTGTCTACTTTCCAAAATGGGTTAATTTTGGGGGGGGGGGGGGGGGGGGTTGTACTGCCCTGCCATTTTAGTACCTCAAGAAATGATGGGCAGTCATAATCTAAAAGCTGCGTGAATTCCAGAAAATGTACCTTCGTTCGTAGATGCTATAACTTTTGTGCAAACCAATAAATATATGCTTATTGACTTAAAGCTGCGCAGTGCCAAATTGTAAAAAGTCCTCTGGTCTTTAGGCAGCCAAATGGTAAGTGTAAGGCCGCGTACACACGAGAGGATTGTCTGTCCAACTAAGTCCATCAGACAATCCGACAGACAGTCCGTCCTACTTTTGAATGAACGGACTTGACCACACACGATGAACAGACAGTCCGCTGAAAGCTTGCGCGATGACGTGTACAGCACGTACGACGGGACTAGAAATACGACGTCCAATACACTGCAATGCAACCTTCGGCCGTGTAAATCCTTTCTGAGCATGCGCCATACTTAGTCCGTCCAACTAGCCTACTCACGAGCGGACTGTCCGCTGAAACCAAAGTTGGACGGACTGTATTACGGAAATTCCGAAAGACTTAGTCCGCCAGACTGTCCGCTGAAAAAGTCAGCTGAAGCCCACACACGAGCGGACTGTCCGCTGAAACACGTTTCAGCGGACTAAGTTGGACGGACAATCCTCTCGTGTGTACGCGGCCTAAGTTTTGCTGTCCCCTCAAAATAACTCAACATAGCCATTAATAACTAAACCGTTACATTACACACCTCCTTCATGCCACCAGGATGACAATTAAGTGCTTGTTGCTTAACGCTAAAGGCCTGAACCACCCAGAAAAATGATTTTCATTATTGAAGGAGGCTAACAAATACCCAAGCCGATATCTTAAGTGTCCAAGAAACTCCTTTCCAAACATCAAATCTACTGAAATACTCACACAAAGATGCATTTTTTGTGTAGATGTATATTGACATAGATGCATGTTGGCATAACCGCATGTATACATAGATGCATGTTGCGTAGACGTGTTTGCATAAAAAATGTTGCATAAACACGTTCCATAAACGCATGCTTGCTTATTGCGTAAATGCACCTTTCCATGAGCACGTGTTGCATAAGGGAAAACATAAAAGCGCATCCATGCAAATGCTTATTCGTTTGCATAGATGCGCTTTTATGTTTTCCCTAAATGCATATTTGCATAAACGCATGCTTCCATAAATGCATATTCTAAAACGCATGCTGGCATGTTTTCATTTGTACTGCATACGTATATGCTTAGTTTGAACTGCATTTGTTTACATTAACCACTTTCAGACCAAACCATTTTGCTGGCTTAAGACCAGACGACTGTGTTGCTTTAACTGACAATTGTGCAGTCGTTCGATGTGGCTCCCAAACAAAATTGACGTCCTTTTTTTTTTTTTCCCCACAAATAGAGCTTTCTTTTGGTGGCATTTGATCACCCCTGCCTTTTTTGTATTTTTTGCGCTATAAATAAAAAAAAGAGCGACAAAAAAACCAAATTTTTTTCTCCCTCAGTTTAGGCCGACACGTATTCTTCGACATATTTTTGTAAAATCTTTTTTTTTATTGAATTTTTAATGGCATACAAAATCGCCCACGCAGGGGCCAAACATTTCCCACACAGGGGTAATCTTCCAAATGTGGCAACTTCGACATTATTTTTAGTAAAAAAAAAAATAAAAAAAAATAGCAATAAGTGATTATTTGTTTGCGCAAAATTTATAGCGTTTACAAAATAGGGGATAGTTTTATGGCATTTTTATAATTTTTTTTTTTTTTACTAGTAATGGCGGCAATCAGCGATTTTTATTGTGACACTAACATTATGGCGGATACATCGGACATTTTTGACACATTTTTGGGACCATTGTCATTTATACAGCAATTGGTGCTATACAAATGCACCGATTCCTGTGAATGACATTGGCAGTGGAGCAGACCGACTGGCGCGCTCACGTGCGTCCGCTGGCGCGCACTCGTTGGCAGGGCGCCAATTTCAACTGGACGTGCCTGTACGCCAGTTTGCCTGCCCGTGCCATTCTGCCGACTTGCATCGATGTGCGCCGGTCGGGAAGTGGTTAAACTGTACACATATTTGCTTATTTGCCTTGGGATCCATACATAAATGCATGAACAGCAAGAATACATGTATACCTACATGTTTGTATACCTAGGTACCTACATAATGGCATACCTGGATACCTGCATACCTAAGGGGTTGCATAGTTGTAAACCAACGTTGTTTTAGGCCTGCATCCTTGGAGGACTGTGTATTAGGTTGGCTAATATAGTTACTATGTTATTTACCTGTTATACCAGTTAAATGGGTCCAGAAAAGAGGAAGTCGGGGAAGGCAGGTGCACCGCTCTCAGGTTCAGTGATCTGGTGGTGTCCACATCTCCCGATGGACAGTGGTGTTGGGTGCATCTGAGCCACTGTGGTGTTTGGCATTTCAGTTTCCTGATGATGCTTTCATTGTTCATCAGATGAACTGTGGCCGCATCACCTTGATCATGGCTGATCTGTTGGTCAAAACCTAAGTAAGATCTAGCCTAGTATGGGTGGGAGACTGCCCAGGAATACCAGATACTGTAAGCTTTTCCCCACCTGTGTGAGGGAGGCATCTGAGACTGCTGTGTTTTGAGCGATTCTTAAGGCAGTCTCCGAGGGGGTTTGCTCCGTCTTTAGCCGGCAGAAACATTAAGTTGGTATCGTCCACAAATGGAGAGATTGAACTGTTTACACCATCCTCCAGGTCATTTATGAACAAAATAAATGGGATTGGTCCCAGCACAGAACCCTGGGGGACCCCACTCCCCTCCCCTGGCTATTCCAAGTACTCCCCATTTATCACCAACCTCTGAACTCGGCCTTGTAGCCAGTTTTCAATCAATGTACTCACCCTATGGTCCATGCCAACAGACCTTATTTTGTACAGTAAACGTTTATGGGAAACTTTCAAATGCCTTTGCAAAATCCAGATACACCACGCCCATGGGCCTTCCTTTATATAGATGGCAACTCGCCTCCTCGTAGAAGGTTAAAGTGGTTGTAAACCCTCCCCCACAACTTTGTCCCATGTAAATCAGGATAAAAAACCCTAATGAACACTGCTTGTAGATATCTCCTTACTTAGTATTGTTGTAATCCTTTTTTGTTCTTTAGAAAAACGACACTGAGCATGCCCAGATCTCCCCTGATTTACGGCACACTCTCTGTCTTATCTATCTGTTATCAGGACTTCCTACGGCACACAGCTCTGAACTCCCAGGAGGCTGCTATTCACTCAGAGCTTCCTCCTACACACCATGTGACCTCACATACAGTGTAAACCAGGGAATGGGACAGCATTACTGCAGACTTATCAGCTGAACCTGATAGGACTCATACAGGCAAACACTAGGTAATCGGCACAAGTAAATACTATGAAATAAAACAAGTACGCTATGAACAGGGAAGCAGGGTTGCCATAGAAACGTTGGATTTAAGGGGGAAACTTGGTTAACAGTATGGGAAGTACTCAATGTAAGGGCGGAAATACACTCCACTGTGGACTCAGAAAACAATAGTTAAGATGGCGCTGCCTAACCCCTGGAAACACGTTTTTTAAAAGTTTCTTTAACCACTTGCCGCCCGCCCTATTACAAATTGACGGTGGCAAAGTGGTTTGATAATCCTGACCGGACGTCATATGACGTCCTCAGGATTATGAGCCGCTGCGCGCCCCGGGGGCGCGCATCGCGGCGATCGTTGTTGCGGGGTGTCAGTCTGACACCCGGCAACTACGATCCCGGTAAAGAGTCTCCGACGGAGACTCTTTACCACGTGATCAGCCGTGTCCAATCACGGCTGATCACAGTGTAAATGGGAAGAGCCGGTGATCGGCTTTTCCTCACTCGCGTCTGTCAGACGCGAGTAGAGGAGAGCCGATCAGCTGCTCCTCTGACAGGGGGGGTCTGTGCTGATCGATTATCGGCACACCTCCTCCCCCCCGAGGATGCCCACACTGGACCACCAGGGACGCCACCAGACCACCAGGGAAAAGGTAATCCTCCCTAGACCACCAGGGATGCCAATGGTCAGCACAATGGATGCCAATCAGTGCCCATAATGGATGCCAATCAGTGCCCACAACAGGCATCACTGATTGGCATGCATTATTGTTTGACACTGATTGGCATCCATTAGTACAGTATAACACCAATGCCGCCTATCAGTGCCCACCTGTGCCGCCTATCAGTGCCCACCTGTGCCGCCTATCAGTGCCCACCTGTGCCGCCTATCAGTGCCCACCTGTGCCGCCTATCAGTGCCCACCTGTGCCGCCTATCAGTGCCCACCTGTGCCGCCTATCAGTGCCCACCTGTGCCGCCTATCAGTGCCCACCTGTGCCGCCTATCAGTGCCCACCTGTGCCGCCTATCAGTGCCCACCTGTGCCGCCTATCCATGCCCATCTCTGCCGCCCATCCATGCCCATCCGTGTCAGCTATCAGTGCCAATTTGTGCCGCCTATCAGTGTCCATCCGTGCCGCCTATCAGTGTCCATCAATGCCACCTCATCAGTGCCACTTCATTGGTGCCCATCAGTGCCGCCTTATCAGTGCCCATCAGTGAAGGAGAAAACGTACTTATTTACAAAGTTTTGAAACTGAAACAAAAAAAAGTTTTTTTTTTTTTTTTTTTTTTAATTTTCGGTATTTTTTTATTTGTAGCGCAAAAAATAAAAACCGCAAAGGTGATCAAATACCACCAAAAGAAAGCTCTATTTGTGGGAAAAAAATGATAAAAATTTCATTTGGGTACAGTGTAGCATGACCGCGCAATTGTCATTCAAAGTGCGACAGCGCTGAAAGCTCAAAATTGGTCTGGGCAGGAAGGTGTTTAAGTGCCCTGTATTGAAGTGGTTAAACAGTAATGCCGCGTACACACGGGCGGACTGTATGGCCTACTTAGTCCGCCAAAACACATTTCAGCGGACAGTCCGCTCGTGTGTGGGCTTCAGCTGACTTTTTTAGCGTGCAGTCCGGCGGACTAAGTATTTCGGAATGTTCGAAATACTGTCCGTCGTACTCGCATTTCGGCGGACAATCCGCCCGTGTGTATGCCAGTCCGCCGTACTTTTGAAATGAGCGGACTTTTCCCGCCCGGAGAAAAGTCTGCTCATTTCGAGCGGGTATCCAGGTAGGCGGGGCCCGCGAAGGAGACGTCGCTGGCCCCGCCGCCTGGTATGGACTTAAAGGGGAACCCCAACGCCGAAAAAAATCGGCGTGGGGGTTCCCCCCAAGTCCACAACAAACCCTTGTCTGAGCACGCTACCCGGCCAGCCAGGAAAGGGGGGGCGAGCGAGCGACCCCTCTCCTAAACCGTACCAGGCCGCATGCCCTCAACATGGGGGGGTGCCTTGGGGAAGGGGGGGGCGCGCGGCCCCCCCACCCCCAAAGCACCTTGTCCCCATGTTGATGAGGACAAGGGCCTCTTCCCGACAACCCTGGCCTTTGGTTGTCGGGGTCTACGGGCGGGGGGCTTATCGGAATCCGGGAGCCCCCTTTAATAAGGGGGCCCCCGGATACCGGCCCCCCACCCTATGTGAATGAGTATGGGGTACAATGTACCCCTACCCATTCACCTGTAAAATAAAAGTACCAAAAAAACCACAACACACGAGATAAAATACTTTATTGCACAGCTCCGGGGGTCTTCCGTCTTCGGGGGTCTTCTCGCCGGACTCCTCCGCTATCTTCTTGTAGCTCTTTTGCTAGCGGAGGAGTCCGGCTTTCTTCCTCGCCGCCGGCCTCTTCTCCCGACTTCGGGGGTCTTGTCCCCCTCTTCGGTTCTTCTACCGGGCCACCGCGCCTTCTTATAGCTCTTTTACAGGCGGTGGCCCGGTCTTCTGCCGCCGCCGCCTCTTCTTCTTCTTCTCCAGGAGATGTTGCCTCGACGATCTCTCCGGCCGGAATGCCAGGGACGCACTGCGCGGCCACTTGTATAGGGACAAGGGGCGATGTCACATGGGTTGATGTCACATGGGGACTATGACATTGTAAGGGGGCGGGGTCACCATGTGACACCAACCCATGTGACATAAAGCCATGTGACACCGCCCCTTGTCCCTATATAAGTGGCCGCGCAGTGCGTCCCTGTCATTCCGGCCGGAGAGATCGTCGAGGCAACATCTCCTGGAGAAGAAGAAGAAGAAGAAGAAGAGGCGGCGGCAGCAGAAGACCGGGCCACCTCCTGTAAAAGAGCTATAAGAAGGCGCGGTGGCCCGGCAGAAGAACCGAAGAGGGGGACAAGACCCCCGAAGTCGGGAGAAGAGGCCGGCGGCGAGGAAGAAAGCCGGACTCCTCCGCTAGCAAAAGAGCTACAAGAAGATAGCGGAGGAGTCCGGCGAGAAGACCCCCCGAAGAAGGAAGACCCCCGGAGCTGTGCAATAAAGTATTTTATCTCGTGTGTTGTGTTTTTTTTTTGGTACTTTTATTTTACAGGTGAATGGGTAGGGGCACATTGTACCCCATACTCATTCATATAGGGTGGGGGGCAGGTATCCGGGGGCCCCCTTATTAAAGGGGGCTCCCGGATTCCGATAAGCCCCCCCGCTCGTAGACCCCGACAACCAACGGCCAGGGTTGTCGGGAAGAGGCCCTTGTCCTCATCAACATGGGGACAAGGTGCTTTGGGGGTGGGGGAGGCACCCCCCCATGTTGAGGGCACGCGGCCTGGTACGGTTTAGGGGGGGGGGCGCTCGCTCGCCCCCCCTTTCCTGGCCGGCCGGGTAGCGTGCTCGGACAAGGGTCTTTTGACTTGGGGGACCCCCACGCTGATTTTTTTCGGCGTTGGGGTTCCCCTTTAAGTCCATACCAGGCGGCGGGGCCAGCGACGTCTCCTTCGCGGGCCCCGCCTACCTGGAGACGCGCTCGAAATGAGCGGACTTTCCTCCACGTGTGTGGGCGAGTCCGTTCATTTCAAAAGTAGGGTGGATAGTATGGCGGACTTAGTACGCCGTATTAGTCCGCTCAAAAAGTGGTGTGTGTGGTCAAGTCCATTCATTCGAAAGTATGACGGACTGTCCGTCGGATTGTCTGACGGACTAAGTTGACCAGACAGTCCGCCCGTGTGTACGCGGCTTAAGTAATATGCAATTTGGGCTGGATTACAGTGGCTATACTTTGATAATTACTTATTATAATGGACTAAATGAAAAGCATCAGAGTGGGAGAGTTTAGTTCCTCTTTAATAGATTGGTTTGTCAAGAACGATTCTTCATGAATCCATGCTGATTACTGCTTATGATACCGTTCTCGTTACTAAAATCTTGTATATAGTCCCTTATACCCTCCAAGAGCTTGCATATTATTGTTGGGCTAAACTGGTCTAATTCCCAGGGATGTATTTGGGGCCTTTTTAAATATTGGTGCTGCATTGGCTTTTCTCCAATCAGCTGGTACCATTCCAGTCTACAGTCCAGACTGTCAGTAAAATATTAGGAACAATGGTCTGGCAATTACTTGACTGAGTTCCCTAAGAAACCTTTAATGCAAGCCATCTTGTCCCAGTGATTTATTAATATTCAGTTTCCCAAGTTTTTTTTTTTTTCCACCTCAGTAAAAAAAAAAATTTTGCCAGAGACTAACTTCAGCTTGCCACTCATTAATGTCTCATACATAATTTCACATCATCGTGGCTTGTTTAATTACGCAAATTTTTGCAAAAAATTCCTTATAATCACATAAAAATGTCATATTATTTAGTTAAGTAAAATAAGTGAGCTTTCTCGTAGTGTATGCCATAGCTATATTTATTCCCCTGACAACCCCTAACTAAATTTTAATTTTTCTCCTCCACCCCCCCCCCCCTTCCCCGCAAGATCCACACATACACATGATTACAATTTAATTTCCTCACTCCTCTCACCAGTTCTATACCAGTAGCGTTCGCGAGTTAACTAACAGGTTCCTGGAGACGCCAGCAGGGAGGAAAAAACAAAAATATAAAAATAACAAAGAAAGAGAAAAAAAAAAAAAAAAAAAAGAGGAACACCAGACATTCATAGGGAAAAACAATTTTCCATATAGAAGCTGCGGCCAGCCCACATATAGTAGAATACCCAACTTCCCCAGACTAGACCCCCCATAAACTCCTAAACTTCTTGTTGTTACCCTGTCTAGTGAAGAAGACCCTTTCATTGGCAATTGTGGTTTTTATATTTATCATCCAAGTTTCAACTGATGGACCTAGGTGTGAATGCCATTGTTGAGTGATTAATTTCCTTGCTTGAAAGAGACATCTAATCACTGGTGTTTTAATGACGTTGGGAATTGTACAGTCCTCAGGAATAGTCAAAAGACAAGTCCTGACTGTTGCTTTCAGTGCTAAATTAAAGACTGTTAATCTGATCTATAACCTGCGTCCAATACCTAAATAACTTCGGACACCTCCAGAACATATGAATAAAATCACCAGTCATGCCACATCTCGGGCAATGGTCATTGTTGTTTTTCTCCATCCTAGTTTCGTAGGCTTCGTGATCAAACGTTTTATCCCCTAATCTAGCATACATATAAGAGATCAGTTCCTTAAGAGTATCCTGAAACATGATCTGTGACAGCACAGGCATCTCAGTCCATTGGACCTTTTGAGGTCCGAATTGTGACTGGGCTGCGTGCCTAACCTGAAGATATTTATAAAAGGCACGGTTCGATAATGAGAACTCCAATTTTAAGCTATTGAATGATTTAATTTCTGAACCCTGGAATATTTGAATTAGCTGGTTTTATACCTTGGTTCGCCCATTCCCTACATCTTTCGACTTTGGCTATTTCGGCCAAGTTTCTATTATTCCGTAACGGGGCCAATACGGATACCCCCTGGTATCCTAGTATAGCCTCGACTGTCTTCCAGAGTTTAACAGTCTGGTTGACTGTCGGGCAACTTATACCGAACGAGTTTGCCTCAAGGGCCTCAATAAGTGTATTATGGGGGCATCCTAGCATTAGTAGGCTATGGCACGGCAAGCCCTCTCTTGGTATTCCTGCTCCTGCTAAATATTGCATCTGTGCCGCCAAATAGTAAAGCCTAGGGTGTGGAACCGCCATCCTCCAACGGTAGCTGCAACGTCCGTAGACTAATCCTAGGCGGCCCCTTTTTTCCATATAAAATCTCTAAACGGAGATTCTATTTTCTTAAACCACTGCACGCCAACTCATACGGGCGAGTTATGAAGAAAATATAATATTTGAGGGAGCCAAACCATCTTAACCAGGTTGCAGCGTCCCGCCATCGATATGGGGAGGTGGCTCCAAATATCTGCCTTGTCTTTAAGTTTCAACAACAAAGGGGCTAAATTATCTTCCAGATACCCATTTACACCCCTAGCCATCCAAACCCCCAAGTACTTAAGTTTATCTACCACCTTCAAGTTAAAGGTATCTTGTATTACATTAATGGCCCCCAAATCTATCGGGAGTAGTGCCGATTTATCCCAATTAATGGTCAATCCAGATACTTGGCCAAATTCCCTAATCATTTTCATAACCGCCTTCAGCGAAGCTTGAGCCTCTCCCAAAAAAAGCAAAATATCATCGGCAAATAATGCGATCTTTTCCTCCATCTGACCTCTCCTAAATCCCTGAATATCTGGATTCGCCCTAATGGCTATAGCCAATGGTTCCATTGCCAGGACAAAAAGCAAGGGGGAAAGGGGACAGCCCTGCCTTGTTCCTCGCTCTAGTTGAAACACATCAGAATACTCGTTATTAATTTTTATTTTTGCGCTTGGATTAGTATAGAGCATTTTTACCCATTTAATAAAAATTGGACCAAACCCAAATCTAGTAAGTACTTCAAACAAGTATTCCCACTCAAGACAATCAAAAGCCTTGGCTGTGTCCAAGGCTAGTATTGCCCTGGGGCCTCCATCATCTACAGGGATCTGGAGATTCAACTGGGCTCTACGTATATTTATACTGGTAGACCTGTTCGGGATAAATCCCGACTGGTCAGGATGGATGAGAGTGTGAATAAACTTTTTTAAACGTGTTGCCAGTATTTTCGCAAGGATCTTTACATCGGTGCAAAGCAGCGAAATCTGACGATACGAGGCAGGATCCATAGGGTCTTTTCCCTCCTTGGGGAGAACCACTATATTAGCTTCAAGCATTGAGGGAGGCAGCGCCCCCGCCTCCAAAGCCCGGGTCAATACCCCCAGCAGCTCTGGAAGCAGGACCTCGCCATATTTCTTATAAACCTCGATAGGAAACCCATCAGGTCCTGGTGATTTTAGATTGGGCATCCCCGCAACCCTTTTACGAAGTTCATGAATTGTTATTGGGGCCTCCATTGCCATCAAATCTTCTACTGATAATGTTGGTATACTTATATTTCCTAAAAATTTAACCGCCGTTCCCCCCTCTCCTCCCCTCTGAGATTTATATAGAGAACGATAATAATGCTGAAATATATTTTTAATCATAGTAGGATCAGAGGTAATCTCCCCCTGTGGGGTCCTGACCGCTAGTACCGTTGAAGGGGCAGAATTTGTTTTAACCAATAAGGACAATAAGCGACCCACTCTTTCACCCTCCCCAAAATTCACCTGTCTCTGAAGTATACATCTATTATCTATCTTTCTCCTGATAGTCATCGTATAATCCTGCTGCTTTTCTATCCATGCCTTCTGAATAGATGGAGTTGGGCTAATAATGTACTGCTGTTCTGCCCCTAGCACTGCCTTCCTGGCCTGCTCTTCCTGGTTCCTCATCTTAGCTTTATTTCCAGCAATTTGTTGGATAAGGAGTCCCCTTAGGAAAGCTTTTAGTGAGTGCCAAATTGCTCCCGCTGATGCAGTACCCGCATTAATATAAGTAAAGTATTTCAGTTCAATTATTAAACGCTCTGGATTGTCCAGCATCTCCAACCATGAGGGATCAATTTTCCATTGTCCAGGGTGTTGCTTATTCCCCACAATAAGCGTCAATATTAAAGGGGAATGGTCTGAAATCCCCCCTTGGGCCATAATGTACTGCCTCCACCAAAGCCAAAGCTTGGTTATTCACCAGGGCCATATCTAATCTAGATAAAGTAAGAAAAGACGTTGAAAAGCAGGAATATTGTCGCTCTAACGGGTACCGGGTACGCCACGAGTCGCATAATCCCACTTCCTGCAGAAAGCGAGACAATCTCGTCTCGTTCCCTGCCGTTGTTAAAACAGCCGTTGGGAATCTATCTAAGGACTTATTCAAAACTTCATTAAAATCCCCCACTGCTATTATAGGGATATCCGATTTATCTATTGTAAACAATATTAACTCGTGTAAAATCTCCAGTTTAAATGGAGGTGGAACATATATATTTGCTATCACATATGGGTTATTTTCAATGCAGCAATATAAAAAAATGTAACGACCTTTTGCGTCTATACGACTGTTATAGCAAGAGAACAAAACCTCCCTATCAATCAAAATGCTCACCCCTCTTGCATATGAAGAAAACACCGAATGAAATTGGGTTTGGAATTTCCGGCCATGAAGAAGCGGGACCGTCTCAGCGGTCAGATGTGTCTCCTGTAAGCAAAGCAATCCGGGCCCTAGGCCCTCTAGTGCTGATAGCGCCACAGCTCTCTTGGTCGGATCTCCCAAACCCCGGACATTCCATGACATTACCTTAATTCGTTTTGGCGGCATTACGTACTAACAACCTATGTAATGAGCAGGTTGCAAAAAAAAACAAAAAGAAAGGGAAAAAAAGAAAAATGGAGAAGGAGAAAAGAAAAAAGACCTTCTCCTTCCCACATAATTACGTTTGTGTCATTCCCAAATACATAAATTTGATAGTTGTCCCCCCAATTGTGGTACCTCCTCTCACCTCCTCCCAAAAGGTAAATCCTTAATCGTGTGTATGCATATATTAGTGCTCTATTTCTCACCCTTCCCACCTTACCCCTCCCTTTCCCTGAACTTAGAACCACCCCCCTCCCCACCCTCCCATCTCGCCCTACAGGGCTCCCCCCTAGGGGTTGACCCGTGACCTTCCTACACCTCTTGCCCACACTGTCTCCACTCAGTGCACCAATCAACAACCAAACCCAAAACGAGGGGCACAAATGCACCCTTCTACACTCACCCATAAGTATCCTATTATCTTCCACCCCTCAAAATACAGCCCCCCCCCTCTTTTTTATACATATGGTAAACGTGCAAGTAAGTATTAATATCTCATACCCTATCTTTACCCCCTCATCCACCCTCATCCACCACACAGCAAATTACAAACAATAAAGTTATTAAATCATAAGGACCAACCCAATTACATAGATCTATAACTCTTTTTTTTGTTTTCTTCTAACCATTGGGATGCTTCCCTCGGTGTATTAAAAAAAAAACCTCCTACCTAGTGCTATTACCCTCAACCGAGCTGGATAGAGAAGAGCATAATCTAACTTGTACTTGATCATACTGCGCTTAACTGGAATGAATTCAGCTCTACGTTTCTGGAGATCTGGGGAGAAGTCAGGATATAAGGAGACCCTAGCCCCCTCACATCTGATGTCACCTTTCTCCCTAGCTTCCCGGAGTAGGGACACTTTGTCCTGGTATTTGAGCACCTTGATCAGTATGGGCCTGGGATGGTCCCCCATGCGGCGTACCTTAGCTGGAGTTCGATGTGCACGTTCAATTGCAAATAGGGGACTGAGAGCGGTGGCCCCAAAAAGATTCCGAAACCACCCCACTAGATAACCTATTAAATTAGCGCCCTCACATTGCTCGGGGAGGCCTAACACCCAATATTATTTCTTCGGCTCCTATTTTCCATCTCGTCCAATTTAGCTGCTTGGCTATCAACCATATTTTTAAGAAATGCGACTTCTTGCTTCACTGGACTCAGCTCGTCCTCAATCACACCTACACGTTCCTCAAGATCGGAGGTCCTTAAAATAGTCCTATTTAATTCTTGTCTCATAGACAGTAGTTCCTCTTTAATGGATCTCATCTGGCTATCAAAGCTAGATATTGAGACTTTACATTCTTTGATCGCATTTAGTATGTCCCTTAATGTAGGCTCCCCCTCCAGCGTATCTGGTGTAGATGTATTGTTACTGGCTAACGTATCAGCCACTTCTATGTTTGCATTGACCATTACAGTTTTTCCTCCCCCCTGATCCCTTAGTACCTCCAGATTTAGAGACCAGTGGGGTGAGAGAGTTAATCGCAGAATGACCTTGGCTCTTTCTGTCTCCAGACGAGTTTTTCGAATCTTTACTCTGTAGAATATTCTGTTGGCTACTTGTCTTAAGGGGTGAAGTAAGTCCCGAGTGTGCATATCGTTCTAATTTTGCAGCCGCAATCGAAGCCATATGATTGGCTTTATCCTTAGCCGAACGAGTAATCTGAGACCCCTCCGAGGGAGGCTGCTCTTCAGGAGATCTCTTCCTGGACATAATTAGCTTTGGATAAGGACCAAGATTTTTACCATTAGGGCTTCAGCAGACCACCGTATCGTTCCCACCCAGAATTTCCGGGGGGGGTAACCTGCTCCTAGGAGAGTAGGGGCAAAAAGTAACAAGCTAAGGGATATCTCCCCAAGCTAAACACTTCCTGGCACTATTTGATCGCAGTGTAAACAGCATATAAGTGCCTATATAGAACGCCCCGTATGTAATCCAAACTTGAATTTAAGCAAGCCAAACAGGAAGAAATGATAATACGGAGCTACAAACAAGTGTGCAAAGGAGTAATCATTTCGTAAGAAATAAATAATCTCCCGACACTTTAACCCCTGACATGGTATCTCAAACAGCAAAAAAAAAAAAAAAAATGTTTGCGATCGTTATAAGTAAGCCAGCATTGTAAACTCAGAGCAATCCGGTAAGATGTCACAATCCAGCAAAAAGAGATTGATAGCAATCAGTCAGCGTTGAAATCTATACCCACGGTCTATTTAATGTCACTCTCCTGCGTATTATTTAATCCATTTAATTCAGAGCAACAAGTCCCATCCAGATATAGCAAACTCAGGATCACAACAGTTCAAGGGATTTTTTTTTTTCCTTTCTTTTCCTTTTTTTCTCCCTTTTCTTCCTCTAAACAGTCCTCAGCTCGGCATAGAACTATAGCACCAGCCGACAGATCATAAAAGAAAGAAAGATATTACCTCTATATCCTGAGGCTTAACAGTGTGAGGAAACCTCCTCACATAATAAGAGCAGCCAGCAGCGTGCCTGGAGCGCTCGAGATCTCGCGTTGTCCTCTGCGAGACTCACAGCTTCCTCTACCCTGGTACCTTACCACAATCCAGCAGATCCCGGAGCCAGGCAAGCGCGGAACACGGCCCGACGAGCGACGCCCGCTCTGGTAAGGAGGGGCCACCCTGAAGCGAGACGAGAGGCTGCTCCTCGGATCTCCAGCAGCAAGGGTGGTGAGGAGGCAAATCCGCTGATCAAATCAGGCAGAGTGGAGAGGGGGAGAGCTGCACCATGCTCTCACTCCTCACTCATTCACACTCTCACTCACGTCCGGTCACGCCCCCCAGTATGCCACGACCATGAGAATTCCACCCGAAATTGCAGTTTCCCAAGTTGAATTTTAATTCTGTCCTCTGTTAACCATGGAGGTGCTTCCTGTGATGTCATAAGGATAAACACTGCAGTTTTGGTTACTGAAGCTCCCCGATTCCCTCGAAGACTGAGGAGAAGAATAAATTAAATACCTTCACCATATCAGCATCCTTTCTAACCAGATGTTCTTCCTCATTCTTTAAGGGGCCAATATGGTCTGTCCTCCCTTTTTTTACAGTTTACATACTTAAAGAATTTCTTGTGATTTTTTT
This sequence comes from Lithobates pipiens, assembly GCF_037356315.1. Taxonomy (NCBI): domain Eukaryota; kingdom Metazoa; phylum Chordata; class Amphibia; order Anura; family Ranidae; genus Lithobates; species Lithobates pipiens. The sequence continues at coordinate 274,631,751 of NW_027507764.1, read as the reverse complement.
GCTCTCTTCTATGTGTTTTTCACGTTCCATCTTAGCTGCCCTAATTGCACCCTTACATTTCTTGTTGCATTCTTTATAAAGTCTGAATGCTGATGATGATCCCTCAACCTTGTATTATTTGAAGGCCTTCTCCTTTGCTTTTATATGCATTTTTACATTGGAGTTAAGCCATCCAAGACTTTTGTTTGCTCGTTTAAATGTATTACCCAATGGGATGCATTGGCCCTTATTTAATTTTCTCTTAAAGCAAACCCATCTCTCCTCCGTGTTCTTTGTTCCGAAGATTTTATTCCAATTCATGCCTTCTAGCAAGATTTGTAGTTTAGGGAAGTTGGCTCTTTTGAAATTCAGTGTCTTTGTATTCCTCTTATGTTTCCTTCTTTTTTTTTTTTTTTTTTTGTGATTTATTCTGACACTAATTGACCTGATCTCTGTTTCCTTAAATTGCCCCATATTTCCACATCTGTCTACCATCTGAACCATAAAATTGTCCTGCAAGACCTTTAAGAACTGGCAAGCCTTTGAATGCATGGTTCCCATCGCCCAGTCTGTCTGGATAATTAAAATCCCCCATGATAACACTTCCCATCCTTGCTGCTTATCCAACTTGTGATAGATCACTCTCCCCTCCTCCCTCAGGTTAGGGGGCCTATAGCTAATTCCCAGTATTATTTTCCCCTTAGCTTCATCCCTTTTGGAGCTCTACTCATAAGGATTCCACCTCCTCCCTAGCTCCCTTAGTGATGTCATCTCTCACATTCACTTGTACATTATTCTTGATATATAGGCATACCCCTCCCCCATTTTTACCCTCTCTATCCCTGCGATAAAGGGTATACCCTTGAATGGTTGCCAGCCAATCATAAGAGCTGTTCACCCAGGTCTCTGAAATTCCCACAAAATTTCAAAGCCTCCTCTTACAACAGTATCTCTAGTTCACCCTTGTCCGCCAAGCTCCTGGCATTGGTGAACATGCCACGTAGTTTAGATCGGTCGCATACTATCTTCTTATTGGGTGTTTCCGAGATTGTAACTTAGACTTATTACTATACTTACCTTGGGTTTATGTGCTTTAGTCAACCTACGACTAATGCCCCCAATACTGCCCTCTGGAATATGTTCCGTGCTGACTATCTTTAGCTCTAAAAATCCCTCTTTTTGGCCATCTTTACTCCCAGCTGATCTGCACCTTCCTCATTTAGGTGCAGTCCGTCCCTTCTATAGTACTGGTGATTGACTGAAGTCAGCCCAGTCCTCCAGGAAACCAAGCCCTTCCTTGCTACACCAGCTCCTCAGCCACTTGTTTACTTCCCTAATCTCCCTCTGCCTTTATTTTGTGGCTCGATGTACCTGTAGTATTCCTGAGAATACTACCTTGGAGGTCCTTTTCCTCAATTTAGCTCCCAAGTCCTGAAAATCGTTCTTAAGGAAGCTCCATCTGCTTCTGAATTTGCTATTGGTGCCAACGTGCACCATGACAGCCGGGTCTTCCCCAGCCCCTCCCAGTAATCTGTCCACCAGATCCGTGATGTCCCGAACACGAGCGGACGGTAGACAACATACAGTTTGGCGCTTCAGGTCTTTGTTACAGATTGCCCTCTCTGAAGTGAGTCCCCTACCACCAGATTCTGTCTTTGCTTTCCCTTCGCTCCCCCCCAACTCTCACTGGAGGAGTTCTTTCCCCTGACAGCTAGGAGAGTCCCTCAGTTCCAGCAGTGCTGGTCCCTGACTGGTTTCACCAATGTCACTCAATGGAGTGTACTTATGCGGATGCTCCAGCCCTGGATCGGCCTCCCTGGCACTTCCCCCTCTACCCTTCCTGACTGTCACCGATATACGCTTTTAGTGCCTGCACCTCTTTGTCTCCACCCACCTCTGTGCTGGTCCCTGCCAGTACCTGCCATGTACATTCCTGGCTCTCCTTTAGTATGGAGGGTCTATTTTCGGTGCTGACAGTTGCTTCCCCAGATTCAGAACCTGGACTTCCAGGGAAACGACGTGCTTGCATTTTGCACAGCAGTATTCGCCCTCGATCGGTTGATCAAGGAATGCATGCATGCCACAAGATGTACACCAAGTCACATCTGCACACCCACCAGGCATCATACCTTCTAATTTAATGAAGATTGGGCATTATACCCTTTGCAAATTACCTAACAACTAACTTCCTGACACTAATACTCAACAAGACAATACACAGGTATTTGCTGACCCACATGCACTCGCAGACACACCTGCACTCTCAGGGTGCACACTCACACAATACACAAGTACTAACAATCAACACACACTACTCAGGCAACACTCAGGTACTCACAATACACAGGTACATACTCGCCCTACACAGGTACTGTTATAACCTCTTGTTTTTAATAATTTTTTTTTTTTAACTCACCACTTAGTCCAGTTCCACTTGGTCTAAGTTCCAGCAAGCTCAAAGATGAGCAGGCTCACAATTAGTTTTTCATAAAGTTTTATATAGGCCTCAAGCACCTGTGACCAATTAATTACTCCCCTTAATTAGTAGGCTGAAGCAAAGAAAAAAAAAAGCTGTTAAAAATGTGACAGAAAAAGGTGTTAAAAAGGAAAAGCCCCAAAAAGAACCTAAAAATGCAACCCAACAATCACCAGCATTCAAAAGCAAAACTTGTTCACACTCTCCACTCAAGGTCCCCACTGTGTAGCTTCTAAACCTCAAATGGATAAATACAAAAAGTCCTTAGAAAAACTGACCAAAAAAACAAATCCCTTTTGGTTGTCTATGCTTCACTATCACTCGTGAAAAAAGACAAACTCACCAAATAGCATGAATGTAAAAACTTTTTAGGGATCAGAACCTTTTAGAAGCGGTATCCGTCAGCTAGTAGCTAGCTTCCTGAAGAAGTAGAAACACGAAATGTATTGAGGCTACGTGCTCGCCTGCACTGACGTTGCTTCCAGTACGCCTGGTTCCTATCTCTGGTGTGTTGGAACACACACTGAGAGTTACAGGAATGACGTGGGTCTCTGTTTGGCTGTATACACTAGTGCTTACATAATAGCACCTACCAATGTAGGTGCATAACCTAGCAATTCAGATCCAATAGTGTTCAGGCTTTACTGCGCTATGTGATGTTATTTGTTTCTCTGAGCCTCTGCCTTCATATGAGTTCAAGGATCTACTAGCTGATGAATACGATTTCTAAAGGTTCTGATTTCTGAAGTTTTTTTCATTCATGCTATTTGATGAGTTTCTTTTTTCACGAGTGACGGTGGAGCACAGATGACCAAAAGCGATTTGTTTTGGTGTGTGGACTTTTCTTAGGACTTTTTGTATTTTTCCATTTTTTTGTCTCGGCTTCCTGAGACATTTTTTGGCAATCTGCCAATGTTGGGGACCTCTGCAGGTGGGTCTACTGGATTCCAAGTTCTACAACAAGTTGAACAGGTCGTGTCTGGGATGAGCGTCCCACTGGCAGTAGGGGTAGATGCGCTGGTAACCCCTTACGGACTAGTTCTCCCTAATTGACACCTTCTCTCTGTTTCAACTACTGCAGCATCTTTGAATCCGGGAGGTGGTAACACCAGTAATAGTTTGAGCCAAATAAGCCCAGGAGGACCTGGTACACTGACATATCCTTGGACACTTCCAGCCCAGCTGTACCTAATGGTCTTGGGTCCTGTTATCTCTCTACTGTTGAACGCCTGGAAACCAGCCTAAGGGAGCTTCAATTGCAGGAATTAGAAATATTTTGGGGTGAAGTCATGTAGCGGCACCCACAGATTTATGTGAGTGGGAGTCTTTCCTTTCCAGTAGGTAGGGGAAAGGAGACTGGCCTTAAAGCAGAGCTGTACTGTTTTGCTTAATCACATGCCATAAATCTATTCAGTAATAAATGGATATTTTTTTTCTTTTTTTTTTTTACTTTTGTACCTGTGTTTTTGCAGAAGTCCTCCTCTGCTTCTTGTCTTAGCTCTCTGTGGATTTGGGCAGGTAATCTGCGGGTATTACGTAATTTCTTCTTTTCGAGCAATGTCTCCTGGGAGCTCCTGTCATTATTCCCAGGAGTCATTGCGGATGCCTGCCATGGGATTTTCTCCGCCGCTGTTGTGATGGCAACCCCTCAAGTTTACAGCGCTGCTCACTGTAAACACTGAGCATGCGTGGGAAATAGAGGTGAATGCTGGGAGCTCAGCATTCTCCATATCCAGGAAATCCATGCTTGTGGGCTTCACATGCCCACAAGCAAGATGGGAATGGCCGCAATCTTTTTTTTTTTTTTTTATAAATATTTATTTAACCACTTGCTTACTGGGCACTTAAACACCCTTCCTGCCCAAACCAATTTTCAGATTTCGGTGCTCTCACACTTTGAATGACAATTACTCAGTCATGCAACACTGTACTCAAATGAATTTTTTGTCCTTTTTTTCCCACAAATAGAGCTTTCTTTTGGTGGTATTTGATCACCTTTTTTTTTTTTTTGCGCTATAAATGAAAAAAAGACCGAAAATTTTGAAAAAAAAAACGCATATTTCTTTGTTTCTGTGACAGAATTATGCAAATTATTAATTTTTCTTCATAAATTTTGGCCACAATTTATACTGCTACATATCTTTGGTAAAAATAACCCAAATTAGTGAATATTATTTGGTCTTTGTGAAAGTTAGAGTCTACAAGCTGTGGTGTGAATCACACAAAATTTATCACATCTGATGTACTGGTGGCCTATCTCACTTCTTGTGACCCGAACAAGTCAGGAAAGTACAAATACCCCCCAAATGACCCCCTTTTGGAAAGTAGACATTCCAAGGTATTTAGTAAGAGGCATAGTGAGCTTTTTGATGTTGTCATTTTTTTCCCACAATTCTTTGCAAAATTAAGATTTTTCATTTTTTTTTATTTTTCTCCACAAAATTGTCATTGTAATAGGTTATTTCTCTCACATGGCATGTGTATACCACAAATGACACCCCCCAAAAAATTCTGCTACTCCTCTCGAGTATTACAATACCACATGTGTGGGACTTTTTCACAGCCTGGCCACATACAACATACAGGGAGCGCCATCAGGTGTTCTAGGAGCATAAATTACACATCTAACTTGTTGACTACTTATTACACTTTTGAAGCACCAGGACAATGACACGTGACACTGATGACAGATGACACTGATACGTGGCAATGATGACACTTATACGTGGCACTGATGACAGATGGCACTAATATGTGGCACTGATGACAGATGGCACTAATATGTGGCACTAATATGTGGCACTGATGGCACGTGGCACTGATGACACGTGGCACTAATATGTGGCACTGATGACAGATGGCACTAATACGTGGCACTAATACGTGCCACCGATGACAGATGGCACTAATACGTGGCACCGATGACGCGTGACACTGATGACAGATGGCACTGATAAGTGGCATTGATGGCGCGTGACACTGACAGGTGGCACTGATGACAAATGGCACTGATACGTGGCACTGATGACAGATGGCACTATGTGGCACTGATGGCACTATGTGGCACTGATGGCACTATGTGGCACTGATGGCACTATGTGGCACTGGGGACACGTGGCACTGGGGACACGTGGCACTGGGGACACGTGGCACTGGGGACACGTGGCACTGGGGACACGTGGCACTGGGGACACGTGGCACTGGGGACACGTGGCACTGGGGACACGTGGCACTGATGACACGTGGCACTGGGGACAAATGGCACTGACAACAGGTGGCACTTTTATTTTTTATTTTTGTTTTTTTTTTTTTTTTTTTTTTTACACTTTTTTTTTTTTTTTTTACACTGACGGCGCTGCAGCCGTTCATCTCTCCCCTCTCACACTCTGTGTGAGGAGGGAGAGCGGCGCTGAGAGATGATCTCATATGTTTACATATGAGATCATCTCCCATTGGACACGCCGATTGCGCTGTAAACGGCCGCTGTGATTGGCCGTTTACAGCGATCTGTGTTTGCCTGTCCCCGGGGGACACGGCAAACACAGAACTTCTGCGATGCAGGCCTGCGGCGGCGCGCATTGCGGAAGTAAACATTAGGACATCCAGGGACAGCCACCCTGACAAAAGCGCCTGCTCCTTCGGCTATAGGGCAGGCGCGAGGTGGTTAAAACTAAAACGGACAGCAACAGTAAAGAAAACGAAACAGTGAATGTATTTATGATTTTACATTTATCTCAATGACTGAAAAAAAAATATAGACATGGTAGCTTAGCTGCAACCCCGCTTTAAGTACCATTAGCGGACAGATTCACTCCATTTTTTTTTTTTTGTTTTCCCAGAGGTCATTATTTCTCACTCCTTGATTCATACTTCATACAGGATGTAACACAGACAGTTCCACTTGTCAAGCCACTCTTTTGTCCTTGGTACTTGAATTTGCTCTTGACTGTCCTTGCAGAGGGCACCTTTTTTGTGCCTTTTGGCACCTTTTGAACCAATTGTTATTCCTTGACTCGGGAGGTGGCTTCTTTAGTTGCTATCGCTTTAACAAGTGGAGTGCCAGAGTTGACGGCTCTCTCATGCAAGGAGCCTTTCTTGGTCTTACATCGTGAAATGGTGATGTTGCGTCCTCATCCATCTTTATTGCCTTTATTGGTTTCTGTTTTTTTCTTGAATCAGGGCAGTGTCTTGCCTTTTTTAATCCTCAGTTGTCAGGAGTAAGATCATTGCATACTCTGGAGGTAGTTCAGGTGGTCAGACTTTACTTGAATTGTTAGCGCAGGTCAGGATTCCTGATTTGTGCTCCCAGCAGAGCCCAGGAGGGGCAGGAGGCATCCAAGTTAACTTTTTTCATTGGATCCGCCTGTTAATTATTCAAGCCTACAGCTTGAAAGTGCAAGTCCCCACCCCTTTTTGGTGAGAGCGTTCACTACCAGGTGTGTGTGGGGGCATCTTATGGCATCCACCATCAGTTGTCAGTGGTTCTGGTTTTTAAGGCCACTACATGGTCATTGCTTCATACATTCACAGTATTTTATAAGATGGCTATCGAGGCCATGGAGGATACTGCTTTGATTCATACCGTGGTCAGTTTATGTGCCTCTGCCTGCAGAGTCTCCCTCTCCCCCTCTCTCCCTGCCTGTCAGCTTAGTCTGTGTCTGTGTGTGTCTGTGTGTGTCTGTGTGTGTCTGTGTGTGTGAGCAATCTGCTCCCTGCTGCTATTTCTGGTATTTTTCTGTTTTAGGCAGATCTAAAGTACTGTGGGTCAAACCAAATTTCCTCCTGTCGCAGCACTGCTCTGTGGTCATATGACCTCCCTCTGCTGGCCAGCTTACTTCAGGGGAATCTTGGCTCCTCCCACTGATCTTCTTAGATTAGGGAAGGAGAGCAGAGGGGGGATCACGTGACCACACATCGGCGGTGTGAGAAAAGGTATTTAGGATTATAATTGGAAAAAAAAACACACCCACAATACTTTAGAACTTTATAAAATGGAGAGTAAACAAGTTATGTATGTATGTGACTTAACAACCACTTTAACTTATCCCTTGTTCACCCAGTAGCTGGTGCTCTCCTCTTTTCCCTGCCGCTCCAGCTTGTAGTTGTTCATTGACATCCTATACTATGCAGGGCTATTGGCTGTGCATTGTAATTGATGTCAGAGTGCCTGTGATCACCAGAGTCTTTTATAAAAAGTTCTTTTTTACTGGTACTCTATTCCTTTGACGTTTGCAGTAGGGGTCAACTGATTATCGGAGCGACCAAATTTATTATGACCGATATTTGTGAATTTTCAAAGAATCAGTTTCAGTCAGACTTACCGCTATTGATCTCCCCCTGCTGTAGCAACCATCTTTTTGGGGCCCACTGTCATTATCATTGGTCCATCATCAGTAGAAGAAGCCAGGACTTCGAAGGTTTGCAGTGCACTGCAGGCCCAGTACACACAATGTCATTACGTATGTGGCTCCTGGCTTCTTTTACCCAGATGGGACAAATGCTGCCGCCTCCCTCGACTCAGACAGTGCAAGCCATGGAATGGCGTAACTGGACTAGAGGACACACCAGCCAGCCACAGCAGGGCCAGGGTCCCAGGCAGCCAGCCAGCCAAAGCAGGGTGCCCTGTACCTCTCACGGCAAGGTTCTAGCTAGCCACCCACAGCAGACTGCCCCGTGACAGCCAGCCACCTACAGCAGGGTGGCAGGCAGCCACCCACAGCAGGGTGCACTGTGCCAGGCAGTTTTAAGCCTTATTTGTAAAGTCTTTCAAATTTCAAGGTAGATAAATGCAGAGAGAGAAAGTGTGGTCTGGGACTATTTCTCATCTCGGCTATCACCAGGAAAAGCAGCAGTGTATATCACATGCACCAGCAATGTGACCACGAGATCAACTGCAAAAAACAAAAATACATCAAATCTTTGGGTCCATCTAAGAGGTCATCATGTTGAATTATATAATGTAGCACAAAGAATGCACTGAATCACAAAGTGAAACACCACTATCCCAAACAACAATAAAAGCTAAGTGGTTAAATTTAGATAGAAGGTCCCAACTGCTGGACAGAGCAATCCCAGAGATGGTTACTGATAACCAGCCATTTACAATGGTTCTGGATTTAAGCAGTTAATGTCCACAGTTGAGCCAAGGAGTGAAAAGTATTACCAAACCGAAATGCTGGTAAAGATTCACCAAAAGGTAGTTGAGAAAGTAAAGATTATGCTGCAACCAGAGAATGTTGCCAACTCCCTCTCATTAACTACTGACTACTGCTGGTCAGGACCAACAGTCACTAATGAGCCTTGCATGCCACTTCATTGATAGCGGATGGATAAAAAGGCAGTTAATGTTGAATACAAAAGTGATGAAGGATACCACAGTTGGGAGTACATTAAAGAAATGTTTCTAGGCATGCTTGAAGGCTGGGGAATAAATAAAGACAGAGTGATGCTTGTACTTCGAGACAGCAGAGCAAACATGGTAAAAAGAATGAGGCTTGCTGAAGTGTCAGACCTCGGTTGCATGGCACGCAACTTGTGGAAAATGGTGGTCTGTCAAGCCAGAGAGCTTTGATAGGTATAATTGGCATGCTGAAGAGGTGCGTAGGCCATTTCGCCCATTCAATCCTTGCTAAGCAGCGACTGAGGTGCATTCAGGAAGACCTTGGCCTACCCAAAAAACACTTGATTCAGGCTGTTCCAACACTTCACATGCTGCAAAGAATGCTGGAACAGACGCAAGCTCTTGGCATCTATTCAGGTGAACCTGGAGGATATTCTTGTCCTACTGCTGATCAGTGGGACATTGTATCCAATTTCATGGAGACCCACCTCTTCATAGAGGAAGTGACATCAGAGGTGAGTCATTATGACTCATCCTGTGTCATCCCATGTGTGAGAGTGCTGAAGATGCTTCTTCAAGAGAATGAAGGACCCAACACACGTGGCATTAAAACATTCAGGTAGGTCATGAGGAATAGCCTCACCAACGCTTTGAGAAGCATGAAGAGAATAAAAATGTTGTGCTGGCATGTCTTTTGGATCCTTGATACCATAATCATGCTTTCTCTTCTAAAGATGTATTGGCCAAAGATAAAATGCATATATGACCAGTTTTACCTGCCAAGCAATTTGTATTCCTGTCTATTGAGTTCTGAGACTAAAACAGTTATCATACAGCACAGCCATATCTCCCAGTGGAGGGATCTCTCTCTGCTGCAGTTACGAATTAATGATCGAAGTAGCAGGCTGATCAGCAATTCACTCTGTCAGTATGCTTACCTCCTTGGCATGTCCCTTGCACTGCAGCGCAACAAACTAGCTCGTTGTGCTGCTATTTCTCCTACAGTCTGAGATCTGCTGTACAGTGACTGTAATAAGATTATATCAAGTCAAATCCAGGCATTTACAATGCTTGCATTAAAAAAAAGTAAGACTGTGATATAACCTACAGAGCTGCATTTGTCTTTTATTTACAGTACATCTGGCAAGTATTCACAGTGCTTCACTTTTTTTCCACATTTTATGTTACAGCTTTATTCCAAAATTGAATGAATTTACTCATTTCCTTATAAAGCTACTAACAATACCCCATAATGACAACATGAAAGAAGTTTGTTTGAAATCCTTTGCAAATGTATTAAAAATAAACGAAAAAAATTACATGCACATAAGTATTCACCGCCTTTACCATGACATTCAGAATTTATCTCTGGTGCATTGTTTCCACTGATCATCCTTGAAATGTTTCTACAATTTGATTCCAGTAAATTCAGTTGATTGGACATGATTTGGAAAGGCACACTGTCAATATAAGGTCCCATAATTAGCAATGCTTGTTGGAGCATAAACCAAGCCATGAAGTCCAAGGAATTGTCTGTAGACCTCTGAGACAGGATTTATCAAGGCACAGATCTGGGGAAGGGTACAGAAAAATTTCTGCAGTATTGAAGGTCCCAAAAAGCAGTGGCCTGCATCATCCGTAAATGGAAGCAGTTTGGAACCACCAGGACTCTTCCTAGAGCGGGTTGCCTGGCTAAACTGAACAATTGGGGGAGAAGGGCCTTTAGTCAGGGAGGTGACCAAGAACCCGATGGTCATTCTGACAGAGCTCCAGCTTTTCTCTGTGGAGAGAGGAGAACCTTCCAGAAGAACAACCATCTCTGCAGCACTCCACCAATCAGGCCAGTATGGTAGAGTGGCCAGACAGAAGACACTCCTCAGTAAAAGGCACATGACATTGAGTTTGCCAAAAGGCACATGAAGGACTTTACAACCATGAGAAACAAAATGCTCTGGTCTGAAACAAAGATGGAACTCTTTGGCCTGAATGGCAAGTGTCACATCTGGAGGAAATCAGGCACTGCTCATCCCCTGGCCAATACCATCCATCATGCTGTGGGGATATTTTTCAGCGGCAGGAACTGGGAAACTAGTCGGGGTTGAGGGAAAGATGAATGCAGCAATATACAGAGGCATACTTGATGAAAACCTGCCCCAGAGTGCTCTGGAACTCAGACTCGGGTGAAGGTTCATCTTCTAACAGGACAAAAACCCTAAGCACACAGCCAAGATAACAAAGGAGTGGCTACGGGACAACTCTATTAAAGCAGGGTTCCACCCTAAATTGGAACTTCCACTGATCGGAACCCTCCCCCCCTCCGGTGTCACAATTGGCACCTTTCAGGGGGGAGGGGGGTGCAGATACCTGTCAAAGACGGGTATTTACACCCACTTCTGGGCATAGACTCCCGTGGGAGTCTATGCCATTTCCTGTCCTGCCGCGCTGTCTGCTGGGACACACACAGGTCCCAGAGACAGCGCGGACAATTCCTATTGCGCTGCGTGACTCGCTCATGTGCAGTAGGGAACCGGGAAGTGATGCCGATTCGCTTCACTTTCTGATTCCCTCACCTAGAATGGTGGCGGCAGCAGCCGAGAGCCGATCGATCGGCCTCGGCTGCCGGCATCGCCGGACCCTGGGACAGGTGAGTGTCCATTTATTAAAAGTCAGCAGCTGTAGTATTTGTAGCTGCTGGCTTTTGATATTTTTTTTCCACAGTACAGTCCCGCTTTAATGTCCTTGAGTGGCCAAGCCAGAGCCCAGACCGATTTGAACATCTGGAGAGATCTGAAAATTGCTATGTACCGACACTCCCCATTCAACCTATTGGAGCTTGAGAGGTCCTGTAAAGAAGAATGGGAAAAATTGCCAAAAAAAGTGTGCCAAGCTTGTAGCATCATATTTAAAAAGACTTGAGGTTGTAATCTGTGCCAAAGGTGCTTACACAAAGTATTAAGCAAAGGTTGTGAATACAAATGTACATGTGAATTTTTTATGTATTTTTTATTTGCAAAGGTTCCAAAACAAACTTCTTTCACATTGTCATGGGGTATTTGTAGAATTTTGAATTTAAAGTGGACCGCCACCCTAAAGTGGAAGTTCCGCCCATCGGAAACCCTCCCCCCCCTCCTGTGCCACAATTGGCACCATTCGGGGGGGGGGGGGGGGCTGGGTGCAGATACCTGTATAATCCAGGTATCTGCACCCACTTCCGGGAATAGCTAGCCACAGATGGGGGGCCCCCCCGGTTGCCCTTGGCTCTTTACTGCGATCGGGGTTGGGCTGTGTCAGGGTGACAAGCCGCATTCCTGATCGGCGCTCTGCACGCGCCGTCTGCGTGTGCACGAGCCCTATAACGGCACAGTACATGTGACCGGCTTTGATTGGAAACGGCCGGTCACATGTATGGGGGGGAGTCAATGGGGAGGAAAAACCCACAGATCGGGGATGGGCTGTGTCCGAGGGACACAGCTCATCCAAGATCGCCGCGATGCGTGGCCCCCGGGGACCCGCAGGAGCGGCGCAATACCGAGGCCAACATATGATGTCCACAAAGGATGTGAGATCTCATCTGTGGCCGTCATATGATTATGGCCGGGTATTGAAGTGGTTAAGGAACATTCCAATGAAAGCTAACATGGACTTGTAGTTCCACAAGGAGACATGCACTATTAATCTAATCTACTATCTCGTCTTACACTGATTTTAGCCCTCTTATCTCAGATCGTAGGCCAAAATAATCTTCTATTAGAGCAAAAAGCTATTTCACTTTCACGTGGATACAAAAAATATATAAAATATAATCTATATTTCTTCCACTTTCTCCTCACACATGTATGGTTTATCCTATAAATCTGCAGGGTATATCAGTTAACCAAGGGTGATCAGCCCCACGTTGGGCGCCAAATTAAATGAACATTAGGTGGTTATAGATTCCCTCTGTTTGCTCCATATATATGTAGTAACTTGTCTATTCCTATAGTTGGCTAGTCTGGCAAAGCTCTGATAATGTTAATGGTGATGGTACAATAATAAGGTTAGCTATTAAAATAAACACACTGCTTAATAAAACAAGGGTCTTATTTTATTCCCAAGAAAATAGGAATGCTAGCATAAAATACTAAAAGAAAATGTTACAAAGCATATAAACAAAAAAAAATCAATGATACTTTACGTAAGTTCCTCCTCCTATGGGCAGTATCCTTCAGCTGGGCTTAATGGAAAGAGAGCCATGAGGCAAGGAAAGGATTTTCCATTCAATGAGCACTTTTATACTGCATTCAGACCCCCCCCCCCCCCCATACACATAGCCTTCTATCCAGTGGAAAATCGATAAGAGGCAGTCTTTTTTTTTTTTTTTTTTTTTTTTTTTTTTTATATCTGTCCATCCTCCAGGAAGCCTGCTGTAGTGTCCACTAGGTGCAGCGTTTGTCCATGAATCACCAATATCCGACCCTGGTCAAATCTTTAATGACAGCTCTTCTTTGTTCTTCTGTAACTCAGCCACTCGGTCATCTTGGCAGCAGTGGCTTTCTTTGAAGCTATGTGTTAATCAAGCATTTCCAACTTTATTACACCAGGAGGTCTGGAGCCAAACTCTACTCCCCTGCCAGGGGGCATGAATCAACACCCTGCTGGGTCAACTTGCAACTTTCAACTTGGGCCACCTGGCTGTATCAACCAGGAAGTAAAACTCCAGAAATATGATATTAAACCATGTTATCTTCTAACAGGCTGTAACATAACAAAATGTGGAAAAAGTGGAGTGCTTTGAATACTTTCCAGATGCACTATATCTGCCTAGTGTTTAGCTCAAATTTTTTATTTATTTTTTGTAGATTGTAATTTTAGAGCAAATACAGCAAAAAAGCATTCAACTGTGTGTGTCATTTAATTGCTAATAATTGCAGGAAGCCTTTCTCCTCTCCACCTCCTCTCTAAGGCGCCAGCATTCTAACTGTGGGCACTGCACATGAGCGAGCTGCGCTGCTCACTACAAATGGCCGGGCAATCTTCTGGGACCTGTGACGTGTCCCAGAAGATTGCAGTGAGGGGGGAAAGGGGAGGAACTTCCTCCTGGTGCCACGAAGCTAGGGGAGGTCCGCTCCTCACCCAAAATAGTGCCATGTCAGGGGGTTGCCAGTACTTAAAGCGGAAGTTCAATTTTTAGGTGGAACTCTGCTTTAATGCAGCAATTCTGCGAGGCTGTTTTTCAGCACGGTTTAAATTCCTTGTAAATAATGGCTTATATCCCATATGCTAAATAACTATACTGTAGACCGAATACAAACAGGGTTTATCCTCCAGTCAATGTTTTTCCAAAAATTTACATCTTGCTGTTAAATATATTTTTAACCACTTAAGCCTCTGACCATTAGGCTGCCTAAAGACCAGAGAACTTTTTACAATTTGGCACTGTGCTGCTAACTGGTAATTGCATGGTCATGCAATGTTGTACCCAAACGAAATTTGTGTCCTTTTTTTTTTTCCCACAAATAGTTTTCTTTGCCATTTGATTGCCTCTGAGATTTTTATTTTTTGCGTTCTAAATGGAAAAAGAACGAAAATTTAAAAAAAAAAAAAAAAATATCTTCTTCTTTTTGTTATAAGAAAAATCCAATAAACTCAATTTTAGTCATACATTTAGGCCACAATGTATTCAGCCACATGTCTTTGGTAAACAAAAAAATATCTATCAAGTGTACATTGGTTTGCGTAAAAGTTATAGCGTTTTCTGGAATTTACACAGCTTTTAGTTTTGACTACCTATCTCATTTCTTGAGGTGCTAAAATGGCAGAGCAGTAAACCCCCCCCCCCCCTAAATGACCCAATTTTGGAAAGTAGACACCCCAAGGAAATTGCTGAGAGGCATATTGAGTGCATTGAATATTAAATTTTTTGCTCCAAGTGATTTGAATAATGACTAAAAAATAAACAAAATGATATATTGCTCACACATGCCATGGTTATATGTGGAATTGCGCCCAAAAATAAATTTAGCTGTTTCTCCTGAGTACAGGGATACCACATGTGTGGGACTTTTTGGGAGCCTAGCTGCTACGGGGCCCTGAAAACTAATTTTTCAGGATTTCTAAGGGCATACATTTTTTATTTCACTCCTCACTACCTATCAGTTTTGAAGGCCATAAAATGCCAAGATAGCACAACCCCCCCCCCCCCCCCCCATGACCCAATTTTGGAAAGTAGACACCCCAAGCTATTTGCTGAGAGGCATGTTTAGTCCATGGAATATTTTATATTTTGACACAAGTTGTGGGAAAATTACAAACTGTCACTAAGTGATATATTGCTCACACATGCCATGGGCATATGTGGAATCGCAACCCAAAATAAATTCTGCTGCTCCTGAGTATGCAAATAATACGTGTCTGGGACTTTTTGGGAGCCTAACTGCTACGGGGCCCGGAGAACCAATCACCGCCTTCAGGATTTCTAAGGGTGTACATTTTTGATTTCACTCCTCACTACCCATCACAGTTTTGAAGGCCATTGAAAGAAAAATCGTGTATAGAGTAGAAATAAAAACACATACACTAAATTTCCTAGTAAAATGCATATTAACTCTAGTATTCTACTATACTCACAGGGGCGTTTCTGAATGAATAGCAAAGTCTTTGTGTAATATGTGAATCAGTATCCCTTCTCCTAAAGGGTGTGTAGTGGAGATATGTATGTCTTTATCCAAGGCCGCATTTCCAACGTACTTTCAGGAGTAGAAATGGAAGAATCCTTCGTTTGTTCAATACTTCAACAAGAGTTGTTTTATTGCTCAGAGAAGCAAAGACAAGACTGACATCTGGTAACATATGGCATGGTGATGGCTTCTAAGGTAGAACTTCTGGTGTTACATTCTCCAAAGTGTAGAGCTCCTTCTCTTCCCACCGATCTACCCTCGCTCTCATAATCCTACTCCATTCTTATACTGTTTCATGATGTTATGTCAGCATATTCTAATAACACCCATATTTGCATATGTGCCTAATATGGTTCAGTCTAAAGAGAAGTAGCATAACTCCACCCATTGTCCTGACGTAGTAACTCAAAAATAGAAGTACCTACTCAGCAAAACCACTCCTCTCTGTACTCTGTGTTCTGTGACCTTCAGAGACCATCACTTATCACTGTACATGTAACTTACATATATTTTCAGAAACTTTTATTACTTAAAATATTAACTAAAAACTTCTAACAATTCCCCCTCAATGCACTATATTCAACAAATATAAGTGCATTCATCTTAAATAATAAATGTCTCTGATTCTCTTTTTTTCAATACAAACAATACAATAAACATTAATACAATACACATTAATACATTTTAGTGTGTTAGATATTGTACATAAATATTTTTCATAGAAATATCTCAGAGTTTAACTATTTCATTCCATTTAGAAAGTATAAATTATTATATTAATTGTAATGAATTCTCCATCTAAATCATGTAATATTAAACATTTTCTTTCAACTTCATTTTTTTTTCTTGTGAGACTCTTATAACTATTTTAATATAAAGAAGAAATAAATATCTTTGAGATATCAAATTATATTTCTTTGTAATATATTATTAATTTATTAATAACATTTCTTCCATTCCTGGAAATTTCAATAACTAAATACTACAATATACGTTTTTATACATTATCCTTGACACTAAACAATTTTTCACATAAGTAATCTACTCGTCTGTAGATACATAAAAAACAAAAAACTTTCCTATTATTTGATTGTCATATTTTTATATATTCTATTTATTTTTTGATTTTAAGTCTCCATCTATCCATAACCAGCAAACAACTTTTTCTATTTTTTTTTTTTTTTTTTAACATTCCAGATTTATTTAATTCAACAATAATTTTGTTTAGACACATTAAATTCTTTTCTTCATTTACGCTAATTATACCTTTTTGTCTTTCCTATTATCTTATCACTATCATCATTATTCAGATAATTCATAAAAAAATTCTTATATGAGACTCACATCCTAACTGTGAGTGCAAGTTCACCAAAAAATTATGATCCCTTGATAACATAATCAAAAAATAATATTTTTTGATAAAACAAGAATTAGTAACAAATAGAAATTTGAGTTGTGCTTGTTGCATTGTCATGGAAGAATTTTTAAAAAAAGAACTAAAAAAAATTTCTTTAAATTTAGAAAAAAAAATACATATCTATAAAAGAAAATGAAAACAAGTATCAAATTCTTTTCAAAAAATTGTTTTCCTAAATAATTTTCATTTATCAATTTAAACCGTTCTAAACTGATAATCCTTTCTGTGTTTACCCATTTTATTCTTATTTTTACCAATACTTTTGAAACAAAACTATAATCCCAATGTACCTTAAAAATAACAAAATAATCTTCCCAATTGATATCCCAGTTAACATCTCTGTTGGCATTCCTGGTACCTTCAGATCTGTAATTCTTAACCATAACTTTAGCTACTGGAATAAGTTACTAAACATGCTCATTAGAAGTAGAAATCTCATTCAAGACATCATTTCTATTTAAATTTAGCAAAGGCCTAGCCATGTTTTGTGAGCAAACTTCTGAAATACCTGTACCTGTTGTTTGCAATGATTGCAACCACACTACTTTCTGTACAACAGATTATATAAATAACTATGGTAAGTATGCCAGTCTTAAAAGACTGTCATTCGCTCAAAAAGTTAACAAACCATATGTTTAGAAAATAATACATTTTTTATACTAAAACTATAGCAGGTAAATAAGTCACCCAATATTTACCTTATTCTTGAATCATCTTACCCAATACTATTCATACATTCTACAATACCTGAGTACTTAAGAAACATAAGAAACAAAAACTTTAGTAAACCTAAAATTGCATACATGTCCTTCACTACCTGTCCTATAAAATTTTAAATCCTTAACTGATTCCATGGTTTGAAATCCAACCCCTAATGTAATATGACATAAGTTCACAACAACTTAGCTTTTATTACAAATATTTTTTCTTGAATTACCTCAATTTATCAAAAAGAAACATTAACTAAAAAAAAACAACATCCTTGTATCCTCCTTTAGCAGGTGAAAAATGAATATAATCAATCTATATAGATTTGCCAAATCCCTTGATACTTTGTAGTATCAGGTTCGGCCTCCTTTTTTCCTTTGGATAATTCTACAAACAAATAAAACAATATTCAGAAGTTTGATGACAAAGTGTTATAAAATGAGTAGTTTAGAATTTCTTTCATAAGCTTATACAGAAAATCTATCAATCAGTCAGGTACCTGGATATGCAAAAATAAATATTTTTATTTAAAAATAACTATCCATTATTGTTGGAATCCAATGTACACTGTTATGACTTTCCTGATTATAATGACAAAAAATTGTTTAGAAGACAATCTCGTGAAACACACAGATTGGGTCCTGCCCATGACCTGCGATTGGCCATTTCCCAGAGAAAACTCCTCCCCAAGCAAAGTCCTTACTTTTACCAGAAATACTCATTTACAAAAACTTTTAACAATCGTTATTTTTAAAAAATTTTTAGATTGAGCAAAACTTTCATATTTTAATATTTTCTCTAGGTAGCCTTAAGTAAATTAGAACAATCTACTACTTTTCATTTAATAACCAAATCCAAGTTTGGAATTTTTTGTGAAAATTGCTCAATCCTTAACTTATTATTTCCTATAGAATTTTTGTAAAACCGTAAACAACATGTTTTCCATTATCTCAATTTCATACAGTTTTTTTCACAATCAATAGTTTTTCTCTAAAAACGTTCTGCCCCTTTTTTATGCGTTTTTAGAATGACCACATGTAATAATACACATTTTCTGTTCAGGGCTTAAGTATTCATAAACATTTACATGCAGCATTAAACTTAATTTACTTATTAAAAAACTTCTTTACACTCTGGCATAATTAATTACCTTACTACTGCATGTTTTCCTATATTCCATACATATGAAATGTATACATTTCCCGATTGTACTGAGACTTCTGAGCCTAGAGATGTTAACCATTCCCATGTTACCCTTTTATTTAAACAAACACACTCACCCCTTGTTAGTATGATAGTCCTGTGTGCACTTAAAATAAAACAAGATGAATAATGTCCCTTTAACTTTGTGGTCCGTTGCCTTTTTTCTGTCTGCCTTTATGCTTGGACCTTCCACCTGCAAACATCAAAATCCAACTTTTATATTAGTTCGCCCAAAGTGTACATTTGCCTCTGTACCTAAAATGGTGACTTTTTTTTTAAATAATGTGAAGTCTTTGTTCCTATTTCAACACTTTTTCTTGGGTAACAACCCAATATTTTCTTATGTTAGACTTTCTCACCTACTTAGGAACTAACCCTGGCAGATATCTTCACGTACGTAACTAAATTACGTCTTCACAAAGTCCTGGATTTTCCAAAAATAACTTGAAGTATACTGTCCAATTGGCCTTGTCAATCAACTTCGTAGGCTTTTTTTTTTTTTTTTTTTTTTTTTTCTTTGTACGAAGTTACAAACTTTGGGTAGAGGGGAGAAAACAAACGGAGAAAAAAAACTCACCCTCGACTCTTACTGAACCGTTGTCCACATGTGACGCAAAACGCCTCCTAGGGTTCTTTGTTTGTTTTTTCCTGAGACTTGCTCAATCATTAAATTGTGTTCATCTCCCCCTTTGTCAAGGAGTGGGGGAAAAAAATTTACCATTTCGACTGGCTCACCATTGAAGGGGAGGGGGGAGACATTCCCTCCCACTGCTTGTAAAAACAGTCTAGAAGTTAACTAGCTGCTAGGATTACTTTTACATGAAAGCCGACCGCCTGCCTGAAAAGAATGATACAGTTGATGTTTTGATTCAGTTTGGCTCAGGGTCCTGACCTTATGTCCCCCTCGCCAATGTTTTTTATATGGCTTAATCCCCCAAAATTTTAGATGTGAGGGGTCCTTTCTGTGGTGTATGGCAAAGTTCTTGGAGACGCTGTGCTTGTCGAAGACTTTTATAATGTTTTGTACATGTTCTTTAATCCTCACCCTAAGGGGCCTTTTGGTGCACCCAATATGCTGTAAGATGCAACTGCATTCCAATGCATACACTGCACCTTCTGTGTTGCAACAGATAAAATCACTAATTTCGTATGTATTTCCAGGGCTGGTGGGTGTACACTGAACATGTGAGCGATCAGACACCCAGTCAGTGGAAAGAAAAAAGGATCCCCTCGGGCTCTGCTGCATACCTAGTAGGGACGCGCAGGAACACTACAATCTGAAGGGATTTAACTCCTCCCCCCTCCTCTACATGCTGTTTACCTTACAATAGTAAGGTAATAATTTAGCACAGCCACGAGTGTCAGTGACACTAAAGATATTTTTCTGCACTCAAAAGTCACACTGTCACTGGATAATAATGCATTATCACTCAGTGTTCCCTGTAAAACACTGCTACACTTGCACATATTTTGTACAGTGGACCCTGCAAAGCTCCATATCTCACTCTGGACTTTATTTATGCCCCTCTTGGGGCATTTCACTCTGCATATTTGCATAGTTGCACATTTCTTCTATATATTTGCACACACATTTTTTGCACTGATTAGTATTTATATATTTTGCTTATTTGCACATATTGTTTACGTCTATTTTGATTTTATTTATAATTTTGCACATTGTGGATTAGATCTACTTTAAGCATTTTATTACAAGAGACATAACTAGACATTATACATTTTATTTGTATTTATTGCCACTCGGATATATGATAATTGTTATGAACCTCAAACAATATCTATTTATATTTATTGTCACTTGGATATATCACAATTATTATGTTATGAACCTTAAATAATAATAATTTTAGGAGAGCAACACCACTTACCTCTCTAACTTTTCATAAATTTGGGTAACAGTTTGGCCCTTACCGGTGGATGCAGCACCTATAGAATATACTTGCATTCCCTTTTAGCGCAGGAGTACCTACTTCGTAAAACATGATAAAACATTGCAGAATAGAATACAGTAAAAAAGAGCAGAACAATAGAGGGAGAAAACAATAAAACTATTTTTATTTTATTTAATTATTTTTTTTTGGTAACTGTAACCGGGTTCCAGGGTTTGGGTCTCTCAAAATGCGATGGCATCTTGGGAGACCCTGTGAAAGTGTGCCTAGTCTGTGCAGTGCAGTACCCTACACTAATACTCAACTAGTTGTGTTTGGATGGTAGCACTCCAAAACATTCACAAGTGCAAAGACCAGGATTGTCAGGACAGGAGGGCAATAACGGGTGTCATGCCTATATCTGCGCTTGCTGCAGACGCAACATCATCTTGGGGGGCTTGTTGGGTTGGGGGTACTTGAGAGGACATGAGGAAAATGGCCTTTCATGCAGCTGGCTGCATTTGGATTGGGAAGGTGAGGTGGTGCACCCTCTGGAAACAGGCTCTGACGATCTCTTCCTGGAATTTAAGGAAGGATCTAGTCTGTCCTGAAGCTCTATATAGCACGTGAGCATTCGGCAAAGCCATTGAAATAATTATACAGACACTTTCTTGTACCAGTGTTTTGGCCTTACGGACACCTAGGTACAGCACCAACAACTGGTTGTTGAAGTCCACCCCTCCCATATTTTGGTTATATTCGTAATCAGAGGGTTTCTCCACAACACCAGTTGCCGTAGGAATTTGGACTGTTGTGTCTGCATGAAGGGAGGTAAGAATGAAAACATTCTTATTATCCCTCCACTTCATAGTGAGCAAGTTATTTCACTTGAAGCAGGCGCTCTCCCCCAGCCTAAGATGGGAATGTACAAGCCACTGGGGAAAGCCCGGCGATTAGGTCACACGGTGCCACATGCTCCAATCTGCTGATCAAAACAAGTGACTAAAAAGTGGCAATTGTTCACGTACAAGTGGTACTCCTTTTCGAATAAGGTGATATCAAGACCCACACAATCTTGCCAGCGCTCCCTATGTAATTTAGGCAGTTCTGCAGCTCTGTGGCTATCTTTTTCCCTCGTAAACCCATAAAACTACATGTATAGCCTGTGGCCTTATCACAGAGCTTATACAACTGCTTATACATCTTGAGGCTGTATCTGGCACGCTTGCTGGGAAGGTACTGTGTGAATGACAAATGGGCCAGAAAACGTAATTGGGGGACTCGTAAACACAGATGACTTGATGGGGAGTAAACAAGTCTGCAAAGCTACAGATGTCAATCTACGACGTTTATTTACCAACATTCATGCTCAACACCTCAACGAGGGTTCCCGGGTGGTGGCCTCCCTAGATATAGAAAAGGCCTTTGACACTGTGGAGTGGCCCTTTCTGTGGGAGGTTCTCCGCAGAATGGGATTCCCCTTGCTTTTTATTGGGTGGTTACAGACACTTTACCGCCACCCCACGTCGGCCATTAGGTTGGGGGGGGGTCTGTCACAGCCCTTCCCTCTCTCCAGAGGCACGCGGCAGGGCTGCCCTCTCTCTCCGGCCCTTTTCGCCATTGCCATGGAACCCCTGGCGGAGGCTCTACGCACCTCCCCACACATTAGGGGCCTGCGCGTTGGCTGGCTGGAGGAGAGGGTTGCCCTGTATGCGGACGACCTCCTGCTCTTCCTCAACGATGCAGACTCCTCACTCACAGGGGCGTTGCAGATTCTAAACTCATTCTCCACTGTTACGGGTCTTAGAGTTAATTGGTCCAAGTCACTTCTGTTTCCTATAGATCCCGCTGCACGCACCGCCGCCGCCCCCAATATACCTTTACAGTGGGTAGATAGCTTCAAATACCTTGGGGTGGTGGTCTCGAGGCAGGCTTCGGACTTCTTGCCCCTCAATCTGTCCCCAGTAGTCCACGAGACGCGACTGCGACTGAGGGCGTGGGAGTCCTTACCCTTATCACTGCTAGGCCGGATAAATCTGTTAAAAATGAAAATCCTGCCCAAATTTACCTACTTGCTTCGCCAATCTCCACATTGGATTCCTAAGTCCTTTTTCACAAGACTACATAGTCTCTTCGCCTCCTTTGTCTGGGGGACCCAGTCCCCCAGATACAGTTGGTCCACACTGGTACGCCCAACCTCCCAGGGGGGGCTGGCGTGTCCTGACCTACATAAATATTTCCTGGCCACCCAACTAGTCACTGCGGCCTGGTGGCTCACTCCAGATACGACAAACCCCGCCACCTTGGTCGAGGCGGCCGTGGTGAAGTCGTTGGAGGCGCTACAATTTTTACTTTTTCGTGGCCCAAAAGCCCCGTACCAGTTGACCCCCTCCATGCGCACTACGCTTCGTGCTTGGAGGGTGGGACTTCAACTTGAGAAGTATCCTAAAAATGCAATTTCCCCGGCTGCCCCCTTGTGGTTAAACCCCACCTTAGAGCATTTTTACAATTTGCCTGAGCCACACGCTTGGACTAAATTCAACATTAAAAAGGTGGTCCAGGTGATCTCCAATCAATCTCTGGCCCCATTTCCTAAACTGATCTCCGACTTCAACACTCCTCAGAGTTATTTTTTTAGATACCTTCAACTTTCCCACGCCTTCAGTCATCAATTCTCCAACCCCCCGATCCAGATCATCCAATCCACCCTGGAGGACCTCCTCAGGTCTGGATGCGCACAAAAGCCCACCTCTCGCCTCTACTCTCATTTGGTGCTGACTTCCCTCCCCTCTCTGGAAAAACTTAGGAACAAGTGGCTACACGACATACCTGACTTTGATAATGATGACTGGGACGACGTATGGGACTTCCCTTTTAGATCCCTGGTCTCCCTGAGAGACCGCCTAATACAATTTAAAATGGTCCACCGTGCATATTTCACCCCGCATAGGCTGCACAAAATGAACCCCGCCTCCCCCCCCGGCTGCTGGCGATGTGGAGAGATACCAGGGGATTTCACCCACAT